>NC_089721.1:57943849-59241849 GCF_031753505.1 Anomalospiza imberbis | reverse complement strand
CATAGTTCACTGCTGCTTTCTTCCAGGAGACTAATTTTCTTTATGGCCACCTACAACGACATGGAAAACCGTGAACCAAAGTCTGTGGCGCAGGACCACAAGGGGAAGACGGAGACAGTGATTATGGGATGATGGAGCTGGGCTGGGCCAAACCGCCTTGTGGCTGGACATCAGACCGCTTGCTTGGGCACCTCCCAGGACAAAGAGCCAGATACCCTTTGCCTTGTAAACCTGGGAGAAACATGGTCTAAGCTCTCCACCGCAAAGCTCTAACAACACAGGCTGTGCCCACAGTCTTCCCCCAGGGCCTTACTTTATCATCCCCATTTTCATTCACACACCCCTTGCAAGCAGGAAGCCATTTTGTGCCGGTAAGAATGGAGCAAAACTGCTGGGAAACCTTTGGCACTTCTAGGGGGCTTGATCATTACTCCAGCAACCACTGGCATTCTCCATTGCACAAGAACAAAGCAAACCCTTGCAGACATGACAGATAAAATGCCGTCCTAAAACAGCACTGCAGAAGCTGTGGCGCTGCTTGACGCTTACCTCTTCTCCTGTGGCAGTCTCCACTGCCATGCACACCGTGCCAAAACCCCTAGAAACAAAAGAGCAGCAGAGAAAGAAGAAGTCCTTTAGTCCCTGCAAGTGCAGGACACCGCGGTCCAATGGGAAAAAAAGTCCCGGGGCAAACAGTAAATGGAACACGACAGATTCTCGTCTGGGTCTTTTCTCCCTTTTCTCTTTCTGTATCTGTGCATGTGTGGGATTTTTCCAGGCACATGCCGGTTCGGCCTTCTCACACCTCTCCTTGGAGTCTATCTGCCAAATTCAAGCACCACCACTGAGGCCTTCTGAGAAGTCTGAAGCCATGTAAGAGCCATTGGAGGAAAGCCTCCAGACACAGATCCTTTCTCCAGCTTCCAAGGAAAATAGTGTCCAGCCACAGCCTGCAGCCACAGCCGGAGCAGGCAAAGGCTTCCACTGTTGCGCACACAAATGGAGAAGTACTCAAAATAGAGGATCCTTAGACAGCTGTGTTCTGGGTCCAGAGCCATTGGCAGCTGCTTCTCTAGGGTGCACCAGACACAGGAAGGGCTCTACTTTTCTGGCCACTTCAGCTATAAATGCTGACCAGTACTTAGAGATCATCAGGCATCATCTTAACGCAGTGTCTGAACAGCTTTGGAGCTTGCCTGCTGTCACTCTGGGGAGGTGTGACACCAGCAAAATGCACCGCCCCCCACTGTGAAGAAGGAGCTGTGGCTGCACTCACCCTTTGCCAATCGTTTCCAGTTCTGTGTACTTAGCCTCAGGATCTCCCTCGCTCACCAGCATCTCTGTAAAAATCCCAAGGAAAGATGTTCACTTCAGAAGAGGTCCCACCCTGCAGCAGATCAGAAAGGCAGCCCCACTGTCTGGGACACTTTGCCCTTTCAACTCAGTCAGCTGGGAAACACCACCACCACCACAACCAAAACCACCACCACCACCAAAACCACCACCACCACCACCACCACCACCACCACCACCTCAAAAACAACAGCAGCAAGACAAGCAGCCCTGCAGCACAGATGGCCTGCCCAAAACTAGAAGTCTACACTAAAATCTAAGCACATCGAGAAACAGTCAGAGGAGACAGGGATCAGAAAACTGTAACCAAGAGAAGTGATTGTTGTCTACAAACATTAAGGGCAGCAGGAAAAACAAAACCTTTCTGTTCTTGGCCATGAACACTCTGTGACATTCAACAAAAGCTTTCATCCTTGCAAACATCCAAGGCATCTTGGGTTCTGGAATCAATTCTTATCAACAGCCGCCCTTTCCAGAACAGGAAGAACATTGCAAAGTGCTTCCAGCAGAGCCGAGATCTCCAGCTTTAAGCAGGACTTTGCCTAAACAATGCCCCTCTGCCTTTCAAGAGCAGCAGCTTATGTTATACCCTACTGTGATGGGCCTCAGGAATGAGGTCCCTCAGCCTTTAGGCCAGGCTAAGTTCTGAAGATGACCTTGGCTGTGCCCCACAGGAGCTGGGCCCCACAGGAGCTCCTTGAGGCCTACTCATTCGCTAGGTCACAGCATCCTGCTCAGCCAGAAACAACCTCTGTTTTCTTTTTGGCATAGAGGGAAGCTCAGGCAAAGCCAAACCAGGCCCAGCTGCCCTCAGAGGCAGGAGCAACACTCCAGGGACCCCTCACCACCTCAAAGCACAACAGCAGGTCCTGTGTGGAGGCCACAGGACCTGGCACTCAGCTGAGGAGGAACAGGAGGTGGGACAGCTCTTGCTGACACGCGCACACACAAGGCACTGCTCCGGCGGACAAGGATCACAAAGCACATACTCAGCATGGCCAGGCACTTGTCCTCTGTCCTCTCTCCCAGCTGCTCTCTGCTGCCAGAGGAACCAGTCGTGCTCCAGCTGCTGCCAGAGGAACTAGTCGTGCTCCAGGTGCACGAGCTGCTCAGGCTTGAGTTTCCAGCTTGGGGACTGGAGGCTTCTTCAGGGCCTTCAGCTGCAGCTCGTGCAGGTACCAGGACACAGGAGGTGGAGCTCTGGGACAAGAAATTCATTTGGGTCACAAACATGCCTGCATGTCGGAGGTGCCCCTCCGATCCCATTTCAAATGCAAGCTCCTAGGAAGACGCTGCTGGCCACACCCAGGGCTCTTCCCCTCTCAGCTTTCGCAGCCCACTTCTCCAGCTCAAGGCGCAAAATCCAAAGGCTGCTTTTACATGACGGACAAAATGACACCAAAGACACTGCTAGCCAAAACAGGCACTTACTGACGTGGGCTGCTCAGGCCGCAGGCTGACAGCAGGGGCAGGTTCATTGGCAGCGGATTCCTCCTCTTCAGCCTCTTCCTCGGGTGCAGAGGCAGCCAGAGCAGGTGCTGACGCTGCCCCTGTGCTCTGTGGGCAGACAGCAGCATGAGGGTCAGGAAAGAACCTGTCATTCAGAACCTTCGGTATATTCAGCTACAGGCCCCGCTGCAACTCAGCTGTTCCTTTAGCTACTGACTGACTTTAGCTGTTCCGTGGGGAGGGCCTGGTCCCTCCTGGGGACAGTGTCTCCTCATATCCTGCAAGGCTGTGAACTGCATCTTTGCACTGCTCTCTTCACTGGGGACAAGGAGCCTGCACAGCCACTGGGCACAAAGGGCTTCACTTGTACCCCAGGAGCATCCCAAGACATCCTAATGCTACCTCTTGTCTCTGGCTAAGACAAATTCACAGCCCCTGTCAGAACAGTAGGAAAGCGATGCCTAAGCGTCCAAGTTCCACACCCCTTTTCCAGGCCTCACAGGCTGAGGGAAGTGCTCTGGAAGAGCTGGAAGGATTCCAGCCCTCAGCATCTTCAGCCAGGCACGGGAGGTGCTGTCTGACCAGAAACTTGCAGCTATGCTTTGTTCCAGCCACAGGACTACCCAGAGGTGCCACTTACTGATGCTGGATGCTCAGGCCCTGCAGTGGCAGCAGGTGCACTTTGGTGGGAATCTTCCTCCCCTTCGGCCTCTTCTTCAGGAAGACGTGCAGCCAGAGGAGGCTCAGAGGTTGGTTTTGGGCTCTGCAGACAGACAGCAGTGTGAGGGACTGCTAACCTTCTTTATATTCAGCTCTAGAGCCAGATGCACTAAGGAGAAATCATCTGCACAGAAATGGCATTCTAAGTTGTTCAAACTCAAGTAGAATGGGCCAATTCGATGGGACTGCACTCTCTTCTACAGGAGAAATTCCATCATGGCTTAAAGCACCAAGCAACCCCACTTTCAGCTGCTTAAAAGCTCTGAAAAGGAACTGGAGGAAACAGCCCGGGATCCAACTCCTCCTGCAGCTGCTGCTGCTGCTGCTGCTGCTGCTGCGAAGAGCCTGCACTGTACTTCCATTCATCCAAGCAGGCTGGCGCTGGACTGCAACAGGCCCAGCTCACAGCTTGCTCCACAATTGTCAAATGCTACCAACACCAAAGGCTCCTTTCCCACTCACCCAAGGACCGGATTCTCTCCAGGCACGGGTGACGTGACCTGCAACACACAAGGGAAAAAGAACCAGATGCTGTAAGAAAACTGCCTGTGCTGGGCAAGCCCACCACAAAGTCGCCAACCCAAAGACAGATCATTCTGTTTTCACTACGTCACTCCAGCAGCAAGCCTTGTGTCACACAGCAAGCAAGACAACAGCACAAACCACTGCCTCGTGTCTACCTTCTGTCCTCTTTGGCCACTCAACCCATAGAAACTTGAGACTGAGAAAGTCTGAGTGGTTCTGTACTAGGCATTACAGCTTCTGCCCCACCCCATCCAGCAGGAGCTACAGCTCCTCTCTTTCCTGTACTTCAGTTTTCTGAAGAGATTGCATGCAGCAATTGCCATGGGCTTACTGAAAGCCTTTCCCCAAACCAGCTTCGCCCAAGTCCCCCTTAGCCATGGTGGCAGTTCTATGGTGACACAGCACAGGAACAGCTCCTGGGTTCAGCAGCACACAAGAACTCCTCTGAAATGTCTATCTCAGAGGCCTTTTCCAAGCTGAGTCTGTGGTTTCATCACAGAACAAATGGCTCTTCTAGCATGCAGGAAGTGTCAAGTTCCTAAGGCACGTCCTGGGATGAGGGAATGCAGACAAGAAGACTTGAACTGAGGGACTTTCCCTCAGTCCTGGAGAGCAGCGCACAGCTTTCACAAGGACTCCTGCCAAGCTCTCCCAGTCTTCCTATCTTGGAAGTTGTCTTGCTTGAGCCAGCAAACTGGGGAGATTCCAGACTCCATTGCCACAGGCTATGCCACGGGAGGAGCGGAACCCCTGCAGGCTACATTACAAATGCTGCCCCACGCCCCACTGGCTAGAGACACCCCCTTCTTAGCTGGAGCTGTTGACAGCAGCTTTACCCAACTAAAGGCCTCTTGGTGGCATTTTGGTTTCCATATGCCGCACTGAACAAAACAGTCCACTTACGTGCCAGGTGGGTGAAAAAGTACCCAGAATAAGCCAAGGAGAAAGCCGTGCAAACTGCAGCACACACCTTCTCCATGGCTCGAGCAGTGCTGCTCAAGTCTGCACCAGACAACGCCTGTGGGGAAGAAACAAAAATACTCAAGAGTCCTGCTGGCAGAGACCTCGGCGATCAGCAGGTTCCGCCTGCAGCGAGCGTGCCACAGAGCTGCTCTGCGCACTGAGCCCTTCCGGGCCTCGGCACAGCAACTTTGCCTTGACAACGCTGGGATGCGGCCGCTGACATCACAATAGCAGCCACCCTAGGCTGGTTTGTGAATTCATGCATAGAACCAGGCCTTCTCTACAGCTCAGGCCAAAAAAAGCCTGCAAAGCTCTCCTCTGCTACAAAGCAACACAAAAAGCCCTCCTAGTCCAGAACCTGCTGCTCAAGGCATCTAAGAGTAACTCCAAGAACACACTAAGCCCCTGTAGCCCACACCGAGAAGCTGAGCACTGAGAAGGGACCAGGAGGTGAGGAACCACGCTAGTGGTCTTTGGCCACCAATGCTTCTGGCCAATAATGTTCCACCTGGACCTTCCTCAGCTCTAGAAAGCAGCAAACAAGGAGAAGCACTGCTTTAATTGCATTTAGATCTTTCTCCTAGCTACAGAGACGAGGTCATGGATCTTTCAGCACTATTTCTTCCAAACATTGTACATCATAGCCATAGTAGGATTTCAGCAGGGAAATGCCATGACCGGAAATGCAAGGGGGATCCTTCTGTCTGGCTCCCTCTAGCACAGAGGCCTTGGCACCAAAGCACCACCACCGTTTCCCCCCTCAACCCACACCCCCCCAGTTTTGTCCTTCCACAGTATTTCTTAGGACACGGGGCTGAGATGGGTGGCACAGAAGTGACATCTCTGACACATGGCTGAAACCATCAGGGCCAGGGTGGCATCTGGGACTGTTTTTCCGCTCTAGCAGAACAAGGCAACCCAGAGTGGTGACACTGATACCAAGTGAGTTCAGCCAAGCAAAAAGGGAGCCCAGCTAAGCCAAACGGAGCCCAGCAGGGTGGGAGGAAGAGGCAGTGAAGCGGCAGAGCTGATTCCCACGCACACGCCCAGCATGGCGGACTGATGGTAGCGGCAGTACCAAACAGAGCTCTGCAGGGAGAGACACCCATCACCATTGCCGCTGCCACCATCACTGCTGCAGAGAAGGAGCAGGAAACTGCCACTGCAGGTCCACAGCTGCTCCAGGCAGCACCAGCAGCCCCCATCTACCATCAGAATCATTCTGTAAGCCCTCGCCATCTTGTCTTTGTTCCAGGCGCCCCATGTGACACTTCACCTTTGTCGCTTAAGCCATTACCTCTTTTGCGCAATTTTCTTCTTCTTGTTGTATACTGCTTTTTTTTTCCTTACTACATTGTAACTCTAACATTTTTTGCCACTCATAGATTGGTTTTTCCGTTGTTCCCCTCCATTGTTGTGGAGAAGGGGAGAGAGGAGAGGCGTTACAAGGACTATCTCAGGATGAGGACACAGAAAGGAGGGAAGGTCTTAGAAAGAACAAACAACCCTCATGCTGCCTCTTTTGGATAAAGATAATAAAAGTGCAGGTTTCTTAATATCCAGCCACAAATCTTTGGAGTCTTGACAGCCAAGAAGCACAGGAACCCGGAAACCTTGTGGTGAGAGGCTAGAGATTGCTGGCTCAAAACATTTCAGGTGCTTGTATGCGGGGAAAGGGGCAGACCAAGCCTTGCTCTGGTGAGGTGTTGCCCTACTCTGCCCACCCCACACTGCCAGGCCTGTATCCCAGCCCAGCAGTGGCCGCTGATCCCTGGCACAGCAGAGGCAACGCTCCACACCTGTGTCTGGAACCCCTAACTCAGCTCCTAAATGGCCGGGTGAGTGGGAGCCCCATGTGGGGGAAGGCCCCAGGAAAGCCAAAGGGTATTTAACTCCAGAGACGTGGCAACCACATGTCTTGGCCCTACCTCCTCTTGGAATTCTATCAGCTGAACACCACTGGAACCAGGATTGGTAGCTATGTTGGTTCTTTTCTAGGTATTTTCTCTCCTTCTCTCTTCCCCTTTATTCTTCCAATTCCATCCTCTCAGATTTTTGAGTAACTTAAAATCTAACAGGCTTGGAGTTTGTGAAGTTGAATGGGCTAAGTTAATGCCTGATGGAATGTTTCATGTTGATTGAATCCTGCTCTAAATTTTTTGCCAAAGTTCTCTGATTTTCAGAAGTTGCCAGTGAAGATTATTTTTGTCATTCCGACCTCTTGAGAACGTCTTGTCAGTATTTCTCCTGCTTTTCTACGTCCGAGTACGTGAACAAGTTTAAGTCCTTTTAAAGTGTCTCATAGAGCAACGTTTTTGGGGCCTTACATTTTAACTGGCGCAATGAGCAGGCTGTTCTTGAGGTGACATGGCCATTTTATACAGCAGTAACTGCTCGTGACATAATAAAGGAGAAATAAATTTGCAGTCAAAGCTGCTATTTTCTGGCAGAAAAGTAATAGAATCCCACGCAGAAGCTGATCTCAACTGCTCTCCACTGGCAGACCTGCTAAAAGCTTATATATAAAGCTTGTCCAGCCCTAAAGAGAGATGGGGACTGAGAAAAGCCAGCACCATCCGCAGTTACTTGTGGAGAAAACATGAATTTTGGTAGAAGAAAAATTTAAAATCCCAGTAAAGGACCATGCCTGGTATCCATATGCATGGAGATTTGACTCAGAGAGCTGTAAGTTGCCAACAGCTAGAAAAGGAGCTGAATCAGTTGCAAATTGCCTTAGAGCCTGAAACAATAGCCAGCCTCAGGCCGCCGGAGCAGGAAGTGAATGCAGGGATGAAGCCAGCCCCCAAAACCTGAGAAGCCAGTTAAACGCGCTGGTCCAAAGCCAAAGAGCTTTAGACTTGCAACTGAACTCGGCTGGGGAAGGCCTGGAACCAGCGTTTTCTAGACTCGAGGAACAGCCAGGCCTCCCTGACTGCAAGGTTACCCCCGCAGCCCTTGCGAGGGGTTTAATGCCTCCGAGTCAAACGCTGCCCTTCAGCCTAAACTCCGCCCGCCCCTAAAACATACAGAGCGGGGCGCCCCGAAGATGATGTCACCTTCCTCCGCTCTCTGGAGGCGAGGTTCGACTCAGCAAAGCCAATCTTCTTCCCTCCTTCTCATCCCAAGCCCTGCCTGCTGATAAAGAAGCAATTCGCTTATCAGGAGGCAGTGTAGGGTAGTGGTACCTCCCTCTGCAACAGAAGTGGTCGAATTACACGGGAAAAGTAGCAATGATCCCAAAGAAAGAGAAATGGAGAATGTTTTGAGAATTTTGCTAATGGGGGCGGGGGACGGGGGGGAATGAAATCAATCCTTTTGGGAAAGAAGAGCATGGTGAAAAGCCCTGGTCTTTTGCCCGGGGAACAATCTGTTGTGTGAAGAGTTTGGACCCCTTGGAGCGGGGGAGAAGCCCCAAGCAATGCATGAGAAACAGCTGATGTCCCGTTTCCCTTCTTCTGGGTTATTGTAATTTAGTTCAAAATTTAAGGATCAAGATTAAGAAAACAAAATCTCGGGACCACCTCCAAAATTGGGTTGCGAGAGGGTGGTGATTTCAGCTATCCTAAGAGGCTTTCTGGAAATAAAATGGGGAATAAATGGAGGGTCCGTTTCCTTGTATTCTTAAAGAAGCTTTGCAGACTGCTCCTGCAGCGTCTCCTTCTGGCAGCAGTGGGTATTGAGCCTTGTCTGCCACCAGAGGCTGGAGGCCGAAATGCTGCCACTAGAGACTCTGTAGGAGAATCCTTAGGAGAAAATGCTTTTCTCCTCATGCAAGTTGGTTGTTTTGGTCTCACTAATAACCCTGAATGTTCAAGTATATCCTCACCAGGCAGGAGACTGGGTCTATGTCCAGACCTGGAATACAGAGCCGCTTCACCAGAAGCGAAAGGACTTTTGATGCCAGGGCTGTGAGATTTACAGCTCGAGACTCCCAAATTATGTGCTTAACGTTAGCTCTGGAGGCACGGAATTGTACTGGACAGTCTACTGCTATGTCAATAGTGCTTCATTTCCATGATGGGAATTCTGAAGTCCTTTCAAAGAAGCTTTGCCTGAAAGAGAACATGTCTGGCTTGCAGTGCATTGCTCTGTAGGCCTTAGGAAGTCACTTCGTCAGCCCTTACCCACCTACTGCCCAAAAACCATATGTGAAAGCCTGAAGCCGTGTCAGTGCCCCAAAGAGAAGGCAGTTAGGGGCAAAATAGTGAGAATTATTTTGGTGTTGGCACGCCAGGTACCAGGTGGGTGAAAAAAGCCATCTGTAAATAGCTTAGCTGACAATCAGGGAGGGGAAGGTGCAAAGAAAGGAAGGGGTAGAAACAGGAAAGGAATGAGAGGACTATGTACAGAAGTTGAAAGTAGCAAATTTTTTTTTAAAAGAGTAATTGGATAAAATACTGAAAAAATTAAGGAAGGCTTCTCCTCGTGCTGGATGGTGCATTGGGGGATAGTGTCGGCAGCTTTGGGTGCCCTTCCCAAAGCCATCACCTGTTTTTCCTCAGCCATCACCTGTTTTCCCTCAGCCCTGATGGGTCCAGGCAGCCTTTTTGACAGTGTTGTCGCACAGGGCACACAATCAGTCATAAGCATTTGATTGGCTTGTTTTCAGAAAGAAGACAGTGATGTCCAGTCTATTATAGAAGTTTTCTCTGGAGAACGCAAAATGCATTTTGAATCCAGTCTGAAACCATTTTGAATCCAGTTTGGCCATTGCTTGAAAAACTCCCCAGAGAGATTTGTGGTACTTCCCTGAATTCTCCTACCACTGTGCAAAGATTTAATTTAAAAGTTTAAAGAAGCTTTTTATTTTAGATGGATTAATTACGTCTAAGTACTTGCAAGCATACGCTCTACTGCTACCGGGATCACTCATCCGCTGGAAAATATATCAAAAGAATCACCTTATGAAGGGAATGCCGTGCATTTTAAAGCAGTTGTGTTACTTTGTTTGCTCGTGTGGAGCCAAAAGAATTGTGCAACCTGAAGGCAAAATAGACTTAATTTAATCAGGGTGGGGATAAAAGATCTATGTGTTAATGTAAAAATGAGCGTAACAAAGAGGGGTATCGCTGGGTTTTGGTGCATGCTCAGGTACCATTCAGGTACCTGAGAGGCCATCACACATAAGGTGGCCTTCAACATGCTGTGTTGGTTCAAGTGCCCCATCCCAGTGAGCTGGTCATCCCATTGTGATGTCACTCATACAGTCAGCTGGCAGTGAACTGTGATGTCTCTAGGGTTAGACTGTGACTTCACATCCCTTGAGACTTTCTTACAGGCACAGAGAGAACCGGACTCAGGCTGGCTCAGATCTGATTTCCTGCCATGTGTGTCCACCAGATCTGGAGGATTGAGCACAGAGACAGCAAGGGACCAAGATTTCTCCGTTTTGTTGCAGTGTGTGAGATTCTTTGGTAGTGCCTGTGATGGGGAGCAGCTTCTCAGGACTCCCTGAATTTGCCATGGAGAACAGACAAAGCCATGGGGACAGAGTGGAGCTGCCCCATTTGTCATGATGAGCAAGAGGGTGTCGCTTATGTGATACCCTGTGGCCATGAGTTCTGCATGGGCTGCATCCTGCGTTGGGCAGAGAAGAAACCAGAGTGCCCACTCTGCAGAAGATTGATAGAGTCCCCCAGGTTTTCTCTGCAGGAACAAAAATACCTAGAGTGTGTCATCACACCCCAGGGAGAATCACCAGAGACCAGCAGCCAGGCAGAAAGATCTCTTGGCCTCCTGGATGGAAACAGCTGCCAGCGCCCCGGAGCAGTTCCTGTGCAAGGAACACCCTCCCCGGTTGAGCTGAGGCCCGCAGGGACAGAGGCTGTGGGTAGCCTGCTGCCCAAGGACTGGGCAGAACTTTTCCAGAAAGAAGAACATGTTCTTGACCCTATGCTGCCCTGACTGCGCCAGGGGCTGGAGGCAATGTATGGGTCCCAGGGGTGGCTGGCATTGAGAGCAGAGAACAGCATCTTGTATGCCCCGTGCCTCTGCGGTCCAGATGGGGAGGTCATGGTCCAGACGCTGCAGCCTCTCCTGAAGGAATACACAGAAGAGCTGGTTGATGGCACTGTCAGTTTCATTGTGGGCCAATGCAGTGAGGAGGCCAAGAGGCTGCTGTGCTCCCATGCTGCTGGAAAGGAGGACAACAGCCCCGAGGCCAGTTCCTGCTCCACCGGCTCCCAGGGAGGGACTCCACCTGGCATCCGAGCCCTGCCAGCAGCCCTGCAGGTGACATGGAGGACCAACCCAGCACGTCAGAAGCTGCCCTCTGTGCCCTCTGCATGCTCCAGCTGTCTGTGCCGATTTGTACAGAGCAGGTGCAGTCCCAGAAACAGCAGGGGGAATTTGTGGTGCCATGTTTTTCTGCCCAGGGTAGCAGTCACAGTCCCACTGCGCCTTGTGAGGGCTGGGGAACACTCACACTGGGTGCCCCGGTACCCCACAGAAAGGAGGGCCAGCAGCCCCCAGGACTCTCCATGGAGTACAAACAGGCCCACAAAGAGAGATTGGAGCTGCCCCATCTGCCATGATGCTCATGAGGATTCCACTTATGCGATGCCCTGTGGCCACCAGTTCTGCCTGGGATGCATCATGCATTGGACAGACAGGAAACCAGCGTGCCCAGTCCGCAGCAGAACAATTTTGATTGTCAAGATTTCTGTGCATGAAGAAGACGACTATCTGCAGTGTCTTGTCGCACCCTCTGGAGAGTTGCCAGAGATCTGTAGCCAGGCAGGAAGAGCTCCCAGCTACTTGGCTGAAAACAGCCCCCATTGCCCTGTGCCATCCCTGCCACCTTCTCCACAGGGAATGCTGTCCCCAGCTGAGCTGGGGCCTCCGAGGCCAGAGGCTGTGGGGGGCCTCCTGCCTGAGGTGTGGGCAGAACTTTTCTAAGGTCAAAAGCATCTACTAGTCCCCATGCTGCCCTGGCTGTGTCAAAGACTGGAAGCATTATAAGGGTCCCAGTGGTGGCTGGTAAAAAATGCAGAGGGACACATCCTGCAGGCCCTATGCCTTTGTGGTCTGGATGGGAAGTTATTGTTTCAGATACTGCAGCCTGACCTTGAGGGATGTACAACACCGCTGGTCTATGGCCTTATTAATGTCATTGTGCATGGATGCAGCACAGAGGCCCAGAGGCTACTGCAATCCCACACTGCTGGGGAGAAGGACAACTCTGCAGCCAGCTCCACAAACTCCTGGGAACAAAATCTTGCCTCCTCTACAAGCAGCCCTGAAGGCTGTGATATGGAGTACCAAGCCAGCACCTCACAAACTGCCTTCCGCAGGGATACTGACTGTCCCTCATCTGTGTCCTTGTCTGCAGAGCAGGTGCAGGCCCAGGAGGAGCTGAGGGAGGTGGAAGAGGCAGGTTCTGCCCAGGACAGCAAATGCAGACCTTCTTCTGTCCAAGACAGGAACTTCTCACATGGGGGATCCCAGCACCCCTGGAAGAGGAGGGCCCCTGGCCACCAGAACTCTCCCAGCCCTGCAAGAGGCCACTCCAGTGGTGGCACAATCAAGGCTCCAGCAAATCTTTATTCAAAAGACAGGAAATAAATTATTATTTCCCTGACACAGTCACTGGGTGCGCTTTGTCTCTCTTCAGCTGGGGCCTGTCCCTGATCTCATGACCCTCCATAGTTCAAAGATCACAGAGCCTCAGGGCCCTATTGGTGATACCTCCTCCTGAAGGAAATCCTGCTGCAGCCATGATAGTGGAAGAGGTTCTGAATGAAAAGGAGCAGTGCATTTATGTAGGACGATGTGCCAAATAAAGGTGGATGGTGCCTATGCACAGAGGGAATGAACATGCTGCTCCATGCACTGCCTTTCTCTGTGGCCAAGGGGACAGGAAGGACCCTGTGGTCCCTTGGTCAGAGGGGTTTCTGGGCAAACAGGCTGGTAGGATGGCTCCTGCCTGCCAGTCATGACAGGCTATGTGACTGAAAAGATGGTGTCCCTCCTAGGGTACAGGGCACTGGGGCTTCAGAGCAGCTTCTCTGAATCCGAACACCACTTTGTAGGGATAACCAGAGTTCTGTGACTGATCCCAGCACTGAGAACAGATTGGCTCTGGCAAAAGAAAACAGTGGCCTTGATGCTGCTTGTAAAGCTACACTTGCATGAAGAAATGGGCTTCAAGAAAGACACTCCTCAGCTGGCCCCTTGGCTGATCCTCAAAGTCAGGAAGTGTCTAGCTGAGGGAGTGATTCTTCCTCCCTTCCTTATTCCCTCTCCCTCCCTCCCTTTTCCACTTTCTCTTCCCTGTCTCTCTTCTGTGCCTCTGTCTCACTGAAGAGAACAATGGATGGGACAGCACATCCCACCAAGACCAGGATCTTGGTCTTCCTGGAGTAGAAAGAAGGTTGTCCCTTTTACACCTATAGCTCCTTCCTGTGTCTATGGGAGCAGGTTCCATTGCTGGTGGTTTTGAGGAGCATAAATACAACAGCTGGCCAGGAGCACCAGCTTCCAGAAGCATGGCAGCCATGGTAAGCAGAGAGGGACCTGGCACTATGGGCATGTGCCAGTGGCAGTGGATGGGAAGGTATTGTTGTGGTTTAACCCAAGTTATCAACCAAGCACCATGCAACCACTCTCTCACTTCAGTACCAGGGGCAAGGGAGAAAGAACTGGAAGAGTAAAAGTTACAAAACTCCTGGGTTGATATAAAGACAGTAATAGGTAAAGCAAAAGCTGAACACAGAAGGAAAACAAAACAAGAAAATCACTCACTGCTGCTTGTCTGGACTCACTCTCTGATTGGGGTGACCCAGAAAGGTAGAAATGTCTCTCCTCCAGCTCATGCCTCCAAAGAAAGACTCAGTCTTCAGTCGTCCAGTCTCAAGGTAGTTTATTGTATGTTATCTAAAAGATTTCTCCCTGAGCTGCTACGGTCCGTTCAGCAGTCAGACAAAGACACACTCCGACACCTAGGGGGCTGGTGCCCTCTTTTATACATTACATATTAGATGTTTATAGTTTTTCCCCAATGCCCATCACCTATATTGAACAGTGACTTTCTACTCTAAACCAATCTGTGAGTGTGTCCTGGGGTGACAGGACATTTTCATGCTTTGTACCCCAATCGTGTATTCCTGGTCCCGTGCTCTCAGTTTGTTTTGTCTATAGCCGTGCCTCTCCCCTGGCTGCTTGCTTGGCTTGCTGCTGCTAGCTTTAGGCCCGCTTTGCTTGCTCTGCTCTCTTGCTTTTTTTTTTTTTTTTTTTTGTTTTTTCTTTGCTTGCCTTATTTTGCCATTTTTCTATTTTTGTTTTTCCCTTCCTTCCTTCCTTCCTTCCTCCCCTTCCCTGAAGACATCGGACCTGCTTCGGACCTTGATTCGGGAACGTCAAGGAACTCCTCCAGAGTCTGCAATACAGAGAAGCTCAGCACCCTCCTCAGCAGACTGCCCAAGCCGTTTGGCCTCTCTTGGACTGGTGAAAACGTTTGTTGTCATCTCGGGCTGCTTTTCTTGTGTTGGGGAGTGGTTTTTGTTCTTGCTTAATAAACTAGTTTTTTCCTCTTTTCCTCCGAGGAAATTCCTCCCGAACCCGGCGGGGGGGGGCGGGGGGGGGAGGAGTTGTGGAGGTTTGTTTCCTTTAAGGGGCTCCTTTGGAGATTTTCCCCTAATTTGTCCTAAACCAGGACAGAGTGCCAACATCACCATGAACATGGAGGTTAGGAAGAAGAAGGAAAAAGGACAGGGCACACCCAAGTCCCTCCATCTTAGAACTTCTGACTCCCACGTACAAAACTCAGACCCCTCTGTACAAGGCCTAAAACCCCCTGTACAGCACTCAAAAATTCTTCCTTTCACTTTGTGACTACTTCTTCTATAATATCTAAACTTTTGTGATTTCTTGTTCTTCCTGCAAGGTAAATTGTTCCATGGGTCAGGTTCAAAGCCACAGGGGTCTGTGGCTGCATTCCAGGGTCTCAAACGCTTCTGACCTGGGCCCGGAACATCCAAGAGTGTCCAAGGGACATTCTGGGTTCCAACAGCTCCCCATGGGCAGGCAGGTGTCCAGCCATTCCCAGGAAAGTAGGACTCCATCATGTGAAATGTTTACTTGGGAAGACAAACATGACAACTGTCCATGTCCTCCCAGTCCTCCTTCCTCACTCTACTTTACATGCTGAGCATAATGCCATTTTGCAGTTACTGCATCAGAATTCATCCATCCCATCTTTGCTTCCTCTGTGTAGCTGCGTGTTCCTGATCAGAGAGTTGTTCTTCCTGTGTACTGCCATGCAATAATGAAATATTCTCCAGCAGAGACTCCAAACCTGCCTGCCAGCTACTGAGAGCATTGTCCAAACACTTCTTGAACTCAGACAGGCTTGGTGCCTTAACCACTTCCCTGGGAGCCTGTTCCAGTCCCCAGCCACCCTGTGGGTTTAGAAACTTCTCCTGAAATCCAACATAAACCTCCCCTGATATAACTTCATGCCATTTCCTTGGTTCTGTCACTGATCACCAGAAAGAAGAGATCAGTGCCTGCCCCTCCACTTCCCGTAATGAGGAAGCTGTAGACTGCTAAGGTTTTCAGTGTTTCTTCTTTTGCTTTTTCTTATTAGGAGGCTTCAATGTGTCCATCACTTTTCCTTCACAGACTGTGTCCACACTTGGACTTCTCATTCTTTTTTTCTTTTTGTCACACTTTGTCTCACTGCATGCTAGATACCCTGAAAGGCTGCACTCATCTGTGTAGCAGTCACTGAATTATGATAGTTTTGTCGAGGTCATTTTCTCGCACTAGACTTGCGAGCTCCTAAACTGTGCTCTCCATAGCAAGTTTTGTATTTCCTTTATCCAGTATATTTTTCACTTTTTATCCTGCTTTTTTCTCCAGAAGTGACCCAGTAATCTGTTACTTTATCCATTTCTTGATCTGCTGCTTTTGTCAGAGCAGTAGTCTCTGCTGTGGTGTCCTCTCTGGCTCTACAGACCTCTCCATTCAGCAAAGGATTTTAGTCTGTTCAATAGATTGCCATAAACTGTGACCAGTAGCTTGAACCCTCCTCTGCAGAAGGACTAACAGTTATTTTCAACAATCTTACAAAAAGCAGAACCTTTCCAATATTTACTATGCCTACTGTCTCTTCTATAATATTGATTGCTGTCTCTGCTTCTTTATCTCCTTTTGCCTTTTTTTTTTTTTTTTTTTTGCTACACAATCCTGATCTGCTTACTTCTCTGAATGTAGTGTTCTTATGACTCAAAGAGCCAGAGGTTATCTGGCTCTTTGTAGAGAAAGCAGAATCACAGCATGGTTGAGATTAGAAGGGATTTGGCATTGGTGCAAGAGGATTAGGTCAGGGAATACTTCAGCAAACTAGAAATAATTAAGTCCATAGGCCCTGATGGGATGCACCCATCAAATGCTGGGTGTTGAGGGAGTTGAGAGATGTAACTCTGAGGCCCCTCTCAGCAACCTTTGACCAATTGCAGCAACTGTGGGCACTGCCCAAAAACTGGAGAAAGCAATGTCACTCCTATCTTCAAGAAGGGTAAGAGCCCTTTCCTACTTTTTCCTGTTACTTTGGATGTTGTATACTCCTTGCAGAATAAAGAACAGAGTTATGTTCACGCAAGAAGCTCTCTGGATGTGATTTGCAAGGTTTTTCAGGTAATGTTAGAAACAATTTCCCATTTCCTTCTATGACAGATAAAGGCATATGATTTTCATGAAAGTTAAATGACATTTGACCAGTTCTGCTATTAAGGTATTCTGTTCCTTCTTGAAACTCAGTAAAGAGAGCAGTGCAAAACATTTTTGATGTATTGGTCTGGAGTACGAAAGATATTTTTTGATAATGAATGTGTAGAAGGGTTGTCTGTAATGTAAAACCTCAAAATTAGTTAGCCCAAATCCAATATTAGATATCTGTTATGTAAATATTGCTGTAATTTAATGCAATGGCTGGTATTCTTGATAGTTTTTTGCCACTATGACTTTACAGACCAAAGCTATTATGATGTAACCTTTATTTAGGGGAGATATTTTCACTGTCATGATATATATACTAATCTAGATTGTTACCTCCATACTTGCAGCATTTATGAAATACCACATTACTTTGTATATGGTACTTCTGAAATTATTTCTTTTGCTTTGAAGTGGCCTACTGGTAAATTGAAGAGCTGGGATTATATTTAGGATATCTTAGCTGTATGTCAAAGGGGAGAGAGTTGTGTGGTAGTACATATGTGCTGCCACAAGTTGTGTTTCTAGGTTTAACTTGTAAACACAAAAATAAATTTTTGCTGGTGGTAACATTCTAAGTTTGTAATGTTTTGTGCACCTTAGTAAAAGATGACAAATACCTCTCATTAAAAACATTTTGACATTTTGGAGTTCATGCCATTATATGAGTAAATGGATGTGCATATCCAAGAAAGTTCAGTGTAGCTCACTTGAAGAGCTCATATATAGTGTAGAAAAATGAAATAGTTCTAAGGTAACCTTAAATTTTAAACAAACTATTTTGAACTATAAAAACCAGAGTTACATAGAGAACTTCAGAAAAACAAAGGTAACAGTTTTACAACTTCTACACATGATATGTCAAAATTAGATACTCAAATCATATTGCACCAAACACTGTTGTCTTGCATTTTATTTAATGGAGACTAATGAGAAGGGATGATCATGTCAAATAAAAACTGCTCAGTTGTTCAGAAGTTTCAGTAAAATAACAGATTTGTACTCAGTGATATTTTGTAAATTTTGGGGAGACCTCACCTTGATGCTGATCTCCTGTATGCTATCAGAATATAATATTGCTTTTTACACAGGTAACTTTTGTTCCGCGTTTCTGTATGTGTAACACAAGCAATACATTCCCTTTGGCAGTATTAATGGATAAAATGAATCCATAGTAATCCCAGGGAAAGAACCAGATAAATATATAAATGTTAAGTTCCCTTAGTTCAATAAAGAGCTTTCACCTGCCACTAAATCCAACTGTGGGTTTAAAATTTGAGTATTAAGTTAAAAAAGGGTTTCATTCCTTGTAGTTCATATCATTGTAAGAAGAGTTCTTAGAAAAATAACTTAAATGAAAGGTTTTCTTTGCCTTCTTATATTTCAGTGAGAACATTATACAGGTCATGCAAATTGATGAGAAATTAATAATTGAAGAGAATGCAACTGAAAGATGATTTATATATATTTGCATTTCTGCTTTATTTATAAAGAAGAAATTTAAAAGAAATGCAAGCTGTACACTCATCAGAGCTAGAATTAGTAATCAAGAATGCCAGGTACTCTTTTAGATCAGTTATTCATTATTCAAAAAATACTCAAGGGCACAAAAGTTGAATGGAGATTGCTAGTTTAGCTGACTGGGTTGCCTTCCTAATAAAATTCTTTCAGTGCTTCTATTTATAAAACCTTTTCTGTTCATTTTATTTCTTTTTTTTTTTCCAATTTAGAACATTATCAGTAGCAATGTAATAAGTAGAGAGCTTAAAAATGAATCATACTCTTTTTCAAATATCAATATCAAATCAATATTAAAGCAAATTATTGCTTTGCTTTCTCTTTGGAAAATCACTTTTGGTCAAAGAGGAAAAGGACCTCATCTCTCAAACATGAAGTGACAGTACTATCTGGAACAAGGAAAGCATAGTTGATATTTCAGAAAAGTAGGAGATGCAAGGTGGCAAAGATACTTTCATCTGTGTTTTCCATGTTCAAGGGGAAATAATTTACTGCAAAAATTAGAAGGCTTTGATTCACTCCTCACTTTCAATGAGAAAAAAATGTCAGCTTCTAGTAGCTAGGTTTGCTACAGTGAGGCTTAGGTTCACCTCTAATTAATGCTTGGACATAAAACAGTATAAAAACAGTATTAAAAGTTTGTGGTAACTTGGATTGCAGCTGTCTACATATATTAGCTAAATAGCACATGCTTCAATAAAGATCTACTACATGTATGTAATAAAACTGGATAACTAATTGTGGTAGGTTCATGTGCTGTCACACACAGCAAGCCAGGTAAATAGTCTCCACATTTGTTGCCTTTTGTAAAAGCAAAATTTCCTTTTTGTACAGAATTTACACAGTGATGTGGTTATGCTTTGTATTTCTCAAAGATTATGAAACAGTCCTGCAGCCCCTCAGCTACTGCTTCACTTATTTGTGTATATGGGTGTGATTCCTTCTGCTGTTTTTACCTCTCTCCTTTTCTCTCACTTCCTTTATGTCTGTTGTCAGAGAGAAATATGTGTGAACTCCTTTCTGACCTGGAAGGTTCTTCCATCTCTCTTTGCTGCCACTTCTCCCTTTCTACCTCTACATAATGCTTTCCACTTTCCTAATATAGAAAATTCAACATTTTATACACTCAGGTTCTGTAAATTTACTTCCTGCCTGCTCCCTGTATGGGGCCACAGTGTGAGTTTTTAACATTTAAAAACTGTGGTTCATAAGCATTTTATACTTATTATACTGCAATACTATCTGCACTCCACTAAATTGGGATCCGTGATGCCATTGGCCGTCCATGTTTAGGCAACAATGTATAATTCCAAAATCATTTGAGAAGAAATCAGGAGATGAGGGGATATGAAAATAATTTAATAAAGCATATTGAACTAATTAGATATCGACTATGTGACACTGACTATGCAACTAAGTACTTATGCCTTCATCAAGAATCTCCTGGAAACTGAAAACAATGTAACGTATTGGTCGATGGAGACAGTAGTTGCTCAAAATCCTGTTCAAGATACACTATTCATGCAGTCATATGTCTCTGTTCTTGCTTCTCCTCATCTGTATTCTAATTTTGATAGACATTGCCTCTCTTTCTCTCTGACCAGCTGACCATAGGGGGTGGAACTTTCTTTGCTGCAACCATTTTTCATAGCTGCCTTTGATCCTTCTGCTCCACAATGTCAGGAGGAATCTGAGCTCACCTTTCTCTAATCACCAGAGCTAAGGCAGCAAAACCTCCTGTCCCTACACCTCACCATTAGCTTTTGCTGTGAAGAAAACAGCCTTCCTCTTGCACCACTTCTCAGGTCATGAATGCCAGCTCCCTACCTAAATGTATCCTAGATTTTATAGGATATTTTTCCTTTTACAATGCATAAAGCCTGAACTATTTTTTCTCTAATTTGTGTATTTCTGTTTTGTTTGTTTGTATGTTTTTTAATATGGTGCTGTAAAAAAAATCAGATATGACTGCAAAAATGTTCAACCTGTACCTTCACCACAGCTATGCAAACTTTTTTTTTTTAACATAAATTATGTCAGAGATACAATGAATATTTGAGTACTGCTGTTGTCCTTTGTAGGAATAATATCTAGAAATGTGAATGTAATTTCTTATTCATATATGCATTTTTAAATACTCTGAAACTAAACTTCTAGATTCTTTTCTAACTGTTCATGAAGGGTACAAGACAATTATTTTCTTACAAGCTATATTGCTTCACATGTCTTGTTTAGTATAGCTGACAGTGACCTTAATGACTGTTAAACTACATCCAAAGTACAAGCTTTTGGACTATATCTGAGCCCCAGAGGTTCCTTATCAGTAAAAAGGTAAGTGCTTGGTGCTTTGAGGGAGATATTACACATAAAACTGCTAGATAAGTAAGTAGTGCAGATAAGATTTTCATTCAATATTAAACTGCTCACATATTTTACTAAAAGCTACTTTTATGGAAATAGTTGCTTGAAGAGGTGCATTTGTATTTTTCCTTAAATGGAAGAATAAATCTGGGGCCTCTTACAAATTTTGTACTCTGTGTCCAAGTTAGTCTTTCTCTGTATTTCTGAGAGAATCATAATTACTTGTTCAAAAGTAATGAAGAAACAAAAGTAATGTAGAAATACCACAAAATATTCCTAACATTAACTTTAAGCTTGTGCAGTTTCAACCACATTAAACTGTCATGTAAATGTGACAGTTTTCAACTGCTTATCAAAAATAGCTTGTTCATGAGATACCAAAGTGCTTGTCAATTTTTTACATATGAATCAATACTTTTGTAGAGTGTAGCAAAAAAAAAAGACTATGTTGGTCTGCACAGATGGCAAAATTTATGATTGAATTATAAAAATTGTAATTATAATATCCAGTGAAGGCAGAAATTGTGAAATTCACCATATTTGTGATCTGTATATATTAACTGCTTATATATTTTCTAGATTCATTCTTCGGCAGCTTATGTGTAGTTACCATTAAAGCCATCTTGCTGTTTTTCCTTGCACAGAGTATATAGATTAATTGTGGTATAGCAGGTTTTTCACTCCTGTTTTGCTGTTATGTCCCTCCCTTACAGTATCAAGAGAACTGTCTTGCTCCAAAATCTCTTTTCAAGCTGCTATTTACAACCAAAGCATATTTAGATGGAGCTACTGCCTTAAAATGCTATGTCAGCAAACCCACTGAGTGTAACTTCTTGCACTTAGTTGTGAGGTAGTTGTTCATTCATTGATTTTTGGTTTTGGTTTTTTTATCAGTAGGCATTCTGATACATTTTTTGTAACCCAAAATGTCAATACTCCCTCTCCTTTTGCCTAACTGAAACCCCACCTATGGTGTATAGATATGGTGGGTAAATAAATATGCTTCTAGTCACACAACATAGCCAAGAATTAATCTCTCCTGTTAGGTTTGTGTTGGGAGGAATGGGTTAAAGCTTGGAAGACTGTTGAGAAGGATTGCAAATCACTCAAGTGACCTTGCAGTTGGAAATAACTCTTGATAAGCCTCTAAGAACCACAGTCCAGTGATCCTCCAGCACAAACTATCTCCGCTTGTGCCTCTGCCTGATGCTGCTCTGGGGATCCCCTCATTAGCAAGGTAAACAGAAATAAATGTATTGGTTTTGTTCTAACAGCAAGTTTGTAGCTGTTCTGACTGCCTGCCTGTGTCAACTCACAGTTTGAAACACCAATAGCTTATTTAAAACTTAAGTAACTTTATAGAATTAAATAAGTATCTGTCTCATCAGAAAGGAGGCATATGTCATGCTTTATAAATACATGAGTCAGGGTCCTCATGTTGCAGTATTTTAAATCATTCATCTCTTTTTATACTGCCTGGATTTCAGGTTTTTGTGTAAGTTGAATTTGTGATGTCATTTGCTATTCATTATCATAAAGTCCTGGCACAATCCTTCTGGCAGAGCACATCCTTACTGACCTGTCTAACATAGCATCAGCAGCAAAGTTGCTCATCTCAGTCTTCACAGGGTTCCTTTTTCCACAAGGTTGCATTTAGAAATGTACTGTATAGCCCAGGTCCCAGCACTGATCTCTGCAGAACTGTAGTGGCAAGTTTCCTCCATTCCAGGAGTTAACCATTAACTCATACTCCTTTCTCCAATCTCCTTCCTGTCTGTTAATTTTTATCAAACCTCAGAGTGAAGTTCTTATTTTAGCCTTAAGCCTTCGTTTAAGGCTTAAGGTTTCTTTCAAAATAAGTCTGCTCCAGGAGACTTGGTGAAAAGCCTTTTGGAAATCCCCTAGACTCTATTAACTAGATCCTCATTGCTTACTGATCCTTTTAAAGGCTTTAATAGCTTTTTCCTGTGATAATAAACAAAGCCAAAGTTTGCAGTACATTTTAAAAATGTGTACAATGAAGCAAGTACCAGGTGATTACTGGGTATGGTATGTAATCCAAAAAACAGTGTTTAGACATCTGGTCACTAAGCTATGTTAATTACTCCTAATAAAAGGCTTTATGTCTTGACCGAGGCTTTACCATCTGGATTAATTAATTTTTCAAGGTATGTAATGATAACTGTGTGATAAATACATAGCTTATGGACTGTAGAGTTTTATTATTATTTGGAGGCAATCTGTAAATATGTTATGAAAATGTGAGAAACACTTCAAATAGATATATAAACTTCAGTATCCAAAATAATGCAAACAGGACCTGTTAACTAAACATATGAAATAATTAGTTTCCAGTGTCTTTAATTCTAAGTGAATTTTCATCTACCCAATATGGTACTGGTGATTATTTTTCTTAGGTCAGATTTCTTTTATGTCAGATATTAGGAAGACACTACTGTACAGATATTTTGGGAGGTAAGCGTACAACTTATTTTTTTAAGAACACCTTTTTTTATTAAATGAAGGAATAATTCTTTATTTTTAACACATTTTTATTTACTTTGCATTTGTACAGTTTGTTTCCAGGGTCCACGATTGATAAGTTGTGAGCATTTGAAGGTTTCATTAAAATTTATACCTTAAAAATGATCACTGTTTGGAATTTTAGACCTTGTAAAAGAAGAGACTGACGCATACCATAGACAAATTGATAGCCCATACTGACAATTTAAATAAAGCTCCTACTGCATTAATGCTGTTTTGTACTCAGCTGCAGATTTTGTGGTGAATGTAGAAAGCCCTTTGCAGAAGACAATGGTGCAGCACACCAGATTTCTTCTTCAGCTCCTGAACCTGATAAACGATGGCAGTTGGTTTGTCCAAACAGACTGCTCAGTGCCTTGGGCTTCCCCATCACTGGGCCAGCTCTGTGGCAGGCGCTGCCCAAGCACCACCACAGGCTGGGACTGAAGTGCAGCTCTGTGGAGAAGGACCTGGGGGTGCTGCTGGACAACAAGCTATCCATGAGCCAGTAGTGCCCCTGTGGCCAAGAGGGTCAACAGGATTCTGCAGTGCATTAGGAATAGCATTGCCAGCAGGTCGAGGGAGGTGATCCTGCCCTTTTACTCAGCCCTGGCAGGGTCACACCTGGAATGCTGTGTCCAGTTCTGGGGTGCCCAATACAGGAGAGACATGAAGCTCCTTAAGGGGAGGGCGACAAGGATGATGAAGGGACTGAAGCATCTCTTACCAGGAAAGGCTGAGGAAATTGTACCTGCTCAGCCTCGAGAAGAGATGACTGAGAGGGGACCTTTTCAATGTATGTAAGTACCTAAATGGAAAGTATCAAGCTGATGGAGTCAGGCTCTCCTCAGTGGTGCCAAGCTATAGGACAAGAGGCAATGGGCAGAAACTGATGCAAAGTAAGTTCCATCTGAATATGTAGAATACCTTTATTTCTGTGCGAGTGACGACGCGTTGGAACACATAGCGGAGTCTCCTTCACCAGAGATATTCAATAAGTGTCTGGACGCAATCCTGTGTGATGTGTTCTAGAATGACCCTACCTGTGCAGCTGAGCAGGGAGGTTGGAACACATGACCGACCCTCTGCGGTCCCTTCCAACCTGACATGCTGTCAGTCACGGCGCCTGCGAGGCCCGGCCGGGACCCGCACCGCCGGCGCACCGCGATCTCGGGAAAACTCCCGCCGCTCCTGGCCGGGGCGGTCCCGCCACTCCCGGCCGGCCGGAAGCTCCCGCCTCCCCGGGCGAAGGCCGTGGGGCTGCCGCAGGTGAGGCCGCCGGGGCGCCGCAGGTGTTGGGCTACTGCTCCCGGGCCACTGGGCGCTCTCCGCTCGGCTCGTCCTCCTCCGGCGCCGGCAGCCCTTGGGACCCCGCGGCAGCCTCCTCCCGTCGGGTGAGCCGAGCGGGGCCGGGGAGCGCCCGGGGCCGGGCTGAGCGCCGGCCATGTCGCGGAGCTCGCAGGGCGGGCGGCCCGGCAGGTCCCCACTTCCCCGCGGGGCCAGTCCTGGGTCCGCCGCCGCCCCGCTGCCGCCGCCGCCCCCGCTGCCCCTGCAGCCCCCCTTCGGCCCCGGCGGGGCCAGCCCGGGCCCCAGCGGGCTGGCAGAGCTCAGGCCGGTTCGGCGGTTCATTCCGGACTCGTGGAAGAACTTCTTCAAAGGGAGACGCCACCCAGGTTCCAGCTGGGATAGCACGGCCTCCGACATCAGGTATATCTCGGACGGGGTCGAGTGCTCGCCGCCTGCCTCTCCCGCCCCGCTGCAACCAGAGACCAAGACGGTGCCTGGCTCCTACACGGACCCATTCGGGGGGTCGGGCGGGAGCTACAACTCTCGGAAGGAGGCCGAGGCCATGCTGCCCTCTGGAGAGCCCTCGGGCTCGCTGGAGCGCCGCGCTGGCACTGGGCAGACGTACAGCGAGCGGGTGGAAGAGTACCACCAGCGGTACGCCTACATGAAATCCTGGGCAGGGCTGCTCAGAATCCTCGGCGTGGCGGAGCTGCTGCTTGGCGCCGCCGTCTTCGCCTGTGTCACCGCCTACGTACATAAGGACAACGAGTGGTACAACATGTTCGGGTACTCGCAGCCCTACGGATACGGGGCGGGCAGCGCCTACGGGGGATACTCCTACAGCGGGCCCAAAACGCCTTTCGTCCTGGTGGTGGCGGGAATGGCGTGGATCGTCACCATAGTGCTGCTCGTGCTGGGCCTATCCATGTACTACCGAACTATCCTCCTCGACTCCAACTGGTGGCCTCTGACCGAGTTTGGGATCAATGTGGCCTTGTTTATCCTGTACATGTCTGCTGCCATAGTGTACGTAAACGATACCAACCGAGGTGGGCTCTGCTATTACCAGTTGTTTAAGACTCCGATAAATGCGGCTTTTTGCCGTGTGGAGGGCGGTCAGACTGCAGCAATAATCTTCTTGTTTGTCACGGTGATCCTCTATCTAATTAGTGCAATGGTGTGCCTAAAGTTGTGGAGGCACGAAGGGGCCAGGAGGCACAGGGAATTAATGGAACAGGAGGTAAGTCATTAGTTATCATTTTCTATCTACCAGATACCACATGATGGGGAGCAGCTGTTAGATCTTACAGTGATGTAGACTGTGTCAAATCAAGTGTCTTCTCTACAGCAGATCTATAGCCCTGAGGTTGAATTTTAACCAGCTTTAAGTATTAGAAACTGACAAATGAAAGGCGTTTTTAAGGTATCAGATCCAAAGTCTTGGATGCGTTTTGGATTATAGGTTTTTTTAATGTTTATAATTCACCTTGAGTAAGGACCTGGCTCTGTTCTCTTCATAATACTGGGCTCTCTTCTTGAGTCAGCTGATGAACTACTTCCTAGTGTGTATTTTCCAAACAAAGGAAAAAATTAACAATGTTCATCTGTTTAGCAGGGTTAGGTGGCTTAAAGCCACCTAGCATTTATTCGAAATCTGTGTGTTCAGCACATCAAGTGCCAGTGTGGATAAACCTAAGAATGTGAAATACTTATTTTTACTTTGCAAGCAAAACTCCAAGCAACTTCTTTATGACTTTTCAGCTTTCCTCACAATAGTTATCAGCAAATATTTGTAGTAACAGCCTTGGCTAGATTTTGATGTCTCAAATTTTAGTCAGCCACACCTTTTTCATGTCAAATATTTTGCCTGGCTACTGGCCTTGCCCATACTAGAAGCATTCAGTATTTGCCTGGTTAATGATAAACTATAACAGTAGAGATTTAACACTCTTACCTAGAGAGTTGAAAGTAATTTATGTAAAACTTCCTTCATTTGAAAACATCACCAAAAGACTCTTTAAAAATGAGTAAGACTTAGTATAGCATGAAAATTAATGCATGTGAAACGTACATAAGCCTAAATTAAGGAGGAGTCAGCTTTTAAGGGATTTTAGAAGGAGAGAGTTTAAAGTTGCATTTCCTCTGCTCTGTGGCTGCAGTCTGATTTGCAGCATTTTTATTTTAACACTGGTTTCCAGTTCACCAACTTGCACAAAATTGAGACTTTTCTTTAGAAAACTAATTAGAATTCTTCAATAAAAGTTTTTTAACCAACTGATAGTATGCCCAGCAAGAGTGAGGTGATTGCCAGAGTTGTACCCAAGGCGTTTATTCTTCCCTGTTACTATCCAAGTTATTTTAGTCCACTTACTAAACATTTCTAAAGGGAATACTTTAGTAATAGAGGTTAGAGACTGGAGAATGCTGTGCAAAACAGCTGCAGGTTGAGCCACTGGTTAGTGCACTGTTTTGTGTCCTAGGCAATGAATTAGGCTCAGCGTGTTAGTGAGTTGACGTGGGCTGGAATGTAAAACAACAATAAAGGAGCTTGAGAAGTGGATGGAGTATTTCCTGCAAGCTGTTCCTTACAGCTGTGCTCTGGGAAATCCTGTTGTTCTGGGGTTTGGGTGGCTGTTTTCCTTAAACAACAAGTGCGTAAATCAGTGGATCTGAAAATACTCCTTATGCCAAGTTTCATCATACCTAAGTATAAATGTAATCTTCTGTACAGTATGATTTTGAAAATGTTTAAATGTTAGCAGTCTGTGCTTTTGCATAGTATTTTTGTTGGAAACAAAACTTATTTCTTTCTTTTTTTTTTTTTTTTTTTTGATAGATGAAAACACAATCCTCTTTTCCAGAAAAGAAGGTAGGAAATAGGAACTAATTTTTCTGTTTATTGGTAATTCTAAATTATTATTATTTTCCTTGTGACTATTTTTATTTATTTATTTATTTGTTTATTTGACCTCAAGGAGATTAGGTTTAGTTTTTTAAGTTAGTTTGGATGGCAGTCTCCTGCCTAGAAGATTCAAAAGGAGCTTGTAAAGAACTTACTCCTAGTTAGGCTAGGTTATAAAATCTATAAAATTGTAAAATAGCAGATGTGATGGCTGCCTCTCTGTGTGCTCTTACCCTTTTCTATGAGGTGACAAGTTACGTAGCATTTATCACAGAGTTTGGCAGGCATGACTAAAACAGCAGGTCGACTTATGGAGAGGTAGGTTTGAGACTCTCTTTCTTCCTGGCTGTGTGCTTAATTTGCAGGAGAGCCAGCGGAAGCACAGTGTAGGTGCCCTGTGAGTTGAGCTTCTTCCTTGATCTCTGAAACTGGTCCAAAGCTGCCCTTGCAGGTTAAAGCATCAGCAGTGTTAGTGTTTCAGCCCCACAAAGTGTCATTGCATACACTGCAAAGATGGCATGGGCTTTCCAGAGAAATTATGATGTATTAATTTCAGCCTTAAATGTCTCCTGATAGACACTGTGAATTTCCTACCACTGTTTTCTCTGTTGATTCAGTAGTCAATCAGGATCCTTTTGTTTATGTTCTAAGATGTCACCTTTTTTATTTCTGGATCAAAGGATGAATTGTGCAATAGGAAACAAGGAGAAAAGGGAATTCCAATGAACTGAATTATTCCAGTTCATTCACAAATAAAATGATTACTGAAGGAAACTTCCTTACCCTATTTTTTTAAGACATGCAACCAAATCTTTCCAAACCTCCAGAAGTATTTATCTGTACTGCTATTAGGACAAACTTAAGAAAAATACTGTGTGGAAAGCATTACTGTAAGTCATTAAACTGATTGTCTAATTGCAATAAGAGTTGTAAGAAATATCTGTGATTTGCTTCTATTGCTGCTCAATATATGTATCTCTGTCTTAAAGTTGCATATTTTGTGATTTATGTAAAACTGATTCCATTAAGAACACATTCTTTCTCTTTTAAAACAGTATGAAGGTGATGACAGACCAAGGGAAGAAGTCAGTTACAGGCAGCTCAAATCACTGGAAAGAAAACCAGAGCTACTTAATGGTCATATACCTGCAGGTCACATTCCTAAACCTATAGTGATGCCAGACTACTTAGCGTAAGTGACTTGATTTTGATGGACCAGCTTAGTGGAGGATACGTGAATAGTTTTTCACTCTGCATTTCTCCAATGGTTTCTCTCCCATGCACATGCTATGGGAACTTGTAATTGTGTGTTAACATTAAAAAGCAGAGAGGATGGAGCTGGTATCAGTGGCATAAGACCAGTAAATATAATTAAGAAGTCTTAATTTAAAAAAATAAACCCCCACAAACCTCAAATGTTGAAACAGAATGTCATAATCTACCAAGTACATTAACTGCCAAAGGAAAGAAGACCTCTATATAGATATTAGAGGAAGAAACTAAAATACATGGGAAATTGCCTTTTTAGGGCCTGAAATTTGACTACTCTTATACTTTCTAATGCTGAGTTTGTAACATGCTCCCTTTTAAAGGGTAGGCCTTTCCAAGTCTGATATCATAAATTAATTTTTTATGCTATTTGCTATAGGCACAAATAGAAACAAGGAGATGTTTCACTTGAATATTAGGGAAATATTTTTCTCATTGAGGGTTCACAAAGGTTTTCCAGAGAGACTGAGTCTCCATGCTTGGAGATATCAATAGCTGTCTGGACATAGTCCTGGTCTGAGTGTTCCTGATTGTGCAGAAGGTCAGATCAGGTAACCTCCAGACATCTCCTACAACCTCAACTATACTGTGATTCTCTGATTTCAATGCTTTACAGACATGCAAATTTCAGCAGGTTATGAGATTAGCAAAAAATACAGGAATACACTGTCAAGATGAAGAGTCTAAATGTTGTTAGTCAGTTGTATCTCTAAAACTAATTCTTAATTTTTTTTTTCCAGGAAATACCCTGTAATTCAAACAAATGAAATGAGAGACCGGTATAAAGCAGTATTCAATGATCAGTTTGCTGAGTATAAAGAACTGTCTGTGGAAGTTCATGCTGTATTAAAAAAGTTTGATGAGTTGGATGCATTGCTGAAACAGCTTCCACACCATCCTGAAAGCATATATGTAAGTACCTGTGAAATGGGCTCATGGAAAATAGGTGGTATTAGGCAGTTTTTGACTGTCTTTAGGTAGGGCACAATGTCTTCTAATGCTGGCTGTGACCTGGTTTGAGAGGAAGTTTCCCCATATGTTACAACATCTCTGGGCATTAGTTAGTGATACCAAGTTCCAGTTAAGACGTATATGTTGTTTTCTGGGGGGGTTTTGTTTCTTTGTTTCATACTAATAGGTTTTAAGTTCTAGTAAGTCACAGTTGATATATTTTCATTATTTCTCAAATACAAGATTTACATCTAAAATGTTATAACCACAAGGTATTGATCAAATGAGAATTCTGATGAGTATTTTGTAGTATATACATGCATATATAGAGCACACTCAAAGTTTAAAAATCTGTGGTTTCTCATTAGGAACAGGAAAGGATATCAAAAGTTCTGCAGGAATACAGGAAGAAGAAAAACGTAAGTATTTTAAATTTACATTGCTATTGAATCTAATGACTAGCAAAGGGAGTGTAAACAGACAACACTTCTGATGCTAGGCAGATTTCAGTATCTCAGGGTACCTGTAGAGTTTTGTGTATTTTGTCTTCTAAAACTTAGGCAAAGTTAGGTCACAACCTACACACTCATGCCAATGAGCATTTTTGAGAATAATGATTCCAGTAGCCACATATGGGGAAAAACCACAAACCACAACCCAAGAGTTGAGTGTTTTCATCTTCTGAGAGTATGTTTGATCTCTTAGCATTCTGCATTCAGAAGATTAGTTCAGTTATATTCACTGACTGACACAGCCAATGGATGAAACCAGAAAACAGTCTTACACTTGAAAGAAATTTTGTATTTTTTGAGGCATGGAATTTAGACACTCTCAGTAATTTTCAGTGTAATCCGAGAGGTTTCTCTTTGTAATTTTTAAATGCAGGCAGCAAATACGTATCTGTGTTCCATTAAAAACATTATGCATTACAAATACACATTTTTTTGTCCATGGAATTTATATCCATGTTAGTTAAACGTAATAACTTTTTTTGTGGGGGGGAAGGATGTATTGCACATACAACAAATACATGTACAAAGTCTAAATTACGTATTAGGATGTCATTTATATTTGCAGATTCCTGCTTTAAAACAGCTCTATTTACTAACTACAGCATATAAAGGCAGAACATTTTCTTCTGGGCTTTCATGAGGGAAGGGGAAACAGGAAATAAGAAAGAGCTAGGGAAAAAGAGTGTGATTTTTTTGAGAATATTTACATACTGTTCTTTTAGTCAAGAAGATAATCAATAACAGACTATTCTTGGAAGAGTCTGAAAGCCTAATATATTAATGTAAAGGTTTTTGTATTTTTGGCAGGATCCTGCATTTCTGGAGAAAAAGGAGCGTTGTGAATATCTGAAGAATAAACTTTCTCACATAAAACAACGAATTCAGGACTATGATAAAGTTATGAATTGGAATGTAGAAACTTAGTAATGTCTTCACTTAATGGATACTATTTTCTGGTTTTAAAATTGATATGAGTATTTTAACCTATTTATTTACTCTTTGAATAGTACACTTATGGGGATTACTTAATCACTGTCATATGTTTGGATGTTGTACGTTACTGATAGGTTTTGTATGCAGATCCAGTTGTAATTGAAGTTATGAGATAAGTTAGGAACTGCTCCTAACTTCCTGCTTTCATTAGTGTAAATCCTGACCTCTTAAATATGAATACTTCATTTGAAAATACTTCATTTGCAAATTAGCAAAGCCTACCAGAGAAAGCAGTTTCCACATACCTTGTGGAAACTTTGCATAGAAATGCTGTTAACAATTTTGCATTTTATTTATATGTGACCTCTTAATGGTATCAGAAAGAGCTGAGCTGTTCTTTCTGTGTGGGGTTTGACACACTGCCTGGTTGTATTGAATATTTTGGGCAATTCAGAAGCTAGTTTAATAAGAAATTTTGTATTGTATTTCCAAATGCTGTCAATTATACCAGAAATCATCTTGAATTTTGCCTAACAAGAGAGGAAAAATAGTTTCTTATTTAACCAGCTAGGGGAAGGGGACTTGGGTTTGGTTTTTGTATTGCCCTGTTCAGAGATGATGCAACAAATCTATACTTGGCCTTAAAAGAATAGAGGTACAGGATGAGGCATATTAATGTCCCATTAGTGTTGCTCTAGGTCATTGTGCTCTGCTTACCTTCTGGATCATGCTGTTAGGGGTACGTGTGTTTAAGGGCTTCGCTCTTCATCAGCAAGTAACAGGACTTCTTGTCTATGCAGCAGCTGTTAATGAACTTAGCATTCAGAGAGTGAGTACAGCAAAATGAATTCTCATTCAAAGTATAAATTGTTAGTATCCTTTTTAAGGCCAGATAAAATGTATTAAAAGACATACTTTCCAGAGCATATTTGCATAAATTCTATATCTATTTTTATATTTTTTGGGGATATTATGCTGGCAATAGGTTTGTGCAAGTATTCTTATACGCCAGTAAATTTTCTCTTTCTATCCTTTTTCATATCTTTATTTACTTTATTAATTTTTTTAACTTACTATAATTGTTAGAAGCATTGATAGTTTTTGTAGTTTTCTACGACTGCAATTTGTCTGTTCTGAAATATGTTTTTTAATATTAACAAAACCCACCAGTGTAGCCATATTTCTCTATTGCTTATAAAAGACATTTTGTTTGAAAAAGGTGCTCTGATTACAGTTACTGCAAATTTTTGTTAGTAATTTGCTTTTTTCTTTGAAAGAAAGTTTTAACTTCTGCATTAATTTAAAGGAACAACATCAGGAAAGCCATTTCCAGTTTAGTGTGGTCATGGTAGTACTACCTCTGCTCTTCACTGCTGGAAATGTATTAATATACCTCAGTGTGACCATTGTATCCCTGCTGGTTTTTCAACCCTTATCATTCACATTGCAATCCTGATGGCCATGCACCCACCTTCATATTTATAAAATTGACATTCTAATTTTATCAGCCATTTAATTCCAAGAGCTTTAGTGGATGAAGTAAATAGCACAAGATGTCATGGGAACACTGAGAGAATTTAAAAATTTGGCACCTCTTCATTTCAAAGCCTTCAGTCTCTTCTATGGGAAGGTGTCTCAGTATTTTCATCATTCCGAGAACAGGTGACAGCCAGTGCTATGTCTTGTTCTCTCTGTTTTCAGTGCCTTTCTCTCTAGTTCTGGTTTGTACTCATTTCAAAGGAGAAACCTCTCTTCCTTATAAAGGAGATGGGCCAATTTTTTATACTTGTTGTGCTGAATACTTGTTAAATTATTCTTTGTAAGAGAAGTACTCCCTTGTCCAAATCTCCACAATCTAAATAAATGACCTCTCACTGTACACCCAGGTTTCTCATTTTTTTTCTCAGTGAGAGTTCTTGGCATTGCATCAATAACAGAAGAAGATTAGCACGCATTTGAGGATCAACTGGTGTTCATAAAGTGCTAACAATAACATATGACTGATTTTTTTTGGAAGATTCACAATCTGCACACTTAACAGGTCTTCTTTCTGTAGGATAGTGAGACCCACCTTCAGGCTTCTTTTGACAGTGGTCTGAGTTTTAGTTTTTGAGAAGCTGGCTCGTAGTCCCTCAGACAGTGTCTGCATAGGAGAACCATCCTGCTGCTTCTTTCCTGCAAAGTTTCCAGCAAATGGATTGGGAAAAGGGAACAGCATACCTGTGCCTGGAATGAGGAGATTAAGCAGCAACATCTGTATGTGGATTCTTGTGTTTCCCGGCAAGATGCCACAGGTGTGGCCAAGTAGATATTCCAAATGCTGGGAAGAGAAGCTGGGAGAGAAATACTCCTTCTGCCCGCCTTTTGGGTTCCAAACAGGATTGATGCAGGGCACGACAGAAGTAAGCTACCATCCTAAGGGTACACAGGCCATCCTAAGGCTGCAGCAACATGTTGCAACCATTACAGTGAGTTACTTGCTCAGTCCTGTGTCTGTTACAGGCCTCAGGGCTGCTGAAGTACTTCTGGTATATACAATCTGTGCTCTGGTTTTCCTCTTAACCTACCAATGGATGACTGAAAAAGGTCTTGTCTACAATGCTACAGACATACTGGAGAAAAACTGCTAGTCTAAGATGAGTCTAACATGTTCATCTCTCAAAGAAATTGAGATGAATGAAATAAGAATTAATGCCTGGAAGCTGAAGCAACTTGGAGCAAGACAGAAATTAGGAGGAAAGTAATGGGAGAATCCCTCAATCTGAGTTACCATTAGAACTATCAAGGAAAGTGGCTTCTTGATATTCTTAAAGAATAGAAGGCATACTCCAGACAAAACATTGACATTTTGATTATTGCCTCAATCTCTCTGTGCAGTCCCTCTACGTTCAGCTCTGAATCTACATTTTTGCATGTATGTGTAAACAATGTGCTCTGTGGTCCTACCTGTGGGACTGGGTTTTTGCAGAAGGTAGTTAACAAATTAATCACCAAGGAATACTGCCTTACATCAGTGGGCTTGCTTTTAATTACAGCCTCTCCTCAAACCCCGAGTGTATATAACAAGATGTTTTATCCTTCATTTTTCCTCTTAGAAAATGCTTACCTGGCTCCACAGATCTACAAATTGAGATGCTCAAGATTCTTAGTGTTTCTACAAATACCATAGTTTCTAAACTGCATTTGTGTTTCTTCTTGTCTTTACAAGCAGTTGGGTATCCTAGATCAAAACAGCTGTGGCAAGATTGGCATACTTTTTACAAAAATGTACATTTTTTCAGGCCACATAAAGTAGTGACTAACAAACATACCCAAAATTTTGTCTTGCACAATAGCCTGACCAGCTTTCATGCCAGCATAGTGACTACACATGCTCATGGCAGTTAAGAACCTAATTGCTTTGAAATTGTAAAAGAAGGTGTCCAGTATGTTATTCATTAATTTCAAAATCGTGGTGGGATTTCAAGCACTTGTCCAATAAAGTTTTACAAAATTACTGTATAACCTGTGTTCTAGTCCAGCACTGAAATTCTTGGTCTTGAGAATAAAAAATACTCCTGTTCTGAAAGAAGTCTCATTTCTCACTTACTTTATTCAAAGTGCTACCTTATAAGACATTTCATTTCAATGTTTTGTAGATTGGAGTTTTTCCTTCTAAAGAAAAAATGGTGTATGTTCTAATGGGAGTTGTTCAAACAACTCTTTCAGTTCCAAGAAGCAAATCCTGACTTTTCAAAGAATTCTTCTTTTCCTGCCTTCATATTGCTTTCCTTCAAAAAAATAATTGCTTTTTCCCAGGAATGGTTTAACTGAAAGCTAATTAATTTCTCCTCTCTTTGCATTATAATTATACACTGCTCCTGACAAATGCAGTAAGCTGAATGAAGGGTACAGAAGTGGTTAGTTTTGCCCCTCTCGTTTCAAGAATTGTTACTACTGTTTACATGCTTTCTTCCTCATGTATTGTCTTACTTGGATGCTGAGTGAGACTCCTTAGAAACGGATGTTCAGTAACTTTCCTGTAATTCACAAGAGGTGAAGCCCAGTCTTGGCATACTTCCACTGTATCCAGTAAAGTTTTAATCGTTCTGCAGAGCAGTCAGCAGTTAGCTCAGCTAGCTCTGAGCTGATCCTCACTGTGGTGCTTATGAAATGCAAACTCTTGGTGACGTGACGTGAATACTCAAATATTTTAGGTAGATGGAAAACATGACTACTTAACATCAAAATACCTGAAATTTCTCGCTTTTGCTGGCGGGGTGATGGATGGCTGCCTTCATTAACCGGCGTATGAGCACAATCATGTGTTAAAATCCAGTGCTTTTTCCAGGATCCTGCGTTCTCCCATTAATTACTGAAATTTCTTCGGTTAATTGCAGAAGTGCCACCGAGACCCACGCAGTGCCACGAGGCTGGCGGCTGCGCCCGCACACAGAGCCAAGGGCTCCTCGTGGGGCTCCGCGCCCGCACGAGCGATGTCTCCGTGAGGCGCCTTCCCTAGGCTCTCGTCCTCTCCATCCATGTCTCCGAGAAGCGCCTTCCCTAGGCTCTCCATGACCGCACTTGGAGGATTTTGATGGTGCTGTGGAAAACACAACGGAACCTTCCTGGAACGGTGGCTCCGCGGCCCGGGCGGCGGCCGGGACGGCTTGGCGGCACACCGAGGCGGAAGAGGGCGGGCGCCAGCGTGTCGTGCACGGAAGGGCCTGCCTGTGGCCGTGCGCCTGTGCTCCTTGTCCTGCGGCTCTGCTGAGCCTTCTTTGGCTGCACTCGGCTGTCCTTAGCCTCCTTCAGCCCTTCTCACCCCCCTCAGCGTCCCTCGGCTCCTCTCAGACCCCTCTCACCCCCATCTTTTTCCCGCAGTCCCCGTCGCCACCCCTGAACCCTCTCATTTCCCCTGAGCTCCTCTGAGCTCCCCTCAGCCCCCGCGGTGATGGATGACGAGCCCGAGCGGACCAAGCGCTGGGAAGGAGGCTACGAAAGAACATGGTACTTTCTTCCCCCCTCACCTTTCTCTCCGTTCTGGCAAAGGAGGAGGAAAAACCTCCCTTCTGCTCCCTGTAACAGTCTGTTCTGCGTAGGGAAATTCTTAAGGAAGACGAATCCGGGTCGTTGAAGGCAACCATCGAGGACATTCTGTTCAAGGCAAAGAGGAAAAGGTACGTGGTGTGGTCACGAGCCTACTAATAGCACTGACTTGTCAGTTATAAGGGCTTGATCATCCTCAAACTGGGTCCTGTGGGATGAATTAAGCATAAGGCATGCCTGTAGGATGTTTTTATGGCCTTTCTCCTTCAGAGGGGCAGGTGCATGCAAAAAAAACCTGTGAAATATTAATTTTTATCTCTAAATACTGAATGTATACTGGCTGTGTATCCCATGTGTATGCAAGCTACAGGTCTTGATCTGATGAAACACTGCAGAGCACTGCAGCTGCAATCTGCACAGTTTAGAGGAATCTTCCATCAATTTTTTTTTTTTTTTAGTATACAAATCAGAGGACCGCAGGATAGTTTAGGTTGGAAGGGGCATTAAAGATTATCTCACTGCAACCTGCCATGAGCAGGGACACCTTTCATTGGACCAGATCAGTCAGAGCCCCATCCAAACTGGCCTTGAACTCTCACAGGGATGGAGCATCCACAGCTTCTCAGGGCAACCTGCTCCATTGCCTCACTACCCTCATGATAAAAATATGTTTGTCTCCAATCTAGATCAACCCTCTTTTGGTTAACAGCTTTGCTCCTTGTCCTGTCACAACAGAATCTAGTTTCTGGTATCATGGCTATAGACTTCTGTTTCAGATTTCAGAAAAACAGCTAGAAAAGATCCTAAGTTTTGCATAATTTCAAGTTATATTAGTACTTGATTTGTCATATTTGGATAGAATTTTAAAGCTTCATTAAACCTGGTAGTAAGAAATAGTTCTTATTTATTTTCTGAGAGTTGTGCAATCTGCAGTTGAGCTGTAGGATTTTTCAGCATTAGTAAGTGTCTGCAGTTTATTGCTTCTACATTTTAGCCAGAAGTCTAGTATTGCATTTATTTGGACTTTTGTTTTAGGAGCTGTTCACTCATTTGAATTTGACTTAAATTGTTCTGTGTTTTGTTAGACTCTATGAACACTATGGACAAGTTCGGCTTGGAATGGTATGTTAATACCTTAACCCTCTTCTGTTCTTAGTCCAAAACTATTTGGCTAGAGGTGGTATGCCAGATCTGAAATACAGTTCTGCTGGCCTAGCATACTTCTTACCAAACCTTGTGGTTTCAGCTGTTATTTTTTTTTTTTTAAGCATTCTTTGTTTGTTAGCAGTGTAAGCAAAGCATGGCTATTCAGGGTTGGAGGTTTGACGCACGGGGTGTGTTTGGCAGAAGAAGTCAGACCACATGAGCTCACACTGTCCATTTCTCTTCATGTGAAAAGTGGACATGATGGAAATGCATTGTAAATAACCACATTGCTTTGTACAACACTGAGCTCTTCAGATGAAGATATGAATATTCAAACTATGCACGTTTTGTAGCTTCTCATGAGAGTCATGAGAGGAGAACAGTGTGCATTTTTCCAGACAGGGTTTTTTTTTTTTTTTTTTCATTTTAAGAGAAAAGTGGGAAAAGTTGCTGTTAATTGCACCTCTCAATCTACTGAATCTCCCGTGTTAGAGGGAGGAAGTAGTGGCTTTTTAAAGTAAATGGAATAATGAATTCATTTCAATACGTATTCTGTGAGTGATTTTCACATATGGTGGAAATGCAGATGCGTCACCTTTACGTGGTTATTGATGGATCGAGAACAATGGAGGACCAAGACTTAAAACCGGACAGACTTACGTGCACTCTGAAGGTATTCCTCCACTCAGATATTTTCCTTACTGAGCCACCATTTCTCTATAAACTGGTTGCATTTTACATTTCAAAGAATTGCAGTTTCCTGTATCTGCATAGCTTCTCATCTCTCAGCCCTACATTTGTCTCCTTGTTTCTGTCTGTCCTGTTTTTTGAATAGTAAAATCTGTGGGGCATTAGTTTGCCTTGCACATGTACTTCTGTAGAGTGAAAACACTTTGTACGGGCATATTATGGGAAGACATATCTGGAAACTATGTGGAAATTAAGTGTTGCCCAAAATAAGGGGATGATACGCTCTCATTGCACATCTAGAATTGGTTTGTATTTTTTTCTTACAGTTGGGGTTTTTTATGAATTCTTATTTGAAAGGATGCTAGATGAGAGTTGAACTGGATTGCTGTTTCAGATTGTTGGGGATTTGAACTGTGCACGTCATGTTCTAAATGGTTTTCTCCAACAATACTTGAGTATGAAATCCTGAATTTTGATGGTTTTGTGCAGAGTAGTGCTTTTTGGTGTATTGAAAACCTCCATTTGAACCAGCAGGAATCTAGAGCTTTATAACGTAGGATATGAATCAAATTAGGGGGGTGTAGTTTCTGACATCTCATTAAATTGATTACTTGGGGTGAATGGGGAGGGATAGGGTGAAAGAAGAATGGAAAGGAAAGATTCATTCCCCCTTTTTGTGTTACCCAACTACTTTGTTTTGATTTTTAGTGATACTAGATGTTTTGCATCTACTTAATGTATCTGTAATAAAAGTATAATTAGTTTTTAACTGCCTTAACTTTTTTTATAGTTACTGGAATATTTTGTTGAAGAGTATTTTGACCAGAATCCTATTAGTCAGGTACGTACAACCATGCAAGAAACAAATAACAGAAAATATTTTAAAAGGTAGTTTCAGTTATAACACTACCAAGTAAACTGTTTTCAATTTATGTGTACCTTCAGATCCTTTATTCATCAGTCTACAGAAATTCTTGTTTCTGCCTGTTTCTGCTAGGCATTTAGAATTTTAGAAGATTTCTTTTTGTACCTTTTGGCAGTAGTAATGAAAATACAGGAGTGATTATAAACTGATGTGTTTATATTTGTTACACTTGAAGTAAAACTTGTATAGACTTGTATGGTTAAATAATGCTGGTGCATAAAGACATAAAAAATATAGTAAAATTCTAAATAAATGCATTGAAAACTTTCTAAGAAAAATTTGGTCTTTTTTCCCCTCTTTTTCAGATTGGCTTAATTGTAACTAAGAGTAAAAGAGCAGAAAAAATGACAGAACTCTCAGGTAGGGAAGTAGTATTCTTTTCTTAAATTGCAGATGTTTTTATCCTTTTCATTGGTGTTCTAAATTCTGCCTGATACACTGCTGAAATTGAAATAATGTTATCATCATTAGTTTTAATTTAAAAGATTAATTATTGCAAGTTGTCTGAAACCATAATCTACATTTTGGTCTGCTTTGATCCAGAATTGTCATTGTGTGCTTGTTTGCAATCAAGTCTCGACTTGATCTCAAGTCAAGTCTCTTTCTCGAGAAGAATACAACTCAGATATGTTCTGATTCCTCTATAGTTTATTTTTTACTCAGTTTGTTAATTTTGTATGTTACGACATCTGTGGGTTTTGTGAGATCTGATCTGATGTTAAGAAGTCGAGGTTTGTCTGGTTCCTGCGTGCAGTTACACCAATCTCTGTGGCTTCAGCAGGTTTCATTGAGGAAATTGAGGATCAATCAATCTTTGAACCATGCTTTGAGGATAACAGAGGAAACAGAACTCTGTTTATGTGACATCTTGCCCTCATGTTGAGTGCTTAATGATACCCAACAATAATTTTATTCTTTTTGGCTTCTAAACTTTCTAGCATCTGAGTGCCTATAGAGTAAAAGTTTGTTTTACTCTTCTCTGCATTCTGATCAAAATACCAATTTCTAAGGAAAAATACAGACACTTTGAAACCAGTTCTGTCATTGTACAAGTACACTTCATTACATAAACACTTTAAATATTTATGTTCTTTAACTTGTTTTATCAGTTACATTGATTGCATTTTTTTCACTTACAGGAAACTCAAAAAAGCATGTAACTGCTCTGAAGAAAGCAGTGGATATGAACTGCAGTGGAGAGCCTTCTCTATATAATTCCCTAAATTTGGCCATGCAGACTTTAAAGTTAGTATGTACATGGAGGTTTTTTGTTTTCTTTGTGATTGTGACTTTTGAGAGGCAGAGACATAATTTTTTCTAAATAGCATCTTAAATCATGCTGACTTGAATCTTTAAAAGGTGAATTTATCTCCTCTTAAAATACAAATCATTAAGTTAAATACTCTAGTAGTGCAGAAGTTAATTTTCTACCACTAGATGCTTGTATTTAGGGGTGTATTTCTCATAGAAATGAAATTTGAAAACCAAGTTGATGATGGTATGTAGATACTGTGATGAAAGACACTGCAATTCTTTTTTATTGAAGGGCTGTGGTATGAGAGGACATAGTTAGGGGTTAATAATGTAAGAGAACAGGAAAAGAAAAGCATTCTGTCACAATAATATTGTGACAGTTTTGGCATGCTTTAGAAAGACCAATTTTCAGGTAGGATAGATTCAGAATACTTTTTTGCAATGTGAGGTATTGAGATGTACCCCAGTTTGTGGAAGACTGAGTAAAGAATTACAGCTAAAGACACTGAACAAAGCGGATAATCAGTGTCATGAAAAGCTATTTAATTACTAGCAGGAAGAGAGTTTTCAACTAAGAACTAGAAGTAATTAAAAGTAATGGATTTACACTTAAAAAACTGATTAGAGCTTTTTAAGAAGTCAGGAAGCCTTACTACAGTTTGCTAGTTTGAAGATGAAATTTTACCTGTGAGTATGGCTGAGGTACAAAGGATTGATTACAGGAGATAATCAGGTTACAGCTACACAATTAAATACGGTATTTTAGATATTGGAAAGGTTTGGCTTTCAGAAGGTGAAAATCTGGTGCTCAGACAAGGATCTTACCACAGTTTGTAGAGGACTTCATATCATGTCATCTTCTGACTTCTGCAAATTGAGGTCCTTGGAGATGTTATCATACAAATAGCTTAGTGTGTATAAGTAAATTAACTGTATGCTTTCCTTAGGCACATGCCAGGACATACAAGCAGAGAGGTTTTGGTAGTCCTCAGCAGCCTGACGACGTGTGATCCAGCTAACATCTATCATCTAATTAAGGTACAGAACTGAAGTTTGACTACTGCATTGAGCATCCAAGCTACTGGAGGAAAAACAGGCAGTAGCAGTGTCATCACCAATTAATTTTTGTTTAAGACTTTGAACCTTTATACTATTTCTTGTTCTGCTCATGAATTGAGTATGCTTTTTTCTCTATTTTAAGTGTTTAAAAGCAGCAAAGATCAGAGTATCTGTCATCGGCCTAAGTGCTGAAGTTCGAGTTTGTACAGTACTTGCCCGAGAAACTGGTGGTATGTATCTGAAGTTCAGTAATTATATTACTAACACAGGTTTAAAATAAAAATTAAGTAAGCAATTTCTTTTATATTTATTACTGCATTTTGACATTTTTAAGGATAAATATTTTCCATTGTGCTGGCAGAAAATTTAAAGAGTTGCCCAAATCTACAAAATGTACAGTAGTAAGTGAAATTACTACCAGCTGGTGGCTGCAGCTCTAGCAAGAAGAAATACGTATATTTTCAAACCTTTTTTTCCATATATAAAGCTATGTGATGTGAAACTTCATCAGTGAAACATGTTAATATCCATTGCAACAGTGGTAACTCTTACAGTATCATTACTACAGTGTAATGTTGGAGGAAAAGCTCTCTGCCTTCATACCTAATTTAACATTCTGTTATTACTAGTTTTAAAACTTGTCATTTACTGTAGCATTAACAGGGCTGCTTTTTAGGAGCAAGTTTGGATAAATTGTCTTTTCTGTGTAAGTTGTTTTCTGTCATTTGGAGTATATGTTTGGGTGGGTTTTTTTGTTTTGTTTTTTTTTTTTTTTTGGATTTTTGGGGGTTTTTTTGGTTGGTTTTTTTTTTTTTTTCATAACCTGACAGAAAGGCATTTCTTTGTCTGTGACAGGAACATACCATGTTATTTTGGATGAAAGTCATTATAAGGAGCTGCTGATGCACCATGTTAGTCCTCCACCCACCAGTTCAACTTCTGAGTGCTCCCTTATTCGAATGGGTAGGATATGGTTTTGTCAAACTCCTAACATGAGATTTTGTCTTTTTCTTTCTTTACCTCTTCTGTGTTAAGGCAATACAAATAGTAAGATGCATAATAAAGACATTGTGCAGCTCTTTTTTGTTTTAACTTTTATTTTGGTAGATAAGTATCTGTTTTATAGATGTTATTCCTGCAGAGTAGTCAGCTTTTAAATAAATCTTATTAAGTAAGACAAATTACTGAACAGAATTTGGGAAGAACAAAGTGGAACGATATTGATGGCACAGTAATTGTTATAAATTTAATATTTAGAAATGAAGGATGAAAAACTATTATTTCTCTCTCTGCTTTTTTCCCTGCAGAAGGTGACTCTTACAACTATTAATCGATTTAAGAACCATAGGTAGTACATGTTTATTAGCAGCTTCTTGAGTATTCTTTCAAGAAGTAGATTACCATTTCTTTTCTTGATCTGTTTCTCAATAAATTTAAGTTTGGAGGTAAACCAGAATAGGAACTCTAATGCTACAAAGTAGAGCACTAAGTTCTCACTTTCATCCACCCTTTCCATAGATAAGAATGTATGTATTTTTATGTCTAGATATAGGTAATGAAAAGGTTTACTTCTCTTAGGTGTAAAGCCTGAGCAGCAGTTGGAAAAACCAACTTCTCACCTGTCATGATCTGTAAAAAATAAATCATAGAATGCAAGAAAGAAAGAAGGAAAGATAATAGTCTCAAAAAAGTCCTGTAGTCTCATCTGCCATACATTGCACTTAGAAGGTGAATATAGGCTGGATGGATGCATATAAAAATATTTCCCCCTTAATTAGAAACTATTGTTTAAGTGAACATTTGTATGCTGCTCATTCTGCTTTCCATTTCACATATTTTAGTTTTTAACTGTTCTTCTAAAATGGGGTTCCAGTCCACTTCAGTTAACAAAAAGTCTATGGCAAAGACATTTTTTCAGTTGGGGGGAAGTTAAGTCAGGGAGGTGCGGGTGTAGGTAGAGATCTTTGGGAAGAATTTGATACTAGCAAGAGTGTATCAGTTCTCCTGTAATAACAAATGGGAAAGAGATAGGCCTGAATGTCTAGAATAATCTTTGAACTTCATTGAAGTAAGAAATTGACACATTATTGCATGTTTAAAACTGTAACTATGGGATGTTTTTCTCTTCAGGATTTCCTCAGCATACTATTGCTTCTCTATCTGATCAAGATGCAAAACCCTCCTTTAACATGGCGTAAGTAGCATTGATTAGAATTCGACAAGCTGATAACAATTCAATATTAATTAGTCATATTTAGAAAATCTGCTCAACAGTGAAAGTATTGCAGAATAATAGAATAATTTGGAAAAAAAAGAGTAAGCCATGTCTTGTGACTTCTCAGTAGACATTTTATTTCCATTGGTAGCTCCGGTATTAACAGTATCCTCTGTTAAATATGTGTTTTTAAATTTGCATTTAAGTTTTTTTAAGGTAGTAAAGTAAGTCCCTTTTAATAAGGTACTTAGTTCTGTTAACAGTGATTGGGGCACACAGGTGCTACAAGGTGTTAAAGTAATTACTTGCAGCTCTTGATTTAATTACTACTATCATTATAAAAGATAATTGTGGGGATGGAAGGGTATTAGCTGAATAAAGTACTTTTTTGTATTTCTTAACATGACTTTAAAGGGAAGTTTAAAATAGAGACCTCATTTGATGACTGTACCAGTGCACTTCTCAGTGAAAATAATCATTATTTTCCAGGGTGATAGGGGAGTCTGAATTTCAGAATAAAACAGTGTCTAACACTGTGTGCTTTTTGAAAGAATAATTACTACAGGCGTTTTAGAGGCAATACAGAATATTTTTGTATCTAAAAAGAAACAAGCATGCAGTTATTGTTCATATCTTTATTTTTAAAGATTTGCTCCTTTATATGGAAATATTTTGTCTTTGGTTCCTGTGGGGAAGTGTGGTCAGTGATATCTATCCATATCAGTTGTTTTGACACTTACACATTAAACTGTTACATGCAATCTAGTGAAACTTTAAAATTATTTGATATGAAAACCACATTATTTGTACTTACACAGTAGCATGGTATTGTTTCTTAAGTACTGAATTGTTTCTTTCTACTGTAGGCAATTGGAAAATAACAGTGACCCGGGTCTTACACTGGGTGGATATTTTTGTCCTCAGTGCAGAGCCAAATACTGTGAGCTTCCTGTGGAATGCAAAGTCTGTGGTGAGTAGCAAGAACAGGTGAGCAGATGAATCAGGAGTTCATGGTAAGAGAGGTAATGGGTCGAAAAATTCTGCTGTACTTACTAATTAAAAGCCAGCTCTTTACTAATTAAAAGCCTTCTTAAAGAGTCCTGCATTTTGGTGGCCTGGGATGTCAACTTTGTACAAGTGTCTCTCAGGACTATACCTCTAACAGTAAAGCTGTATCATGTTCTTATTGGAATATGATACATCGTATTTATATTTGTATAAAGAATATACCTAAGGCAAAGTGGGGAAGAGGGATGATGCACATGAGAATGGTGGCTTCTCAAGAATCCTCATTTAACTAAACACACCCATGTTTCAGAATCCTCAGTGCAAGGCCATGAAAATGGAGTGCTTTGGAGCAGGAGGACAGAAGTACTTTCCCCTCATGAGTGTATGGATGAAAGATTTCCAAGTTGAACCCAAGGGCCCTCTGTAGAGTTGTAAACAGGAGCCCTTTGGTCTTGTGAATATTAATGGACTGTGCAAACAATGATGCCTCCCTCCATTGCTCTTAGTGAAGGTGGGAGAGAGGATTAGTGTGGTTTATAATATTAATATTGTGAGTGGGTGCTGTTCTGCTAGCTTCCACAGGCATATGACTAAAACAGTAGGTATTACCAGGATGCTTGTATTTGGCAAGAGGATGAAAAAATTATGGGTTTGGGTCACTTTATCGTAGTTTGATTTCAAGTTTTTCCTACCAGCATGAGTTTCGTTCCAGCAAAGGGATAGTGTAACTGGAGAAATCCTGTGTGTCTGCAGTGGATTCTCCACAACTGCAGTGATCAGCAGAGCAACAGTTTGGACATTTACACTACATGTGAGTGAGTGAGTGAGTGAGTGAGTGAGTGAGTGAGTGAGTGAGTGAGTATGTTTGTGCCAGCCCATGCCCTACCTGTTCTCATGGTCTGACCCCAGCTGGCAACTCAGCCCCAGACACCCACACACTGGTGAGATGGGGGAGAGAATCAGAAGAGTAAAAGTGAGAAAACTCACAGGTGGCATTAAAGGCAATTGAAAAGTTAGAGCAAAAGCTGTGCACACAAGCAAAGTAATTCATTCACCATTTCCCATCAGCAGAATCTCCAGGGAAGCAGGACTCTGTCATGGGTAACAGTTACTTGAGAAAGTAAATGCAATCATCCTCAACATTCTCCCCTTTCCACCTTCTCCAATTAGCTTTATAGGCTGAGCATGGTGGCGCATGGTATTGGATATCTCTTTGTTCTCTTGGTGCACTGTTGACTTCAATCCCTCCCAGTGCCTTGTGCACCCCCTACTCACTGGTGGAGTAAGAAATAGAACAGGCCCTGATTGTGTGTAAACACTGCTCAGCAATAAAGAAAACATTCTTGTGTAATTAACCCTGTTTCCAGCATAGATCCGAAACATAGCCACATGATAGTGTGCCAAAAATTAACTGTTTTAAAACCAGCAGACCTGTGTTAGCTGAAATGGGGCTGTGCCATGGTTTCGGCAATAGTACAGAAATCTGTAGTAGAGCTTTGTAACAGGGCATCATTTTAAATGGTGGTGTGATACAGCAGAACCATCATTGCTAAAAGGAGCTTCCTAACTTCACCACTATGTGTTGTAAATGTATTTCTAAAGACTGAGTTAAACCTTTTTAGTAGAAATTTGAGCAATTTGTTTGTTCTTTGTATTTTGATTTAAAACTGGACAGGATTACAGGTTTGGCTAATGGAACAAGTTTTTACTTTTTAAAATTCTTAGAAGCCCTCAACCATTGAGTAATCAAAAATTTTATTTTTCCTTTTAACTTTATTTGATACAGAAAAGCTTTTCAGTAAGTATTCCCTTGTAACAATTTTGGTGTCTCTTTATTTGCAGGTCTTACATTAGTGTCTGCACCTCACCTGGCTCGTTCTTACCATCACTTGTTTCCTTTAGATGCCTTTCAGGAAGTTTCACTGGAAGAATACAAAGGGGAACGGTATGCAAATCTTACTTGTGATAATGAGTGTACTTGTGGATACTATAACTTTTTTTGTCACAAAAGTAAGAATAGCTGGCAACAGCTTCTTTGCTGCTGGAGATCCTGGGTATTTGGGTGGTGTGAGGCACCTCTAGCATTAAGAAATACTTGTAGTTTCCATGGTCTGTGAGTTCAGCTGAATAGCTGATATAATTGCCAGAAATTGTTACTATGTATGAGATCTTTTTTTAAACATTGATTTACATCGTTTTGACTCTTTTTTCAGTTAAAATATAAAATTTTGATTTTTAGGTATTGTCAGGGCTGCCAGGGAGAAATGAAAGATCAAAATGTAAGTATGTTGAATGGCATTGTAATTTGCATTGAGGGGTGTGAGAAATAGAGATGATCCTTTAGCATTACATTCTAAAGACCAGAAAAATACTTGTGAAAGTTAATGTCATGGTTAAATAGAGCTATGTGTTAAACAGTCACACTTTCTAGACTGCAAAGTCTGTAGAGTGTGGGAAGGAATTTTCTCGGGAGCTGCATAAAAAAGGCTTCCACTCTCAGCCATTTGGAAGCATTTACAGTGACCTGAGCTCAAGCCTGTGAATACACTTGCTGTCAGAAGGTTTAATCCAATTGAGTTTCTGTGATGCTAGCAAGTGTAGTCTGTTTACATTATCTTGATGATGTAACTGTTGCCCTACTGTAGTGCTATGATGATAATTTTTGCTAATTTGACTTGTCTTTCTGTCCTTCCCACACAGGTGTACATATGCAAAGTGTGTCAGAATGCATTTTGCATGGAATGCGATCTGTTTGTTCATGATTCTCTGCACTGCTGTCCTGGCTGTATTCACGAGCACCCTGCTCCTGTAGCTATATGATCTCATACCTTTTTAAAAATTGCTGTATCTTTGTCATTTTTGCATGAATCTAATTAGTTTATTCAGTCATCGCTTTAACTGACGCATCTGTGAACAAAAAGATGTTTACAGAGGGATGAACAGTGGAGTAGAAGCAAATGTTAATGTTTTTATTATTTTATTACTTTTAATATATACTTGAATTATCTGTATCTATTTTTGTTCTTATCTCAAAAACTATGGCTTTTTCCAGCTGTTATTTTAATAACATGTATATTTGTAAATGTGAAAGTGATAATGTGATGATTCATCTTAGTTTCATTACTTGTTAAAAAAAAAGCCCTGAAAATACATTTCATATATCTGTTGTTATAAGCTTTTGCTTTTGTTGCATTGTGGATTTCTGTAGATGCATCTTGGTTTGAAAAGACAGGTGTCTGCTAAGGAAGGCAGGAACCTCTCTCGAAATGGAAAATGTACATACCCTCCCTCTGAATTATTATAATTTTGAAATTAAGGGGCTCTCAGGCAAAGATATGAGAGTAGGAATAACAGTTCTTTATTAGGAAAAATAAAAATTAAAAAAGCAGTAATACAAAAATCTCTGACAGAGTCAGAATACAACTGACACCCTGCTGGTCAGGTGTTGGTAGCAGTCCTTCTGGAGTGGCAGGTGTAGTTCTGTTGAAGCAGTGATCCTGTAGAAGGGTGTAGTCTTCCTTTGAAGGTCCAGTGGTAAAGGAGGGCCTGGTCTTCCTCTGGGAATCCAGTGGGAAAAGGCTGCCTGTGGTGTTCTAGATTTCAGACTACATCCAGGTAGGAATGCTTGGCTCCTCTCCCTGGGCAGAGCATCTCACAATGGGGTGATGTAATTTTATCAGTCGTGCAATGACAGTCAAGGGCCATTAACAGTAGATGTCTTCCCGGAGGGAGGGTTGGTTGTGGGAGAGATAAAGAAAACTGCCCAATTAACAGAAGATAACTGCCTCACCTCTAACAGCTGGCAACCCCCAGCCACATCTTGCATTTGCAACCTAAGACAAGATCAAAATACTCTTTTGCCAGAATTTAACAAAGATGTTTTTGAGCAATTAACTGGTGGACATTTCATGTATTAATTTCAAGTATTATGAGTATTCATCTTGGTGTTTGGTAAGGCAGCTCAAATACAGCTGTTACAAATGTGCTGAAAACACATTTTAGGTTTTAATGGTGCAACTCAAAGCTAACTAAATTCTTTATACTCCTGTGTCTGGGTTAAGTTTCTTTTTTTTTTTTTTAGAAGGGTAAGATAGCTGAAAGGCAGTACTGAAGACAAAAACAGATGCTGTTTGGTTCTGAAGCTATGCTGAATTGACAGAACTGCACATCATCTTCTGTCCTTGGCTAAACCCCTAGAGCAACAGACAGTGAGTGCAGGAGGGGAAGTGTCCATTTTTATCTGAATTTTACCTGAAGAATAGAAGTTGAGACAAATGCAAGACTGCCATTTTGTGGTGTCTGTTCAAAGTATGTTTGCAGCTTGAACCTATGAGAATTGTTATGTGCTACACCTCATAAAAGGAAGTTACAGATGCAGTGTCTGAAGCAATACATCACAATGGGTTTTCTTGAGTCACCTTGTGATGATTGTCAATATAACAGTGACTGAGTTGTTCTGGGTGTTTATGACTTAATTTTTGAGCTTTTGTTTTTTGTTAGATTAGAAATGGTAATATAACAGCTGAAGCTTAATACAGAAACAAGCAACAAACCCAAACATCTCCTCTTACATTATTTCAATTTTTCATGCTCACCTCATATAAGCAATACATGCTACTTTTCACTTCTTTCAGGCAGTTTTCATTTAATTATTAGTAAGCTCTTTCTTTGCTTTTTCTTCTGACAGTGCCTGCATGCTGGATAGAGGGCAGTCATTCTCTTGTGTTGTCAGAAAAATTACTGTTAAGCATCTGCATCTCGTTTTGTGCTGAGTCAAACAATGCCTATAAACCCTTTATGCTGTCAGGTGGTTGCAGTCCTATTACTAAAAACTAGCTGAAAAAGGACATAGAGTGTTTGTTCTGGTCTAGCAGGCCACTCCAAGCTTTGACCATCTGGCTCTTACATATTCTGATGCTGGTGACAGCCTCTTAAGACAGCATTTTCTGTTAATATTTTCATCTTTGCAGTCAGTATTTTCTAATGGAAATAAAAGGGGTTTGTCAGAACACTTCAGATCCTCCTTCTTCTCTTGCTAGATACCAAAACATACTCTACCCAGCTTCTATTTATGAAAGTAAAAACAGTGTTGAAGTTGCAGCCATATCCATTATCAGCTTGTGGTCACAGCGATAATTTGGTTTGTTCTTTCCTACACTTGTCATTGGTAGAGCAGCTCAAACCAGCTCCTGAAAAAAAATCACTAACAAGGCAGTATTTCTCTGGTTTGTAAAGACTTTCATCTGTGTCCTGTGTATTTAAGGCAGTATGGAGGAAATCTTCCCTCCACCTATTTTCGTTGACTGGGATTCACTGGCTGTCAATCTCCCTTGCTTGTGGGAAGCTCCAACCTTCTTAATTCTTGTTTATTTCCTTATTTACTATATCTGCCACAAGATCAGTCAATCAATAAGGTTGTAGGTCTTAAAGATGTGTAAAAGGTTTCAGACTTAAAAGTGCTGGAGGAAGACACCCTGTGGTGCGCTTGAGGACTCTCAGTATCACAATGCACAAATGTGTAGAGTTCAAAGTTGTATTTTTTTCAACCTAGAAGCAACATTTTTTTTTAATGTACCATACCTCAGCTGCACTGTTTATTTGTTCATGTTTCACATATCTTTGGAGCATCTTTAAATCCTTATTGATGCCTGTTTTATTTTGCAGTGAAAGTAGCAAATTATGGAGGTTTCCAGAAGCTTGGAAAACTCAGTTAGCAAATCACTGCATTAAAGAAATTTCTTTACAATAATTGGTAATGTGTCTGCTTTAAAATAAGTGGCCATTACCCACAAGTTCATACATCAAATCACAGCCAGAGCAGCAGTAATAGTTGCTCTTCATCACTGTTCCTTGACTGTCTGGTCCTGTGACAATAGCAAGGGTGGGTTGGGTCCTTGATACAGAGGCCCTTAAAATATCTAGCATCATCATGAAGGATCTATAGTGTAGGACTTTAAAATTACCCTGGCAATGGGTTTTGCCCCTTTCACCAATTTATCAAGCCTAGAAAAGTTTGAAAGTGTTAGGATTTGGTTTTGGTTTTTTTTCCTTGTCTTCTTGTATTATTAACTATACACCTCCATTGCAAATAAATATTGTCCTGGTTCCAGCCAGGATAGGGTTAATTTTTCCAGCGGCCAGGAGAGGACATGACTAGGAGTCCCAGATTATTCTATACCACCTCACATCTTCAGTGGGGATGAGAGAAGGGACCTTTCCCAGTCACATATCCTGCCACTGGTCAGCTGTTGTTGGGAGTTCTCAGTGTGGTCAGCACTCGTGTGTGAATCATTTGCCTCTTTCTTGTACACCCTTTTATTAACATTCTATACAGTTGTTTTGCTTGCAATTAAATCACTTACATGAATCCTTTGTTTAAAATATAACCCCTTTACTGAAGTCAGAACTGCAATAAAATTGTATGCTAGATTTTACTCGTGTTTAAAACTAATGAAGGCCACTTTTTCTAACAATGCCAGACACCAACACAACTGATTGAAGCACAGGGCAGTTCTGCCTCTTCAGCAATCTGAAAAGATGATTTTGAACCTTTGCCTCACTGCAATCAGTCTTAATTTACCTCACCTAGACAATTAAAAAAAAAAAAAAAGCCTTTCAAAGTAGCTACGGTAAGTTATGTCTTTTTTTGCTCAATTACTTGTGGGAAAACTGATTTTTTGACACATGACCACAGTAGGAAAAGGAAGTGAATGCAGTAAAGTTCACACCTGTATTTCACTAAGCAAACCACTGGCATTAACTAAATTACTGCCTGGTCTTGTGGCTACAGCCTCTACTAAGAGTAGAGTAGAGTAAAATTCAGCCCTACATTGTAAGGGCTGAAACCTCTGTCTATACTTACCTTTCCACAGGTTTTCCCTAATTTGCTGTCAGTAATGGTACTTAGAAAAAGGCAACACATCAAGGGTCCCTGCTGTATTTCAGCCATTCATCCAGCCAAGAGATGCCTATGGAAGCTCAAAACAAAAAACACCCCAAAACAAATTACATCCCTAAACTCAAAGTTTAAGAAGTAGAACTTTATTCACACATTTGACACAAGACAATAGCCTTCCTGAAAAAAGCTGTCATATTTCATGATTCTAATCAGACCTGTAAGATGTCCCTCCCACTATAACAGTACACTGTTTCCCACGCTAGTGCCACCAGTGGCCACTGTAAAACACATTTCTGCCACAGGTCTCTCCTAAGAGGATTCCATAATCAATAGTTCTGGTGCTGCAATTCAGACAGAAAGTCTGAGGAATGCAAAATATGTTGAGAGATATGTGAAATCTATCACATGGGGTCAAAAGAGTTAAATCTATCATGTGGTGAGAAAACTTGAAATTGCCTCAGGGAAGTGAAAAGCATTCTGTTGCTGCAGTGCTTTTGAGATACATTTGACTAGAGGTCCTTAAGAAATAGCTCATTTCAATGCACATTTAATTACTAGTCTGATGTTATTCGTTAACAGAGACAGCTCAGTGTTACGAAAATGTTATGACTAATTGTCTTGATAAAATTCAGTTCTTCACTATCAACCACCAATGCGTAAGTGATACACACCTCTCAGTGGAAAAGATTTGTACCTGGCTTTAAAAAAGAAGCAAGAATTAGTATAAAAGAGCTTTTTTGTTTTAAACACACAAAGAATTACTCAATTACACAGAATTACTCAATTACACAGAAATTATATGTTGTCACAGAAAAGCAGAAAGCAATTCCCTAGGAGAATATAGTTTTGTTTTATAAGGAAGTGAACAATACACTGGAGAATTCTGGACAATGCATTTCAAATAAAAGCATAGGTACTAAAGTACTGAGAACAGAATTGCTTAACATTACCAAAACTGAATTTCTTCTGAAAACAAAGTTTAGCTACAACCTTCCCATCTGTGTAAGGAAACACAGATTTAAAAAAATGCATTTCACTTACAACCTTTTGTTCCCAGAACAGCCCACTATGAACCATTAATAATTCAAATAAGCTGCACTGTTAATTGTTATATAGACAGATGCTGTAGTTAAAACTCTCATCAGAGCAATGAATACTTTCCTTCATTGTAGCTACAAAAATACAACTCCACAGCTGCAAAGAAGGGATTACTACTGGCAGAAGTAGTCTTTTCAGAGAGCCGTAAGAGTGGATGGAAGTCCCAAAGCCAAGAGGTTTCTGAAGGGAGTTCAAAATTTGACTCTATCTTCATTTACCACAAAGCTACAATACTTACAATCCTTCAGAACAATAGTGGATATGTGGTTACTTTGCATGTGTTTGTCTCTCCAGTGCTGCTTCCATTCGGCTTTGTTTTAAACCCTACAGGATATAATTTAGTAAAATCTTGGTTTGGCCAACATTCAAATAAAAGCTTCAGTTGCAGAACAAAACCGTTTCTGGACAATCTTTTTCAGTCCTCTACAAATCACAAACAGTTTTAAACTTTCTTTGGAAACAAGAATGGGCAGTTTAGAAATGATAAAAGCCCAACTACATGTCCTCTTTTTAATCAGAGGCTATATGAAATAATTTCAAATATATACTTGTTCAGCTGAAAGTAAATTAAAGCAATCCACAGTTATATGTCATCTGAAGCACAAAATCCTCCCTTTCCTACTTCCCCAGTGCAAAGAGTTCATCACATCATTTTCTTTCTTCATAAGTGCACAGATAAAAATATGAATCAATAATACAAGTCACAAATTTTCACAACTATGTTGACAGTTTCTACTGAACCTTCACAATGACATTAAACCATTACTGATGAACAATCTCTGCAGAAGTGACAAATCTGATCTTAAATGTGATACTGCCACTCATACTGAAAGAAAATACATAGAAGACTATTGAAAAATAATTGTATTTACTCCACCTGTCGGACAGAACTGGTTGTTTTAGAATGGCTGTAAAAAACTGGCTATAAAAGTACCTGACAGGACCCCTCCAGTTGAACAAAGTACTGAAACATCATCTAAATATATATATATATATATACACACATACATATATGCTGGCTCACGTGAATTCTACTCAACTCAGTACTTACACAATACAACACCCCCTTAAATGTAGTGACTGTAAGTCAGAATAAGAGACCTAAAAAGCAGCCCTACCCATATGGCTTCTTGCAGCAAAAAAGAGCACCAACAGCAGTGCAAAATTACCAAGACATTTCAAAACCACAGCAGCACATACCAGGTAATATCCAGTGTGGTAACCACTCATGTACCAGGCTATCAACATACTCCCCAATGCTTCGTCGTCCTCAGCAAAGTCTGGCCTCATGGGTGGTGGAGGAGGAATCAACTAAGGAATCACAAAGGAAATGCCTGTTTCAATAGGGTGTTTCCCAGATTAGAGAGCAACTAATTCTAAAAGATTAAAACATAAAACTGAAAATAGGAACATATCCTCAGTTTGTTCTCTGAATAGGAATCAGAGATGATGTTTGCTGAACACATATAATTTCCAAAACCTAGGAAAAACAAGACTCCTGTTGCTTCACTGGAGTACTGTACACAAAACATGTTACTAGGGGAAAATACTATCTTCTTCAGTGAAATGCTGTTAACATAAAGTGTAGTTTCTTCAAATAATTTATCCCTTGGTATTCTTACCAACAGCTTCACTGTCACAGAAATGAGTGCAAATCAGACCTTGTACATTAGATTATCATAATATTTGGAACTAAATGTGTTAAACAAATACGTGAAAAATACAGTCAAGCAGAACAAACATGTTCTAAAAACACAGGCAGTGAGCACATTCAGTGAGAAAACCTGAGATCACCAATACTTATCTTCCCCATTCTTCTGTCACTTACTGGTGGTCCTGCTGGGAAGGGCGGGGGCCAGCAAGATAAAAATGATGGAGGTGCCTTGAATTTTGATCCAGACTACATGGGAAAAAAAGTGGAAAAGTATAAATTAGAAGGGAATTTGGGGTATTAGCATTTTACTTAAGAGACAGGTATATAGTAATGAAAATAGCTATTTCTGAGGCACATTCCATAACTTCAGAAGCACAACTTAAGATTACTCATGTCACTGAGGTAAACACTGCTGAAACACAGCTCTGGCTAATACAAACATTTTTAAAAGGCCTTCCTAAGTGGAAGTCAATGGTCACACTCTCAACAGGAAGAAACAGATCAAATATTCACACAGGCGAACAGACAATTTCCCTGCTCCTGTGAGGATGGGGCAAAAGTTGACTAAATTCCATTGTGCTAGTGAATGTCCTTAAATAAAGATCAAGATACAAATCTACTGACACAACAGAAAAAATATAAAATAAAACCTTATTAAAAAATCTTGCACAAACAGTAGCATTTAGAAAGCATAATGCTGTGTTTCAGAAAATAACTGCACTATTATTTAGACTCCTACACAACTGGAAAACTGAAGGGTGTAGCAAAACCCCATTCACTCCTAATTCAAGAGAGCAGCTACAGCTGAGAGGCTCTATGACACGTGGACATCACCTTTAATGCCTTCAATGTCCTATGAAGCAAAACATACCAATTGGCTAGAAAATGCAAAATCTTAAAACATCAACAGCACTGTCATTAATCACAGCACCAGAATGCAGGGAACAATGTCCCTCATTTAAGATAAAAGGCAATTGGAAAGCAAGTGTTAGCTACAGACCAGAAGGTTCTCCTCACTAGACAGCAGCACTGCAGAAGGACTATACTGTGGCCAGATAATTACAAAATGGCAGACCAACAGATACTGACATGCATATCTGTACATCCATTCTCCAAATGCTGCTAACTGAATTCTAGACAATGATAAATATCATCATATTGTCTAAGGATTCACAATAATACCACACTTAGCAATGCTAAATAAATTATTTCAATTAATTGAGCTTACCCTTCCTAGGCCTGGGGCTGGTGGTGGTGGTGGTGGTGTGGGAAATCTCAAGTTTTGAGGGGAAAATCTTGCTTTTGTGCAGTTGTTTTTGTTTCGAGGTGACTGGGAAGATTTTTCACTTTCATCTGTTGAATATGGAGTCTCATTTTCATTCTAGAAGACATTTTTATGACATGCACTTAACAGGAGTTTACAAAAGCAATTTCAGTGCAAAAAAGCTTGGAAAGTCTCATTCACATCCTTCCCTCTCTCCAGCCCTCCCAGTCCTACACAGGAATAACTTTATCTGCTCATCATTTTTGCTATGCTCTTTCATTGGTGAATTTCTTGTTGTCCACTCCCTTTCTTCCATGCTGAGTTGAAGAAGTAAAGGGATGCTTTCATTCTCTCCATCAGCTTGTGTCTGTTTACAACAGAACTGTGCATCACTTCTCACTCTGAACACCAGCAATGCCACCAGACATACTAAAAGAAGTCGATTCTCCCGCTTTCCCAACTCTTTACAGAAGAATGAAAAAGTCCCTCACCTCCCCAGAATGCCCCATCCCATTTACTGTTTCATCGCTGGCTGGAGGAAGTAAATCAGACAGGTTCTGCTCCTCCTGATTTCCATATCCTGTGTAAGTGACAACACATGTGCCTCTCTTCTGGTTGATGGAGGCAATAGTTGCTAGATACAAATTACCATCCTCAGACCAAACAGCACTGCATCTGTCACCAACTTTCCACTGCAACAGAAGCAAGAGAAGCATGTAAATATCTACACGGCTGGACAGAACCTCTTCCTAAGCTACTTTTTGTCCGGAAAGACAGATCCCACCTACAGCGTTTCCTTTGTATTTACTGAAATTCCTCTCTGTAACCTGAAATTTATAATGTTATCACCCTACACCACCATCCCAAAATGTTACTCTCAAGGTGATGAAGCAGCAACGTCCGAGTACGCAAATACAACATTTACAAGTGAGACGACCTGTTTCAAAGGCGCTGTATTGCTCTTGTTCCTATTTCTGTTCTTTTTATGGTTTTTTCTCTTTATCACCATGCGCTGCTCCTGCTTGCCTGAAGGCTCCGAGCACTCCCCATTCTTTAAGGCATTCTTAGGGAAGAGAAAGGAGAAAACCAATAAATGCCAAGGCAGCGGCCTCAGCCCCAGCATCCAGCCACGGCCGCGCCGACCCCTTACCTTGAAGGAGGCCACCGCCTTGTCGTACGCCTTGATGAGGGCCGTGTCGTCCCAGATGTCCGAGTCGTCGCTCTGGAGAGACCACACACCCTTTAGCGCCATGGCAAGGCCCCGCTCCCGGCCCCGCTCCCGGCCCCGCTCCGCCGCTCCCACCTGCCCGGTGCCGCGCCGGAACAGCACCGCGTCCGCCATGGCCGCGCGCCCGCCTGCCGCGCGCGCGCCGAGCGCCGAGCGCCGAGCCCGCCCCGCCGCCGGAAGGGGCGGGGCCGTGCGCGCGCCCGCCGCGTGCCGCCCTGCGCCCGCTCGGCCGGGCCAGCGGCCCTGGCGAGCTGCGGAGCGGGAGCCGCGACCGAGCCGACGACAAAGCGAGCAAAGGAGTCGGTGCTGTGTTCAGTGCTGGGCTCCTCCGTGCAGGAAAGACAAGGAGCTACTGGATAGAGTCCAGCAAAGGGTCACAAAGATGACTTGGGGTCTGGAGCATCTCTCTTATCAGCAGAGACTGCGGGAGTTGGGCCTGCTCAGTCCAGAGAAGAGAAGACAGAGAGGACCTCATCAAAACACACAAGCATCTCGAAGACAGGTGCCCAGAGGATGGTGCCAGACTTTTCAGTGGTGCGCAGCGATAGGACAAGCAGCAATGGCCGTAAACTGAAACACAAGAAATTGCGCCTCAATATGGCAGAGAACTTCTTTACATTGAGGGAGACAGAGCACTGGGAACAGGCTGCCCAGGGAAGTCATGGAGTCTCCCTCTCTAGAGACATTCAAACCTCACCTGGGCACATTCCTGTAGCATGTGCTCCAGGTGTCCGTGCCTTGGCAGGGGGCTTGACTGGGTGATCTCCGCAGGTCCCTGCTGATCCTAACAATTCTGTGATTCTGTGAATTTGCCTAACTTCTCTACTACTGCAGGTGCTACACTGCCAGCACCAGCTACAATTTCCTTCCAGTTCTCCTCAACCTCAGCCAGGGGCATTAGCAATGAATGAATGCACTTAGAACACAGTTTAAAAAGCAAAGGCTTCAAAATCTTTCTCTAGAGACTGAATCATTTGCTGAGGAATACAATCAGTGCAGGCAGCTCTGGGTGCAGCTGCAGTGGGAGCCCAAGGCTAGAGGCCAACCCACTGCACGACAAAGGGCACAGGGACCTGTGGCACCAGCCAGGGAACTGAGACACAGCAGGAGCCAGGAGCCACCCCTAGACTGTGAGGGTGTAAGAGCCAGGGGTTCCTTTGTTTAGGGTCCCTCTGCAGAGACACCAGGTGGAGCTGCGACTTTGTTATTGCACCAAGATTAAGTTACATTAAAGATAAGGATGTATGACACTGCTATGGGAATCCTGGTCTGAATGTGAGAGTGAGGGCTGTAGCTGTGAAGGGGCTTCAGTCCCAGCTTTGGTGGTGTGAATGTGACTGCCAGAGTGGCTCCAGGATGGTCAGAGAGGGAAGTTTCCTCAACAGTTTTCCCCTGGTCAGTACACAATATAGTCAAGCATGCCTTTGAAGCAAGGGCTCAGCTTTTCCAAACTAACTTTTATTCCTGAGGCAGGTTTAAGCAGTAATTTTAGTGGTGTGACAATTTCAACATCAGCTTCCATTGGAACTCATTAACATGAAGTCTACAGCTTTTTTTAGTATCAGGACTTGATTGAGTCGCTTTTGTACACCAACAAAGTCTGCAAGTCAAGAGGCATTTTTTCCTATAGGGCAGACTTAAACTGCATGTGACAGTGCTTATAATAGGCATTTCTTATAAACTTTACTTATACTTTATATTATACTTACATTCTTATACTGCATTACTCCACAAGATTATCCATTCCTTATGTTCTTGGTAACTTCTTAGAAATCAACTTATTATGAAACATAACCATTTCAGATTAGACAGTATTTCATGCAACATTTTATTGTAAAAATATTTTGAGATCTACAGTTCAGACCTCCACAAGGTGAAGCACATTTTACAAGTGTGTTCCATTCTGAATGAAGCTGTACTTTCAAGAATTCAGGCAACCAAATCTGGTCTAACTGTAGATTGAGAAATTCTGTTACTGGAACCATTAAGTAAAACTAACAAATGCAGCAAAAGCTAGAATAAAGCTATTGCTTGGTACTTTTATTCATAGACATGCAGAAGAGTGTAGTCAGTTTTGGAAGAGCACTGTAGACAACTAGGCCTATAGTAACCAGAAAATAACTAATGCTAGTTGAACAACTCTGCACAATAAACGTTTAATTATTTAATGGCCAGACACTTTTATGAATTATCTTCTAGGTCCTTCTGCTTCATCAGTGCACTCTATCTTCTCCATAGCAGCAGCTCATTTTGCTCCTGCCTGCAGAGACTTCCTTTCATTAGCTGCTTTTTGCTTTTGCTGCATGATTTCAGAGTCCCTGTGATGAAAAAACAGTTGGATATCAGATACTGGCTCACAATTTTTCTAAGCAGAGTTCCCTCCCTTTAGTAACCCCCACCTGAAAGAGGAAAAAATAATTTCTCAGCCACAAGCACAGTGTTTTTATTACCCTGTTTTTTCAGTGCATGCATCACTCCATGAGGCAGACAATTACTTGATCAGTAGACCTGATATAATTATTTTGGTTTTAGAAGTAAAGGACATAATGGACCAAATACCTTCAAGAAAGTATTACACAATCTTTTCCTGTTTGCAGTAGGCAAAAAGCTGGTCAAAAATGAAACAGCTTTACAGGACGTAATAAAAATATTTCTGTTTAACAGCAGATACGGCAAAACTTCATCCACAGTTTATGCTATGGCAAGTGATTAGTCAATGAATAAAAACAAGTATTCAAATGTTGTGTCAGCTAAGACACTGGATTCTTTCTCACCCATCTCCCCCTCCTTTTTCAGCTTAAATATTTACTCAACTTTACTAGATCTTACCTCTGTTTCCTCTGAGAAGCAGACAAGCTATCTTCTTTCCTTTTGCCTTTGTGGATCTCCTGAGTTTTTTTCAGGTTCTTTTGGCGAGCAAGTTCACGCTGGTTCCCACCTGCAAGACAATATACAGTTAAACAAGAACTACCACTTGTTTTTTCCCACACAATGCACCTGTGTAAGGCAGTGCAGTTTGGCACAATGTGTAGAGCTGGTATGGTCGTATCTTCTACCTCAGCATCCTCTCCCAGTGTACAACAGGAGAAACTGAAGGCTCATAGTTGTTACTTTTTCAATTCTATACATCACGTTCAAGAGATTACCAAAATTCTAATATTCCTTACAGAAACAAAATGTAGTTTGCCATAGAAGGCTGAAGGAAAACCATCACACCAACAGGCTGGGCAAAAATCCTATCAGTAACTCATCCAAAGACAAGTTATCCACTCTCAAACACATTCCAGCATTCAATATAGCTTACAAATTACTTTTAGACTGAAAGAACAGCATTGAAATTAACTGCACTCAAATACTATTGAAGAGATGACCTCAAAACGTTTTTTAAATTTGAAATAAAGTGCAGAACGTAAGCCTGGGCCTTAGCAACTGGGTGGTGGTGGCATTACTTCCAACAAAAGTGAGAAGAGTAACACTACTCCTATATGTATATAAAGACACAAACCCACATCACTGTCAGTAGAGAGGACACTTCTTCAGGGAACAGACAGCTTTCCCCACAGTTACCAACTCAACAAAATGCCAACAAGTGGAATGCAATCTCTTTGATCACACTAAGTTCCTGAAGGCACAACATCAAACTATCGACTCTCCATCTAAATACTCAGCGTCTTTCAGGCAATGGCCACAGACTGCAAACTTTTCTGCATTAGCTGGCAATCTCTCCTCAGTATTCTCTTCGTTAGTTCTATTTTGCCCCAACCTGCCAGACCTGGTTCACTGGCTTGGTACTACTTCTTATTTTAATTCTTTTGGACTGACAGTGTTCCAGATATGCTACACATAATCATTTGTTCTGTTGAACTAACACCATCACATTCTTTTATACTCAAAACTGACAATTCCCTCTCTCCATAATTTCTGTTGTCTCTCTTTTCAGTCTCTCTACAGTTTTAAGACTGTCTATGCCATCTTTCAGTCTCAAAGCCAGAGATCTCAATCTTGAGGTGCCTGTAATTTCTGGTCTACAAATGCATCTAAGGACTAGGTCACTTTTAAACAACAACCTGTGGGTATGATCCACCACTTTGTACCCATGCCATTTCTGAGCAGACAAAGGTACCTGCTGTGTCAACAAGTAGAGATGATCAACTCTGCAGGAGCAGGGGTTTGTGCATTCTTCACAAGAGCCTATGGATTGCTTGGTAAGAGATGCCAGAACCTCAAGTGAAAACATCCCTGTATGACTGCTGCTTCCCAAGAGCTGCTCTTGTCTTGGAAGATAACTTTTGTCTGTGACAGGACATTAAGTACTACCTTTTGGAAAAAGTAGAGAACTAAGAGAACTTCTACTCATGATCCTCACTAGCATCCTCTCCCCAAAGTCCATCTAGAAGAAGGGCAGCTGTTTGTTCAGAGACTGAAGCAAACCAGCTGTCTCCGGCAGTACTAGTGTTGACTAGAACTTGATGACTCATGAGCAGATGACACATTCCAGGCCATAAACGGTTCCTGAATTTTGTGGTGCTCAGGAGGCAAGAACTTATATGAAGGACTGGGCAGCAATGAAAGAGCTCTTCTACAGTGCTTTAAAAAAAACCAAAAACAACAACAAACAAACAAAACCAACAACTCCGCCCCCCCAAAAAAAAAAACCACCCAAAAACCAAAAGTATCTTCTTTTATCATGAAGAAAACAGAGAGGAAGTAAAAACAATCTGCTAAAGCCAGAATTACCCTCCACACCAAACCTCCCAGACTTCCTTATGAGCAGTTACTCTCCACTCTTAAACTCTGATTCCTCCTTGTTTTCCAAACAAATACTGAGCTCAGGCCATGCAGAGTTTTTCCATACACACTGTAAGGTTTTAAATTTAGAAACAGAACTCAGTTGTATCACTGAAAAGCAGCTGGCACAGCAAAGCAGAGAAGGTAGAAAAGCTGAGCAATACAGAATACACACAAAGCACAGAATACCAAATAACTCTCAAGAAAAACTTACTTCTACCGTCAGTGCTTCCAAGTAAACATTGCCAAGGACTGTTTGGCTCCATTACTTCATCTGGGATACTGAATAAGTGTCCCTACCTTCAAGGGAACCATTGGTGTTTTCTACATTCTATAATATCAACCTAAATCTTCCATGAAATTGTCCCAACAGAAGACAATTCAGCTTCCTGAAATTCAAGCATGAACTACCACAAGAGGAACAGTACACTCTTCCTGCTTATACACTTCCATACATTCCTTCTCAAGCATCCCCATCCTGGCCTGCTTGTGCAAGACATACACCGTACTTCAACCTGTCCTTGCTCTTCCAGCTCCAGGAGAAGACAAATGCCTACAAATATCCTAAATGTGCTTCTTTATTATGTTCTATGCACAAACTGTTTACGTTCCAGGTCTTCAGCCGGACTTCAGCAGCAGTGTGTCCTCATAACCGTGTATTTTCGAGATGAATGTGAAAGTACAGCCTCAAAAATGGGTTTCTTCGAATGAATGTGAAAGCACGACCAAAATTAAGCACAAGGAGTTTCTGTACTGCCAGACATAACACGCAGAAGGCACAGGAGCACTCCCAGCAGTCAGGGGAGCTGGAGCATCCTGGGTCCGGTTCACACTTCTCCGCCATTTTAGTATGTGTAGCAGTGTACGAACACTGCTGTTCGTCAGTACTCAACACGGCGTCGATTAACCGAGAGCTCCTGCCCTTTCAGCAACAGCCTCAACAACCACAAGTTAAGCAGCATAGTATTCAATGTTCAGCGCGGATATTAAAGTCCTTTATTTTCAGTCTGGGCGGCAGCCGGGACTGAAATGAAGTGTGGCTGTTCCTTCAGTCCATCATCACCTTAATTTCTCCCCCCGGTCCCGCCACTACTGATACGGCAGAAGGCGGAGGAGGATGTTTTCGCCTCCAGCTTCGGACGGCAGCAGGATGTGGGAAAAAGCTTCTTCCCCACGCACTCGCTGCAGGCGAGATTTCGCTGGTGGGACGCTAAGTCCGCAAAGAGCCAGACGCGGCAGCGGCCTCACACAGCGGCCGACGCCCAGACCGCGGCCCAGGCATGACCCCCAGCCGGACTGCCCTCGGCGTCGCGCCCCATGCCTGGAACTGACCAGGAGGGCGGCCCGAGTCCCACCGCCCACTTCGCTAACCGACAGGCCCCAAGCAGCTCCCCGGTACTCACGGGTCATGGCGAGACGCTCAGGCCACGCAGCGCCGCTACGCCTCCCACCACTACCACTTGCGGAACGCACTTCCCTCCGCTCCCACCGCCGGATCCGTCTGACGGGCCCGCCGCCGCCGCTGCCCCTTATGTCACCTCGCTGGTCGCTGATGTCACGGCGCCGCGCGGACCCGGTCCAATCAGAGGGACGCGCGCCGCGGCCTCCCGCCCCGTGGGCGGGAGCCCTGCGAGGTTCGTGCTGTGCGTGCTCCCGGGTCCGAGTGTGGGAGAGAGGTGTGGGAGCTTTGGTGTGGCAGCCTGGCTTGGGGGGCAAAGCGGCCGCCTGGAGAGCTGCTGAGAGCCGGCTGAACCGGGGGCTAGGCGGCTGAGGAGCTGCTGGGGCCTTAGAGGCGGCTACGGCGCCGTTATTGGTTTCCCCGTAGAGGCTCCGCCTCCTGCCCCTCCTCTCGTGGTCGTTGCGCGCTGATGACGTCGCGGGGCGCGCCGCCGGGGCGGCACGCCGTGAACCGGCCGGGCTCGCGGCATCAGCGGCCCCCCGCCGCCGCCGCCGCGCTCGCGGGAGGGCGCCTCTCCCGGCGCTGTTGACGCCATGTTCCGGCGGGCCCGTCTCACCGTGCGGCCCAATGTGCGGCCCCCGGGCAGGGCCGCCGCCGCCGGCACTGGCGCGGTGGACCCGGAGCCGCCGGAACCCCCAGGTTCGGACACCCCGGCGGCGGACAGAGCAGGGACCGCGGCAGGATCGGCGGACGCGCGGCGGGAAGAGAGGTGAGTCCCGCCGAGCTCGCCCTGGCAGGGCAATGTATCGGGCCACCGGCGGCGCTGGGCCGCGGATCCCCGGGAGCGGGATGGGCCTGTACAGGGCGAGACCCGGCGGATCCCAGGAGGTGGCGGTGGCTCTGCGTAGCTCTGGTTGTCGTGGCCTGTCGCCGTCTGGTTTTCAGTGCTGTAATGGGGCGCTGGCTCGTCCTGAAGACCTCGTGGAAGACGCGTGCGGTCGGTGCCCGATTACTGCGTGTCCAGGGTTGTCAGACAAGGACTGGTTTGACGGGTTCGTAGACGAAGAAGCCCGCGTTTCTTCACTGCCGTTGTGCAGCAGGTGCTTGGAGTAATATTGCAATAGGCTGCCCAGAGAGGTGGCCGAGTCACCATCCTTAGAGGTGTTTAAGGAAAGACTGGACATGGCATGTAGTGCTGTGGTCTGGTTGACAAGGTGGTGTTGGGTCATAGGTTGGACTCGACGATCTCGAGGTGTTTTCCAGCTCAATTGCTCCTGTGATTCTGTAAGTGAAGACTGCAAAGGTGGGGCTCAGTGTGGTCCGACACTCGTTACTTCTGGCTCCACAGCAGCCAGGAGCCCTTCTTTGCTGTGTGCAGCAAAAATTCTCTGTGTTCTCTAACCAGATGAGTTTGATTTTGCATTCCTACAGCATTTTCTCTTTTGTGTTCATTTCTGTATGCATTGGCAAGGGAGGACTTTCTGTCTTTTTGCGGGGTTTTTTGCCTATTTTTTAAGGTTTTTAAGGGTTTTTTATTGTGATGGAAGCACATGGTAAAGTTGGCCTTAGGACTGGCCCTCCCTGAGGACCTCCCTGTTTTAGGTTAAGCCTGGCTGGTTACTAAACCCCATGCAGTTTGTTGCTTGCTTCCCCACACCCCTGCCCCTCCCAGCCTCGTGGGATGGGCAGAAAATCAAAACGGCAAAAGTGTGAGAAAAGGTGTTTCAAGATAAAGAGTTCTATAGATAAAGAAATACCCGGGCACATAAGCAAAGCAGAATTGGGAATTCATTCACCACTACCCACAGGTGTTTTACTGTCTCCAGGAAAGAAGGGATCCATCACTCATAACAGGTACTTGGGAAGACAAATGCCATAACTCCAAATGTCTGTCCTTTCTTCTTCCCCTAGCTTTTACTGAGGAGCATGATGCCGTATGTTGTGGGATAGCCCTCAGTCTTCTGAGATCAGCTGTCCTGGCTGAGTCGCCTCCCAACTTCTTGCTGATCCCCAGTGTGGTCAGCCATGGTGCAGTGTGAGAAATAACCCTGGTGCTGCATAATCACTGCTCAGCATTAGCTGAAAACAAGGGTGTGCTGTCAGCACTTTTGTGTCACAAATCTGAAACAGCACTATCTGAGCTACTGTGAAGGAAGTTAACTCTGTCCCCACCAAAGGCAGTACAGATCAGTGTTTCAGGACATGTCCTCAGTCTGATAATTGTTCTTCAGAACAACATTCACACTTCTTTTGTACAATTGGGTTTGAGTCTTTCATAAATACTTTTATTCTTTTAGTTGAAGCTTGCCTCTTATGACAGTATGATGAAGCAGTGTTAATGTCTTCTGTTTCAGTGGCTGGAGGTTCAGGTATCAGACTAGTTGGCATGGCATGTCTTTAGGAAACCCATACCACCTTTTATTCAACTTGTATCTTACGTCTTTACTTGTTTTGCATTGTGCTTCAAGAATGCCATTCTTTCAAATTGTATTTGTAAAATTTTTGTGTTACAGGGATCATCTTACTGGATCTTTTGCTATCTGATTTTTTTTAATGAAGAAATTTCTACTATTTTTCACTTAGATGCTACTGTTGCTGTTTCAGCAGATTTGCAAAAGATTTTGTGTTTGTAATTTAACAGGTCCATCAGTCTAATATAATTTTAAGTTTCAAAACTAGATATTGGTGTGACTCTGAAAGGCGCTCTGATCTATTCTCATGGCCTATAAAAATAGGCCTTTGCCATATAGCCTTCTGACAGGGTAACCCGCCTAGCTGACCAGGGGAAGCCAGTTTATGTAATCTTTTTGGATTTCAGTAGAACTTTCTATATTGGCTCTCACTCTATCCTTCCTTCTGGACAAAACATCCAGCATACACCTGGATGAACACGTCATGTGGTGTGTGAGCAACTGGTTCATGGGTTGGGTTACAGTGAGTGGGTGACATCAGACTGGTGGGGTTCCACAGGGCTCCATCCTCAGCCCTGTGCTTTTCAACAGCTTCATAAATGACCTGGGCACAGGTTTTGAAGGTATATTAAGTAAGTTTGCACATGATACAAAATGGGAGGACCTGTTGACTCCCTTGAGGACAGGGAGGCCCTGCAGAGAGGCCTCAACAAATTAGAGGGCTGGGCAAACACCAAGCATATGAAGTTCAAAAAGGGAAAGTACCAGATTCTGCACCTGAGGTGGGGCAGCCCTGAGTGTATGGGCAGAATGGGGAACAAGAGACTGGAGGAAAATGACCTGAGGGTCCTGGTCAGTGGCAAGCTGAACTTGAGTCAGCAGTGCCCTGGCAGCCAGAAGGGCCACTCATGTCCTGGGGTGCATCAGGCACAGCATCACAGCCAGGCAAGGGAGGGATTGTCCTGCTCTGCTGTGTGCTGGGGTGGCCCCACTTTAGTGCTAGGGGCAGTTTTGGGTGTAAGAAAAACATTGAGCTGTTCATCCAAAGAGGGGCAACAAAGATGAAGGGCCTTGAGGTGAAGCGGGATGAGGAGTGGCTGAGGTCACTGGGTCTGTTCAGGCTGGAGGAGGCTGAGGGGAGACCACATTGTCATCTACAACTTCTTCATGAGGGGAAGTAGAGGGACAGACACTGATCTCTTCACTCACAGCTGATCAAGTCTGTCTGTAGCATCAGTCACTTTACATTGTTTTATTTTCTATATACTGAATAAGTTTTGTTAATTATCAGGGAAGTGAAAATTTTGGAAGAGAATTCTAATTTTGTAATATACTTTCTGTTAAATTGTATTTAACTGTTCAGAAATCCAGTGCTGTGCTCTGATTAAAAACTCCACATAACACAGGTGGTATGGAGAAGGTGAAAGAAGAATTACTTTTCATTGTCTCCTGCTGTACAAAGAACAGTGGGTGTTGAGTGGAACTTGCGAGGATCCCATTCAAAACACCTAAAGAGGCACCATGTAATAAGCCCTCTAAACTCTTTGCCCAGAGTTGCTCTGTACTAAAAATGTGTATGAACTCATAGTTTGGACAAATTGATTCAGCCATTTAACAGAGGCTGCTAAATGCAAACACATCATCTGCAGCATTTGCCTGAGTCACAGACAGTAGCTGGAGAGAATTTTTAAAAGTTTGACTGTGTGTTTATACTTTTTTTATATTTCTTAGAAAGCATTTACTTCTGACCTTTTTTAAAAATGTGTAAGTGAAGCATGGGTGTGGTTGTCCTTACATACAGAAACAAGGCATAGTTCCAATATAAAATTTAAAAAACACCCTTTATGACTCAGTTGTAATCATACTGCAGTCTTGCTGTGAATACCAGCCATGAAGCTGAACACTGGTAAAGTCAGCAGATTTGGCATGATCCTAATGGTTGGCAATTTTACTTGCACTTTGAAAATTATTTCTGCATAAGTGATAGAAAAAATACTTACGTACAAAGTTTTCCAGGGAAGCTAAGAGCTATTGATGTGTTAAGTGTGAGCAGCAGTTTGACTGCTGAAGTTTATCTGGAAGTCACAGTTTACATATCATCTGCTTGCAAATGTGTAAGAGGAATGTTCACTTTTGTTGTAATAAAAATCATCAAAACACTGTTACATACAGCTTTGTTGAAGTGTTTTTAATATATTGCCTATGTTATGTGGGTATTTTTTTATAAAGCTTTATGGTACTGGTGTATTTTCAGCTGAAAGGAGAGAACCTTCCAAAATAAGAGGTGGGGTGTGAGAATGTGTTACTGTTGCAAGCTTGTTGATCAGTGATTTGTTTCTGATTATTTCATGAGGAAGCTGATTATTTCATGAGGAAGTACCAGCTACATGTTGGTCCTAGCATGGCTTCTTGTGTATAACCGCTTTCCTGTAGTCTAGTGTTTATACTGATTGGCCCATAAATGCATCTTGAAAGTAACAGCAAATCTAAATCTATCACTATAAAGAAGTTCAGAATACTTTCTTAAATTTTCCAGTGACGACAAGGCGGACGATACAAGTGGTACTGGGGAAGCTAGTAAACCTGCAGAGATGCTTACACAGAGAAGAAAACGTATCTCCACCATGCCAAATCTTGTCAAACCCAGAGCCGGACCATCATCTGCTCAGCGTTCTGCACCAAAACTGCAGAGGCGAACATCACAGGCTTCTGATGGCATTGCTTCACTTCATAAGGATCCCTCCCCATCAGAAAAGAGTAATGTTGAAAGCTCTGTAAAGTCTCCTATGCTTCCTGAGAAGAAAACACCTGTGCCACAAGTGCCACAGTTTTCACCACTAAAAAAGTCTGTGAACAAAGAGCAAACTGTTGGTGTAGCTGCTCAGAAAAATGATGATAGCTCGCAGAAGAATGTACCCTCTCCTCTCAAGGAGAGAGCAACACAGGAAAGATCACGAACACAGGAGGAAAAGCTACCTGTGAAACCTTCTCCTGAGAAAGTAAAACGAACGTGTTCTGACCGTGAAAGGATCCTCAAAGCTCGGAAATTAAGAGAAATGCTTAAAGAAGAGCTGAAGAAAGAGCGTATGGTAAGGCCTCTGTGGTGAGCAGTGCTTATCTGTGAAGGGCAAAAATTTTGATTCACCCTACATACATTATCTCTTTGCAGTAGTGTTTTCTGATGATTGTCAGCTGCTTACTGCTAGTAGTCTGTCATATCTCATAACTCTGTGTTTATTCTCTTTATAAGCAGTAGCAGCGCTTTGTTCCCTAATAATACAGATTTTACAAGGAATTGCCTAAGTTTTTATTTGATTAGACCAGAAGTCTTTTTGGCATGACACTTGGTTTTATTTTGTAGTCAACATTCCAATTGTGAAAGTTTCATAGTTTGTAATACAGTAGGGAGGTGTGCTGCAAGAAGCTTGGATTTGGGATTTTTTTGGGGGGATATTTTTTTCAAGTTGATCTTTGTCAGAGTTCTGTAATTTTGAATAACTTTTAACTTATTTGTATCAGGGATTGAATGCTTCTGAAAGAGTAAGTGGCTTAAAGGTCTGTATTGCCCTCTCTGAGAAAGGGACACCTTTAAGATAATCTTGTTTTGGTTCTTGGGAATGGTGTGTGTGTGTGTGTGTGTGTGTGTGTGTGTGTGTGAACAACAAAATTCCTTGAATAGGGTACTTCATAAATAAACAAAAGTAATAATAATTTGTGAAATACTAAATATTTTCAAGGTGAACATAAGTGTTTATTGTTTTCTTTTGTCTCATTTTGATTTGTATGGAAGAAGTTGAAACACAGGCTTCCAGTAATTGAAGGACGTTCTCCACCAGATCGTTCTAAAATGACCATGAGAGACTTAATATACTATCTGCCAGAAAACAATCCTATGAAGTAAGTATGACTTTGTCTCTCTCCCTAGGTTAAATTACTTTTCAACCTCTATAATACTTAAATATGGAATATTAGCACAGATACAGCATTGTTGCAGTGGTAACAAAAGCTTCTAGACTAGCTTCTAGTTTTCATGTCTGCTTAATTCTAGTACAGAAGCAAGAATGGAGCTTAGTGTACTTGTTGAAATACACAAACATGAATCTGTCCCTAGTGTTGATTTATTTCTGCAGAAATACAGACTAGTAGAATTTTTTTTTTCCCAACTCCCTCCTGTGAAATTTTTAGTTGCGGCTGTTAGGGATGTTCTAATTGCCCACCATACCCAGTGGACTGAGGAGGCTAAGCACGTCTCCTTCTAGGTGGTGAAGTGCAAAATGCACTGCAAGACCCTAGAGGTGTTTACTTTCCATCTGGATGAATGTAGCTGCTGCTGCTCCACTGACGTGTTTCACCAATGCAGCTGGCTGCACAGACTGCCACAGACAGAGCAGAGCAGGGCCTTTTTCCTGCAACTACCGAAAGCAATCACATGAAAAGAAGTTCAGTTATCCAAGTCCTGTTCTTTCAGTAGTAGATGAGGTTTCTGATGTCATCGGTTATCACTTGCTTCTTAATGTTTGTGTGCTTGTGTGTTTTATTTATCACTTCCCTTATTTTTTCTTTTACACTGAATAGTTCCCAAGGAGGTAGAAAGCAAGATGCTCTCACATTACCTGTATCCATACAATGTGTTTCTGCTTGAAATATCTTTTTTTTGTCCTTGCTTGTACAAAAAAGGGCAAAATATACTAAGCAGTGGTGATTGTGTAGTTCAATTTAGATGTAATACAAAGAACTGAAAAAAAAGCTTTGTGCTTCTTTGTCCATTGTGCACTAAAAGACAGTTTAGTGGAAAAAAGCAGAAATATATCTGTACAAACAATAATCTCTAGCTTTTTATGACATTTTAGGTCTTCATTGGTAGAAGAAAAGAGAACAAAAAGAAGTTCTGCACTGAGTCAAATGAAAGAGTAAGCCTTGATGGTGAAGTATAGTCAGAAAATTTTCTGGTGTAAAAAAACCTGCATTTCTATGATAATACTAACAGTGGAGGTACATTTTTTTTACTGTTCAAATGTCACAGTCTGATTTATAAAAATTGCAATTTTGGCAGGTATGGTGGTTAAAGAACATACTGCTTTCAACATTAAGTTTTGCATATTTCCATTTTACAGTAGAATGAAAAGCAGGTTTCAAACTTCACATATTGACTGATTTCTTGGTGTGTTGCATTGCTGGGTGGTTCATCAAATTATTGAATGTCTGTTGAATGAACAGCAATTTGAAACACTGACCAGTATTTTTACCCGCTGTCTTAAAAATTTTAGACAGGAAGAGAAAAGTACTCCTCATCATGAAGAAGAGGAGGAGGAAGAAGAGAAGGGGGAAGAAAGTCAGGATGGCCCACTTCTTGTTCCTCGTGTGAAAGTAGCAGAAGATGGTTCAATCATTCTGGATGAAGAAAGGTGACAAATTCTGTGCCTGACTCAGGGACAGTACTGCATTGCAGCTCAGTTTGCAAATAGAGGACTACTTTGGACTGGGATGAGTATGAGTGTATTTTTGTATGAGTATGAGTATGTTTGTGAGTTGAGCTACACTGGCTTAGGAAACAGTGCAAAGATGTGGCAAAATATGAACAGCTGTAGTCTGCATCTCTGTAGTGGCATACTTTATGAGAAATGTTTTTGGGGAAGGAAGTAGAGAGGAAGATGACATAAAAGGAAGATAATATAAGAGGAAGATGGCATAAAAGTAATATTTTATTACTGTGAATGAACACTGAAGATTTGTCAAGCTGCCAAATGTCTTCTGTTTAGCTGACTTTTTTTGCTTCTCATAGTTAACATATGTCTACTTACTATTATTTGGTTATCATTATGCTTTGCTCCAGCTTTGCACCTTGCCTGTTGCTGCTTTATTCTTCTTTCAGTGTTTTCAGTAACTTTGCTTAGAATATGACGTTTAAAAAGTAGATTATAAAATTTCTGAATTCCCCAAAGGTATTAACACCAAATTTAGGCCAAGGTTTGAGGATAAAGATGGCCTGGTAAAAGAATTTGAAAGTATTGTAGAAGGATACATGGTTTGACAAAAGAGATTTTTTAAGTCTTAAAAAGTCTTTTTTTTTTTTTTTAAAGCTACTTAATTATTTCTCTCTGTATTATATCTTATAAAACAGAAAAAGCAAATTTTCTTACAGAGGGTGAATAAGGTAGTGTTTTCTTGCTTCATTCTCCCAATAAAGTACATGCTAGTGTAATTATTAAAATTAATTACACACTAGAAATGCTCACTTGTGGAAAAAAAATTTTGAATAGCTGTCTTATAAACATCTGCTATATGTTTTCTTAGCAATATTTTAAGGTGAGTCTTCTTGTGTGTTTTCTTTCCCAGCTTAACTGTAGAAGTTCTAAGAACAAAAGGTCCGTGTGTTGTTGAAGAAAATGATCCCATCTTTGAGCGTGGCTCTACAACTACATATTCTAGCTTCAGGAAAAGTTTTTACACAAAACCATGGTCAAATAAAGGTGAATATATTTTTGGTTTCAAGGTTTGAGCCTGCAGAAAAGTTATAGTATTCACCTATGCTTTATACTTGACAGTTTTCATCCACAATGAAGTAAATGGATCTACTTACATGTCATCTCATGTAATCTCAACCCTCCACACTCTTACAATAGGCAGAGCTGTGGTATTTACTGTGAAAACTGGCATTTAAAAAAAATCCAGTGCCTTTAATGTGCAGGCTACCTGTGCTTTTTTTCTGCTATGGATGTTTAGATGCTGAGGAAATGCTAGTCTGCTTTACCAAGAGCATAATTTTGGATTCTCGTTTACAGATATTTGAGTGCTATATGGTACTTAACTAGATTCTTCCAGCATGGGCAGGAATAGATTGTATAAGGTATTTCTATGTGGACTGATTTCAGTGCAAGTGGACAGCTGTGTTCTTATGAATGGGTGGATTGAGTTCTTCATTATCTCTGCTGTGAATTGACTATTATCTCTAGGTTTACAACACTGTGCAAGATTTTCTACAATTGGAAATTACTTTTTACCCCTAGAGATGGAAAAATTAGCTTCAGAATTCAGGTGGTCTCTTTGAAATGCACTCTTTTCTTATTCATAATGGAGACGGCAGATTTACATGATATTTTTCTGATTTCTGTTTGTGCTTGTGCCCATAATAAAAATGGACATGGACAATTTGGGGTTGGTTAGCTTTGATTTACTAGCTTTAGAAAGCACACTTCACATTCTGCAGTTTTCTAATAGTTTAGACAACTCTTTCTGTTGATAGTTCATTCAGCATATGTTATTAGAGGGACCTAGGTAAAATAACAAGCATGCTCTATACACACTCACCTGGACTTGCAGCTACAGTAGACAGCCTCAAAGTTACTGATCTTATGACATTAAGTTTGCAAGTTGTTTTTAATTCTGATAGCAAGAAGGATGGTTTAGTAAATATTTAAGTGTGTGTAATTCTTTCTTTCTTTTCCCTTCTAGAAACAGACATGTTCTTTTTAGCTATCAGTATGGTAGGAACAGACTTCTCCTTAATTGGGCGGCTGTTTCCTCACAGAGCCAGAGCAGAAATTAAGGTAGAAATTAAAGCACTCAATAAAGAAATTAAACATCTGGTTTTACTTTTCTTTTTCTTGTTTGCATTCCTGTGCTTCCTCTACTAGTGTTGGTAATTTTGGTGTGAATTTTCTCCAAAGTAGTGCTTGTTTTCTGATACCTGTTTCAAGAGGTTGTAAGTATCTGGAACATTAAAATGCTGGTTGAATGTCAGTGAATGTATCTAATAAATGTAGCATCCTTAAACACACTTTGTTTAATTAAAGAATACTGATAAGCCTAAATGGCTGTTTGGTATGGGGCTTCTGTGTTTTTTGTTGTACACAGGTGGGGAAGTTTTGATATTTCAAACCTTGCTCAGATTAAAAGTCAGGAAGAGGTGTAGAAAATAATAAAAAATGTATGGTAACAGATTTTATATTTAAAAATTAGTTACAAACTTGTGTTCTGTGGATATGCATTTGAATTTCAACAACTGTAGTTGGTTTGTTGCACTGAAGGCTTAGCTTCAGCTGTCATTTTGTACAACATATTTTTGCATTTCTTGCTTAATGGAAAACACACCTGTGCATTTGCTTTTAGAATAAGTTCAAACGTGAGGAAAAAGCTAATGGATGGAGAATAGACAAAGCTTTCAGTAAGTAAATATTCCCTACCTTACAATGAGTCATTAAATGGTAGCCATCTATTTTCATGGTAATTTCTGTGCTTTGCCCTGTTTGAATTACTTAGAAGAAAGTTTTTGCTCATAGATGAATCCAGAAGCTGTGGAATCTTAGGTTTTCATAACAAGCATAGTTCACAACAACAATCTTTAGGTTTGTTTTCTATCTTTTCTGGATGTCTGCTAAATGAGATTAATATCAACTTTCTTCTGTATATTCAGTTGAAGATAATTTTTCTTATTCATGGGAATTTCTAGCACAGTTATTTATTGTAAACTGCTTTGAGACTCCTTAAAGACTTTCTTTCTTAGTTGAATGAGGGACATATATCCTACAGCAGTATGTTCATGCATTATTTGATACTATGGTATAGTTTATGTATTTGTCAGTCCTTAAATTTTCTGAACTACTTACTTTTATAGCTTGTTCTTTAAAACTGAATGACCATAATCCAGTCACCTTTATGTCAACTTTAGCCCCTGCTCAAGTGATATAGGAACCACTTTCAAGAACTCTCTGTTTAAATGTCTATGACCTTTGCTTTTTAATATGTCATGTATCACTGATTATTTTACAAACATGAAACTTGAAAAAGTAATTAACTTTGAAATCTGTTCTATTTCTTTGCTTTAATCTGATAGAAGAAAAACGACCATTTGATTTTGAATTCTTTGCCCAACTGCTTGAGAAGGTCTTAGCAGATGAGGGAAAGAGGAAGCAAAAGACTGTTAAAAGCCAGAAGCCAAAAGAAAAAAAGTCTCCAAGGCCACGGAAGAAGTCAAAAGGTATTTTAAAAGAGAGCTTGAGATGGCATTACAGTGCAGTGGTCAGTAATGTGTTGCCAACAGAGGAAAAGTCACATAGGGCATCACATTTTCCTTCCCTGTTGTAGACAGGACAAGAAGATGTTAGCTTCATAGTGGAACATTTTCAGATGTAGTTTACTGACGTACAGGTGGTAATAATTAGTAACACAGCAGAAACATGATACCATGGTGAAAATTGTGCACTTCCACAATCTGAAGTGCCGATATTCTAATTTCCTGGTTGGTAAGTATCTCCATGAGTTGCTAATGTATTCACTTGTAGAATTTTTGGGGCAAAATAATAGTTTTAGCAAACTCCTCTGTGTTGAAAGTTTTCTTGCATTTAAAATCCACTTCTTTTAAAGGTTCTGTTTTTCCTTTGATAGTAGTTTAACTTCCTAAGTCTGAGCAGTATGATTATTTTCAGAGAATCATGTAAAAGTTGTTTTATCTTTCTGGTCTGTTCAAAATAAAGATTACTTTTAATTACTGTTGATCACCACAGTGTTTCACTACCTCAGTACCTGGGAAAGGACCTTTGACAGATGTGCTTTAATTAAAAGCAGTTATACTGATAACTCTTTCATACATTTCTTGCTGATTCTGTGGCGTTGTTCACTTGTTTGCTCCACAAGGACCTATCCTTTTATAAGTGGTATTGTGGGACAAGCAAGTGAGCGTCTTTCTAAAGGGGATGCTAGCTAGGAAGCAAGATCTCTTAAAATTGAAGTAGTTGCTGCTTTTCTATACCCTTGGTTTTGGATGTGATTAAGTAAAACATCCCATGTATTAGGACTTAAAACCATGGAGAGAAATCTTGTTTCTATACTTCAGTGGTAGATTAAAGGTATGTCATGCATAATGCAATGTGAGTATGCTTTTCTACTTCTCTTGCATTTTGGAGTTCCTAATTACAGAGAAATTAGTTCATTTAAGGTGAATAAAAAGCAAAGGAAAGATTCTCGGTGGTTAAATAGAAGATCAAGACAAAATGTCTTTAAAGTAGGGGGGAGGAAAATTTTAGTAACTCATTAAACCCAGAAAATAATTTATTGATTATTAGCTAGATAATAGTTCAGCATTCTTATATAAGCTAGAATGATCAACTGTTACACATTTCTTGATGAAAAATTGCTTTTGTATGGTGAACATTCTATAACCAACATCAGCTATTTCTTCAGACACACAAAAATTCTTTATAGGAATAGCAATGTCTTTTTTCCCTGAATCCAAATGTGACTGTATAAACTGCAAAAAAGCACAGGCACAATAGCATTTACTGAATTGACTTTACATCTGATACTGACTTTCCCCATGTGAAGTGTTGTCCCATGTACAAAATGTGTTTTGTATTAAATGCTGAGGCTTTTCTGGCAAGTCAGTGACTGATGTTTCCCAGTCCTGCTCATACACCTGGTAGTGTATTGGCAGTGATGCATGAGTACACAAATGTTTTTAGCAGAATTGCCTTTGCCGTTTGTGGCTTCTGGTACTCCACCAGTCTATTGACAAAGAACCATATTGTCTCAATAGCAAAAGCTGCGAGCACAGAAGCTGCTAATCATCAAGATGAACTTCAGGAAGCTGAAATTTCTGATGCAGAAACAGAAGCAGATGGTGTGACAGCTGAGAAAGAAAATGAGGAATCTTTGGGCATTTCTGAACAGGCAGAAGAGGTTGCATTAGAGCCAGCATTAGCAAAAAAGAAGAGAAGGAGGAAGAAAAAAGATGATCTTGAGCAGGAAGTGGAGCATATTCCAGAAGTGTCTGTTCCTTCAAAAACTGCTGAAGAAAGGAAGTCTTCTAATAAAATAAGAGGCAAAAATGCTCACTTTCAAATGTTCGAATACAAATTTTATAGAAAGTCATTGCAAACTTTAAGGTCAGAATTTGGTCTTTGATTTATGTTGCTGATCTGCCTTGAAGGAGGTTGTGGAACTATGTGTTTTAAAATCAGCTTTCATTCTAAATCTAAACATACTTTGTTTTAGATGAGAATAGTTCTCTTAATACTTATACCTTTTCTAGTGGGATATTAACTCTTCTTCACTGTAGCTAGGATTTGATTACTGGAATTCTAAGATGTTTCCCAAAATGTCCAAACTGATTTAATTCTTATTAATTATTAGAGGAAAAAGTGATACATGATGCAAGCAGTGATGGTGATACTACCTGTGGAAATGAAGTGGATTGTGCTATTGAAGGAAAGAAAAATGAGAGTGCTGTTACAGAGGAAGAGAGATCGGAGTCCTGTTCACCAGTGAATAACCAAATGGAGAGAGAACGTGGTGTCAATTTATGCAGGTAATGTTTATAATGGAAAGCTTAGGCAAAACAAAAAAATAGCTTAAAGTTTTAATATTGGTCTTATTTATTCATGATTACCACCATTTAACTGCCACAGAATTTGCAGGTTTCTGAGACCTGTTCTGAGGTTTAGTAAGCTGTTTATGATTTATATACCCAGAATATTCTCTGCCCTAATGGGCTGCTCTTGCAAAATTAATGTACATAATAACTAATGTAATTTCCAAAAGTTATTTCATTTTTTAAGAATGTTTAGGAAGAGCATTGCTTATCCTAACGTCTGATATTTCTGTTTAAGCGCTGTTTGATAATGTTGCTGAGTTGAGTTACTATATGCTTGGAATTTTTATCTGTAATAAAATTACTTTTGTGGAAAAGGAATGATGCTTAGATTGTATTTATGCAGAATTTGAGTGAGAGCCAAGCTTTTGGGTTCAGTTTGGGCATACTTTTACTAAAAAGAAAGTGAATTTTCAATTCAATTTTTAAATATACCACTTTCACATATACTCATTTATGTGAAAATGGTAAATTGAAAAATTCATTATGATACTGTGAGTGCTGCTTCAGAATTTTGTGTGTTAATTTGCTGTATTTAGTTGCATTGTAATTGTTTGTTATTTTATACATATTCCCAGAAATTTCCATTTTCTGTAGTACTTCATTAGAAGTATTATAAAAGGACAGTCATTTGCCTTTGGACTCAACCTAGGTTGTTATGAAAGATCAGAGGAAAAAACTGTTGGCATACGTTTGTTTGTGTTAAAGTTTATTTTCTTAAAAGCAATCAGTCTAGAAAAATCAGATGAGATTTTTACATCATCTTATAATTTGCGGTGCAAAAGTACAAAAGTTGTTTTAAAGCTCACAGTCTGCAAAGATTACTAAAATTTCATGATACTCTGTGAAACATGGGTAGTTATTTAGTGTCAAAATTGTGTTTTCTGTGTAACTTTCTCTGTCTGTAAGCAGAAATACCTTTTTTTTTCTACAAGTACACTATTGTTCCTGTATACTTTTTTTATTTCAGCCTTGAAGATAGCAATGATGTTGCACTAGAAGCACAACCTGCTAAATTGAGTAGCAGAGATACTAGAGATGATACATCACAGGAAAGCCAGATTACAGAGTTACCAGTTTCAAATACTAGAAGCAAGGAAAGAGAATGTGTAGAAACTGCAGAATCAAAGGTATTATTATTTTTTTATGTAGTTTATCTCAAGATCTTGCCCTTGATCATTAAAAGTGGTTTGTAAAACAAACTTCTGGATTGTTTTTGTGGTGTTTTCACCATGAAGTGGAAAACAATCAACAGGCCTAAAAAAATCATCAAAATTGAAATACTGTCATTTCTTGTGGGCGTAATGGGCTGTGCATTAACCTAAATGTATTCAGAGAGTATACTGTGCATGCCTGACTTACCTCATAGCTAATTTAAATAGTTGAACAGTTTAATTGTTCAAAAGTGAATGGCTGCAATATGATACGAATAGCTAGGACTTGGAGCAGGATTTTGCTGGCATATGCTTACTGGCATGGTGTTGGAAACTGTTTTGAGTGGAACACACATTGGGTTGTTTGTGCTGCTCCACAAATGATCTAGATAATGGAGTAGAGTGTAACCTCAGCAAGTTTACAGATTAGGCTGATCTAGAAGGAATTGCTTCCTAAGGACAGAGACACCCAAAGGTTATACTGGCCTCCGGAGGGACCTGGAGAGGCTGGAGAAGTGGGCTGATGGGAACCTCAGGAAGTTCAGCACGGGAAGATGCAAAGTCCTGCACCAGGGGAGGAACAACCCCAGGCAACAGCACATGCTGCAAGCCACCCAGCTGGAAAGCAGCTTTGCAGAAAAGAACCCGGCTGTCCTGGTGGTCTCTGAGTTGAACATGAACTAGGAAAGTGCTGTGGCTGCACAAACAGCTAATGGTGACCTGGGCTGCAGCAGGAGAAGCGTTGCCAGCAGGCCAAGGGAGGTGATCCTTGCCCCTTGTTCAGCACTGGTGAAGCCACACCTGGAGGACTGACCAGTTCTGGGCTCCCCGGTAGGAGAGACCTGGACACACTGGAGACAGCCCCTCAAAGGGTCACGCAGATGGTAAAGGGCAGGAAGCATCTCTCCTAAGACAAAAAGCTGAAGGAGCAGGAAATGTTCAACCTGGAGAGAAGGCTCAAGGGGAGCCTTCTCTGAAGGATCTGAAGAGATCCTTCTTCAGCAGTTCCACAAAAACCCAAGGGGAGGGTGTAAACAGGACAGAGCCAGGCTCTTTCCAGGGGTGCCCAGTGACGAGGCAAGAGACAATGGGCAAGCAATGCAAGACAGGAGGTTCCTTCTGAGCAGCAGGAAATCCTGTTTTACTGTGAGGGTCACCAAGCACTGGCACAGGCTGCCCAGAGAGACTGTGGAGTCTCTGTCCTTAGCAAGATTGAGAAGCTGTCTGGACACACTATTGGGCAACCAGCTCCAGGTGCCTTGATGTATTGGTTTTGCATGGCCTGGTTTTGGTAACAAAGGGCTAGAGGGATGGCTTCTGTGAGAAGCTGCTGGAAGCTTCTTCCAAGCCCAGCAGAGCCAATCCCTGGTGGCTCCAAAGATGGACATGCCACTGGCCAAGACCAGGCCAATTAGAAATTATAGTAACACCTCTGTGATAACATATTTAAGAAGAATTGAAAACAAAAAGGGATTGCAGAGCTGTAATTGCAACCAGAGAAGAGCAGAGAGAGCATGTGAGAAGAACAACTCTGCAGACACCAAGGTCAGTGGGGAAGAAGGGGCAGGAGGGGCTCCAGGCACTGCAGCCAAGATTCCCCTGCAGCCTGTGGTGCAGCCCATGGTGAAGCAGCTGTGCTCCTGCAGCCCATGGGTATTCACAGGGATGCAGAGATCCACCTGCACTCCATGGAGGTGCCCATGCTGGAGCAAGTGGATGCCTGGAGGAGGCTGTGACCCTGTGGAGAGGGGCTCTGCCCCCAGGCTGGAGCAGCCTGTCCTTGGAGGACTGCACCCTGTGCAGACTTCCACTCTGTGGAAGAGTGACCCGCACCGCAGCAGTTTGAGGGGGACTGGTGCCCATGAGATGGAGCCACGTCAAAAGCTCATGGAAAAGTCTCCCAATGGGAGGGACCCCAGGTGCAGCAGGAGAACCACTCCTCTCCCTGAACAGTGGGAGCAGCCTCGGGTGATGAACTGACCATAACCCCCATTCCCTGTTTTACTGCACTGCTGGGGTAGGAAGCAGAACTGGAAGGACAGAGGGGTGGGGGGAAGGTGTTTTTAATAGTTCATTTTACTTCTTATTATCCTGCTCTGAGTTTGTGAGTAATAAATTAATTTTGTATTTCTAAGTTGAGCCTGTTTTGTCTCTGATGGTATTTAGTGAGTGATCTCTTTCCTGGTCCTTATCTCCAGCTGTGAACCCTGCCTTAAATTTTCTCTTGTCTGTCCAGTGGCAGAGAGGAGTGAGTGAGCAGCTTTGGTGGGTGCCCGGTATCTGGCCCAGGTTAACCCACTACACTTGATCAGGAGGGTTGGACCAGAGGACCTCCAGCAAACCCTTCTGCTCTCAGCCACTGCAGCAATCTTGTTTCTGCTTTTTGTTACATTACAGTAGAAGATCATCTGAGTTTATTGTTTCTTTTCTACAACATTTCTGCCTCAGAGTGAAGATACACATCACTCACAAAAAACAGAAGGAAAGCAGAGTGCATCAGAATGTGGTTCACAGTCTGAAATCATGTAAGTAGAATTATTTTACTTTGTGATGGCACTTGAACTAAACTTGTATCTACTCAATTTGAATGTAATTCCAATTGACCATAGCAGGTTGAACCAGTCAGGAGATTGTGATAACTTGTTTTCCATATTCAGTGAAGCTTTTTGGTAGAAACTTTGATTACTCAGTAGCAGTGCATTAGCTAAGATCTAAATGGTAGATAGGAATAGGGAGAAAGACTTAGCTAACCTTTGAGGAAAAAACCCTAGCCTTTCTACAGCCAGCAAGAGCAAGACAATGACAAAATTCTGCCACATTGTGGGTAAAACTTGGCTGTGAAATTTAATTTTTGTTTTTTTAATAGAAGGGCCTCACTGAATTCTTTGACATTCGTAGTTGTCCATCAGAGCTTATTAGCTGTACACGTCATGTGTATGGTGTATTTCTTCTTTCCTGTTTGGAAACTGTTCTTCTTCGGAACTTGGTGCAAGCTTCTAAGATAGAAGATACTCCAAAATGTCTCTGTCTTATCTGTACTGCTTTATGAAGTTAATTTTGGTGACTGTTTCTTATACTGAGAAATGGTATTTGAAGTAGCCTGTGCCTAAGGTTTCCATTTTTGCATGATCATCAACTTCTTGTTTCATGATACAGTTTTTTAAAGGTGATTTAGAGATGGTGTAGTAGTTAATGCTAAGTTGGTTTTCATACTTCTATCTTTCCTTTTTTGAAGGGCAGTTCGCTCTTACGATAAAGACTGTCAAAGCTTTATGTGTACTGTTCTAGGGAGAATATAAGAAAATGTAGTAGTTCCCAATCTGAAGATTATTGATAAAATGTAGGGCTGTGTCTGTGTGTGAATCCCAGGACATGCCATTGCAGTGGTTAAGGACAAAGAGAGTGATGTATGTACCCCATTCTTCAGTAAGATGTGGATGCTGGCAGTAGGACAAGGTATTTGAAAAAAGTTTGGTTTTCCATGACTGAGATAGCTTTGAAAGGGGATGAGGGGACAGGAGAGGCAGATGCAAAACATTGTATATAGGGCAGATTTATATTGTTTCCATATAAAATTAATCACACTGACATTAATTGTGAATCCCGAGGAGAAAAAACATTCCTATTTATTTAACAGCAAGAAATACTTCCTTAAAGTATTTTTAAGTAGATTCCACTGAAAGCCAGCAAAGTTAAGGTTTATTTGATGCTCTTTTCATAACTTTATAGCATGTCTTTCAATATCAGAATGATGCAATGGGATTTTTTTTATGTTTATTGTCTTGCTGCATGCAATGTCTTGACCCATGCAGTCTGTGATGCTCTTGAAGTACATCTTGAACCATATAAGACTTTTAAGTTTCTCTTTGGTAATAATGTATACCACCTTTCTTTATATCTTAAGGAAAACTGAAAAGTCAGCAGATAGAAGGCCCTGGCAAAGACCTAAACCAAATTTAGTGAGATCATCTGGAAGGAGGGAGACAGCAACACACGACAAAATGGAAGCCAGAACTTCTTCTCCAGCCGTTGAAAATGCAGGTGAAAAGGTCAGAAAGAGGAATGTTTACTTAGTATGTTGTTCTTGATGCTGCATCTGTTTTGCCCAATGGGGATACTGTGGGCCAGCAACAGAAATAACATTTTGGGAACTGCTACTGTGATACCTGCACACTTGTCAAAGAGTAATATTCCTTGCCTCAATTCCAGTGCTCTGAAGATGAGAGTAGAAGAAACAAAAACGAAGCCACAGAAGTAGATAACAGGGATTTGACTACTGCATCTCAGTAAGTACTGAGATCACTTTTCCAATCTCCTGGTATGAACTGACCATAACTGTTAATTTATTCCATATAGTTCTCCTTGAAAAAGATAGCAATAACTGTGAAGCTTTAATGTAAATTTCAAAATTGACTTTAGCATTTTTTTGGATGATATCAGGTGGTACTAACTTAGAAGGTTCTTTTCTGCAAAGTTGATGAAAGCATTAAAGTACCAACAATGCCTGTAATTTGAGAGGGGTCAAGTGATAACTGTGGCTTTGCTTTCCTGCCAGCCTCAGTTAGCAGGTAATGGCTCTGCTTCTGGCACTTGCAGAAGCAGCTGTGATACACAGTCTAGTTAAATTCCTCACCTGTGTGACAAATTAATCTATTTTTAATACATAGATAAATTGAGTCTTCATGCATTGTAAGACTAAACCAAGCTTGTTTTTTATGTGAAGCAACTTGCATAAATTTGGGCAAATCTTTCTGAAGACAATAAAATTCAAGTAAAGAAATCTGTGCAAGATTGTATAGTATTGATAGGCTTAAATATTATGATGTAAATGTCACTTTTTTGGATCCTTTGTGCAGAGAACCTGAAAAAACTGCAATTGCAAAGACAATAGTTAGAGGATATCGACAAAGATTTAAACCTAATGTTACAAGAGCATCTGGAAGAAAAGAAGAGCCTGAAAAAGATGCAGGAAATGATGAAATATCTCATCTACCGCCTAAGGGGGAAACTGAGAAGGTATTTAATAAGGTAACATAACTGAAGATAATAAGCTACTGGATACAACAGTAATGTTATCTTTTTTTCCTTTACTTTTTTTTGCTTCTGAGTATTAATAGGAATTAGCCACTTACTTAACCTGCTTTCAGTGGTAGTGTGGTATTGCTTAGTAACCTCAGCTATGGTGAGAGGTTGTTACATATACAGTAGATACCAATAGTCTTTCATGTCCTGCAGCAAATACAGCTTCAGGTGTTTGCTGTAGTTTTTACTGCATCTGTATGACTGAGAAATTTATCCTGTAATTGTTTGTGTGTCATAAGCAATCTATTTTGTCTCCTCTTATGAACAGTTACTTGGTCAGTTAGGTGATGCTGTACTCTATGAATGTAAGACAGTTCATGTCATAATACTCTGTTTTTGTTCAGAATAATGACCAAGGTAATAGATCTGATGATACCAGTGAAAATACTACAGAAAAAGATGACAAAGTCCTGGAGACAACGTCTCAGTAAGTATGAGAAAAATAAGAAGATGAGCACTGCTGTCCTGCAATTTACCATTCTTGTCAGTTCTGGTAGTATTTTGTAGTGTGGTAATTATAGAAGCTTTTGAAGAAACTTCTACACTACAGAAATTGAGGGCAAAATAGGAATCTTCATTAATTTATGAAACATACATTAAGCATTTTCATTTTTAAAGTTGTACTTCTGAATTATAAGTCAGTCAAGGTAAATGTAAAAAAGCCTAAAATTTAGTCCCTCAAAAAGTATAACAAGCATTAGCTACTCATTTTTAATTCTAAAATGCGTCCATTTCCGTGGTTGAGTATTTAAACAATAGGAGTAAATGTTCTTAAAGTGTAGTTAAGTGTTAGGCATCAAATAAGAGGAAGAAAAAAGTTCAGTATGTGGGCAATGTAATGCACATATTTATTAAGTGTTAGATTTTTCTTCAGTGAAGTGGCAGTTGTAGTGTAAAAGGAATAATATTTTTATAGAAGAGATTGTAAAAAACAAAAACTGAAAAAAGTCAACTTTCCCCCAAATACTTTCCCACAAAAAAATTCCCAAAACAACCTAAACCAAGAACAGAAATAAAAATCCAAAACCTCAAGCTTGTCTTTTAAAGGGAGATAGTTGAAGAGGATTGATGGAGATAAACTGGGTGTGATAATCTGCTCTGTGACTTGATGCTCAGCGTAAAAAGTTGTAGAAGAATCTGACCATTCTAGTAAGGCACTACTGATATTTTTACATTAGTAAGATAAAAAACTTACTTATGTATTTTCTGAATTCACTAAAGAAAAACTCTGAATATTTACATATTTTTAAACTCTTTATTAAATTAGGTCCATCTACCTCTAGTCTAGATAGGAATACAAAGAGGTCCATTATGGATCAGAAGAAGGTTTCTCTGATGTGATATCCTGTCACCAATGGGAAGAGAAAAATAGCAGGGCAAACATAAATTTAAACTCTCAGCCCCTAGTAGATGCACTTCCAATTTTATTCTTTCAGGAAGCTAGTAATACATTTTAGGTAAGTGTGCATTAATAACTATTTAAAAGAAAAGGGGGAAAAAGCATCGGTTCTCCAAGTCTCCTCCCACTTTCAGATGTGGTGTGTACTTCAGGCATCATATATGTTTTTCCAGGTCTAATGAAACAGCTGGCTTAAAAGAACATAGGAAATGGATTGTGTTGAATCAAATACCTCTAAAAAGAGGTAGAATACAGAGACCAAAACCAAATCTAGGAAGAACTGTTGCAAGGCAAAAAGAACTGATAGATGAAAAAGATCCTGAAGAGGAGACAACTGAAGGTGGAGAAGCAGAAAAAGGTGTCACACACCATCGAGATGAAAACAATGATCTCTGCCTCAAATATGTAAGTTTCTTGAGCAATTCCTTATGCACTCTGGTTTTTTGGGTCCTTAATGGAAGACTTGGTAACAAAGACCTAGGTACATACTACATAATATGTAGGGATAGGCTTTGCATGCTTTATTTATTATTTCAGAATAAACTAAATTTATAGTCATAAAATCTCCTCATTCTTGCACTTGGGTTCTGTTTTCCATGGTGTTAGGTTTAAGTGCAGTCAGCAACCAAGTACCAGCTCACAGCTCCACCAGCAGTACTGAAGACAGAACTGGAAGGGTAAAAGCTGGAAAACAGGGGCTGAGATAAACCCCTGAGTGCTGGATAACCCTGAGTAAGGTTTAGCAGGGAGAGCAGAAGCTACACTCATGTGCAGAGCATAACCAGAAACTCGTCTACTACTTCCCATGAACAGGCAGGTGTTCAGTTACCTCCAGGAGAGCTGGGCTTCATCACATGTGATGGTTACTTGGGAAGACAAAAGCCATTTCCCTCACTTTGTATATTGAGCTGCCTGTCCATGCCTCAGAAGGACATGGAATATCCCTTCGGTCAGTTTGGGTTGCTTGTCCTGACTGTGTCCCCTCCCAGCCTTCCATGTCCCCCCAACTTCATCTCCAGCTTGGCAATATGAAAAGCAGAAAAGGTCTTGGCTCTGTGTAAGCCCTGTTCAGCAATAATTAAAACATCTCTGTATTATCAACCCTGTGTGCAGCACAAACCCAAACCACAGCCCCATACTTAACACTATGAAGAAAGGTAAGTCTACCTAGTCAAAACCAGCATACATGGAAATGGAATATATCTTACTTGGTTGTATTGTGATACCAGATCTGAAAAGAGAAATGTAAATCAAAAATGCCTCATAAGAGGAACCATGTAATAGACAAAACATAAAGAAATATAACTTTTTACTTTCATAGTAGACACTGATATTAGTTGGATGACAATAAGCAAGAGAAATCTTACTGTTTCTGTAGAAAATATTTAAACTTTCTCATTTTCCTCCTGCTGTCCTAGAAGAGAGATTGAGTAAATATTTAATCTTAATAGAGTGGAACTTTTATTTGTTTTAGGGTTTAACAGTTCATGAAGGCACTCAGCCATCCAGTGTGACGTTAGAAGATGTTTCTGCAGATTCTAAGGTGAACTCAAATACAAGACAGTGTTTCCAGGAAAAATCCTCAGAAGGAAAAAGCAACGAAAGTGAAAAGGGATTGTCAGATGTCTCAAAACAGGCTGCAGATTCTAGTACCGGGTAATGTTATTTCACTTCAGTTTAGAGAAGGGATGGTTCAAAGCTATCAGTATTGCTAGTTATTATACCATATTACATTCAACTCTGGCATTACAAACAATTTTTCTATATATAAAGACATATTTAATCAAGACAATACTAGACTTGAACTAGCAAAACCCCAAGAACTTGAAAGCATTAAATTGATATGCTGCTGGATGCTAATTTGATCTTTGGACTATTGGCCTCATTTTCAAAAAAAATGCACTTTTCTTATGTTCAGTCCCTGTGATTGTCTTCTCTATGTTGGTCTCCACAGTGCAACTGTGCTTGTACAGATCCTTGAGTACAGGGTCTGGTTTCCTATTAAAGTGCCTCTTAAAGAAAATAGTCAACCACAGGTATTCTGTAAGTCTTCTGGGTAGCTTTAAACATGATTAGAGGAAGGTGTTTATAAAATGTATGTATCACGGTAAAATGTCTCAATTGTCTTCCAGGTCTCAAGTGGAAGTGGCAGTTAACTTCTTTGCTTACCTATTTATAAGATACAGAGGCCTTTAGTGATGATATCTGTGTTTTTATTGGATCTTTTTCATGTCACTAATGTTGTTATTGCCCTGAGAGCTGTATACATGTATTCCATATTGTCCTATGCCTTTGATTGTTCTTTTGCTTGTAGGGAGTCTCATCCTCAGAAGAAGGAGGAGAAAACTATTGTATCATCAGCTTGGCCACTGAGGACGCGATTCCAGAGGCCAAAGCCAGATTTAAGAACAGCTAGTAGAAAGGAAGTTCTGGATGTAAAAAGTGCATCACAGAAAGATACCAACAAGGGAGAAAGTTTGACACAGTGTGATAGTGAATGTAACATCCCTCCTGACACAGATGTAAGGCTTTTGGTTTTTTCCTTTAGTTATATGTGAGCTTTTGGTTTTGTGAAATGAAGTACTGATGATCTTAAAAAATAGAAAGTTAACTTTTTGAAACAATTTTTTCAAAAGCTTAAATTTTCTACTTTAAAACTTGTGTACTTCTCACTTGGTCGCATGTGAGGAGAAGAAGATGACTACATATGATGATATGATGAATCTCTTGTTACGTGTCAAGATATCTTTCTGACCCAAAGTGGCATTATAGAGATGACAGGGAAGAAAGAAAAAGTATTAATAGAAGATGGCACAGATTTCAGGCTTTTTTGTCTTAAATTAAAAAGTGTGTATTTTTCTTGGAAAGAGTGGGAAATCATTAGTGAGCAGTTACAGAGGAGTTTGTAGGAGTGCAGAAAACTCTCTGAGTTTCTCAGAGAGTGGTGAGTACCAAACTTCATAAATGTCATAAAGTCTCCTTTTGGTTTATTATTACAGTTTTTTTCTGGTTTTTGTGTTTCCATTTTTCAGAAAGCAGGAAAATGTGAAGTCTTAAATGCACTAGAATCCTTGGGAAAAGAGAAGTCACTTTGCTCTCAGGTTTCTGAGAGGCCAAGTTGTAAGTCCCCAGAAACATTTTCAAGATCAGAGGATGGTAAACTGGAATTCTGCCTACCTGAAATTAGCCAAGATGACATTTCTACTACTGTTGCAGGGTAAGGGCTTATCTACTTCTGATCCTTGACTGTAACAATGAAAGAATTTTACTAGAAAATCATTGTGTCAGTGGATTGCCTTCTGGCAAACATAGTCTAACGAAAATACTGCACAAAATTTCCATTCTCATAGTTTAACACCAGTGATACTACAATTTCAGTAGCTTCTGTGCTAAGCATGACATTAATGAGCATTCATTTTATAACTGTTTCATCATCTGAAAGACTAGATTCATTTCATGTAACCAGGGAAATACTAGTTTGCTTATCAGAGAAACCTTGTGAAAATTGCTTTGGTTTTATAGCAATAAGAAATCAGTAAGTTAATACCTTCAGTGAACTAGTTAATTCTGTTGTTGGAAATATTTAGAAGACCAGTGCTTCAAAATTTTCGCTGGAACAAATTGTTTTTAATTTAAACTCAGACGAACTTTTAGTTCACAAGATTTCTCCTCAAAACTCAGTGGTTTTTTTGTGTAATACTAATGGACTTGTGTTTGTATTTGTAATATGTGTTTGTACGAAGTTTTGGATTATTTTTTCTGTTCTAACTTTGCATTGATGACACAAACAGTGCTCAAGAAGAACGTCAATATGCACCTCTTCCACCTATTCAGCTGGCACGGAAGAAGAGGTACAAGCCAAACTTGGTAAGAACTATTGGAAAGCAGGAGTTACAAATATCAGAAAATGAGAGCAAGAAAAAGCCTGAAGCGCAACAAAAAGATGAGTTTGACAATACTGTCATGGTAAGCCTTAATAAGAGTAAGGCTTTTCTTTCAAAGTTGGTTTGAAGTGCATGTTGACTGTTACGAAGTGAAATGAAAACTTTGAAGTTGCATTGCCTGAAGCTGAGATAATATATTAAATTTTAAAAATTTCCCAAACCGCTGGTAAGCTGAGGCATTGTAGGTATGAAATCAGTAAGGTCTACAACTTGAAGTATTAATTACTTATTTTTACAAAGGATCTGCTTTTGATTGAGTTGCAGGATAGGAAAAAAATATGCACATTTATACAAACTCTAGAAAAAAAATGCATAAGAATTGCCTTTTTTTTCCTCATTTCATCTTTCCTGTTTGTATGAATCAAGTCTGTGTTGAGCAATCTAGTATAATATCTCAAGTGAAGGCAGAGGACAGCTATTTTTATGAAAAAAGGTTTTTTTAAAATTTGATAAGCTTTAACTGGCTTCATCACTACAGTACCTGGTACTCCTCTATTCATACAAGTAAATGACACTGTGTATCCCCACAAACACTTTACTAGGGACTTGTAAAAGATATGGAAATCCTTGACAACCATTTACACTGTGTTCTCTGTGTTCTCTGTAACTGTTTTGTGGGTTGCACATGAATCATGTCATGGATGTAGGGATATCTTTGTAGACTTGCCTTAGATTTGGAATACAGTGAAACTTTGCAAGAGTGACTGATGTTTTGGAATGGTTATAGTTGGTTTTGTTCTTGAGAAGTACTTGTGTCCTGCATTTGTCTCTCATCTCCTGTCAGTGCCACAGATGACTCACCCCTAGCTGAGATAGTTCCTTGTGGTTCATCTTTGGCTGCTTTAGACCTGTGGCCTGTCAACCATGCACATGCGTCTGCTCCTTACTGGGCAAATCTGTAGAACCAGAGCAGGTCTGATGCTCCCCAAGCTGTCACAAGCTTGAAGTAGTGAAGGATATGTCTGCGGGGCTTCTTTGTGGAACCAGTATGGCAAATAGAGACATAAAGCTTATTAGGCCTTCTGGATCTTGAGGCTATGTTATTGTGACTTGGGTGTGTCTGTTCTGCCTCTGCAGTGTCTAGTTTTCAAAGGTTTTCCATTTGCTGAAGTATCTTATTTCCACAGTGCTTCTTGTATTAGGGAATTGATTGAATACTAAATAGGTGAGTGTTTCCCATAATGCTTGGGTGCACATAGTATTTAAGAAATTAACTTTAGGTATCAAAGGAGTATGAAGACTTCTGTTCCTTTTTGCATATAAATTGAATTATAACATGATTCTTACCTTTATTCCAGTTGGGAAAATAGCATTGTTTCTGTTTTTGTCTATGAAATATATGTGTGTTTTAGAGGCTTACATTCTTCCATTTTTCTTCATGCTTCTTTTACTGTAAATTAAAGGGTGAAAATGCAGCTCTATTGTGTGAAGGAGATGTATTGAGTAAAGAGGAACAGGAACAGCAAGAGATGCCTCAGGTGCTCTCTATTTGTGAAACCTCATTGTCTGAACAAAGCAGGTGAGGTTTGAGTTTAGCAAAATAGCATTTGAAAAGCTTTTGTCTGTGCATAATGAGACACCTTTGCAATATAAATTCTTCTGTTCCTTGTCTTTTGTCTTTCTACTGTATTTCATTTTCGGTGCCTACAGCTTCTTCCAGTGTTTTCAGAGCACTTTTTTTTAGCTGCACTCTTTGTCATTGTTTATCTGGTACATACTTTATCTGTATGAGCTCATAGGTCTTCTTGACCAAGATGTTTTATTACTTGGTCTGTATTTGCTTAAGTAGCAATCACATGTGTAAGATATGTAACATGCAAATTTTGCAATGTGTCAGAGACTTGACTTTCATTCATCCATCCATGTGCTCTTCTATTTTACTGCCACTGTTAAAATAAGATCTTAAGTGTGTGTTAGACTGCTGATACTTTGATGTTGGTATGGTTAGCAACACAACTGGTTTTTTTATGCTAAAAATGCCTTGATAAAGACATTTTGTTATTTCTGCTCCAAGGTTAACCATAAATGAGAAATATATTTGAAAATATAATTTTATTAATCTTAAACAAAGCAGCCTGTTAGTCTCTTGTGTAAGTGTTAATTCAAAACTTAAGTGCAGAAGTGCTTTTTTCCTCTCCCAGCCTAAGTCAAGTATTTATTTTCTGTTTTTGTTTGTTTGCTTTTAATTCACCAGTACTGAAAAATTTACCTCCCAAGAAAGCAAGCTGAGTGCTCTGAAACCAGGAAATCTCATAAGGATTGAGTCTCCAAGAGCTAGACCAAACCTAGAAAGAACATACAGCAAAAGAGGATTTCCAGTAGTACAAAAACTTACTGCTCCAGATGACGAAGAAATGAATCAAGGACAGAATCTGCCTGTGGCAGAAGAATCTGAAAACCTTCTCTTCTCAAAAGTGAGATTCTATTTCTGACTACACCTACTGATGCTTGGTTCCACACTAACTATTTTAAGGCATCTAAATAAGCTGTTGAAAATGCATTAATTAATTTCAGCCTAGTAAGAATTCTTGTTCAGTGTTTGCATGCTATTAACAGGGTTTTCCAGAATCCTGCTAATGACACATTGATAAGACATACAAAGACTTCACTTAAATTTTGACGTTTCAGTCATATTCATGATACATGAATAATTACCTGCATGCTATATTTCTGTTACTGGGTTTCTCCTGAGCTCTTCTGTTGCTTCTCATGAAGGACTTTTGCTTTTAGTATCTGTTTTTATTAGCTAAATGCCTTCGTAGAGGAACAAGGAACAGTGATGGTGCCATAAACTACTTGGAAGTTTCTAAATGGAGTTTCATCTCAGGTTAACAACTTGATCATAATTTGCAATACTTTATTTTACAGGTTATATATTTTATTATAATAATAAATAAAATATTTTTGTATACTTTGCTAATATTGTTGTTGTTGTTTTTTCTCAAATCAAAGGAAGACATGGAGGTATTGTTGCTTGTGGGAAATTTGGCTGAGAATGACAATCTAGACATAAATTCAAGAACCATGACATCAGGAACACTTTGTTCTTCTAAAAAATCACCAAATTACAACAGCAAAAGAGAGCAAGAAGAGTGTCTATCTACAGATGCTATGGGAAGCATTTGGGGTACCACAGAAAGGTAAAGTTACCTATTTTCAAAGTAAAAAATCTCTCTTTTTGGTTTCAGCTGGAGTAGAGTTTATTTTCTTCTTAGTAGCTGGTCCAGTGCTGCATTTTGGATTCAATATGAGAATAACATTGATAACACATTGACATTTAGTTGTTGAGCAATGCTTACCCTGAGTTGAGGACTTTTCAGTGTCTCATGGTCTGCCAGTGAGCAGGTGCATAAGTAGCTGAGAGGGAACACAGCCAGAACAGCTGATGTGAACTGGCCAAAAGGATATTCCGTACTGTGGAACATCATGCTCACTCCATAAACTGGAGGGACCTGGCCAGGGCCTGCTGAACACTGCCTGAGAATGGGCTGGGTGTCAGTCAGCAAGCAGTGAGCATTGTGCATCACTTGTTTCCTTGCATTTTATTCCTATCTGTCTGTGTGTCTGCCTCTTCTTTTCATTATTTTATATTTTGCTTAGTTATGATTATTAAACTGGTCATATCTAAACCCACGAGGTTTACCTTTTCTTTCCAATTTTCCTCCTCCCTGAGGTTCGGAGACTGACTGACTGCATGGTACTTTCTTGTCAGCTGTTGTTAAGCCGTGATAGTACTTCCAGGATTTTGTGCATTTGTCCAGTTGTTTTTATACAGCACTTGTTTTTGGAAGCACAGGCTCTGAGCTGTACTAGTTGTTATGTACTATATGCTGTGAAAGTCACTAGGTGGCGTTCTTAAGTAATAGGACAGTTTTTAACAGGATTAGGGGTTTTTTTCCAAGGTTGTTTTCCTTCTTAGAAGGTATTTCATGGGTGAGAGTAGAAGCAAGTAATCAGGGTTTAGCTGTCTGAATTTCTCACTAATAAATTCTTGGGGTAGAGTGCACCATGAATGTGGACCAAAGACTGAGCAGTGCCATTTGCACTCCCTTAAAATTGAGAGCTGGCAAGAAGACAGCAAGCTCATTTTATGTTTCTGTAAGATATATTCTGAATCTCTTCAATTTTTCTTTCCAGTAGGAGAACTTCTTCTGATGATACTAATAATGTATGTGCAGTAAGAGGCAGATAGTGCCACTTACGTGTGATGAATAAGGGTTATGTTATAAGCTACCTTTGGCTCAGCCTTAACTTACACAGAGCAGCCCCAAATCAATTTATTTTACAATTTTGCTGTTTTCTGGAATTAACTTCTGGTTTGCATCTGTCCCTAAAACTGTCTAAAATTTCTTCCATAAATTATGTTGAAATCATGTCCCAGAGTCTTTGTGCTAACAAGACAAGGGCCTTACTTGACAATCTTCTTGTCTTCTGTGATGGTGGACTTTCACAGACTCACAGAATGGTTGAGGATGGAAGGATCCACTAGAAGTCTTCTGGTCCAGCCCCCGAGTCAAGGCACCTGGAGCTGGTTGCCCAATACTGTGTCCAGACAGCTTCTCAATCTTGCTAAGGACAGAGACTCCACAGTCTCTCTGGGCAGCCTGTGCCAGTGCTTGGTGACCCTCACAGTAAAACAGGATTTCCTGCTGCTCAGAAGGAACCTCCTGTCTTGCATTGCTTGCCCATTGTCTCTTGCCTCGTCACTGGGCACCCCTGGAAAGAGCCTGGCTCTGTCCTGTTTACACCCTCCCCTTGGGTTTTTGTGGAACTGCTGAAGAAGGATCTCTTCAGATCCTTCAGAGAAGGCTCCCCTTGAGCCTTCTCTCCAGGTTGAACATTTCCTGCTCCTTCAGCTTTTTGTCTTAGGAGAGATGCTTCCTGCCCTTTACCATCTGCGTGACCCTTTGAGGGGCTGTCTCCAGTGTGTCCAGGTCTCTCCTACCGGGGAGCCCAGAACTGGTCAGTCCTCCAGGTGTGGCTTCACCAGTGCTGAACAAGGGGCAAGGATCACCTCCCTTGGCCTGCTGGCAACGCTTCTTCTGCTGCAGCCCAGGTCACCATTAGCTGTTTGTGCAGCCACAGCACTTTCCTAGTTCATGTTCAACTCAGAGACCACCAGGACAGCCGGGTTCTTTTCTGCAAAGCTGCTTTCCAGCTGGGTGGCTTGCAGCATGTGCTGTTGCCTGGGGTTGTTCCTCTCCCGGTGCAGGACTTTGCATCTTCCTGTGCTGAACTTCCTGAGGTTCCCATCAGCCCACTTCTCCAGCCTCTCCAGGTCCCTCCGGAGGCCAGTATAACCTTTGGGTGTCTCTGTCCTTAGGAAGCAATTCCTTCTAGATCAGCCTAATCTGTAAACTTGCTGAGGTTACACTCTATTCCATTATCTAGATCATTTGTGGAGGGCACATGGGGCACTGTATTGGTTGTTCATCTCCAACTGGACTTTGTGTCACTGATCACAAACCTCAGAACCTGGCAACTCAATCAGTTTTTAGTGTACTTTCAGTCTATACTTCATCAGCTCACTTATGGGCATGTTAGAAGACACAGTGTTCAACGGTGCTACAAGCCTTACTGAAGTCCAGGCAGACACTATTTACTGCTCTCCCTTCATTTATCAAGCCAGTCATTTTATTGAAAGATGTTATCAAGTTGATTAAGCATAATTTTCCAATTACGAATCCATGCTGACTACTTCAAGTTAGGTTGTTTTTCATGTGTCTGGAAGTAGTTTCCAGATTTAGTTGTTCCATCACTTTCCTAGGGACTGAGATGAGGCTGACTAAATTGTGTTCTTCTGGATTACTCTTAGTCCCTTTTTCTCAAGCCATGAGTTTAGAAGGCCAAGATTTCTGTCTTACTGATCTGAACGGATGTAAGAATTGTATTCTTTTTAAAAGCAGTAGAACCTTGAGCACTGGCATTAGTGAATATAATGTTCCTGTGGCTGCTTAATTTTGGAGATCTGTGTTGGTATAGCTGACACTTTCCAGTGTATCTGACTTAATGTTCTTTTCTTTCCTAAAATCTTTCCCAAAACTAATCAGCAAGGTCCACTGCTGTAGATTAATTATCTCCCTTATGCAGTGTTTTTTTTTTCTTCTTTCATATTTTTTTTACATGAAGCCAACTAAGCAAATAAAAATTCAAAACACAAGTTCATTTCTAGCTAGAAGTGCTAAATATCTGATAGTAAGCCAAGCTTATAGAGTGTACTTTGGAGTTCTTCAGAAGTAAAAGTTGAAACATATTTTTGTAGGTCCAGTGAGAAATTAAGTTCTGGAGAAGAAAGTGAACAGAGAGGAAGGGAACCCCATTGGAACCCAAGGCCAGACCTAATGAGAGTTACTAGGAAAAGAGATTATCCTGAAGAGTGTGAAAACAGAGAAGAGGACAATACTGAAAGAAATGAAGAAGAGTTTTTGGTGTTACTAAAAACAGGTGTATCAGGGGTAAGTGCTGATTGTAGATTTTGAGCCAGTTATACCTCAGTCATTTGGCCCAAGCTCTTCAAAAGATAGGTGGCACAGAAATCCAGCATGTGTCTGGAAAAGGTTAATGTAATTATTTGATGGTTTTTTAAATTCACTATTGGAAACTATGCTGAATAAATGGAATTAGAATTTAAAACCTGTGGAAATACCTAATATACAGTGTTGTCTTAAGCTTGATGGTTTATATGGTCAGAAATTTGCAGTATAATAAATACATGCTAACGCTGTTAAAAAATAATTTACTGTTTGTTATTCATTGAACAATGGAAAAGAAGGCAGTTATGTAACTTCAGATACTACCTAAAATCTGTATACTTAGAAATTAAAATGAGTGTGAACAAAGTTCAGGCCTTAAACTTGCTCAGCAGGCTTAACTTAGTTCCATCTCTGTCTAATGCTGTGATAACTGAGTCACGTTTATCTGGTGTTCTCTATTTTTTATATGGATGACCTAAAATTCTAGTTAATATATTATTTTAGCCAAGTATCCATAGTTGACAGAACTGTCATTCTGTCATGCTGATGTTTGTCTGCATAAATGTTGAATAATTTTTTAAAGGTTTTATATAAAGTATGATAGTTTTTTCTTCCTATCTTGTTCCTAAGGCAGGAAAAAAACTTTCGCTCCTGCAAATTGTTCTTTAAATTAATAGGTAATTTTAGAAAATTAATATTCTTTCCAGCTTCTAAAGAGTTTTTGCTCTTGATAAATTGAGCATGGTGTTGGTCTATTAACTACAAGCAGCACTGGGAATTCTAGTATCGTAGATAATACCAGTTAATGACACCTCTGCTATAGAGTTCAACATTAAAGACAATGAGGAAGATATGTCAGCTGGGCACATTCTCAAGATCTTCAAACTAAGTTCTTTAAGTCAACAAAACCAGTTACAAATGTTTGACACTTAATATGGTAATAATTATCTCCTCTATTAAGGAAAACTCCAGTAATACACTGGAAGCTGGATCCTTCTCAGAAGCTACAAGGAAACACAATTTTGCAGAGAATTTTGAAGAAACATCTCGTAAGAGAATCAGGGAGGACATTACACTCCAGTCTCCCGGGATATCATCAGAGAGTGAGCGGCACGTAGAACAAGATAATGATTCTCAGCTTTCTACCTCACAGGAAAAGCGTTCAGACAATCTCACAAGGTAAAACAACTGTTTTGCTTTATAAACCAAACTCAGTTGGTTGATAATTATTGGCCATAGTTCTGCCATGTGTAAGTGCATGCGGCATGTCAGTTTTTATGTCTTCCATCTGAACTTAGCAGATGTGTGCAGATACTCCTTTGTCTTTTACTCTGCCTGTATTCTCATAAAATGAACACAGCCAGCACTCACCAATCCATCCCATGGCTTCAAGAGAAATTCCTGACAAGAGAGTACCCTTATTTGGGGGCACAGGGATTGGGGGATTAACCTAAAGAGAAACATTGTGCTAGTTGTGTCCTGTGCTGCCATTTGCTTCTGTTCTCCACCAGTTTACCAAGGAGGATGTTTTGGGGGGGAAGCTTGTCATTGCTTTTGGTACTCAGAGTGGCTGTGCCCAGGATTTTGAAGAAGGAGACTGTAGGTAATTGATTATTGAAGAGAATGCTGTCTGAGAAACCAAAGCAGATAAGTAGTTATCACCTAACAGTTTCAGTTTGTAAACAAAAGTCTGATCAATTAAAGTATCATAGTTTGAGGCTTCTAGTCCAGTTTTAGCAAAAGACAACTGGAAGTGTTCCTATGACTTAAAAAGTATGTGACTTCCACATCTCTCAAACTTAAAAGGATTTCATACTTTTCTAATCAAAGAATTGTATATCTTGCAAGTTTCATTGTGAACATTTCTAGCATTTTGAAACTGCTTAATTTATATTTGCAGTAAGTACCTTATGTACACAGGAAGAAATTACATTTCTGATTAAATGCGTATTTGGCACTATTAAGTTAAGAAATAAGTAGTTTGCATTGTTGGTCACAATGATAACTAATTTTTTTAAATTGAGTTTATTTTGATTTGTAGTATCCCTCTCTTTGGAAGGTCTTGGATTTCATTGTTTTTGTTCTGTGCTTTAGAAGGCAGTTCAGGAGATCATCAAAACAGATAGCACTGCCAGAACATGTGTTGGAGCCAAAACCTGCTACTTCTGCCTCTGAATGTGAAGCTGATTGCAGTGAGAAGGGGAGTCAAAGGCAAGAGGCTAAACTGAGTGTTACCAGAGACAAAAGTTTGAAAACTACACAGAGAAGAAAATCTGGGAAGGAATCCAGAAGTTCAAAGATAACTTTTGTCACCCTCCGGGCTTCTCAAGAGGAGGAGGATGAAGAGGCAGATGACTTTGAGCTTGATGATGAAGATGAATGCTTTGCATCAGAGGAAGTAAACAAGGCTCCAGCGTTTGTTCCTATAGGTCTTCGATCTCCAAAACCAATTCCTGTGCAGATACAGGAAACTGTGGAGGAGGTATTGTGTAGCTGGGTTCTGCATATGTAATTTTGTTCTGATTGTTTAAAAAGATTTTATTCCAATTGTATCTCTGGGTATTTGGGTTTTATCTGACTTTAAGTTAAGAATGGTGTTGAGAATAGTAGGGATGTTACTTCGCACATACACTTGGTTTTGAACTTAATACTTCATCAGCCTAAAATCCAGTTAAGTAATTATGTTTACAAACAGTATATAGGTCTCCAGGGAACTCACCAGTTTTTTAATTGGGATTGAATATAGGCCCAGACTCAATGGTCGTCCATGTGTTTTGAGGCCCAAGATAGATCAAATGTAGTACTTCAATTTCATATTTGAATGTTAGGAATTGAGGATATGAGTAAAATGTTTCTGTATGTCATGTCTCCCTTGCCAAGAAACTTTTAACTGTCAGGTGGGTTGACCTGACCAGCAGCCAGACACACACAGTGTTTTCTGTGAAAACTTCCCTGGAAATATCATAAACTTTCTGTCAAATTTCAAAACCTCACTTCTGAAAATGTCAAATGTCTAAAGTTCTCAGTGAAAATACAGTGCTGAAGAAGAAAAAAAAAAAAGGTGAAATGGTGAGTGGGTGTGTTTCTATGTGTCTGCATATAGAAATATTCTGCATATTCTGTGTCTCCCTATCTTACTTTGAAAATAAGTCTGTACTGTTTTTCTGTCCTGAAGATTTAAAAAGCAGAAGAGTAAAAACTAAGAAAACCCATTAGAGGTAAACAGTCACTATAAAGGCTCTCAGCTTCATAACTTAGTTCAGTGGAGATGTGAGTGACTAGAAATAAGGCCTTAGGGTGTCTGATTCTTCCACTTAACTGCAGCTAGCAGTACCTGTTCTGCCTTCTGTTCATACCACTGCTTTCTTCTCAAATCAGAAGGTATGATTTTTGGGAAAGATTCCTCTAGATGTTGAACATCTGTTAAATATGTGAGGTTTATAAAAATTTGCAGATTCTCTTTTGCATCCGATGAACTGAAATACTTGTAAAATTACTTTTACAGCTGGAAATATCTGTGAATATCCCAGATGTGGCAGTGGCTGCTGATGCTGAAAGTTTTTCTTGTGTTTCTTTCCAACCAGTAGTACAGAGGGAAGACGAAAGCACCTCAACAGCTGTAAGAATGTCTTTTGTTTGTTTCATTGGTCATACAAAGCTATTTCAGCAGTCTCTTCTTGTCTGAATATAACTGTGTAGGTTATTAGACTGGTACCTGTCCCATGCAGATGTGAGGTACACCTGTGGGAAAACTGTGTTAGTAAATATTGTTACCCTTAAAGCCAGGGTAACTTGTGGGCACAGAATTTAAATTTTAAATGTAAGCATTAAATAAAAATTATGGGGTCATTTTATATAGAACTTTGATATTGTTTTTCTTTGTATTTAAGGAAACAATCATACATGAAAATCCAGATGTGGACAAAGGTAGATATGAAACAATCTTGTTCATGTATTTCCTGTTGACTTGCTACCTATGTAGCAAGTCCCTTTCCCCCTACACTTCCCCCTTTATTAAAATATATTTCCAAAGCTACCACCATATTGGCTGACAGGGTCAGCTGTGTCCTGCAGTGGGTCAGCTGGACCTGGCTGTATCCAGGGCAGATCCCTGCTGTCAGCACCTTGCCACCTGTATCCAGTACATCCTTAAAGGCAGTCATGTTGCTGCTCAGTGTTTTAACAGTAGTTTGAATTTGCCGGATGAGAATGGCTGCTTGTCTACAAGCATTTTGATTCATAAATAAGGTCAATTAAAAAAATACGTACTTCACTGTATTGGTGGTAGTGTCGAATACTTTTTGAATATGGGTAAGTGGATTTCCAGTTAATGTGCTTGTGACTTTTAATGTGTGTGAACAACTTCACAGGAATTAACGATGGAAGCACTGAAGCTGCTATGACTTTACTTGCAATGGGTGATCCAAATTTCCAGTTAAAAACAAGCACTGAAGGTATGATCTGATTTATGGGACAAAGCCTTGCTCTCGTGCTTTCTGGGTCCGCCTAAGGAGGGATGAAGCTGTGGCTGCAAAGCTCTTCCACATGCTGTTGCATAGCAGGAGGACAAGAGTCTTTATGCTTTTAGTCCTGTTGCATCGTAACATATAGTGAGTCCAGCCAATGCTGGAAAGAGGCAGGCATCCTACTGAATACTGCCAACTCTATTACTGCTAGAAAGTTGTTTCTGTGACCTGTTTTAAGAAGCACATGTTTAATTTGACCTGGGCACATAAACTGGACAAAAGCAAGGGATCAAGCTTAAATATCTGTAACTTTTAGTGATCTTTCCAGACCTTTAATGTGAAGCATTGCCTTTTCATCCTAACTAGCTACAACCTGAAATTACCTGGGTTTGTTGTAGCATTTATTATCTGCTTTCGTTTGCTGAATGTTAGTTTTTGTGTTCTTACTACAAAAAGTGTTCTCTTAGGACTGTGTTTATCTGGGATTTGAATCTGTGTCTTTGGAGAATACAAACTTAGTTAAATGAGGCTTGAAGTTATATAGCTTTATATACATGCCAAACTTGAGTTTTAAATAAAGTTTTCCCATTCTGTTTATTGTTATAACCAGAACAGATACACATGTTACCTGCTCAGAATGACTTGGGCACAGCTCATAGCCTTGAAATTCATGCCTACTCCAAAGAAAATAGAATTTCTAGTCAGTATTCTCTTGCTTCAGACACTTCTATCAAGGAACTGCTGCCTTCTGAGGATGGAAACAACATCAATGTAGAGCATCAAACCACTGGCACAAGAATAGGTGTAGAAGAATATTCAGAGATGGATGCTACTGATACCAGGTTAAATGACTACTTCATTTTCTTTAGTGAGCAAGATCCTCTGGCACTGCTTATTTTTGCTAGGTTCTTTCTGGTATTTTTATCGATTTGTAAGCAGTCTTGCTCAAATAAAGGTTTCTCAGTTTATGTAATTTAGTATGTAATCTGCAAAAACTCCTCTCGTCTCTTTCTTACTACTTTCATGAAGTGTTTGTATGTAATTTTGGGTATCTACAACTGGGTTTTCTTTCATGAAATTAGGTTTATCCAGGGAAGCAGGGGCGGAGAAAAAAAATATGCAGACTAATGATGTACTGGATCACTGTTAATTATCTTGCAAAGTTCTCTACAGCTAATAAGACCAAGACAAATTGCTTAAGTGTCACTGCTGCTGTGGGGGTGTAGGTAAAGATTTAGAGGAAAGGAATGGCAAGAAAACAATTGATCTTCCATCATTATGGTTTTAGTGATTGATCTTTAGTAATTTTTGCATTTGTGAATTACGAGACAGTTTAGTGGGACACTTTCCCAGAAAAACATCTGCTGGTCAGCATGTATTATTTGAAAGACTGTTTAACTTGTTGACTGCTTGAATAAAGTGTGAGATTATGCTCTTTGAAAAATTTTAATCCAAGATAATTTCTTTTGTATCCAGTTTAATTATATTATTAAACCAGAACTTACTACCATGTAATATGTATTAGATTTCTGATCTTCTCCTGTTATTTAAACATTTCAAATTTTCTTTTTTAAAAATTCCTTTACATTAGAAACATACGACTTTGCAGCATACCCATCTGTTTCAATTTGCAGATGATTTTTATTTTTTTTTTATCCTGCTGGGTAGTCTTCTGTTTTCTCTGCCAGTTGCAGCCTGCATTTTAGGTCTTCATTGTCTGATCTACCCCATATCTCTTATATCTTCACTAACTGTCAAAAATCAGGGACTCTATTAATGACATTTTTCCTTTTTCTTGTAGTGGTAGCTCTTTGCCTATAGTGAATAGTAAGAGACTGACAGGAGGTGGATGCCTGGAGTCTGAGCCAACCTCTGCAGTATTGAGGTCCAGTGAAAACATAATGCAGGACGTACGTAATGCAAATGTACTTGTGGAACAGCTTGAACAAATTCAAACTGGTAAGCCTCTTTCTTATCCTAGGGCTCGGAAAATGGTCATTTGGTAGATTCACATCTGTTCATGAAATGAAACAAAGCTGAAAATCTTCACTTTCCATTCATGTTCACAGATGATACATTGCCATTGTAACGTACGGTACCCATTTGTGATATCATTTTATACATAAGAATACCTTTCAGTATGAAATTAAATGAAAATTGAATAGCAGGGTTTATCTGCAGGTATTAAAATATCTGGAAGGCACTTAAATTACTGCACTGCCAATTACAGAAATACAGTCAAAATCACTGTACTTTTTTCTATTATTAATGTCTTTTCCTTCCATTAAAAGTAGAAGAGGAGATGGAAAGAGCTGGCTTTCCATTCTTAAAGCAGTTGCAAAAAAGGTAGTCTTCAAACTCTAAATTGTCTTCATACCACTGGCAAAATAGGAAAGGCATGATGAGATATGTGTATGTGCCTTATTTATATAAGACACAAGTATACATGTGCACATTCATATACATGTGTCTCTATAAATATACTGCAAAACTTTAATATATACAAGATTATATGTAAAAAGTAACACAAATATGTATATACACCTACAGACTGGAAAGACATTGTTTTAACTTTTATTCTTATAAAACTTAGATCCTACAACCCTGAGGGGTGATGCAGAAATGCAGAAGGTAGAACCAGAACCAATCAGACCAACTGCAGGTGTTTCTTCAGTTATTCATGACTTTGCATCTAGAAGTATGGAACTTACCAAGCAAGTAGACAAATCTGAGAGGTAGGAAGACTCATCATTTAATCCTGACTTTATTCCTACCATCTCTTTAAATATGCAGCTGAAGTTCAGGTGTAGTATGTGACTGTAATGGGAAAAGTGTGCTTACAGACACTGTGTATGTTTATACAGATAGTGTACGGTTTAGACTTCAAGTTTTTCTCCCTTGCATGTTGTGCTACAGCTTTTAGAACATTAACTTTTTTTTGCTATTTCAGAACATAGAATTACCTTGCTGCTTAACTGGCTTTCATGAAACTGCAGGGAAATGTTAAAGAGTTGATTCATTTAGAATTGTTATTGAGTTTATAAGGCTTCCTACTTGGTTGTACTTTCAGTAGGAATGTCTCCATTAGTGGAGTTTCAGAGACCTTTTCCTGAAATTGTTCATGTAGATTTGTTCAAAGATTATGCATTCAGTTTAGTACAACAATGTACTACAATTGTAAAAATAATGTAAAACCAATGTAGCTTTGTTTCTGTGTAATTACATGTGATTCATATTAAATACATTGTAACACAGAATGTAGCATTTGCAGAGGGTATCTTCATTGGTTTCAAATCAACTAGATATGTACCTTGCAGAACAGTAAAGCAGATAAGAGATGCTTGTGGAAATTCAGGAGATTTAAGACATCTATCTGCATCACCAAAATCTGAAAAATCACACCTTGGACTAGAAGATTGTCCAAATCCAAGTTCTGTGGAGGAACTTTCTGAGCAGAGTCCTTGTCCTCTTGAGCACCATGTATGTACAGTCAGCTTTACTCAGGTAAAGAACAATAACTTAATTACAGTCCAGAAGTGCCCAGATTTTGAAATTCTGTAAAGAAAGAGATTTTCAGTGCAAATATGCTCACCAATTCTAAACACTTGGTACTTCAGCTCATAAATGAAACTTCCTTTTTCACAGGGTCATATCCAAATAATCTTTCAAACAAATTTAATCTTTGCAAACTCTGTTTAGAACATTTCAGTAATAAGTGGTACGCATTAGCAAAATTGTGAGGAAGTTTTAAGAAGTTTTGATGGAAGAAGTTATCTAGGATTCTTGTATCCATTCAGTGTGACCTCTTACTGTTTTATTTATTTACATTAAAAAGAAGTTAAAATGTTACTTCTCTGATGGAGCATGTTCACTGTCACTTTGATTTGCTTTGTTTAAAACAAACTGCATCCTTTGTTATGCTCTTTCTCATTCATTAAAAAAAACAGTTAAGAGCTTTACATGCATATTATTATATGACATATGCAAATTTTGCATATTTTTATATATATCTATATCATCTACATCATCATTGTATATGTTGTCATGAGTAAACAATGTCTTTCACATCCATTTCCTTGCAGTGGCTTGTGTATCCATGTTCTAGTATAAATGAGAGTTACCTTATTTTTGTCCTGAGAGAAAGGTTTGGTCACAGTTCCTCATGTTTTTTAGTGTTGTCTAAGATCAGTGAGCACATAGTTACATTGGAACAGCTGATGCATAAAAGCTTGTTTCCCGAGTGCAGCAGGTTGCTGTGTCGAGGCTGATTTCATATTGGGACAACATGCAAGAATGATGTTGCTCTTACAGGCCTTGTGCAGAGAGTATAAGAGACAGCTTGCAGTAGAGCTGGTTCAGTCAGCTGATTCAATTAATTCCTGGTTTTAGCAAAGGGACAAGCTGTAGAAGGGAAGGGATAGATGAGCTGTAGAGCTTCGTGTTTTTCTTTGGCGCTCAGTGGTTTGTTAAAGGTTGTATGATCTGCTTTCTTAGTGCCACTGAACAATTTATTGTGTGAGTCATCTCTGACAGAATTGTGCTGTAGGAAGTATAAATTTATTTTGACAAACTATCAATAAGCTGCAGACAACAAGCTGCATATAAATTTTATATTTCCCCAGTGTTTTTTGTCCTTGTTAGGCTAATACTCTTCAGCCTAGAACAGCTAGAAGTGAAAACTGACAAATGAAATAATGATGATGTGATTGGATTTTTTTGGCTCTTCAGCATTTGACATGCTTTGTTTCTTTCTGTTTCCTAGAGTAATTTCCCTGATTTATTAAGTTGTTTTATTTCAACTGTGTTGTTTCTAGAATGAAGCTTATACTCAGGATGCTCAACAACAATGCATAAGCAGCACAGAAGAAACTTCAGGTATAATGTGGTAATATTCAAAGCTAGCAAAACCCCACATTTGTTTATGTTACACTTACTAAAAGATGAATTAAAACCCTAACATTTTCATTTTAAAAAATTAAAAATTTCATTGACATGAATAATCAATCTATTCCATTAATACAAATAATGATCCACAGCATAATGACATTCCCCTCCCTAGCCTCTTGACTTTACCTTTTGTTAATAGAAACTAGACTTAGGAACTATATGAATAGCCCTTCATTAAGTTTAAGTGTCTGTGCAAGGGAAACTTGCTCTCTTTGCCCTTTTGACAGCTCCTGCTGCTTACTCTGTGGTAGGTATAGTATATAGTTTTTAGAGTCCTTTATGCACCTCTGACTCACCCAACAAAAACTGAACATGACAGAGGGTGAGAAACTGTGTAGTTTTCCATTGGCTTAGTGAGCTGTAGTTGCTCATGAAGTTAGCAAGTGAATGCTGTTGTCAGAGTTCTGTGAGTAGGAGGGCTGTACTGTGCAGGTGTAGTGCAGAGGGAAAGAAGTGGACAAGTGTAATACAATCAAACTTCCTTCTTCAGCTGTACTGAGTCAACAGATTAATGCCTAACTGATCAAGTATAATGAAAGTTACGGAGGTGATGTCTGCTGTTCCCTAGAACAAATTGAAATTGTTGGTTTGGAACCACTACTTGCCTAACATATGGGATAGTCACAGTGACAGAAGCCCAGAATACTTCGTTTACATGGAAGCTGAAGTCCAAAGCTGTAACTCATGAGCTTCTGCAAAAGATCAAGCTAATACTTCTTCTTAGAAGTTTTTGCTCTATTATTGCACGAATCTTGGGGTGAAGCATCTTAAACCATGTTTAATAATTAGATGAAGAATCCAAGCAAGCTGAGGTTGGAATAACAGCTTTACCTCATTGAGAGCTGTCTTAAATAATGGAGTACCATTGTTGTTTTCCATCTTTTGAAAACTTTACAGATGTTTGTTCCTTAAACTCTAACAGATGGCAGCTGGCAGTTATCTGTTAATGTCTGTTTGTTGATTAAATTATCTATATTTTATAGATATCTTATATCTGAGACTATGCTTCTCAGATCCTGATCTGCCAATCTGCAGTGAGGGGAAAAATCATGTGCTTACCTTCAAACTAGCAGACATCTGTCATTTAAGGAAGTAACTCTTTAATACCTCAGAGTTGCAATTAAAGACAGAGGGCCACTTGACCACCATAAGTTTTTTAAACTGCAAATTGCTCTTTAATGCTAGAACATCCTTTTAAAATCTTCATTATTACAAGGCATTTTTAATATTTCTCATTCTAAATGGTAATCGGGATTCCTCTGCAGTGAATAAGCACCAGGAGATGGTGATGTGTATTTCATCTGGGAAGTCAGGAAGCTTATTGTCTCAAGAAAATGCCCAGTGCCTTTTTCAATGGAGAAATGAATGCCTAAAATTTCCGTACTCTGTGTAGGGAGGACATGAAGAGAGCAGCATAATTTCATATTTGATTAATAGGTTTTTTTTTTGTTATTTATTTCCCTGAAAAAACTATAGTAGTGAATGATGACCATAGATGTCCAGAGGAAGAACAGACATTCATTTTAACACTGGTGGAAATCCCAGCTGGCTCAAAAGAGTTTGATGCATCTGCTATGGTGGAACAAGCTTCAGAACCAGTGCTACCAGCCCCAATACTTATCAGCCCAATAAATGCAAGTGAAACAAATGTGACTGAAGTGGAGAGGTAAATGCTTTATTTTTTATCAAAGTGAAACATTTTTTGTGTACCTTGATTGTTCTCTGACTGTGTAGTACAGATTAGAACTTCTCAAAAGAAGAAATGCCAGAGGAAGTAATTTTGACAGATGGCTAGAGACTTAAGAAAGTAAAAAGGGCTCTAAATAGATTTGAGGAAGATTCTATAGGTGTTTTAAATTTAGTGTTTTAGTTAGTTGGGATTTTGGGTCTTTGGATTTACCCTTTAGAGTAGGTCTTCATTTTTAGTAGAAGTCATTTGTGCAGTTTTAGCTTTACTTTGCCTTATGGATACTTACAATGCATAGCAATTGAAATGAAAAAAATCTAAGCATGTTTGTATTTTACAGTACTTTAACAGTTTTGCAGAGCAGCTGTTTATTAATTGCTCATCCAGATTTTCCATGTAGATAGTTTTCTGGAAAACATAAACAGTAGATGTAAATTCTTATTGTCTTGAATTTTCTGTTCAAAAGGCAGACAAGATGAAAACACAAACTAATTAATTACTCCAAAGAATAATATCTGGTTTGTCTACTGCAATCCAAAAGGGTTTAAATTTCTTTTGCAAAGAGTACCTCTGAATGCAGTGTAACAAAATTTTTATGTCAACATTACAGTTGAACTAAATCTCTTACTCCATTTGGGAGGGAAAAAAAAAAAGGAAAAAGACATTATGAAAAATGGAATTGTTGCAAAGTAGTAAAAAACCCACAAACTCCAATACTATACTAATGAAAGTCTTAGATCATAACTAGAGCGTGATGCAATTCCACATAATTGTGAAGAGTCTTGCCCTGTGATATCAGATGCTAATATCATTCCTTTATTAAAAGGATAGGTCTTTGAGTGAAGGTTGGCTACACAATGTAATAATTCTAACTCCTGTGGAACTACTTATGATAAACAAAATTGCTGACAGGCTGAGTTAGAGTACATGTTCTGTCTTGCTGTTCCTATACTGCTTTACCGTATTTTCCTCGTCTCTGCTGTTTCTCTGTATGTCTTATATATGTCGGTGTGTCTTTTGAGATTATAGAGTATGTGGGGGTTCAACTGTGCAGATAAATAATACTATATTTTAGCATTTTTGTAGGGCTGTTAATAAGTTGCCATATTTTTGCATCATATGGAAAGACCAAGTGGAGTTCAAATAGAAAAGCTAAACTAAATTAAATATGACTAGAAAAACTAACTCGAGATAGCACAACAGATTGTTTCTTGGTCATAAATGGTACATTAGAAGTATTGATGTTAACATTTATATTGACATTAAGCAAGAGAGATTATCACCAGAGATTCATGTGTAATTTCCATACAGAAACTTTGTATAAAGTAAATTTTGGCTGCTTGTACTGTCACAATAATGACTTTATATATATAAGCAGTTTTGGATCCTTGACAACTGCAGCTGGTAAGGTTGCTGGACCTCTAAACAGCACCATGGAAACCAGACAACTAGAGAGTGCAGTAGACCCTGTTCCAAAGTTGCAGATAGCTCAAAAACGGTCGGCTGCTGAGCTTGAAGAAAATGATTTTCCTCCTTCCAAGAAAACTCCATCTACTGTTGCAGTGGAAAATAACCTGGAAACTACTTACAAGGTGAGATCATAATATGGTGAGTTTTCATCCATGGGGTAGATGCATAACACATAATAGAGCATTTTAATTATGTTTATTTTTTAATGGTGGCACTTGCTTAAATATGTACAATATAATCCTATACAACTTAAAAGGAAAATCAACACCCATAGACTGCTTTCAGTTTTTAAATCTACAACAGGTTTTGGGTGGTTTTTTATTATTAGGGTTTTTTGAGAATCTGTAGGCTCTCAGGTGTTTTTAATTAGACTTCCTAGTTAGACAGACTGGTAATATGTCTTACTTGGTTCATTCTGCATCACTCTTATGACAATGGCATTGCAGGAGAGGCAACTCTGGACGTATATTGGGTGACTGGCAGGATGTCTAGGTTCACTGAATGATATTTTGAATCTGCATTGTATCTGTTACATGAAGAAGCTGTTAGGTAGATATGTTCTTATTGATTCTTAACACAGCAGGTACTAGTTTAAAAGAGCAAGCTGCCAATGAAAACAAGCCACCATCCTTCCAGCATCCTTCTGTGCTTTTTTACAATATGACCAAGCTTATGGCAGCAACTACCACTGATGTTTGTAAGTGGGCTAGGATTGTATAGTGTACCTTGGTGTATGAATGGGTGGTAATTCTCCAGATGATTCAGAGAGCTTTCCTAGGAAGGGATGGATAACAATCTTCTTCCTTCTTTAATCTCCTATCTCAATATCCTTGTCTTGAGTAATTTGTCATAAGAACACCTTGAAAAGCTTACTTAGGAAATAAGTTAAGTGATGAAAGATGCTGCACTGTCTTCTGTATCAGTCCTGCTCTTAGAACTGTGCATGTGTGATATGACTTTATCAACTTCATTGTCTCTTCTGTATTGAGAGCAATAAAAAAAACCCTCTTTTTTTTCTTTTTTAAATACAGGGTTATTCAATTAAATCCACAGATGTGCCAGTGGTAACTTCTGGTATGTACACTTAAACTTATAAACCGAAGTATAGTGAATGTAAACACATCACAACTTAATACTGGTTGTCATGGTAAATAGTTCTGTCTTAGGCCATCTAATACAAAAGTAGAAACAAGTTTTCCTGGTACTACACTAATACCACCATTCTATGCTTTCTGCTGTAAACTAGGTGTGCCAAATTACATAAATATTGGTTATTTAATAATGATTTTAAAAGCATTGCTGTAGCTAGTTTATTGGTGAAATTTGAGAGGTTTTTTTTACTACATGTTATCTTCTCTTAAGCAAATATTTCCACCTGTTAAACAGCACTAATAATCAAAAGTATTAACTGGCATTTTAACCACACAATGCCAAAATACTTTATTTTTATTTTGTTTTGCATTTCTACTGAAAAATTATGGAATTGTTTAGGAGCTTAATCTACCTCCGAAGAAGCAGAGAAAAAGCAAAACTGCTGACAGTGCAGTCTTCATTGATCTGAGCTGGTGAAGGGCTTGGTGAACTGTAATTTTGAAAAAAGAGTTCTAAGGGAAGTTGTAGAAGGTTAAACAGCTAGGTGACTAGACTGAGTTCTGTGGTGTGCTGTAAAGGATGAGAAGGGGAAGAGTGTGCTGTAAAATTTAAAACCACACTTCTACTTTTTCCCATAACATCTGTATGGTCTTGCAGGCTTTAAAAGTAGATCACACACTTTTAATTTGTAGCGGTGATTTATAAAAATAAATGAACAAATAAAACTAAACAAAAATTCAGCCCTTCTGTTGTAGTGGTTCAAGCCATTTTAATATCCTGCATTTTTTGGGCTCTTGTGTTATCACTGAAGTCTTTGACTCTCAACTCCTTTTACAGGGAATCTTTTTCAAAAAACAGAGTCTTCAGCAAAGGAAAAAGTACTTAATTCTGTATTGGTGTCTGAGTCTATCTCACAACTGGCTGAGAGAAGCCAGCTTGAGACTTCGGAGAGCTATGGGAAAGCACCCCTTGAGAATGCAGCATCTGAAATGGAAGAGGAGGTTATGTCTAGATTAACATCTAACAGAAGAACAGAAGTAAGTGTACAAGGAAAGCAGGAGGATGTGCATGAATCTGCACAGTTGGAACATACTAGAAGCCTAGCACCATCTTCAAAAACTCTACTACTGAGGTATGCAGTAATTGCAATAATGTTTTGTCAGCTTGTTCTGTAAAAAAAGATCATATTTCTATGTTGACATCTTTTCATCACCATTGTTTGTGACCTGCATGGCTAAGAGTTACAGTATCTATGCTCTCCTGCAAATCAGAAAGCATCAAACTATCTGCTTTGAAATTTGGATTATTTTACTCTAAATGAGTAGATCAACTGAAGGGCACTACTGACATATTGTGTGTCTAATTAGACGTGATGTATGCCTTTTGTCAGGCCAGCATCCATTGGGTGTGATAGGAACTTAGGATAATTTGCTGTTTTCCATAGGTGAGTCTTATGTAGTGAGATATATACCCATGCACTTGTTTTGGTGTTCGACCTGCCAGTAAGATTTGTTACTGGTACAGTACTGAGCACACTGAATTTTTAGGACTGACGTAAGTAATCTCCCCCAAGGAGTTTCAATCTTGGCAGCTCAGAGGATATTCCTCTTACCTATATGTTGACTTGATTTTTTAAATATACCTTTCTGTACTGTTTGTTTAAATGTTTTGAGTTCATGTTCTCTGTTGCTCCTGTGCTTAATTATTTTGATTTTAATGCTCCACTGTCCTCTTCTAATCTGTCATTTACTTTTTCATTATGCTTGTGTGAGTACCAATAGTGTCTATTTATATTTGGGACATCCACAGCAATTGGATAGTGATGCATTAACATCAGAATCCTTGCTTTAAAGTTTACTTTCTAATTTGTAAACTCTTAACAACATGAAAAGTTAATGCTTTTTGTACCTCCCTCAGTGCTGTGACTTCCATAAGCTCACTGGTCTGGATTTGCTGTTGTAAATAGGCTAAAACCCTGCAGCAGATAGCCTGCTGTAGCTCCATCCTCGGGGATCAGGTTTTCCATTGATTACATGAAGGATGCTCAGAATTTTCAGTTTGTTCTTCAGAAGTGTGCCTCCATCCTTCTTGGAACCACTCTCTGAAAGTCTGGTAGCTTGTTACAGGCTGTGGATTAGCAGCAAATAATAGGTTCCTGTTCTCGGGCTTAAAAATTGTCAAGAATCTCTGTGACTCTTAAAAAAACTCTTGTACCAGAATATTCAGTAATACCAAAGCCTTTCTTAGAATGACTTTTTGGGTTTTTTTCCTTAGAATTTTCATATGGCCTGTAGGTGTGTGTTTGTTTCCTGTGTAATGAACTGGATTCCTGCAATGCTATTTACATCTTCCTTTTATGGAGCAATCCTATGTCATCCTGACTATATTTGTTTTGAACAGGGGTGGACGAAAACCATTGGGATTTTTATCTTTAATTTGCAAAAAAAGTAATTCTGAATCCGCAGAAGACACCAAAGGGAATAGAGGGAAGATCCAAAAGCCTCGAATTGTAACTCCAAAACCAAGTCTAAAGAAACCCACTCCACCCACTAAGGATGAGAGGGAATCTTGTTCCTTTCCCTCTACTTCATCATCTGTGGAACATGAGCATGTAGCTGCGGATGCTGCAGTTACGGTATGAGTTTACTTTGAGCAACCGTGCATTTCTGAGGTGTGAAGAACAGAGCATTAGTTGTTTCAGGAGTGAGTAGATGGGTGTGTAGCATTCATGTTTTGCATCCAGTATCTGCTCCAGTTGACAAATTCTGACTTGTGTGTGTTTAGGAAACTTATAAGGGAACTAAGTTGATTTTTCTATGCATGGATATCTATTTATTTCTCATTTTCAGTAAACTCTGGTTTTTTTTTTTTTCCCTTTGGCCAAAACTTCCTACATAAATAAAATATCCTTATAATTGCATATATATGTAAATGTATTTACACATACATACTGATGAAGACTGTTAAGAGTAGCCTTTTCTTGTTTTATCAGGTTCCAAGTAACAGCTCATCTGAGAAGCAACCTCTCTGTACTAAAGATCAAGAGAAGGAAGGAGAGCCAACCAAAATCTCTGAATACTTTTTTAGTGACATCTTTATGGAAGTGGATGATTCAGAATAGCAAATGAATTTTATAAAAACCTAGGATCACAGAATATACTGCAACAAGAAAAGAGTATTTTAAAAGTTACAATTTGTTCCGATATTCATTATGCCACATTTAATGTCAGCCAGTAATAACAGTACCAGATAAAATACCAGGAAAGTGATCTCTTTAACATTCAGGGGAAACTGAACATTCTTCAAAAGTGACATAACAGATTAAAAGGAGAAGATGGAAAGGAAAGGCTGAAAAGCCTCATCTTCTGCTCCTCCTCTAACAAACTGGGTGCGATTACTAATAAACCCCCCAAACATGCTACTGGAACTGGGATGCAGGGTCGGACAAAGAAACCATAAACCAAATATATCTTGAACAAGCTCCAGTACTTATATAAACTCCCTATAAACCATAATCACCGATCCCAGAACAATAGCAACCCAAATCCATGCCCCTCTATTGTAAAAGATACATTTTAGGGACAATACTGGAGCTATCTCCAGATAAGAAAATATGCCTAGGGACCAGAAAGGTATTAAAACCTCAAAACAGCCTAGGGACCAGAGACAGGTGAAGGCCTCCACCCAGAGAGACATTATGAATTCAAGTAACATAGCTACTGACTGCTTTATCTCAACACAGTAAGTATAACCAAAATGCAATTAGTACAGTTTTTTTCCACTTTCTTGAGCCACATGTTGGGCATCAAAACAATGTATTTGTCCTGGTTTAGGGCAAATTTGGGAGGAAACTTTCAAAGGGGTCCCTCTAGAAAGCAGATTCAAGCAGCCCCTCCCCCAACTGGTTTGGAAAGATTTCCTTGGAGAAAAGTGGAAAAAAACCTGTTTAATTAACAAGCAAAGTATTCACAACCATAAAAAATGAACAGTATTAAACAATAAAACCTCTTGCTGTTCTGAAGAGATGGCAAATTCAGAAAGTCCTTTTCATAGGGTGTAGCTCAGCTCACTCAGCCTGTTATCAGTTCCTCCTGCACTGGAAAATGCCATGTCCTGGGCTCCAGTGGGCCACAGTCATGAGCTCCCAGTGTTTTTCTGGGTTTTCAGTCCAGAGCAAGCGTGATCAGTTCCCATAAAAAAAAAAGCCACAGTCCAGGGAACTTCTTTGCCTCAGCTAGCTAAAAACTAACTAAAAGCAAAGGAAAGCTCTCTCCTGCCGCCTATCTGTTCTGCAGACAGCACCGTCTGTGAGAGAGAATGCGGAGGGGCAAGTGCAGCTTCTGATAACAAACCCTGCACTTCTTTTCCCCTTCGTTCTCAGAACCAGTCTTAAAGGTGCAAAACTTAATATCCAGCATCAACAAAACAGATGACTGGGGATACAAGCATCATAAATTCACCCTAGCACATGTTGTTAATTACCGCAGTAAATAGGAAATTGATTCTTTCTGAAGCAACCTAGGCACTTTCAAAATGCTGACATAGACTAAACCACTACAGTGATGTCATAGGACCAGACTACCAACTGCCAGCTTACAGTTTCACTTGTTTAGACACTGATAGTGAGTGTGTGACTATCCTACAGATAAGTGCAATGAAATAATGCTTAATCTTGCAACAAGTATTCTTTTCCATTTTAATGCTAAAGCTTCTTGGTACTGACTATTCAAGTTCTTTGCTTCTTTTTGTGAAGTATGTTACGTTAGAAGAAGGAATGAATCTTTTGGGTATAATGTAATATCTGAAGATCAGAATGCAAATACTGGAAGTGGTGTAGTGAATACATATGTACTTATGTCAAGCCCTGCAGGTGTTTTTATTTGAATCTCCAAATTACGTATTTTTGTAGGAGTTTTTTAACCGTGTAATTGAAGAGATCATAACCTGAAAAGCCTAATAGGATTGGTTCCTTAAAAATTTGTTGAAAACTTAAAAACACAATGTACTAAAAAATGATAACACAAGGTTTGCAAGCTTTTTTATCACTTGGAGGAACAGATTGATGTTTCCTAGTATAAATGCTAATTTTCTTCTAAATTGGAAATCAAAGCTATAGATACAATTTCTTTTCCTTATTTTTACATGTAGTTGTTTGTATATTTACTGACTTCCTCGGTTTCCCTTGTGCAAAGTAGCACAAAGAGATTGGATTTACACCATGATTATACAATGTCACTTTTGAGGATTTGCTGCTTTGAAGCACGTGAATTAAAAGGGTTTTCTTATGTGCATGTCTGCTTGTACTGTACCTTGCCATAAAATTCTGGTTTAGCTTTAGATTTTAGTTTAAGTTTTTATTTACCTCCTCAAGAAATTTGTCTGGGTGAGGTAATTAGGTTTATGCACTCTTAAAGTCAGGTGGTCGCTGAAAGATTCAATATTTAGTCTGAAACCCTGCTTGCACGAGATTGAGCAGTCTTAAAATTTTTCCCATTAATTAATACTTGCAGGTACTTTTGCAAAGCAATTTATTATGAAGGTGAAACTGATGTTTAAATGGTATTGTTAATGCTCTCAAGACACCTATCATCAGGTTTGGACTGGGTAATCCTTTACTGGCAGGTAAATAATATAAATATGTAGTTAATTTTGAAATAGTTGATGAAGTTTGAGAATGTTTTTCTTTCCAGAAGTTATTGGCAAGGCTTCTGAAGGAACCTTTAAACTTTTGTTAGAGAGGAGAAATATAGGAAAAACCTCATGTTACTGCAAATTGGTATATTAGCTCTGCCAGTGAAATGTCACTAGCAATAGTTTTCCTTGAGGTGATGGAAAAGGGACTAGTGGTCCCAGTATAGAGTAACTTGAAAGCATCTGAGCAACCCACCTCATCCCCCAAAAAACCCTCAAAAATACCAACAACAGTTTCTGTTCAGATGATATCTTGTGCTTTGCCTAATCTGTTTAACTTGAAATGTTTATCTAAATATTGTTTTACTGTAAACATTATGAAAGAGTTTAATGTATACATGTAATTCTATGTATTGTATATCTTGTAGATATTAAGTATGCAAGTGTTTACTTCCTGATATGTCTGGCATGTTTTATAACAATTGCACTCATATAGCCTAAAAATAGATTCTTGGGGGCTGGCTGTGAAATAAATGGTGTTAGTACCTTCTGAGGGGATAATCATTCTACATTTAGTTGCATACATTTTAGCTTGCATTCATGTTACAAGGGGAAAAAAAATCAACTACTTCATTACTAAGATTTATGGTGCCTTATCTGCATTGTTAACTGAGGCTATGCTTTCTTTTTCCTTGCAGCAAATTACATGCACTTTGTTAGAGGAATTTTTTTTAAGAACAAATTTAATTTGAATAGAAATAGGAGAATTTTGTGTTCTGTTTTGTGTGCGGAAGTTTTATAATGACGAAGGATGTAAGAAAATATTGTTGAAATCTCAATACATATGAGTAGCATTTTTACAAAGATGTGGCATAAAACTGCTTTACTTAAGAGTTGCCTGATGCCCTGTATCATCATGTATAAGATTTCTGTGTCAAAGGAAGTAGTCCTATTCTGTATGTAAATTATGTGAATAAATTATTTTCTTTTACCTGTGTTTCTATTTCTTTAAGTATCAGTTGCAGTTTTTAAATACTTGGAAGTACACGAAGTTAGTAAGTGTGAACTGAAGGAAAGGCTGAAGTTTGGGCTGCACGAGTGCGGTGCACTCAGACCTGCTGGTAACATGCTGTGAGTGTGGTTTAGCAGGGGCGTTGTCATTGTTCCCTGATTTTGTTTTAGAACAGAGCTTAATTTACTTGGTATCAGACTCCCCGGTCTTACCTCTCTCTAAAGGCCCTTCACTTTAATTAAAATCAGAATACTGAACAATAGCAAAGTTTTCACGGAAGGGAGAAACTCGACCAAAGATGGTTTGGGTTTTATAAAGATTTGGCCCTCTTACTGTGTAACAAGTTTCTAAGAAGGGCAAGGGCTTTCCTAGGCTGTGCGTGAAAAGCGGGGCATTCCAACACTATTCTTCCAGAGGGCGTTCTGCTTCAAGCTTGTCCGAGGACCCGGGCAAGTACTCGGCGGCCGGGCCCGGCCCCGCTGTGCCCATTGGCTGCGCTGGGGGGAGTGGCGGCGGCAGCGGCGGCCTGGGACGGCCGCCTCGGCTCGGTTTGCTCGGCCCGGCCCGGCCCGGCCCGGCCATGCTGCTGGGCGCCCCGCGGCTCCCGGGCCGCTGCCTGGGGCTGCTGAGCCCGCTGCTTGCCCGCGGGTACCGCGGCGAGGCGGTGGCGGCCGTGGGGTCGCGCCCCGACGCGAGCTCCGCGCTCTACCAGGTAGGGCGGCGGGGGCGGCAGGGCCCGGGCGGGCCGCGGGGCGGGCCGCAGCAGCGCCATGGAGCAGCCGGTGCGGCCGGGGCATGCGGGACGTGGCGGGCACCTGCCCGCGCACGGTCCCGGTCCCGGTCCCGGTCCCGGTCCCGGTCCCGGTCCCGCCCAGCGGGGCGGCGGGGGCAGCGCCGCGCCCCGGCCCCGCTCCCCGAGCGCCCAGGCCTGTCCATTTCTGCGGGCTGAGCGTACAGATACCTTGTGAAAAAAAACCGCGTGGGTCGGTGCAGTCGTCTGGCTCTTCACGGGCACTTTGCACTTTTAAATCAGGATGCAGGCTCTTGCTGCGTTTCAGGCTGATCGACGCCATGCTGGTGAGGTGGAGGCGAGGTTTGTAGACAGTGGAAGATGGAGCCTGATGATTCCGAAGTTGGATGCTTCCTTGTGTTTGCAAATTGATTCCCGAGTTTAAAACAGATGGAATAGCGCTACAGAGTCATTGGCTTCCCCCAAAAATATCATCTTTTGAGGAGGAGAGCTATGTGTATTTCCAGTTGTCTTTACGAGGAGAGAGTAGTACTTCTGTTTGGTATAAATAAATTTATTTTTAATGGGGCATTATTAACGTCATCATATTAAAAAATCTTGTTTACAGTTAGGCTGAGAAAAACATGACTTTAGGTATGGATCAAGGCTGATAGGAGAACATATGTTTGTTTTCATATTTGTTCATGTAAAATATCAAACTATGTGAAGCAGCAGCATGTATTCTTACTGAGATAGGTCCATTGGTTCTGTGTTTGGTTCTGTGCTTTGTTTTGCAGAAACTAAATTTGGGACAGAAATGAGGCAACTGAAACTTCTGTGTAATCTCTGAATTTGTCTGTATGTATACATGTATATATATGTACATATATGTATATATACATACAAAGCTTGTGTATATGAAGTGTGTGTATATATGTGTACACATTCATATTTTGTGTACCAAAACATGATAGTATTTTAATAAAGGTGTTCACTCATCTGAGCTGCCCCCAGATTCACCCTTATGTCTGGGTACCTTTCAACCTCAAAAGAAAAGCAAGGCTTGGTAAAATAGCTAATAGTGTTAGTATTTGGTAGAAATAAATTATGGAACACTAAGTGCAAGCACTGCTTTACAAACACAAAGAGCTGAGGTCCCTGCTGTGAGGCACTTCACCATCTGAAAAAAAAAGCATTACAAGGAAATAACAGTGCAAACACAGGAAGACATTATGATAGGTGATGAGAGTCTTGCCGCCTTTGGCCACTGTTTACCTTTCTGGCTGTGAATTCAACTAGACAGGCTGGCCTTGATGATGCAAACTGTCTCTTTGGCCAGATGGGCAGTCATATAATTTAAAGGTGAGTGAGTCTAAATTCTGGAAAATGAAACATGGTCTCTTTGAAGATTCCAGGCGCTAGCTCTTACATACACTTTGGTGATGTAGCAGTAATTCATGTAGCTTGTGCAGTAACTGTTGGATTGGTGTTTAGGGTTTGCCTCTTAATTTTGCGTTGAAATTTCTAGAAATCCTCATATTAACCGCAGAATTTTGCACAGCTTGCTGGTGCAAGGACCACTTTCCAGAAAGAACTTGATGCCAATTCACTGACCTTTTTATCACTTTTTAATGACAATAATGAAGAGCCCACAAATACATGGTAGAACTAGCACATTTATTTATGAGAGTGGTCTTTTCTGTGTATATTCAGAATTATATTAAAACATCCTTACTTCTCTTTGGTAAAGTATAACAGTGTTCTATTCTGGTTCAAGGCATGAAAGATCATGATAGAAGTTAAGTGAATTTAAGCAACTCAGATGTTTTTGCGCAGTATTTTTTGTAGTTTATCTAAAAAGTCCTTTCACAGTTTTTATGTGGAGTAGCTAAACTAGCTATAGTGAGTCAAAATCTAATGAAAAAATCTATGACTGTGATTACTCTTCTTCTGTTAATATCCTTTGCCATTTTAGCTGCTTTTTTGGTTTTTTCCTATGTTAAAGGCGAGTTTCTAAGCACGGTATTGTGTGCAAAAGGTGAATGTGTTTGGAGAAAAAAGACTGACTGAACAAGGAGAAACAGGAAAAATTTTTTATGTGTCAAGGTGCAAAATGACCCAGCCGGACAAGCTGAACACTGATGCAAAGTAATATTGGGTGTTGTGATGACTGCAGATTTTTAAAAGTATGGAATTACAAGATACATGTTTACCTTTCAAGAGAGTATGTTTAATCTATTTGTGGCAATTACGAAGGCAGAAAAATATGTTGTTTTTAAAGTCACTCTACAGCCAAAGCACTTCAAATGTGAGCTGAAACGGTACATGTTTTTATTTTATTTCTGCTTTGTTTCTTTGCCTTTCAGTGCCTATGTGAACAAACTGAATTGCAACATTGCAGCTTCTTCTTAAGGGAAACCTTAAGTCTGAGTGTTCAAGTATATATGAACACAAAATTACCAGCTTTTTTTTTTTTCTGTCATAGTAGGCTCAAACGTCATATAAATGAGAATTAGATAAGGCAATAAGATCTTTTTGTGCAGCATGTTCTTTTATTGTAGCTGCAGTTTTCAAAAAGGTAGTAACATTCTTAATGTGTCTGCAAAAAAACCCAACAAATTAAGCTTGACTATTACCTTTAAATTCGTGAGAAACTGTAAAAAGACCTCAACGTGCTGTAATGTGCACACCATGTTTTGGATAATTTGGATGGAAGTTATGAGCTCAGTACTGATACACTCATATTCAGATTATGAATCTTTGTTTTTCTAGAAGTATAATAGCAATTACACCAGCTTAAAAAAAAAAAAACAAAACAAAAAAAAAACCCCACAACCAAACCAAGACAAAACGAAATAAAACCAAATTTTGTTTTATCTTCTTGTTCAACCTAAACAACAAGAATCTAAAAAGTGTTTACCAAAATCTGTTTGGACTAGGTCTTTCATCCTTTGGTACAAGTCATAAGAGCACTGAATTCAAATCTGTGGTTTTTACAAAATTAGATTTAAAATGCGAACAAACCTATGCCAAAGATAAACAAAATCTAAGAAATAGCACTTCAACTCTGTAGTGACGAGTTCTATTTTAGTTTATTAAATTTAGAACTAGTCTTTTACTATCCTAACACAGTAAGATTTTTTGTAAAGCATTTTTATTAAATGCTTTGGGATGCTTGAGAGAAGCCAGTACATAGGTGGAAATGTTACTGCTTTAAAGAAAATACAGAGACAATATTTAGTAAGGTAAAATTAGACTTGGAAGATAAATTAGTCTTGTACTTTTTATGTTTGTTAATTAAAAATTTTAATACAGTCACCCTTGGTTGAATTTAAAATTCTGTTTTGTTCCCTACTTAGGAGAACTATGAACGAATGAAAGCACTGGTAACTGAGCTACAAGAACAAGCAGAAAAAATCAGGTTGGGTAAGTATGATAGTCTAGATTTTAGAATAAGAACCTGGCACTTGGCCTTGTTGAACCTCAAAGAGTTGGCCTTGCCCATTGATCCAGCCTGTCCAGATCCATCTGCAGAGCCTTCCTGCCCTGCAGCAGGTCAGCACTCCCATCCAACCTGCTGTTGTCTGGGAACTTACTGAGGGTGCACTCAATCCTCTGTCCAGTTTGTTGTTAAACTTACTAAGCAGGACTGGACCCCAAACCAAGCCCTGGGGAACCCCTCTAGTTACCACCCATGAGCTGGATGTAACTCTAGCCACCTCCACTCTCTGGCCCAGCTGTCCAGACAGAGCCTTTTACCCAGCCAAGAGTGCACCAATCCAAGCCATCAACAGCCACTTTCTCCAGGAGAAAGCTGTGGGAAATGGTGTCAAAGGCTTTGCCAAAGTTCACAGAGACAACATCCACAGCCTTTCTCTTATCCACTAAGTGGGTCATCCTGTTATAGAAGGAGATCAGGTTGGTCAAGCAGCACCTGCCTTCCCTAAACCTTTGCTGGCTGGGCCTGATTTCCCTGGTTGTCCTGTATGGGCTGCATAATGGCACTCAACATGATCTGCTCCATGTCCTTCCCTGATACCACTGCCAGAGTGGTATCAGGGAAGTTCCCTGGGTTGTCTCTCCAGCCCTTCTTGTAGATGGGTGTCACACTGACTAACCTCCAGTCACCTGGGACCTCCCTCTTTAGTCACGCCTGCTGGTAAATATTGGAAGGTGCCTCTGTGAGCTCTTTCACCTATTCACTCACTACCCTTGGGTGGATCACATCTGCCCCCATAAACTTCTGTGTGTATAAGTAGTGTAGCAGGTCACTAACCAGTTCCCCTTGGATTAAGGGAGCTTCAGTTTGCTCCCTGTCCCTATCTTCCAATTTAGTAGGCTGGGTTAAGACTGAATCAATACAGGTATTAAGTACTTCTGCCTTTTCCTCCTCCTCTGTCACTATATTTCCCCATGCATCCAATAAAGGATGGGGATTCTCCTTTGTCCTCCTTTTATTGGTTGATCTTTTCCAAATTCCTTGTTGTAGTTGAGCTGGCAAGGAGAAAGCAGGTCTGTAGTAGTTTAATAGACTGAAATCTGTGTTTCTTCTTTTTGACTTGTAAGGCTATCTGAATGATATTGCAGTTTACTGTAATTAATTGAAACAATAAAATTAAATAAAACAATAAAATAAAATTAAAACATTTAATAAATGTTTAATTATGCTGCTAGAGGCTGAGCATGTAGCTTTAATTGTGCCCTTTTTGTGACTATCATGATACTGGTTTTGTCATTTTATACTGTTTCTTATATAATGCATTTCCATTTCAGCTTTGAAATGGAGTACCGTTAAGATTTTGTGCTCACTGCTTTTTCTTTCTTGCTGTGAAACAGGGAGTCAGAGTTTCCTGAGGAGATGTTAAAACCCATGGGTTGCCTCTTTCTTTTATGGGTGTAGAGACTGTTCAGCAATTAATGAACCAATGATGTGTGTCTGATGAACTAATGATTATGGCCTTCTTCCTTGCTGCTCGTTTGCCTGTTCTTGCCTGTTACACAATGACAGGACAAGACCATAATATTCATCTTTCCTTCATCTGAGCAACCTCTACCAGGATGTTAATATACAGTTTTGAGTGACATTGATTTAAATTGCTTTATGTATCATTTAAGTATCTAAGAAAAATTAGGTACCTATGTTGGATACTTCATAAGGATATGTGCAACATCTTTAGATTTCACTGTAAAAGCTGTCTGTCAGAGGACGAGTTCTTGTTTGAGATCTTCACAATGCATGCTTCATTTGTTAGCTGTTATTCAGTGTGTAGGGTTTTTCTGAACCCATGTCCCACTCTACTGAGTAATTCCCAGCTGTTCAACAGGAAGTGGTCCCTGCCCGTTTACAACAGGTGGTTTTCTGGCAGGAAGCACAAGAAGTAGGTGAGATATCTTTAATCTCCATGACTGTTCATAGGACATCAGCAGTCACAGTGGTGTAGGCATTGTTGTAAAGGAGAAATTAAGAAGAGATTTCAAATTAAATGCTTCCGAGTTTGTTTCATTGTTACGGACACTACTCAGAATGGAGGTTAGTGCAGGGTAGAGTGTCTTGATGTTGGAAGAGGAATGTTCAATAGAATGGCTACAGGGCCTGGAATTTGTGGATCACAAGCATTTGTGATGCACAGAGATGGCAAAAGTCTCAGGATGGAAATTATTTTTGCAGCATCACACAGTGTAAATGAAAGACTTGAGAGGTCAGAGATAGTGTAGTTATGATGTGAGATGTTGAGAACATAGATGAGAGTAGTATCTGTGAGGGATATGAGAGGCTGTTTTTTAAGAAACTTGTACAGAAAGAATTTACAAGATTTAGGCTTAAGCCTAAATAGGATATATACACCTAATGAACTGGCTGAACTGAAAATAAGTTGTGGGCTTTCTGGCATGCCTGACAGGTAGGAAATTATGTGTGTAGTGATCAAGGAAGGAGGTAGAAGAAAGGACTTCAGGGGAGGCTGAGAAGCTCTGTTTCAGCGATGCCTAGCTGACAGAGAAATCCTGGAGTCTCAGGAGAAATATTAGCAAAACACACCTTCTTTATTTTGGACAGGGAGACAATTTTAGAGTGATGAGGTGGATCAGTGATCTGTCTACACAGAGAGACAATGTTTGTATAAGCTGTTGTTATAAAGAGGCTGAGGTGTGTCAACAAATCTTGAAGTATTGAATGACACAGAGCTCTAGAGAGCGAAAGATTTAGGATGACCTCAAGTGAAGGGTTGAAATGAAACAAATACAAACTTGATATTAAATGCTGTGTGTCTGAATTCTGCTTACTGTTTTGGCATGGTCTAAGGAAATTAATGCAAATGGTGCTGGGTCATTCAAGATCGCATTCAGCATAGCTATTATGAATGAGTTCTAGGGATTAGTATTTCCTGTAGCTCTACTGATGTGCTTTCTACATATTTGTGTTTTCTGCCCTTGTGTTTATTGCCAAGCAGTGGGAGAAAGTTTCAGACAACTATGTTTATTAAAATCTTTACCTTAAGACTTAACTGTGAAAAATGAGGTGGGAAATAAACTAGGTTCTAAAAAACAAGCCTTTTTATCAATACCTTTAAATCTGTTTGAAGTGGAGACTATTATTTATTAACTTTATTATTATGGTTCATACTTCAAAAACTGGGCCTCGCAGCATTTCCATTCAAAATTTTAATATAACTGATGATTTATCTTATCTGCGTCCATAGAAAATGTAACAATTTACTGTTGTATCACAGGAGGTGGAGAAAAAGCTCGTAAGCTTCATACATCAAGAGGAAAGCTGTTACCCAGAGAGAGAATTGACAAGCTTATTGATCCTGGGTAGGTGCTTATTTTTTTTTCTTAAAACATTTCAGGTTGTCTCTTGCAGGTGAATATTGCAACAGCCTTCTTTTCTCTTTAGCTTCCATAAACACTAACATGATAAACACTAAAGAACATGATTGAAATTTTATAGAAGTGTTCTTTGAAATACTGGTCTCCTTTAAAAAAAATCTTTTAAAATTTAACCTTTTAAGTAAGATTCAATTGCAGATAGAACTAGTAATTTTTTACTGTTTTGTTTCATTTGTCATTATTCAGATCTCCATTTTTGGAGTTCTCCCAATTTGCTGGTTACCAGTTGTATGGTAATGAAGAGGTACCTGCAGGAGGCATTATCACAGGCATTGGACGAGTATCTGGGTGAGAGATTCTGGTCATCTACATTACTTATGATATGAAAAGGAAGAAGGTATAATTTTATTCAGTTTCCAATATTAGGCTCTTAGCATTTTTAGTGTTTTGTTTCTGACACTCAAAAAATCAACAGTCAGTATCTCAATTTGTTTGGTCATACCTAAAAGGAAGTGAAGTTTTTTGTTTTGTTTTTTGTTTGTTGGGGATTTTTAGTTACTGTATCCCACTAACTAAACAAAACATACATGGAGTTTCAGGTGTCCAATGAAGAAAAGAGATTAGTGCATCTGGAAAGCTATTTTTAAAAAAATAGGGTGGTATTTTCTCCTAAAAATTAGTTTTGCTTACTCAAAGTACCTCCATGATTGTTCTTGAAGTTAATTATGGTGCTATGCAGGATTATTTTACTCCCTAAAATAATGGAACAGGACATTATAGTGCTGAGGCTGCTGCTACAATGTGCCCTTCAGCGAATGCAGGTGAGAAGAGCTCTCTTAGAGCATCAGGGCTTCAAGAGTCCTTGACGTGTTGTAGTTCTTAACTGACATACATATTTACTCATTAGAAATACTTTTCTGTCTGATAAACTTTTTTATTTTTAGGATGGAATGCTTGATTGTTGCTAATGATGCAACTGTCAAAGGTGGTACTTATTATCCCATCACTGTTAAGAAACATTTACGTGCTCAAGAAATTGCAATGCAAAATCATCTCCCTTGCCTTTATTTGGGTAAGTCCCATTGCAGAAATAGCCAAGGTCCAGTGTTAAGGGCAGCTGATTTTTTTGCAGATCTGACTAACCAGGAGTGTATTTAAGGCACACCTATTCAAATATATTTTCATCAGTACTGTATTACCTGTACGGAGGGATGGCACATCTTAACTGGAGGGTGTGTACACTCCTGCTGTAGGGTTGGGTTCATAAAATACAGATGCAGCTGTTAACACTGTATCACTTCTTTCTGTCACGGATAAGCAATATTTCCTGTAGAATCATCCAGTCAATTCAGATTACAGTTTAAAAAAAAAAAAAGTACATTCTGGTGGCGGATGTATCTGTATGATAAAACATACTGAGGAAATAAAAGGAGTAAGAGTGACAGACTTGTCAAAAATAGTTTGGATCAATAAATGTTTAGGATTTGGGATGAATTTTTTGAAGCAGAAATTTAATTGTATTTTATTTTACATTTTGACTTTAGCCTATTAGATCAGTATTTAGCCAAACCTTCATGTAAGTTTTACTTACATATGCTTTTATTATAAAAGATGAACAGAGTGACAGATACCTGTAATGTATTACTGGTTGTGTTTTCTTATCCTGGTTTTATACAAATACAAGAGGTTTCTGTCAGTGTCTTCCTTTCAGCCTGAATTCCCAGTCTAATGACTTTTGAACCTATTAGCCAGTTTCAGTCAGCTTTGACAGAGAGTTGTAAGAAAGTGAGCATTCCTGTGGTTTTTGTGTATGTCAGCATCAGAGGAGAAAGACCTTCTACTGCTTTTTAAAAAATAGGGCAGGTTATTCCTTGTCTGTTCAGCTCAGTTTAGCAACTTAAATATCAGTTGTTTGCCAGGTGCTTGTACTAGTTAAATAGTCAACATAAATACAGGTCCTGGCCAGCCCAAGTGTTTGAAGTTTCTTGCCCTGCTGATAAGTCGAACATGTGAATAAGACCAATAGAAGGACTGGAAGAAGTGTGAACTTGAAACTGTTGGTGAGGTGGATACGGGGACAGTGTGGGTGTACATTTTGTGGGATTGCCATAGAAAGAGTCCTGGAGGGAAGGGGAAGACTAAATTTTTTCTTAGTTGTTAAATAAACAGAAGAAACTTAGCTTTGCTGTTTGCAAAACAACAGTTACAATTCTTTTCATCTGAGTTACCAGCAAATTCTGTCTGTTCAGAGAAGTCTTTTTTAGTGGGTATCAGTGAGCAACTTTGGGTGATTCTACTGTTTTAAGATCCTATGGAATGAGGAACTGTGGGACACAGCTATGCCTTTGAAAGAAAAGTTTATTGGTTTTATTCCATCTTTGAGAAGTATAGTCCTTGAATGAACAATGTCATTCGTACCTGGTGAGTTACTTTACCCTTGCAGTTTCTGTACCTGGACTTGTTCCACTTGATTTGAGCAGTGCAATAAGAGGGAGCACTTTGTAGACAGTCAACATTGTGCTGACTGTGTAATTTTCATGTTGTTTGAACTGCCTTTTCCAGCAGTGATAACAACTGCCGAGGTGCTAATTCTTATGTGGACACCTGTTGCTGCTTGTCACTGAGTCAGTCACTGGTGTGGACATTTTGTTTTGGCTGCAGTCATGTAAGATGAGAGTGTGCATACAGGCTGGTGGTTGTACGTAAAAATTAATTACCAGGAGCCAGAGTTCTCAGAGATGCTTTATCTGTCTCCCTGTGCATTTTCTCACAGTTTTCTGTCCTTCTTCGGATACCTCTCATGACAGGTTGTATTTCCATTAATTGGGAGCAGAGAGGTAGCTGCTGTTGAAGACCTGTGAGCAGGAGGGTGTATCCTGAGGCACGGGCACATAATAAATGAATCATCCTAAAGATAGTTTCATGTTTTTGTTGTGAAGTTTAATCAATCTATGAAAGAACAGAGGCAGCACCTTTTGAACTTGGTGGTGATTAACTCTGCCTTTTCTGGAGCTTGTGAAAGAATTGCAATAGAATAGTTGAGTTAAAATTGTACATTAAAAGTATTCTTAGTTTAAATATTTTGCAGCAAGATGAGATTAAAAGTTTGTTTAGGGAGGTAATGATTGCATCTTTAAACACATCTGAGTTTATATTCCATGAAAATTATTGGGATGGATGTTTTGGAGAGGGATGTTTGCTGCTTTTCTTCTTTATTTTTCCAAAAAGAATGTGCTATTATACCTACAAGCATGGAAATATATGCAGTATTAGTGATAGTAATTGCTGTATATTTTAGGTAACATGCTTTACCAACAAGTATGTAACACTGTTCAAAAAATGCTAATATAATTTGATTCATTCTAGTTGATTCAGGAGGAGCAAATTTACCTCGGCAAGCAGAAGTATTTCCAGATCGAGATCATTTTGGCCGTATTTTCTATAATCAAGCAGTCATGTCCTCACAAGGAATTCCGCAGGTAATTTGCTTTTATCTAAGAATTAAATGTGCTACATAGTTGTTACGCCTGCTGCCATTACCTCTTTTCAAAGCTTGTGCCCATGTTTTGTTTCTGATGGCGTTGTGTTGTGCTAACCTGATGGCCCAGTCTGGGGCTTGGAAGCACTGTATACACAGTAACTGTCCACAAGAATTCATTATAGTTTTGAAGAAGCTGTCTACTTTCTTAGTGTTAATGATTTGACCTACATGCTCCTGTCTGGGAGTAGGAGAGAAATGGACTTGGGAACGTAGTATGTAGAGCCATTTGAGAAAGCACTAGAAAATCTCTTGGAGCAGTTCTGCATCAGCACTGCAAAGGTGAGGACCCCCTTGAGGGTGGCTAATAAATGAGACATATTTTCCACTATGTGTATATTTATAAATCCATTTTATACCGTGATGCGTTTTATGCTGAAATGGCCCTAATAATAAGGTTATTTTCTAATGCAATAATGATGCATAGAATTACTGTTAGTCACAGTTCCTGGATTTGGAAGGGTTTTTGTGTCATGGTTCACTCAGTAATACATAGGGATCGGTTTTTTGATGCAGGTGGTGTGCTAGGGAAGCAAAACTGTGTGTTTTGCTGAATCTGTTATTCATGAAGAATGTAAAATATTTGAGGATTGCTAATGGGCAGCTATGCCTGCAGTGACAGTGAAGGGTAGGATGTACGGTCCCAATGGAGTTGAGAAAGAGGTAACAGAATAAAGACTTGAAAGGAATTGTTAACAGGGACCTGTGAGAAGCTGCCAGGGAGGCTGGAAAAATCCATGATCTTAGAAGGTAACCTACTGCAAATAAAGGAACATTACAGAAAAGCAAACAACTGGTAATTCCTACAGAGTTGCTGTCTACTCAGTCACCTCTCTCATCTTTATGTGGTTTTGTAGCTCTCTCTTATACCTGCCTTATACTCCCTTTTGCAGACCAAAAAATTCAAGCTAACTTAGCTGCTGTTCCTGCAGTGTTCCACACCTTTGATGGTCCTAGTTAATCTTCTTTTCCTGATCTTACTGTATCTTTTTTAGCATGAAGAAGACAGACTGCACCATCAGTCCTTAAAACAAGTCAAAAAAGGCAAACTGTATGGAACTTCTTACAACTACCAGTTCTGAGCACCAGTTCTCAGAACTAGTCTTTTTTTTTTCTTTGATCACAAGGGAGAGCAGACAGCTTCCTAATTTAGCATTGAGGTACAGCAAAATTCATTTGAACTGCAGAATTTTTTCTGTTTATCAGAGGAAAGTATATACAACCTTCCAACAAAATAGTAAATTAATAGAAGAAATAACGATGTTGTTTGAAACCTACATTCTTTATGGGCATCTGCAAGTGGTCAGAGCAAAAAGTTTTGATCATAAATCCAGGTTCTCTTTTAGAGCTGTGATCTGTACAATCCTGACAGATTAATCTACAGCTAATTACAGTAAAAGCTGAGGAATGCAGAACATTAAACAATTATTTAATTTCTGTTTTCTATACAACGAGAATAGCAAAGTCTATTCTGAGTGAGAAACAGGTCATACATACTGTGGAACTTGTGATGACAATATTTATTTTCAAGAAAAAGAAGTTCTCTACCACACTTTGAAACCTTGAAAAAGCTGGTCATTATCCTAGCAAAGGGCTGGTATATAGTTTAATTTGTGGTGCCTGCAATGTGCCCTGAGGTTCTCCCAAGTTATATATCACAGCAGTTATTTCACCCCATGTTGTCTGAGGCTGGGCTGTCACACAGCCAGAGCCCATGGTAGTGCTATGACACAAATCCCACCATAATACCATTACCCAGTGTTCTTTTTCAGAAGGAATAAAACCCTTGAGAGACCATCGTTACTGAGTCTGCTGCCCTGAGGCTCAGGGGGACATGATTCCAACCACTCACACAAGAGACTCCACTGGGGCCTTGGGCAGGGTTTTTTTTCCTAGGGAAAGGAGGTAGTAGAAGCCACTACTTCGAGAGTGAAGCAGATGCACCAGTCAGTGATACAGTATTCAGTCTGACTCCTTGCATGACAGATACTGGCTCTGCAGGATTTTTGAGGAAACTACCTGTGTTACCTTGATACCTTTTTGGTACATTTTGGAAGCAAGTAAGAGTTCAAATCTTCAACCGTCTTTTACTCTTCCAAAGAATATGGCAATCCATTGCCTCTATAAAAATCCAAGGCTGAAGATTACAACAATGCACTAAATCTCTTTAGGAAGTATGACATAATTTACCTTCTGCAGTTCTTTCCAACAGTAGAAATGGACCAATTGTAATGATTAGGTAGGTCTCCAGAGAAAAGCAGTGTTTAGTTAGAACAAAAATACTGAGGAGAAGAATACAGTTTGTAATCGTATAAGACTCCCTGGTAGATCTAGATTGGTCCTAGTGTTTTTGTGGAACAGCAAGTGGCAAAGGAGTTTTGTTGAATTATCTTTTTTGGAAAAATTTGGAAATCCTTATTTTTCCTAGAGACTTCAGTCATGATCTGCTTTGGGAGTAGTGTTTTTTAGATATTATGTCAAAGATAGATGTGTATACCCAGCTTGCAAGGCTGAAATTACTGATGTTGGGCAGGACCTTTCCAGAAATGCTTGACCCTGCAGTCGTGCTCTTGTTTCCAGCATATCTTGAAATGTATTTTACATACTACTTGTAAAGTTGCATTAAAAAGTTGAATTTGTTTTTCTCTGAATTACCATATGGTGTTGTATTAGGACTAATTGTATTCATATACAGTAAGAACTAAATAGAAGAAAGATTTGTCTTTTAATAAAATACATTTCTGTTTGTTATGACACTGATGAAAGTTTTATTTTCAAAGTATGACACTGATGAATGTTTATCTTTCTTCAAATATTTATGGAAAACTGAGAAAAATGTTTTACTGAAGCACTTCCTTTATTTAAAGGATGTGATAAGAGTGCATTTTGTTTAGGAGATGTATCTGCTTTGTTTTATTTCAAAGAGGCACTGTTAACATTTGTTAAATCTATTATTGATCCTGTACTAACATATTATAATAGCTAGAACCATCTTCACTGTCTGAGAACATGTTTCTTTAGAAAATGGGATTAGGAAATTATGCTTTCTCTGATGTCCACTCTGGTTAATTCTTCTGAGATGGAAGTCTGGATATTGTTAGTTTGCTACCTGATGTTCTATGCTGTGGCCTGCTTGAAGCTCTGTTCATCAGTTCATTAGTTCTTTTCAATTTGGCCCTTAAAGTGCTTGCTTTTTTTCCCTCTTTTATTTTCTAGTCGTTGATAGTGCTTTTGATTTCCCCCTCCACTTTTACCTGTGACTAATTTATTATTCACCCACTACAGCTTAAATAACGTTGTTGTCAATATGGGTGTGAATCAGAAAGCTGTGATTAGCTCCTTATTAGCTGCTTCCTGAGCTCTCTCACACTTAGATGCTGCATGGATACAATGGGGGATGGATCAGTGGATATGAAATAGTGAATGTGCACTCAGGACTCTTGACTTTTATTGAACACATCAAGAGTTTCTTTGCAGCAATTTAGAAAATTAAGTCAGCATGTAGGACATTACTTGGGCATTTGACAAGTAGGTTTTATTTTTTCCAGTAGATACATATTCATATACAGATTTTATGTTGGAAAAATTAACACCAAGTTAAAGTTTAAATGCAGGCACATTTTCTCAGTGTGAGCATGGTGAAATTAAGAATAGAAAAAAACCCACAAATCCTAGAGGGAAAAATGAAATAAACTTATTTACACCAAGTTTCTCCCATTTCTAGAGACTTATGTTATTTTTGAATTTGCCAGGAGTTATTTATTAAATGCACAAGAGATGTTCTGCAGATTATTCATGTGACTCTGAATATAGTTTAAGGTCCTGAAAAATGTTTGCTGAAAAGGCTGTTTGATTTGATGACAGCAGATTAACATAGTTCATGTAGTCCTGCTACATGTGATTTAGAAGTTTTATTTTTCTATGTACTGTTTTCTTCTAAATTATTGTGTAACAGAGAACACTAATTGATATCACCTTAGAAATATCTTGAAACAAACTTAACATAAAATAATGTTGTTTTCCAGTTTTTTTTAAGTGGTAATGTTTGTGTACATGTGTGGTTGTGAAAGAAAGTGTTTGCCTTTTTCATATGATTATTCCTCTTTCTTCTGCTCTACAAGTGTCTTGAACGGGTCTTTGAAGATGCTCCTATGAAGGAGAAATTGAGAAACTTCACTTCCATAATTGTCTACAGTTACAGTATTTGTCATATCTGGGGTCAAGTCAGATTTGTAAAAAATACCAAGGTATTGCTGGTAGGAAATGTTCACTGGGTAGGTGTTCATCTCAAAATTAGGCAAAAGGATGAAGCAGAAATTATTCATGTTGAAGCCTATAATGAGGCTTCAACACATCTCGAAAGGGCAAAATTAATTAGTTGATCCATTGAAGACCTGAAGTAGCATACTGGGAGATGGGAAAAATTCCCCTCAGAGGATTTTAACATTGGTGCAGTTATGCCAATAAGCAGTAACTGAAGCCCTGACTTAAGTGTAAATACCAGGAGAAACCTTAAGTTTAAACCTTTACTGTTCACGATTAAAACCAAATTCCACGGTAGAATGTATGTCTCTTCAGACATATCACATACCTAGTTCATGGTGCTTCATATATGAGTTTTCCAGCAGGGTAGTCTGAAGCTCATGGTTCAAAAGACTGTTGAAAATGGAAGATTCCGTATTTTTTAAAGAAATGCTAAAACATAAAAAGTTTGCTCTGTTAGACAAAAATAATCTTGAAGTGCTGTCCAATGACCTGTATTAAAATACACAATATCTTGTACCTTTACTTTTTTTAAAGGTTGGACAGTTCATTAACTTGTGCTTTTTGTTTTCCTGATAGATAGCAGTAGTCATGGGATCCTGTACAGCAGGAGGAGCATACGTACCTGCAATGGCTGATGAAAGTATTATTGTTGGCAAACAGGGAACAATATTCCTGGGAGGGCCACCACTGGTAAGGATATGGAAGTTTCTAGTAACATGGCCTCTCCCCTCCCCCTGCCCCCAAATCATGCTGCAATAATTGTACGCCTTAAACAATTGAGACATTTCTTGGTGAGATATTTTTATATGCTCTGTAGATTAGTTTGTATTTTTAAGTATATCTGAATGTTTCTATCCTAAATCAAATATCTTCTGTTTATTAGAGGTGTATATATATAAATCAGACTGTGTCCAGGTGTTTTTATAGTACTGTTTTTAGATTGCTATGCACATTTAAATAGGAAATTTTATTTCTATATTCAATTATGTACTCTCTAGGTTTGACACAGAATTTGAAAAAATCAAATCCATGTGTATTGTATCTCAAAGTCAAGATCAAAGATAAAAGAACTTGTGAAGCAGGACTGGTCTCCTGTATTTTTATGTCAGTTTACTGACAAAGGAGGCACGCTTACAGTGGAGTTTGTCCTAGTTCTCTCTCTTCCTTCCGAACTTCCTTCCTTCTGAACTTCCTTCCGAACTTCCTCCCTCCCTTCCTTCCCTCACTTCCTCCCTCCCTTCCCTCCCTCCACGCATCACAAGGAATGCTTGAATGTGGCTTACTATTTTAGACAGAACTGTATGTCCTACTCTAGGCTCAGTTCAATACAAATACTATTACTATAATGTCAGTCTTTTGCTGACAAAGATTATTCTACTTAACACAAGCTTTATGAGAAAAAATGGATTTTTAGTAAGAAATTTTAGTGCTAGAACTAAGGGAGCATCATTCATCACAACTATTCAAGTCTTGATGAAACATAGCTGGATAAATTTGCTTTTTTGAAATAGTCAAATATGTGTCAGATTTATTGTACAAACTGGTCTGAGGCAGCACAATGGCTCTGTTTCGGTTAGAGTCTTTTGGGAACTTTAAGGTGTGCTTCCTGTGACAAAGCCAAATGTAAACCTAATGTCTTTCAAGAGTTCTTCCAACTAGAGGCATGCCGAAGTGGAGAAGTTGCTTTGTAACAGCATTGTTAATGAAGATACTGCCCCATTCATTCCTCTAGTGACAGAGGAGGCAAAGTCTCTTAGAAGTCACTTCCTTCAGCACTTAAAATACTAGGAAAATGTAGTGTACCCATTAAACTAGGGGAAAACAGCCACTGACATATTTATTTGTTGACTAGTTTCTAAGGCATGATTGTGTTACTCTCATTAAGAGTATGAAGGACTCATCCTTTAATGTGATTCAGTATTTACCTGTGGAGCTTTACTCTCATGTCCACAGCATATTTTTGTATTACATTCTTTTCCTTTAGGGTGAATTTTTCCTCACTGCTTCATCTTGTTGATAAAAGTAGATTTGACATTTTATACCTCTTCCAAAGTTCAGTGTATTGATCGCTTTTAAATTATTGTGCAGTTCAAAAAAAAAAAAAAAAAAGAAAATAAAAAAGGGAAAAAAGGAAGAAAAAAAATTCTTATATTTATACATCTTAAATAAATTCAGAATTTAACTGGCATATGGAAAGCAGGGATATGGGACACGCACCTGACAGTACAAGGATACTTTGTTCCCCACCCGAGTGAAAAAAAGGCATTTAGTTTGAAGTAATTTATTATTTTAGTGGAAGCTTTCCAAGTTGATAAGAAGAACAAAGTAATCAGGAAAAGCAGGTAATTTATTTACTGCTCATCAGGATTTTGTTGTTAGACTTTTGACAGTAATTATTTCAAATGTCCTACCTAGGTTTCTGTTCCTTTTTATCTTGTATTAGTGTTTTTCCAGTTGTGTATAGGTAAACATAGACAAATCATCCTCAGAATTACATAATTCTCTATAAATATATCACTGTAATTTAGATATTTAGAGTTTCTTGCTGCAAAGAGGCATAAACATGAAGGAAGATGCTATTTGAGAATATTAGTTGAGTGAGTAACATGTGGTTTGTATATCTTTTCCTTTGAGATAAGAAAACCAGTGTGATGAAAGACATGAACTATGTACATCAGAATGTTAGCAGGTTTATTACTATAACTAAGAATAACTGCCTTGGTTGCTGGAACACCTGAGATGTTCAAGTATAAACCTTTTCAAAATGTTTTCAGTAAGACATCTAATTCTCAGTATGACCCAGAAAACTGGCTTAGAAGATGAAATAAAGAAAACCAGATGCTTGTTCTCTGGGAATGGTAATCATTTAATATCACAGGGCAATTCAGATCATATGTGTGTGCTGCTGAGATGTAGCTCATGCTACTTTTGCCAGGATAGATACCTGGAAAAGGATGACCTGAGTCAGGCCTCAAGGGGAGGACTTGACTAGGCAAGTCAGTGACTGCAAGGGTGTTGTGAAGTTAAAAAGTTTTAAAATCTTTCCCCATTTTCAGAGGAAGATTTCACAACTATCCTCCAATTTAATTTGTTTCTTAGCAACCTGCAGATCTAATGATCCTTATCTTTATGCGTATATGTCAAACTTTATTATCTCCACCTGTCAGCCTTTCTGTTCTGTAGAGCTTTTCATATTCTCACTGAAAATATTCTACTTGCTTTCTTCTAAGCATCAAAACTACTTTAGACTCCCATAGAAACTCCCATTCCATGCTGTAGCAGATATTGTAGCCGTTATTGAGTAAGCTGTTTCCCAAAACGTCTTTCTTCTGTGAAGAAAATTAGATTGGTTTTTATTGCTTACCTGCCTAAAACAAAACATCCTGAGGAAGTGAAAAAAGAAATATCCCCGTTGTTACTTAAAATTAGTCTTGAGATGTGTATGATAAAAAAAAATGAATTGTAAGAACAGTCCACCATCTAAAATGGAAGTTTTCTTAGCCTCCTTTTTTTTGGAAAGGTGAGGAGTAATGACTTTGTTAACAGACAGATCTCAATAGAAGAGGACAAATGTCACAGTAGCAGTAATATTCGGGGCCATTCTTCTGCATTTTTTCAAGTGGAATATCTATATCCTCATCTTTGGCAGTACTGTTTGGTAGTTCAGGCTGTCATGTAGACCTATAAGCTCTTGTTTCAGAAACTTCTGATTCTTCCTTCCTGAGGTAAAATTTGCTACTTTCTGTGCTCAGAGGTGAAAAAAGTGAGGTAAAAAGAGGAAATAAGTTTTTCAAATTAATTTGTATTTATGTACTGGCAAGTTTGCTGCACATTGGCCTCATCTGTTGTGGAAAATGCTTATCACAGCTAAAGTTTATGTTTATAGCTTTTAATAATTTCTAGCTGAAGTAGCTTGAACAGGTGTTTCTTAGAAAATGCCCACATATATTTTTGAGACTCGTAGTAGCAGTCTATTAGAATTTAAAGAACTTTAAGGTAACTTCGACCACTTACTAACTCTAAGTAACTTTAACTGTTACTTAAAACTACAGTTTGTAGAATGCTCTGCTCCACTGCTCTTTGTGGAAAGGTGATGGAGCAAATACTAGTTCTCACCTACTCGGACAGAACAAGACAAATTTGGACTGCAGTGTGCAGCTCTAGGCGCTCCAGAATGAGCCTGAGTGAGCCAGCGAAAATCTATGAAGATGATGGAGTGGAGCATCTGTAAAATGAGGAGGGTGTGAGAGAGATGAGACTTTTCAATCTGGTGAGTTTTAGGGCAGATCTATCCATATCTTGCAAGGGGGAGTAAAGAGAGCAGAACCAAGCTTCTTGTTGGTACCATGTGATAGGTCAAGAGGCTGCCAGGCACAAACTGAAGTACAGGAAGTTCTGTTTAGTTGTAAGAAAACATGTGCTGCAAGGATGGTCATGTCAAACCGAGTGGTCCAGAGAGTTTATGGAGTCTCCATTCTTGAGCTCTTCAAAACTCATCATCGTTACATAGTCATTAGTAACCTTCTCTGGTTGACCCTGCTTTGAGCAGAGGAGTTAAACTTTGCAGTCTCACATGGTGGCACAGACAGAGTCCACAGCTCCAATATTGTGATTTGGAGAGGAAAACGTCACCTTTGTGGAAAAATAAAAAAGCTGTTCTTGTAAAATATTTTAAAATTACTCTCTGGATTTCCGTGCCAATGGAAGTGATTGCACTATTCAGCTTTGTGCCAAGTTCTGCAATAGTCAGTAGTTTGTTATAACTGGTTGCATAATGACAGAAGTATGTATTTCATCGGATCATAGAAAGAAATCATATAATCAAATGGTAGAATCACTTATCTTATAATACACCCTAAAGGTCATTGAATCTGGCCATTAACCTCACACTGCCAAATGCACCACTAAACTGTGCATTAAATCCTTAAATGCCACATCTGTAGGCATTTAAATACCTCCAGGGATGGTGACTCAGCCACTACCCTGGATAACCCTTTTCCAATGCTGCATAACCCTTTCAGTGAAGAAATTGCCCTCACTTCTCTTAAAAGTATTTTCTGTTCACTGTTTAATGAAGACTCAAGTTAGTTATGTCTCTGACAGAAACTTTCCATTAATTAGTATGCCACACCTTCATATTCCATGGGTAATTCAAATATCAAAGCAAGAATCCACTGTTGAAGAAGTAGCTATACTTAAGTTTGCAAACTTGACAGTTTGGAAGTGTGTGTGAGAATATATATATATATATTTATAAAATTAGTGTGCTTCATTTTTAGATACAAAATTTGGAAACTGAAATCTGTTTTAGAAATGATGAAGTTTTCCCTTCCCTTGCTTGTCGTGCTCCACCTCTGTACTCTCTGTGGGTGATGAATGGTTTCTCCACCTTTCAAGGAATCCTTTCCAAAGCACTAACTGTAGAGTAGAAATGACTCAAGAAGTCTTCTGGGTTTTTTTTTAACCCCAGTAGTAAATAATACTGTTTTGCTCTAAGAAGGAGACTATTCACTTGTAAATTACACTTCCAGATCTAAGATTACACAGATCTAGGCTGTGGATTGTGCAGTCCAGGTTCTTTTATGGAGACATTGTATTTGATCCAAGCTGTTACATGCCACTGATAACACTCTTCTAAGGAAAATTATTATTACTAAATTATTGTGTATTTACTGGAAGGTTTAGAAAATAAAAACTTCTAATGATTGTTTAAACTACTAATGTTAGCATTTAAATTATTAAATATTAACATTATTTAATGTTAGTATTTAATAGTAATAATAGTAGTATATAATTTAATTTAATAGTAATAATAGTGCTAATAGTATTTAAATTACTATTTAAATTAGTAAGCTAAAATTCACAGAAGTATTTATGTAGAAAAAGCAAAATTGAAAAACCCTAGGTTTCTGGTGTATTGTTTGCTTGAAATAATGCTTGGAAATATCTCATTTGAAATTTCATAGTAAGTACTGAGAAAATTTTTGTGAAAAAGGACATTCATGAATCTGAAGGATGTGTAAGTGTATGCACACAAATGATTAACACAGCAGTAAGTATAACAGTGGGGAGTATCTTCGTAAATAAATCTACATATTAACACTAGAATAAGCATGCGAGGTCAAAGGAAAAAAAAGTAATTTTTACAAGAGTCAATGTTGTAATATTTTGATGCTCTGAGGGAGAGTAAACGGGGAAATATGATCAATGAAGAAGCATTTTGCAAAGATCTGTTATTACTGTACCTAAGATGCTATCAATATTAATGCAAGACAAGTGTCAACTTTGAAGCTCATTTTCCTTTCCTTGTGTTAGGTTAAAGCAGCAACAGGTGAACAGGTGTCAGCAGAGGATCTTGGAGGGGCAGATCTTCACTGCAGGTTTAAAGAAATATTCTCCCAGAGTTAATTTCTTCCATACTGTAGACTTCCCCTTCCCCTGCTCTTCCCTTATTTTATTTTGGTTTTAGATCTTTCTTAAGCTGTGTTTACCTTTTGAAAGGTGTTTACCTTATTTCTGTGTTATCTGATGCTGACTGATTGTTTTATAGTTAGAATATCACAGTTACATTGTGTTACTTTAGTCAGCATTGTTTCCTTCATTTATTGCTTTAAAACACTCACATGTCCAGTGTACTTCAGCATCATCCATAATACGGAGGACTTGAATAATGAGTGCTAACAGAATAATATGTATTGAGAAAGATAATGCATTTTGCAGATTATATCTTTCTTACAGTCATGTAGAATTCACTTCAAGCAAGATGAAAATAGATTGTGCTTTTTGTAAAAAATATTTCTTATCAAACCCAAAAAATATGTGCACTTTCAAGTTCTGCAGTTAATAATAAACAAAATTAGGTATTACTGCACAGTAAGTTATCTATTGCTGTATAATAAATGCTTATTTGTTACTTCAGTTTGAAGTGAATAAAGAATTATTTTGAAGGGCAGTTCATGCCATTTTGGTAAACAAGTTTTTCTTTATAATTTAAATTAATTTTTGCTGCATATGAACAATGCTTGTTATATTTTATATTACCATTTAGAATTTTATTTCCTGCATTTCATTTCATGTCTGATAACTTGAATGTACTGTTTTGAAGAAAAGTTCAGGCATGGGTTTTATTTTTAAAGTAACTTCGTAATAAAACACAGCTGAATTGTTGCATCTATATTTTCAAGGTCTTACAAGCTTTAAAATGTCAAGTTTTCATTGCCTGATTTATGTGTGTTTTTTTTCCTAAAGTATTCATCTTGCTATTGTTGTTTATATACAGAAAATCTGGTGTAACAGATCATTATGCTTTGGATGACAATCATGCACTTCATCTGGCAAGGAAAATTGTAAGAAGTTTGAATCTCCAGAAGAATGTAGATGTAAGTGTATAGAGTCTGAAAACACTGCATTGTCGAAATTAGGAATGCTTTTCTCTGCCTGATTGATATAACACTTGTTTATAGAACACATTTTTGTCTATGACTTTACACATCTGAAAACGGAAGTCACAGTTCTTGTCCTTAAAGATTTCTCTGATGCTTCAGTTCTACAATTACATTCCTGCTGTATTATTCCCATTAAAACTACTGGGATTAAATGTAGGAATGAAGCAACTAGAAGAGTGCTTCAGAGTCATAGAATTGCACTTTTAGATTAATCCATTCTTGCAATATACTTAATTTTAAATCCACGTGATCATTTTCCATGGGCTTAAAATTAGATACCTGTTAAAGCATCTTTTTGCATAGATATTTTTTGGGATTATTAAGGTCTTGAAAACCAAGGGGATATATCTAAATCTTGATAATGAATTGAATTGATTTAAGAATTTCTTGTAGTAAATGGGATGGATAGCATATGGGGGTGGCATTGCTGTATTTTATTTTAGTAGGAGATATGAGAGGGTGAATGGAAGTTCAGGGAAGGCAAGATACTGTATTCAGTTGTGTGACAAAATCTTCACCCGTTTTTCAGAATGCTGCCTGCCTTAGAGGGCACAGGGGGAAAGTAAGCAAATAGGAGGACATGCCTAATTTTTCTATAACATGGAAGAAGTGGACCACATGTGGAGATAGATGCAGGAGTAGGAAAAAGGTAACAGTAAGTGAGAAACTGTTATCATCCTTCAGTTTAGGAAACTTGGTTTTTATGCAAAGTGACAAGCCAGTACAGGAATTTTGATGTTGTTGGTGAAGAGAAGTCTTTGCTCGAGGAAGTTGGCAAATTAATTATTGTTTGAATTTTTAAGTCATAATGTAAACTTTGTTGTGTAAATTGTTTGTTAAATTGCTATAGGTAACTATAGAACCGTCAGAAGAGCCTTTATTTCCAGCTGATGAAATATATGGAATAGTTGGTGATCAGCTAAAAAGAAATTTTGATGTCAAAGAGGTATGAGTATTAATGCAAGATCCATATGCGCATACATACATGCACACATTTTCTTGCAGGAAATCACTGTTTATTTTGTCATAATTAATAATACCTGATTTGGGTACTTATTCTTTATATTTTTCTCTAGCATATGTGTTGCCATAGCAGTGACTTGTTGAAAATATAATCGGTTTTGGTTATACTTTAGAGAAGGATTAGCAAGGATGAGAGATTGGTAACATTCTGATAAAGCTGACAGAAAAGGGAGCTCCTCATTGGCAAAGCATTCTATAGATATGGTGGCTTGCTTTTTCTGTCACTCCTGTGAAGGATTGTTTAAGTATTTATGAAGTATAAGTACACCAAATAATTGAGCCTTGTCCCAACTGTGTTCAAAGACTATTGTACCCTACTGCAGGTTTAGTGTAATTACCTGCCTTGGAACCTTCATGTGAGCCAACAGGCTTTTTCATATTTTCCACAAATCTCACATTCAGAATCTTTTTTACTACTAGCCAAGTACGTATTTTAGGAAGAGTCTCGATATATACCTGTCTTAAAATATTTGGCAGAAATTACTAGGATTTGCTTTGCATTAAGGGGAAAAAGAGATTAAAAGTTTCATTGAATTTCATATTTCACTCTCAAAAGTTTGAATACTTTGGATTTATGTTCTTTTGAAGTGTGGAAATATGTATTTTCTGACAAATGTCTTGCTAGCATTGGATCTGTATTTATAAAAAATGGCTCCTTTGCATCATGGAGAAACCTTAAATCAGATCTTCTTTTTTTTTTTGTATGTCGCAAACTCAAGCAAGCCTAAAAATAATCATATCTCTAAGAAAGTGACTCATGAGTGTGTATATGTCTTTTTCTTTACAAATGAGAGGCTATTGATTAATGTTTAATAAAAGCAGAGGTTTTTCTTTGAAATTCAACTAATCAGGAAAACATTGTTCCTGTGTACATTAGCTATTTGGTTAGAATATTCTTAATCTTGAAATTCCATTTTTTACAAACATGTGAACGAATCACGCTTAAAAAACTAAATGGGCTTTACCTGCCATCCAAACTGTTTATATGGTGGGCTGCTTGGTGTTCTATAAATGGAAAAGTTTTGAGTTACATGTTGTCATGGCCGTCCTTTCTAAACAATTAAAAACCTTGAAGGATTAGGAATTTAATGTTATTTTTCCATTTCTTCTTAAGGTCATTGCTAGAATAGTAGATGGAAGTAGATTTAATGAATTCAAAGCCTTGTATGGGGATACTTTAGTTACAGGTAAGTAGAAATGTAATTATTCTGTATATGTTCCCACTGGTTTTATGGTTGGATTTATTCTGGCTCACCACTGATGTTTTTAACTATTATTTTCAGAAGAAATGCAGTTTCTGTTACCAGGAGAATGTCTTACCTTTATATGCTATGGAAAAATAAATACATGTGGAAATTTACAAATTAATCTCTGTCCTTTAGGATTTGCAAGAATTTTTGGTTACCCAGTAGGAATTATTGGAAACAATGGAGTTCTTTTCTCAGAGTCAGCAAAAAAGGTAAATGGACAGATTATTAGCTTCTTTGCCATTGAGAAACAAAACTTCCAGTGGACAACTTGCTCTTGAGAGGAGGAACTTTTTTAAATAACAGAAGAGACCTGGCTCCACATTTTTCATGTGAATGTGGAACAGGTATAAGTTGCTAATAAGCTGGAAAAAAAACCCTGAACATAATTTAGAAACAGTGTTTGGTAGATTTTTCTGATGTGAAGAGGATAGGCCAACACCAGAACAGCATTTGTATTCGTGTGAATACAGCGTAGTTGAAATATTATATCCTGAAACTTATATCTGTTGCAAGACAAGTCCATCCTGCTTACATCAAATATCCTGTTGGGTATTTCTAAACTCTAAACCATTAAGTACTATGGAAAAATCACATCTTTGTTTTTGTAATAACTGGAAAATCTTAAACCTGAATTCCAGTGCTTAGTTCATTGATTTACCAGAGTTTTAATTTTCATAACTTTGCTGTGGCATCTCCTGGCTTAGAATAATGAGTTAGCACATGTGCAGTCTTTCAGAATCTCTGAGGTAAAACACCTGTTTTGTGAATGAAAGGCTGTGTGTGAAGGAGTATTGTGATTTTATCACAGTTAACAGGGCTTTACAGTTTGGACTTCAGGGAATGATGGTGATAAAGAGTATCTGGGTATTGCAAAGTGTTTACCTTGGTCTGTGTTGCTTGCTTTAGTTCTTTATTTTTTCAAGAAACAACTGTCAGTCAAATTCTTTGTAATAGCAATTATATATGCTAGTTTTATTCTAACAGGCTTCTTGAGCTAATGGTGAGGAAATTGGTATTGAGAAAATACAGAAAAAGGCAGCATTGATGAGAGAGGTGGAAAAAGGAAGTAATTTTACTGGATTTATTGCTGTTATAAAATAATACACAAAATTGAGTTTCATGTACTGAAGGAATACTTCCAACTTGAAGCACTGTAGTACATGCCATTTTTTTTTTTCATCTGGCATTGGTTTTAACAGTTAATTCCAGGTAGAAAATAACTCTTGGAGTATTTATAATAGTTTAATTTGTTTTAACAATTTAGTGCTACAACTTTTTTTCCTAACAATGAAAAAAAATGTAAGGAATCTTCATTTTCTGACTTTTACTGGCATATCACTACTGTAAAAGGAAATTCACCCCTAGAGAAACCTTTGTCCGTGGTGTTGGTTCTATAAAGCAACATGCCTTAGCAATACTCCTTTTTTTTCCTGCATTTTTATAATGAATTGTTGCACATTTTTCCTGTGATCATCACTGTGTTATTCACATGTTTCTCTGAAGATTATACTTAATTATTTTTCTCTCTTTTTTTCTTTTTATAACCTTTGCAGGTTTTATATAGTGAAGAGGTTAGATGTTTTTTCAGTTGTTGTACTACATAACCTTGTTTTGTTTTGTTTTGTTTACCAGCAAGTGTATAAATAAGCTGAGGAACTTTATTGATTTAGATTAGTTGAAACGGAGGCTTGGAATCTACTATTTGTAACTTTGCTATGAAATTGGTTTTTTGCTAGTAAATAGGGAGAGGGCATCTGCCTTCAGGAAAGGGAGAAAATGTTACAGCAATTGGCAGGGCCATGGGTAAATAACGTATATGGGCCTTTCCCAGTTTTAGAGAGTACTTTTATTTTGTACAGAAAATTGAGAGATATGTTTTTCTGACTGACTGACTTGATTTCTCTGACTGAGTAGTACTAAGGTCGATGTCAGATGCCACACTGACAGTGTCCGTTGTTAACTGCATATTGGCTGAGTCACAGCAGTTGATTTCAGTATTAGTAGTAATGCTTTTTAAAGATATTATTTCTTTTACCGATGATATCACACAGTTTTGAAGATCTCTTACTGTTTCTACAGTGAATGCATGTTTTGCAGTTAACTTTGGGTGAAGGAGAAATAGTATAGCACTTCCTGATGGAAATACTGTGGTGGACTTCAGTGGAAGGATTTAGCACAGTTTTCAGAATGCTGGTAGTGATAGCTTCACTTTTCCAGCTTTTAATGGCTCACTCTTCTTTTTTTTCCTCTCCACAGGGTACACATTTTATCCAGTTGTGTTGCCAGAGAAATATTCCCATCGTGTTTTTGCAGAATATTACAGGTGAGTAAGATCGAGTTTTTGAGGTTTCTCTTTGTTGTAGACTTTGCTGTTAATTGTTGAGGCAGTGTTCTAGACAGCCTCTTGTGTGCTTCGTAGTACCTACATCTCCAGCCTGTTTGGAAATCAGCCTGTCAGCAGCTGCTGAAGGCCTTGCCATATGATTTGCTCCTCAGTTCTTTCTGCAATGTGCTGTGAAGTGCACAGTATGACATATGGCACAGTATTGTAATATAAAGCTGGTGAGCCTTTTGTTCTTGTATTTCTTTAGGTTTCATGGTTGGCAGAGAATATGAGGCTGGAGGGATAGCAAAAGATGGTGCCAAGATGGTAACTGCTGTAGCTTGTGCCAATGTACCTAAAATAACTGTCATTATTGGTGGCTCTTACGGAGCTGGAAACTATGGGATGTGTGGAAGAGCATATAGGTGAGTGTTGCTTCAAATTGTTACAGGAGTTAGAAGTAATTTAAGAGAGCATAACCTTGAAGTACCATTCTAAAAAATCTTCTGAACTCTTGAAGAAGTTGTGCTGTTTGCAAAAGAGTTCTTAATGAATATATTCATAAGCAAATAACCGCCTGAAATTTGTAGAGACTAAAAAGGCTTATGATTCACTTTGAATTAGGTGACAGAGGAGACCTTCTAAAAGTAAACCTGTTCACATCCTTTTCTCCCATTTCAGTTCTTGCTGGAAAAATTGTAAAGTCTTAAACTTGGGCAGTATAGGCTGGTCCTTTATTCTGCATTCATAGGAAGAGTATATCAGCTTGTGTAAAAACTCCTTATTCACTTTAATCAGCCTGTTTTTATGTGTAAGGTTTGTATAACCCCTAAAGATTTTTTTGTTGACCCTTTGGTCAACAGAAGGGCTTATGTGATTTTTTTAAATTTAATTTTTCAAGATTCCTCAAGATTTAATTTTCAAGATTGAAGTTAGTTGAGATGTTTAGGAGAAAAATTCCTGTGGGTTGGGAATGTGAGCTGAAGAAAGAGAAAATTTTTTTAAAAGGTGAATAATGGAAATGAACAGAATTTTTACATTTTGAAATGTAATGCTGCAAGGATTGAAGTATGTTAATGTACCTTTTAAAAAAAAAATTATTATAAAATTGTCATGCATAAAAATGTATTCTTAGTTGAGTGAGAATTAGTTCTTCACGAGGAAATGTGACAATGTCTTACCTTAATGTTTAATACGTATCTTTTCAGTCCAAGATTTTTATATATGTGGCCAAATGCTCGCATATCGGTGATGGGAGGGGAGCAAGCTGCAACTGTTCTAGCTACAATAGCTAAGGACCAAAAAGCAAGGGAGGGAAAACAGGTATATCATTCTTCTTTCATTTCTAGTAAAGTCATTATCACTTACTCTTTTACTGGAGTTGGTCACTTTGTGAGCTAGGAAGGGGTTGAAGAGAGTGAGATACCAGTGAATTATCCTAGTGCCAACTAGTGCACTGTCAAACATGAAGCATTTGTGAAAGGTTATTGCTTACTTCTTTGAAATGTGAAGATCATTCATAACATTTCTTACTTTTGCTTAAAAAGAGGAGTATTTCATATTCCATCGTGTTTTTGTACTTTGTGCTCCAAGTTATTAGTTCTACCCAAGATAAGCAACTAGGAATCCTCCTTGGTTTGGAAGTATGAAGAGGAATATGTCAGGAAAAAGTGTCTTTCCAATTATTATGAAGGTGGCAGTTTTAGAGAAAGTTCATCTTCAAATGATTCACTGATTGAGAATTAAGAAACTTGTAACAGCAGAAGTCTGGAGAGGTTTGGAAAAGTTTTTGCTGATTTCAACATTTTAATTGAAAATTAGAGGTATAGTGTTTATATAATAAACATATCTTACTAAATCGTATAGTAATATTTTATCGTTTCACTGCATACTCTTTTCTGCTGAGTTGGGTTTTTTTAATTGCAAGGTTTATGGTTATAGTACTGCCTTGATCCCATAAGAAATGGTTTTATTGATGTCTTAAAATTATTCATATTTATAATGAATAGTTAATCAGAATAGTGAAGCAGTATGAACATGCTGTCTCAGTGTCATTACTTTTCAACACTTGAGTTGTTCTTACTGTGGTTAGAATGTACTCACCCTTATCTCTGTCTGTCTTAATTTCCGAAACCCATGATACCCAGAAAGAAGGTCAAGAAAAATAATTAGTAGTACTTAAATGTCAGTCAACTGTGTTAGAAACTTGAAAGTTTTCTGAATTTCTGTGACCAGTCTGGATCATAAGAAACGCTGTGTTAGAATAGCGCAGACTTAACATTATTAAAAAATCTTGCCAAAGGCAACCCAAATTTTTTATTTCCAATACACTAGCTTCAGTAATTTTTCAACTGCTAGTCACCAATTACTCTTGCATTCAGTTAAGTATATGTTTATTCTCCTTTTTCCACCCACTTGATTTGGAGAGTGCTATTTGAATTTTGTTGTCAAACATGCAAAATTGACAATTGTGTGCTAAAAGAGTAAAAAAACATTGGCCAGATAATACAGTCATTTTCTTCAGGTTGATGCTGCATATAAAGCTCTGCTATCATTGGAGAAGAAAATATTAAAGAATATTTTATGTGGTTTTTTAGTTGTCTGAGGCAGATGAAGCAGCTTTGAAGGAGCCAATCATTAGGAGGTTCGAGGAGGAAGGAAACCCTTATTATTCCAGTGCAAGGTAACCTACAAATAACTATTCTAAAACTTAATTGTAATCATGGGGCTTGACATCTAATTCTTGATATTAAAGAACAGCAGAACAGAGCAATTGGAAGCAAAGATTGTTTTTGATGTGCATTCAAACCAGTGTCTTGTCTGTTTTGTCTCTGGGACCTGGTACTATGAACTTTTTCAGAAGACAGCATGCACTTGCAAGAATTACTTCACTGGTTCTGTAAGAAATTATATGGTAGCATGGAGTTTCTATGTTGTTTGTTTTATTCTGGATGAGTTTTATATCATTTTCCCCAGTGGAGTATCTGGTCACCTTTCTAAAGCTTATTGAACACTATAATGAGTGGCTGCATGTGTATTAGGAGGAATTCATTTTAGTGGGGTCCTGCAAGTAGAAGAGGCCAGTGGAAAAGGAGGTAGCAGTTTCAAGATGACCTGAAGCATGACCTGGCAAATTTCAGGTCATGGTAGGTAATTGTATTGGATGATAGCAGTGATGGTGTAGGGCTTTAGCTGATGGGTGCTGCATACTCATGAGTTTGCTGAGAAGTCCTTTGCAGCATTTTCATGCTCAGGCTGATGCAATATTAGTAAATGACCAGGAACTAGTTAAGCTAATGAAGCAAGGTGGCATCCTGAAGTGATCCAGACACATCTGGAAAACAGCTTGGGGGGCTTTTTTGGCCTTTGATGGTTATTCTCCATTAGTTTCATCCTGTCATTGCTAATCTTCCTGCATATAGTTCTGCTTGTGGTATCCAAAAGCTAATTTTCCACAGGCTCTCAGCTGCTAATGGTGGTAGAGAGTAGCATATTTCAATGACGCATATGTCAGCTGTAAAAGCAGCAAAGGGGCAGTGAACAACCCAGACTCGTGGAGTATGTAGAGAACAACTTCCTGGTCCAGGTGTCAGGCAAGCCAGCCAGAGGTGCAGCGTTCCTGGGCCTGGCACTCAGCAGTGCAGAGGGGCTCATTGAAGAGGTCATGGCTGGGAGCAGCCGGGGCTGTAGCAGGCACAGCCTGGTCGAGTTCAGGATCTCAAGGAATATGAGGCAGCAAAGAGAAACTCCAGACCCTAAAATTAGAAAGCGTGAACTTCCAGATGTTTAAAGGGTTAGTGGATGAGATTGCCTGGGAAACTCCTTAAGGACAGAGGGGCTGATGAGAGCTGGCAGTTCTTTAAATACACTTTTCTTAGAGCACAAGTGCTCTTTATTCCTTGTGTGGGAAATTGAGCATGGCAGGGTGGAAATTAGCATGGCTGAGCAAGGATTTTCTCCTCAAACTGAGGTGTAAGAAGGAAGTGTACACACTGTGGAAGCAGGGGCAGGTAACCTGGGAAGAGCTTCTTCTTCATGATCAGAAGTAAGATATGAAATGACGGTTAACATTTACTCTTTTGTGTAGGCATAGTGGAATATACTTAACTGAGATATTTATACCTGGGAAATCAATATTAATTTTAATGTTTCATCAAATGAATACCTTCATCAGGCTTGATCTTTTATGGGTAGTAAAAGAAATAGCACAAAAGTTTTTAACAGCTGACCTTTAACAGCTGACTTTGTGCTCTAAGGCAAGAAGGAAAAATGAAAAAATATGTATCATCATTTTTTATAACTGGATTTTAAGGAGAAGAATATTCCACTTATATAATAACATTTAAAAATGAGTCAAACTGTCTGTATTTAAAATTAATCTCTACCCCAGAGAAAATGAATACTGTGATTTTTTTTTTTACATTTGCCTTTTTTTAGTCAGACTCTTTTACTCATTATTTATTTAACATTCAATATATTAGATATATTAGCAATATAAAAACTTACCCTCTCCCAAAAATTGACAGATGATTGTCAGTATTTACAACAGTAAATTACTAATCTGTAAGAAAGTGGTTTTACATGTAAAGTTAAGACCAACATTAAAAAACATCACATTTTGAATTTTTAATAGTGTCTGATTTTTCGACATGAAATGTGAGTGTTTAATGTCATCTTTGTGCTCTCTGATGAACAACGTTTACCAGTTTATGTTTTCAGAATATTGGTCCATTTTGTGAAGTTAAGTTGTTAATCTAGTAGTCACCCCAGCAAATAGCTTAAATTTGCACATCCCAGATGTTAGAAAGTGCTTTTAGTGCTAAGTGACATGTCATTTTTTTGGAAAAGCAAGGTAGTTATGCGCTTCTTACTGTTTCCTTTTGGAAAGCAAATGTGAGTGGGTAGATGTGAGTTGGCATAGAACTAGCTTGGGTCTGGATTGTATGTGGTTGGGTTCGTGTTATGCTGCACTCTAGATAATAATCCCAGCTGAGACATGAAATCAAATGTCAGAGCTGAAATCCCACTGAGGTTTACCAGGCTATAAGCAATGAAGGTGAAATGCCTCTTTTCACAAAGGAGTGCTTTTGACAACAGTGTGTGAGTGGCTCAGGTCAAAGCAGTTCTGGCTGGTTTCTTTAGCTTTTCAGTTCAAGTAGGTGCAGTCTGCATTTTCTAGGAGTTTTTAATTGCTCTCTTGTAGAGTTAATTGGGTATTTCAGTGGATATACTCATGTTTCCTGCCCTTTCATGCTTTGTATTAACTAATTCCTAAGCAAGATTTCGGATCAATAGTTCAGAAGTTTTCATTACTGTGGAGTAGGCTGTCCAAGCAGAAACAATGAGATGAAGTGGATTACAATCTTTGCAGCAAGTGTGCTCAGCGGGAATGATGTACCACTCACCTTGCACCTTGGAGACAATCCTTTCTAATCAGCCAACATCAGCAGCTGCTTATTAGCAAGCATTTTCTGTAATTCAGGGAGGAGTAACCTGTCCCTTTTGCAGCCCATTCCTGTTGTGCTCCAAGCCCGGTAAAAACCCAGCTGATCATCTACCAAATGTCAGGATACTGTAATTGAAACGGAATCCAGACAGCCTTTGTTTTGTAAGAGCCCTCCACCAAAGCGGTCAACAAGGAAACTCTTAACAAACAGCTTTGCATTACTGAGAGAACAAAAAACAATACATGGGCACAAAGATTGTTGTCTGTATTGCTGCTTGTGTGCAGCTGGTTTGGAGGCTCCCTCATGCTGTCCTCCTGCCTAATGTCTGCCTCACCCTTAATAGCCATTGAGATTGATGTGACCCTTCCACTTGACTTCATTAGGCTTTGAATCAAGCTTTTAACAGTAATAAGGAGTGAGAAGGAAAATGCCCTGATGATCTTAAAAGACAAGAAAATATCCCTGTTTATTCTATTGCTTTGCTTATAAGTGATAACTTGCTATACATACAGGATGTCAATACTGTTCCCTGCAGCTTTATTTTCTAATTAGACTTTAACCAATTTTTTGATTATAACCTTTCACAATGAGCAGCCTTAATTAATGGCAGTCATTAGGTAGCACCCTTTTTAATGAGTTATATTAATCTGCTTACAGGTTTCTTAAAAGATTTCAGTGGTTTTCATCTTAACAAATTACACAAGGATTTTACTTTAGGCGACTTCATTTCTTTTACTCACACTATCTCAGTTACAGATATTTTATTAGTGTAGTGTGACTCATGTTCCTGCAATGGGGTTTTAATAGATAGTTTAATTATTAATGTTACATCCCAGTAGAGAACGCAGTTTTCTTTAAACAAAGAGAAGCAGAAGCCAGGGGTGACCATATGAAAGCAGCTTGACTTGCATGCAACATAAAATTTCTGTGGTTGTTAATATAAGTCAATTGTGTTGTTAAAAAAAAAAGGAAAACAAAAACATCCCAAATCTGCCATTGAAATATGCTTCATGTTTGGATATTTATTTCAGTAGTAATCAGTATGAAGTTGTGTCTTGCAAGGTACTGCACTAAGTTGATGATTCTTTTGGAGTCAGTTCATCCCTGTCCTTTCCAGGCCCTGAGAAGATGAGATGAACATTTTAAGTATTATTAATTCCCTCATTCTCTTTCAATGTGTTTCATAAATAAGAAAGTTAATTGCAGATATTTATTAGGAAAAAAAAAAGTTTATATACAGAGCAAACAAAGCTGTAGCAGTCAAAAAACAAAAATTTGCTTAAAAATAGAAATTAATGTATTTGAGATTGTTCATAAATTTGGGGTTTTTTTCATAGTCTTAAGAAAACAGAAGGTTGGGATTGATTTGACCTCACAGAACTGCTTTTATTTTCACTATTAAGGAGGATCTCTTCCATTCCTTAGGTAGATTAATCTGACTATATTCATCATAACTAAATCAAAATATAAATACAAGGTGAAGAAAAATAAGCATATGCATTAAACATTGGTAAGACACACTCTATGAAGTTGAAAGTACAGAAAATAGTGTCTTGACCATTCTGTCATGCTAGATTATATCAAGAGCTACAACTGTTGTCTTGAGAAAAATCAAGAAAATTCAAACATCTCTTAAGTAAGTCTCTGTAAAACCAAGTTACACTTTTCTTTGGCTATTTCAAACAAAAAAAGCTTCCAATTGCTTTTACTTTTGTATGATAAAAATAATTTCCTCTGAGTCTTTTTAACTGAGTATTGCCCAAATAATTTAATAGAATGAGTAACTGCTTAAAATTTAGATACTATTTAAAATTTAAAGATACAGTTAGGAAAGAAGTTACTCACAGGAGTCAGACAGCAGGAGCTTAGACCATGAACTTTTCCCAGTTATGATACAGACAGCTCTTGTGTCATCTGAAGCAGAATTTGCTGTTAGTACCACTTCCATGCAGGTGCAAGTGTGGCTGTTAGAATATTCCAATGCTTGGGTTACTAGCCCACTAGAAGCAGGTACTAACTGAGAATCTTAAAATGAGAAGAAGTTACTTAGAGCTACAGCTCTCTTATATTTGTATTTTGGGCTTATAGCAGGGGTTTTTTTACCATGCCAGAAGTTTTTCTCCTTTTTACATTTGAGGAAATTGTTTACTGCGAGGGTGGTGGGGCACTGAACAGGTTGCCCAGAGGAGCAGTCCTCTGACCCATCCCTGGAAGTGTTCAGTGCCAGGTTGGATGGAGCTCTGAACAACCTGGTCTAGTGGAAGGTGTCCTTGCCTGTGGTGGGGGGGATTAGAACTAGATGATCTTTAAGGTCCCTTCCAACCCAAACCTTTCTATGATTCTATCATTTTTCCAGAATTCGTTCTCTTATTGTTCAGACCTGGCAGCTAGGTCAGTGAGTGCCACAACTACTGTAGTTCAAGACTTCTTAAATCAAAATTTGGTTTTCTCTCCCAAAAAAGAAAAAGCCTGATTTTTCCCAATTAGCAGCAAAGTCTTCCCTTCTCCAAACCCTTTCTTCTTCTGTACTTCAGTTTTTCTCTTGTGCCCCATTTAGATTAACAGTCTCCTGCTTGGGAAGCTGCACCACTATAAGACCTATTTGTAGTAGAGTATTCTTTCTGAGCTGGGTATCCCTTTTCCTCTCTGTCTAACTTTGAAAACATACTCCTAGAACTGAGCCTGAACCCTTGTGCCTGGTCTCATTAAAGGTGTCTTCTTCTGCAATTCCATTTTGTGCATCATAGGATAGATGCACCTTGTAAAATGAAAAGCATATATTGTCAGTCTCTTAGTATATTTATCTGATTTGACCAATATTACTTTCACAGCAAATGACAAAATAAAGCAAATATGGAAAAAAAAACCTCAGGTGTCTGCTGCTGCCTTGAGTTTATCACCATGTGTTTATGTACAGTTTGCAGTCCTCTTGGGGGTGAGGTTGGCACATTTAGGATTGAAAGAAGAGTGCAAAATCTCATGTTTCCTGTTCAATAGGTTTAGCCAAAAATTATCTCCAAACAATATAAAATTTGCAGATGGAACTTCAATTGGAAAGGAAAGGCTGTGTCTTCTCTTGGCAGAGTCAGTCTTGGCTCCTTGTTCATGACTGTTTCTTGTATTTTTAAATTTCCCACAAAGAATTAAGTGTTAGCTAACACTGAAATAAGTTCACAAAGAATGCAAAATAAGTCTGTCCAGGGAAAGATGGGATGGAGGAGGAGCATCCCTCTCTTAACCAAAGATGCATGTGTTCTGCAGATGCTGATTATGTCTTAGTTTAAGTGAGACTGGGTTTCAACGAGCAGTATGGTATCTTGTTTAAATATCTTGCTGGGGAAATAACAGTATTTACATTTTCATTTCAAGGTGGGAATTTTAACATGGATTTTAATTTAGGTAGGATGGAGCTGTCATTGAGAACTAATGCTACTAAGACCTTAATTTTTGGGTAATATCAAAGAGACTATTTACAAGTGTTGGCAATTTTGGGGACCTGGGAATTTGACAATTGCTCATTTATAATTTAATTGCCTTCAGGCCTGGGTTAAGGAGGCTAGTATCTTCCAGTTGTTTAGAAATGAACTTAATGGTAAAATAATTGAAAGAAATAGTATTGGGTCTTGCTGAGGTGGAGTTCATTTTACCACAGCAGCCCTCCCAGTGCTGTGCTTTGCATTAGTAGCTGGAAAGGTGTTGACAGCACAGCAGGACCTTGGCTGAGCAGTGCTTTGCTGAGCAGTGCTGGCACAGCACCAGCCTCCCTCTCCAGCATTTCCCCCCAGCAGTATTCTGGGGTGGGCAAGATCCTGGGAGGGGACACAACTAGGCCCACTGAGACAAATTAACCAAAGGGATATTCCATAGCATATGACTTCAGCTCAATTCCAAAAGCTAAGGAAAGGAGGAGGAAATTGGAACATTGGTTATTTACAGTGTTTGCTTTCCCAAGCAAATGCCATATGTTCTGAAGCCCTGCTTCCTGGGAAGTGACCAGACATCGCTTGCTGATGGGAAGTAGAGGATAAAGTTGTTAACTTGTTTTTTCTCTTGGTGCACGTGCAAACTTTCACTTATGCTTTAGTAAACTGTCTTATCTCAACCTATTGTTTTCCATCCAATTTTCTCTCCTCTGTATAGCTGGGAAGGGGGAGGAGAGATAGAGCAGCCCCATGGGCACCTGGAATGCAACAAAGGTCAGAACCCATCACAGAAGTTATGAAAATACTTGAATTTTTTTCTGGCTTTTTAATGATGAAAGAATAAACACTTGTATCATCCTCATCTGGCACATGAATTAACCTGAATAGTGTAAATAATGATGTGACATAATCCTTGAAGTGCAAGCATTCTTGATGGAATTAGATAGGTCATTGACAGATGGTAATTTTCTACATGAACATTAACAAGCAAAGAGGGGTTTTTTTCTTGAAGGAGATGATTAAGTATGAAGAATCTATTTAAAATATGTAGGTCTAATATTCTTCACTTACCTAAATGTAAATATCATTCTAGAACACAAATTCCATGGAGTAATGCACACCAGTCAATTGCATTGATGAACAGCGTGAATTGACTCCATTGTTTTAAGTATAATTTAGCTCTTTACTCCTCTTCTTTTTCTGGAAAGCATTTCCAGTTTCATGGGTTAGAAAGTATACCAGTTGTATATATTGATTTCCTTTAATAAATAAAGGTTTTGGTTTGTTATGTTTTTGGCTTTTCTCTAGATTATGGGATGACGGAATTATTGATCCAGCTGACACAAGACTGGTTTTGGGCCTCAGTCTCAGCGCAGCACTAAATGCACCCACAAAGAAGACAGAATTCGGCGTTTTCAGGATGTAAACTTAAACGTGGTCATCAGAATTACCTCTGTATATTTTATTTGGGGCTGGGCAGCACACTAACTACAATACTGCAGTGATTAAAAGTAAAGATTTGTAAGATGCTATTTTTAATGAAACTTTCATCATTATTTTTCACTGACTGCAATTGTCACACAGTGCTTCAGTTTTTAATAGTAATTTGAGATTAGTCATTTAAGTGCTTATGTAACTGCATTGCATGAATAAATCACAGTTTATTGATACTATCTCTTATATAAATAAATGTACAAAATAAGCTACCTATTTGGTGCTTATCAGGTCTTGTGTTTCTTTTAATTCTTTTTTGTATGTCTTTTATGAATGCAAAGTACTTTTGAAGTCCAAGAAAAACCCACATTTGCCAATAAATAATTTTTGTGAAAGGGGAGTGCTGTAAGGGCAGCCAGGGATTTCAACACAGCATAAAATTTTAGATTTCATGCAGTTGTTGTCATCTTGTTTTATCTCTGGCTTTCGTCCAGGAAACATTGCTTTTCTGTGTGGTTCCCTGAAGTCAAAACACCTAACGAACCTGATGGATGCGTAATGTTTTCTGGAAGAGATGGGAGGTGTGCGCTGGTATCTATGAAATCAGCAGGTTGCTGAGAGCATGTGTGAGGACAGGGAATGGCTGCAAAGGTGTTTAAATATCTTGGCATGTGGTCCTTCTGGTAATTTTGGTTTCAGAAAGACAGAGTGTTCTCTCCACGAGAATCAATGATCTGCTCAGAGCAGAAGCCTGAAATCCTCTGATTTGGGGAGTTCTGCGATGCTGGAGTGCTTTCTGATTATTCTGATTTATTTAGGGTAGCTTGTTGGAGTGAAGTTTTTCAAGAACTCAGTGTGTGTCATTTAATTCGTTCTCTTCAGAAACACTGCACCTTGAAGAAACTACATACTGTTCTATCTGGGAACAGGAAGGTGATTTCATTTTATCTAGCTTTCCTCTACAGGTGCCTGGATAGCCATTGCCAGAAATATCCTTAACTGAGAGTCAAGTCCAAGAAGAGCCAGTGTCCATGAATAGAGGTCCTATCCTGTGCTGGCCTGTGGGGCGAGGAAAGACTGCTAAGAGGAGTGATCATCAGGGTAAGGTGCTAGCTGTAACCTCCCTCGACTGGTGTGGAAAGGAGTTCTCCTTGGATCCAGAAGGAGGATGGAAGGTCTGCTATCTACCAGCTTTTCCAGTTGGGTCTCAGACAGATGCAAAAGAGAAAATGAAAAAATTCCTTGGAATGGAAATCTTCCATGTAGGATACAGACAATGTAGACAGGCTAGCATATGTTGAGCTATGTGGTCTCTGGCACACTTGCCAAAAATTGCACTAAAAGAGCAATTTTCCCTTTCTTTTTAATGGGATTAAATGTATCCAAAGCCTGGTGTGTTCTGCACCACTAGAGAGATACTTTTGTAGGTCTGCATTCTCATGCTTACTCTTAGTATATTAAATAAATATTTAACAGAGAATAATAGTGTAAATACTGCTAACTAGGTACAGAGCTGTGGTTGTGTGCCACTTGTCTCACTACACACATTTGTGAACATGTCTAGCACAGACCCCAGATTTCTTGATCCGGAAAGTAAAGTGAAATTATTTATGGTTAGTAGGCTTCTGAAATGCATTTTAAAATACCCTACTTTTAAATACAGATTAATAAAATCTGTGTATACATATATATATATATATATATATATATATAAGCAAGGAGAAAAAGAGTTCCAGACCCTGAAATGCTGTTAGTATCTTTCAGTACAAAGAATGCACTGTATTTTCTCCTACTCCAGTTGAATAATCAGTTCAGGCACTTGACTTTCTGTTCTTAATTATGGAGGTCACTTTCACCTGTCACTTCCAAAGCTATGAGGACTACTGCCTGTTTCTGCTAAAAAATCTGATCTCTTCTGAATAATATTTTTATTCTGACTATATTATTTCAATTACACTGGTAATTAAATCATGCCACGTTGGAGACAGTAACATAATCCTGGGATACAGGTGATAGAAGCAGGTATGTTTGGAAAGATGCTTCTGAGAGTGGTAATTGCCTGTTGCTTGTTACATCTGAGAATACAGGTCTTTGCACTTGTCAAAATTTCTTCCTCTGAGTATGTGTGCAAGCAAAGTCAAAACACATGTCTGATTAAATAGGAGTGTTCTGTCTTAATAATAGTTAGCTTTGGAAACATGTTAAACAAATGAAATTAATCATTACAGGCTTAGCATCCTATCAGCATGATCTGGTAAGTAGTCGCTACTGAGCAGGATCTTCAGTGCAGAACAGCAGTTCAGAGAGCCACTAGTGGTTATCAATCCTCCACTACACAGCTATTTTAGAAAAGCTTTTGCATGTTATTTTGCTGCATTCTGTATGGGGCACTGACTGCACGCAGTGCCCCTCGTGTGTGATGGTGTTCTGATTGCTGAGATGGTCTCTTACTGCCCAGAGGTTTGCTGAAAAACATTGTTTTCTTTGGAGTCAGCAGGAGCAAGGAGTTGGACCCCATGCTTGTACTACATTTCATGATGTTGGTAGATCTATTCATGCTGTCTTAAAATAATCACCCAGAGGTCTCACATTTTTTCTGCCACCAGAAGTCTCATGCTTTTGCAGTAGCAGCTACTTTTTAGGTTTAACATGGATGCCATTAAAACGGTAATTTTCAGTTTTCATTGGCACTGTGCTACAAGTAGGATCTCTTTTGGAGTGAAAGGAAATTTTAAATAAACCTAGATTAAAGGTAGCTGCCACTGTAGGGGCATAATGTTCATGATGGCAGAAGCAATGTAAAACCTGTGGGTGACTATTTCAAGACTTCTACTTGACTCTGGTACATGTAACCTCTTCAGTGTGGCATTGAAGCAGCTCACAACCACTAATCTGTTTCCTTACTGGAAAGGGTGGTAGTTGGGATGACACTGATTTTTCAAATGGAGGTTAAGGAACAAGGGAAATAGTTGTGCTATGTCAAGCACACAAACTGTGGTGGACCTGAACATCACACCAAGTGCTCTAGACTTCTGAGGACTTTTGCTTCTATCTGGTCTTGCCTTGGGCATAGCTGTTCTGAGCTATGTGCCTCCCTCCAGCCCCTGAGAAGAGGGGAGGCCAAGAGGTTACCTAGTTCCATTTCTCGTTGATAGTTAAGAGATGGTCCTTTAAGAGGTTAACACTTAACGGCAAGGAGTTTAAGAGAGTTGATACTGTGACCTTGAGGGTGTTTTCAAACACCTCTACAGAAGGAAATGGGAAACCATGATTGAGGTGGGCTCAGCTTCATGTCCCTAGAGAGTGTTGCAGTAACCAAAGGTTTCCTTCTCAAATTACCTGGGCTGAGGTGGTGAATTCAGGATGGATCATAAAAATGTACCCATTGCTATTTTCCTTTTTATTTTCACGGCAGCTAGGAAGGTGCTGGGAACCTGGGAGCTACAGTTTGGTCTTCAATCAAAATTGATGGCAGTTTGTTCAACAAACATCAAGATCGAGCCTCTGGAACACAGTCATTACAAGCCTGCTTCCAGGGCTGAAATGAGATGTGGATAGTGCACAGCCTCTGCGATAGCTCTGCCTGTAGAAATGGAGAAGCCACTGGGGACCTGTTCCCACCACTCTTCCACCCGTGTGGGGTTAGTTTATTGGGGAGTTTGTAGCCTCACTGTGTGGGCATTGGTATATGTATTGTTGTTCTGAGAACCCATCTTTTATTTAAATGGCTTTTTTCCAATCTGTTACTCATCAAGATGAATTGCTGTCTCCTGCTGAAATAGATGTCTTTCAAGTATGCCTCTGGACTCTTATTACTTCAAGTGTGGCAGAACTCTGATTTATCTTAGATTTTCCTCACTGTTCAAGGCTTCAGTAAAAAAAAAAAAAAAAGTCTTGATTCAGGAAGCCAATGATGGTATATTATTTTTTTAACTGTGGTTTATAAATTAAGGCAATTTAACAAGGCAGTTATAAAAGCCCGCTGCTTTTCTGCAAAGCCTTAAAGCATCCACTTAAAGCCAGATGTCCATTTTTGTGTCTCTGATTCAGTAGAGCACTTGTTCAAATGCTTGACACTAATCCCTACAGTCTAGTAGTCCTAAAATCCATCCAACTCTATGTCTATGCCAAGCCAAAACTAGAACACACATAAATGCCTCAGAACTGCTCACCGGCATCAACATAAACCTCCATTATTTTTTCACTTTTTTTTTTTTTTTTAAGTACATTTAATTAATTGATAACGATGGAAGAGTGTAATTATGAAAAGCATGTGTGACTTTCAAAATTATCCATTTGATGTACAGATGTCAGTGCGCGTTGGTAGTGTTCTATTTGTACCTTGTGTGCAATAACATTTGCAAGGAGAAAGTAAGCTTTGAGAAACTTGAAACTAGTTGTACTTAGGTACAACAGAGCTGCCCATTCCCAAGGTCTGCTTGCATTTCATGTGGATTACCCAGAGCTAAGATCTTAAGTGTCACAGGCTCCCCTCATTCCATAGCCTGCTGTCTTATGACTGGTTACTGGTGCTATTGGAAAGTACCTGCCTTTTTGTAATTGTAAACAGTGATTTTCTGGTTTTGTATCTTGACCCTTTTCTCTGACACTCTGGTAGCCTCTGACACTATTACTAATATTCAGCTATCCTGATGATGTTAATCCTGCTGATTTTTTATCCCTCAGTGCTGGAGACAAAGTGTACAAAAATGGCTGGATGGGGAACAAGGGACAGTGATGTCTGCAGAGACAGTGTGATACAGACAGTAACAGGCACAGAAACTTGTACAGTTCTGTAGGTACCTGTCTGTAGGCAGACGGATAAAATTACTTTTGGAAACAGGAATTTGTAATTGCCTCCACATTCCACAATAATTTTACTGGAGTAGCTAACATTAAATTCAGCTTTTTACTGGAAGTGCAAGTTGGAAAGAAAACAGTGATGTTTTCTGAGCATCTCTGGTGTGTTCAACACTTCATGAGTAACCCTCATATTATAAAATATAGTTTGAATTTTTGGTCAGGCTTCACAGATGCTGCTTTTAAAGATGAATAGGCTATATATCTGCCTCTCTGTATGAAGTGTTGCATTTTTTACAGCTTGGGTTATTTCTCTGTTCTAAGAAACTTTGTTTTGGCATACCCATCATATTCAGTATTGCATGTGGTTGTGTTTTTGCTCCAGCCTGGTAACAAAGCCTGGACTTTGCTATGAGTGGTTTACCACCAGCCTGACATCTGAAATCTTAACCTTCCCTATGGCTAAATGAAACTGGAGGATCCACGCAGACAGACAGAGGATCTCTACTCTGACCAGCAATTACAAATGAGACCTTTGCTGTATGTGATGATCAATAGGAGTGTGTGGGAGGAGGTAAGAGCAAGAGGTGAACACACAGCACTGCAGGCAAGCAACGTGATAGAGAGATCAGAACCTCAAACAAAATGCTGCTGTTGAAAATTACTTATTGAACCACACTCCTTTTGTTCCCTTGAAAAAATGCCTGTCTGCTTGGAAAAATACATGCCTGGACCTGTTTAATTTTTCTTTAAACAATTTTGTGTGTGTTCTCACATTGTACTGCTTTTTCAAGCTGTTGGTAACTCCCCTTCCTAGCTTCCCTACAAATGACCAGCTGTTAAGAGTTTGTTAACAAGCTGGGAGAGTTTTCTTAACAAGGTTTTCCAGTTTCCTCCTTTTCCAAATGATTCTCCCTTCACCCAAGGAGACGCAGCCCAGTTTCTGCTGCTGTTGATTTGCAGGCAGGAACATCCCCATAGCCACTTCAGAGTGGTGAGCTTGAAGTGAAACCTCCTTAGAGGTAGATCCATCTTGTTGCCTTCTTGTCCCAGCAACCAGATGGCCAAATGTCTCATGCCAGCAAACTGCTGCTCAGTGACCCTGTTTTATCCCAGCTTTGGCCCAGAGGAGGCTGGAGAAAGGCTCGGCACTGTCCTTCATCTTGCATGGTCTTCTTGGCATGCCACTGCTTTTCTTAATGGGAAGAGCTGCCCCTGCCACTACCATGGCCATGAGCGCTGTGCAGGTTTGTTCTGCTAAGGGTCTTTTTAATGAGAATATTCATAGACACAAGGCCACTGGGCTTGCAGGACCAAACATCAGTGGGAAGGTCTGAATGACATGTGTTCACTGATGCTAAGTCTCCTTTTGGTGACTGTACTTTTTCTCCCAAAACGGAGGTGGCTTCATTCCGCACACAGGGTGCATAATGCTCCCCAAGAACCTGCTCAGTTGGTATGATATTTGACCTCAAGCACCATTCACAGTTCTGCTTGATGTATTAGCAGTTACTTTTATCCTGGGCTTTTTGATGCTGTTTCTTACCTTGCTCTCGGTGGTCCTGAGCCCCCCCACACTCTTGGTTTCCACCTGTCCTTACTCAAGCATTCACATCCTCATCAGCTTGTTGCTCATCATCACTGTCTATCACACCCTCATGCCCCCCATGCTCCATTAGGCTAATACTCCCACATGGCTCTTCCTTCCTTCTAGCACATTGTGTTTTTCCTTAGCCCATGGGGTACTTACCCTTCCTCCTGTCAGATCCCTGTGTTGACTTCCAAGCCTTGTTTCCCTATTCTGCAACCCCAACTTCCACTTTCATCTGCGTGTCCTATGTCCACCCTCTCCCTCAGCCATCCCAGCTCCAAAGGGCGAGGGAATAGTTTCCCTCTCTGCTCACAGCCCTCGACTGTGGACGACCACAGGGAGTGCGGGCAGGGTGCGGCTGGACTGGCCGCCTTCCCCTCGGGCCGCCCTCAGAGATGGATCCGCTGTTTGGCCCGAGGGCCAGGGACGGGCGGCGCTTTGAGGCGCCGACTGGGGCGGTCGGGAGGTGGGGGCGCGGAGCCCAGCCGTGCCGTGCCGTGCCGACACTCGGGGCGCGGCGGCGGCGGCGGGCGCTGACGCACGGCGGGGTGGGCACGGCGCTATAAAGGCGGCGGCGGCGGCGGCGGGGCGGCAGCACCATGGAGAGCTGCCGGGCACTGGCGCTGTGCGCCGTGGCGGCCGCGCTGCTGCTGAGCGCCCGCGGACACGGATCGGCGCCGCCGCGCCGCGTGCGCGACCTGGGACCGCCCGGCGGCGGAGGCGCCTCCCCGGAGAAGGAGCTGGTACGGCGGGGCCGGGGCCGGGCGGGGGGCGCCGCCGGGGCGGGCGCGGTCTGACGGCGGCTCTGTGGTCTCTCGGCAGATCGAGGCGCTGCAGGAGGTGCTGGAAAAGCTCAAGAGCAAGAGGGGACCGCACTACGAGAAAAAGTTCGGGCAGGTGCCCATGGTGGGTGTGCCGGCGGGACGGGTCGGGACGGCACCGGGAAGGGAATAAAAAGGAAGGGGAACGGAGCAGAGCAGAACGAGGCGGGAAGGGAAGGGAAGGGAAGGGAAGGGAAGGGAAGGGAAGGGAAGGGAAGGGAAGGGAAGGGAAGGGAAGGGAAGGGAAGGGAAGGGAAGGGAAGGGAAGGGAAGGGAAGGGAAGGGAAGGGAAGGGAAGGGAAGGGAAGGGAAGGGAAGGGAAGGGAAGGGAAGGGAAGGGAAGGGAAGGGAAGGACTGGTCTAGACGGGACGGGACAGGAGGGAACAGGACTGGGCGGCCGCTGGTGGCGGTCCCACTCACCGCCGGTCGCTGCCCGCAGTGCGACGCCGGGGAGCAGTGCGCCGTGAGGAAGGGGGCTCGCATCGGGAAGCTCTGCGACTGCCCCCGGGGGACGTCGTGCAATTCCTTCCTCCTCAAGTGCCTGTAAGCAGAGGCGTCCCGGGACAAGCCGCCGGGAGCGCAGGCACTGACGTCTGGCCGCCCCGACGTGCCGGCGACTTCCCGCAGCTCCTCCGCCCGAGAAACGCAGCGAGAAGCCCCCGCATCGCCCGTGTAACGCCGTCTGTGACATCCGACATCCGTGGAGCTGTTTCCTTCTCTCCCTTGCCCCACCCCGTCCTCTCCCTCCCCTTCTTCCCCGCTTGTTTTTGTCCATCCAGGAAAATCTCGGGCCGTGCCTTGGGAGTAGAGGTGCTGGTCCTGGGAGCTGCAGTGCCGTCCCAGTGCAGACCCGAGTAGTGCCGAGCCTTGCCGGGAAGCCATACTGGCCCCGTGCCGTGCCCCGGGCCGTTCGGCTCCTTCCTGGGGCAGAAAACATCCACCCACGTCGGCTGAAGGAGCCGGGGCCAGGGGACTCCCCTGGGGTGGTTGAGGGTAGCGGGGGCCAGGCGGGATGCAGGTGTGTCCAAAGCACCCTGGCCCCCTCTCTCTTGCCTCTCCGCTGAGAGGACCCAGTTTGGCACACCCCAGAGCAAGCAGCCCTCGGTGGGGTTCACCCGCACCGCTGGCCTCAGGGCAAATCCAGCTGAGCTCACCCTGTGCTGTAGAAAATTCGGCGTGAGACACTGATAGTGTGCAGGGGGTCCGGCACTAGCCTGGTTGGGGTGGGGCTGGGGGGAAATCGGTTGCTTTACCAGGGTTACCACGGAGAGAAAGCTGTCTGGATTCGTTGCAAACTACCTGGGGATATCCTACTCATGTTTCTACAATGAACTGATGTATATAAATATGTCTGTCCTCCACAGGTACACTGTGTATTTCAGCCAACTCATAACGCGTTTTAATCCTTTGTCTCTATTAATAAAGTCAGTGTTCTGATGACAGTATTTTGGGTGTTTTAATTCACACATTGGAATCTTGAGCACTCGAAGGGAGAGGCTAAGGGTATCTCCAAAACTACTGCAAGTGTTACTGTGTGCTTTAGCCAGGCTATCAACTAGGCCAGGATAGGACTAGAAACCAATGTTAATGTGTTCTGGTGCTGCTCAGCTGACATCTGCTCACTCCCCACAGGCACCCAGAGCGACTGTGACAAATACAGAGGCTTAAGACCTCAGGTTTTTCTTTGGGAGAGAACAGGGTGTATCTCGGCTGCAGAGACTTGTCTGGGGAGCCAGTGTATGGGGGCAACTACCATGATCTGGATCATCTGTGTTACTTTGTGTTTGATTCCCCTGAATGATGGATGCCTGAAAGAACTTCTTGCCTCTCTTTTGTCACAATTCATCTGTGGGTGTCTTTGTGAGAACCATGTCTTAATTTTATCAGCATGGAGATGAGGGGCTGCATGGGCCAAGGCAGACACAGGGGAAAGATATACAAGGGAATTTCATATTTCATGCTGAAGAGAGCACAAATTTAGGTGAGAAGCCCAGAGTTTTGTGAGAAAAAGGCTTCTGTAAGGCATTTGCTTTACTTCTAAACAGTAAGAGCACATAAGCAATTCTGACTGAAACAGGTACAGAGAAGCTGACTTCAAAAAGAGACCAACCACTGCTGACTTTTGCTATCAGTATTACTACTATTATTATTGCTGGTATTGTAGTTGCTGGGGTGCTGTGGTGTGGTTTTTGCTTTAATTTTCTATTTGCCCATTATTCTCCTCCCTAATTTCCTCCCCTCCTGAGTTGCCCATCTTCCCAAGTCCTTTCCTAACTTCCTCCCTCCCAAGTTGTCCTCCCTATCCCTACCCCTTTTTCCAGAGTGTTCCTCGTCTATCTTGTAGTATTCGATACCCCATTTGTTGCTTTGTATTATCCCCCTCCCCTGCTCTCCCCGATAGGTTTATAGAATGTTAGTCCTGCTCTAGATTTCTCCCCTGCCATGCCCTCATTGGTTGGTTGCCCTATAGCACTCCCCCTATAAAAACCTCTGCAAAAGGGCTAGGCTTTGTCTGGGGGTCCCAGGTCGTGGACCTAATAAACCCATCCAGTTTTACCCCAAGACTTGTGTTGTCGTTATCTGTTCCTGCATTGGACCAAGCGATGACTGGGAATAGCAGGTCACACCCCTGCTGTTGTTGCCCAGCATGATGCAGCACACTGCGACACTGGGGTTGTTTTTATTAGTTATTATTTTTCAGGACTAGAATGAGCTCTTCTTAGCCTGGAGAAGGACAAAATAAAGAGTAGCTGGAAACAGAGTGTTAAGGCTGTTATAGCAGGTGGGGCCACAAGACTGAGGTATGCCATTCATGGGCAAGGGAGTACTGGCCTGGGGGACTGTGTATATGGGGGAGTCAGGAGGGGAGTGTTAAATTAAAGCAGGAGCCATGGTGCACTTGGTGGGAACACTGTTCAGGGAGGACTTGACAAATAGAAATGGGTATGTAGTGAGCTGGGCTAGAGCAGTCAGGAGTTGCAGCCAGCTCTGCCTGCAACTTCTGTGATCGTGGATGAGTAAAGCCTCTGTGTGATAGTGCATTTGCAGGGCTGGGGCCAAGTGTCAGGTTTTGTAAACTTGTAACTGGTTGTGGATGTTTTTTATGGTATCTCCCAGAGATACTGTAGAAATCCTTAATTTCTCAAGGAATAATGAAATAATTTTTGTAGCATGTCTGTTTGGTTCCCATACAAACAATAACAAGGACTTATATTTCGGTATTTTTTATACTCTGGCTGTTTGATTGTCCTGTCAGTATTTATTGTGTTGCAGAGCACAGCTTGTGAGTATCCATACAAATACATTGTTTAAATCTAGGTTCTTACTTATAGTACCTAACAGACAGAATGGGTTTTTTTGTGTGTATATGAGTATTTATATCTTCTATTTTAAATCCAGAATGTCAGCTAAGCCACCCAGCTTCACTCCTTGGCACGAGTTTCTGGCTGCATTTAATTTTCCCGTACAGGATAATTTTCCTATGCTTCACTCATCTGAAATATCCCCTTTTGCTACCTCATATGGGACAATGTTATTACTTCAGGATTGTTCAGAGGTGAAACTGGATTATTAAGGGCTGTATTAATCAATGGCTGTGTCCAGCCCCAAGTACCACAGGCATCTCAATGAACTGCTTCTGTAGATTGACTCTACATGTAGCATTTACTGGAGGTGTCTTTACACAGAATTGGACTGAAAAATGAAATGTTGGACTAAAATATACAAAGAACTAGTCAGCTTATGTGTTGATTTTATAGTTCTTGTTTTGCCAGATTATAGTGCTCGAAATTATAAATGCAGTTTACATAAAAATCAAAATCATAAATCTAAAACCTAACTTAAGGGATAAGGATTTTGGGATTACTTTCATGGTACTGACATTATGAAAATACTCTCTGCAAAGTTGTGTTCACTAACCTTAGGGCTCTTACCTTGTTGATTATACATGACCAGTTACATGACATTACAGGTATTTCTATTGTAGAGACTAAAAAAAAATAGGCCAGGAGAGAAACTTGTGCTGTAAGAGTCAGGACAGAATTGGCACTTGCATATTTTTCACTCCTGAAATCAATTATATGAAATTATACAATTTTAAAATATAAAATATCTCCTGATTTCACCTTAGTAACACTTCCAAGGTGGACCCTAAATACAATGTGTCCAAGACAAGAAACACAGATTTTGAGGGTTCATCTTGGATTGAGACACCAGACAGAGCTGCAAGAAATTCTGGATTCAATAAATGTTGTTCAGAATTAATGTGTTTACTGAGTATGATGTAGAAGAACCCAGCTGCTTCAAGTCCTATTGTATTAGAAGTCAACCACAGTAAATCTGCTTGCCTCCTGCTGACTCCATCTGAAGAACAAATTTTTCTTTTTGACTGGATCTTCCAGCTAGAAAGAGATGTGAAAACTGCTCCTGACAGGCTGGTTGTCAGATTATTTCTTTCTGTGTGGTGGGTTGACCAGCAGTTTTATCCGGCCCCACAGCCCAGGGGATCAGTGCTGTGTGCCTGGGTGACTCACCAGTTTCAGAGGCTTCTGGCAGCTCCCAAGTACTTGGGTTTGGCTAAAACATTACCCCTGTTTTCAGGTACTCTGCACATGAAGATGGAAACATAGAGAGACATCATTAAAAAATCTAGCAAAAAGGTGTTAATTCAAGAGAGTGTTATATATAACTGCTATCTGAAATAAATAAAATTTAAATACAGTGCTAGAAATCAAGGAATCCATGCAGAAACCCCATTTTTGTCAGTAGTGCAACCCCAATGAAGAAGCTAGTTGAACATCAGGCAGCTGGACAAAGAGGCCCAGCCAGTCTGTCCAGTTTGTCTCTTTTCCTTGCCATCATGGCTTTCCCCATGTCATACCTGCTAGCACAGTGTGATCCTCCTTCTTCTAGAGCAAACCTCTTCCCAGGGCCACCTAGTCAAAACTCAGTCAACTTACAATGATTATCTGCAGCCATAATTCTCAGGCTTGGTGGTCCTGGTGGAGGCAGGCACTGCTCTTCATTAACCAGCATTTTGAAAATGTATGCCTATGGGTGGCAGCCCCTGGAGTAACAGATTGCATAAGTATTGAGAGGAAAACTGAGGTTCACATCAGAAGTCACAGAGTTTGGATGTAACATTGCATGGATAAAATGTATTTCACATATACTGGACATTTTCTCCTGAGGTGGATTTTGCTGCTTCTGATATTCAGGGGTGGTTTTTTTTGTTGTTGTGGTAGGTTTGCTTTGTTCCCCCCTCTTTCCTCACCCCATTTCTTTCAGTACCTCTTTCTCTGAGTTAGCAGAGAAACAGTTACATACTAATCAACACTTATTGATAGGATATGTGGATGTTGTCAAGTATTCAACTTTTTTGTAACTTGTATAGAAGTAATGACATTGCATCCAGCCAGTTGCTCATCCTTGTAGGGTTTCAGTTTAACAAAAGTAGTGGAGACTTTATGCCTCTCTCTTGGTGGTGGCTCCACCACAGATTGGAGCTGGGCAAAAATAAAAGCAGCAGAACAAGAGGTGGCAGTGTTGTAATGGAATGACATTCTCAGTATGCAGTCTCTCATCTAAATGAGTGTGTTAGTGTTAGCTTAACAGTGATGAATGAGATTTTGGGTGTTTGTTTGTTTGTTTGTTTGTTTTTGGGGAGGGTTGTTTTGTTTTGGGGTTTTTTTGGGGTTTTTTTTTTTGTTTTTTTGGGGTTTTTTTTGTTTTTGTTTTTTTTTTTTTTTACAATAGAGCAATCTGGAACACACAGCCATACCTTGCTTGTCTAGACAATCTGTGACCTCTTATAACTCCCAGCAAGTAACCCTTCGGATCTAGGTCCCTAGGAGATGTGGTAACACCCCTTGCTGGCAAGGGAGGCTGCACAGAAAGAGACTCAGGAACCTGAGCAGCCTTCCTTCACCACCTCCCTCAAATCCCTCATCCTGTCTGTGTGAGCCCTTTTTCAGCTCAGGTCTGGGCCTTCAGATTTTGGCAAGATTGTGCAGAAGGTGTGTGGGACCTGCCTGGAGCCCTTCCACACAGTCTATCTGCAGTAGCAGCCATAATGAGATTGGAAATGAAAACATAAATACTCATTTAGCAATCAAGGGTGGCCCTTTTAATTCCTCCCAAGTAAATGGCAAATACTCTTTTGTATGCGGTAATTGACTTGATTGCAACTTGGAGATCCTGCCTGTTTTGCCTGGGAGGCAGAACGTATTCTAACTTGCAGGCACTACTGTAACAGAATGACCACGACCACACAGGAGCCAGACTTTGTCCCAGTCTTCTGATCCCCTGTGATTGTCTTGTACGATCCTACAGGATTCACAGAAATTATCACACCAATGCAAAGAACCAGCTGCTGGGTTCCAGCTGTGAACCACAAATTACATTTCAGGGTCTGGCACAGAGAGAGTGGATGGTGGTGGGGGCTCATTTCTATGCCTGGGAAGACAGATCCTCCTGGAAGCTGTGCTAAGGCACACAGAGAACCGGGAGATGATTTGAAACAGCCAGCACAGCTTCACCAAGGGCAAGTCCTGCCTGGCCAACCCAGTGGCCTTCTGTGGTGGAGTGACAAGAGAAGAGCTACAGATATCTATCTGGACTTCTGTAAGGCCTTTGACAAAGTCCCCCACCACATCCTCCTCTCTAAATTGGAGAGAGATGGATTGGATGGGTGGACTGCTTGGTGGATGAGTAATTGACCAGATGGTCACATCCAGAGGGTAGTGGTCAACTGCCCAGTGTCCAGATGGACATCACTGAAAAGCGGTGTCCCTCAGTGGTCTGTACTGGGATCAGTACTGTTAAAAGTCTTCAACAATGACACAGACAGTGGCATTAAGTGCAGGTTTGCAGATGACATCAAGCTGAGTGATGCAGCTGACATTCCTAAAGGACTGGGTGCTGTCCAGAGTGGCTTGGGCAAGCTCAAGAAGGGAACAGGAATCTCATGAGGTTTAACAAGACCAAGTTCAAGGTGCTGCACCTGGGTCAGGACAACCCCCAGCAGCAGCACAGGCTGGGGATGAACAGGGGGAGAGCAGCCCTGTGAGAAGGCCTTGGGGGTGCTGGTGGGTGAGAGGCTGGACATGACCCAGCCATGGGCACTCCCAGCCCAGAAAGCCAAACGTGTCCTGGGCTGCATCCAAAGCAGCGTGGGCAGCAGAGGAGGGAGGGGATTCTGCCCCTCTGCTCTGCTCTGGTGAGAGCCCACCTGGAACCCTGCATCCAGCTCTGGGGTCCCAGCACAGGAAGGACATAGAACTGGTGGAGTAGGTTCAGAGGATGGCTATAGAAATGATCAGAGGGATGGAAAACTTCACCTGTGAGGAAAGACTGAGACAGTTGGGGTTATTCAGGGAACAGAAGGCTACAGGAAGATCTTACTGCAGTCTTTCAATACTCACAGGGGGCTTTTCATAAAGATGGGCACAGCTCTTGGCAGGGCCTGCTATAATATGACAAAGGGCAGTGTTTTTAAACTGAAAGAGGGTAAATTTAATTTGGATACAATGAAGTAATTTTTTTATGATGGTGGCAAAAAAAGGGCACAGGTGTCCCAGAGATGTAGTAAGTGCCCCAGTCTGGAAATACTCAAGTGTCAGGGCTCACCCCCAGATTGGGGTGACCCTGAAAGATGGAAATGTCTCTCCTCCAACCCGTGTCTCCAAAGAAAGACTCAGTAGTCTTCAGTCGTCCAGTCTCAAGGTAGTTTATTGTATGTTATCTAAAAGATTTCTCCCTGAGCTGCTGCGGTCCGTTCAGCAGTCAGACAAGGGCACACTCCGACACCCAGGGGGCTGGTGCCCTCTTTTATATCATATATTACGTATTAGATGTTTACAGTTTTTCCCCAATGCCTGTCACCTATATTGAACAGTGACTTTCTACTCTAAACCAATCTGTGAGTGCCAACATCACCAAGAACATGGAGATTAGGAAGAAGAAGGAAAGAGGACAGGGCACACCCAAGTCCCTCCATCTTAGAACCTCTGACCCCCATGTACAAAACTCAGACCCCTCTGTACAAGGCCTAAAACCCCCCCTGTGTAGCAGTCAGAGGCCCTGCAAGGCCTCCCTGGCAGTCACTCGCCTAAGACAAGAAATGCAGAGACATGATGAGTGGACCAAAGTAGCCCCTCTTCCGTCTTCGGACCCTTGTTATCTCTCTGTAAGACTATAGGTCGTACTCTCCTCAACCCTGGCCATTGGACAATTTCCAACACCCCAGTAGCCTACTTAAACCCCCATCTCTGCCCACTTCAGTGGAACAGCTGTCACTGGAACCCTTTGTAGGACCCTGATAATAAAGACACCACTGTGGAACTCTACACAGACTTCTCCTCTCTCAATCCCTGTGTCTGCCGAGGCACCTTTGCGAGCTCAGAGCTGAAATCACTAAGATCTGAACTCACAGAGCTGAAATAACTCAGTAGTGCTCGCTTAGGTTGCTTGCAGCTGGGAGCTAGCCCAAGGGACCCAGAGAGGTTGTGCCTCAACAGCACAGCACTATCCGGGACACCTACGGCGGCAGCTGCCCGGGGGGCCAGACAGACCCCCGGGGCCCCAGGCCGTGATACCCCTGTACAGCACTCAAAAATTCTTCCTTTCGCTTTGTGACTACTTCTACTATAATATCTAAACTTTTGTGATTTCTTGTTCTTCCTGCAAGGTTGGTAAATTGTTCCATGGGTCAGGTTCAAAGCTACAGGGGTTTCCGGCTGCATGCCAGGGTCTCAAATGCTTCTGACCTGGGCCCAGAACATCCAAGAGTGTCCAAGGGACGTTCTGGGTTCTGACACTCAAGGTCAGGTTGGACAGGGCTCTGAGCAACCTGATCTAGTTAAAGATGTCCCTGCTCGTTGCAGGAAGGTATTGGACCAAATGGCCTCTAAAGGTCCCTTCCACCACAAAGGATTGATTCTATGACTCTATAAAAAAGACATAATACCCTACCATTCTTCACAACAGACTTAATAACTCTAGTTAGTGGTCACACTAGATGTGCTGATTTTCTCCCTTATGGAGCTGGAGCTCTAGGATGTCTGTTTGCACCGATCTGGTTAAAGTACATTTCCACTGACTAACCTTCCAGACTGTTTAGAATTCATTAATGACATACAATTTTCAGGTGTCCTAGCGTATGCCACAGCATATGTTGCAGTTGAGATGGCCAAGATGCACAGAGTACCACCATGCAATTTCAGAAGGCTTTAAGCATCTGCCCATACAGAGTAACATCATGTCACTGCAGAAGGCTGCAAGCATCTGCCCTTCTTGTTCTTTAGCCCAACCTTTTATACTCCTCATATTCATGCATTGCACTTGTGTGCCCTCTGTTCCCTTTGGTGAGCAGTCAGTGCACCTGGGCACTCCATGGCTCATTGCTTTCAATACTGTTCACCTGCTTCTCACAGCTGTATCCATTGGGGATGAGGCTCAGCTACAGCCCCATTCCCAATTTACCACAAATTGTGTACCTACATTCAGGTACATTCTTCTCTGTTGTATCAGCTAGAAATGTATCTGCTTTTTTCAAAAAGCTCTGTCGAGCAATCACACATTTGTTCATCTCTTTTTTTAATAGCCTGTCAGATTTTTTCTTTCCTTTTCTTTCCTTGTTACTTGTGGAATTTTTTCCCATTGAGTTGCTAGGAAGCACTGATGGCTGGGTGTTTGAGACGGTGCTCCTCTGGTTTTAGTGAATTTCTCTCAGGGGGAAGGGTTGGGGGGAGGACAGAGATACTGCAAGAACAGAGGCAGGAAGAAGATGGGGGTGGGGAGTTGCGGGCTCTCTCTCACTGGGCTTTGAAGGAGGACGGTCGGACTTGCGGCTTGCGGAAAGGAATTCGCTGCCACCACCATAAACCAGCTGCGAGCCGCTTTTTTCTTCTGCGGCTGGGTCGCGCACCCTCCCCTGCCCAGGCATCCCGCAGGTTCCAGCTGTTGCTGTGGAGTTTCTGATACATCTTGTCCACCGCCCCTGGGTTTCTGCTTATCCCTGCCGTCCCAGCTCAATGCTCCTCAGAGTCCTGCTCAGCACCAGGATCGGCTGCCCCAGGGTTGGTGAAGCAAAGCCTCTCCTCCATCTGTGCCCGTCTCGGCCGAGCCGCCACTGCCGCGTCCTCCCCGAGCCCGCGCCACAGCGCCCCCTGCAGCCGTGGGGGAGTCACCGCACCGGCCCCGCCCACCGGGAGCGGCAGCGCCCCTGCCGGCTGTGCCCGGAGCTGCACCAGAGGGGAAAGCACCTGTGGGCAGGGCGGCTGGTCCTGGGTTCCAGGTTCTGTTTATTACTAATGCCGTAGTTGTTGTTGTTTTGTTCTCCTTGTTATACACACTATTAAAGAACTGTTAGTCCTACTCCAATATGTTTGCCTGAGAGCCCCTTTATTTCCAACTCATGATAATTTCGGAGGGAGGGGTTTACATTCTCCATTCCAAGCGAGGCTCCTGCCTTCCCTAGCAGACACCTCTCTTTCGAACTGAGACAGATTTTGGTGCCCAAGCGTGGGGCCCAAGGGCATTGAGAGAAAAAGGGTGAAAAAAAGGAAAAACGGTTCTTGAGAAACCTATTAATTTTTTCTTTTTTTGTATGCTGGATATAGAAACCTCATTAAGTGTCACTATGTGATCTAACTTACCCCGGTTTGGGTGGCACATGGTCCTGATGGTCCTGGCTATACTTCTCCCATTTGCAGTCCCTTATCTAAATATGTGTCCTATAATTACAGCTACTGTGGCTGTTATCCAGTCTGCTTTATAGGTTAATAAGTGAGGAATTCATGGATTTTTTACTTCCTCTGGAAGCCAGGCACATGGATTTGGAGCTACCACACACTACCTGTACATATTAAACTCTGCAGCTATTAAGTAGTTTCTACAGAGAACTGTATACAAACTATATGCAATTCTGAATTTCTGTACAAAGTAATCCAAACAGGAAAACCACATAAACAAGAATACACTTCAAGAACAGTTTAGTGGCTGGAGAACTGATCCACTGGTGGTTCCATCAGTACTTTTTTTATTTAGATACCAGTATTGTACCCTAGCCAAACTGCATATTTGTTCTGATTTGGATTTACTTATGCTAGTTCATTGCTATTACACTATTTATAGGGCTATTTCTAGTTCATAAATCCTTAACTGACTAAAGCATGGGAGATCTCAAGAGCCATAGAAAACTTCCCGGCTTCTGTTGAAGACATTGTGTAAACTCTATTTTGAGAAACACCCAAGCTTCTTGGAAAGCTTCTTTGAGCTTCGTGGTAGCTCAAAAGAAAGACTTGGGGCAGAAGTTTTTCAGATTATTGGTTATCAGAATATTTCTAGTGGTGTTTGAGAGAATTAAAGTACATAAAGCCGTGCTAATTACTGCTTTCCTTTCTGGGCAATAGCCAGCAGCTATTGGAGAAATATGTATAAGACTTCAGGCTCCTGCTGTTATGTCAGGTTTGGGACTGTGGAAGGTGCTCCAGGATGAAGCTTCGGAGTGATCCGGAGATACTTGGCACGGGGTTTGGCCTCTGCTCGCTGTGAACACAAGAGGGTGCTGGTTACTGTGTGGAGACTTTCCCTTAGGAAATAACTTCATTTTTTCCTTGGTTCTAGAATGGAAAAGAGAGAGGGAAGTCTGCTGCCCTGAAGACCCATATGCCGTGTACTGAAGAGACACGATGTCACCAGTATGCATGAAATCACAATTATTCAAGTAAGCTTTCTTAACAGTATTGAAGTTACAGGTATTTATTGTTTGAATCCTTCTTCATCCATCCTTTACTCTTCCTGAAGTCAAAGAAAGTAGTATTAAAAAAGGATGCAACCTCGTGCGATCATTTCAGCAGGTCTGGACACCTGGATAAAACAACTGTGTAGCTCTCCCACATGAGGGTTTAGCAAGGTTACCCCCGGGCTCAGAAGGCATGCTGCACTGGAGACTTTTCATGCCACCCAAATTCTGGATGGTGTTTTTTAGTCAATTTTGACTTGTTTATGGCTCCATTATGAGAATATGCTCATCCAAACACTGTTAAATGTATACACAGATTAGTCCTTAGACCATGTTCTACAAATTCAGCAGAAAATGGAAACAGAGGAGTGTGCAGAGTGTTCCTTGGGATATTGCTGGAAAACAATTTAGCAGTTGGTGGAGGAATTATCACATTAGTTTGCTGGATTATGTATACTGTGCCTGGATTTGGGATATTGTCGGGGTCGGGTTGGCAAGACCCCAACAGTGTGAAAGTTCTTTTTCCCTAGCCCAGCAGCTAAAGAAGACGTCTGGAAGGCGCGAAGCTGAGTTTTCAAGGTTGTTTATTTCTTCTTATCTAAAATATTTTCTTTCTGACCCGCCGAGGTCCAGCTAGTACAGAAGCCATGGCAGTCTGCCTCGAGCCCCGAGCATCTCCCACATTATATACCCAAAATTATGTGTACCATGCTTCCCGTACCAATACCTAAAATCTGTGTTGGACAGTGTGTCCCTATCCTAAACCAATAGAAAAGTGTCACTATCACACTGAGACATGGAGGACAAGAAGAAGGAAGAAAAGGCTAGGGCACGCCCAGATTCCTCCATATTGTATCCCGGAATTACATTCTAAAAACCTCAAAATTCTGCTTTTTCACCCTGTGTCAATTCCCTTATTACACTACTCGAGCCCTTTTGGCTTGTAACTCCTCATATAAGGTTGGCAGCCTCTCCCATGGGCTAAAATCAAAACCACAGGTGTTTTTGACTTGCTGCCAAGGTCCCTGAGCCCCCTGCCAGGGTCTCGAGGCATCCAGAGCAGCCAAAGGGATGTTCTAGACTCCGACAGGATATCTGCATAAATGAATAGCCAGGAGCCCAATTTGACCATCCAGCTAATGAGTAAATCTGGTACATTGCCTGAGTAGGTACCACTTGCATTAAAATTAGTTCAGATACACACCTGGAGAAGAACAAGAGACATTTGAAGACAGACATGAGAACTTTCCTATGCTTTGATTTACAGAATCTTATGAATGTTGGGAATTTATTAACCAGCTTCTTGACTGTAGGACAGGGGTTTAAGAAATATGGAATTTATTCAGAGAAATTCTAGTTTTGGTTGGGGTGGTGGAGTTTGTGCTGTGTAAGAAAGACACTTATTCACGCTTGTACACTTTTTTTGTGTTTATTGTGGTTCAGGAGAGACTGATGTTGAGGTGGGAAAGATAATCCAAAAATGACATGGTGCTGTGTTAATTTTAAAATACCTTAAGTAGATTCTTAACAATGTATTTCAGAATTGCTATTGTGGGCACACACACTTACCTATCTATGAATCAACCAATAAATTTCCCTGTATGCTCACAGGTCAGCAGAAGATGTAAGCAAGTTTCATCAATAATGGAAAAGGAGGAAAGAGCTTTGCAATAGTTTTCCTTTTGTATATGCCAACTTTTACCCAGTCTCTTCTTGTTCTTGAGCAAGCAGAACTACTCTTTTAGTACCATTATTAACTTGGTATCATTTTTCTTAAGTAAGCCTAAATTTTTGTCCTTGGAATGGCAGTAAGTAAACTGTTTCATTCCATTTCCTAGTCAGTTATGTCCCTTTTCCTTTTTCTTACTCTGCAGTCAGGCCTGTACTTCAGCACTGGAAAACTTTTTAGCTCTGAAAGAATACAAGTGCAGCAGTGAATACAAATAGTGAGCTCCCACAACTTCAATAGGTACCTCATCTTAATAATGATTTAATAGGGTAGAAACCAGCTAACAAAAATAATGCAATTTACCCCTGAATCACTGAAGAAATACTCTACAGAGCTGGCAGACACCTTGAATGAAAGCTTCTAAGTACATCCGAAATACTTAATGCCAGCGACATTTGTCAAATGGAGCTATCAAAAATTGAGTATTCGTCAGGTAGTAGCTTGAGCATGCTCTTGGAAAATAATCTAAGAAATTACCTGATTATGAAGAAGAATATTTTAAGGAATTTTTACCAGCAGTCAACTTAGATTCAAATTCTTTTTTTTTAATTGAGATGTAGCTTCATCTTTTTGTGTCCTATCCTTCCAATTTAATTCTTTATGGCAGATCAGCAAAGTCTTTGTCATTTACTGAAAAAAATTCCAAAGTAAGAAGCAAACAATGCTGCTGCCAAACAGCTTTCAATACAGTGTATCATCTGAGGACTGCTTCTTGTTTTGACTTATGCACTGTGAGTGAATAGTTATAATCTCCCTCTAGAAAAGATGTTTTGCATCTGGTCTGGATGAGGATAGGCCTTTGTATTCCAGAAGAGTCCTGACTGCTACTCTCCAGACAAGTCAACATACTGAAACAAGCAGTTTGTTTTCACTTGTGCTATGATCACATAAATATGAAGCAAGAGAAACCTTCGTTCTCTGCTTTTTCTTGCCTCACAGCATATGTCAATTGTGTTAGCAATTATCAGGTAGCAGGACAGAGTAAAGTCAGTGCTATACAGAACGTGTAGTCACATTAAATCAGATAGTGATTCCAAGTACCAGATGCAGAGGAGAGGATAATGGAATCACTGGAAAAATCGAGTCTCTTTGCTTCCTCTTTTACAGAAGATACTTTGTGTTACTGGTTTTCAGTTACCTTTGTCTCTCCTGCTTTCCCTCTCCCCAGTTCATGGTATTTTCTAATTTTGGACATGTGTTGTATTCACAGTATATTTCCATGGTCACAGGAGCCAAGTTGGCCAACTGCTGTTGAATGTTGATGACTAATGAAGAACATCCACTGGGTTACCTGGCAGAGTACTTATGTATCTCATTGCCCAGCTCCCTCCTGGATTAATTATCTTCTTTTTTTATCAACACAAAGAGGCCTCCAAGTTCCCTCTACTCCTGTGTCAAAAAGCAGGAGCAGAGAATGTAACTGCTAATGTTAGGATAGTAAATGAAGCATAACAACTGAGCATTGTTAAGGATTGAGGTTCATCAAAGATGTTCTAAACCAGACCTTGCTAACAATTAACTCAATTCCATGTCTGTATCCTCATCCTAAACAAAGATGGAACAATAGTTGTGCTGACACTGGCAAGGTCAGAATCTCACCCCAGGCCCTTACCTTCCCCTTCCTTATAATTCTGCCCAGTCTTGTATTTGGCAAGAAAGATATGGATAATTTTCCTTGTACTTGTTCAGCTCTTTCCTGCACCATTTATCATTCTTCTCAACATATCAGATCACCTTTAACATAAATTTTAAGTTTATAAGCACGAAACGAGTAAATCAGTTGCACTTTACTTGTAGTGCACCTATTGAGTATGTTTCTTATGATGTAGTAGACCGTTTACAGTCTAGAATATCTAGAGTATCATAGACATATTGTTCCTAAAGCACAGTTGTTTCCTACAGAAATAGTAAGATTTTGCCATAACTTTTGTCTCATCATAGAATATGCTTATGCTATGTAGTTTGTTGAGCATAAGGCCCAATATGTTTAGGGTCTACATGCATACTACTAAAACATGGCCCTGTGCAATGAAGATGTTAAAAAAAAGAAATTTCTTCACTCTAGGCTCCTCACAGCAGAGTTTCTGTCATCCAGCTGCAGGAAAAAATAACCAAATGATTGAATGGTACATCAATAGGACAACTAGAGCCCAATTGATCTATTGAGGGACCCCATACCAAGATCCATGGTCCTTAATTGCCTCAGAATTTATGCATATGTTCCTCATGTGCCCTGCACGTGCCTCTTGGTGCAATGGCAACTTTTGGTTGGGGGCCTCCTAACAGCTTATAGGATTCTTTTCCCATGACCCCACAGACAGGTCAGTAACTATTCTTATCTTTTTGTGACTCAGCTTCTGCTGAGGACTGCAGCCTCCTCATCTCCTGGTTTGTGCTTCTGATGCACTAGTTTAATTGGCAGAGGATGGAAAATTCAGAAGCCCTTGGTTTAAAGTAAGGACTGCTAGGCAATAACTTAAATACTGGTTTGTAATCAACATTATTCTTACTGTACATGCTAGTAGGAAAATTACTAAGAAAATTATTCCAGCCAGAAACATCTCTAGATGAAGGTTTGCAACTATAGGCATACAACTCCAGAAAATTCAGCTACTCATGCTAAAGTAAGTAAATTCAAGGCAAACAACATACTATATCACACTGTGTTGTAACTCTAAGTGCCTTATTCTTACTTAAAACTTGCTTATCAAGCCAAACATTATTATCTCTCCACAAGGACCAGACCATAATAATTGTTTTTCAATGTCAAATCCCTGTCTCCATTTTTCCTTTTTTTCATTTTAACAGGTTAAGAATCTTCTCACCATTATTTTCCTTTCAGAAAACCAAGTAATATTTATTTTGCTTATTAGAACAGTAGCACAAAGTCCAGTATCACAGGCAAGGTGCTCAAATAAGGGGACACTATTTGTTTGAGAGCAAGAAGTCACCTTGCCACAAGAAAGATGACAGCTGCTCTGTGGATCTGTGGTAGGTTTGGCACAATAAGGAAGCTGAATTTTTAGTTCTGTCTCTATCTTGCTTTTAAAACAAAGGTAATGTGTTTTAGCCTTCAGACCTTGTTATTTAAATATCAAATTAATTTCAACATCGATCGGGAGAGGAGCATTGTCTATGTTTGCTAGAATGATGCAATTTTCTACAACTATATTTGGTGTGCTATCCATGTTTGTCATCATGAGTGCATTAAAATGCTAAAATGTGTTATATACAATAAACATATGTATATAAAAGTTTAGGCATCACTTGAAAGATTTCCCACTACAGATACATACATGGCTTAAGTGTAGAGGCTATAAAAAACTGAATATTACATAGCTGAAAGTAGCAAGAACAGTTGATTATAATAATTTTGTTATGGTGGGTGCAGATAGTAACCCAAAGTTAGGTTTGGTAATGACATAACCTAATCATAGTAAACTTTTTGTTTTCATATACAGATCAAATGCAGTACTTCGGTGACAAGAATGAGTTAGAAGTGTAAAAGGACTACTTGTATGTGTACTTTCATAGATTTTGTGTATGCAATGTGGAATCAAGTTCTGTTTCATTATGTTTTTTTAAGTAGCACTACTACTCATGATCCAGCTTCTAATTTTAGATTCTCAAAGCAAAATTCTAGTTGTGTGAAGTAACACCTTATATAGAATAAGTAAATTAATGATGGAATTGCTACATAGAATTTATATTTTTCATGACGTTCCCCGTTCAGTAATCATGAGACCTTATAGATCAAGTTTTACTGTTTTATTTTTCATAATTAAGTATTGAAAACAGCAGCTGCATGAAATGCAGCTACAACATTTCATTAGCGGATGCGTGTTCATTTTATGACTACCAATGTATTACGAATACCACTGTATTCTCATTGCCCAACACCTTTTACTAGATGGCTCTTAACAGAAAAGTACATGAAAAGTACACAGGGAGGGAGAATACAATAAGAAAAGGAAAAAATTATGTAAACAGAAATACTCATATACAGACAACTCACAACCTCTCTGCAAATGTGTAGAGGTCAGACAGAAAAAACATCAATTCTTGTCCTGTCCCCGGATGGCCCCCTCAAGCTCCTTTCCTTCTGCATCTCCACATTAACTTTTTCAGAGCACATTAAGCTGTTTGTCGTTTGAGTAATAAAAAAACTCAAGTCAAATTCTGTCCCTCCTTTGGTTGTTAGGTAACTAATATATACTTGCCTCATTGACTCAAAAGCAGAGCCAAAAAATGACAGTTCAAGTTATCTACAAAGGCTAAACCTGTTCCAAATGCCCATTACAATGTATAACTTCCCTCTGCCGCAAACAGACAGGAAAGATGACAATATGTTGGCATAGCAGGTTTTGAGGTCAACAGCTATGCCAACATCTTGCCTCCTCTCCAGTTCTGCATAGAGGAACTTCTTAGAAAGGTGTCTGTGGGAATTGTACAATCTTTAATTGTGATTTGTTTGATCTAAAATAGAAAACTGAAATTTATGTAAAAGCTTCACACTGTTACATAAAACATTTGAATATCAGTCTCACCGTACAATGTACAGTAATCCTAATGTGAGTAGATTTTTACCCCTTAGGCTGTGAGATCTAAAAAAAAATCTATGACAAAAGCCAAGTTTGTAGCTCTGTGTCTATAACAGCTGCAGAGCAGAGACAGTGTTTCTTAACTATTTTTTCACAAAGCAATAATGTATTCAGGACATTTCTTACCAAAGCATCAATAAAATCCAAGAGAGAGGGTGGATGATGTAGAGCTGTATCTTATACACCGCAGTGGAATATTCTCAAGTGACTTAATTTTAAACTCATTTTGTTTAGTTTCTCTTTTTTTTTCCCACATTCACCTAAACAAAGAAGTGATTACAAAGGAAGAGATTTAAACACACACATTTGCTGTTATAAAAATACATCAGCAGCTTCATTCATACTTAGAAATCACACTGCCACCTTCTTGTAATCTATTTCCATTCACACAAACATTTGTAGACAGTATTTTTGGGGACAGTGGAATTGCCAAAGAGAGAGATTTTCAGGAGGAAAGTGGTAGTCATTGCAAAACTGGAGACAAACTCCTCCAATTTACCTTGCCCACAGTGCACACTTCCACTGTTCGATGGTTGTTTGGTGTTTTCTTTTCACTTATTTTAAACAAACAAGGAGAGATATTTTAATTTATTTCTCTAATCATATACCTGGTTCTATACAGCAGTCAGAATGGCAAGAGTGAAATGTAAGAGTCTAATAAGTGTAAAGAGAGTGGATAACTATCTGGATCACATTGACTAGATCAGTCATTCACAACACCAAACGTGCTTTACTGAACAGATGACATTGTCAGCTGTAGTTGCCAAATGTACCTTTAATTTTCATTTCCAAACTCTATATTTAAATTTGACCTTTGAATTCATATCAACATTGTGGAGTTTTGGTAGTTTGGGGTTTTTTTCCTCCAGATTTTTAAGAATGAGGAGAAAAGCAAAGGAGAAGTTGTTTATATTTGTTACAACATTAACATAAGTGCATTCATTAATTGTCACCAGACACCCTGGTATTTTAAAATTTTGTAGGTTATCTTCGAAGAAGCTAGGGTTCTGAAAAATCTTTCAAAGCTGAGGTTGCACAATGAAGCCTCTTTCGGATGTTACCTTGCTATCAATGATCAAGCCGCTTCAAAATATACAACCTAGAACCCTCCAAAAAAGGGAGTGAACATAGAAAAGCACATTTTTTCATATTATGTAAATAGAATAGAAAACATTCTGAAGCCAAGCACTTAATCACATTTTAAAATACCACAAGAGAGCATATTTTGTTGTCCTTGCTAACACTTGTGTCTTCAATTAACATTACAACTAACATGTGAGCTGTCTCACACAAATGAAAGCCTGTGTTCCACCAAATACTCTCATCTAAGAAAACTGCCACGTTGAAGACATGTGAGTGACACTACATTTCAAAGAGTCCCTTTGGAATTATATTTAAGGAAAAGTTCTTAAATCTACCTTTTGGGAATACGATCAGTGAATTCCATTAGAATTTTCCATTTAGGTATCTCAGGATGGGAAAAAGTTTAAATTCTTCAAAATGGAAAGTAAATTGTGAATTTCAAATGCTTATTTCATAAAAATCCATGGAAGTACAGAAAAAAAAACATATTTACTTGCCTGTTTTGTGTTTGCTAAACCTTTCTTTCTGCATTTCAAATTTACTTTATAAATATATATGAAGCTTGTACGTTCATATATAACTTTTCTTTACCATTATCTTACAGATCTCTTATAAGTCAGTGTGGTTATTTTAAAACTTTGGCAATAATCTCTGAATTTGCTTAAGATAACTTTTCCAGTATTTTTCTTCTGAACTGAAAACTGTTTATATTTGGGATCATATTTTCAGAATGTGTGTGTGTGTACATGTACTCACATCAGTAGAGGGTTTTTATACTATGACATGACATAAAATATACAAGATTTAAATAAAAAAGCTGTGTTAGCAGACAAGATCGGGGTGTGTTAACGTTGATGCTCTCTGACCTGCCAATCTGATGTCTCATACAATCACTTCTGTCCTAACAAAGCCTGTTTTTTTGGAGGGCAGTGTATGAAATGCAGCTTAGTCTGGACTTAGGCCAAGGGAGGCATTATTTCAAAGCTGCATATGCTGGTTGTGCTACTAAACCAAAGAGTCTGGATTTGGCATGCTGTGATGACCCAAAATCTAATCAGTTCAAACGCAGGCAAGACTATGCTTTGCAGCAGTAACAGGCTGCTGCTGAAAGTTAACATCCCATTTGACAAATCCACCACTGAAACTGAGAGAGATGTGCAGAGCTTGCAGAACTACCAGGAGGAACTTGCAGCACAAAATTCTGACTATCTGCTGATGAAGTACCTTCAATGTCACAGCTCATTTCAGGCTAAGTTTACTGTGAAAGAAAAAAGCTGAAAGTTTACTGTGAAAGTAAACAAAACTAATATAATTAATGTTTTTTTAATATTTTGTAGATTTTTTCACAGACCCTACTACCTAAAAAACCAACAGGTTAAGTATCTGGCAATACATCAAATGCTACAAAACACACAAAGCAAACCAGCTGTTGAAAGAACTATTTTCTGGCAAAGGAAAAGCATATGATGATGATAAAACCAGAGGTGGGATAGAGCATTTTTCTAAATAACTTGCCAACTTCATCTGTTCTCCCTGTTAAAAAGTTCAGTAGCAGAACACAACTTATCTTCAGCCAGGTCAGAATATGAATGGAGAAAGCAAGCAGACTACAGGTTTATTCATTTGATGCACTAAAGCATCTCCCACTCTCAGACTGCTCTTCACAATTTTCAAACATGCTGCAACAGGGGAGCAGGGAAGAAAGACAGCAAAAGAGGATATAACACACAGAGAAGGAAGGGCGGTGATAACACAGGAGAATGGAAGCTTGCAACAGCAAGGACCTGCAAAAAGACGAGAATTCCCCAAAGACTGAGATACCCTTGCAGAATCACTTCAACACTGTGCAGACAGAGAAGAAAGACCAGCCAGATCAGGAGAAGCACCAGGGCCGAGTAAGCAACCCCATCTGGTCCCACATCACAGCCAGCACAACTAAGAAAAGGCAATGGGTGATAGCAGTAGGTGACTTCTCAGAAGTTCAGAGGTACTGAGAGACCTGACACACTCTCTAGAGAGGTGCTGTTTACCAGGGAGTTATAGCAGGCTACTGATAGGCAACTGAGCCTTGTACAGTCCACTGATTATTACACACTGCTGTTGTTTCACATGATACAGCAACAGTGACCCAGCCAGGAGCAGGATCAAGAAGTATTACAGAGCCCTGGCTGTGACAGTAAGGGATTCTGAACGGCACATAGTTTTTTCATCAATCCTCCTGGTCAAAACGAAGATGTTTGAAAGGGCCAATGGAATTAGGTCCAATCTAAAGGCAGGGCAGGGACAGGTGACATTATAGCAGGGGCCCAATAGAGGCTGCCTGACCAGGAACACCAAGCAGATGAGTCTCTCTGAAGACAGATAAGACCAGCCTCAGATTCACAAGCCCTGATCCCCACAGGAGACTTGAACCATCTCAACAGCCTGTTGGACATAAGCAATCCAGGAGGTTCCTGGAATGCATTGATGAGAACTTCCATCTCCAAGTGACAGAATAACCAGCAGGGAAAGGTGCTATCCTGGACCTTGTTCTCACCAACAAGGAACAGTTGGTGTGGAATGGGAAACTCCAGGACAGCCTTGGCTGCAGCAGCCATGAAGTGGTGAACTTCAAGATCCTTAGGCCACAAGGAAGGGGCAGAACAAGCTCACTAGCCTTCGGAACAGCAGATTTTGCCCTCTTGAAGGATCTGTTCAGTAGAGGACCATGGCATAAAATTCTGGAAGGAAGAGAGAAAGCTTGTTAATATTCAAGATTCTCCTCCTCGAGACTCAGGAGTGATCCCAACAAAGATCATGTCAGACAAAATTGCCAGGAGGCCTGTATGGATGAACAAAAAGCACATAGACAAACTCAATCACAAAAAGAAAGCCTAAAGAGCATAGAAAGAAGGAGAGATAGACTCTGAGGAACACAGAGAGATTGTCCAAGCAGACAGATTGTATAATTCTATTAAAATGAAATCCCTGATAGAATTAAATCTGGCTGGTATTTAAATGGATGTCAGGAGCAACAAGAAAATCTTCTGTAGGTACATCAATGATAAAAGGAAGACTAAGGCAAACATGGCTCCTCTTCAGAGAGAAACAGAAGACCTGACTACCCAGAACATAGAGAAAACTGAGATACTCAATCACTTTTTTGCCTCAGTCTTTACCAGCAAGTGCTCCAGCCAAGTTGCACAAGGTAAAGGCAGGGACTGGGATGAATGAAGAACCAGTCCCTGTGGAGAGGTTCTGGTTTGCAACCATCTAAGGAAACTGAAGGTGCAAAAGTCCATGCAACATGATGAGAAGCACCCGAGGGACCTGGCAGATGAAAGGCCAACTATCCATCCAATTAGAGAAGTTGTGACAATCTAAAGAAATTCCCACTAAACCGAAAAATATGACCCCTATTTTTAAAAGGGGAATAAAAAAGGAAGGCCTGGTGAACTGCAGGCCAGTCAGTCTCACCTCTGTGTCTGGCAAGATCATGGAATAGATTCTCCTGGAAATTGTGCAAAGGCAGTGGAAAATAAAGAGGGGATTAATGGCGAACGACGTGGCTGTTGTTTGCCAAGACAAACCGCGACTGACAAATTTGGTGGTCTTCTATAGTGGGGTTACAGCAAGGGAAGGGCAACAGACATTACCTGCCTGAATTTATTCAAAGCATTCGACACTGTCACACATGGCATTTTAGTCCCCAAATTGGAGAGACACGGATTCATTAGATAGATGGACCACTCAGTCTATAAGGAATTGCATGGTTGCACTCAAAGAGTTGTGTTCAATGTCCAAATGGAGACCAGTGAAAAGTGCTGTCCCTCAGGGGTCAGTACTGGCAGTGGCGCTGTTCAAGATTTGTCAGTGACATGGACAGCGGGATTGAGGGCACTCTCAGCAAGTTTGCCACAGACACCACGCTGTGTGGGGCAGCCGATGTGCTTGCAGAGAAGGGATGCCATCCAGAGGGGCCTGGACAGCCAGGAGAGGTGGGGATGTGCAAACCCCATGAAGTTCAACAAGACCAAGTGCAAGGTCCTGTACCTGAGCCAGGGCAATCCCAAGCATAAGTACAGGCTAGGGAGAGAAGAGATTGAGAGCAGCCTTGGAGAGAAGCATGTGGGGGTGTTGGTGTACAAGAAGCTGGATATGATCTGTCAATGTGCGCTCACAGGTCAGAAGCCTAAGCATGTCTTGGGCTGCATCAAAAGCAGCATGGACAGCAGGGGAGGGAGGGGATTCCATCCCTCTAGTTTGCTCTGGTGAGAGCCTATCAAGATTACTGAGTCCAGTTATGCAACCCCCAACATAAAAATGATGTGGACCTGCTGGAGAGAGTCCAGTGAAGTGCTAGAAATATTAAAGGGCTGGAGCACCTCTCCTATAAAAACAGGCTGAGAGACTTAGGGTTGTTCAGCTTGGAGAGAATGCTGTTCTGAGGAGACCTTATAGCAGCCTTCCAGCACCTGAAAGGTGCTGGAGAGGGACTTTTGAAAAGGATATGTAGTGGTAGGGCAACAGGTAATGGCTTTAAGTTGAAAGGGGGAAGGTTCAGATTAGCTATCACATAGAATTCTTCACTGTGAGTGGTGAGGCCCTGGCACAGGTTGCCCAGAGAAGCTGTGGCCACCCCATCCCTGGAAGTGTTCAGTGGCAGGCTGGATGGAGCTCTGAGCAATCTGGTCTAGTGGAAGGTGTCTCTGCCTATGACAGAAGGGTTGGAACTAGATGATCTTTAAGGTCTCTTCCAACCCAACCCATTTTATGATTCTGTGATTATGAAAAGTGCCTGAATCAGACACAGAATCAGCACCTCACTGATGCAAAGCTGTAGCTTTAAAAGAATCTTGAAACAAAGGGAAGACTACACATGGACAATAGGGGTTAAGCTTTTGGAAGGGAAGAAATGAAGGGAGAAATGATTGTTGATACTGATTCACTGGGATGAACCTTGTAATGGAGAATGCAAAGTTATCTTCCAAAACCCAGCATTACCTGGTTATTGTGTATAGACGTGCTCGGAGCAGGTTTAGACAGCCAGTATTCAAAGCACTGGCAGCTGCCTGGAGCTTCTTGTATTATAGGACTCACACTATCAGAACCAGAAGCTGCATTGGCATTAACAGTAGCAGAGTATGTACGAGGGAAAGCACCAGGAGAAAACAGGCAGCCTTACGGGCATAGTTTAATCACTGTAATTATGCTGACCTGGTAATGTAAAAACCTACAAACAAATTCTGAAGCTTTATAAAACCGGGAGTTTGGGACACTCCCTCAAGGATCTTTGTTTTTAAACCAAGTATTTTGGCAGCCTCTGACATGCATGATCCATTTAAATATATTTTTTTCACTAATTATAGAAAGACTATGCCTAATTTCCTCAGAATAATAGCCTGAATTTTTTTAAGATAAGACTCTGTCATAAATTGACTTAATTGCATTTTAATTAATTTTCATTTATTGCACTGGCTAAAGTATTTTCTCCCATTAAATGCAGAATAAGCACATTTTTTAAGGTAAGAAATACTTCACTTCAAGGAGAGCAACCCAACATGTGCACACACAACTCTGCTGAGGAGTAACACTCTTAATCCTACAAGAATGGTGAACAACCAGGAAGAGCTCCAAGCTGTAGGGGGACTAAGGCCAAAGACATGTCAACTCTCCTATGGACTGGGTTCCCAAAGAACATTTTGTAGATTTCTGAAAATCTGAAAACATTCTGCACCAGGAAGAAGGTGGAAGGAATGAGCAGGCAACTGGTTTCTAAAATATTCTGCAATCCTAGATCCCATGGAAATTTTCAGCTGGGAATGTATCAACAACAGAGAAGCAGCAGCTGGAAACAGAAAAACACACAGCTGCTTGAAATACAAACCTTGTCATATTTCTTTTATAAAGGCTCATATATATTCCTCCCTCACACCAAATTACTTGACCAAGGGGAATTAGATAAATTATTCATCCAGAGTATTTATTCACTTATTACAGTATAAAACATTATTGATTCTAACTGCATTTGACTGAATAGAACTGTCCTTTTCCTTCAGCTGAAGGATTCTTCCATACTACATTTTCCATAGGTTTTCTTCTAGTTAAATTAGAAAAAATTTTTCTTCCCTCCTTTGTTTCTAAAACCTATGAGATTATGCCACAGCCTAATGCACATAAATATAAATTTTCCTGCATGGCCTTAAAAGACACACCCTTGTCAAAGAGATTCCCATTAATTTCTGTGAGTTTTTAATTGAGTTTATCAGGTATACATATGCTGCCTTTTTTTTTTTTTTTTAGGCGTGTCTTGTGTTGGCATATAATAATTTTTTAAAAAATGGTTGTGCAAATTTTTATGAATCTTTGCATCTCCATGTTGAAGTTAGCTATGGTATGACTGATCCTCACCTACCTTCACAAATGGCAATGTTTAGGTTTAAGCTGAAAAACAATTTTAAATTACTTTGAATAAAATTAGCCTGTAAACTCCTTTGATCTTTGCATTGGATATTACTTCAATCACTGAACTAATCTTCTTTAAACTGGGATTTCTGTCCTTTAAAAGAATCTAATTTTGCAGATGGCTGTGCGAATAACAGACATATAGGACAGACTATGTCTTTTGAGGAATAATGCATTATCTGTTTTTCTCTGGATGCTGAAAGAAAGTGGAGTTTCAAAACTAAAGATTATTGGGAACATCCCAGAATTAATAATCCTATGGGGGCCTACTTTCTCAGATTTAGCTTTCTTTTCTTTTTTTTTTAGCTTGGATTTTAGAATTCCAAGTCTCTGGAATGCTCAGCAATATTTAAGGTGGCCCCAGAGCCAAGGAACTGAGGTGTGTGATTGAATGGGTTTGTCTCAGTATTTAACAATGCATCACTCAACCTTGACCCACTAATACCCCTGACTTCACCTGATAATAGAAAAGCTGTCACCCTTATACAAGTGATTGATTTTAATAACACACTTTCAAAAAATTATGGCCTGTGAGTTTGTTTAAAGACAATGTAGCTTCAGTTTCATTTCATTGACTTACATTTATGCAGATATAAATAAAATATTCATTTTATCAATATTTGAATCAAGCAATACAATTTGCATGTTCCAATGGTGAAGTCTGCAACATGAATAACAGCTTCAAACGCTGCTACTTATGAGTTAGATGGAAACAAAACCAATTGAAGTAGAATCAGATAAAACCAGATTACAACACACAAAAACTTGCCAAGATATCTCATGCTACAGGTCCACCAATATTGCTGTAGTTCTTATATATGAAAGAAATTCCTGTGATTTTAATGTCAGGCCCTATACTAAAAAATTACCCGGACAAAAGCCACAGGTTTTAAACTTCACTGCAGATGATAGATGCATTTCCTCAACTAACTCTTCAACCTATCTAAATAGCCTGCTTATTATGTCAATTTGTAAAAGTTAAAAGTTATACTACACTTTCAGATATTTAATTTTGATTAGCTTGAAAGTCATCATATCTGTTATCCAAAACTGAATCCAAACTTGCATGACATACCAATAAAGTCACACGACTAAGCAGGAAAGTAAGCATATTTTTCAAAAAATCAAACCAGTAATTTTTTAAGATCAAGCACAACAATGACTGACATCAGTAAATCTGATAAAGGTGCTTGTCACAATTACATTAAACGTCTTGCGAGTCTTTAAGATTAAAATATTTAGGAAGAAGTTCGAAATATAGGATCCTGAGATTTCTCAACCCTGTATTTGGATTCCAAATAGGTGTACCATGAACATCCCTCATCCTTACTGGAAGTAAAAACTCTAAAAATCAAAATTAATTTGCAGCAGACAATTCAGTCTTCTGGGTAAATGGGATTTTGCCACTGACTTGGTGGAAGCATGGACAGGATAATGTTTATGTTTGGAAGTCAGAATGTGAATGAAACCAGAATGAGGTTAATAGCATTTCCAGTCTCCTGTGTGAATTCTGTCCTTTTAACACAATCCACGAGGCATTAGTATGCCATGAGAAATAATGGGTTTCCATAAAAAAAACCCAAAATAAACCCCCCAAAAACCTCAAAATCATGAAGTAATTCAGGTCTTATGAATAGTTCTCTTTCTCCAATGACAATTGATGAGGTCAGTTAGCTAATATGTAGCCAAATGTAAAAAAAACCTTAAATTGCCAGAGTAGATGTCAGTGGGATGGGAAGTTCTGCAATCTTTAAACAGGAACAGGGCATTCTATAATTGTATAGTAAATATAGCTTTTTCCCTGGAAGATTAATTTTAATAATGAAAATAATTAAAGCATTTAAATAATGAAAATAATGGATGCAATTTTTTTTTTCAGGAGTATCTTTATGCTGCTAGTATGTACATCCACAGTAAAGGGATAGCGTGTAACGGATAGCACCTGAATGCATTGTTCAATAAGATCATCATCCTCCAGTTGGAACAAAGTTTGGTATAAATGACAGATAACACTCTTAAGTGGAACAACTAAGGTAAATGCTGTTTTGTGAAAAGGTAAGCCAACTAGTATTTGTATGTTCTCTATTGGCAAAGAAACAGCCTTGGCTTTACTTCCTTATTTTGTCCAAACAGATTCAGAGAAGCAGATCTCAAGGCACAATCAAAAAATTCTAATGTGCTGTAGCAACACAGAAGTGTTTCCCACATTGTCCTGTTCATACTTCACACTAAGTAAAAAATAACTTTTTTACTATTGCTATCCTAAAAGGAGATCCTCACTTTGTATGTGATGGTGTAGAATACACATGCCAAATGGTCATGGGAGATGGTAACGACAATGGCTTTGGTGTGTAAAATTGTATTTAAGTGCACTGTGACATGTTGACCTAAGGGTGCAGCTGGGTCTAAAAAATATGTAACAAATACGTAACAAACCCTCTCCCTCATCAATAGGTCATGGTAAATAGCAAAGGATGTATGGAGCCAAAAGCAGAACAACAGTAATTTGTTAAGAGTCTTTAAGCCTTTTGTTATTTCTACCCTGTGCATTTCACTTGGACTGCAGGGTAAGGCTGATAGAAAGGACTTGAAGGCATACAGTGGCATTAGTTACTGACCTGCTGTTTCTCCCTAGTCTACCAAATGAACCACTAAGTTTAGAAAAATAAATCACAACACCATGAGGTATAAATTGCCCTGCAGCCCACAGGCTGTCAGTTGTCCAAATTATTCAGCCCATTTTTTCCACTCAGTGTAGAAACAAGACACTGATTTCTCAACATAGGAAAGCTCAGAAGTTATAAGGCAAGTTACTGCACTATAGTCCTCAGAGAGGCATATAATATCCATCCTTACCTTTGCATTATTATTAGTCCATATTAGCCATAACATTAGGGAAATATGTTTCTGTTACCCACAAACTGTTGTCTGTTGCTGTTGACACAATTACAATTTACTATTTTACAGGTTAGGACTTCTACAACTACACCTGGTTACAAATTAAAAAAAAAGTTGGTATAGACATCAGTCTTAAAAGTAAGAGTTGGATAGTTGAAAACACATCATTATTCCTTCAATATCTTACCAAAAAAATTTTTAAATGTATCTACTTATGAAATCAGCTATTCTGTGCTATTTTTTGTTTCATTTTACTGTTCCTGACCATAATATCTATCTGAAATTCTCTGCTGCAATTTAAAGCAAGGTAACTTCTTACAGGGGCAGGTGTCTTGCAAATGTGTTCATGCAATTTAAAATGTTCTTAAAATAGCTTGCTGTGAGCAGCATGTTCCTAAGTAGGTCTAAGAAACACTGATTAAGTAAAGCTCCCTTCTGTGTCAAGAACATCTTTATTGGAAAGAAATCTTCAAATTAACCACAGTTGATCTGGATTTCTGACTTTTAAGTATGGTTTAATCCTGCTTCAGGCCAAGCAAGAAAGTTTTGGTTTTCAGTTTTGGGCTCAGACATTTTCAGTTCACTGCATAGAAAGCTGTCTAATGTCAATTACAGTGCTGCCTTTCTTCCCCTTCATATCATGACCTGCATTGCAGACACTGCCAGTCAAGATACAACTTCTTATTGGAAGTTAAGGTGTATCAGTGATGAAATGCTGAGAACACAGAAATAGTTGACTGGATTTTGCACTCTCTTGTATTTTCTGTTTTTTTTTAATGTGGAGTTTTAAAAGATAGTAGATTGGCAATTCCAAAGAAGAATCATAGAAAAACGGAAAGGTTCACCATGATTAGCCAATAAAAGTTATGTGGACAGCACATAGTAATTACTCTTCCTCATCCAGAACAGGTTAAAGAACACATCCCTCTGTAAAACTGGTTAAACCCAACAGACTCTAGAGAATAGGTTTCTGGGGTCTATAAGTAGTGTGACTGGTAGATACATATTGAATCCCATCTAAGGACACAAAAGGCATCACTACAGAAGACTCAAGAGTGGCTGGTCACTTCTGATGGCGGATTTCTTGGGCAGTCATCGCTGGAGAAGACCTGCTGAACTGGTCTCTGAGGGGTAGCACACCAAGACCAGCACAGTAACAGAGGAAAAAGTAATTTTTTTCCCCTGTCCTGTTTATAAATATGCAAAGATTTGTATTTTTAGTAAGTGTTCTCCAATATCTGAGCATGACTAATTTAGCCAGAAAAATGAATTACGTTATTTGTTGCACCCAGTAACAGAAAGATTCCCCTAAAACAACATCGGACTGGAGAACATCTACACAGTTACTGCCAGGCAAGCTAATCTCTATATGGATTTTGAAAATAATCCCATTATGTTTTATTGCTTATATGAAGCTATCTTCTCTTTTAAGGTCTACTTGAGAAAATCTACAGAAAATATATTGACTTAGTCTTTGTTCAGTTTTGGTTTGTGTGTTTGGGTTTTCTTAAATAATTAAATTATTTACCATTATTTTAATTCTTAAACTCTAAGATAAATGAATTAAACCTATATAAGAGTTATTTTAGACATAGATTTTGTATTTAAAAACTGCGATGGACTGAAGATTTCTCATTATTTTTATAATGTATTGAAGTGGGTTATGCACATGTACACAGAAAAAGGAAGAAATATCTTTTTTGCACCCCTAAACCATAATAATTAATTAAAACAAGATTTTGTGACCATAAGGCCTCCATCAACAGATTTCTAAACACACCTTTTGTATTAAAGTCATGCATTCAATAAATAAAAGGCATCTTATTAGTAGCAAACAATATTTGTATCTATTTAAAATAGTACAAATTTTGAAATTGGACTCCGGTCTTATGAGTTTGATTTTTTTCTTTTTTCATACTAATTTTAAAGAAGCTTTAAAATGCATTCAGAACATAACAGTTCACTGCTCATTTGCTCTGTTTTAAAAATATTAATTATTTTAGCCTCTGATTTTCATCTCCTGGTTATCTTGAAAATTTGTGAATACCATTTTTAAGGACAACTGCTTCTTGTATTTTGCTGCAGGAAGTACTGGCTCAATTTCTCTGAATGTCAGGGCTAATTCTGCTAACCAAGTCTGTGGAAATGACTGGTGCATTGCACCCTACCAGATCAAATCTCAACAGATAACCATTTGCTGCCAAACACAAATATAGTTTTTTATTTCACTGACTTTCTTAAAGAAATTTGATTTTGTATTAACAATATTTACTAGCTATATGCTCAAAAGGTTTTCTTCTCACAAGTTTTTAAAATCTTCTACCATGTACTGTCAATTCAAAAGACTATGATCTGGGAAATCAGTAATTGTAGTACATGAAAGGACAGACTTGCACTGCTTGTTGCAGACGTGACAGGAGATATGTCAATTAATAACAGGGATGGAAGAAATGAAAAGTTATTTTGCTGCAAGACCTCCTAGAAAACTGCATTCCTTCTCAAGCCTACATTTCCTAAGCCAAGCAGGTACCGGACTTCTTTAAAAGTTTGTATAAATGCCTACTAGTCGCTAGCACTTTGTTTTCTGAATAGCCAGGATGAAATACACAAAGACAGAACAGCAGGTGTGATGAGAAGCTCCCTGCTATGCTGCAGAAATAGTCACTGAAAGGATATCCAACTGAGCTGGGATATCCTGAACACGCATCAGACTGTATTTACCCTACTATTTACTCAAGTTTTGCAGGTTTTTTGAAATTTAATTAGTTTGTTACGAGACACAGAAATCATACACAATACTTGAACTAAAGGCACATTTAGAAAAAAATTTAGGAAAAGGTCTTTGGTCCTTAATAGATAAAATTAAATAAAGTCAAAACCTGATTAAATAAATGAAGTGAAAGGAATTTTAAAAATAGAAAGAAAAAAAAAGAGAGAGATAATAATTATATCACAAAATGAAGATGGGACTCTACTCAGTGAAAAATAGTCAGTAAATCTTCCTTCTCTGGATTTTGTCTTGTGCTGTCTGCTTTCATGTTTAGTAGATGTGTTGATACTAATTTTACAATAAAGTTAGCCATTGTCTTTTAAAAGAAATGACATCTCTCTATTGTGGCCGCAAAAAAAAAGAGAAGAAACAAAGAAGAGTACAATTTGTGAAGGCCAGAAGCCCTTGCTAAGAAATACCAATGCTGGTGCCACATGCAGACTCATTTCATTGCAGCCCTGGATCTATGGACATGCATTCTAAGCCTGTATATGAGTAGACAAAATGGACATTGCCATAAACTGACTGTTTTTGGTCAAAACAGAAAGATGTAACTTCTTCTAAAAGACAATGGATAACATAATTGTAAAATTTGTATCAACTAACATCTACTAACATTGACCACAGAGAGTAAAAGACGAAATCCAGAGAAGGAAGATCTACAGACTGTACAGTAGGATGGTACTATCCTATCATTTAGCATCTGGTCTCTCTTTAAAAACAAATGTCAAATTTAAGAACAAATTCAGCTGCCCTATTCTCATACTTGTCATAGTTCATTCCCATAAAGACATTCCTCCTACCACTAATCTTCCCTCTGATGGAAAGTTCTCACAGCATCTGTTCATCTGACAACTGCACAGCATCACTAACAAGTGAGGGGAGACCAAGGCACAGAAGAGACAACCAGAGCTTTTCTGAGCTGAGGCCAAAATTAAACGCACGTATACTACAGAGGCAAATTCCTTTCCCGTCTGCTCCCAACCTCCTCAAAGAACAACCAAATCTCCAGTATTATTCTTCACAGAACTTTACTATTATTGTGGGTTTTGAACTATGAAGAATAAAAACTGTGCTTCAATTCCTCAACTCTGCCCATCCTGTAATGCTTCCTACCCTCTAGACATGTTACTGCTCATATCATGTGAGGAAATGCTGTGCCTTCTCTTTTCTGGACAGAACATGACTGTCCTTCCAATTGATTTTTGATGAGAAATAGTATTGTTTAACTATTTTCCTGAGGAGACACAATAGCCACACAGGTTGCTGAAATAAATGGAAATAACATGATGAATCACTAGCTAAGACCACACTTAGAATTTAGACAAGTATTTATTTTTTATTCATAACTTCTTTACTTTCTTCCAGCCCTGTGCTTTCTCCTTCTATTCACAGCTCTTTCATGCAATACTCTTGCACTAAGAAATAAATAATAACCCAAACAACTGCACATAGTAGAATAAATGTCATTCCCATATCTGAGATTTTAGAGTTCTAGGAAGTCTCCAAAAAGAGGACAGTTTGCTTCATTTCTTGGAATAACTTGGTCAAACAAACGCTGCAAGATAAGGGACCACTTAAAACTAAGCAGGGGTTGGGCTTCCTCCTGTAGCTAAGGACAATACTGGCCTGTTCTTTTGCCATGCATCCCAATACAATGACACACATCACCCCAAAGCAAAAATCCCGATTCTATTCCCAGGATAGAAACTCTCCTGTAACTTCAATGTTCTGCAAATATTTTAAGCAGCCTGTTTCCTTTACAAAATCAAAAAAAAAAAAAAAAAGTCATAAATCTGCTGCCACCACTACTTGCACAAAATCCAAAATATGAAGTCAATCATAGTGCTAATGCATTCGTAATCAGCCTTTACAGCTACAAAGATACTTAAGAGATTTCTTTCTGTACATACTGTTATGCTATTGCCTACAAGGAGTAGTCTGCTACCTTGAAAACAACACTTACCTTGGGTCACTCAATAGGAAAAATCTTGTCTTGATTTTAAAGGTTTAAAACTCATTCCATATGAAGAAAAATTTTATTTACATTGAGAATTCAATCATATACTGGGCTAATTACAACTGCCTATCTAACTTTTCTTTACTCCTCCCCAAACCAGATGCAGGAAGCATTAAAAAAATAATGGCTACACACAACTGTGACATTTATAGAGTCTAGATGTCAAATACTGAAGAGTAAAATAAAGGTTATGACTGTTCAGCATAGACTAGAGCTAGTCAGGTGGTATAGAAGGATGATTTTTTCTCCTGTTTTTAACCAACCCTACTGCACATGGATTCAGACTCTTCTCAGTGTTAAAAGTTACACAAACCTTTTTCTAGATTAGCTGAGAGGGTATTTTACTTCTCATAGTAGAAGTTTTGTCTTGAAATAATCTAGAAACAAATTCCCTCTTTAAACTATGTATCTCTGAATACATGTGCAGGATAAATACTTTTGTCTTAGTTCGTCTACATAAAGAAGTTTTCTGAAGAAACTAAGTTGAGTGGGTTTAAACTGAAGCAGTGTCCAAGGGAAATTTGACTTGCAATGTACCCTCACTGTGCTCATGGGTTCCTTCTAAATACAAAAAAATTAAAATCAAGAGATCCCAGCAAACCATGGGCTGCAAGTCCATAGTCTCTGGCACCTTTTTGCTGAATTAAAGAAAAAGGTGTCAATACTGGCCTGTATCATAAATGTCTAAAACTCACTAGCACAGAATAATTACCAGATTGAAAAAAAAAAAAAAATCCCAAAACCCAATAAAACCCCAAAACAAACCAACAACAGCAACATAATTACTAAAGTAGCTTAGAGACCAAAGAAAGAAGTAAAATTTTTAAATGTTGTATTCTTTGTAAGTTTTTGCTCAGTGAGAGCACAAACTTCAGAATTTTTTTTGTACTATGGCTCAACTCCTGTCATAGGAATGAAAAGATCCAGTTAAGTATTGTGTAGGAGCCACTAGTGTGAGTAAAAAGCAGCATGTTTGACAGTGTCTGCAGGAAGAGATACTTCAGAGATCTGCACAGGGCTAAGCATAACTAAGTATGAAATCAAACAGTATGTCTTACCAATGGCCAGCTGTAAAACACGGTAGTTGCCTTATGAAAGCATTTACCTTACACCGCATCTGAGCACCACGGCAGGGTCTGCCTGTGGCTTTGTCCCTTTCCCCATTATTTGCATGAGAGAAATTTGTTCTTTGATCCTTACCATTCACTCACTCCTCAAACACATTCCAGCTAACACTATACCTGTTTCACGGTAGCGCAACTACTGTTTTAACAATAAAGTGATTTCGACTCTCCGGCCGGCGAGCAGAACCACCCTCTCGTCCGGGGGCCGAGAGCCGGCGGGAGGAAGCCGGGTGCCGCCGGCGGGCCCGGGAGATCCGCGTCCCTCCCCACGTACCTGCGCCCCGCCGGAGACGCCGGTTCCGAGGCACGGCCTGCGGCCGGCCCCGCGCCCGCTCCGGGGGCTGCGGGACACCCAAACCTCCACGCGCGTCGCCTGCGGCCGCAGGTCTGGCGAGGGGCGCTCGGGTCCCTTCAGCCGAGCTCGGCCGGGGTGGCCGCTCCTCCGGAGACACCACGCTTCCCTTCCTCCAAACCAAGCCCGCCCCGACGGGAGGACTCCCTGCCGCTTCCAGCTTCCAGCCGCGGGAAGAGAGGGTGGTCTCGCCCGCGACGCCTTCGGGCTCCGCGCAGCCCCCAGCGGACCGCCAGCGTCGACCTGCACCAGCACATCGCCAACCACGGCCCCGCAGCGCGACTCCGTCCGTACCTGCAGCGGGAGACGGGACAGCCGGGAGACCTGCGGCTCGGCTGTCGCCGCTCCGTGCCCATCCCCATCGCCGCACACCTGCCGCTGCCGCTGCCGCGCAGGAGCGGCCACCGCCGACCCTGAGAGCTGCCCTCGCCCACGGAGGACGCGCCTTGTCCTGCCGGGACGGGGCGGGGGGGGCACGCTGAGCCGGGGCCAGCCCCGACAGCCACCGCCTACGGCCTTCCCCGCTCCCCTTCGTCCTCGTCCCCGCGGGCCCTGCTCCCGCGGGCGCGGTGTTTGCGCCGCGCTCCGGGTGCTGCCCCCCGTGCGCGCTGGGCCGAGATGCACGGGCTGCCGCGGGCTCCGCGGGGCAGCCGCGCCCGAAACACCTTCCCCGAGAGCCAGCCTCCGAGTGGCAGCCGGCTCCTGGCCCGGGAGCATGTCCTCCCGCAAGTCCCGGCCCCAGACCCGCCCCTGGGCCCCGAAGCTGCCGGCAGGTCCCGCCGGAGCCCGCGCAGTGCCGCCCTGCCCGCCGATCGCTCGGGACCGCCAGCCGGCCAAAAAACCCCGCAGCGCGTGCTGGGGCCTCCAGGGTTGCACCCTGTCGCGACAGCAGCCGACGACAGGGAAGAGCGGATCTCCTGGAGTGGGCTTACAGGCTATTCACATAGGCGGTGTACGCATCTGGACGCAGAGAAATCTATACAACGTCTACCATTTCAAAACCATACATCTCAAACACCAGCCTTCCAGTGCTGAATGTTCAGTAGTTTTTGCCACTCATTTTAGAGCAACCAGCAAGATATCGTAGCGTATGCAAAGTGTCAACACCACCTGATACTTCCTGCAGTTCTTATGGTAGTAGGACAACCACATCTTAATTCTAATTATTTTTAAAATCAAATCTCTTGTTTTTTGTATGCATAGACAAAATTATAATTACCCAACCTGACAGTACAGTTGGGAAACACAGTCAAACTTTTGGACCTAATTCCTTGTGTCTGAAATGAAGCAGCAAAATGCAAGATCAAAAGTAAAGTGAAGTTTAGATACAGTTTTTAAAGTAATCCATTGGGTTGGTTGGGAGTAGAGGTAGAGAACATTGTTGTAGTGGAGCAGGGCAATGGGTGGGTTTTGTACCCTGTTTCTTGTGGAAGGTGAACCCTCATGATTTCCCTCTGGTGGTGTTTAACTCACAATCTGAGTTTATGCTAGAAGCTGCAATACAGAAAAGCTAAAAGCGCCTTTAAAATGTGACCTTTAAAATAACATTTCTGTATGAGATAGTCAACTCTGAGCTTTTGTTCCAAAAAGTGCATAGACATGCACCATAGAGAAGCATGCTGCTAATTAAAAATTGTGCTAATTTCTAAATTTAGCTACATTTACTTCCAATACATTTTTTATAAAGCAGTGATTAGGCAAATATATTTTTCTTTATTCCTGTTCTGGTTGGTACTCTTATCAAAAATCTTTGTATAGAGTAATTTTCAGTATTTCCTTCTGTGCTCTGTTAATTGCATAGCACCATGTTCTTTTATGCAGTGTTGTCACAGCAATTTGAAACATTCTTTTGAAATTAAAAGACGGCAATTGTAAACCCACAAAACTGACAGAGCAGCTAGTGAGATAAAGTCTTCAGGTGCCTAGCTAAGAGGATTTTCAGTTATGCATATATGGACTGTTTTTCCTTAATGCCTTCTCTAAGAGTTGGCTGAACTGTGATCCAGGAGAAAGTTTGTTGACTTGAGATAGCCATTAGTTCTCTGCTTTTTGCATTGCAAAACTGGCTCTAGATTTTTTACCAGCTGCAAAATTATGTCAGTTTTAATCACCTTCCTCTTGACGAGAGAGGAAAGCAATATGTGCTCCAAAAGCAGTCCCTCACCAATTTGCTGCACAGCTAAGCAAGGCTTGACTAGACATCTTAGCGCATGTGAAATCCCTTTCTGCCTGTGCCGTGCATTACAACTCAGTTCATTTCTGGTGGTGGGAGCTGTTACTCAGGTGTTTCTCATGGCATAGACAATATTTACATGTGTTAGGCAGGCTTCCTCTGCTTCCAGTCACGATTAATACAGCCTAAATTTGTTAAAAACACAGAAATTGTTTACTTTAAAAATAACATTAGAGGAGCAGTCTAGAAATATCTTGGTCGTTTATGCAGAGCTGCTAGTGTAGTGTCCCTTGGCAAAATCTCTTGAAATGGAGGAAAAAAACCCACTGAACCAGACTGGATTATTAGAAGAGAAAAGCAACAACAGCCACACAAGGCTGAAAGATGCGTGTATCAAGCTGGTCATATAATTTCCCAGAGATTTGTGTATGCTTAGTGAATGGATACATATCAGGAAGTGCAGATTCCCTGGATTTGTAAAGTATGATGCGTGTTACTTTTACACTTTTTATTGTCCATGCGTGCTGTGATTCTAATGTCTTGTGCAGTCAAACCCATGCCCAAATACCTCAACTAAACCATGGCACTGAGTGCCACATCCAGTCTTTTCTTAAACACATCCAGGGATGGTGACTCCATCACTTCCCTGGGCAGACAATTCCAGCACTTTTCACTCTTTCCATAAAATTTTTTTCCTAATGTCCAGCCTATATTTTCCTTGGAGCAGCTTAAGACTGAAGATCATCAGCTAATTTTTTAAATTGTTTTTCTGATATTTCTGTTGACCAGGTCCCCCTGAATTTGACCAGAAGTGCTTTTTTTTTCCCCCTGTTTTTTTTTTCAGAACCTCATGACAGCACAGCTTTCTCGCTTTTCAAATAATTTTGAGATATATCCTAAATGAAATCCCAAACTAAAACTACGCTCTGTTCTGTTGACTCTTTTTCCCCATCTGGTCAAAACCTGAAAGCTTTCAGACTACTTAAAACTGCAGATGAAATGGGAAAGAAATAAAAAGAAATTGAGAGAGGGGAAAAAAATTAGGAAGACATTCTTTGCTGTGCGGTGGTGAGACACCTGAATTGGTTGCCCAGGGGGATCCTGGATGCCCCAAATCTGGCAGTGTTCAAGGCCAGGCTGGATAAGGCCTTGAGCAGCCTGGTCTAGTGGGAGGTGTGACTGCCCATGGCAGAGGAAGTTGGTACTAGAGGATCTTTAAGCTCCATTCTAACCCATTTACATCCTATAATTCTATGAATATACTAAAAGGATAGCTGAATTCTTATGCTGAAAACCCTAGTATGACTTCAAGAAATGTCAATAAATTGAAGGCATGTATGTCCACCTAATGTTCAAAGATGTAATTGTCCAAACCACATTATTTTTAGAAGCACTCACAAATCCACTGACAGAAGCTTTTATTTTTATATACATTGTGGGGCTTGAAATACTGTACATAGTTCCTGCAGTGTTTTCTGTTGAAAATTAAAGCTCTAAAACCTAAATTTCAGTCTCTGGGTTTGCTGAGCATATATTAGTGGCACTTTTTCACATCCATGTAGCAGTTTTTACTCAAGGACACAGCCACTGAAGCAAACAGTTCTTTGAAAAGTCACCCACTACGTGTCTTGTGCAGGTAAGATACAGGGCTCAGTGAGCTGGCTTAAGTACTGTAACGAGAAGGGGACTGCTCAGCTCCAATAGCTGCATTCCCTGTATGCTGACGTCCTTCAAAGACTGAAAACTTCCCTGGTCAAATTTGGGAACTTCTGGGTGGTGAAGATGGTGGAGGGGGTGGTATTGTTAATTACAGTCCTTCCCTTGGGTTTTCTGCACGCCACCTCTTGTGTGTACATCAAGATCTGAGATGGTGAAGGGGAAGCCATTTAGGCAAAACTGGGAGTTTTACACAGTTCTGGCTCTTCCCATCAACTTTGCAATGTGAGAGGAGAGGGAAGAACCTCATACAGAATTCGTATATTCTAGTTATTGAGCCATGAGGAAGGCAGAGAGGAGGTAGAAAAATTTCTTCAGTTGCTTTTCTGGCAATATGTAACTAGTGCTTTTACCAACATATTACACAAAATGAATTTTTACTCTGACTTTTTTATATCTCCCTTAAAAGAGAGAATGCAGGCCAGGATGGTATAGAAATCTTTTTAGTTCAGCAGTGCCATGACACTGCCATCTCTCCCACTTTTATCCTGTAAGGCCAGGACTGACTTCCCTTCAAATTTGATAGAAAATACAGCATTAAATTATATATTGTACTAAAAATATAGAATCATTAAATTATATTTTCCTTAAAATTATGTCTTTGGATGGAACAACTGGTTTGTTTTATCAGAGAATCAAACATTTTTATTGGTTTGGAGTTTTACTTCTGTTTTTCAAGAGCATCCATCTTCTTTTGATATGAAAAGTCTACCACTTTTCTTGCCAACTGTGCTACTTTATTAAAATATTTTAATAGCGGTAGTATCTGGAAACTAAAAATTCATCAGGAAAAGAAGATGCATGCAGAGAAAAGTGCATGCATGAAAGTGCTGCTTAAGCCTGTACAAGCTGTTTTGGTAGAACATTTGTTTAGTTGTGGCTTTTTGATACTCTTTTGTCTTACATTTCTAGGTAAAAGAGACATTATGAAATAAATTAATTCAGCTGTAAGACAAAGGTGTGAATAGCAGATCTCACCTACCTCTCAATGACCAGTTGGTTAACTCTATCAGTGACAATATTAAAACAAAAAAAAATGTGAACTGGACCTCCTGCCAGCCTGCAGAGTGGCAGGTGGTCTCACAGGCTGCTTTTCAATAATACAGAAGGGCCTCTGGCTTGACAAACAGCTTCACACAGAACTTACTAGTAGAGAGCACTTTGCTGCTGCTCTTCTCCCCCTATTTAAATGTGTGTAAGGCAGTTCTCTGGTCAGTAGCTGAGGACCATTTGGTCTGACCACAAAATTTTGCATGGCAGAAGAAGTATAGTTAAGCTTTTCCTTTTTTACTGGATACCTGAAATAGAGAAAATTTCTAGTGCTTTAAAGTATAACCAGACCTAGAAAGCCACATGGATGAAAGAACAGAAGTTGCTGAAAATGAAAGTATTTCCTTCATGTAGAAAACAAAATCCTCAAAGAAAACTTTTCAAACTTAATTAGCAACCTGTTGACTCTAGAATTCTGCCGCTCCCAAGTGTTGCAGTATTTAGCATGCATTTGGTTTACTCTGCTTTACATTAAAAGCTGCACGACTTCAGTGAGGTGAAAAGCAGGAGTTTTGACTTCACAACTACCACCTGATTCTTCATTAAGAGTTTAAACTCCTCATAAATATGTACTTTGTTGTACTCCTACAGAAGCATTTTGAGATACTGCAGACATGTCAAATGTAGTAACAGTAATTTGAAGAGCTCCATCTCTGTGCTTTCTCCTTTTTTTCAGACCATAGTTTGACAAGTTTTTGGTGATTTGCTTGTAGAATAGATTTATATATTAGAGCACTTTTTATCATGAAAGAAAGATACATGGAAGATAGCATGAAAGAAAGATATGTACATGTATATGTTTGTAAATATCTGTTCATATGGGCTTGACATGAATAGTTATCAGTGAAGTATTGGGCTGATAATCAAATAGATCCATCCACATACGTTTTCATTATCCATGCCACTGTAAAATTCTGGTATTATTTCTCAGCTGTTTTGAAAAATTAAGTTGCTGTAAGCTCCAGTGCCCACAATATGAAGGTAGAAATCAGAAAGAACAGTGTTTCTCCTCCAGCTGTATTAGCTTTAGCATTTTTCACCTACAAAGTGCTAGATAAATGACATTAAGTAGGCAGGTATTATGGCCTCATTTTACTGGTGAGGAAGCTTGGGATCAGACAACACAGGTAATTTGTGTGAGCGCATGGTGTCATAAAAAGGCCTCTTTTGTTTTCTACATTAAAGCACAGATCCCAAGAGAGTTGCTTTTGCCTTAAGGGACAGACGTTTTGTGGTGGGGTGAGCCAGGGTGTGCCTTTCACAACTACTCTGAGCTCGTATCTGCACTTAGTGACTACTGAATATGAGCAAGAGGATAAAGAGTAACAACTGAGAAACACTGATAGGCCAATGATTTTTGGTACTGTATGGCACTGAAACTAAAGGTTAGAAACCACGTCCCTTACTTAGAGCAGCATAGTTGTGTGGGTTACAGACATGCAGAGGCATGAAACTAATTTCCTATTAGTTTTAGGAAAATCATAATACAGGAGTTCTCTGATTTGAGGAAAAAAAAAAAAGAATGCTAGACTTTCAGCCAAGTCACCTGGTTTAACTGCTTGGATTTTGTCAGCCTATTGGCACCACCGATTTGGAAATTCCTGTTCATTTTAATAGGGAAAATGCTTCCTAGGAGGATATAATGCAAGATTCATCTGTTTCTTGAACCAAATCAGTTACAGAACAAATTTACTATCTTCGCTTATGTTGGCCTTTGCTTATAGAGGTCTGAGCACAATATCTATGCTTTATTGGTCTCCTTTTCCCTCCAAACCTGCACAGCAAGTGTCTGACAGGCTAAAAACTGTTCATCTTTCTTTGAATGTCTCTCCTTGAGGGCTTTATACAGATGGTGTTGCAGGAAACAGTGAAGTCAGAAACAAATTAAAAGATCCATGCTTTACAGCACAGCTGGTACTGATCTGCTGGAATGATGGGATCCACATGTTGTAGGGAGAAAGGAGCAGAAAGGTAGCACAGCAGTTGGAACTAGGGAATGGTTGCCCACGGGTGCTCCCTTCTGGGGATCCCCACGGTTTGTACAGCTGTCAGTGCTGGTGCCTTCCCTCGGCTCTGCCCTCAAAACAGCAATGAGAGGGGACACCCATGAAAAGTAACACACAGGATTGCATTAGTCTCTGTGCTTTGTGTATTGTACAGAAGCAGGCGAGATACTACGGATGAAAAACTTTGTTGTGTTATGACAGTGGGTGTGCTTCTAGGGATGTCTTTTTTCAGCTCTTCTTTTGTAATCTCTGGTAGATTCAGAGTCGTAACTTTTTCATCCCTAAACTTTCCATGGAGTGTTTTTATGGTTCTACCCTAATTGTTTTTAAGCTTATATCTGTTTCCTTGAACTCTTGCTTTAAGACATCAATTTAATTCTTATATTACATGTTTTCTTTGTCTAGTCAGATACTAGCCATTCACAGTGAAGCTAAGGTGCTCACTGTTGCATGGGAAGGTTGTGAAAACATCCGATAAGAATGTATTCAGAAATTGTATTTACTCTCTATGACTGAAATAAATTCACACAGAGATGGACATTTGAAGACCAGTTGCTACAATAACCAAAATCCTCACTTCGTATCCAGTTGGAATGTGCTACATTTATCTATATAATTTATTTATTATACACTTGCACGCTCAATTTATAAGCTTGCTTTTGAAAGTTTAGTCTAAATTATGTAAGTCTAATACATAATAAATGTATTATACACAATACATTTATTAGTATTAGTCTACATTTATTATGTATTAGTCTAATACTTAATAAATACATCTGATAAAACATGTTGAGATACATGCAGTTTCTAATCAGAAACTCTCCTCAGAGCCTCTGAGGAGTAGCGAAAACACACTTTTTGGAGAACAACACCCTGTAAGAGGCAAATAATCTGAAAGCAGTCAGAAAGTGGTTTTGATACACAATATCTCTAGGTGTTGGGGAGAGGGATTTTACTGCATGCTATTGTCATGATGTAAAGCCAATTCACTAGTTGAATTTAATTATTTAATTTAATGTGGATTAGGCTTTCTGGAAGTAATTAATGACTATTTATAAGTCATCATTTCAGTAAATATTAAGCTGCCCATTTTTGTTTAAAGATTTTTTTCTTATTGCTGTTGATAAATGATTAAGGAATGATAATTCCAAATGAATGAGGCATCTTTTCTTGGTCCTAAATGAAGAAAACACAGAAACTCTGGGATGTCCCAGGTCTATATGTCAATAATGAACTGTTCAGCATCTAGACATCTATTCTTAGGCAAAATCTGTCCGGCAGAAATGAAAGGAAAAAAACTTTTTATGTGTTTGGAGATTTTCCTGGATTGTTTGTTTTGTTTGGTTTTTTTTCAAAACAGAAGTGAAATTTTAATATTTTAAGGTAACTTATTATTTTGTGTATTGTGAACATTGCATATAGAAACATGAAAAGGATAAAGAACTTGTTTGCTTGAGAAAATTTTATTCACTTCAAACTATTGACAGGCTGGTCTATAAGAATGAAAAAAAGAAAAATAGAGTGAGTGCTTCGCACTGTGACATCTGAACAGTTCCTTTTTTGTCAGTGGCAAAATGTGATGTGCATGAATGAACAGGATTAGTCTCAAGAGTATCTCCATATGTCTGTAAATTATATAACATGTATGAGTACATATTACATAATATGTATGAAGTATATATATACACACACACATAATTTTTGTTGATGATTTAGCAGTACTGCAAAGAATCCTGGAGGCAAAGCTCACAAAACTCCATGGAATAAAATTCTGATACTTAAAATATGATAGAATAGAATAATTTTCTTCAGGCAGTAGTGGTGTGTCAGATCACTTTACCTCATTTGCACTGCTTTAGGATTCTTCCTTTACTTTTTCTACAGGGTGTTGGTTTTGCTTGAGAGTTCAGACTGTCACATCTCATTCAAAGTACTTTTGACCTGATGTATTATTTTTGTAGCCAACATGTATTAAAAAAAAAAAAAAAGAAAAAAAAGAAAACAAAACAAACCCCTAGCAACAACAACAAAACAACGGCAGTTAGGGTTGCATTTTTGAGGTAGAATTTCCCTTTCTTTTCTACCTTATCTCACGTATTTTTTATAAAAATTCATGTATCTTTAATGGAAACTTGTGAGTGCTACTGACTGAAATGAGGTTGCAGATCTCATAAACTGAGTTTTAATTTGGATATTAGTAATGGGGAGTTTAAAAATTTTATTATTGTTTCTAAGGAGTTCCTCATATTTGTTCATGATTCCTGGTCATAATTGACCTGATCTCAGGTGTCCTTGCTTTGAGGAGAGTGTCATAACAGATATCTCCAACCGATAGAGTTTTCTGTTAGTGCAGAAACAGGAAAAACCACATCTGGGAACAGTTTAAAGGTCTGTGCAGCCAAATCTGAGATTTCTTGCGAAGGCTGAGGAAGCTCACTTAGGAGTTTGCTGTGCAGACTGGCAGTCTGAGGTGGCAGAATCAGCCCCATGACCATATTTACCCCTGAAGTAACCTCTAAGTCTTCGGCCATGGTGATGCTTGATGAGCTTTACTAGTTGCTTGTGTGAACTCTGACTTCCTGATAACGTATTTATTAAAACTGGGTATGCACAACAGACATTGGATGACACCCTTTTGCGGCTTGGAGAGTTAGAGAATTCTGTTTTCCTCTTGTTTTCGCTTTCTAATTTTTCAATAGGGGTACAATATTAAAAATATGAAGCAAGAAATTAGAAAGCAAGTTCATATTTTTTTTTGTTTATTTTCTCAGAACAGAAGCCAGATTAATTCACTCTTCTTCCTTTCGCTTGTGGCTCTTGTCCTAAAATCTTTGGCATCTGAAGTGGTAGACCTTTACTAGTTCTGATACATTTTCTGTGCATTTACTCCATCTTTTCAGAGAGTTAGTATTTTGCCAAATACTGCAGAGTTTCTAACTCTACAGCAGTTCATTCCTACATTTAAATTCTAAAATGGGACTTGAAATGAGAGGTGTGAATGCAGAAAGGCATAGAGTAACAGCGCAGAGGCTCTTCATAACTTTGCACTGTATGGTATGGAGCTGTCTAGCATAGAAATGCTTTTGAAATATAGAGAGGCATGAGATCCTATAGTATGGCTATAATAAATCACTAATGAGAGAAGTAGACATAAAAAGAATTCTTTCATATTAAATACCATTTTTAAAATGCCTCTATTATTTAATATACTGTATCTGGATGCTCAAGAACAGAATTAGTGCTGCTGTGTATATTCATGTTACTCAAGGGCTCCTTTTATGGATAATATATCTCAAAATTGTATTGTTTTAAGAGACATTTAATTTAATTGAACTACACGCATACATGTAGATGGTCACAGCTACACATGTATACAGAATTTAAGAAAACGTAAAAATAAGGTAATATAAATGACCAGAATAAGTGGTGGGTTTTTTATTTCATTATAGAGGGTAGGCTTTCACCATTATATATGAAGAAAGTTTTTTTTATTTTAATTATATAACTTTTTGGGGAAAAGAGAACTGCATTTATAGGGCAATATGAGTGTTGAATCTGTTTAGATTATTCTGTAAAGTCTTAAAAGAAGCATATGTTTGAAAAACTGTCAGTAGCAGTTTCAATAATATTGCCTTAAAGAGCTAGGTCTCTGTTTTTAGACATCTAGATTAGAAAGGCAGGGCCTGAACGTTAAGTGCATATGTGCGCAGAATGCAGCTGGAACCTGCATCCCTAAGAGAGCTGCCTAGCTTACAATAAACACAGTTTTCTTATGCATCAGTATGCAACTTGGTTTGAGTTTGATTGAGCTTGTCACTAAGTTCAGTGGAAGTGGAAGGACTTTGGAAGGATTTTGGAAGGACTGATGGACATGTTTAGCCTGTGGTCACTCCTACAGACACACCTGAGTTAAGCAATTGAAATGGATGCTGCTGGCAGAGTTGCAGCACTGAGTGCAGGGCAGGGCACTGCACGAATGTTTACTCAGCTGGTGGAGTGGGGCATTTGCAGTCTGACAAGTTTCATGCTACCACTGCTACTGGTAGGCAAATATTTTAAGGGATGTGGATGCACAAACACTGTCCAAAACTTTTCTTGGTCTGCTTTAGAGGATGTGGAAATGCTGAAACTGCATTAAAATGAGTTGCAAAGATCCTCTGTGTGGCACTAAATGAGCAAGTTTCAGAGCCAGTCAGACACAGAGCTATCGCTGTGGCACCTTTTGACAATGGCTCTGAGAGATGGAACCAGGTAGCTGGAGGTAACAGCAGCAGAGTAATGCAGCTCCTGAGATCTGAGCTAGAGCCTAATTTCAAGAAGTAGTTATACTGTTGACCTGACTGTTTATCTTGTTTGCTCTGACAGACTGAAATGTAAACTTATACATAGTCTCAAACTAGTTGAGCGCTCCTGAAAATGCTGCCTTTGTAACTTTTTGAAGGCAGCTACTCCTTCTACAGTGTTAACACCTGTCAAGCAGAATTTAAATCCTTATGCAATCTACCAGATTTAAATTTTACAGTGAATCTTATTGAAAATTCTGCCACTTTCTCATGATCTTTAACATGACTCTAAAATACAGAAAATAGTATTTTTCAATCTCTTTTGACAGGAATCTGCTGGTCTGATGATGCCCACACCCATCACGGGAGCAAGTAATTCAGTTTTCATTGTCAACATGGCTTCTACAGGTGAATGCCAAAACAAACATTTATAGAGTTGTATCGCTGAATGGTGAGATTACATCTATAGGATTGTAACCACTCCCCAGTTTGGTGGTAGAAATCATTACTAGTGTCTTACATATGCACATCCTATTCTTTGAGGGGTTTTGGCTTGGGTTTTAAAGCATTGTAGGAGCCTGAGGAGAGCAGAAACACTTGTCATAGGAGAATTGTCCTGGCATCACTGACATTTAGGTAAAGTGTATCCTCTTTCTTAACCCATAGTCTTAACAAAATCTGAGATATCTACTCACAGATTGAGGTGTTGCTTTATTCTGAAAAGTTCTTTTGAGACATCATGTTGTTATACAATGTTACCTTGGATTCTCAACTGCAGTGTGGAAGAAATGCAAAAGTACATTCTCTGTGGAGTCCATTCCAAAGGTACATATTTGATGAAGGTCTGGTGCATAAAACATCAGCCAGCTTGCTTTCAGGACCTGTTTCAAACAGTGCCCCAGGACTGACACAAAAGCGTGTGTCATTCTAAGAGTATAATAAATAAACTGTTTCAATAGCAGTCAACATCAATCTCAAATATGAGTATGTTGGACACAATTAGGTAAGCATTTTATAAGCCAGAACATATTTTGTTTTACTGTTGTTTCATAGTACCTACGAGGATTTATTAGCTAGACTTCACAGATCATTGGAATATGGTAGATAAAAATGCAGGATGGTTGTGGGGGACATACCCTTTCCTTTTGGAATAATTTTTTATTTGTAAATATTGGAATAATGGGCATATCTGGTGGCTTGTTCCTCACACAATGTGTCACACCTTTAGAAGCCAAAGTATCTTTGATTGAGATGCTCATGATTTGTCCTAGTTGCATTAAATCTGTGAGACCCTTTAGAAAACACTACGATCGGACTGCATTCAATGTATTTGTCACCACTGGCCACCATTAATTTAAATATAGATTAAAGGAACCCTTGTCAAGACTCATATTTCTCTTAAATAAGCAGAATTAAAGTACTAAGAATTTTCTTTGGAGAAGTACTGTAGCTTTACTTTCCATTCTTGCTTTAGTAAGTGTTCAGGAACAATTAGAGAAACAAATTCATCATGAGCATTGCTTAACTTCTGCAGATATATGTATGCATATGTGTCTAACAAAGAAACCCCTGTGTTTCTTTCGAATAAATTGTGGAGAAAAGTCTGGTTGAAAGACCACATCAATATGTTTTGTAAGAAAGTCGGTACAATGTATATCAAATTATTTCAAAAAAGGGAGCCAGAAGTATTATATGAAAGCATGAAAGCCAGCATTAACACATATTGTGCACTTCACATTATCTCAGTAATTTTTCATTGTTCCTGGAACATGTTCGCTATTTGCAATAATCTAAATTTTCTGTCTTACCTATCTTTCTTGCATTTTTAACCAACCACTCTGATGGTTAGCTCTGATACTAATCATATATAATACTTCCCTCATTCATGATAGAGATCCTCTTTTAGTTGAAATTACTAAATACTCAGGAATGCCTCCTTCTGAGTGTCTTTTCCTTATCTTAAAATCCCATTGTAAACTTTCAATCACTTACATATTTGCTCAGTTTTATCTTCAAAATGTCCCATGGTCTCCTTTAATTTGAGATCCAAATGAAAAGTAAACACAATTTTCTACTATCAATAGCACTTAAGGTCTGATGGTTACCAATTAGAGAAAATTAATTAAAATAATTAATTCACAATTTATTGTAATGTATTAACAGCATATTATGATAAGCAGATGATGGGTGTGAGCGAGATCAGGAGTTGAAATAAATAGCTGATGCCTGATACTAAATTTTGAATATTTATTTCTTCATGTATTTCAGGACTTGCAACTTCCTAAATAGAGCAGAAGGCGAGAAAAGGTTAGTGTTGTAGTTTTGGAAACCTAGACTTAAGCAATGCTACTTTGGATATTTTTACTGTGTTTTCTAGGCATTCCTTCAATTTGGCATTGAAAGAAGTGGAGAAAAAGTCATGAAAGGCATTTATTGTCTGCAATTATTCTCATTAAGTGGGATTCTAAAAGACATAGTGGGGATCCCTCTGGTTCCTGTCACTCTGGCTTTTTTCTGCTGTCCCTGTTCTCTGCTTACAAACCTCTGTAAGCAGATGGACAAAGGTCACAGACTATTTCTTTCAAATAAAAATCTCTTAACACTTTTCTCCTTATGCAATCATAAAGGTGCATAAAGAAGTTTGAAGAAGTTTTGGGGTGCAGAGTCAAGACACAAGGGAAAGGAGTGAAGCAGAGCAGTCTGGAGCTGAAGAGGAGTTTTTTCACTCAGCAGCAGATAGACTGTGTGTAAGAAAGGCAGCTGGCTTCTTCAGCCCTTTCCTTGGAGACCACAAATTAGACTAAACCAGGTCAGGAGTCTAGTTGTGACCTTCTGTGGAATATTTTTTCCCCACTAGCTGTTCATAGGGACACCACTCAGTTTCCTGTTATAAGCCCACTGTAATGGTGGGCTGACCTAAACCTTACTGAGACCCAGTATGGAGTAATTTGGCAGGAGAATGATTTCATACACGCAGAGTGCAGACTACTTCATTTTGTAATAGGCTCCCACATAGACAATCTGTTACTTGCGCCTCAAAACACCACATGTAGCCAGGTCCTCTAGGTGACTTCAGCTGGTGACAGTCTCCATGGTTTGTGCTCCTAACAGTATGGTTCTGCTCTTGCAATCCTCTGTGTGGAGGAATGGAGTTGCCTCATTTTACTATTTTTTCTGCTCTTTGTAGTCAGACCTTTCTGACAGTTACCTAATAATAAAATTCTCTGTCTTTCTTCTGGTAATGCTGAATTATCAGACATAATTAGAGGCAATAAACCAAGTGTTCTACGCTTCTGGGGAATAGGTTTTCCTGTGGAATACTTTAAATACTCAGTGGTTATGCAAGTATCAGTTGTCTCCACTCTCATTTCAACTCTTATCTTCTATAAAATGTGATAATTAGTAGGAAGACCAGATTCTCGGTTGCACCTTATTTAAGTCTTCACTTTTGCATTCTGTAGACCGAGTGATACAAACACCTATCAGGTTTGTGTTATATATAGGGCACAGACATGCTTTCTTACTACTGAAAGCATGGCATAGTTCTTGCCTTTCCCTATGTTGCTGCTATTGTTCTTTTATGATGCAGGTTTTTTTTTCTCTTATGGGTAACAAATACAGTTCAAAGTCTTTTAAATTCTGTTGAAGAACATAATCATTTTTTCATTTATGGGACCTATGAAAAAAGTCTTGTTTAGTCATGATTGTTTTAATTAATTAAATTTATGCTTAGAATGTTCTGGAAAAATATTTATCTGCCCTTCTGTTGATGTGCTTGCCTTTTATAATAATTAACATTTTGCACTTGATAACTGGCTATCAGTTTGGGCATTTCCTGCTCTCTAGAGGCAAGCTTATCTGACATTTAAGATTATTGTTAATATCATATCCCATAGGAAATGTTCTTAAGGATGTTATCAAGAATATCTTGAAGATTTCTGCATCAGAAAAGCAGATCAAGTTCTGCATTTTTACCCTAAAATTACTTATTCATAGAGTCTTTTGAGCTGGCAATGCGTGATAAGAAATATTCACATTAAAATTATAAAATTATTGTCTATATATTTTAAGTGCTGTAGTTAAACCCTTTTAAAGTTATTTTAAACTACTTGAAGGAGGTGGATGATTGTCTTCCATCCCATGAAACAGTAATGCATTTTCTTACTAATACAAATGATGCAAGAAAGGAGCTACTATTAAAGCTAGCTCAATCTCTCCTTATCTTTTTTTCCCTGAAAGACCTGTTTCAGTTTGGGTGGCTTGTTATGTCATTTGATTCAGCTGTGTGAGCACTTCCAGCTAAAGGCTTTTTCTTGAGGAACTTCAATACAGCAGCTTTTATTTGCAGCTCATTTTCTGTCATGTTCAGTGAAATTGAACACATTTCTAAATTAGGATCAGGCCCACAGTTTATTCCAAATACTTTTCTTATGATCTGGGTCATTTGTGGGTCTTGGTGGAAATTATGCATTTTAACCACCAGTTGAAAAGAAAAATATGCTCCGCAAAGCTGCAGTCCTCATCACCATGTCTTGGTTATTAACAACTTATTATATATACCTGCAGAAAGCTTTCATTGCACAGTCCATGAAATAGCTTCCAGAGCTGAAAAATAGTAACTGCTTTTTGGATGGATATTGAACACCTTCAATCCTTAGCAATGTTTGCAGGACAAAAGAAGGCATAGGACAAACAGGAGATGCTTAATATTTTACAAGGTCAAAGTGAATTAAATTACAATGAGAGAAATATCTTACATAAATCCATTCAGACATGCAGTATCTCTTAGACACATTTTTGTCTATTTAATGAATCCAAGGATGTCAAACAAGTCAATGTTATCCCAGTCTGAATTGAGATCAGTGATTTCTGTGTTATCCATTTCTTCTACTTGTGGCTAGAATTACCCTACATGTCAAGAATGTTTTGAGTTTTACAGAGTGAGTGCCATATCATAGGTATGTCCTGTAGAAATTACACAAGCCCTACACTGTAAGCAGATATTAATGGATCAATAGTAAGGCTGTCTTTACTGTTTGTTGTAGCTGTTACTCCCAATAATAATTCTCAGCTGTAAATTCCTTTATGCAGCATCTAACAAAAGGGTTAGGTAGTGATTTTCCAAATACAGTGGACAGATTTTCAAAGCTGTCCAGATACATTTGCACTGAAAAAAAAAAAAAAGAAACCATCCAGTATGGTCTTTTTCATTAAGGGTAGTTTGTCTAAATCACCTAGATTACCCTGAAAATCATACTAAATTTGATTAATTTCTGGCTTTTTAAAAATTTAGTCCTTATTTTAGTTGGATGTAGGTTTACTTCTATCTACAACAAAATTCTTTATCATCTCCCTGAACACAGAAAAGGACCTTAAAGAAACTGCAAATTAATATAGTGAAAACTCCCTTTAACTGTGTACTTTGCTTTAATTCCCTTTAATTTGAAAAGCAGAAATGGATTTATAGAGGTCTTGGTGATTACACCTGAGAGGCCTTTTATGAAAAGTTCCTTTCCCAAGTCTTTTAGGCCCTTAAGCTTCAGAAGAAACACAATAGAGTGGAACAGGTTGTCAGTTACTTTTCCATATCTTCTAAAAACAATACTTGCTTCCTGATATTTCCTAATAATTAATCTGTACTTCAAGAATTTTTTACCATTAACATGGAGTTGCAACATGTTTTTTCCTCAGAAAGCCTAGACCAGATACAGAGGCCATCCAATCTTCTGAAGAAAGGGCTTCATCTGAGAAATACTCACTTTTTGAGGAAAAATCCAGTGGGTTTTTTTTCTGAACCAGTCTGTTAAGCCAGTGTTGTCCACTTGGAAAAAAAAAACCATGGAAAGTCACCTATTATGTGTCAGCCCTGTTTGAGTTTGCAAGGATTTTTGTGCCATCAGAAACCCCCCTTTTTCTCTACACAAGGGGCATGCCAAAGGCTTACTTTTATGAACATCTTACTGAAAGTATGTTTAAGACACTTAAACATACTACTGTGTGTACTAGATTAGTAACATTTATCATTCCTCTGCTGTCTCAAAACATGGTGTTGTTTTGCTCTAAATGGCTTAGAGAACAAAACTAGTATTTTATCATGTATTTTTCAGAAAGTTTCTAAAGACTTCAGATATTTTTACATTTCTTCTTGTGTCAGCAATCTGATTAAAAGCAGTTGTACCGGTGTGGAGCTGCTGAGATTGATCAGTGAGTGATAAAATTCTATCAAAATACATCACTGCTAACCAGGAGAATCTTCATCCTAAAGAGGTACACTTCTTTTCTGGTTCCTCCTAATGCTGATCACAGGCTACACCTGAATTATCTTTGTGGAACCAAATTAAAATCTATGATTAAACTGCAGTTTGTATTTTCCATTGCACAAATGTCAAACTATCTTGAATATTTTTTTAGAATTTTAGCTGTTTTTTCTGCTATATAAAGCTCAGCTTTGTTTTTTCATACTCTTACCAGTAGGCCCTGGATTAAGCTATCTATTGCCTGCAAGTAATCAAACATTTTCTTGCTTTAGCCATGGAGGAAGCAAGGCTTCTGTTATAGCTTTCCTTTTCCAGTACACTTTGTTTAGATGCTTCTGATGAAAGTCCCATCTGGTTTTAACTGTATGGCTGCAAGGCAAAAGTCAAGTCCTTCTGCTTTTCTTTCTTTTTTGTTTTATTCATTTTCCTCTCACATGCCCTTTGTGCTAACTAGATAATAATCCTGGTATGGATACTTCTCCTTTCATCCTGCAGCAGAAGAAATACACTTTAGAGGCAGTGATGTACTCAGGGCAGATTTTTCTTGCTATTAATACTTTAAGATCCTGCCTTTGGCAGAAATTTGGAAAGTACCACGTTCTTGGTGGGGCTAGAGGAGACCAGGTGGGGTTTCTTCAGCTGCAGAGTGATTGACACACATGCTGTGTGAGCAATTACCACAGTGAGTTACCCTATGGTTGAGCACCTGGACTACTAAACAAAAAAGTGTTCTAAAAAGGTCTTCTGCTTGTAGATAGGGGTTAGATTGGTCTATTTATGTATTTTAAAAATCTGTATGCTGTAGTGAACATATATTGCTCAGTTCCAGGTTTAAGCCTGCTTTGAGCTGCTAATCATTGTGGCTTTCTATTGCAGATATCTATTTTGATTTCTACATATTTCATAAAATTATTGTTATTATTAATTCACTAAGCTGCCACCCGCTTCTAATATCTCTGCCCATTCAATAAGATTTTTATTGAGGTGGAAGCAAGGCATTTGCAGGGTGCTTTTAAAAGTGAAGGGTAACAAGGTGTCCCTGTTTCAACTGACTTAACATTTATTGCATTGATGTGCTGCTGTTATAAGAAGAATCCCCTTAAGACTAGAGGTGACTGTTGATCGTGTGGAGTCACTAAATATATCTTTTATTTAATCTCTACTGTTTTCCTGATTACTGCTATCTGGAGCATAAGAAGTGACCCAACCTGTCTGACATTTTGCTGGTAAAGCCTCACAGACGAGAGCAGGTGGCACATTTGTGCATTCACCACAAAAGACCAAGAAAAGCTTGCATTAAATATTCCTAAGTCTATTGTGCAGACACTGTACAGCCAATTGTACAGCCTTGGGCTTAATAAAGGAATGGGATCATCTCCTGAATTTCAAAGGTGAAGCTGAGGTCTACAGCAGTACACTTACTACACTTACAGTAGTACACTTACTAACATTGAATAAAAGTGCTTTTCAAATTAACTGAAGTATTTTGAAAAACACCATTTTCTGAACTGATAAATCAGGGTGTAACTTAGCTCAAGTAAAAGTACTGCATTAGCACAGAAAAGAACTTTTGCTATTTTACTGACTGAAGTTTAAAAACAGCTGAGCAACTTTAAAAATGTTTGCATTCTCTTGTGTTATTTTTGTAGAAAAAACTTTCATATATTTAGAGTATTTTTTGCTTTTCTATGCAAAGGTTATGCTTTTCAGAGTATATGGCATACTGCAGCATTGTTTTCCTTTACACTTTGTGAGTACTCAAATGTTTGCTCCAAACTTAGAGGTAAGTAAGTCATAAAAATGCAGCACATTAGCAGTTGTGCAGGTTTTCTTTTCATATTTCTTCTCCTCCAGAAAAGGAACCAACTGCCAGATTGAAGTTTTCTGTACTGCATGTGTTACTTATTGTAGAAAAATAGATTTACTTCTTTCTGGGTAAATTTTTAATTCTTTAGCTGTTGCAGTTAGTTTCTCCTGGACTGTTGATGTTTATTTGTAGTTTCATTTAAAACCAAGGGTTTTTTTCCTCTTTTATTAAGCAGACTTTGTCCATGGAAGGACTTCTGTAGGAATTAGCTTTATACATGTGATTACTACAGTTGATAAGAAGCAGTGGTCATGCTTAATGTAGAGATTTAATTCTTCTGAGAAAAAGGATTTCAGGAATCCATAGTGAGTTTAAATGTACAAACTGGTATTGTTTGAAACACAAGTGCCAGAGTAATTTCCAAAGCCAGCAGCAAAATGGTAAAAGACCCTGCTGGTATATATACAAAGTCACCATCGGCAACCATCCATGACATGAAGACAAATAGAGCTCAAGCAGAATAAGCATGAAGCACACATCACAACACACACTGTTACCTATTTGCACAAGTGAGGTGTTTATATCCAATATATAAATATATGTTCATATATATTCAGTATATATTATATTGAATTTAGTAGGATTTGTCAGAGGTGGACAACAGCAGTAAACAGCACCTATTGTCATTTTTAATTAGAATCACATTTTCTCCAAACCATGGAATATGTCTGAAGAAAATTATTTAACTCTGGGGAGCCTTGTGGTATAAGTAAGATCGCAAAGTAACTATAATTAGACTAGATCACAAAAGATAATATCCTACCTAAAAAAGGAAATATTTTCTAGTGTTCATTTTAAACTAAAATGAGGGTGTGAAATGTGTGAGTATTTAATCATTCTGAAAGTACTTACAAATCTGATGTTTTCTGAATAGCATCCTGGTCTCTGAATGTAAGTGTGATTTAAGCAGTAAAGGGGATAGATCTTACATCTTACAGTTAGCAGGGATGAGGAAGGCTAGGAAGTTGTTATCATCCTTAAAAAAAATTCATGACCAAGGGTATTTGGTATCTGCTCAAACCATATCAGTTTTCACATGAACTTTGTTATTTTTGCAAGTCTTTGCTGTTTAGTTGATGGGTTCAAAGTCTATAAGGACCCATTGGCAAGTAACCTTGGATGTTAAATGAGGATAAAGTGAGAGTGGACTGGTCTTAGTACTGTGTTTTAGAAAAGAATGACCACAAAAGGCATGGAAGGGTAGATAAATGAATGGATAGTTAGAAATTAATTCAAAGACGTGTTTTCCTATATCATAGAAAATTTGAAAGAGATACTACATAATATATAAAATTTTCTCAAGCAAAAAATGGTTTGTCTTAAAATGACTATAATCAGCCCTGAATATTTCCATTACCAGACATGCTCACATAAATACAAAAGTAATGCCCACATGCAAATATATATGATATCAATATTAATATTTTAGAATTGCACAGAATGGCCTTCAGTGCTCCACTAAAAAGAAAATCACTGAAATGTTGCCCTTACCTTTTAGTGACTGTTGTTGGACTGTCTTTCAATCTGATGGCATTATTATTGCTGGCTGTTCCCAAAATTTGCAGTATACTTATTCTTCAACTTTGTTTCCCTTTCATGCTTGCATTTTAGCTGACCAGACAAATATGAACCACACATAGAATTGTTCAGGTAGGTTTGAAATTGAGCAGAATGAGTCCATCCATCCACATGTGGGAACTTTTGAGCCATGGCCTTTGGAGACACGTAATTATTAGTCAACAAATAATCTTCTTACTGGTGATTGATGTACTGTGATCCTTCTCACTAATCCTTTCTGTGATTCTTCTAATTAATTGATGAGGGAGATTAGTAGGAGTGTTTGTGGACCAAGGGAAAGCCCAGCCTTAAGGGAATATATTTCTGCTCTTTTCTGTTACCCTTTCTTTTTTTCCTCTCTTTCATGTAATTACTACATAGGGAGAAAATATTGAGTCATTTCCTGGATTTGTCAGGTACACCTCACTGCTGTGGTTTTTTACACCTACACCTAAATGCAATCTTACGAATGACAATTTCTGAACCTATTTTCTCAAGAAGCAGAGACATTTTCATGTCAGTGTGCTGCTGGATCCAGTTGAGGCACAATCAAACAAGAACAAGGCCAATGGCTTTGAAATGACTCGTGAGCCTTTCTTCCTGATCCAAGGTCTTTGGCTGTTATCCTGTTATCATTCAAATAATCTTGGGCACATAGCTGCCTTTTTGTAAAACTGCTACTCAATATAGTGAGCATATCAGCTTTATGTATCATTAATGATACTCGATATAACATAAAATTAGAATTGTGTAGATTGACCATACTTGATCTTGACTGCAGCCTTTTATACAAAATTAAAGCTTAAAAGTTTTCTGAACTAATTTGAACAAGCAGAATTGCTTTATACTACATCAGCACTTTGCCACATGAGACTACATTATTTTTCATGTGATAAGAGAAACCCCAAAGACAAATTTATCTCTTTACATAACCACTATTTCTTACAGGAAATGGTTTTTCTCAGAGAGAATCTTCAGCTTACAAGATGCATAATTTATCACAGAACATATAATGAGCCCACTTCCATATAGTCTTTGAACACTATATGTATTTGCTACAGCAGTTACAACAGCTCTTCTACATCCTGTGAAGGTTTCATGTAATTTCCTATGCTTGTATCTCCTTTCTAATGATTCTCATTTTGCAAGCTATAAATGGAATATTTTTGGAAAAAAATTAGCAGAAGAGGTAATGTTTAAACATAATGCCTGGGAAACAATGGCTGGGTAGGGAGAATAAGTCATTTTTTAATATTAAGTTTCTCTTAAGAAGTAATTTCTTATGTGTAGCAATAGCTCGATGGCCTATTCTACTTAAAGCTGAAGAGCATTTTCTGTTCAAGAAAAGCCTTTTCTCCTTTGAAGGACTCTGAGATTTTCTGTTTAGCTTCACATGATTGCATACTAGTTTTCACATTCCAAATTCAGAGTAATATGAACTAGATGTCCCCAGCAGCTGGTCTGTATCTCCCAAACCAACACAGCAGGAACAAATTTTCTGAAAGTAGAATTTACCACCATTTTCGCCTTTGCCTGTGAGAAGAGTGCAGGCAATGGCTTCAACAGTATGATATTCAACTTGTTTGTGCCACCAAGAATCCCTTCGGAGAGAGGTAGATTTAAACTTCTGTCTAAAAATAACTAGTTATTGAGTGTGGCCTTGAACCCAGTGTTCCCTACAGAGAATAGGGGGTATATATGGGGTACCCATTGACACAGCAGAGATAAAGGAAGGTAGTTTAATGATATGGCTGAGATGAGGCTGTTGAACTTCAGTCTAGGAGGAAGGAGGAGGGAAACAGGGAAATATGATACAAGGACAGAATAAGGCTTCACTTCAAACCCCTTCATTTTGAATGGTTTGGGGTTTTTTTGCTCCAAGTCTTATCTTTTAAGCTGTCCTGACAGCTTTTCCCATCTAAGAGGATGCTTAATCATTAATTCTTCTGAACTAATTTTACAAATTAACATAAGTATATTATTAAATATAGCCATATACAAAAATATAAAACTGTCATCTTATGTAAGGGACACAATGAGACTTCTGATTGGAAATCTTTCTGCTACAGTATTACCTATACCTTTATTATTTGCACCTTTACAAAGACAGCTATACATATGACCTTGCAAGCAGAGGCAGAAGGATGGATTTGTTCTTGTTGCCATATGGAAAATTCATAGTCACTTCAAAAGCAAATACTTTCAAGCCTAGCAATGCATGGTGAAATTATGGCATTTTAACTTTCAGAGGGGATAGGAAAGCAGTCAAGCAAAACCTGAGATACCAGATATTTCTGAAAAAAAACAGAGTTCAAAGTGGTATATCCAATAATGGGGAACTGACTGAGAAATTAGAGTTAGCATCATCAGTAGGTCTGGCATTTCTGGCACACTGGTGTCCTCAGAGTCAGAATCAAAACAATGACCATGTCATGACAGCATGACCATTGATGACAATGTCATCAGAACATGACCAAATTTCTTGTTCTTTTTGCTGTGGGATAATCTGCACGGCTCTGTTTCTGACAATCTTGATGCTTTTTCCTTCTTGGAATTCAAACTGTATTTGGAAAGAGAGGCCTGGCAATCAACTGAGACATACAACAAATAGAAACACACTGAATTTTCTGGGAAAGCTGAGTTGGAATCAGTCTGAATCAGAGCTACTTCATATCAAAGGGGACAAAAGGAACAAGAATGGTGCCAAAGGAAGTGATGCAAGTCCAGAAATGCTTGGATTCACTTTGCATACTGAACATTTGTCTTCTCCCTTCAAAGTAATGAATCAACATTATTTTCCCATACCTTTACATCTCATTGAGTTCCTGGGCAAAGTCTTATCTCCCTTGATTTAGGGTTGTGCAATAAGCTGGTTAATGTGCACTGATACAGGTGATTACCCTCCTATTGTCACTGCCCTTCAGTGTTTGCTTTAAGCCCCTGTTACGTTCAAGAGGAAGCCTATCTCTTTTTACAAGTATTAATCATCCCTTAGTCAGAAGTCCTGGTATTGAGTGCAGGTGAGCTGTGCTCAGGAGGCATCACCCTCAGCAAAGGTGTTGTCTCACAAATGTGTGCCAGTTGTGCCACTGCTAGGCCCGAAAGGAGCAATTAAAAATAAGGCTTAAAATATAGCCCTGCCTGGATTAAAGACACTTAGGCTTAAAGAAGGGTTGAAATTAAGAAATGAGATATTCAATGAGGGATGAGGTCTCTCAGCAACTAGGGTGAAAATAGAGTTGTGCTACCTGTACAACATGAAGTTGGGGTCTGTCTCCTCCTGTGGAAGGACTGCTTGTCCTTTGGTTTTGATGTCCTTGTGAACATCTTTGTTTCTGCTCTCAAGATAGTGCATTACACGACTGTGACTTGCAGACTAGTTTTCATTCAAAGATGGCTGTGGGAAGCATATTTGTATGTAGCCATGTCTCCTTGTAAGACACTCTTCATAAAGTATCTGAACTGTCCTCTGGAAGAGACTATCTGTCCCCATTCACTGTGTATTAGAGCATTTTAACTTCTGACAAAGCATTAGTACTTTTCAGCCAGCTTACATGTTTTACTGGGGTATTTATGCTTTCATTCTATAAATATTTTCTCCTCACTTTGAAAGTAATGTATTTATTTTTGTTTATTATTATGGGTATGATAGCACTGATATTACATTTGAATCGTGTTCTCTTTGGCCTCAGCAATAAATAGACAATTTGGGACAATGTTGTTCTGCAGCAATATTCCAGTCGTAGCAAAATCATGTTCCTGAAAGGTTATTTTTAATACAGTATGTGAGATCTAGGTAATCAGGACCAGCAGACACAAAATACATCCTCAGCAAGATGAGTGCTCAACTCTAAATGATCCTCAGAGCTTGACATCACCATGGCTACTCATGATGTGGTAAGAACTGAACATGACAGGTTTGGCTGCAGTTCATGTCCTTTCAAAGTGTGAAGATTTTTGGGAGCTCCCTCCCAAAATATACACTGGCTGCAGAAATACCAGACAGTGGTCTGAAATGTGAACAGTGGAAATCAGGAATCCTGTTTTCCTCTTTGTACTTCAAGTCTGAGTCTTTAAGGACTGAGCTCTAGACCTGAAAGACATAAGCAGGCTTTTTTTTTTTCCCTGTCCTTGAGAACCTGTCATGAAAACTGTAGGAATGTGGTATTTCTGAGGCCTCTGTCCCATTTAGGTTTCTTGGCGCATTGATTCAAAGGTAGTTTTTCAGGGAAGTTAGACATGCTCAGCCCTTTGCCCTGATTCCAGTGTACAATTTCCTTATGATTTTCTCAGTGCTCTGCACTGAAAAAATGCTGTTATGCTTTTAGTCCCCCTTTGCATCCATCCTTCCTCCTTAGAAAATGAGAAGGATGGGGATTTTTTGCACAATGAAGGATCAAGGGATCTTCATCCAGATTCATAAACCCTATTTGAGATATTTTAGATGAAAATAAAAGGGAATGTTTGTATATTTTTGTCCTGTAACATTCTTAAGAGGCTGCATTAACACTACACATTAGAGTGAGATTTCACAATATGGTTTCTGGGTGAAAAATCTAGTTAGCTTTTCATCAGACTACTACCCTCACTAACATGTGGGGAGTGTGCTCTGTGCCAGTGAAATGAGCTGGGTTGTGAACAGCCTTCTAAAATATAGAACGGCAACCTCAGCAGCTTGGTCTTTAACATGTTCTTTGTGAGTGACTTGGCCTGCATCACAGGAATATTTCTTGGTGGTGAAGTGTGTTTTCTAAGCCAGTAGAGATCTCTGTTACTATTTTTGTTTGTTTTCTTCTTCTCTTTCAATCATTGTTGTGTATGAATTTTTTAGTCACTTTAATTTCTAAATTAAAGAAATTTAATTTTCTTTAATTAAAAAGGGAGAATTATTAAAGTACTTTAATTATTTGTATATTATTTTGTTGATTGCTTAGTCTCCATATATAGCTAGTTAATATATAAAATAACAAAATAAAAATCACATCTGTACATGTTTTGTAGATTGTTCTCTAGACTGTCAAAAGTAGTAAGAAATCTTATAAATCTTACAATCTTACAGTAATAGCATAAAATCTACAAACATGTGATCTCATGAATTCCTTTACTGTGCTCCCCTCCTTGTGGCCATTTATCAGTGCTAGACAAAATGCCACACATAAATTATGTAAGTTACAGTCTTTGAAGCACATAATAATAACTTCAGGACACGAATAAAGTAATGGGATATGTAAAGGTATGCAAGCTCCTTGTCTTGGATTAAATAAATTGTTGTAAGTAACAAATGATTTCCAGTTACTTTCATGATTCCTCCTCCATGAATTCAAACTCTTTCCATTCAATATTTTCACTGCAAATGGCACAAAAGCAGGAAAAAAGAAGAATGGTAGCAGAATAGTAGTGTCACAAAGAGAAAGCAGACAAATTTACCAATGGAGCCTTATCTTCTCTATCAGGAGTGGCAGGGAGTCTCTGACAAATGATACCTGTGTGATAGCTCTTCTGAGAGACTCACAGCAGATACAGCCCTGGCAAAATAAATCAGGAAATCTCTCTTCTGTAAAACTGCAGACCTGTTTCTGTTTAAAAAGAGTTCAACCATCACAGCATATATGGGTTTTCCGTCGGTGATGTTGCTCATCGGCTTGTTTATGGGAGAGAGGGAATTTGGGGGGTTGCCACCAGATACAGTGACATCATAATTTTTCCTCTCTGCTCTTGATTTGTTGACTCGATTCACTGCACAATATTCAAAATGTCTTCCTTGTATTATGGGACCAAGCCTGAGGCAGAGTTTTCAAAACTGTATTCAGGGAGGGCCAAATAGGGAATGGGACATCACACTAGGGAGTAGGCAGCAAAATGTGTCTGCTCTGTGACTTGACATGGTAAAGATTTACAAAGTACTTTTCCAAGCTCTTGTTAAAGTTCTATAGGATATGCTTGAGATTCTCTGCTCTCTGTCACCCTGAAGAAAGCCCATATATTGCAACAGTTTTAACTCACGGCATCTGTGTCAAAGTCATTAAGCAGAAAAAATACTCTTATGAATAGAGACCACAGGATCAAGCAGCATATGTAATATAACTGTCTCTTCTGGGAATTGGAAAAAAGTAATCAAGTTTTAACATTGGATGGGTGTTGTCATTTCTAATGGCAGCAGAGGTCTGGAATTTGTATTAATTGTCAAAAGTTAAATGACTGTACAGTTTTTACAGTTGGGATAAGGAAATCCTCATTGAGAATGAATGAGTCATAAAAAGAGCTAGGTTTATGCACAGTAATTAACTTCTTGTTGTCCTAGTGTATAATCTGTTAGCTACTGGCACTAGGCCATCATGATAGAGGACATCAAAGTACCAGTTCTGCCTATTTCTCCTTTTAGGTGAAAAGAGCAGAAATTCTACATATCCTTAATATGCAAAGTTTGGAGATTTTTTTTTCATACTGGTTAAAAAAACTAACACAAAAATAGTGAAGAGAAGAAATAATTTACTAAGTAGTGAAGAGAACAGCAGAAGCTCAATGCCATATGTGTGCAGCAATATATACAGTGTATGCAGTGTATTTCATAGATCCTAACCAGTAAGCAAGTTCTGAACTGTGTGATTATACTGAGTCTCCCTCCTCGCAGAAATTTCATTGGCCTCTGTGAAATATTTCTATGTGCAAGGAGGTAAAAAATCCTTTCAGGACTGCATTGATAAATTAATGTTTGCAAGATAAAGACAGTAAAGAATTAGACTTCATTATATTTACAGTTTGTTCCATGTCCTTAGGGCTTGTTGAATTTATATGCAGTATAAACCATTTACGGAAGCTCAAGCCTATGAAAGATACTCCACCAAAGAGATGTAAAATGCCAAAGTTTTAGAAAGTGGTCACATTTTCTGATTGGTTGTCTTCATTTGAATTGTACTTTTGCTTTTAACCTATTTATTTAATGGATATCTTTGGAACTATTGTAAGCAAAATTTCTTCCTGACTACATTTAGCAGAACTGAGGTGCTCTATTGGGAAAGACAGAGAAAAGGAACGTATGTGAAATAGGCATGTAGGTTTTAATGTAAGACAACAATATAAATATAAATTTTCTTATGAATGAAATGTTTTATAACTCCTGTTCATTGTTAACAAATAAAAACAAAATACATTATAACATTAAAATGTGAGAACTTTGTGACTGATATAATTTTGCTGTCAAAGCCAACCTACAAAACAAAAAATAGGATAAATTAATCTCACATTTAAATTGTAAATATTTTTCTTAAGTTTATGCATTATGCTCATGTCAAGAGTAATAATATGTGTATGTGTGCTAAAACACCTTCTTATCCACACAGTGTATATTTATAGTTTCCCTATACTTTGTTAAGAAGTTAAATAATGTGCTTCACTTCATTATTTTTTTGAAAGAAAAGTATCATCACTGTGATTTGCTTGTACCCATGGCCTGTCAAAGCATGCTGGAAAGAGGCAGGTAAGAAAGGCCTGGAAGCTCCACTGGACTCAAAGGGTATCCATGCAGCATCATGGGCTGACATGTGACCCAAAGGGGCAGCAACTATGGAAGTGTCCATTAGCTAATCCCGTGACATCAAATATATATAGGAAATGTTTTTTTAACTTTTTAAAACTTTTTTAACTTGGCATTTTTAGATGCCAGAATGTGGTGAAAGGCCAAGTCTGAGTAACAGCAAAAATAGATACTTTATGAGAAAATTGGACAATTATGGGAAAATCAGTCTCCTAAAAAATGAATATTTTGGCAAAATGAAAAAAAAAGGAAAAAAATGGAGGCTCTTTAGCCTCTGGGTTGAAACAAGATATACAGAATTATTTTTCCTACATATATATAGGAAATTTTTGGTTCTTTCAGCTCTTGATATTGATAATGCCATATATGAAAATAGTTTTGCTATGGTTATGTTAAATGAGCTAGACTACAGGCATGAAATTTTTGGAGTAGGTGGTATTGTTTTCTAGATGACAGTTTCTATTTTGTCTTGCTCCTTACACGTGTTCTCTTTTCCAATTAACATAGAAATAAAATATTGGTACTTGGAATGAATAGAGAATTCTCTTCTTTTTAAGTATTCTCTGTTTTGATATTTCCCAGAGGAAATGTTTTCAAAAGTTAAGTTATCATAGTAATTTTCTGTATATCTTGTTTCAACACAGAGGCTAAAGAGCCTGACTCCATTTTTTTTCTTTTTAGTTTTTCATTTTGCCAAAATATTAATATTTTAGGAGATTGACTGATTTTCACATAACTGTCCAATTTTCCAATAAAGTACCTATTTTTGTTGTTACTCAGACCTGGCCTTTCACCACCTTCTGGCATCTAAAAATGCCAAGTTAAAAAAGCATTTGTCCTTTGCAGAAAGCTCTGCTTTTGGAAGGGTTCAAGGCCAGTCTGGATGGGGCTTTGAGCACAGTGGTCTAGTGGAAGGTGTCTCTGACCACAGAAAGGAACTGGATGATCTTGAAGGGCCCTCCCAACTAAACAATTATGTGATCTCTGAATATAGAAGTATGCTGTAGCAACCTCAAGCCTGTCTGACTGATTCCTCTCTTTCTTTTTTTATTGATCCTCTGTTATGAGATTTTCTATTATGGGGTTCGGAACCCTTCATTTTGTTAGAATAATTTCTTTCTATTTATTAAAATAATGATGCTGGTCTTAGTTAATTCTCTACTTTATGTTCCTTTCAGCTTGAATATTTATGTACCTAGACATCCAATCTTAATTTTATCTACAGTTTCTAGATCATTGACTTCATTGATTTTTATGCATTTGTTGCAGTATTTGCATTGTAAATGCTCTGAGAGACTATTTGCTTTTAAACTGGATTTTGCTTCAATCACTAAAGAGATTTTCACTTGTCCTTGGCACTGTAAAATTTGTGTTTATCAACTGCCAATTTTATATAAAGTCTCAACCAATTAACCTAGTTCAAGGATCACAGATAAAGAAAATGATGATCTATTCTTTTTTATTTTCTACCTCAAAGAAAAAAAAGGTAAGGAAAAACAATTTTTAACAAATCAAAAGGGAGAAATTACTACTGAAATGAACATGAAATCCACATAAAAAGCAGAAGTTGATGGAAATTGTGAATAGAATTCTTGTGAGGTACAAATACACTTATAAGGTGAAAGCCAGTATAGACTTTTATATTTGTACTCTAAGTTTGGAGCATATGTAAGAAATTATGACGTCACCAAATGCCAAGCCCATCACCAACATTGGGTGAAAAATTGCTAAGTCATCACAGAGAAAACACAGATTGATTTCTAACATCACTTCAAGTATATGATGAATTTCACTGAAACTAATGCTGTAAAACAACATCAATAATATCTCCTTTATGTTTAAATTACACATGCTTTAATCTGTGTGTTATGCAGTACTCTTCTCAAAAATAATGAATGTAGATTTGGGGTTTACTTGTGACTTTGTTGTGTATTGTTATATATTCTGCCTAATAGCATTAACTTGATGACAATAAAGTTATCTTGTGACTGTTCTCTTTGATTAAAAGCATATATCTATTGCTTGAGAATAGTTGGTGTCCATCCCAGGTTATGCTAAGACTTAAGAAATAGAAACTAGTCATTGCAGTGCCTAGAGCAAACTTCTTGTGTTATGCAGACTATAATCTCCTACTGGGGAGTTGTTCATTTGGTTTGCAGAACATTCATGTACTTTACTAAATTATAGGCAACAACTTTTTTTGTTTTTTTAATACAAGCAACTTGCAAGCAGAATAGGTGCTGTCTTGTTGTGATGTTATTTCTTCTTGCTGACTTAAATGGTAGACTGTTATTGTGTATAATGCAAAAGAAGGGAGAATATTAGACCTTGAGGTAACAATATTAATGTAGACTACAGAATTTAACATTTCCTTTGAAGTTTATTCTTGTGTAGAGCTGGCATGCTTATGTTACCCCACTTGTTGGAGGAGTATGTGCAAGTGTAAATATTGCATAAATGAAATGCTGTACCTTGCTCAGGCTTGTATTTTACTCATAGTTAGTATTTCAGCTCTGGAATTTAATATTAGCTTTTCTTGATTTTTTTTTTCCTAAGAAAATATAGTTTATAAGTCAATGCAAAATTAAAAGATTGCTTAAATTCAATTGTTTTAAAGTGGTCCTTTCCACTGAATCCTGTCAGAATTTGTTGTTGTTGTTGTACAAAGCTAGGTTTTGTGACCAGACAGAAAAATTTTCAATACTATTCTGGAGCATGTTCTTGCCAACTAAATGTACTAGTAGCATGCCTTATCATAATTGAGATTCCTATTTCCAAATGCTACCTAATCTGCTGAAGGAAAGCTATGGATCTGTGCATTTTACTTCAATTTCCTAGTCCTCTTTAGCCATTTTGTTTTCATCATAACAGAATTAATACATTTCTGTGAGATAAATGAGAGTATGAAGGAACTTCAAGAGCTGTTAATGTGCAATTTTTTTTCCTGTGCCTGCTCTACAAGAAGCTAAATGGAGAATCTTTCTTTTTGGCAGGGCTGTGTTTAACAGGAAGTGGTTACCTCCAAATGCATTGTATCAATATGATAATCCAGACTCTTGCACAGCCATAGTATTTTCTGCTCCTTGGAATGTAACTCTTCAAAAGACTCAATTTCAGAGATTACCCTAACTCCTCCCAATCAACAGTAATTAATTTTAGAACTCTCAGGAATCAACAGAGGGGTGGGTGCCAGTTAAAAGCAGGGACATGATGGTTGTCCAGCGTGTTTCATGGGAAAGCCCCATGGATGTTTTTGCCTTCACATGGAACAACCCCAAGCCTCCTTTGCTAAAGAACTCGTGGGAGTGGATTCTTGGTTATACTAAGTAAGATGCATCACAGCAATGACAGTTTATTTATCTCACTCTGAATCCCAAATTTCCTGGAGATAGAAGGACGAGAAGGTTTTCTGATATTGATGGAAAATAATAAGAACTTTGATAGTCAACTAATAGGGCTTGAATACAATTGTCAATTACATTGAAAGCCACCATATACCTCATTTTAGCAGATGAGGAATAGTCAAACTTAAGTGTTCAATGAAATTCAGCTTTGAATTAGGTTCCATAAAGGGTGATGGAGTTATCTCACATTGTCATTCCAAAGTGTGAGAAGGGAATTTGTCTACTGTTTCTAGTTCACATCCATCTGCCTTAGTATTCATACATTTAGCAGGAGAAGCAGGAGGTGATACCTGACAAGAACTCCCACCGATTCAGGCTAAAAGCAGCTTTTCTAACAGCAAAGGAGACAAAGGGGATTCAATTCCTTTCTCTGTCCTCCTTCTGTTCTTTAACCAGCTATAGATGGATGTAAACAGTGACTTTTCCTCTTGATTAAGGTAATATCTTCAGTTTGTTCATGCCTGTTTGTTGGAAACTGGGCAAGTGCTAGTACCATTATGGAGACTATAAGGTTATAAAATATCAGAACTTTGTGTAATGACTTGTAATAGCATTTTTCTCTTCCTTTCTTTTAAGGCAGTAGTGGTCAAGCTTGGGGATACATTTTACCAATGAAGACCAGGAAAAATTCTACTTTTTTTCTGAGTATGTTTTCTATGTTGATTTTCTGGAAACTCATTTTTTTCAAGTTGTCTTTGGTCTCCCACCTGAAACCTTGAAGTAGGTGTTATCTAATACACTACCTACAGCCAACAGTGAGGGATACAAACCTCTAGGGGATGAGTTAGACTTCGAGATCACAAAATCTGAATTTTCAGTCATTTTGACAGTGTCATTGCTTCCCTGCTCTGCCACTCACACATCTCCTAAAACTTTCTTCTTCTCCATGTCAGACAAACTCTTACTTTCAGATTGCTCCCTGCACCAGTCCTTGATGTCCCCCTCCCTTTCCACTAGGAGAAAATCTGCCTTGTCTCTGACTCACTGCTATGTTTAGCCCCCTTATGTTGTTGAGTGTTTGTCCCACAGAGCCAAGATTGTTTCCTCACCCCACCACTTGTTTAGTGACTGGACCCAATCTATTCCTCATTCTCAACCTCTCTCTCTCTGAGACTTTTCTATGCCTCTTTGAAGATTACCCATCATGAAAAGTCATAATTAACATAAATGATAAAATATGCATCAGTAGGATACAAAACTCTTAAGTGCTGTTTCATACTGGCTGTATCTCAGTTTTCAGGTTTCTCCTGCAAGTCCAAGCAAGTAACTCAGTAAGCTCGAAGTATTTAATATTGTGTATGTTGTTCTTTGCTTTGGTTTGCATTATTTGACAACCATTTTTCTGGTTTGTTTTAAGAAACTTTCAGTACTGCCAAGTTCTCTTGAAAACTCAGTACACTCCACTGAAGTATTTTTCGGTATGTGTCTGTGCATGTGTGAATATATACATAAAAATATTATATTTATACTCCTGTACACGTGTTTACCCCTCCATTATGCTAAGGCATTTTGTATTTCCTTGTCTAAGGTAACTTGTGCAGATATTCAGGATAAATCGAGCAGTTAATAAAACACGTTGTTTCAGAATGATTGCTGATGTATGTCAAACAGTTTCTGTGGTTACTAATATTTTAAAATTAGTAATAATTACTTAATGAGGATATCTGGTAAGAATTGGCCAGAACTGACCAGTATCCATCATGATTGTTAAGATGCAGGTTCTTTTGTGTTATACTACCAGGAAAAGCTCCAAACTGGAATACAGCCTTCATTACAGAAATTATTTTCTTTTTTGTTTCTCTCCAGATAACATTTCCCACTCATTATTTGGGTAAAATTTTCAATACTAGGAGCATGCAGCTTTGTTTCCTTCTAAAAGGCACAGTTTGGTACCTGCTGACACTGGATAATAGGGCTTTGGGAATTTTTGCACTGTAGGTGGGGTCAGAAAGGACAAAGGAATATCTTTCTCTATGCAAAGTTTGGGCTTCGGTGAGATTTCTGGCTTGCTAGGAATCTCTAAGATGTCCTATGGTCTTAAGGTTTTGTGGTACCGTGACAATACTGTATGCTATTGCACAGCTTCTGGTACATCACTCAAGGTTCTTGATAGGATGCAAATCTGGGTTTGCAAGAAAGCCCACAAGGTGGCAAAACAAAACTACCCTCCTTGTTTCCTTCCCTTTTATAACTCATTCATGCTGCTGCAAACTTTTTACAGGAGCAAGGCCCTTTGCATAGCATCTCTTATCTTCAAGAAAAGATTCTGTTGAAACAACATCATCCTTTTTGTTTTCTGTCTCCTCCTTTCACATTCCTTGGTCAAGTGTTGGCTTACTTAACCCAGTATGAGTTAAGTGGATTCAGTTGAAACTCATCTCCTTTTGTATATTGCCTTGCAATCTAAAGAAGAGGCTTGTTTTAAAAGAATCAGTCTATTAGTTTTGCATTCATGAACAGTCTTACCTGCAGGCACAAAGTGAAGCTTGCTTTCTTCCTGTGGTTATTCTCTGGTTCATAATATTTATGTGCTATATTTTGATGCTACCTGATAACAATTGCCAGTGTAAATTAAAGTAGCCATGAGATAGTGAAATTAACATCCACTGCCTTTGTCCCCAAGGGACCACCCCAGTGGTGAGAGTAGCTGGATGCTGTGAGTGTCTCAAAGCACATTCACTTTCACTGGCCCTGCCCCTTACATAAAAGCTCTGGAAGGAATGTTTAAAAATTTCCTTATGCCAAAGGCATAAATAGATGGGTAGCTGAGGTAGGTTTTGAAATGTGTAATACCACTGTAGCTGTTGCAAAGTATGTGGAACAGACCCAAAATTAGCCCACAGAATTTAATTGCACAATGACTCAGGTAATACTCCTTGCATATGAGGTTTTTCTCCTCCTCCTCCCTCCATCTGCTTAAAAAAATATTGTGGTCTATATTTTTATTTATTTACCAAACCCTAATTGCTTGCATTGCGCCATTTCAGGCTCTACTTTATCTGATTTAGATTTTTATTTAATTTTTATTTCTCTTTTTCTAGGCAGATGTCTAAACAGCATGTTGGTGCTGAGTTAGGGTGGATGTGTAATAGTGAAATTGAAAGACTTGCGTCTGGCTTCTTCTTTAGAAGATTTCTAACTTTCACCTTCACAAAAGAAGTTGTATTTGTCTTTGTCCTTTAATAGACGAATGACCTCATCTCATAGTATTTTCTAATCAGAGGATCAGAAGTACATCTTGCAAAGGAACTAAGTAGCACTTAACTTCTCGCAAAGATAAACATATGGATTGTTTTTAAAAATAAACATTGAAAAGTAATAATAATTTATATCATTAGAGATGTTTTCATAGGACTGGAACTCTCCATCAGGTTTGACAACTTGCACACAAAAGCTTTTTAAGTTTAAAGAAATTCAGTTTAGTTTTACTTACAATATAGACTTTTTTCCAAATTAAATAATCTTAGTTTCAAACTTTTAAACTAGGTGTTCTGGAAAGCTGGGTGAAAACTACATGAAGAGGCATTATTTTTCTGGCAAATATTTGTCTTTAATGAATTTTCATTTTCTGATGAAACAGAAGTATTTTGAAAAATCCCTAGCTTGATGCTTTCTTGATTAACCTGCTCCACAATTACATGTAATGTGTGTTTTTGAAATCATCCTTTAATAACTGGGAACTCGAAATTCCCCTTTGTGTAGTCAATAGGCACCAAGCTATTGTATCCATATTATGACACCTCTGCCCTGGAGATATCATCTCATCCCATAACACCTTATAAGTCTGACACTTTTTATACTTGGGCTGTTTCTATGGGAATCCCCCTCTTTTTTAAAGATGCTAGTTTTCATGTCTGAACTTTAACAGGTTTATGGTTTCTGCAAAGCTGATTTTCCTCACACATCTGGTCTATCTAACAAAATCAATAAAAGCCATAGATTTTCCAATATCCCATGGAAGGATTTTAGTAAAATAGAATGTACTTTCCCATGTCCACATGCTGCAATGCATGTACAATTCCTGTCTCTTAAACACCCTTCTGCAAGACTCTTAGCCTCTCTTGGTGGCACAGCGACTAAGTTCATTTAAGGATTTATTGTTAGATGTTGCTTGCCAGGGATTTTCATGGATATGAGTCACCAGGAAATCTTGTAGTTACTGGGTCTGTGATTTGTCAATAATGACTAGATGGCCTGGGATAAAAGAAGTCTTGAAGCTCATGCAGTTCTTTAGATTTAGATTTCAAATTGGTATTCATGGTCACTTTCCCATCTAGGACAAACTTATTTACCTATTGCAAATAACCACAGCTGAGAAGGTGTTGTTCCTTCTTTTTATGTAATTTCTGTCTTCAAAGAACACCGACAATTGCACTGGAGTACTTAATATGTTATGTGTTAGCAGCCAATAACAGTCCTACCTGTTTGCTTTCTTGCATTAAATGTTGGATATCTGTGGTAGAAAGGGGATGAGTTTGTTAAATCTCTGCCATTGAAAAGCAAATCATGTCAAGAACATTTGTGTCTCTTGGCAATATTTAACTACCAAGATGTACTGGGATGCCATGAGAGAATAGTCACATTTTGCAATTGTTACCAGATGGTAAATTGTCTACACCTGGTGAGCTAACACAATCGTTCTTCTCTAAAACTACTGACCTATGAACTGCACAATACCCATTGTGTAAGAAGGAGAACTGGAAGTTCACCAGCCCCAGTGCCCTGCCAACTTAGCCAGGTCAGCTGGAGCACTGGAGTCTCCAACCACCAGGGACCACCAGAGTGACCCTGAGGACAGAAGAATGCATGTGTAAAGGGGAGGGAAAATATGTTCATGATTTCAGGGAAATTATTATCATATATATGTTTCATCTGGGAAAATCGATGTATATATGTGCAGAATACAGATAAACAGCAACTTTCCTGTACTCAACATGCATGGATATGGGAGGAGCTATTCACCCATGCATCTGGCCAAATATAGAAATGCCTCCTTCTTAATGCTACATTGGTGTTAAGGAGGTTTTTTAACTTTACCAAATTTTTGGTAACACAATGAACAAGTTATACGAGAGCCTAAAGCATGAAACACAAAGCCTAGGTTAACAGATGCAATCTTATAGAAAGCCCCACTATCTACTAAATGTTGTTTGCTAATGCATGTTGATAGAGTGTTTTAAGGGACACCTGAGGCCCATTTCTGGCCTGCTAGGCTTTTTACAAATATAATTGTATGACTGTCCTGTCTGAAAACAAGGAGTATCCAAAATATTTGCTGCAAAAGAGATTCAGCTGCAAGTGAGAAAGATTATTTGTTTGTTGCTATGGTATGCTCAGGCATTTGAGAAATACCTGGAAATAAGCAAGTTTTTCAGATCTTCCACTGCACATAGTGGTTGGAAGTCAGCCTGTGAGCAGCATGTCTAAGTGCACCTAATGGCTGCTTAAGTCCATCTGTCACATACCTGACAGACTCAAGAAAGAAGTCCTTGCCTGGGTTTGGGACTGCACTGACAGGTTTACTGCCTGCATAAACAGCTGATCTGGCCCTGAGAGTGGCCTTGCAGTACTCTTGAGGAGACAGCCCGCAGGTATCCACAAAGTCCAAATCAGGATTTGTGCTGCTTCTTCACAGCTGGGGAGCTTGGTACTTACAGCTCAGAAAGAATAGTTTACATGCTCTTAGTAACAGAAACAATCCCTGATGCTATCACACTATGAAACATCTACCACCTTTGTGCACTGGTTTGTCTCTTCACATGAGATGTGGCTTCAGGTATGTGGAAACATCTCCAGAATGATGGATATGTGCCATGGTGTTCTTTGGATTGAGCCATGCACCTTTTGGAGTGGAATCTATCCCAGCCGTGGCTTTGTGTCCATATATATCACTATCTATGTCACATATATTCCTTTTTAAACAACAGATTATCAGAGAGGAAATTTGCTCTTCAGCTAAGTTAGAAACCTCCAAAAGTAATTTCCTACAATAAATATGCTTCTGAAAATTCCAGCATGTGCAAAATGTCCTCCTTATCTTCTTCCCTGAATGGCTGCTAATCAGATGAGGGAGATAAAAATTAATATAAAGCACATTTGGACTCACCCCCCTGTCATCATTTAGTCATGGTTAGCCCTTATGAAAAAAGCAAAAAAAAAAACCTTATCAATCAACAACAATGACAACAACAAAATGGGCACTAGTAACACAAGTGCAAAGATTGGACAATCTTAAGGAAAATTAAAATAAGGGGACAAATGGAACAGATGTTGAGTTTTTTCTGCCACTAGAATGACAGATTTTTTGTCATCTCATCAATAAAAACTTTTTAAGGGAGAAAAGGAAATCATCATGGTACTAATGACTGAAGGTCATAAGAGAGAAAATTCATAATTATGTGAAATAATTATCTACGTGCAGAATTTCTGCCACCAGTGATACCTTGGATCTCTATAGGAAAATAGATATGATGGTATACAGATTAGGAGAAAGTACAAGTTGGTAAGTTAGCCCTAGAATAAGCAGCAGAAAAACTGTGGTTTACTATCTTCTGTAGAATTATGTGGAAAGCTCTGTTGATTCTCTCATGGAAACCTCAGTTGATTCTGACATTGCAGACTTTGTAGAATGGAATCTTAGCCCATGGAATATATAAAAAAGGGGAGTGGGGAGAAGATGTGCAAGGATTTATTGAAAAAGCATAAATAAAATCCAACCCTTCTGCCAAGGGCATCTGTAAGATGTCCTATCACTATGCACTGGCTTTGGCATCAGTTCCAGGAGCACCTCCAAGCCTTTGGTTCACAGCAGTGAAGTTTGCTCAAAACAGAGAGGAGCTCAGGGCCTTTCAAAATCCACCTACACACAACCATGATGAGGAATAAAAATGCAATCTAGCTGTAATTGAAACTGGGTGTGGTTAGAGCAAACCTCATTACCAAAGAGGGACCCATGACAGCTAGCAAAGCACCATGCTGGGATGCATGAGGGGTACCTAAGGAATGGATGGGCTGCTCAGAGCAGCAGCAGGGACCATGGGAGGCTCTTCTCAAGTTATGTGCTAGGATTGAAGCACAGGAAGATATCTCCCAATAACCAGTACTAATGCCCTGTATGTTTGAATGGAAAGGTCTGTGTTGGGCAGCCCTGCTCTGATGGACTGCCTTACTTTCAATTGTGGGGACCAAGGAATTGTTATTCCCCACTCACATCCCTTAGGGATCTCCTTCTCTTATTTATGGCTCTACCTGGGGCCTCTGTGTGTGAAGGTGGATATATTATATAATAAATTATATTATTTGCACGCAGTTGAGTCTGGATCTCTGCATATTCAGACTGAAGACCTGCAGTTGGAGATGATGAATGGAAGGTTTTATTTCATATCTTAACAGATGATTCTACTGGACCAAGCTACTAATCAAGCTAATAGGCTACTGATGAGAATGTCAGAGACATCAATAGACCTTGAGCATAGTTGTAGGTTGAAGTAGGAGAGAGCAAGCATCTGCTTGATCTGAGAAAGATCTAAATTAGAACTGAAAGAAAATAATTTTTTCATTAATAAAAAGTACTATGCCTTAGGGCGGGATCATATTCAGGAGGTGGTAATGTCCATAAGGAGGCCAGGAAAGGAGTCATGACTGTCCAGTGTCCTCAGAAGGAAAATATCCACAGTGGCCTTACCATCCTGCACTGCTTCTTGGTGCCACAGATTCTCAGAATGTCCTGAGTTGAGAGGGATCTACAATGATCATCAAACCCAACTTTTAAGCAAAGGGCCTAATAGGGATTGAACCCACAACTTCGTCTTATTGACACCCTGCTCTAATCAACTGAACCAGTCTCAGCTGCTCTTGTCTCCAGCTATGCTAGACAAGGGAAAAGTGCCCCAAAAACTGATTTTAGCTTGTTTCCATCAAGTCTGCTTTCTTGCATTAAATGTGCATGCTTTTTTTGAGCAATAAAACATTTGTACTATCTTTTGGCCTGTCCTGTTAAAATTATTTTTCCCTCTGCAAAGTTCTGGGACAAGTTCTTCTTCTTCCATGTTGTTGTCGAGAAGGCTCATGACCTTCTCTTGAAAGTCTGATTTTCCTCACGTGTTATTTTGTTCTCTGCAAAGTAAGTACTTTTTGTATTCTTCCTCCTTAGAGTCATCTATTGCAAGGCTTTTTTGGAAATTGTGACAGTTTGTGTTATGTTTCTCTGTGACTGCTGTCTATTCTAATAGTAAATTTCTGTGATAAGGACACGCAGCTGCTCAGCATTTTTGCACTGCCTTTCCCTTAAAATCTATCACCAGAAGAGCAAACCCAGAATGTATCATTCACATTCTCAGCAGGTCAGAATAGATTAAAAATTTCTTTTTGTACAACTGTGAATGTACTAGTTACAGTACAGTACCTTGTAATATTTCTTTGTGGTTTTGTAATGCTTCTTAGCGGGACTTATTGACTGAAAGAAAAATATTAATGTGGTAATTGCAACCATCAGTTGCTTTTGCTACCTTAAGACTTCATTGGAAGTTACAAAGTCACAGAATTGCCACTTCTCAGCTGGGAATCTGATATTTGTAAAGAACACAAACATCCTACCAATCTGAGAGTAACATTTGAACATACACCGGCTGAAGTGAGCCGGTAAAACATCCCAGTTCTATACGCTTTTGATCTTAGAGGAAAATACACCATTAGGATGGTGCAGCTCTGGTTCTTCTATTTACTTTGAACTAATTAAACAACTTGCAATAAAAAGACTATTTCATTCTGTGATTTTTTTAAACCTCTACCTGTAATACTTATCAGAAAGATGTTAAAATAGCTAAACATCTCTAAGTAATTTTCATATCTCAAGTCAGTTAAAGCAATTTTATATACACTACAGAAGATAAAGCTATAATACATAAATACATATTATTGTATACAAAATGGGGCAAGTACATGTCTATTTCCTACTTCTTTTGCATAGAAGTGTCACAGTCATCATCAATTAGACTTTATTTACAGAGCACTTGGAGAGCAAGACAACTGGATTTGCCTGGACTTACCTTTCTGTTGCATTTGTGAAAATTGGAAGTGCCTCAGCTTTGATTTCTATTTTGTATTACTTGACAATTTGTGAAGAAACATCTGTGTTGTCTGTGTATTGCAGAAAGCCTGCACTTCAGCTGCTCATTCTGTCTATAGTAAAACAGCACATAAACATTTTCAATTGGAGTACTTTTCGTTTTAAAAAATATAGCTCTACCATTTCAGTAATTCTGCATTTTTTCCCGTTACTTATGGAGATAAAAAAAATACTGTCTGCTGCTAAAATTTAAACTTTCTTTCCTTTGTGTCCAATAGTATTTAATTTTTAGCAAGGAATTATTGAATTATTTACAGAAATTTTCTACCAAAAGCTCCTGAGCTTTGCTATTTTATGTGGCTTCTATTTTATCCCTACCTTCTATTCCACAAAAAGATTCCAGATGAATTTATTTTCCAGCATTTAATTACTACCAGAGATCAGATGTTTGGCTGATTCATAGACAAACTTAGAGCCTTATTCACAGCTGTGGTTTTTCAAGTAGGAACTAGCTTCCTGATTTCACCTTCTTCCCTCTTGTGATCTGATTCTCTTTATGAGTAAGGGCTTCATCGCTCTTCATTCTTATATGACTGCAAGATTTTTCACTATAGGTAAGGCTGGTGTTTACTATTTTATATATATACATTTATATATCTATGTGTGTATATTTCATATACACACAGAATTTTTTATAGGAATATACTATTGAATTGCATTGAGTTTTCTATATTTTTTTTAATTAGTTTGCTTTTCCTTTTAAGGTGGTGTCATGAAAAATTATAATAGTCTTTATAGGTAATTGTGGTAATGTTTTTTTCAGAGAATTCATTTTAGCAAAGGGCACTGTTATCCTTTGCATAGTAACTCTTGAAAGAGCTGACAAGATAAAATTTTATGTAAAAAAACTGTAGTTTTTCAACTGTTTCCACTTTTTTCCAGTTTTTAATATTATTTTCAAATATTGTTTAAAGCTGACATTTTGTTGTTAGAAAAGTAAGTAAACACTGTGTTCCTCCCCTAGGAAATTTGGGGTAAAATGGCTTTTGAAAAGATAGCTACCTGCATTGAAGGGTGGTATAATGTGTCCTCTGATCAGACACCCTGATTATTTATTCTTCAATAATGAGCTTTCAAAGTGATAATCTGCAAAAGGTAATTTGATAAGTCAAAAAATATAGTGCTTCTAGTAAACTTGTGTACACAGTTATGCAGAAAAGCAACACATAAACTCTAGAGAATATAGTGAAATTCACACCAGCATACATTTATTCCATTCCACAAGTCAAAAAGGGATTGCATCCCTAAACCTCACAGGGTAATCTCTAAACCTTGTTGCTCTAATAGCTATCTTTATAACTTATTTGTTTTCACCTTATTGCTGTCACTCAGAGGTTTCTCTCCTACCTATCAGATATTCAAGATTATTCCTAACAAGCTTATACAGGAATCCTGACAGTAGTGTACGAGCATCAATTTTTTTAAAATATCACTTTGCAGGAGGTTTGTTGATTGGGGTTTGGATTTTTGGTGTTGGTATGGTTTTTTAAACTGCAACAGACTTTTCAGACTTCAGCAGAGTCATGAGTTAATTACAGTTATTATTGTTGATAGGTGAAATAGAGCATAGTTGGAACATCTCAGTCTTCTGTAGGCGGTATAAATGGCTTTTGGTCTGGTGATTTTCATATCCAGAAACTCTCACTTTAAATAAGGGGTGGAGTGCTTTATGGCAGCTTTGCATTTGTTGTAACAAGAAAAAGACACAAAGCTCTCTCTTAAACACACAGGATCAGCCATTTAAACACTAATGCTTTTCTTACTTCATTCAAAGCATTTTTTCCTTGTATTTTTCAAGTGCAAAATAAAATAAAAGAAGAACAATTATGTGTCCAGTTCCCAAGGAGTATCAGAGATTCTTCCTTGAAGAGGTAGCTTAAACTAGACAAATCAAAAAAAAAAGCTTCACAGTCTAATCCTGGATATAAAAATGTCTGGTACACTCAGAGGCTTATGTTTTTCACTTTATTCAAACCAGCAACTGGCAAACCTCTGTGAGTTTTCTACTGGCTGTTAAGTTTGGTCCTGCTCTGAATTTGGTGAATGATTCTCTGACATGTGTCCAAATTACATCCCTGACTCCTGCAGTCTTCCTCTTGTGCTCAACAGTCCTTCCCTGGAGCAAACTCAGTATTTCTCCCCCTTTTCTGTCCCTTCACCCCTGTTCCCTCCCATCCAACCTTTTACAGACCTTCTGTGTCACACTGTCCATTCCTGCAAGAGTCATCTCTTCACACTCTCATTAGCTGACTTCTTTCCTCCTTGCAAAATTAAGGCCAGAATGATCTTCCCTCTGCTGTCCATGGAGATTTGCTTTAAGAATGCCAAAGTTTTAGCCAGGAGAATTGTGAGAATGGTGCTTTTTATGAACCTCATCTGAAACAATGTTTTTCAAGGGCTTCAGAATTTCAGCACAAATGTTCAGAAATTAATCAGAAAGTTGGATGTCAGGGGCACATTTTGCCCTTCCTACTTTTTTATATAAATAATTTTGCTCCAGTAGGGTGTTTTTAATAACCAGATAAATTAAAAATGTATGACACAATAGGAGCTTTAATTTTATCCTTGTTACTTGCTGTGTAACTCAGATGAGCTTCCCTCAGTGACATTTCTGATACCTTTTCTCCTCCGTCACTGCTGAAAAAAATATGTGACTGTTGATAGGTATCAGTTAAAAAAAATTACTTTCTCCGACCTAAAATTTTAACAATTGGACATCTGTGTATTTGTACACCTGGATGTGAAATCCAAATGTTAAATTAATGTATTAACAATATTTATAATTTTATTACCCTGTAATTATATCATACCTCCTGATTGTTTTTCTTTTCATCCCTGTCGATAAAAGGTAGTTGCCTGAACTTGTTGTGAATGTCTGCACTTCTAGTGTTAGTCCTAGTGATGTTTTGCCAGGTTCAGTGGAAGAAAAGGCAGTTGTAAGGATGGAATTGTTATACTGGAGGATCTATCAGATGATGAACTAGAGACAGCTGGAGACTTGATTTGGCCCTGTAGCTCTGTTTGGCATCCTTTCTGCCAAAAGTCTGCATGGAAGGGGTCATTAAATGTAGTCTTGGAACAGTGGTGGTTGGGAAGTTACAGCAAGGCTAAGCTGTGTGTGTCAGAGAATTAACTGATTGTAATAACACAGGGAGAAGGCAATTGTTGGAGTCCTCTGAGCACACTGTTGACTGAATTAATGATGTTGTTCTCTTTCTGTTAGATTCCAGGTAAAAAAACCCTTTTTATGTATCTATATTTTTTCATCTTCCAATTGAAATAACTCTGCAGAAGTCAGCATATTGGCTAATCACTGAAGCTTAAAATGAAAGATTATCACTGTTTGAGTGCAGCAAGGGAGTCGTTCTGGTATCTTGGTGACAGCCAAGACAGGGCTTGGCTTTGTTCACACTGTGGTGCAATTGCTATTTCATTATAAAACTACTTTAATGACATGGAAGGTATTTTGTATTAATTATTCCTTATTTGTTAATTTAAAATGCCAACGTGCATTTTACTTTTATTTTGTTACTGAAATTAAATATTGTTAAATATTAAAATATAGGTTATTCACTAATTACATTGGATGAGAGACTGAGTTTTTTCTGTTGATTTTGGACAGCAGTTTCTGCAATGAATGTCACGAAGAGCTTCATGGAAAACAAACCCATTATCCACATAATTTCACAGAGGCAAGAAAACATTTTGCAATTGCTACATCTATCTGCTTCACCTGTCTGTGGGATGGAAAATGGGAGGTATTTGGCACCCAAACAAACCGATGGTAATTTTTAGGATTATTAAGCAGTGTTTTCTGCTGAAAATAAACGCAGGATAGTTGGACCAATGAAATAATAGAGATGTTCCAAGCTATAAGACCTTCAGTGATTATTTGTAAGCAGCACTTCGCTTTTGTATTATCAGATGGCTTCTGAAATATTTATGGGTAAGTTTTATGACTTGTGCTATATAGTTTATAGAAGACTTACAAAGCATTGTCCCACCAGGTAGACATGCCTTCAGTGAGGACAACTGCCTCCAAGTGGATCACTTAACAGAGCTAGAAGGTAAATCTCTAAGTTCTGGTTGAAGTAGTATGACAACCCTGAAGCTGGAGGATACTTGGCTTTCTAGATTGAATATGATATTAGAAATTCAGTAGTGGGAACTATAGAAAAGCTTGTTAACAGATAAAATCCCTCCTCTTCAGCTTAGTTCCCTTAAGGGTGTTTCCAACACCTTAGTTATTGGTTAAGTTTTTCTACTAGTGCTCCTGAAACTGCCTTATCATCAGCTGATTTCCATTTTAATGGAGCCTATGGCTGAATTTAGTGGAAGATCCTGACTTCTTGAAGAACTGGAGAGAGTTTTAGCTAACAACTGGTCATCTGATATATTCCCATAAACTGGAATTGGTATTGCTTAACTGAAGGTCTCCAGCTCAAGCTGTCGGTTTTGGCTTATTGTAGATGAGAGAGGTCGTCTGCTGGTGACAGAACTGTCACCTCCAATTCTTACAGGCAATCAGTGGTTTTTTTCCTGATGCTTTTCAGGAATTACCCACTTGAAATTTAGGAATGGCAGAAATAAAATGTCGAGCATTGAGCAAAACTTCTGTTGAGTAACTTGACCATGTGTGTAGAGGGGTGGTTAGGAAGGATTGGTAAGCTGATGCATAAACTGCATCAAGGGAGGGAGGCCACATTTTTTCCTTTTCTTTTACCCCGTGTTCCCCAGACAGTCCATTAGAGTTTCTCTACTCTCTATAGGACAAAATGCAGAGAAATATCAAGGTGTGTGTAGCTATTTGTTGTGCACGGATGACTCAGATCTTCACACAAAAGGCAGAGCTGCAGAGATCTTAAAAGTGGAATTTCCATTGCTACCTGTGGGAATTTTACCACAGGAAGGAGAACAGGTCTGGACCCAACATGTGAGATTGGTCTATGTTGGTTCTCATGACGCTGAAGTTCCTAAAGGGAGATAACCATTATGATGGCCAACTGATACTTAACAGTGTCCTGTCTGGGCTTGCCCGGATGAGTGATTCACTTGAAATGCTTTTTACTTTGAGTCAATTGTTTGGCTTTTGGCACTGAAATTTTTAGCAGAGAGATACATTTGCTGATTTTGAGATCTTTTAAACATACAAGTAATGCATCAGGTTTTGGGGCTACAAACATAATCTTGGCTTGCTGTGATGGGGCAAATTTTGCACTGTCATCTCAGAGGTGTTCTTCTTTATCCTTTGAACCTGTGTGTAATGAACTTGAAACCAAACATGATAACTTGAAATGGTGCAGCTCAGGGCTGACATTCAGGAAGGTGCTGCTGCCTTAACATCTCTACTCTTCCTCTGACAGTACTCCAGTCATTATTGTGGAATTTCCTCTTTCCTTTCCTCCATCTTATAGATGTGATTCTTGGCCTCAGATACATCCACACATTTTGCATGGGAGTTATTGTGTTTGCTGCCATTGTACTACTCATGTATACTTAGGGAAATTCATGCAATAAGGGCTCTGAGTCCCCAGAATCCTTTTTCAAGGATGGCTACGTGACCTTACCAATCAGAACAACTTGAGAGCTGCCAAACAATGTGGCTGATGTGCCACTATTCAGATTTTCAAAGCATTGGATTTAGTTTCTTCCTGGAAAATTAAAAGATAAAAATTAAATAGATAAAAGAAAATAAACAGATTAAAGAGAATAATGTGGGCAGATATCACTACACAGCTGGGGTATTACGTGTTTTGCTTGATCCTTTGATCCACCTTCCAACTGCCATGTTAGATACAATTTATGCTGAACACTAATATGAGAGATCCCCTATTTATTCCTTTGTTGTTTCAAAGTTTGGAATGACTGTTCAATTAGTACATTGGTTTTCAGGACCTTGGTAGTCATAAAATAACTATTGTCAGACTTAATATATTAAGGACAAGAAATGGATGTATTCATTAAATATGAAGTTTATATGTAAAAGGGGGCATAATTCTGGTCTTCTCTTTTTTTCCGAAACCCAACCCCCAAATTTCATGCACATTTATGTATAACAATGAATGGATGAATTAACATGAATGAAATACATATTTATAAGTTAATTTAACATGATTTTATTGCAATCCATTTTTTTAAATATTGTCAGCTGCATACCAATTTCTCCACTTTAAAAATCTTATATAGATTCTTGTAGTATAACCCCCTTTGCAGTGTAACAAGCAAAAAGAATCTGCTTTTCAACTTTCATATTTGGAATGTGATTCCAGGTCTTGAACTTCGAATTTATTTGCTCATGAATTTTACTAATGCAAAAGTCTCACTTAAAACTAGTGTTTAGGTAACTAAGGATTGTCCACATGTGATCAGACTTGCAGGAGTGAAATTTTACTAGGTCCTAGATAAAAAACAAAACATAACAAACCAAAACAAAATAAAACAACTGTTTTTAAAAAAGTGTTTGAGACCAATTTGCCCTATAGAGAATGACTGGTTAAAATAATTTCTCCATAAATGAAGAGGTGCCTCCATAGTCATTAACTATTTTTTTAGAAAATGTTTGGGGAGAAGTTGAAGAGGGGAAAAACCACTAAACAAAACTGACTATTAATATTTATTGGGAAATTATTACATACATACATACAGCTTAATTTTTGTTGTTTTAATCTTTAAGCTGGAATACTCAGAATAGAAAAAATTTAGAAATATTTATTCTTTACTTTCTTTGTATTGAATTTGTTTCACTGATTTGATAAACTGAGACCATGAAGAAGAAGCATTTTTCCCTGTTAGATGTTACAATACACAAGCACAGTCTTTTCATGCATTCAGATCTTGAGCCAAAATTAACTGAAGCCTACATCAAGATTCATATTTTCTTTACTGGATTTTTTTCTCAGATTTATCAGTGGAGAACATTTTTAGAAGTCTAGCAAATTATGCAAATGGAACTGTGCTGCTGTAACTGTAGTGGTCCTTACTGTGTCCCCAAAATTTCCCCAGACAAAAAGGTTTGAGATGCAGTGGCAGAAACATAAAGCGGAAAGTCTCTACAAGAGACTATGCTTCTGTAAATTTCTGTTAAAAGCCTTCATGGCAGCTGATCACACAATGCTTTGGAATATTTATTTGATTTCATACAAACTTTTTGCTGCTAATGAAGTCAATCTCAACTGATTACTTCATTAAACACTTCTTTACATAATCTCCCATCTCTGTTACTTTTATATCCAATTTAAACATATCCACTTATCTCACATTTTATTCTATAGGGCTTGTTTTCCTAGTCTGTTACCATTTGTATTTTTGGAGTGAAAAGCAATTAATCTCTCTTTCAAAGTCAGATCCAAGAAAGAATCCAGTACTAAATCTGTAGTGAATATTAGAGTAACTAGTTTCCAAATCTGTTATATACCACTCCTCTGAAAAACATCCCAGGATAGGTTCCTTTTTCTCATTCTTTCTAAGGATTCTATGCTGTGCTCCATTTCATTTTATATGTGCAATTTTTTTCTGAGCAAATTCTTATTATATAAATTTGCCAATTTCAATCAAATTTGACTGAAGAATACATGAGGATCCATAGTTCTTACGAATTTTGTGAAAATCTGTGTCTGGACAGGTAACAGAGAGCTCAGTTACCTTCCTAGATACAGATACGTGACAGGCTGGGTGGTTGGCATATATGCCCTGTCCATTCTGTCACTGAAATCCACATCCGCCTTCCTCTTCCTCCAGCACATGAGGCAAAAAAGGGAGCAGAAAGAGAGGTATTTGACAAGCATGGCAGTATATTGCAAATATTTTTGAGGGAAGCTGATATTTAGGAAGAAATAGCTGCAGGTTTTGATTTGGAAGAGGCTAAATACAAGTCAATATTTCATTAGTTCCACCACTGACAGCAATTTAGGGGGAATATTTTTGTTTGTTTTATTTTGAACTTGAGTTTGGTTATTTGTTTGCTCATTGTCCAAAACTTTATCCCGCTGGCTAATTTTCAGATAGCCATACACTGTAATCCTTGTATGATTTCTTTCAATGATGCTCCTGGATTCCTGATGTTTTATGCCTTTTCCCCAGGTGCAGTTTGCACTTTGAGGTATATACTTAAAAAAAAAAAAAAAAAAAAAAAAAAATTGTAGGGGATTACATGGGTAACTGAGTACAGCATTTAGATGCACTTGATGGGAAGTTTCAGTTGCTGTACATAATAGGACAGTAAAGAAAAATGTTGCAAAAAATCATCTTCCTATACCCTCACATTTTCCCAGACAAAAAAGTTATGCTTACTGCATGAAAACCCTTCTGCTATATGAATATGTTAGATCCATGTGCTGAGACTTCTCTTGCCCTTAGGAGTAGAACCAACTGAGCAGAGAGAGAGTCTGACCATATTCTCACTACTTTATAATGATCCCCTTTAATTCCAAGGTTAGCTGGTGCTGGTGAAAGGTTTCACTTTGTTGTCTGCAAAGGATAGGTTGTTTGGATAGAGAATTCCAGCCTGTAAATCTCAATATTTCCAAAAAGGATGGGATAATTCAAGTATTAACAGCAAATACACTATTAAGTCGACAGTTGCAATAATATCACCATTTAGTTGATTAGCCTTAACATAAACTGACTGCTGGTTCATGTTACTTATATTCTTCTTTATTTTCCACTCTTACCAATCTGATGGTAATTCAGGCAAACTAGAATACAATAAATGACAAAAATTGACTAATTGCAACTGTAAATATTAAGGTGTGGGAATGCTGTATACAGCTGCAATATTTGCATTTACAGTGCTTATGCGATATGCCAGAGTAGACAAAAGGTGCACAGGCGTTCTATTCATGGCTTAATTTTGGAATTGTAACAGAACATTTATTTGAGTTTTGGTGATTTTTATTGTAGAAAATTAAAGCAGGCAACATCAATTGAGGAGCAAAAGAATATTTTTTTATTTGTATGACTTGAAACAGCCCACTTTATTATATTAGGTGCTCAGTGTGGTGTGAAAATAGCTGCACTTTTTACATTCTTTTTAATGTCAAAGATAAATTTGAAGCATATTACATTGTTAAAGGTGAAGCTTCTGCTGTTTTTAAAGAACAGGCATTAGTCTGAAAAAATAATTTTGAAACCAGTCATCATTGCATGACTGTCTACCTTGAGAATAAAATTGGGAGGATGTGAACGGCCAAAGATATCTTGAAAACTATCCACTGAAAATTAGGTCTTCTGCATGTGCAGTGTCACAATAATTTACAGGATTTTCACTTTACTTGTTACTTATGATAGATAGAAGAACAACAAAAATTTGTGATCATCTAAGTAATCAAAAATCAAAACAGATAGTAAAGTTTTGTAAGCAGAGTGGGTATGCTGACCCTTGCTTCCAGGTCAAATTTCCCCTTAAAGAAGGAGTCACGAGGATGTGAATGTTACCTTTCCTTTATCTAAGCATATGCACATGTTCATGCACATGTAGGTACATATGTGTGTGGGTATTTCTTTCTAGATGATAATTTAAATGAAAGAACTAAAACCAGACTTATGGTAAGAGGCTTCTTTATAAGCTATTAGATCAGCATTCTTGTGAATGAGGAAAGGAGAGGAAGCCAATACGTTTCTATGCTTCTCTGTATGTACAAAACACAGAAATATGCGCATAAAAGGATATGTATTTTTATATAAGCATACATAAAATAGGAAAAAGTGAAGGCTTGACTGTAAAGCTAAAAATCTGAAAGCAGATGTGTCTTCTCCTTGAAGTGAGACTTCATGGGCTGCAAAAGCACTTTTTGTCATTTTTGAGTAGTCACATGTCATAATGTTGGAAAGATTAGATTCACTTGGGGTCTTTCCCCTTGGTTCTCGGGTCTTACACAGCGCTGAGAGATACTTGGCAAAGAAAAAGGCAGCATATAAATCTTCTGAGGCATGGATAGAATCTGGAGTGGCAAAGTGAACAGAGTGATCTTTGGGGCTGACTGTGGCTGCATGGGACCCTCCTCACTCATATCTGGTACAGCTGTTATATAGAGCTGTTTGTGTAGTTACTGCTCTGCATGTCTCAGAGCCACCATGGGCTGTTGGGTTTGGACAAGTGGTATCCAAGATTACATTGCTCTTGCAGGTCTTTGGAAGCCTAGTTCCGCTCCCAGACACTTTCCTGATTTTGACCCACATTTTGCGTCCCAAAGAGCTGTAGGATGGAGCCTGTGTTTTTTGCCCAATAATAGGCTGTGGTATTTTCTCTGAAGCATCAGAGCTGTTCCTCTTCTGTTTCCTCCATTTATGCCAATGCTCTTATGAGCTTAACGTATTTGATTCAGATTATTTGTCTTATCTGAAATTCAGGACACCGGCTTCTGGAAGAACTTCGTTTAGATAGAATTTTTATTGGGTTTCTAGTTAGTTAGTTAGTTAGTTAGTTAGTTAATGACTGTTTGATTCCTTTTTCTGTATAGACCATTCAGAATCACACACAGCAATGCAGACTTGTGAATAGTATTACGGGGATCTCAAAGGCTTGGCAAAAAATAAGTGTATTTTCTTCTTTCCTGACATACTTGGCATATTTTTTTCATTTGCACTTTAGGTGTTCCTTACTACTCCATTTTCCAATATCACAAGTACCACATTTATTATTTTACATGCTCTGTTGTAGTGGAAGAGAGTGTTTCTGTGTAGGTGTGATGAAAAATCCCTGGGTATTTTTCAGTTTGATAGATCTTTATAATTGTCTGTAAGGCTACGTAATACTGCAATTGAACTTCATATTCCTGCTTTAATTTATAACATTTTAGAACATATGCTTTCTCTCCTAACAAGTAGGCACACAGTAAACAAGGTAGTAATTTTATTTTTAAAAAATCAAAAGTGGTATAACTGCAGTGCATCTGTCTACCATCCCTTTACACTAAAAGCAGGTTGCTTGGATGAGTAAGAATGACTCACAAGAGCATACTGATGCTTAAAAAACGTGACATTACATTTAATGTAATTTATAACAGACATTATTAACAGACATTTCAGAAATAATTCAAGTTGCTATGGGATCCTTTATAAAAGCAGTCACAGTATGTAATGTCTGGGACTGTGTTAGACTGGGTTACATAACTTGCTTAAGTATTTTTCTTCACTTCTGTTTATAAATTATTAGCTGGGTGAGATACAAAAATCTCCACAAAATCTCTGGCCTTTCTTGGGGAGCTTGTTCATACTTCCTCAGTATTCTGTGTGTGCAAATATACTGTGACCAATCCACATAATCATGTTTAAATTGCCCACTCTGGCATCACCAGTTGCTTTCACTTTTTCAGTGAAATTCTGTGGAGGCTTGAAATAGGTGTTCTTTAAGAAATAACTTTTATCATCTGTGGTTGTTTTCTCACACGGCTTTTGAAAATTTCTTTACAAATTTATAAGTTTCTCTTTTTCAATTATTACATTTTTTATTAGGCATTGAAATAATGTTTCTATAATGGACGTGGGTATATTGACTATTGTATTCATGATCTATTTTGGGACAGAACAAAACCAACATGAAGCAAATTTTTAAAAATGAGATGGAAAAAATTGTGAACTACATATTTGTATGTCTGCTTGGGGGAAAAAAAGAAAAGGTTGTTTCTATTTAGTCATTCTTAAAACCATAAATCAGGAGGAACATTACAGAAAAGCTGAGTTTTGATATGCTTAGTCTGAGCACCAGAAATCACACTTTTGTTTTAGGCAATATAAAGAAAATAACTCTTTAATTTCTGAAGAAAAACACTCATACAATTGTACTTTATCTCTGAGTTTCCAGCTAACATCCTGCCAGCCAAATCAACTGAGAGATTTTGCAAAACAATCAATAACATGACGTGAAAGCAGGTTATGTAACTAGGAGTGCATAATTTTTAAACAATGTTTATTAGTAAGCAGTAAGAGAAGCACAGGCAAATATCAATTCTGTTTGAATTCAGAGGGGTTTATTTCTGATGTTAGTTAATACATAATAAGCTTAGGCCCTTTGTAGCAAGCTTTGATGCGGCACAGATCTGGTTTTGAGGCTGTTTCTAGAAACTATAATTAAAAATCAGAAAAGCAAACTTCCTTACAATTAGGTAAAAGGTATTGTATATACTTGTCCTGAAAGAGTAACAAGTGCATTAGAATTCCATAACTATCATGCTATTATGAAAATAAATAAATTTGTTAAATTATTATAGATTTTTTGCACTGGTTTCTGGAAAGAGCAATTTATAGTATTAATTTGCCCAGGCATGCATCCAGAAAGGTGATTTTCAACAAGACAAAGAATTCTGTCCTCTCCCTCATGAGTGAATATGCTTTCCCCTCCCTAGGAAAAGAAAAAATTTAATGTACTCTGAAATTTCACGCATAAGACCTTTTCAGGACCAAGACGGCCATCTTTGCAGGTTTTCTGCAAACCTCAAAACCTGAAGAAAACAAAAATCCTTTGCAGAATTATTAATGTTAAGCGTGACTCAAAAGAAAATAAAGAAGTGGAGGACTGATTTGAAAAAAAAAACTGAATGAGCTAAAAAGAGCTTTTTTGGTTTTTTCAAGCATGGTTTTACCAAGCATTCTGAACAATTAAAAAATTGATAGCTCTGCTGTACAGTGTTGGTGATTGAGAGCAAGGGTATTTTTGTTTGTATATTACCCATTTTATTCAATTGATCAAAGACATAAATATATTTACATTATCTATGTTTTATACTTAATTTTCATACTTAATTTTAATAAATCACAATAGCATTAGGGTTAAGACATCAAACACATGTGAGCTGATTTAGGAATCTTGATTTTGGTTCTAGGGAGATAATTTGTACTGTCATACCTGCTTGAAGCAGAGCTGCCTGCAGCACTTGCCCATTTGTTTGAGTCTGTAGCTTTTACTGCTCTTTCCTTTAAACAATTTGCAGCTGCTCAGCACAAAGCATTGTGCTCTAATATGAACAAGAGGCTCTTCCAGCCTTTCTTAACCTCTTCTTGGATGCACACTGCCAACAAGGATAAAATTTTCACTGAAGATGATTGAAGAAAAACTTAATAATCACTGTAGGTTTTAAAATACTCAATAGTCACTTCATTCTCATGCAACAACACAGCTACTGGTAAAAATCCAATAAAAAGCTACTCAATAGAAATGTAGAAAATTAAATCCAAAGACACCAATTTACTGTCTAATTCCCAAGTCACTCACAAGCAGTTTTTAAAAACTGCTAGTTAAAAACATAAAATGATGGAATTTTGCCTTTTCTCCATTTTTCTCTCTCCCTGGTCACAGCCAGCTGATGGTCACACAAGACATCCTGTGAGCTTGTCCTGACCATGTATCAGATGGCCTCAGCTGAAGGTAGGGTGAAGTGGTGGAGAGTCTCCAGCACACTTGGCAGCCCAGCTTGGAGATTGCTGTTTGCAAGAGGAGTTAATGTGCCAGCTTTTGCAGATCTGTACTTGCAGGATAAGACCTAGACCTGTGAGGAAGCACCCTACCATCCGGCTCCTGGCTGGCACCCAGACACTGAGTAATCCTCCAGTGGGGGAGGCATTCCAGCTGAAGGGAGCCATCTCTCATTCCTCAAGCCCCCAGCAAAAACCCCAAATGAGCCTCTGTTTCTATAGGAAGAATTAGGGGCTCACCAGGCACATGGCGCTCCCAAGATCTGTTCTTCGGAGGATTTTGAGGAGCACTAGTATCACATATGCTTAGGTAGAATGGGAGAAGTTCCTCTCATGTGAAAGAGCTAGGATTGCAGATTTCCTGGCTACTCTCAGCTTTTTGGACCCTTAGCTGATTTCCAGCCCTAGCTGGATGTAAAAGGCATGTACCCATTCCTCCTTGGCACCAGGGTGACAGGACAGAAGTGTAGACAGCTATGCTAAGTTCAAGAAGCTGGGAAACCCAGGTTTCTGGTGCTCACCAGCAATGTCATCTTGGTGATCTGTGGGCAAGGATCTGGGCAGGCTCAGCAGTGGTCATGGTGCCAGGTCACACATAGCCAAGCCCAACACCCACAAGGCACATGGGGCAAACCTTAGGGCTCTGAGCTCCAAAGATGAGCAAGCAGTTCGGCCGTGCCAGCACTCATCCTTATGCCTGCAAGCAAAACTCTTTTCTGACATATTCTTTATTCCACTGCCAGTCCTTTGAATCACCATGTCCTTTCTCTGCTTCCCCCTCACTTGTACTCACATCTAGCTTGGTTATGTATTTTAAAGGTTGAAAAAAGCACAAAGTTTTCTGCCTACTGATGTTTTGGGACACTTCTGCCTTTGCCATCTTCATTGGACAAGGCACACAGTGCAGCAGGAATAAAAATGTGATTTTTTTCCTTGATCTTTATGCTAATAATTTCATACTAAACAGGAGAAATAATTTCAACATACCAGGAAAGCAATTAAAAGAAAAGAGCAAACTTGACATGTAATAAATAATTTAACAACTCACCCTAGCACAGCTTGTAGTGTGTTTGAGTCACGTTATGGATGTACACTCATCAGTTTTTGTGGTGCTTTGCATAAATTTCATTAGTATGAACAAAGTGATATTAAAACACACACATAGACACAATTTTCTGGCTTTTCAGTTCATTATGAAATACTTTACCTCTGGGCAGATGACTAATATGCTATTAAATCTCTATATCCTTGAGTTGTGTCATAGCCAAAAGAGGGTGCAGTCACTCATAATCTTTACTAAATGAGCTGAATACACCCACTCAGGGAAAATGCTGTTGTATGACTTTAACGTTTCCTGCAGCAGCATTAACATGCTTTTAGGTCATTCAGCTCCATGTTGTGGAGCTACAATAATAAATCCACGGTGAAAACTGGGGGAAATTCTCTACCTGTTCAGAGTAGTTTGGAAGGCATTACCCAGAAGGTTTAAATTCCTGCTTAGCAGAAGGAAAACTTTGCCCCATGTTGTATTGCGAAACTATAGAGTTTATGTATCTGAGGATACAGTGAACTCTAGCAAACTATTTGAGTGGGGCAATATAATTCTGAAGAAAGTTTTTGTTTCACCTGTTTTGTGAAACAGGTTCATTTAAAATTGTAATCTTCTTATGGATTAATCTTTAGCAGAATAGACATTAAATTTGAATTGTTTCTTATTGACTTTATTATTGATTCTGTCTAGAACTAGACATGAATTCCTGTTTTTTGCTTTTACACTGAGGAAGGAAAACACACAACCACTATAAATCATAAATAGGAAATCCAAACGGCTTATATATAAAAAAAAAATATGTCACAAAACCTCTTGTGAATATAATTTAGGACAGAACCAGCCTGTTTTCAAGGTGGAATAGAAAACACTTTACCAGCCATTAAAATGTCTCTATAAATATTAGCTGAATTAAGCTAGTAATTTCAACTGGAAAGGAGTTTCCTCTGGTAACTTGCAATGAAGAAATTTCCTTGTCACTGTAACTTTTTAGAAGTTACCCTTAGTCTACCCTTGGAGCTAGCCCTATTGAATGTTGCCTGAATGATTCAAAGGCATTTAGAAGAACAACACAAATCTATTTGCTCATAAGGAGATTTGGGATATGTTCTGGTAGTAGCTGGCAGTGACCATACTGGAAATTAATTCACCTTATGAACAAACCTGATTCAGTGTCTCGTTATGAATAAAGAATCATCTGGTTTGCTTGTATTTAGGGATATATTTTTGCTTGAGTAAGAAAATTATTTTTAAGGTAAAAAAGAGGTATTCAGAAAGCTATTTGTAATCTCTGTCATTTTTTTCTTTCCAAGCTTGCACTTTTTAAAATTAATTTGGAATATTTTAGACTTTTTATTTTGTAATTAAAACATTAATTGTTCTCTCATGGGGTCATATTCTAGAGATAATGTTGTAAATTCTAGGAATTCTATTAAATCCTATTTATACTAGGAACTCCAGTAATATAATATGCAAACTCTAGTGATTCTAAGAAATATCTATTGCAGCAAAAGAACAATATGAATGTTAAATTTTAACTCTTTTCAAGAAAGAAAAAGCAAAATTATTTTAATAACTTCATCAGTAAAAACTCTTTCCTTTACCCCTACTTATTAGTACATTGGATTACAGTAGAAGGACCTGAAATGATGAAATAAAGGAACATGAACATGAACAGCATCAACAAAGGAACAAATATCAGGACGATAATGAATCAAGGACCTTGTTAAAAATTGCTCTTCAAGATGCACATTTATGGTGAATGCCTTTATGACTTTTATCCTTAGACTTACGGTGATATGTAATAAAGCCTTAATTTTCTGTGCAGCAACATTTCTCATCTCATTTCTTGGACAAAAATTGCCTCAGGTTGATCTTTAAAGAACTTTTTAAAGTGTCTAAATGCTTAATGGGGAAGATAAAGAAATATGACTGTGACTAGAATTCTGAGAAAAAGATTAGATTGCTAAAACTATTCTACTAATGAAACGCAAAACCACCATCTTTGTCTCATTATGATTGTCACAACAGTAAAAGTTAATACCACGTAACTATTTTAGTTTATTCTTCTGTTTTTCTAGAACTTGCAACTTCATTCAAAACAGATGCAATCAAAAACAAAACAAAAGCAAAGCAAACAAAAAAAACTCAAAACAAAACAAAACCCCCTAAAAAATCACCCCAAACACTATGTGAATCAAAATGAAGTAAATATTACAAACCCTTTTTTGTGAAAATCACTTGGTCTTAAGGGTTGTTAGTAAATGTAAATGATTAAAAATTAGAGTCATATGAGTAACTGTTATTTCATAATGCCAGGTTAAAGACAAAGACAAGAGAGCAATTGTACAGTTGTACAGTTCTTATTAAAGTAGCAAACCAGCAACTCATAAGCACATTAGAAAAAAATATGAATAATTTAGATGTCAAGCTGACACATACTGGACTAGCATCCCTACCTCTTCAAATTCATAAGTCTATACAGGTCTTACAGTATGATTCAGATCTCATAATTTAATGAAACAAACTTAATCAGAGGCATTCATTAAATAACAATTCTGATAAAGAGATAATTAAGAATGACGAATTGAAGACTTACTTTCATTTTCTCTATCATTCTATGAAAAGTTCTACAAAGGTGTAATTTGCTAATTAAATTGTGTGATCCAAATCAATGTTTCAGGCACGTAATTGCATGGTGTTTTGCTCTTCTTGAAGAAATCATGGAAATTTCCATGAGGATTGAGGATGTATCTCCTTTTTATTACTTTTTTCAAACTATCTTCTCATTTAAGAGGTTGATAGCGTCTTTTACTGTAGTGTCTTAAAAAGGAATGAACTAAAAGCAGGAAAGACTTAGAATTTGGAGTATATAGAGATTGGATGTGCTTAAAATTGTCTATTTGCGAGATCCTTTCAGGAGTAAGCTGGTCTTTAGTTTAAGTACCGCAAAGTACTTAACTGCACTCTCATTTTTGTCCCTGTTCATGGAAGGACAAAAACACATATTCCACATGAAGGGTGTATTTCTGCAATTTTGCACAACTACTTAAATTTTAGTTTCTTTTCCTTTCCTCCTTTCTTTTATGTGCCAAATAATGTCTTTAAAATTAGTGAAGACTCCATTTAGGTGTTTTTGCTGCTTCTTCCTGATGCAGATAATATCTGCAACTATGTAAAGAATGAAATATTATTTTGTATTACATGCTGCTGTGAATGGAAGTGACTACTGTCTATCTTTGAGAAGCTCTATCATCAAAAGGTTAGATGATAACTTGATTTGTTAAAAAATAAATAATGTATTTAAAATCTTTTCATAGATGGATAGAATTTATCCTTCAAAACTGCAAATAAGGCTGACTGTAGTGCATCATTCTTAATGATAAGGGAAATTACAAACTAGAAGTCATCCATTCTGGTAAAAAATCCCACCATCCTATTTTTATAATATTTTAAGGGTATACTTAAAATTTCTGCTTTATTCAAGAAGGTTTTCTAGTTTACTCAACAACAGACCTAGATTTCTTGCTTGAAGTATATAAGTTTCCTGTGGTCAATTCACTGCTTTTTTTGTTTGTCTGTTTTGCTTTGGGTTTTTCCATGTTTCTAGCACTACTGTTATTACAGAAATCTGACAGGTCTGATGTGACATGTCTTTATGACGCCACTGAGAAACTAATAAGAAGAGGGGGGAAAAATCAATTGGACTCTCATTTAACTAAAGTTGTATCATTATTACAGATTTTTTTTACTAATTTCCCAAAACCATTTTTCTAGCTTCTGGTTCCTACCATCCTGTTTCCCCGTTGACAAATGGAAAATCTAAGAACAAGTGGCACAGAGACTGCAGTTTCTGTACTTTCCCAGAAACTTTCTCTTTGTTTTAGTGCCTTGTATTAATACTTACTTCTTCTGATTTGTGATTGACTACTTGCACACTCTATTATTTTGAGAAATTGCTTAGGTAGCCGCAGTTTGAGATTAGCACATCCTTAGAAATGTGACTAGCAATTCAGTTGTAGTTATTTAGCTTCCAGTTGGTAGCAGTGTGTTAACCGTTTCCTAGCAGCGGGACTTCAATTCCATGTGAGGAGGGTCCTATGGATTTTCCAGTTTTCAGAAAAGTTTTCCAGAGACAATACTCTCATGGGCTGCAGATACTCAACGTGGACAGATATTCAGCCTTGCAGCAGTTTGGGTGCCAGGCTGATTTTCACATGCTGCCCCATAACTCAGAGACGTTTAGCACCTACACATCATAACTTTGCTCAGCCCGTGTTATTGGAGAGTAGTTAAAACCACCATTTTCATACCTGTGTTTTTGTGTACTGTGGCTACTCTTCTCTGACTGCTCTAACATGTCTTGGTGGCATCAGTAACCCCCTGAAAGCTGGGAATAATGGGATAACGATGCCTGGATATGCCTCTCCTCCATGCCTACTCTACTGGCAGTCTACACAAGTGGTTGTCAAGCTGAATTAAGCATACCCATAGACTAGAAACCCATGAAACTGGAATATCTTCCAGCTGACATTCTGACTGCTTTACAGCTTTGCATTCTCTTTATGCTTCTTAGCTAGATGTAAAGACATAGACAAAAACTCACTGACTTCATATCTCAATGTCTCCATTACTTTTACGAAGGTGACACGAAGACACAAAAACATATTACCATAATGGAAAATACCAAGAACTTTGAGTCATGACAGAATGGTAAGTATACATGGCCTCTGCATGGGATAAACCACTTAAGTATCCATTTGTAAAATTTTCTTATCTAAAACTGTTTAAGCATGGTCCTATGCCATGAAAAAAATCTATCCCAACTACCTCTGAAATTTCTGGGGTTAATATGAGAGTAGCAAGATTTACAATATCAAACCATCTGCTGTTTTGTACGAACAGTGATAAACTCCTAAGTACTACTGGAGCACAACCTTTTTTAGACATGACCTGACCAGGCTTGTTCTTCTATTGTAGCTCAAGATTAAAGCATTTGTTGCAACATTTTTTAAAGTAATCCTCTCTCTGGCTGACTCATAACAGCTGTTAAATAACTAGATATTAGCTTAAGATGAACTGAACCTATAAATTTAAAAGTTAAATGCACAGCATATGCACTTTATGCATAGCAAAATGCTTCTGTCATCATTTGAATGCTTCATGCTGATGTCACTATCTCCATTTGATTGAACTGATCTAACACTATAGTTGACAAAAGATTATACCAGTGGTGATTATGTATTTCTGATGCATTATGGAGGAGGAAAGACACCACATAGGAGCGAGAGGCACCATGTGGTGGGAGATGGAAAAGTTAACATGTTTTTGAAATGTCCAAAAGATTGTTCAGAGTTTGTTGCTTAGTGTTTCATGGCAACACATGCAAAAAGTACACATGCATTGTTTTTCCATATTTTCTTTACTCCCTTTGCCAGTTATCTGGTAGTCTCTCTTTTCCCCCACAGGGCTGTCCATGAAATCATAGCTTTGTTATGAATAAAATGGCGGTATATCCACCTTTTGTTTTCCCTGCCCTCTTAGGGGTTGGGATTTGTCAGAAACTTCTTAACAGTAATACTGCCTGGTGCGCCTGCAGCAGCTCACTCTTTCTCGACCATAATGCCTTGGAAGTGTTGACTTTTTCTGACACGTAGAGAAGTAAAATGACTCATATAGGGCAGATTCAGTCTTTTTATTCATAGCCCCCTCCTAACTTACATCACAAGGAAACCTCATACTTTTTTTTCATCAATGAAGAGAGAACATGCATATAGAGGCTCTTATTAAAACAAAATGATGTAAAAATTCAACCAGATGAGAAAAAAGCTTTTATTTTGTCTTGTTGACAAAAGTAACTTGCTTCCTTTTCACATATTCTCTTGGTTTAATTTGCACTGGTCCTAAGGTCTCCTTTAACCTTTGCAGTAATATTTTAAAAGACAATCTAGCGTTGGAATTAAATTTAGGAGGTGAGAGGAGTTTTTTCTATGTGCACAGGTTTCATGAAGACTGAAGTAAAATGACAATTTTAAAGATCACAGGCACATTCCTGAAACCTTTTAAAAAGACACTCAACTTTAAGCCCGCGTAAAGTGCCTTAGGACTTGAAGGTTAATGATTTGAGTAATGTGTTGTCTCAGTGCAGACCTGAATTCATGAGATAATAATTTATACCCAGAAGACAAAATACTCAGTTTTGTTCTTCCCACAGTAAACAAGAGAGCACCAGTATTTGTGGGCATCAGTGCCTTCAGGACCTGTAATTTCCTTCTCTTTTGTGCTACATTTGTATTGTTGGGAAGTCTAAGAGTGCTTAATTACACTGTACTCTGTGCAAACATGGAGTAAAATAACAGTTTTTTGAGACCTGATAGACCACAATAAGGCAGTGACACAGATGTCATGACACCAACGTGAGCCAGCTGATAGTAAATCTCACTTGTAATTTGTTGTTCTCCTCAGAGTGTAAGGGACAACCAGAGAGAAATTCCAAAGATGTTCACCTGAAAATGAGGTAGACGAAATTCTGGCACTGTGAATGACTCTGCAGTATTAATTACCTTATCGATAAGAGAGAAGTAGAGACTGGTATGTGAAAAACCTTGACAGTGACAAGAAGTCACCTATATTTGGTAAGAAAGACAGGGAAAGAAAGAAGTGGTGTGGTATTACAAAGACTGAAGTCATCTAAGCTGAAATATGAGAACATATTATTTTGCAGCACCAAAGCAGGAATGGAAAGGGCTGGTCTAAACTCCTGCTTGCAAGTCATAGATAATAATGTTGTGATGAATGTGGGGGATTTTAAGAGTTGAAGAAATCAAATGTGTTGTTTGGAATAGCCACATCCCTGAGAAAGAGAAAACAGACAATGAGACAATCAATTCAATATTACAGATCGAGTGTCTGTGGGGCAGGTAAGCATAAAGAAAGGAAAGTAGGGAAAGTCTGACAAAACAGAGGCTCAAAATCTCCTGAAGAGATGTGAGAGAGACAGGACAAGACTTTTTTTTTGCAAAAAAAATTGGCCTAGAATAGTCTGTGGTTGCCTTGTTACTCTCGTGTAGCCATATCTTTTTGTAACCTTGAGGATTAAATAGAAGTATCTCATATAACATTAAAAAAATTTACAAACTTCTATCAGGTCAAGTGAATTTATAATCCTCTATCAGCTAATCAGACATAGTAAGTTTTTTACTCATTTGAAGAGTGTATGAAGTAACCCAATACAAGAACCCGGTGATGACACGTGTCAAGTGCTCAGTGATATTTTAGCCAGGGGAAAATTAACCTGAATGTTACTGGAAGCAAAACCACTTAACAGAAGACATGGTCAAAATGGTAGTGCGGGTGGAGAATTACATTCTCTCTAGGTCACAGGAGACCATGCCTCCACAGCAATGGATAGCCTCACAGGGGCATGGCAGTTCTCTGACCTCTCCTTCCACAGCCTCTCATTTTAGCATGCAGGCGCTGCTTCTGTATACATAGCCTGGTTTCCCTTGGGAAACTGAACTGAAACCATACTGTTTCAACTGTAACAATGGTGGTAGTTCCTCTCTTTTCCCATTCCTTAATAACCTATTATGAAATCTGAGTCAATGCAGCAAAGTTCAGAGATGTGTTTCACACAGGCAGAGGAAGGAGGCTGACATTGAGGCTGTAGAGAGGGGCACCAGCTATCACTCATAATTGTGAACAAAATGCTCAAGAGACCTCCTGGCCATGCACTGTCCTCTGCCCAAGATGAGAGCAGGGCTTCCATCAGAACTGGGGGTTTCCCCTCCTGGAAGAGGATGTGATGTGATGGGAAGGGGCAAAGGGAGTGTAGCACATTGCACGACATAAAACTGGCTTTTATTAGCTATGCTGCTCACAGGGCAACTGCTCCACAGCTGCAGTTTTATAGCTCAGGGTGAGGATCTCCAGGGGCTCTGCTTCAGGGCTATGAACAGCTCAGTGTCCATCTGAGGGGTCTTCAGTTAGCTGTCAGAAAAAAATAAATAACCACACAGTATCCAGCACTCCTGGAAGAGGAAGAACAGTTTTCTTACAGATTTAAGTCTTCCCATCTTTCACCCTCTCCCTTTGCACACCTTTATGTTCTGTCAAGTGTTCCCTCTTAAACAGATATACATCTTTGTCCCAGACTTAATTCCTGTCATCAGCTTTGCTTTCTCTGCAATCATCAAGCTGTTGAATTCACTAGTAAAATATATAAAAAAATTTTGCAGTCATACACGCACCAGCTTGGCTTACAAACAATGGTTGGAAAGTGGAAATTTTCAGCTCATTAGTGCCTCCCATTTTTGCTCTATGTAGCAGCTGTGCTCATGTCATGGTCGCTTGTGGCTTTGGAAGATAGAGTATTTTTAGATTATTGGCACCAGAAACACAGGAGAGACTGGCTCAGAAGTCTTAGCCAAGCTCCATGCTGATTACAACTCCTTTGGTTCAGAAAGTGGTGTTTGCTTCTGGCTCCTGCTCTCTCCTCCACCCTCCAGCAGGAGAATTCAGCTTTTTACCTCAGACAAAAAGCCATGGGGAAACTGATACAACTTTTTTTTTTTTTCATTTAAACATAATTATTGATCAAATTCACACATATTTTCAAGGTCAGCCCTGTGTCAATTGTCCCTCCTCAGAGCCATGCCCCCTTCACACTCACTAAACTGCATCTTGTACCTGTTTTTTAATAGACACAAACCAATACACAGCTGGGGGTGAGAAAGGCAAACAAAGAGAGGCAGAAGCAATGTGAGTCCACTCATGAACTTGTAGTAGTTGTTCTTCAGAACGGAAAATCTAATACTTCTCTTTCTTCTTCAAGAAGAACTTTCTCTCAAGAGAGCCCGTAAACACTGGCAGGCAAAAAGGCAGGGAAGGAGTAAGTCACAAGCTGGAGAAGTCAGATGATATCAGTAGAGATTTTAGAAGACAGTAAAACACAGCACACACTGCACACCTGTAGCATGTGCAGTTTCCAGAAGGGCGTCTAGCCCTTTCTCTCAGATAAAATAGTGTTAAGAAGGTTCAGCATTAGAGGACAAGAAAAGGAAAGCAATACACTTCGATTCCTGGCTCATGCCCCAGGCTATGCCATAGGTGAGGCATGGGTTACTGGGGAACACGTGGTTTACAGGAAAAAATACCTGAAGGCGTGTGTTGTGGTTTAATAGTGGCCAAACACCAGGTACCCATGAAAGCCATTTACTCACCCTCTTCTGCTACAGTTGTACAGAGGAAGGGGGGAAAAATAACAAAGGGCTCATGAATTGCAATAAGTACTGTGAGAAAAACACTCATAAGGGCAAAAAAAAGGTTTAAATTTAAAGGTATAAGGTAAATATATTATTAACAGAGTCAGATGAGAATAATAAGGAGTAAAAGAGGCCTTTAAAACACCTTTTTTCCCCCCCAGCCCCTCCTTCCTTCCCACCAACAGTGCAGGAAGACAGGGCATGGGGGGTTTGGTCAGTTCATTATTCAAAATCTTTTTCCTTTGCTCAGGGAGAGGAGTCTTTCATCTGCTATGCCGTGGGGTCCCTCCCACAGGGTTGGGACCAAACAGTATTGCCAAAACTGTTGTGCCATGAGTCACTTGTCCACCAGATTCAGTCTTTTAAGGATACGCTTCTCTAGTTTGGAAGCAAGGGCCCTGTCTCTATCTCTGGAAGCAGGGGTCCTTCTCTCTCTATTCTGGTCTCCCACTAGATCACAGCTTTCTTGAGCATCCACATGCTCCAGCATGAGAACTTTTCCCATGGGCTGCGAATGGATCTCCACATGAACTTCATGTATTCATGTATTACAGCACCTTCTCCCCCTCTTTTTTTTTTTTTTTCCACTGACCTTGGTGCCACCATGTTTTCTCTCACATGTCTTAACTTCCTTCTCTTCTCTGACCAGAAGAAAAACTGCTGCTCGTAGGTACCATTGCCAACAAGTTTCACCAATTCAAAGATTCCTGCAGAATCCCACAGAGCCAAGAGGTCCATCTCGTCTAGGCTCCACCCTGGGGAGTTGCCTGCCACCTCTGCACTATCGGCCACGTGTCCCTGCTACCTGCGTGCAGTGGCAGCCACAGCGGCACTGGCACTATGTAACGCCTCTCTTCATGCAGGGTGCCAGGAAGGAGAAGCCACCACCACTACCCCTGCCCTTCTGCCTGTGGCACGGTTGGCCAGGAGCAGCTAGGCAGGCCAGGCCTGCCATGGGCTGTGCCAAGATGATGGCAGCCACCGTGGCGCATCGCCACAGGCTGTGCCAGGATGGTGCTGGCAGCAGCACCTTGCCATCCCTGTAAAAAACTACCCTTGCACTGCTTTGATTTTCTTCTTAAATATGTCAAAACAGAGGCATTACCAACCTCTCTAATTGGGTCAGAAGTGCGTCCATCTTCAGAGCCATCAGACATTGGCTCTGTCGGACATGGTGGAAGCTTCCAGCAGCTTCTCACTTCTGTGGCCCTCCCTGGCTACTAAAAAACCAGGCTGTGCCAAGTCAAGACAATGTGACATGTATGATATTGCAAACCAACAGATCATGACATGATGTTTGAACACATGTGTACAAAGATAATCCCCCAGTTGCAGATGATTATTTTGGTCTGTATGCATTGACACAAACACATGCGCTGATGCATGCTTACATGTGGCCATCAGGTACTCTTACAAGGGCCATGGGGCAAACTTCCCAAGCAAACCAAGGTGTATATTTTGGGGTCTGCTGCAGTTATACCTACTCTACTTATATATAGTCATCATGCTATTAATTCGCTCCAACACAGCCCAAATGCTCCCTCTGAAATGGAAACACAGGTATCTCCAGGGTTAGTAGGGTAGAGAATTTTGGTTTATTCCACTTACTACATCTGATCTAGCTGATAATCTCTACTAGTGGTGCTTTTAATTTATGATATACAATTGTGTTAATGGCTACAAAAATAAAGATCACAAGAATTCAGATATAAATTGAACAAAACACTTGGCAAATGTGAAGTCATTTTATGTGATGTATGTTTTGTGAAGAGTAGACTGTCTAATAGCTTGAACGCTGAAGAGAGAAACTCAGTATCAACAACTCATGTTCTCTGACACTATGGAGAGGCTACTTAACTGTTAATAGCACAACTTATATATCCAGGAGAATTGCAAATGAACATTTTCTAGGTCAAGGCTTTTACATATTTGTCATGACATGAACTTTCACACACACTCAAAACTGTCAGGAAATTTTGTTCCCCATTTTTTGTCATTGAAGAGGAGAGAGCATCCCCAAGCACTAACTTGTTTCTTGTCTGTGAAAGGCAGAGAATGTGGGGTTTGTCATATTTTCAGCACTTTACTGCTCCGTTATTATGATTAAGCCAAAATTTCATGCCAAGGGTCAGAGATTTGGTTGTGGAACAACTCAAACTTTGGCCTTACCCCATGAAACAATCTGTGGTTAGCTTTCCTCATCCCTTCTCTCTGATCTGTGACAGTACTAAAATAGAAATTTCATCCACATGTCTTTGGGTTTTATTGTCTCTCAGACAACAGGAAACTCATTGAAGACCACCTTGTTCCTAGACTCAGAACTGTACATTTGTATAAAAAAGTATCAGTTTGCTATGCAGTGAACTGTGCTACAAGACAAATGTATTTGCCTCCAAACTGCTATGCCAGAAAATAGCTGGGCTAAGAGTCATTTAGTCAAACTGCTGGGACTGTTGAAAGTTCTGCTTGACAAGGAGAAAATTTTCCATGTTATTGTAAATATTTATTGTCTTTGTTCATCAAGTCCTTCTTTATAGACTACAGAAAATAACACACCAGTCCAGAGAAGAAGCATTTGAATATTGTGTTCATATGAGTATTTTAAATTCCTCCATCAGAACAGGTTACTTTAGTTACTTACAATTAGTTGCTAAATTTAGCATGCCACAAAACAGAACAGTAGAACCATCACTAGTAATCACAGCACACCTTCAATTTTTTTTTTTTTTGCTTCATAATTAATTTTTTTAAATTTAATTTGATTAGTTTACATCTCCATTTTTAGACCATCTGGAGCATTTTAGAGATGTGGACCTCACTACAAACTGTTTGCCTATTCTAGCATGTTGAATGTCAATCTATGTGCTGGCACAGTATTAGAGGTATAATTGACAGGTGCCTCTAGGGGTGGGTGGTGGGAGCACAGGCAGAAATTTTTACAGAACTCATGCAGAGGTAGCAAGATGAGCTCTGGAGGTGGGGAGGCATGAACACGCAGAGGTATTGCCCAGAAAAGGAAAAAAGAGTTATTAATATGCCAGGTCTAGATAATGATGTTTAATAGCATGTGCAATGTAATAGTTTATGCAACTGTAATATATGAATATAATGCAAGCATGACAACAGTGTCTATAGTTATGGTGTAGCACTGTTCTATTCTAAGATAACTAAGAGATTACTTTGATGATGGCAGTGGGTATCTACAACAGCCTTTGCAGAATGCAGTCATGGAAGATTTAGCAGCACCCCGCTATACTTATGATTGCTGTACCCAAATCCCTGGATTTTTTGATGCTAAAAGGTCTGCAAGGTCCTGTTTTTGTTTCTGAGCATCCCTGTTGATGGCTTAAGGCCTCAGGATGTTGCATATTGCCAGGATAATCTGCTAAAGTGCACAGCCACCACAGCAGCTGATGCTCACGACGTGGTGGTAACAATGCTGGCCCTCTTCTGCTGACCCCACCCTTATCATCCTTGGTTTTTCTATTTAACTGCTTAGACAACATGACCTATGGCTCTCTGGCCTTCATTTACTCCATTTTCTGGATGGATTCAACATTACTGAGTCACTTGCTGAGCTGATCCAAAAGTGACAAATCATAACATCTTCCTATTACCATATCTTCATCCTGCAGCTCTTCCCCAGGGGAGACCATTCCCTGAAACCACTCAGAGGTCAGAGGTAATCTCTGCTTTCTTAGCTCTACACAGCCTAACCATGCCATTTTTACACTTTTTGTCCTAAGTTCTACAAATCATGTTAAATAAGCAAGAGAATAAATTTCTTCATGACAATATCAGCAGTTTGATCGTTGTCTTACAAATACATTGGTAAGGACAGTAGAACATAAAAAAAATTACTGTGATAAAGACAGAACAAAATATCACAGCTTTGGAGAAACAAAGCATGTAATTTAAGCAAACAGAAGTCATGCAAAACACAACAGGATGCCAGCTTAGCTTTGCAAGGCTGACAAAGCTGAAGTTATGCAAAGCAACGATATTGCACTTACTCAAAATGAGAGTTGAGGAACAGCCACCTAAAAATGACACTGAACATTGAAGACAATCCCCAAGTAACCAAATAAGGATTTCCAATAAGGGGTGCAACTATGTAAAACAAAGTAACACACATACATCAAGTAAGCAGGGATAGCCAACGAGTATGTCATCAATGTGTATGATAAAAAACACAGTTTTGAGCATTTACCCAATGCTCAGGGCACTCAGTTAGAGGAAGGATTCTCTGAGTGACCAGCACACTGCAATAAAGAATGCTGCTTTCTAATCCTCAAAACTGTGTTAGAAAGTTTTTATCTGGCCGATTTCTGAATCTATGTTGAGGGTTTATGGTTAGGCTGGGACAATGATACATTAGTATATTAGTTTTTCACCACGGACAATTCTAAACCTGTTTCTTATGTTAACATAAGTGAAGTTACATTAAGTTTTTATTGTATGTCAGTTGTACTCTCCCCTGCTATGAACACAGACCCCTGTAGACATTGTGTTTTCTCTTCCATATTTATATAAAGATTTTTGCTTTCTTTGATTCTTCCTGATATCATTTGCAATTTACAAAGTATGTCACCTTATGAGGTATGTGACATAGCATGGACCATTTAAAGTGGGCCAAGTTTTTGGGGTTTTTTTGACCAAATATTGATAGCAAATCTGATCCTATCTAAGTGTTGCAGAGTTGGGGCTGAGCAGGGCAAAATACCTACAACAGAGTGTAAAACTCATCAGGCTGGTTTTGCTAGGAGAGGAGATGGTTATTATTGAAGGTTCTGAGAAGGAGGACTCAGGATGCAGGACCCCCATCCCCATCACTCCTTAGGGCACAACTGATTGAGTTCACTGGTGCTTTTCATGTCACCCAACCAGAACCCAATGAGGCCAAGAGCACTTCAGGCCTGATTTCACCTGCTTTTAGGTTGTGTTTTGAAAGCACATAATGATCTTTTCTAACAAAAAAACCCCACTCTTATTTGAATGGAAAATATCTTCCATATGATCTCACTAGGAGACAATACTTCAGCAATGGTTTCCCTGTATATGACCTTTCAGCACTCACATATTCATTTTCTTGTTCTTCCAAGGCTCTGGGAATGAGTAACATTCCAACCTGTAATCAGTAATGATCCCTCTGTGAAGCTAAATACAATTTCTAGAAGAGCAGCTGCATATCTACTGCCTAGTAAAATATATGCCATATATTATATCTAATACATTACATTATATAATACAATCTAATGTATTACATTGTATCATACAATATATTGTACTTATTACAATATGTTGTATCATATATTGTATTGTACAATATATTGCACTTAATAGAATACATTGTATCTTTTTCCAGGTGTGTTTATAAAAACATTTGGAGTTTTTCTTGCTAGTGTTTCTAACAAAATTGTAAAACAAAGAACAGTACATTTTCCCCAAACCCTTTTTTTCCCCATCCCATTTCTGCAGAAATTGAATGTTTGGTCCAGGTAGAACCTGTAATTTAGCTGTTCCATGGCTCCCATCAACTTTGAGTCACATTCCCAGAGGGCACTACAGCTTTCATGATTGACTCCCGCTACTGCCTAGCTGTCTTTTGAGAAATGTTATGTCTCCTAGCCCATATCACAAAAAAACTCTTTTTTCCCTGGGAAGGTGACTCTAAAACATAAAATTGGTGAAAAAGGTAAGGTATCTTAACATGCAGCAGAGTGGAAAGTTAGGCCCATCCCAAAATATATCCTTGATTAGATTTTAAACTACACATATGCTTCAAACATTTGTTAGCTTAATAAGGTACATTTGATAGAAGTAGCCATTTTTTCAGTATGACAATTTTGAGCTTTTTTTTCTGCTTCTCAGTTACAGAGTATTGTGGCCTTAATGTGTTTTAATTACACTTGTGTAGAAATATCTCCCTACAATGATAATTTCTTCTTCGGAACGCTGGTATTTGCATATTGTTGAGTACATTCATTAATGTATGTATGTGCCCAATTTTCAGAGAAGACATTAGCAGATCATTAATCATTTGCTGCATTTACTGCTAGTTTGGTTGAATTTATGCCAGCCTTACCAGAATGAGCTGTCACACAGCATTAGTCACTTTTTTTGCATTATGTTGGTAACAGAGGAAGTAGAACTTCTGGGAACTATCCAAAGCTCTACTAGTAGTGGTGGTAGGCTTACCTATCTTTCAAACACCTCCAGGGATGGTGACTCAACCACTTTCTCTGTTCTAGCGTGTTCAAGTGCCTGACCACCCCTAAGCAGAGAGATTTTTCCTAATATCTGATCTAAACATCCCCAGGTAAAACCTGAGGCCATTTCTTCTCATCCTGTCACTTGTTACTTGGGAGAAGAGACCAACCCTCATCTCCCTACAGCCTCCTTTCATGTAGTTGTAGAGAGATATAAACTGTCCCCTGAGCCTCTTTTTCTCCAGGCTAAACAACTTCAGTTTCCTCGGCTGTTCCTTATAACCCTTGAGCTCTAGACCCTTCAGTGCACTGGCTCTTAAATCTGAATTTACTAGGTTTTTTTTTTTTTAATTATATCCAGTACTTTATAATTTACAAGACTCAATAACCTAAATAACTAAGCTGTCAATAAACTGGATAAAGTCAGCATTATCCAACTACTGATCCTCTTTTACCAGTTTGTAAATAGGTCTCCACCAAGAATTTCAACCCTTAATCATTGAAGTCTTGCTAACAAATCTTGGTAGTAATGACCATATATCCGTGTCATGTAGGAAGACTTCCAGATCCTCCACATTTTCTTCAGCTTTATGCATTAATATGGAGGTAGCACGTATTAATTGAACATTTTGCTTGTAATAGCCTTACCATTCAATTATGATGATATTCTTCCTTCACAGTTCTCAAGTCCCATCAATGAGATGAAATATTTTCTGCCTGGAAAAGTCATTCCAGATTTGTATACAAAAGTAATCAGAGTATCAACTGGTAATTATGAAGTGAATGTTTTAAGTAAATTTATTGTGTTTGCAATGTCTGGTTTTGGTAGTGGGGGGGCTACAGAGATATTTCCTATGAGAAGCTGCTGGAAGTTTCTTCCATGTGCCTGGAAAATCCCTGGTGGCTCCAAAGATGGACATGCTGCTGGCCAAGGCTGGGCCAATTAGAAATTATGGTAACGCCTCTGTGATAACACACTTAAGAAGAATTGAAAACCAAAAGGGGGTGCAGAGTTGGAATTTTGACTAGAGAAGAGCAGAGAGAGAGCATGTGAGAAGAACAACTCTGCAGCCACCAAGGTCAGTGAAGAAGAAGGGGTAGGAGGGGCTCCAGGCACTGCAGCCGAGATTCCCCTGCAGCCTGTGGTGCAGCCCATGGTGAAGCAGCTGTGCCCCTGCAGCCCATGGGGATTCACAGGGATGCAGAGATCCACCTGCACTCCATGGAGGTGCCCATGCTGGAGCAGGTGGATGCCTGGAGGAGGCTGTGACCCTGTGGGAGACCTGTGGAGAGAGGGACCCTGTCCCCAGTCTGGAGCAGCCTGTCTTTGGAGGACTGCACCCCGTGGAAGAGTGACCCACACCACAGCAGTTTGAGGGGGACTGGTGCCCCTAGGATGGACTCATGTTACAGCAGTTCACAGGGAGTTGTTGTTCCTGAGATTGAGCCATGTTGGAGAAGCTGATGGAAAACTGTCTCCTATGGGAGAGTCCCCACTGTGCAGCAGGGGAACAACTCCTCTTCCTGAGCAGTGGGAGAAGTTTCAGATGATGAACCAACCAAAATCAAAATATTTGAGTCAATTTCCTTTTATGGAACAATTTTCCTTAAAAATTTTCCTTAAATAGTTTTCCTTAAGAATTGTTTTTCTTCTCATGCACAAAGTGACATTACACACATTTATGAATAATAATAACATCTTACATTTTACAATCTTTTATCAGGAAATACTAATTAATCAACCAAACAGCAACTACTCATTCTGTTTTGCATTATTATGATATTGGCATGCAGCTAACAGCTAATTGGAGAGATGGGCAGAATATTTAAATATCAAATACATTTCTTCAGCCTAGTCAGAAAAGTTGCTCTGCAACAGAAAACATTTTCCAGGCTGAAATTATTGCCAGGTAAATTTGTTGAAAATTTGTCAGGCAGCAAGCAGTTTATTTGGAATCGGTATGATCAAATACCTACACAATGTTAACACAGAATCATGAAGTCACAGAAACTATACAAATTAAAATTTATTCCAGTGCATAATTTCTTGGAAAAAGCTTGTTGTACAAATGTATTTGCCACAATACTGGAAATAGAGTAAGGCATTGTGCATCAAATCGTTATCAGAAAATCTGGGGTTTTTCCTATTTTCTTTGGAGTTTACTTTATTGTTGTTGTTATTGTTGCTGTTTTTTTCTAGAAATCTCAAAATAAATGTGGAAGAATTCATGAGGCAAACTGGAAATATAAATTGAGATGAGCAAAACAGAAGACTAAAATAAAGGAAAATGGGAAGGATGGTTTAATTGTGGCAATGTTTGATAGTCATCATAGCATGGTGATGCTATGTTGATGGTTGGACTTAATGATCTCAAAGATCTTTTTGAATCCTAATGATTATATGATTCTGTATGATAGGAATATATGATCTGAGCTTTACAATGAAAGTGAAGGGGAAAAGTACAAAAAGTAATGAAATGTGCTAATAGAAAATAAAAAAGTAGTGGGGTAAATCTGTACTCCTACTGCCCAAGGATACATTTTTCCTCCTTTTAGCTTGTGGGTTAAATCAATAAGAAAATGTTTTCAAGACTTTCCATTTTATTTTATGTTGTCCAGTCATTACATCCTGGAGACATGAAAAATATTATCACTGTTCAGAAAGGGTACCAGTTGCTCCTTTGGCCAGAATATAACCAACTAAAAGAAACCTGAAGAGGGGTTTTCAGTAATTTTTTTTCTTTAACAATAACATGACAGTGCTTTAGCCTTCTCCTTTGGAAGAAGATGTTGGAAAGAATTGTTTATTAACTGTCTCTCCCTATTCTACCCAGCCACATGTTTTCATAGATCTCAGAGGAACCAGTATCTTTGAGACTTCTGTTCCTCTTGGATTGTAATGGCATTGGACAGTAATGTAAAAAGTCAATAGAAGGAGGTGAGAAAGATGAGTGCAGATAAACAGAGAGGCATAATGGTCAAATATGTCCAGTTGTCTCCAGGAAAATCCCCTAAAATAACTATGTGGAGCAATACATTTTTTTTCTATCCCCATATGCCTCTTTGCTCTACTTTGTAGAGAAATGTAGAGGCCAAAAACTATTGAATAGCTACATTTGTCTGTAAGGATCACAAGACTCCTCTCTCTGTACAAAGTGCAAAGATCCTTTCACATTAATGAGCACATGCTCTGTTTCCGTATGTCTTGTCATCTTCCTTTATGGTCCAGGACATCAGAGCACATGCTATGCAGAGCATGAACTCATAGCAAGAATACTTTGCTTCCTTTTCAATTTCTTAATGGCTTAGAGAGATAACTAAACAGAAGTTTCCCCTAACAAACATATCAGCTGAAAAATAAATCAGATAATTAGCTCAAAGTAGGTCATCATATTTGCTGTGTATTCTAGTTTGTTACTTGTTTTGCTTCCCTTCCATAGCCAATACCTTTTGTCTCATAAAACAAACTATTCTTATTTGGCTAACGTCACTCAAAAGTCTGACTCAGCTATTAATAATACTAAAGATAAAAGAGCACTTACTGCTGGCTTTCAGATGGGTTTTAAGTTATTCTGCTCCCACTGAGTCAGGAGCTCTTTGCCAAGAGCTTTTGAAATCTTCCACTTCTGCCATTTGAACTTGTGCCTTTTTCACAATAGTAAGGAGCACATTCAGACCCTCAGTATGTACACCCACACACCATGTCCTGCCTGCTCACACATCAATTTACATTTACTTTGTTATTCTGCCAACCTTTCTTAATTCTACCAGTCATCCTTCCTTTCTGCAATTCAAATGAGTCATGGAATCCTTAGACCTGTTGTAGTATAAGAAGTTTTCCTACATTCTTGTTGAAAATGGCTTCCTGAGAGCCTCACTACAAGCAGTGACTTTAAGTACTTTCTAAATAAGGTCTTGAGAATTATTTCTGTAAATGTGTCTTCATTTAGCAGCTGAAGTACCCTAGCTCCATATCATGCATCCCCAAACAGTATTTTTGTGTTTTAGCTCCTCCCTTAATTGATAAAATGTGGTGTATCCTGTTTCAGGCCTGGGAGAAATGCTCTTCAACGACGTGGTCTCTTAGACTGTAAAGCTCTGTATTTGGTCAGGCTGAGATAGAGTTAATTTTGCCACAGCAGTCCTCCCAGTGCTGTGCTTTGCGTTAGTAGCTGGAAAGGTGTTGATAACACAGCAGTGCCTTGGCTGCTGCTGAGCAGTGCTGGCGCAGCACCAGACTCCCTTTTTACCATTACGCTGGGATGAGCAAGACCTTGGGAGGGGACAGAGCCAGGATGGCTGACCCAAACTAGCCGAAAGAATATATCATATCATATTATGTCTGGTCAGGAATACAGCAATACATGCTAAAGGAAAGGTGGAAGAAATGGTGGCAGGGGGGAGATGTCATTTTTTGTTACGGTGTTTATCTTCCAGAGCAATTTCACATAGAGAAGCCTCACTTCCCAAGAGGTGGCTAGACATTACCCACTGATGGGAAGTAGAGAATAAATCTATTATTTTCCTCTGCTTCCACATGTAGCCATTGTTTTTACTTTATTAAACTGCCTTATTCTTGACCCATGTGATTTTTCCATCTTACTTTTTCCCCTTCTTCAGTCCTCCTGAGGAAGGAAGTAACAAAGTAGCTGGTAAGCGCCTAGCATCCAGCCAGAGTCAACCCACTGCAAACTCTTAATTTTGTACAAATTCTAATCACAGGCCTTCTGTAAGCATACCTAAAGGGGTCTGCAACATGTTTCTGCATTGTTTGCTTCTAGACCTCTGCTTTTTCCTCATGACAGAACTAAACACACAAATCTTCTTTACAGCTGCCGAGCTGTACACAGGTAACAGCTTTTCAGTTTGCCAAAGCTTGTTAAACTCAAAATGCTCATTCATTACAGTAACAAGACACATCAATCACTACAGCATAACTCTGCCCCTCTACACCTAAAGATTTCTATTAATTGCTTAGAAAGGCAAGTAGATCTTGTTAAATAAATCTACTCCTATTAAATGAGAAAATAGGAAAAATAAGACATTTTTAGAAGCATGGTGGTGATTCCACAGAGCTCAGAAACCTGTTAAACAATTTATCATGGGTGTTTTTAGGCTCCTGTTTCATTCAAGCAGATCAGCTCTGGAGATAATCAGTCTTCTGCTGTTTCCCTTCTGCTTTCCAGAGTTGTTTGAGAATTCTCTGAAGTAATTGAAATTTAAATCTGTCTTATGCATTGTCCCAGGGACAGTTAGAGAAGGTTTGGCAAAGCTCTCTTAAGAAGGGAGGGGTGTAGATGGTTGAGCTGACTGGGGAGGGGAGGGCAGGGAGTGTAATGAGTGCACAGCAGCATCAGGGTGTATCCTTAATTTAAAATTAGTTCAAAACTAGGATTTGGATGACTACTACTTGTCATTGCTTAAGGAAGCTTGTAGTCTGTAACTTTGGCTCAGTGGAAGAAGTATGGGATTAGGAAAGATGAGACATGGGATTCTGTTTCCACATTTTCATTGCTCAAGTATCTTCAATTCCTCCTGTCTCTCCTCCCTGCCTATTTGGATCACCATAAACAGTAAACTCTTTGAAGCAGAGACCATCTCAACACATTCTGTGCAATTACAAATCACTTAACACTTTTGCTCATCTACACAAAAGACTTTTCCTTTCAAAGATATACTGTGGCTACAGCACAGCATTCTTTCAGAAGAGAAGCCTCCTGCACATCAATATTCTTGTCAATCCTGTTCATCTTATTTAACAGCTTAAAAAAAACAGAAAAGGATGTTGATCCCAAGAACGCTGATTTTTACCTTTATAGTTCCCCTAGTACCTCTAGTACCTATAGACAAAATTTCAGCTGCTGAAAACTACTTCTGTCACATGAGCATCTCATAGATGTTAAATGCACTCAGTGCAGGCAGCTGAGTGCGCAAGCTGCAGTTCAGGCTGCAGACTGAGCTCTGCCAGGACACGAGCCTCAGCCCAAGCACAATGCAAAAGGCTGTGAACTGCTGACCCTTTGCACATCAGAGAGCACGGGGACCTGTGGCCTGGCCGAATGACGGGACACTGAGACACAGCAGAGCCGAGGGCTCCAGATGAAAAGGGAGTCTTTAGCATGCTTAGACTGTGAAGGTATAAAAGCCCAGGAGTTCCTTTGTTCAGGGTCCCTCCTCAGAGGCACCAGCTCGAGTTGTCATCTTGTTATTTAGTTATCGCACTGAGATTAAACTATTTGAAGGATCTTGACGTGTGAGACTTTTTTATAGGAAACTTGGGGTTGAACTGGTGAGGAATCCTGGTCTGAGTGTGAGTGGGGTGCTCTAGCTGCAAAGGGGCTTCAGTCCCAGCTCAGGTGGTGCAAATGTTAACTGACAGAGTGGCTCCTGGGTGGTTAGACAGGGAAGCTTCCTTAACATGGAGATTCCCTGTTACAATCAAAGAGTTTTCTCCTTGTGCCCTGAAACTGGATGAAACTCAGATGCCTGGGCAGTGATATCTCAGGATGCACCTTGATGATTGACTGAGAACCAGAGAATTCTCCTGAAAACTGATCTTGGGAAATTCTTTCCCTTCTCTTCGCAGATGTGCAGACCATGGCAGAACTACTTGGTGTGATACTACAGCTCTCCTGCTCAGGTTTGCCAAATGACTCACACTGTAACAGGGACAGCATGAAAGCTACTCCTGCAGCTCTCTCCATTAACTGATCACCTATTTAGAGACATGAGCACCAGCTGAGATCTTCAGTATTTTGACACACTGACTTCTTTTTTTTATCAACCCTTTAGTCCAAAGTTAATTCATAAGTAGTTTTACCATCTAATTTGGGTGTTGTTAGGAGATATGTTTTTAAAATATTGTATATTTCTAAACTACAATAAGATGAATGCCATAGACAATAGATACCAGCAGACATCAACTCATTACTCAAAGCATTACCCCTTTACTCAGCTAGAAAGTATATGTTCTCTGTTCAGGGGGTTTATGTTACTCCTCTTATGGCACTATATCAACTTAGATCAACTAAAATATTAGGTATAAAATTTTAAATACCTCTTTAGCTTCCCTCCAAATATTTTACAATAGTTAGTGAATTAAATTGTATTTTAAGCTGACACCTTCTTATCTCAAGCTTCCTTTATTATTTTGGAAGATGGCAATATAAAGGTGTTAAAAAAGCCTTTTTTTTTCCATTTAACATGCACAGAACTAATATTTAACTGCTATTTAAAGCTGAATGATGAGCTAGAAGGTGGCATACACCACAGTTTAGCCAACATTGGTACACAGGCTACTTTAGCAAAGAAGCCACCCACACAATGAAAAGGAACTATTCTGCTCCTACAGGTAAATCACGTTGCTGAAGGACAATCTGCACCTGCAATGGACGCACATGTAAGAGTGTTGTGGGGTTTATTTGGTACAGAACTACCACATGTTGACTAGAAGCACTGGCAAACCTCAGAACAAAGTGTTAAATGCGCAGAACATACCTCCACAAAGGACCTGCTGGACTCTAACCACAGGGAAATGGTACTGCAAGCCCACTAAATGGAAGCAGGCAGAGGCATGAAAAAGATGAAGATCTGGTCCCATCCAGAGCACAGCTGTGTGGGATGGTCATGTAATAACTGAAGGATACATTAGGTCAGCAGTGAGTACCTGCATGCCCATGGCCAGGAGGAGGCAAGGAAGCAGCCACTGAGTCACTGTGCCTCCTGGGCCAGTCCCAAGGGAAGCAGTTTACAATTTCCAGGACCTAACTTTTAGTCATCAAGACCATTCAGAAGTGATGCCTGAGCAGAATCAAGGAAGGCACTTGAAGTCAAGATGTAGTCAAAGAGGGCTTATGGGAAAACAAAATCCAGATGGGGTTTGAATAACCATACTTCAGCATAAACCAATGAAATACTTAGGCCACTCTTTTTCACTCTTCTCCTTTTAATACCTGTGTGGTGGGAGCTAAACTGATATGTATGTTAGAAAAAATGCTGGAAGTAGAAGCATCTGGTAGAGGAGCAAGTTCCAGCCGAGCCACATGGGAAGGCAGCTTTTACTGTAGCTACCTACATTTGTTTTATAAGCACTTCTATGGACAGGTGATATGGTTGCACTCATGTACTTCATGAACAAAAACTAATTAACTGGTATGTGGACCAAAACAGAGACACTCATTCACATCTTAACACCAGCAGACCAATGCAGCTATTAATTAAAATAATGCTCATATTCTGTAACCATTTCCCACATGATCTGAGATTCCCTTTTCTCTGTAGCATCACTGAAGATAATGAGACTTTGAGTCCTTACATTACAATCAGGAAGAAAAGTATGACCGCATAATTGCAGTTTGGGTTTTATTTTCTGAACTAGCTTATGTCAGTAATGTCAAAAGTCATGTTTCTGACTCCACTATCTTATCTTGCAGATTTGACATACCTGAGCTCACAGTGTGTGTTTCTTTGCATGGACGCTTTCAGAATTATTATATCAGTAAATGACCTGTAAGATGAAAAATTCTCTTTTGTAAATGCCAGAGTTGCTCTGTCTGTGGACTTTGCAATCTTCATTGAATTAAGGTTATTCAGTGCACAAGAAGCATATCTCAGCTTTGAAGATGATGAGGTCATCTTCTTCATGGTTCCTCCTTGTGAAAAAAATCATGCTAGAGAAGGAATTTTCTGATGTTTGTTTTGCTAAAATGGTCCCTTCAAGATACTTCCACTTGTTTCAAATTAGGGAGAACCCAACTGCTTCTTTTACAAATGGATGGACCAACGTAAAGTGTTACAATCTCACAGCAGAGTCAGTGTAAAGACAGATGTTTTCAGCTCCTGCTAAAGGTCTTTTGAACTTCCTCAGTTAGCCTTTTGCTGGCATGCTTTTGAGGGTTCACAGAACCCTCTGCTCCACAAGACATCTGTAGAAACAATAAACTAGCAGTTTAGGTAGTGGATCACAATAAAGTGTTGGAAACTTTTTTCCTGAACCTGACTCAGATGCTTACATACAGTAGTCCTTAAGCTTATTTATGCTTTAAAAGTTATTTTTCCTAACACCAAACACAGAATTTTTTTTAAGTCAGTTGAAATAATAAATCATTATTCTGGGGACAAGGGCCAGAAAATTGTTTCCAGTATACCAGAGCAAAGATGAAAGCAACATGGAATGTGAAAGAGAAAGACAGTTTCACAGTAAGAGCAAGTGGGAAATATGGGCTTCCTTTTTGGGTCAAATTTTGTCTGACAAAGAATATTCTTCTTTTAATGCATGCAGTATTCCATGACTACTGAAAACATTCTGTGAACTTTTAGGGCAGAAACCACTAAGTCTACAAGCAGTACAGCATAGTGGGAACTCTTGACAGTGAGATTGGCATGAATGAATGGAGAAGGTAAACTGGACTTGACTGAAGCTTGATTTTCCCTTCTCTCATGCAAATACTGTTTCTTTGAAGTAACATTAGCAAAAGCAATTCAAAGCTCAGCTATGTGTACACAGCACTGTTATTTCTTTACAGACACTTTTGTTGTAATAAAAAAAGTAAGACCTTTTACCATGATACAGAGCTTTTGGTCTTCAGAGCATTCTCACAGATACATTCTAGCTAATCTGAGCACCCCTTAACACAGTTAAGGTTGATTACCATCAGGATTCTGACTTCAGGAGGGACAGGGTTTAAATTACCTATTTTCATCTAAAGGTTCTTTTGTATTTTTTGAATGGTGTAATGTGTAAATTATTTTTACACATTATTTTAACTTCAGCTAAGGAAACACTGCCCATGAGACAAAGCCAACAGAAATACTGAGAAATAAAAGCAGAGAGATTCCAAGTAATTGTGCATTTATTTTATTTTTGAAAAAATGAAACATCATTTAACTGTTCCTTTTCATTCAGATAAATGGATTTACAGTTCATCATTTAGAATATGAAGTACAAAGTGGAATCTCTGGGAAAATACAAAGCTATCACTTTATTTTAAGTTTTTTTTTCTGTAATACCACAAATGGAATTGTGAACTGAAATTGCAACCTTTCTAGTAATCCTGTAACAAGTGTCTTTTTAATAGTTTATGTTCATTGTTTTCCTGAACATTTTGGTTTCGTTGGGATGGTGTTCAGTTACCCGCTTCCAGTTTCAAATGGCTGCTGCAGAAAGCTGACTACTCACAATGATAAGGGTAGTGTTAAAGATTTCTAGATTAGGGTTTCCTGATGAACAGTCACTGAACTGGATTCCACCTCTCAATCCTATAACAGTATTCTAATTTTAAGCTATTCAAAACTGAGATATCAAAAGCATATGGTGTACAGAAATGAAAGCATTTAAAATGTTCATTTCACAAAGCACTGTTTCTTACCTGTGACTGATCAGTTAAATAATTTTGAAGGCTTAAATACATGTATGTCTTAATCTAGGTTATAAGATAAGTAATGGGAACTCACTAATTGTTGATAAACACCTCACTTGAAGAAGTGCAAAATTTCATATTGATACAGGTTTTCCTTCTAGTGAATTGCTAAACTGGAATTCACATGGTATTAAATGTGAAAAGGTACTTCAGGAGTGCAGTGTTTTAGCTCCTTTTCTAACTCTGATTCCAAGCTGTCCATCCATTGTCTGGACTGTGCCAAAACAGTTGCTCAGACCAGCCATCTTCAGAAACTCCATCTAATGAAGCTTCTTTTGAGCTTCCAGCTCAACATTTCTCCAAATACCTTTGTCATTAACAATCCATCATGAGCAGCCTTTTCGTCTTGCTGCTCAGTGTTCAGATTTAATGTGGATATATGGAGACCATTATGCAGAGCAATACTCCTACAAAAGACACAAAGCATCAGAGAATCCACAGGTATGAAGTTGAGCATTTTAAAGAGGAGTAAGAACCAACTTTAAACTTCCAGTCCCTGAGAATGCAAATAGTGAATACTTTCATACTATTTAAGCAACACAAACTCTCATACGCAAATAGCAAATATATTGCACATAATTTTGGTCAAAAATGAATACTGCAACACAACTGACACAGCTTTTTATAAGCAATTCAGCAGCAGAGAATTGTAGGATTAAACAGAAAGAATTGCAAGAACAATTAGTTAAAAGATTCTGTACACTAAAAGCAGAATATGTGCCTTCAACAGAACAAGAAACACGTGGTAATTTTCACTCATATTGTGGTATTATGGTTACACACTGAAGACATAAAAGAAGTTAGCTACAACTTCACCTGAAAATTGTAACTTCAACTGAAGAAGTTAACATGTAGCATCACTCATGTCCTTTTTCTCTCTTTATATCACGATTTTCCAAAGTAAATTTGTTATCAGTATGCTCTACATTTTGACCTGCAGTAAGAAAGTTTCAGTCTTTGTAACAAACATCCCATCAGCGCACAAAGATCCCTGGCACTCAGGGAACAAAAAACAAAGTGTTTAAAAGTGTTTAAAGCTGCACAGAGAGCACATTCCAGCTGAAGCATGAGTTCAGCTCTGCTACTGCCTTAAATTATTGGGAATATCTGTTTCTTTCGTTCTACAAGGAACTCCCTCAAGATCTTAGCAGTTAAAATGTAGGACATATGTCTGGTGACAAATCTGAGCCTGCATTTTCTAACAGATGTGTGACAGTTTTGTAACGGGCAGGTAGCACTAAATGGCATGTGAGAATAGCATGCCTGGATGGATAAGGTGTCTCCAGTCAATAAAGTTGCTTTAAAGAAAACATATCAAACACTTTTATGAGCAAGTACTTCCAATTAACAAGATAGTGGCTGTTTTTGAAAGCTATACATTTTATAAAAATATATAGATTTGTAATACCTATAGAAATAAAATGCATAAATATATGAAAACTATTGATGTGTCTCAAAATATAGGATTATGGTACAGTAAAACAAATGTTCCTCCTAAATGTACAGACTGGCGGCAACAAGAAAAATACCACAGCTAGGAAATTTTTAATTATTAATACACAATAAAAGTGCTTATCTTTTTCTATCACTTGAAGCTCTATTTAGCTTGAAGAACTAAACGTGTGTAAACTTTCTATGTATGTGTACACTTTCTATGTATGTGTACTTCAAAAATAACTTTTTTTTTTCAAAATGTGCTCTAGTTTGTTCTCAGACATCTTTTCAGATATTGAAAAGACAATATCCAAATTCCTTGTTAAGAAATCCTTGAGAAGACAATATCCAATATCCTCAATTCAGAGCACATTAAAACTCTAAATCAATTAGATTTTTTAATTTAAAACAAACCTAATTTACTTAGTCAAAAATATTCTAAATTAGGAATTTTCATGTTGGTTAGAGCTAGAATTTAGGTCTCATTTTGCCATTTCTGGCAGTCCAAGGCTAATTGGCACTTTTTGGCTTCATGTTAAGTTTTTTAGGATGCTTCAGGGATTTTGTGGTGCAGTTTAGCTCCACCTCTGCTGACAAATTCAAGGATTTGAACTGTGGAGGGGGGAAGTCAAATAAACCGCTGTGTTTCCAGGAATATTGAAAGGTGGTCTGACTGAAATACAGACCCCCCGACAACTATGTTTTCAGAGACGCCGAGGCAGGGCTCGGCAATCTGAGCACACTAAGTAAGCACTTTTAAGTCAACAAACTATTTTCATCACATCACCCGCAGCACCACCCCGGCTCCACGCAGCAGAGGCTCCCATAGCCGCCGCGGGGCGTGCAGGTCGGAAGGACTAAGAAGCCAGCAAGACGGGCCCGCGGCCCGCGGCCCGCCAGGGCTCCCGCTGCCCTCACGGCGCGGCGCTCCCCGCTCCGCGCCGCCCGCGGGCCGCGGCGCGGGCGGCTGCTGCCCCCTGGCGGCCGGAGCGCCCTCCCTCGGCGGGCCGAGCGCGGCCCCCGCGGCACCGCCCCGCCCTCCCGCCAGCATGGCCGCCGCCGCCGCCGCCTCGGTGCCTGTGAAGGTAAGCGCGCTTCCGCCAGTGGCGCCTCAGGCGGGCGGTGGTGGCGTCCGCCGCCGCCCGCGAACCCTCCCTGCCGCCGTCTCGCGGCGGCTGCGGGAGCGGGATGGCGGGGGCCGTGCCGCTGCCCTCTCGGCGCTGCCTTCTTTGCTTGCTTGCTTCCTTCCTACCTCCTTCCCTCCCTCCTGCCCGCTGCGTCTTTCCCCGCTTCCTGCCGCCTTCCCACCCTCCTGCTTGCGCCGCCTGTCGGGAGCGGGCTCGGGAGCGCGGCGGTACCGCTGCTGGGGGCGGCGCCCGCCCGAGCGCTCCCGAGCCCAGGCCCGTGCAGGGGCGACCGCGGCCGACACGGAAGAGACAACGTTTAATTTTTTTTTTTTTTTTTTTTTTTCCCCCCGGGAGAAATCTCCTTTTTCCGAGTATCTGACCGTGTGCGCTGTGTTGGATTTGTCAGTGAGAGGGATCGTGGCGGGTCTGTAGCTGTGGGCTCTGTTTTTAAACGTGCATGGAACTCTAAGCTTTGGCAGAAGTAAGGAGTGCAACACTTCCTCTCTTTAGACTCATTTCCTGCGTGTTTGAAGAGCTGCTTAGAGCGCTGATAGCACCAGGGGCGAACAGGCTCAGGCTGAAATTTGAGTTTTCACAAACTGTGCATTATTTTTCTGCCATGAAGTAGAAAAATCCCAGTCCTTTTGGGTGTAGAAAATAGTTAGAACCTGTCTTCAGTGGACAGGTTTATTCTCTTAAGTGTAACTTATACGCAGCTCGAAGTTTATCTCCTTTTAAGCAAAATTATTCATAATGCCATCCTCATCCTTTTCTCAGTATCCCCAAAACAGAAGAGAGGAATACAGAACGGTTTGTTGGTGGTTCGTTGTCAAAAGGCCCACAGGTGATCGTGCCATGTACTAGTAATTAAGACTTGTTCATGATGAACAAATGTAGGCTGTTACTGCACTGATACCTCTATGCCTTTGGTTTAAACCTTGGAGAAGTTCACCAAACACCACATGAAGGCATACACTTCAGTGTGATTTTTACTTGGACTTTGACAGGGAAATGAGTTTTATTTTTGTAGTTACTGGTGTGATAACTTTTTGTTAGGTTTCACTTCTGTTGCTCTTCATCCCACTGAGATTCACTCTTTTGTAATGCCGTTTTACTTGAGATTTAATTCCAGATAACCTTTGATGCAGGCTCCGCTAAATTTTGCAAGTTATATCCTTTGTGTCCCTTTGTAGGATGCAAAGTCTGGAATGGAGAATACAGTCTTACATATTTCCATTCTTGAAGTCATTCCTAGGTGTGAGGTCAGTTCTCTGGCTTTTGAGGAAAGGCGAAACTTGTTCTTCCTTGGTCACATCCTCTCTGCCTTCCCATATGTTCAGCTCCTGGGCTGGTAGCTGGGAATAGAAGTCAGTGCCCCTGACGGGGGTGTTGTGGTTTAGACATGATGCTCTCCCATTTACTGTTCCCACTGAAACCATTCCAAACCACACATCTCCCCATCCCCTGCAGCAGAATGAGAGGAGAGTTGGAGGCACAAAAGGTGAAGATCATGGGTTGAGATAAGAACAATTTACTGGAAACAACAATGAGATAAGAAAACAAACAGTAAAAACAACTATGTAAACGAAAGAGATGAGCAGTTTATATGCAACTGCTCACCACTGTGCAGAGCCTAAAAATACCCAATTGTCATGCTACCCTGACCTGGGGCCCCTTCCCCTGTTTTTGGAAAATGATACAGAGTCATGTAAAATAACCTCCAGGTTCTAGTCAAGGCCCTCCCAGACTACTGCAAAAATGAATCCTGTCCTGGCCAGAGCCAGGACATAGGGTATGCCTCCCACTGAGCCTAGAGCATTTGCATTCATTTTGATAATTCACTAGAAGGTTTGGAAAGCAGAATTTAGTATAGAATCAGATTTTTCTGTCTAGTTCCCAAATACAAATAGTATTTCTGGAGATCATGTAAACTGGAGGAAAAATAATTGTCAAGTAGAATTAATTTTAGGATTAGAGCTGCCAGCTCCAAAATGACCTTACATGATTAGAGAAGCAGTTACTTCAAAAATCTCTGCTGCCTAACTTTCCTTCCACTGACGTAGCTCTCCGGTGAATTATAAGTGAGCCCAGTATTTCTCTAGCCAGAGTTGCCTCAGGTGGCCTGAGGGTTGTCCAGACTGCCACTGTGGTAAGCTTGCAGTGGGTAAGAAAGCAGAACAAACTCAACATAGTCTAGGTCTTCTGTGCTTTGGGTTCTGCACCATGGGAGCTGTGAATATTTTGCAGGCTCATTGCAGTCTGCAGTTTCTGACAGCATGGCTAGTGGTGTAAAAGCTTATTCAGGAACTGAACAGTGCAGACAAAGTACATATTGATGCTTCTGCAGCCCCTGGGTTGTGGAGCCTGAGAACAAATTTGAGAGCAACCACACCAGGCTTATGCTGCCACAGGCCAGGCATGCTGCTTTCTGTACAGGAACAGTCTGTTACTGTGATGGATCTCTGTGTTTATAATAACCTTAAAGCACTGCAGTTCTAAAGTAACTTTTATGTTGTGCATCTGTAGCTGCTCTCTCCAGCATTGCATATTTTTCCTCACTCCCAGCAACTTTCACTTTGCTAGATGTAAAAGTTCAGTTCCCTTTTGAATACTGAGTCATAGGACACTAGTAAAACAAGTGTTATACCCAGCTAAAACCAATAAAGTGGCTGAAGGAACCTTTTTTTTCCCCCTAGATTGAAAAAAATTAAAAAGGCACCATTTTGGTCCTGTCCTCTGGCAATGTAGCAATCATCAGTGTTTACTGAATATATTCATGAACAGTGTTAAAGATAGTCTTTTCTTGGTTTTGAGTTTTGTGGTTGTTTCTGTTGCATACCTTTCACAATTCTTAAGGCAATTTGTTATTCATCCTAAAATGTGTAGTAGCTTCCAGGATTTTCATGAGCAATCCAAGTTAGAACCTTTGTGATAGCTAAGCAACACGAGTAACGCGGGAGCAGACCCATCAATATTACTGCAAACAATGGTCTAGGTCTTCCCTAAAGCTTGTGTGTGTATCCAGGGTCGGAGCATGTGGGTTAGCACTGCTGTTTTCCTTTGCACTTCTTCTCGTGCTCCACAGGGGGGTAGCAGAAGGAAGTAGGAGGCCGGTTAAAACCATCTCATGTATCAGCGTTTATACCACAGGCTGTGGAAAGCTTTGTCAGAGAGGTGTTTATATGTAACCAAGACCACGGAGCCTCTGCTTGTTGAAAAGTGCTTAATGAGCCAGTTAATACAGTGGTTGAACGGATGGGGTCTCTAGGAATGTGAAAATAAGAAAAAGCTGGAGTAAGAGGCAGCTCTCTGTGTGTTGTGGAAGGAGGGTGTGGTATGTTCAAGTCTGGAGGTTTTACTTGAGAAGTTTTCAGTCTTTGTGGTAATAAGTTACGTCAGAAAGGTAAATCAAGGCAAATCAGTCATGATATGTATTCAACTTGAAAGTGATACGAACTTTGCAACAACTGATCACATTGAAGACAAAAAAGAAGCACTCATTTTCTCTATGTGTGATAAATGGTGACACCACTTTTAAGTACCATTACTGAGCTTTCAGTTGTGAAAAGCTTGACAATAACAATTCCATCTGAAGAGTTACAAGTGTTCTGAACTCAAGAAAAATCTTGACTTGATTAAAAATCTAATTATCCCTACAGAGACAAAAACCAAGTTACTTTTCAATGGTGAACTAGAAACAAGAAAAATCAGATGCATTTTTCTTAGCTGGAATATGCAATCATAGGCAAATCAAAACACAACAGGGATTTTAGTTGGGAAACCTCTTAGATTTTGTTGCATCAGCACAAAAGACTAAATTTTTCCCACAAACTTTTCTTTCTTTTGGAGGTATAATACCTTATAGAAATGCCTGTGTCATGGTTACAGCTATAGTAAAGTTAATTTCCCCTCAATAGCTGTTCCAGTGGTGTGTTTTGGATTCAGAATGAGAATGGTGTTGATAACACACTGATGTTTTGGGTTTTGCTGAGTCATATTTATCCTAAATCAAGGACTTCTTTTTTCCCTGTCTCATGCTATGCCAGGGAGGGAGTGGGGGGGATATGCAAAACTGGGAGGGAGCATAGCTGGGACAGGTGACCTAAACTGTTTGAAAGGATATTCCACACCATGGAATGTCATGCCCATTATATAAACAGAGGGAGTTACCCAGAGAGTGGCCATTCTGCATTTGGGAATGGGGTCTGGCATTAGTCAGTGGGTGCACAAGAATTGTATTGGGCATCACTAGTTTTTCCCTTTTTTATTATTATTACTATAATTTACCCTTATTATAATGTTTTACTTTATTTTCAGTTATTAAGCTTTTCTTATACCAACATACAAGTTTTACTTGGATTCCACTCCCCATTCCACCAGAATGTAGGAGGAAAGCAGTGGAGTTTGAGCAAGTGGCTTAACTTCCAGCTGGGCTTAAAACCATGGCAGCCTGATATTCAGTATGGTGGTTATATGTGAGACTTTTTGTCTATATAAACAAAAAGCCTTTGTTTTAATGGGCTTTCTACATCTATTTCTCACTCATTGCAGGCATTCCCAAATAGTCTTAACTTTTATACTGGATATAAATATTTACTGGCACATCTTTTTTTTTTTTTTATTTGGTATCTTAAAGAGGAGAATCATGGGGTAAGAAATTGGCAAGCTAAATGCAGTTGTTTAAAATCAGGTATTTGAAGTTTGCATTCTGGAAGAGTGTGGTGGGCATATTATGCTTTGTTGATCTGTTGTCTACTCTCATCTTGAGAAGAAGATACATTTTGTAGCTGCCTGGTTAGTTTTTTAAGCATGCTGTTAAATGTGAATTGCAAGAAGACTAATATGTACTTTCTGTATAAGATTGGAATTATAGGTGGAACTGGCCTGGATGATCCGGATATCTTAGAAGGAAGAACAGAAAAGTATGTTGACACTCCTTATGGCAAGGTCTGTATAACCTTTTTATTTATTACTGAAAGTTTTTTCCAATTCTCAAGATGTTTGTATGCTTTAAGAATTTTCAGACTGGTAAATGAATGTATAAAGCAGGTGCTGGCACAACTGTTTTTAGTTGCTATGTATTGTGGGATTCTTACGTTGTAAAAACAAAGTATTACTGCAAAGATGATGTGCAAAGGAGACTATACCTTTACTCATTTGTAGATTGGATGAATTTAGAAACTCACTGCTGAATTTACAATCAAGGGATAAACCCTCTCTTTCAAATTTGTACTGGTGCGTGAACTGTATTATCTGTCACCTTTCTGAATTGCAGAAAACTCTCCTTTGAGGTATATGAGAAACCATTTTCTCTGTAACTAATGAATTGTGTTTTACATGACAATGTAAGATCATGCTTATAGCCATAATTTGAAAATTATTTTAAAATTAAGCTCTGAAACTGTGTTTGTGAGACTGGTACACCTGAACAATTCTCCTTTACATTGCTTCTATCCTTTTCCTTAGTAGAAGGGAGTGCTGGCTAGGGGTGTTGCTCTATACACAGCACTGGGTGCGTTTTGAAGGATAATTCCTAGCACAAAGCGTTTATAGTACAAACAGACAAGACAAAGGATGAAGGAGGTTTATAGGCAGGAAGTCAAGGGGGAGTGATGTTCTAGTTGTCACACGAAACTCATAAAAGGATTGGTTCTTAGGTAATCATGTCGTAGGACATGGGGAGTCTAGATGCTTTATAATTTCCATTGAAATTATATTTTACGCAGTCTACCAGTGTATGCTGGTGTGCATACAAAAAAATCTGGTAACAAGTGCTATTTTGTGGCTGGAAGCTTGCCAGAAAACCCAGTGGTATGGTGTGTGATTGAAATGGTTTAAAATGGAGTGTAAAGAGCAAGAAGAGGTTGTATCCACACCATTAGGAAGGGGAAGTATATTAAAGGAAGTGAAAACATAATCAGAAGAATGCATTTGACTTTGCCATCCTCTTTCAGAATTAGTTAACAAATTGTAATAGAATGAAGGGAACTTACCTCCTCTGTTTTCTATACTCTGGTTTCCAAAAGCAGCAATCTTTGGTCTGAAGGAGAATCCACTGGCTAAACCAAACCAGTCGCCATTGCATTCCCTGTTTCTTGGGAATCACGGATATTCATCACAGCATGGATGTGTTTGGAGACTGCTGACAAAGCAGAAGTAATACTATGCTTGTTGCAGATATCAACTGAAGCTTTCCTGTCTAGGACAGATGGAACACTTCTCCCTCACAGGGTTCTGTTCAGATCAGAGTTAAGGGCACAGTGGCAGCACAGCATTTGAAGGTCTGTTCTGTTACAGCATTGAGGTGCCACAGGATGTGGGGAATGCAAATTCTGCAGTGCAGTAAGTGGCCTACATTAGGGTCCAGTATTCCTGGGAAGAGTAGGAATATTTTAGGATGGCTCCTGCACAAAGGAGTGGAATAATCTTCATCAGCCATGCACCTTTGGTCAGAATAGAAGGCTTTTTTACTATTTTTTTAACTAGTAAGTAGCTTATCTAGTGGGGTTTTTATTCTGTTTTCTTTACAGAATGCACATATATAGCAGAAAATTAATATTGGTGCCTATTGTGGATAGTGACAGACCTTGATCAATGGACTGCCTGTGTCTGAGCCTGCATGTTACACATTTAGCATAGACTGAACTTAAAAAAAAAGAGCTCATGAATATTTTTTCTTTGTGTGAGGGGGATGACAATAGAACTGAGATACCATGGTATGAATCCAAGCCTGAATTAGAGATAATGACCTGAGTTCAACTGGGACTGTTAAGCTGACCTTAATGGAGTCAGTCAGTCAAAGAGGACAGCACAGCCAAACAGGAAGCTTTTATCCTTTTACCTGTAATGGCCTGTCTTCCTTCTTTCTCTCTGCAGATCTGAACTTCTGATAATCAGGCCATGGACCTGATGGTTGTTTTATGTAGATTACCTCCTCTATAGAATCACATTAACTTCAGCGACTGAATGCAGTTTCCAGTTCAGCAGCTGATGGATTAGCCTTAGTGTAAGATGTGCAGAGCTTAGTCCACAAGTTGCAGTTGCATAAAGTACTATGGATTTTGATTGAAGCAGAAAAAAGACTCAAGTTCAATTAGTATTATTAGGTGGATCAATATTCACTTACTTTGCTGCTGAGACTGTTTAGTATTCAGGAAGGAGGTGTTACACAACCTACCACTCATTTTAGAGCTACATAGTTGAGAGGAACAGCTATTGCTGAATGCAGGAGGGCAGTTCTATTTTTATTTAAGTGTGCCTGGAAAAGTTTAGAAGTTTATGGTTTTTTACTATTTTTTCCTAAAGGTATGTTTTGTTCTTGATTGTTACTGGAAAAAACCAAAATGGGACTTTTCTGCCATAAAGATACTTTTTCATAGAGCTGTGAAATCAGTAAAGAGATAATCTGCCTGAAATGTTAAGAAGTGAAGGGCTTAATTTAAATAAATTTTGGAACTTTGTGGTCTTTGATTTCCTGAGAGAAACAGAGATTAAACATCAACCTATTTAGTTCAAGCTAAACTAGGAAGAATGAGAATGAAGGAATGAAGGAAGGAAAATTGCAAGGCATAGTTACTAGAATGATGTCCATTTGCTTCTGTCAGGTAAAAATGCGAAGCATACAATTCCACTTCGCTTAAATCTTTAATTCTTAAGTTTCTAGGCAAGGAGACTTCTGCCAAAAGGTGTTTGAAAAGCTTTCTGGAGTAGATGTTCCTTGGGACCATTGACACTTGACAGCAGCAAAATAAATTTTTCTCTAATGAAAAATGCTTTTTCTTTTCTTTTAAAAGATGAATAATAGCTTTCATTTTCTTCATACGGAGTCCTTTAATTGCCTTCTGCTTTGGCATTGTTGAATAGTAAGAATCATTTAACTACAAAATTTTGCATAGGGAATGTGGGAAAAATGAAAAGTTTGAAGGAAACTATTACGACAGTTTTTTGCTGTTCTCTATGTTGGCATTGGTCCTCTATGATCTATCAAGTTATATTAGTAATAGTGAAAATGCAGAACAATAGTTTTTTAAAAAAACTGAGTAAGCTTACAGCTCTTAATATTCCAGCTGTCTTTTCTCCTTGTCTTCCACCATTTTCAGTACATCAAAAATTTGGTATTCTATGGGAAATGCCCCAAAACCTTGGGGCAGATATGGAAAATATTAGTCTCCTACAGGATAATAGATGCTGTTCCAAGCAATTTTATCTTCATCGTTGAATTTTGAAGCTCCTAAAAAGCTTTGTTCAGAATATATTTTCAGTTAGATTCTCTTCCTTTCTGTATGATGGATCTTGATTCTGAATCACCTTCCTAGGTGGGCAAGAGATCTTCCCACTTTAGAAAATTATTCTAGGGGCTCCGTGTTTTTTTCAGGTCATAAATATATCAGGCAAACAAAGCAGGGGGCAATTCCACCTTTCATTTGGGCGTATTTTGATTGCATCAGGAAAACCTGACCGCGTAACATAATACTTAAGCTCATCTTCTACCTCCCCAAAACAATGTACATTGTTTGGTTCCTAAACTAGCTCACAGGTTGAATGGAGGCTTGCAGAATCTCTGAAGTACTTTTGCATCATGAGTGTTCTGTATTCTTTCTGTTTTCTGTTCCAACTAGCCTCTGAGGTGAGATCAAGGGAAAAATGAATTCTGTAGACAACACATGAACGGTACTTTATGCATATTTACATTATAGACAAAGGGGATTTATTCCAATTTTTTGTTATTGTAATAATTTGGGATTAATTGCCCGAGGTTCTATTCTTTCTTTTCTGTTTTGCAACAATGAGTAATATATATCTGACTTGTATTTTGTGAAGAGTGAAGTAGTTAAAGACATTTATGAAATTTTAATGTTTGAGATTTTTATTGGACCTTTTTATTAAATTATCCTTTTAAAATACAGTACTAGAGCTTTGACTTCAAATTGTTCCATTGAAAGTTTTTATTATTTTATCATCACTCCTGGCTGTGACTGAGATAATAGTAGAGAGGTACAGCACTTGGAAAGAAGTAGTGGGAGAAAGAAAGCAGAATGGAAGTATACATTAGCTATGTTACCTGGTTAACACGTAGTTTGAAATGTCTGTTTCTATAACTTTATGCACATATCAGTAGTTGGTCCAGCTATTCAATCTCTTTATGAGCAACCTGGATGAAGGGATAGAATGAACCTTGAGCCAGTTTGCAGATGTCACAAAACTGGGGGGAGTGGTTGACACACTTAGAGGCTTTTCTGCCACTCAGAGGGACCTTAGTCTGGAGAACTGGGCATAGAGAAACCTAATGGGATTTAACAAGGACAAGTTAAGAATCCTACACCTGGGGTTGAATTCCCATCTGGGGTGGGAATAACCCCAAGTACCAGCACAGATGGGGGCTGACCTGCTGGAAAGCAGCTTTGTGGAGAAGAACCTGCGGTGGTGGATGACAAGTTCACCCTTGCAGTTAGGGTGAACCCAATGCTGTCATGGGGTTCAGCAGCTAGAGTGTGGCCAGCAGGTCAAGGGCTGTGATTCCCCCTCTCCCTAGCCCTGGTGAGGCTACATCTGGAGTGCTGTGTTGAGTTCTGGGCTCCTCAGTACAAGAAAGACAAGGAGCTACTGGAAAGGGTCTGGCAGAGCCATAGAGGTGATTCAGGGTCTGGATTCAGGGTCTGGAGCGTCTCTCTTACAAGGAGAGACTGCAGAAGCTGGGCCTTCTTAGTCCAGAAAAGAGAAGACTGAGACGGGATCTTGTCAGTACATATAAATATTTTAATGGTGGGTGCCCAGCAGATGGTACCAGACTGTTTTCAGTGGTGCTCAGTGACAGGATAAGCAGTAATGGCTGTAAATTAAAACACAATATGAGGAAGAATTTCTTTACATTGAGGGTGGCAGGGCACTGAAACAGGCTGCTCAATGAGGTTATGGAGCCTCCCTTGCTGGAGACACTCAAACCCCCACCAGGATGTGTGCCTGTGTAACCTGCTCTAGGCGAGCCTGCCTTGGCAGGAAGGCTGGACTAACAGATCCCTACAGGTCTTTTCCAACCCTAATAATTCTGTGATTGTGTGATATTTATTTAATGTCTTTTAATGAAGCATGATGCAGTATCTACAGTTAATTTCTTAAACTGTCCACTCATCATTTAGCAGCGGTCTCTTTGTTCCAAGTATTTCTTTTTCTCTTCCATTTTTCTAGAAATCATGTGCCAAAAAGATTCAGTATATCACGTGGAAATGTGCAGAATGCATTTTGTGGAAATCAGTGCAAAGGTGTCAGCCAGACTCTTACACAACCATCCTAAGCCTTTTGAAGTGCTGGGATATGAGCAGATAGGGAAGGAAACCCTGGCTGCAGCAACTAGATTTTGAAGCCTGTGAATTTCAAAGCTATTATGTTCTTTCTGCATCGTCAATGAATGCCAGAATTCAGTGGCGTTCTGTGATGGAAATGAATATCAAACTACCCCAAGTCTTTTGAAAATGGGTATAAACTTAAATCTACCTCTTGGAATAAACTTGAATCTGTAACTTACAAAGCAAAGAGCTCAGTCTTTAATTTGCTGACCTTTTTGATATGAGGCAAGAACTTTTACTGGAAATCCTCTTTAGTTTTTAAGAGTATTTTTGTAGTCTTTTGGGGACTTAAGTCCCCAATTTTAATAAATGCTTATTACTTAACACAGCAAATGTGTGTAAACAAAACAAAATCCCAAATGTTAATTTTTGTGAACCTTCCTTGTTATGGAATATTGCAATGGTGAGTTGCTGTGGCCGCTAGGCAGCAAGGCTTTTGCCCTATGTGAAATTTCACTCTTAAAGCCATGTTTGTTTGAGAAGAGTGTATGTAATGTAACGATTAAATGCTTAAATATCAATAGTTTAATATTAAATTGATACTTGAAAAAAAAAGAAAAAAAGAAGGCAGAATAACTACTTTTTTAAACGTAAATGTTCTGGTATGTTCCATTTTTTTAAAAAATAAGTAGTAGGTGTCTGCCAGAATTTCAGCCTTGGTGATTGAGTAAGTTATGGTGCTTTAGAGAGCTTTCAAATGACTAATTACCAAAAAGAGCAGTGCAACAGGAAGTAGAAGGTGATTTTTTTTTTTTAGAAATGGGTATCTTTAACATGGGGCTCCCATATCACTTCATTGTCAACCTCTGCAAATTTTCAAGTGTATAATAAAATCAACAGCTGTAAAATAAATGCTAATTGAAATCTTGCATCTACCATTATAATTTTGTTTCTTTTCTGTCAAGTAGCTGCCTGCAGAACATTTCTAAGTGCAAATGTGTGAGTCAAGACACTTGCAAACTTGTGATCAGCAAATAAACCTTTGTGTTGTTAGTAGCTGTTTTAACAAAAAGGAAAGCTATAGCATAGTATATTTCAGATCCCTGAAGGCCAGGAGCAGAACACAGCCCACAGAGCAGTTAATTTATTGTAGTGGCGGTTGATGACTTGGAGGCTGCCTGTCATGGGCAGGATGACGCGTCTCCGTGGCAAGGTACACATTTCAGCTGGACAGCTAAAATCAAAATGCTCTGTTGTCCTGGCTGGTTGGTAGTCAGGAAGATTGTATTTTCTTGTGGCGTAGCTGTAAGAGAAGTCCCTGGGCTGAGCAGGTACAACACTGCTTCTGCCACTTATGTACCAGAATTTCTCTGTTATATCACATTTCATTTCCCAAAAGCAGGACTCCCAGCAGCAGGGAAGAGAGAGTTTTTCAGGAAGCTAGAGTTGAGTGAGGGATGGGTTGGAGGAATCTAGAACTCTTCACACCCTACTGCGAGCCCCAGTTAGAAAGGGGACAGAGAAGAGAATGTCGAGTGTTATGGAAAAGCACAGATTAAATGGGTTTTATGTTGGAAGAGGGCTTTAGTAGAGAATGGCAGCTATTTAGCAAAAAGAATCTGAAGTTTACAGGAAAGAGTGAGTCATGCTAACCAATTTGATGGTAACATGTGCATGCTACTATTTTTGTGTTTGAAATACTCTTTTGATATATTAGAAAGTATTACAGTTTCAAACCCCAAAGTAAAGAGTTACAATGTTAATTTTTGTATGAACACAAAAAATTTGTGGTAATCCTCCCTGTTTCAAGTTTCATCTTCCTGTCCCAGGCTGTTTTACTAACCTGTTATTTCAAATTACACAGCTGAGCTCAAGAAAATGTGAGTACAATTGTAACCAGTATTTTCTTCTGTAACTGTTGCAGTTATTTTTAGGTAGTAAAGGTTTATAATGTGATTGTCAAACGGTAACTCATTCTTACATGCTTGTGTTGCAGCCATCGGATGCTCTGATTTTGGGAAAGATCAAAAATGTGGACTGTGTGCTCTTGGCAAGGTAAATGAGCATTTTAAGGGGGTTTGTATTATATGTCTTAAAGTCTTCTCGGAATTTTTTCATTCGGTGAGCTGAATTTCTGCTCTGACATCATCTTGCTCTCTGTAGTTGCTAGCAAAGTCCCGCACACTTCTGGGTTTTTTCATAAGCAAGTTTGATGCTGCAAGGACTGAGAGTATTAAAAATGCTGTCTAGGTTAGGTAAAAAAAATCTAGTGGGAGGTATTGCCCTAGTGAGAATGGCAGCCTGCAGGGCGACCTCCTCTGATGGTGGGTAGGTGATGCTGATAACCTTACTAATTAATTCATCTGCTCACTATGTTTGCAAATTTCTTTTGTGAAATAGAAAAAATGTCTGCTTCCAGATGAACTATGTCTCTGGTACCACTATAAACTCCTCCAAATAATTCCCTTAAATTACTGAGTCCTCTTGCTGTTACAATTATTGCTTAGGAGGCTGCATCCCCTGCAGTTCTCCCTCCCTGTATAATTTTTATTCAGATATTTTTACTATTCTTGAAGATACTCTGGAAGCAGGATCTGCAGATGAATGTGTGGAAATTTTACACTGGTGTAACCATGGACGTCTAGGACCAGCATGCTACTGGATTAAATGTAAGAATATTAACACAGTTTGTGGCACCTGGGCAGAATGGACAGAGCAGGTGCTGATGACAGGGCCTCTCAGCAGGCCAAGTCAAGGTAATTAGTCAAGCACAGGATCCATCCTGGGAATCCAGGCAGAAACCTTAGGAGGTGAGATACGAGGCTGTAGCAGGTGTCTAAAGCCCATCTCGCTCTGGAGACAAACTACAGCATACGTCTGAAGGCTGTGGGGGAGACCAGGCTGGGGACTGGCACACTGTGACATAGCTCAGGCCAGGGGTGAACACTGGGGCCTGAGCTTGGAGGCAGGAGCACCCAGACTCACAGGCATCAGGAGTTTCTGTGGAGGCGCAGGCTGAGACTGGCCAGGGCACTTAGGACCCAGTGCTGGACTCAGGGACCTGATTCTTTTTATTCCATTGTTTTTCCATTAAAGCTGCTGACTGCTAACCATCTCTGCAACTACACTTTTGTCTGTGGTTTTACTTTTCTTATCTTTCACGGACTTTGCTCATGTATTTTATTACACCTGGATAACATTTTTCTCATTTTCTCAAATGAACTGCTATGTTGAGTTCTCATAGCTGTACTGTTTAAAATTAGTCTTTGGACCAAAGATGTCTGAGTAACTTGGCTGTGGTTTATCTTCTCCCTGGCATTTATGACCATTTATATAGAAATCTCACAAGTTTACTTTTAGGGGTAAGGTACCTGCAAATTTTTCTTTGGGTTTTGGCTTCTGAATCAGATTGGAAAAGAAGAGGCATGTATATTCTGTAAGAAGATTATGACAGCAATGCAATAAAGCAATAGATCTGTGTGCCTAGTAGCTTGTCAGAAATGCAAATGACAACATGGGAATCCTGACTGACAGTGCTTGATCATGTTGTGTGCAGTTCCTGAATGATCAAATTCTTAGGGCTTTGTGGCCTCTGAAAAAAATCAGTTGAGAAATTTAAGTTCCTTCTTTTCTCTTACATGGTTGAAAATCATTTTCTAATGTGTTTAAGCATGTAAGTGATGTGCTTCTGTAGCACAACAGAGATAGCACAAAAGCATATGCTTATAAGACCAAGTATTTCCTGTCTTGGTGAAAAAGAATACTGCAGCAGTATGAAGTCATACTTTTAATTTATGAAAGCTGTCAGATCACTTAAAGATCAAAGAGAAAAATGTGATGATTCTACTGTTTTCTTTGGAAAGATGACAGAACACAATGTTCTGTGATGTGCCACTCTTTGTGTAGGAGAATACAAGCAATGTTTCTGGGCAGAAAATTTCTGGAGGTGTATATAAATCTTTCCTGTAATGTTTGGAAAGGGGTTTCAGAATCTATGGAACTGACTTAGAAGATTCAGAGAAAAATGCTTATTTTAATCTGGAGGCTGCTGATGTATATTTGATTGTATTTTTAAGATTATTTTCATTACAGTCTTGAACTTAAAATTTTGCATTTGAAAAGAAAATTATACCACTGCTTCTTAAATTGAATTTCAGGAGAAGCTCAATACATTTAGGAAAACAAAATATACCAGAAGTAGCTGAAATGGTCAGTTTCACTTCCAATTTTGTTAGGAGAAATACGTTTCCTGAAATTCTCCTTACTTGGAAGAAGGAAGGCAATTTCAGTCAGATTTATTTTACTCTCTTGCTTCATGTATCTTTGCAGACATGGAAGGCATCATACAATTATGCCATCAAACGTCAATTACCGTGCCAATATCTGGGCATTAAAAGAAGAAAATTGTTCCCATGTATTAGTGACTACTGCCTGTGGTTCATTACGAGAGGAAATACAACCTGGTGATCTTGTCATAATTGACCAGTTCATTGACAGGTGAGTAAGAAGGAGGAAAAAGAGGAGAAACAGGGTTAAACCATATAATAACATGTTAATGTTAAATTAAGTTTTTGTAAAATAAGATGATCGCCTCGGTTCTTCTGTCAAAAAGTAAGATTCATACAAGAAAATATGATAGGAAATGGGAATGTGATTATAAGAAGCTCCATTCTAACGGACACAGAAGTACTGAGCTTTGAAGAATGGCCATAAATGAGCCAAAGTGTAGCTCTGTGGGAAGACGAATAAAAGCACAGGCCATTCCAAGCTTTATGAAGAATCTGAAATTAGATAGAGTGGTACAAGAAAGCACAGTAGGAGTCAGCTAGGTAAATATATGTCATAATAATGAGGTCCTGCAGAAGAGAGATAAATGCAGCACAGTAGCAAAAGAGAGGAGGTTGTTTTAAAACAAGAATAGATGCTTACATATCTTATTTGTTAAGAATCATAAGGAAGTAAATTAGTTTCCAAAGTCTCTACACCAGCTGGTCTTTACCTCCTTGATCATCTGACTAGAAAAATTCAAGCAAATCTGGGGGCAAAATAAAGCTACAGTTAAAGATCACCAGCAACACCAATAATTCAAAGATCTGGCTGCACATTTTAAAGGTAAAATTGCTTTCAATATTTGGAGGAGTATTATATCTTGAAGTCTTATTTCAATATTCCACATAGTTTGAAGTATTTAAAATGGCTTATGCAGGTTCTTTGGGCATTTGTGGTGCTGCTGGTAGTATTTCGTTGCCAACTGAACATGTAAACCTAGATTTGTTCCCCACACTGCAGTGCTATTCAAATTTTGACTTATTAACTTTTTTTTTGCATGTGTAACTGAAATGTTTTTTTCTTGTAAGAGTAGGTTTTAGGTACAGTGTATCTAAATTACTAAGTACCCTGCAGGGTCAAGCCCCATATAAAATGCTTCCTGTATGGGTGAATGTGAGCTATATTGCTGACAATACTCTTTTTTTTTTTTTTTTTTTTTTTTTTTTTTTTTAGTATTGATACTGATTTATGTAGGAAAGATATTAAACAGACTTGGGGACATGGTTCGGATGATTGTGAGTCAAGCAGCAGTTATTTTGACTGCATTATCACCTGACAGACTCCTGGGTAAGTGACAGGAGCCTCTGTTTGCCATTGGTGAACCACACCTGGAATACTGTATCCAGTTCTGGGCTCTACAATGCAATTTGGACATGGACATTCTAAAGAGAGTCCAGCAGCAGACTATGAGGATGCTAAAGGACTGGAGCATCTCTCCTAGGAGAAGAGGCTGAGGCAGTGGAACTGTTCAGCCTGCAGAAGACTAGACTCAAGGGGAATATCACTGATGTGTAGAAATACCTGAGGGAAGGGTGCATAGAAGAAGCCAAGCTCTGTCCAGCAGCGCCCAGGATCAGAGGCATTAGGAATAGACTGAAACACAGGAGGTTCTCTCTCAGCATCAATGAAAACTTTTTACTGAAGGTGACTGAGTACTGGCACAGGCTGCCCAGAGGGGCGGCAGATTCTCCATCCTTGGAGGTACTCAAAGCCATCTGGGTATGGATCAGGACAGCCCATTCGAAGTGGACCTCCAGAGGCCACTTCTACCCTCAACTGTTCTGTGATCTCTGTTTTCATTTAGAGTTTATTCAGGTGGTCACCAGTAGTAAGGTGTAGCCTATTTATGAGCAGTATTTTGTTTGGGCAAGTAAGTTTCTGTTTTGATACAGGCAAGTGGAAACTTGTTGTGACTTGTTTAATGGCATCAGGAAACCAAAAAGCTTCTCAGAAAAGCATGTGAAAATGTTTCAGTGTGGAAAATACAAGTAATATTAATTTTTAAATCACCCCCAAGTGCAGTTTAATTCAGAAAACTGATACATTATAATAGTCTGTCTCTTTTGACAGCTGAATTTCTGTGTCAAATCTTTCTCTCATAATGTTCTATTCTAGGGAGTGTTAAACTGCCAGGTCTTTGAAAATATGGTCTACATTTAGCCCTTCACAGAAGTCTAAGAGGGATTGCTTTATATAAGTCACTATGTCAGCAGTGCTACTGATGGGAAGATATTTTCATGGGACAGAATATTTTAGTTGTCCACCAAAGTCTGAAAAGATGGAATTTTTCTGAAAGACCTTCTAATGGATGGTCTGGGTCATGCAAACAATGTTAATAGTCTTGGAAAGATGGTACTGGTTGAATTTGCAAAAACATTCAGTTATTTTTCTTCAAAGCTATTCTGCCTTCTATATAGTGGTTAACCTATGGCAGGCAGTACATAGGAAAGAAGTTGTGGTCTAGGTGGCAAGGCTTTACTCAGGCCACCATTAAAATCAGTGCCTTCTGGTGTCCAGGTACCTTTTATTATCTGGGCTCTCTCTATATATATTCTCAATAGGGAGAATTCCTATTCTCAATTCTCCTTTTAGGTGTGAAGCAAAAAGAAGAAATAGTGAATAGGAATTGGAGAAGAGCTAGAACTGAGCAGAAAACTGTAGGCAGCTACTGTAATTTGCTCTACTTGGGCATGCACACCATGAAATTAATGACAGGATTGCAGTATAAGGAGTTGTGTAGGACTTCTTCCTAGCATAGGTTTGACTTACAGTGTGAAACACTGAATAGGTGTAATTAGAACTGTATAAGATTTCCAAACTTTTGAGAGGCTAATTCTGCAGGTCATTACCACACCTAGTGTTTGATTCCATATATATTCTCTGCTTTCTTTATGCTTATTATTTTGTGTATTTAAACAATAAAACATACATGTTATTAAATAAATATAAAAATACATACATTGTGTTCTCCTTGCTTCCAAATCCAAAAATAACCACTTGCTACTGTAGGCTGCAAAAGTTGTTCTCTTCTTTAAAAAGGTTCTTTAAAAATCTAGGATTTTTTTTTTCTGCCTTTGACTCCTGTTAGTAAATTGCAGTACTCTTAGTCAGTTGACTATATGAGACTAATTGAGGGCTTTAGAATACTTTCTGTTTGGTTTGCTGCTGCTATTTGCTAGGAAGAGAAGAGCAAGATAGTAACTACTCACTTGAATGACTCTGCTCAGTTGGGTAGATGCAGAAATTAGCTTCTGTAACACCTGCCAGTTTTATTGTTTCAGTTCTCTGTGTCACAAAACCAACTACAATTACTGCAATATTGTCAAACTTCATAATTTTTTGGGTAGAATTTTCTTTCTGTGTCCCTGAAGTTGCAGAGCATACTGAGCCTGCTTTTATACTCATATGCCTGTCTGAATTTACATTTTGTTTTTTAATTACCAGTAGTTTGATAATTCAACACCTCTGGAAGAAGGGTGAAGGTGATGATGGAAATGGTAGAAGGCTGTTTGACACAGATGGAAATGACTGGTTTGTTCATTTGTTTGAGTTGTATTTTGCTTCCTAGAATCAGTCACAGTCAGAATTGCTAGAAAATCTTGTGATACTGTGATAAAACCAAAAAGAAGGAGCAAAAGCCACCTTATTGTCAAATTGAAAGTGTTAACTGTTGTTGTAGGTACAGTGGCTTAATGGGGTTTAATTTCCAGGTGAGTTTAAACTACAACAGATGGAGAAGAGAAATTACCTTAAGTGTGAATACATGTGGTCTATTGCTCAAAGCATTTATGGGTCTTACTGTTGTTACTTAGTCCCATGCAGTTTGTATGAATGATGCTAAACATAGTGGGATTTCTTTATGAGGCCATGTAATGATGTAGCCATTCTCTTCAAAGAACACAGAGTGTCTGAATGTCAGATATTAATATTTATGCATATGAGATCTTTCCTTGGGCTTTTCTGATTGAAAGTGCCTGGCAACAGTATCTGAATACCTTAATGCAGGAAATGGATCGTGGCTTTTACCATTTCCTCCAACTCTAAATAATTCATTAGCAGACAAAATAGAAAAGTGTGAAAAATTGGATATATTCTATTTTCAGCTTTTCAGTATCCCATAAAGGAAGAATTAATTTTAGTGTTTCTACTGATTTCAACAGTTGTATCCCATTTTCCAGATGATTTTAATTTGTCCATCCTTTCCTGTTTTATAATCTCATTCTTAAGAATTGGTGATTGGCAGTACTTCACATTCTTAAGGCATCCTATTGATGCTTTTTTGATACATTTTTTGTTCAAACCTACTCTAACATATAAATTGTATTTTAAACCTTCTTTTAAATATTTTCTAGTGACTTTACTGGGGAACTGTTATAAAAAGCATTACCAGCAGATACTTTGTCTTTCAACTGGGGATTGAATTGGCTACTGTCTTTATTTTCCCCTGTAAAGCACAATATGTGACACACTGCAGGGAAGAAGGGAGTGTCTGAGAACATTATTCCAGATGGTTTGCACCATCCAATTGGGTGGATGCACCAGTGCCATTGGGTGGATTAGCTTGAAGCAGTGCTTTTGAGGGTGAGGTGATAGTGGGTTCCATGTGTTCCAAAATGGCATGCTGAATGGTGATTTCAACATGGTTTGACCATTCCCATCCACTGAAAGAAGAGAGAAAAAGGATTCTTTTACTTGGAAGCTGGCACTGCATGTGTGTGTGTGATCTTTCTGAGAAAATGAAGTTCTCAGAACATCCTGTTCCAAGGTTTTTTCTAGTTGAATTCACACTTCCTTCGTGCTGATAGCTGTTTCTGTAAATTCCTATCCTTTGGGATGTAGGAATGCAGTGATACAAACAATTCTATTTTGAATAGTCTTGTGGTAGTTGAGATTTTATTCCTTCCCTTTTTTAAAGCTTACTTACATGTTTTTCTAGAGGTTACATGCCTGACTATTGGATTAGCTGGCTGTTTTGCAGTAGAATCACATCACAAAAGGGCTGTTTGTGTCATTTAGGAACAAATCAGCTGTCAAATTCACTGTCTTGGTTAACAAAAGATTGTCATAATGAATTGACAATGGACTAATGAAGTATCAGTTCTATAGTCTCCAGCTCAATTCTCAAAGGTTTGTACAGAGGCAGAACAGGATTACAGGTGGTCACTAATATCATCCTGATATTTTCTTCTGCCCCCAGGGATGCTGTGTTTTTGTATTTGTACCAATTTGTTGCTTTCTCTTTCTGTTCTATCTAAGCAAGTTTTCTGCTTTTCTAGGACAACTAAAAGACATTGTACTTTATATGATGGACAGCATTCCACTCTCTCAGGAGTATGTCATATTCCAATGGCTGAGCCTTTCTGCACCAAAACCAGAGAGGTTAGTGAATTCTGTAATAGTATTAAGAAATGTTGTTTTTATGGCACTTATTTGTGATATATTAGTCTAATTGTGCATTCTTAGAATATAGAGGCAATATGCAAATTTTTATCCTTTTTCTCAGATACATCATGGTATTAAGGACGAATAGCATTTAGAAAGTATGGGAAGTAAAAGAACTTGTGTCTGTCTTCCTAAGTCAGTTGGCAACATATTTTCCCAGAGTCTTAATAACAGGACAAAAGATCTTTGTTTTAATCAGGTAACCAGCCAAGAAAGCAATGAAGTGAATAAAGCAGATAGGATTAGAAATTAGTTCAATTTTTTCTGAATAAAGCTGCACCTATGGTAAAGGCACTCTACATACTCAAATATTTAAACAAGTAGTGTTTAAAGTAGTGTTTCACAAGAATTGCAGTATTGCATTTGTGCTTTTGTGTATTGTAGAGGTGGGTGGTGGTGGAGAGTCAAGGCTTAGGATGTTAAGCATGGAAACAAGCCAAATTGTATTTGCCATTTATTCTTAGTTGTTGCTCTTAGTTGCGTCACTTCAAGATTTTCAGGCTTCTCAGACTACAGAGTATGGAACACTTCTCTATTTTTCAGCACCTTTATAAGCTTCTGGGAGGAGTGCATCTGATTAAATATATCACCTTAGTGTATTCCTACAGTTGAAGAAAAAGGAAGGTGAAGATTAAACTGCATGTTTTGTGGTGTTGTGGAATGCTGTGATCAGTAGCTGCAAGGAGGTACATTTTTCAGGGGAACAGGAGTACTTACAGAATCAGTCATATTCATCTAAGAGACCTGCTCTCTACAATCAAGGCAAAGTTGAATTGTGAAGCAGGTGGCACAAATAACCAGACCATTTACAGACATTTGGACTACTGAGCTATTCTGCTTTGGTCGCCAATTTGCTTCAGTGTCATTATGTGCTATTTTTGTTAATTGGCCACACTGGTTTAGAGATATTCGCACTGGGAATCAAGGTGTTTTACAATGAGCTAAAGATATTTTAGGTCTCATGAAGAAACAAACCACTGCATATTATACATGTGCATGCTTTTGCCCTTTTTTCAATGAGCAGTAAATTATGCAAAATACTTTGCATTTTTCTTATTTTTCTTGCAAAAAGAGCCTAGCTACATGCTCTTACCAAATATTAGTTGATATTTCGTTACTTTCTACTGTGAACATGATGTCATGTCGCAGCAGATGCAAGGAGTTTATTAAGAAATTGATTAAAAAGTGTTATTACTTTGGTGATTGGCAGCATTTCACGTTGTCTTTTTTTTTTAAAGTAATACTCATACATAAGACATTTCCTGAGACTGCAGGAAACAGTTTTTTTCGGTTGGTAACAAGCTAGAGATGTTATTTGGGTTTTACATTTTTTGAAAAGCCAGCAGAGAAATGTGCCTTTTCAAACAGAGAAAAAACATTTAGGTACTTCCCTGTCTCACATGTGATCATTATATCATTAGCTTGTGCATTCTGATCAGCCTGAGAGATATTTTAAAGAACATGTGGGTTTTGAGCTCTTTGTGAGACAGAGAAGGAGAAATTTCACTTCATTTGAAAATATCAGATAAAAGTGATTTAATTTTTTTCCTGAAACTGTGTCTGAAAATTGTTCAGCCCAGTTTATCCCAGTTCAGAGGAATTTAATAGACAAGTGCTATAATAATAATAATTTTTTTAAAAATTGTGAATGTAATATATTTAAGGAATTTTGCAACAAAACATCTGAAACCTTCATATTATATTGCATATGTGCAAATACATTAAATTTAGTAGTTTAGTTGGTTTATGCACTGTAAGTTAAATGAGAATCAAAATGGAGTTTGTCTTTTTCTCTAAAAGTTTTGAATAATATAGGGTATCTTGGGTATTGCTGCTTTTAGAAATTGAGGCTCAACAGCATCTTATAGGCAGTAAAGCTGGAACTTCGTAAAGAGTTTCATAAAGATACTGCTCGTGTGTGGTTATGTCATGTCAGTTGGTCTGTTGATTTATTAACAATGTAATTAACTGGCATTCCTCTAAACATATATTCAGAATTAATAGCATCAATAAACCAAAATATCAGGTGTGATTAATACTAGATAATCTTACAGCACAGAACAATTCACAGAATATTAAGGGGTTATAAAGGACCTTGAAGATTATCTAGCCCCAACTGCCACTGCCATGTGCAGGGATACCTTCCACTAGATCAAGTTGCTCAAGGCCTTATCCAACCATGCCTTAAACCCTTACAGTGTTGCAACACATGGGCAGCCTGTTCCAGTGTCTAACCACTCTCACATTAAAAAATTTATTCCTAATATCTAACCTTAATTTCCCCTTTTTCAATTTGTGGCTGTTACTCCTTGTCTTATCACTACAGTTCCTGACAAGGAGTCCCTCTCCTCCTTCCCTGTAGAACCCTTCAGATATGTGAAAGTTGCTATGAGGCTTCCCCACAGCCTTCTCTTCTCCAGGCTGAACAGCCCCAACTTTCTCAGCCTGTCTTCATAGGGGAGGTGCTCCACTGCTTTTATCAATTTCTTGGCCCTTTTCTGGACTTGTTCCAACAGTTCCATGCCTTTCTTACAGTAAAGACCCCAGAGCTGGATGCAGTATTCCAGTAGGGCCTCACCAGATCAGAGCAGAGGGACAGAATCCCCTCCCTTGCCCTGCTGCCCACGCTGCTCTGGATTCAGCCCAGGATCCCATTGCCTCTCTGGTCTTGGAGTGCTCATGGCTGGGTCATAATGAGTTTTTCATCAACCATCACACCCAAGTCCTTCTCGGCAGGGCTGCACTCAATCACTTCTTCCAACCTGTAGGTGTGTCAGGTGTTGCCACAACCCAGGTACAGTGCAGACTTACCCGTTTACATGCATCTGCAGTGGCAGATGTGGGTGCTCCAGCTTTATGTTGTTGTGCTGCTCCACAAAATCCACTGCTCCACACTACCCACTGATCTGCATGCCAGGGAGAAGGCACCCCACACTTGAGCTGTTGCTGCTTGTTGCATCTGTTTGTTTTGAGTGTAGGCTTCTCACAGTGTTTTGCAGGGAAACTGCTCCACAGAGCATAAATCATGATGCTAAGAAATTGCTTCTAGTGGTGTCAGACTAGGTTTTTCACTGCTGCTGTGTTATGAAGGTCCCTCCTGGCCTACCACAATTTTTGGAAGAGCTTTTGCTTTCTTTTCTATCTTTTATTTTTTTGCTGATGGCCATTTAAAATAGATGTCATTGTAGTTCCTTCCACTTTCCTACTCAGGACAGTGATGGGCATCCTAGTCCCATTTATCTAGGCTGGTATCCTCTTATTCCAAGTGTATCAACTGGCATTATCCAGGCCAATTACCAAGAGAGAAAGTCAGGATTATTCTACCATGTACGAGGTTCTCATTGAAACTAAAAAAAAACTGATGGGAAGTTGTCTTGGTCTGAAAGACAGGTGTCTACTAGGGAAGGCAGGAGCTTCCCTTGGAATGGAGAATGTAAACTCCTTCCCTATGAATTATTGTAATTTTGAAATTAAGGGGCTCTTAGGCAAAAGGATATGAGAATAGGAGTAACAGTTCATTACTAGTGAGTGTAATAAAGCAAACAAAACTAACATTGGCATTAACACCAAACAGCCAGGAACTTGCTCCCAGCCTTCTCAGCCATGGCACTTTCCCCTCTGGTGCAGTTCCGGGCACAGCCAGCAGGGGCGCTGCCGCTCCCGGTGGGCGGGGCCGGTGCGGTGACTCCCCCACGGCTGCAGGGGGATCCTGGGATCCTGCTCAGCTTCATCCTGGTGCTGAGCAGGACTCTGAGGAGCATCGAGCCCACAGCAGAATAAGCGGGACCGAGCTGGGCTCTGGCGGCAGCAGCAAATTTCCTTTCCAAAGCAGCAGTTCGGACCATCCTCCTCCAAAGTCGCAGAGCAAGAAAGCTAGCAGCTGCCCCAACCCTCCTTTACCTGTCCCACTCCCCTGAGCCTGGCCAATTCTTTTGTTTTTCTTCAGTACCCTGTTTTTCCTTAAGTACTCAGTTATTAAAGTTTCCTAGCAACTTATGGGAAAAATTCTGTAAGTAAAAAGGAGCAAAAGGAAGGAAACCTAACTCCCAACAGACTACATGCTATATGTCCAGTATACAGCTCAGCCACTGGCATGGGAAAATGTGGTAATAATTTCTGCACAGATTCCCAGGGTACTCTTTGAAGTATGTGCTTGTAAAGTATTAGTTTCAAAATAGAAATTTCTTACTACTGTTTTCACTGACTCAACTCCACCATGTGATAATGTAGTGCTCAATGGAATGCATTTACCTGCAGTTCTGCCTGCAATGTAGGCACAGTCTAAATGTACAAAAAAATCTGCTTCCCAGTTTTCTTGGTCTGCATTGAAAGCAGTAATCCAACTGATACTAACAAAATCAGATGAGTTCAAGTTCATCCCTGTTGGTAGGACTATTAATTTTTCATGTTGGGTGAGGAAAATAAAACTCATCTTTGGTTTTGGACAGCTGTAGTCATATGAAATGTGACTACTCTGTATAAAGCTAACTTCTTTTGTGTGCAAGTTTTTGATGGAATGCAAAGGCAGTGCACGAAGGGAATTATTTCCTTTCTTCAACATTGGCATGTTTTGCAGGTTCTTATTGAGACTGCCAAAAAGCTGGGGCTCCAGTGTCACTCCAAGGGGACAATGATTACAATTGAAGGCCCACGTTTCAGCTCTCGAGCAGAAAGCTGTATGTTTCGCAGTTGGGGAGCTGATGTTATCAACATGACTACAGTGCCTGAAGTGATTCTTGCAAAGGAAGCTGGAATGAGTTATGCTAGTATTGCCATGGCAACAGATTATGACTGCTGGAAGGAACATGAAGAAGCTGTGAGTGAAACTTTTTTCCTCTGTTGTTGCCCTGAGAATTTGGATGAGAATGTGTAGGTTTTGATCAGAGATGGCATACTGTACTAAATGTATTCTTAATGACGTTAGAATCCCTGAGTTATTCTTGAAGAATTATTGTGAAAGTAAAAATAGAGTCAATTGTTGTTATTACATTCATTTTCATGAACCTGCCTCACTACTAGTAAATCTTTTGTTTCCTGTTGTCTGAATCAGGGGGTCTGTGGATATGAAGCTCATGAATTCTGTGTGACTTGTCTTGTGACTCGATTGGTCTGGTGATTTTTCCTTTTGCAAAATAATGTATATGTTTTAGTTCTCCTATTTGTTTGCAATAAACAAATATAAACCATACACACATAGAGGAAAAAACATCTGTACTATCTAAAAAGACTGATATTCTAAGGCTTCACTTTTAGACTTCTGACTTAAATTTATTTGGGTGTTTAAAATGTGTGCCATCAAAATGGAGAGATACCACTCATTTGTATTGTATTTCTAGGTTTCAGTGGATAAAGTTTTAAAGACGCTGAAAGGGAATGCAAATAAGGCTACAAGCATACTTCTTACTGCCATACCTCAGATAGGCTCCATGGAATGGACCAGCACCCTGCACACTCTGAAAGTAAGTACGCGAATGAGGCAGGGACAGTGTATGTGTGTGCATACGCAACACAGGTGTATGTTACAGGATGTTTTTGCTTAAATCAAAATGTTTCAGAGTAAACGCTTCAAGAAACCAAATTCATTCAAGAAGGGCAGACAGATTCTACACGATTCTTGCAAGTTTTGTTGCCAAGATCTAATTTCAGTTTTACAAGAAGTTTTGGAAAATGTTAAAAAAACTGGATAGCTATATATGGTTGATGAAGTGAGACATCAGCCATAAGATGTTCATAAGCTACAAATAAATGAGATACAAAGTAAGATACAATTACATATGTGAGTATCCAAATGAAACCCTGATTTTGGATCTTAGCACTAAGAAGAATCAAGAACAAGAGACTGAACCAAACCAAAAACATTATGTTTACTTTAATATGTAGAACAGGAAGAGTCTTAAAATGTATGTGTAATAACCAATTTTAAATTATTAGAATAGTGTACTCCGTAGGTTTTAAGTCCAAGATGCATTAAAAAATAGGGAAAAGAAAACATTTCAAAATATATTGGCAAGGGAGTTCTTAAGCAGAATTTTTCTTAGACAAGGTTTACTTGTTTTTTTTATCGACAGTATCACAGTATCACAGTATCACAGGCATACTTGAGATTCTTTTATAGGTATAACAAAGAGGGGAAAAACAATGTTAAAACAGTTTGGATGTCTATCCAGCTTCTCAACAAACTTTTTTTGACTGGGTTGAGATAAGGACCAGGAGAGATCATTCATCAAATACTGTCACAAGCAAAACAGGCTCAGCTTAGAGATCTTAATTGAATTTATAACTAACAAAATCAGAGCAGGATAATTCCACTCCTGGCTTCTATGAATATTTAAGAATTATTATCAAAATTACACTCAGCATATAATCCTTAGTTAGAACAACAAAAAACTACTAAACTAAACAGAAGAGAAAATTCTCTACATTTAGTCTAAGGTACAGTCACTACACAGAACCAAAAAGACAAATTACACAAAAAATCCACCCCTAGATTTTCACTACAATTACAATACAAATTTCCCACTATCATTCTACTCAATTTTGTGATTTAATACTTATTTTGCTCATTATTTCTCCCAATTAATATCCTTATCTCAAAGTCCTCATGTTTGCCTGCATTATCTACCAAAAATGTTGCAATTTTGACACTGGCCAAATGTTAGTGTACCCATGAAAAATCATTCTTTTGTTCTTCTCTGCTATAGTTGAGGAGAGGAGGGGGAAAGAAAAAGAAATTAAAAGGCTCATGGGGTGAGATAAGGATCAGGACAAAACACTCTAAGGGCAAAACAGGCTCAAAACTTTAAAAGTTATAAAGAAAAACTTTATTAACAGAATTAAAAGAGGATAATGAGAACTAAAACCTTGAGAACACCTCTCCTCCCCTGCCCCAGCCCCTTCCTACTGACAGCAAAGAGAGATAAAGCATGGGGGTTTTAGTTTTAGAGTTTGTCACCTCTAAAAATCTTCAGTTTGCTTAGGGAGGGGAGTCTCTTTTGCAATGCCATGGGATCTTTCTCACAGGACACAGTTCTCTGTGAACTTCTCTAACATGGTTCTAATTTTCACAAGTAGCAGTCCTACCCAATCTGCTACAACCTGAGTCTCTCCCAAGAGCAGACAGTTTTCCCACAACTGTTTTTTGTGGGCCATTTTAGTTCATGGGGTATAGTCTTTTAAGGATGAGCTGTTCTAGTCTGGAAGCAAGGCTCCTCTTCCTCTACCTCTGGAAGCAAGAGTTCTCTCTCTGTTCAAGCCTCTGTTCAGATCACAGATCACAGCTTTTCAGCATCCACACAATCCAGCGTGAAGCACCTTTTTCTTACAAGCTGCAGGTGAATCGTGCATCCCCCATGCACTTCATGAATTACAGAGAAACAGTTTGTTGTATTATAATCCTCACCGTGGCTTGCAGAAGAATCTCAGCTCTGATGTTTGGAGCATCTCCTCTTCCCCCTCCCTCCTTTTCACTGACCTTAGTGTCACTGTCTTGTTCTCCTCACATGTCTTCACCTTTCCCTTTTCTCTGACTCGGGAGAGAATGGGTGTTCATAGGTTTGTTTGTTCTCAAGTTCTATCAGTTGAAAGGTTCTTAAAGAGTTGTGCTGAAAGATTTGATTTTGTCTGGGCTCTGCATCAGGGAATTGCTTGCCATGCCTCTCGTTGCTGATCATGTGGTCCCCACCGGCACTATGCCAGCCATGCTGACCACCACGGTGCCAGCTCCACTTAGTGCCTCCCTTTGTGCAGGGTGCCAAAAAGGAGAAGCTGCTGCTGCTGCTGCTTCTCCCCTTCTGTTTGTGGTGCGGCAGGCTAGAAGTGGCCAGGAAGGCAAAGTCCATTGCTGGCCGTGCCAAGATGGCAGTGGCCATGTGGCCACTCCTGGCCCCAGCCACTCTGGGTCTCATCTGCAGGATCGCTCCCAGTTCTGGCTGCAGGGCTGCTCTCTGCTCCAGGCATGGTCTAGTGGACCTGCCAGGAAGGGGACCGGTGGCCCCTGTCACCACCCCTCCAAGCAGAGGAAGAAAAGAGAGTTCCTAGGGTTTTGTCTTCCTTAAATATGTTACCATAGAGGTGTTACCAGATTTTCTAATGGGCTGCAGGGCCACAGCTGCTTCACAGTGGGCTGCACCACGGCCTGCAGGGGAATCTTGGCTCCAGTGCTTGAAGCACCACCTGCCCCTCCTTCTTCACTGACCTTAGTGTTTGCAGAGTTCTCACAGAGTTTTCTTGGTGTCTGCACATGTTCTCACTCCACTCTTCTCTGGCTTCAATTACAACTACACAACCCCTTTTAGTTTTGAATTGTGCTTTAGTATGTTATCACAGAGGCATTACCATCATTTGTAATTGGCCCAGCCATGGCCAGCAGCACATCCATCTTTGAAGCCACCAGAGATTGGCTGTGCTGGGCATGGAAGAAGCTTCCAGCAGCTTCTCACAGAAGTCACCTCTGTAACCCCCCCCAGCTACCAAAACCAGGCCACACAAAACCAATATGTCATATCAGTGATTCTCGTCTCTAGTTTAGTCAGTGTCATGAAGGGAAGACTTGTTCAGTAAAATGCACATCAGCCACTTCTTAAGCATAAATGGCCGTGTCTGGTTTGTAGAATTCTAACCCAAATTTTTGAAATTAGTCTTTTGCTAATTCTTTACTGAAAAACCTACTTTTCTTTAGGAGTGCCTGAATTATCTTTATGATTCCTCACCTGGTTATCTGAAACAGTTATTTTAATGTTCCCTCTGTACATATGAGAGGTAACTGACTTTTTCCTTTCCCTTTTGCATTTGTTAGGAAGTTGTATCATTGGATGGATAAGGGAGGCACCAGAATCACTGTTGCTTCTTCCCTCTAATCCATGGAAAACATTTTCAGAGAATGGGACTGCACATTTTAAAACAGGTGCCTAGCTATACAGCAGACTCAAAGTTTGAACAAACAATATAAAATGTGCTAGATATTCCTCAGGCATTTTTTTTCATACTGGCATGAAAGGAAATGGTTCCCAAGTATATTATGCTGCTTGAGTGCTGATGAATCTGCCTTGGTTTCTGGCAGGCATATTTCAGTGAGCAGTGTCCTCCTGTGTTCCTTTTCATGATTGTCTTGAATCTTCTTTGGGAGTGAAAGAGAGCTGGCACTACATTTGCAATATTCCCCTTTAATGAACAGCAGCTGTTTTTTCAGTTCATTGTCAAGTGCTTCTTCCAGCTTAGTCCCCTAATTACTGTTTGCTGAAAAGAAAATGTAATGCACCAGAGGAAGGGTGACTCCATCCTCATGTTGCTTCTTAATTCTTTTTCTCTTAAATATGTACTGCCTCATATAAATGATGAATAATGAAATAGTTTCACTTACAATTCTTAGGTGTTTATATTCGTTACATATAGGTTTGAGTGATAGTGTACTGAGAAAGAGAGTTGATCTGAAGGCACTGGAAGAGCTGGAAACAGGCAGTGGGGATTGAAATTTTATATCAAGAAAGTAGGAGCCAAAAATGTTAATGATTTGAAAGAACAAGAACTCTGGAATAGTGAGAAATTTTGAAGCTCCAGAGGCTTTGGAGGCTTCCTTTAATTTTACATAGGAACATCAAGAAAGGCTACAAATGTTCCTGTTTGGGGAATTCAATGGTGTTAAAGCAGATGAAGGATTGGTGTTAATGAATGAGAGAGGCAATTTTGCAGGGAAGTAAAGAGAAAAACACATGTATATGCCTCTGTACAGCTATGTAAGTGAACAATAAATTTTTTTTAAACTATTGTTTTGTAGTGTACTTCAGTATATTTTATAGTGTGAGTTTTGAAGGCCGGATGATGGAGTTTATTGAACTGTTTTGGAGCTTTTTTCCTAGAGCTTGAAGGCAGCACATCTTGCCTGCACTGTGGAAATGTGTTAAGGAACACAGACAAGGAGCAAGCTGAGTAAGAATGCAGCTGGTACACTACTATCAGTGACAGCATATATCCAAGCCATAGCTGTGCATATCAAACGGGCAAATGTCTGGTTTAGTGTTGGGGAAGCTTGTGAAACAGTAAAGCTCTGTATAGACACAGATTTTCTTCTCCAAGATCTGTAATCTGTCTGCTTTGACAGGAGAAACTTCACCTGGCAGGAGAAAATGTGCTGTCAGTCTCTGCCCACCTGTATTTCTCTGTCTCCTTGTGTGGAAGTATTAATCCCAGATCAACACACATGCCAGTGGTGTCACCTCTGAATCTTGCAGTAATTTTGAGGAAAGACTGTGGTGTTGAAACAACATGTCCAAGGCCTGTTTTTTTTTAATAAAGGATAGGCTGCTTGCCATTGCTTCTCTTTACTGTTGTCATTTAATTTTTGATATGTCAGTGAGTGTGAATGTACTTTGAAAGTTTCTATTTTTTTAACTGGCTAAGATGTCTGTAAGCCAGTATTTTGTGGCTTTCTTGCTGTAAAGAGATAATTTTCCAGTGTCCAGTTAAAGCCCTCACTCTTTCAGAACAGGGTATGACCACATGGTATTTATGTCATGTGTCAGGAAACACAGATGATGCTTTTGATCACAGTGGTCCAAGTGATTTCTGATTGGTGTCAAGGAAATTTCTGCATAGGCTGGTCAGTCATGGGTAACATACAGCTGGGTATGCTGTTTACTGAGAAGAGTTGTTTAGTGAGGTGAGAATTACTGACAGTTTTTGCTGTAATCCTCATGAAATTGTGGCATTCAACATCCTATGAACAGCAAGTAAGGCGATTAACAGTACAATTGCTGAAGTTCAGGTGAGCGTACTTGTTTTCAATCAATGAATTAGTATGTACAGTCTTGTAGGAGATAGGTCTGAAGAGTCAAGGAGCTCCAGAAAGTTGGCAGGTCTTTAAGGGCAGCGTTCTCCAAGCACAGTACCAGTCCACAGAACGATTTTGACTGAACAGGAAACAGCTCTAGTGCACAAATGCAGCATTTAAGGGTTGGAAGCAGAAACAAGTTGCAAAGAGAGAACCCAGATGGAAGTGCAGGTATGTTAGGGATGCTTTCAGGACAATGGGAGCTTGTCTATAGTTGACAATTGGAAGAGATATCAAAGACAGCAAGAACTGCAGCCAATGCATTGATAACAAAAACTCATCATGTAAAACATGGGCTCATTGCCCATAAGTAAATGAATTGGTGGCAGCAGACAATTTCATATGGAAACTGATAAAGTAGAATTTTTTTAATCTTTGCTAAGAAAAGTATGAGTTAGGAAAAAACTTTCCTGTTGAGAAGAATTCTAGCTCATCATAACTAGGAATTGAGCTCTCTACCTTTATTACAATAAGGCTCAGTCCCATCTGAGCCTAATCTGTACAATAATGGTAAAAGGAATGTCCTGTTAGAACTGATTTTTATTTTTTACAGTGTGGCTGTAAGATCAGCTTGTGGTAAGGTGTCAGAGCTTTTGTAAGTGTTTCCTAGGTAAATTTCTTGGCTCTGTGAGGAAACCTGCTGGTACTGCCTGCCTTTTTCTTGAACTTCTGTACTAGCCTGTGAGAAATGTATTTGTCAGATCTCTGATACAAGAAAAAAATGCTGTATTTTGAGAGTTGTGGTAAGTGAATACTCTAGGGTAGTTTAGACTGGGTAAGGTAACTGTAGATGTATTTCAATACACTTCATCAGGAAGTCACTTGGGCATTTATGTGATTTGACAGGTAACAAGTTGAAGGGCATCAAGCTTAGTATTTTTTCAGTCATTTCTTCTAGTCTATCTCAAACTGAAACTTACATTCCTAAGTTCTCTGTATAGAACTCTAATCTTGTAAATATCTTCGAGTAATTTTCTTCCTCAAAAAATATCTCATCAGTGATACTGGTCAGTGAATGTACATATATGATCACAGTATATTGTCTCAGGTGAGTAAAGTGGAGGAGGAAAATTCATCAAGGCTTCACTTCAACTGTAGTTCAATTGGTCTACATGCAGGGGTACTTGCAGGCCAAGGACTTCTCACAAAAGCCGAGATTAAAATGTTTCTCAGACCCTGCCCTTGAATGTGGCTAATGTCAAAATTGCCTGTCCCTACATAACTTGAGTATTTCATTCACTCAGTCAGTGCCATCTGGCTGGTTTCTGTTCTTGATAGCTGTACTTCAGAATTATGGAGAGTCATGTAGAGGTCACAGAAAGCATGCTGCACAGTTTTTCATTTGTCATCTGTAAGCCCAAAGTTCATAAATTAATGTTTTTGTAATATGTTTGTTCTTCTCCATACCAATAAGCCTATCACGTAGCTTTGCAAAAGTTGTAATGAAAACTCGTGTGTGTATGCCCTCCTTGTAATTATATTGACTTCTGTAGTGTTGGCAAAAATTGGAGATACTATGCATGTGGAAGGATTTACACGTTAGTACCCAAATGGAAGGTACATAATCTACCATTACATTGAAAAGTAATTCTCTCTGCATTAGCAAAAGAAGCATTTATCTCCTGTGACTTTGTATTTCAGACAACGGTGCAGTGTTCGGTCATCCTGCCAAAGCAGTAACAACCTGGATGAACCTTGAAGTTTCAGTGCTTTCAAGGAAGAGTGGATCACTTTCGAACTTTCAGAGGTCATAATATCTTCAACAATCATTACAAGCTTAAAAGAATGGACTAAACATTGACTGATGATCATGTGTAAGGCTGCTGTTAAAATCTTTGTTGGTTTGATCACATATAAGATGGTAAAAATCAGATTTTGAGTATGTTTTCAACTATAAATAGCCATACTGACAAACTGTATCTGACAGAGAAAAAAAAGTCAGTATCCTTTTTTCAGTGGTACCTTTTAATTGATGGTAGAAAGGAAAGTCTAAGTAATATTGTTGTTGCAGTTTCATAAAATAAGGTTTAAGAAAGCAGATTCACAGGCTATTTGTGTTGCTGTTTCTACCTCCCATCTTTTCCTTCAACAAGGCACATGGTTACAGTTCACTTCAGAAACACAACAGAAAAACTGAACAAACAATTTCAAATTAAAATTATACTATTTTTATACATTATCCATATTTTTTATTCCAGTGATTTTTTTAAAAGCAGCATATTTGTTTTGTGTGCTAGAAGACCTGGTGGTTCTGTCACAGCAGCAGTTTTGTAATGAGTTAGTGTTGGGGACTGAAGTAATGGCTAAACCAAATTCGTGCCTGAAGATATACTTAGGTAATTTCCAGAACTGTGCAAAAAAAGTACTTTGCTGACAGTGTCCCAAACATACCCCTTTTCTGCTTTATTGAACAGCTCCAATTTTAGTTCCTGTATTAAGTGCTGAATGTGCTCAAGTGGTTTGAATGTATGCATTTCAATTTTTTAATACAGTTTTATTTTAATAAAATAACCTGCTACTTCTTGTCTAGTAAATAAAACGAATGAAACGTATGCTTCTCCAAGATGTGTGGAAATCTGGGATGGGGGGAAGTTTATTTACTTCTAGTCATTATGTCTCACAATTATTTTTGCCATTGATGAAACAGATTGGTGATGATACCCTGTAAACAGCACTTTCAGAAAGACACTTTTTAGAAAATACTGTGTTGCTCAGAACTTTAGGTTCTAAGTCCCTGAACAGCAGGGATTGCTGAGGCAGAGGTGGATCAGAATGCAGAATGCAGAAATATGAACAGTAAGGATCCTCATAATACTGTAAAAAAAATACTAATCCAAAGGGAAACAGAAGAAAGCAGGTACACAAGCATTTTAGCTTCCTAGGGTTTTTCTGTTAAGACACCCAGTCTCCTACTGTGAAAGTCTTTAGATCTGGATGTATTCTTCCTAGCAAAGCCAGTAGAGGTGCTGGGGTACTGGGGAAAATAGCTTAACCAGTTTTCTATATTTCCTGGTCTTTTTTTAAGAATTTGGATTGCAGGAGCCAGAGCTTAAACATACCTTTCATTACCTTCCACTAAGCCAAATCATATATCTTGCCTTAAGAATGGTTTCCATTTTTATCTTTCTTCCATAGGCAGTTTTGGTGAAATGGATCAGAGCAAGGAAATTCATATCTGAGTGTTCTCAGAGGAAGGTTTTTCTGGGTGTCCATTTTCAATCCCCTTGGGTTTCTGTTTTTGTATTTGGTAGTGACATATAATGGTAATTGTTATGCTTTTTTTTTGGCTTATATATTGGGTACTTAGTGTCACAGGAGAGTGACACAGAGGAGGTCCATAGGTAGTGGGTTCTGTTATACATTTCTGTTACAAATTCTTCATATGCAAGACTAGGTGAGAACACTAGATAAGAATGGCTGCATCCAAAGAGTTACAGCTCAGTGTCCAAGTGGAAACCAGGAGCAGATGGTTTCCGTCAGAAGTCTGGGACCAGTACTGTGTAGTATTTTCATCAGTTAAGTAAGATATTGGGATTGAGTTTGTGGAAGGCAAAAGCACCAAGCTGAGTGGTGAGTGAGGGAAGGGATGCCATCCAGAGGGACTTTGACAGGCCCAAGGAGTGGGGCCCAAGTTCAACAAGGCCAAGCAGAAGGTGCTGCATTTGAGTTGATGTGAAAGTGGTGGAGAACAGCCTTGTGGAGATGAACTTTGGTGTGCTAGTGGATGAAAAATTGAACATGTGCTGGCAATGTGCACTCGCAGCTCAGAATTCCAGCTGCATCCTGGGCTGCATCAAAAGCAGATTGAGGGAGATGATTTTGCCCCTCTGCTCTCATGAGACCCTACCTGGAATATTGCATCCAGCTTTGGGGTCCTCTGTAAAAAAGATATATTGGAGCAAGTCCAGCAGAGTGCTGCAAAGATGATCAGAGGGATGAAGCACCTCTCCAAAGAGGACAGGCTGAGAGAGTTGGGATTGTTCAGACTGGAGAGGAAAAGGGTCTAGGGAGACCTTAGAGTGGCCTTTCAGAACATAGAGGGGGATTATGAGGAAGAGGGAGAGAGGTATTTCACCACAGCCTGTAGTGACAGGACAAAGGGCAACAGTTTTAAAGTGGGAATATTTAGATTGGATGTAAAAATTGTTTTTATGATGGGGATGCTGAGACAGTGAAACATGTTGCTCAGAGAAGCTGTGGATATCTTTGGAAGTATTCAGAATCACATAGACAGCGTTCTGATCAGCCAAGACTAGTGGAAGGTGTCCGTGCCTATGGTGAGAGGATTGGGCTATATGTCATTGATGGTTTGGGCTGGAAGAGACCTTTCCATCATATTTACTTGCTCTGTCAACACAGGCTTGGTATATAATGGTATCTCATGCAGAATTTATATATAAAGTCCATGAAACTCTGGTAGTGTATAGTGTGGTGGGTTTTTTTTCACAAAGTTCAGCGTACATTTTATAGTCTGAAATGTGTTGCAAGTAATTTATCTATAGGACTACAGAGATGGTAATTGGCAGGAAAAGCATAGGATAATGTTTAATTACGTAAAGATAGGACCAAATATAAGCGATTTTAATGGTCTTCCAAACAGTCTTAAGGAATGTATTTATTGTAGGTAGAACTGCATGTGTAATAGGACGAAGATACAAATTGTATGTATTGCATTACTAAAACCAAGTAAACAATCTAACAAAGAATTATGGCCCTTTCTTGGACTCAGAATGTGTCTGGTTTCACAAGAATGAGACAGTGATGGGCAGAGGACTTCACTGATGAAAGTTGCTGCACTTCAGTTTGAGTGTCTCTCCATTACTTTTTTTTTTTTTTTTTTTTTGCAACTGTTTTTCAGTCCATTTGCTGTGAAGGATTTGGAGTACTGCCTTCTGGTGCAGAGTGTTGATATTGCTCCTATATCATAACATCAGAATCAGTGTTAGCAAGTACCATTTTGAGGCTCTTAGAAAATTGCATCTTGGTCTGGTAAATAGCTTATCAGCATATAGGATGGTAAATTGTGGCTGTTGCCTAGGTTCCAAAGTGTGGCCTCCAAGCTTGACTGGTACCATTGTGTTGTGGACAGGCTTAGAAAGAAAACTTTAAAATAACAAAAAGGAGGCTGGTTGATCAAAACAAGTAAGCCTGTTTATTGCAGAACAAACAACTGGGAGCTAAGCCTCCGGCTAGTCCAGAGACTGTTCCAACAACTTACTAACTAAATAATTGTAATCTAGAGATGTTTCCAGGGAAGCCGGCTCAGAGGTAAGACCCAGGTGTCAGACACCCCAAGCCTTTTAAAGTCTGTCTTTAATCAGCTGATTGGAGCACTCAGGATCCACACTGTGATAGGTTCATTTTCTAGTCTCTGACTGGCTTATAACTTGGGCCATCCTGGACCGATAATTTTGCCATTCTTGTTGTTCATTGGCTAGTCTCTCCTCCAGTCTTGGCTCGAGTTGTGGCCGTGCCTCATGATGTAATGTATTCTGGAACTTTCTCTGTCATTTTATGAAGCTTATCGCCCATCTCCTCCCTGGTTCCACCCCCCCTTACGCATGTACAACCACACTTGGCTGTTAATATAACTATTCCCACATTTGTTACATGTATCTACAGCATTCATCCTAATTGTAACTTGTTACTTTTACATACTACACACAACCTTAATCGCAATTTTGTTACTTGTATTAACAGCACTCAACTTTAATCACAGTTCATTACTTGTATTAACAACATTTAACCTTGCATACATTGTTAACTACCTTCCCCAAAAGTTTAAATTTTATTCATAACAACTGCTCATCTTAGAGACTTCATGGGTTTGGGTTGTTAAGTGAGACATGTTATACACTTCTGATTTTACACTAACATGTCTTACACCAAATGCTGTCTCCTAGAAAAATTAACAAAGCTTTCAGCAGGAAATCTGTCTCCTTTCTATGTGAATGTTTCACAGACCACTTCAAAGCCCCTTCTAAACATCATTCACTTCAAGACCAGTACATAAATAGTGAGCACTGAAGTAAATGAAGTAGCTTCTCTGTGCATAAATTACAGGCATTAGAACAATGGAAAGCTTTTCTGTGCATAAATTACAGGGATTAGAACCATTAGTAAAGTATTAGCTAGTGGAATTTTACTTTAAGTTTTCCAGGTCTGCTTCTTGTTCTCCAGCGGAATTGTCCTAAACTTACTGATTTGTACAACCTGAATGTTGTCTTGACTTTGGGTTGAAGAGAACACCCCCAGAGCTTGCAGGAACTGCTGAAGAGCAGATCAGTCTCTGCTTCTCTGCAGGATATGCCTTGGGGTAATAGAGAAATGCAGCTGGGAAACAGTGGGTATGTTAGAAATAAATGCTCAAAGCCTAATTTTCTTTCCCACATACACAGAGGGGAGACTGAGTGGAACTGAGTGCTTGCAAATATCACAGATACACAAAGCAAGAGGCATGCCAGTATTAGGCAAGGACCAGGAAACACAGTAAATAGCCAACTGATTTCTTACTCGATTTTCAGCTGATGTCCAAAGGCAGAGATTGGAACTTCATTAAACATCAGATCTACACAGACCACAGCCAGAAATGTCACAGCAGGGTAAGTTCAGCACGCAAATGACATACAAGAGAAGATATACACCCACTGACAGGAGCTTTTGTCCAATTGTCTCTTCAGAGACGTTCATTAGGAGTTCTGTTTCACCTTGGCACAGGTGTCCCAGGCAAGAGAACTTCTTCTGCTTAGAGTGAAGATACTTCTCTAATTGGACTCAGTAGGATTCAGCTCCCTTGTCTATATTCCAAGCCCACAGTTAATTGTATCATGAGCACTTCCTCTCTGAGTGTGGACTTGTCATTATCTCCTACCCCACTCTTCACTAATTGTTTGTTGTATTTTGCTTAGCCCAGCTATCCATGGCTTTTGAAGTCCTTTTATCTTCAATAAGATCTCCCTTTATTTTGCTCAGAGCATCCTCCAGTGTGCATATTAGCAGTATAATGTACTGATGGCCATGCAATACTGTGGGTTCAAAACTAGACCAGGAAGCAGGCCATTAGATTTACTAATTTTCTTCTTTTTTTGTTTTCTCTAAAGCCTTCTTTGGGGCCTACCATTGATATATCTTGCTAACATGAGATTGCCTACTCATATCTCATTTTCACTTATCTAAGACTTAACACTCTTTCATGCTAATATCCAAAGCATATCTGAGAATTTGCATATGTGGCATATGACATCAGAATTGAGTTTTTGTATTAGTATTCAAAACAGATCTGAGAGCAGTTGGTGTTCCCAGAACAAACCAGCAAGAGACTATTTTGTCTATTGAAACCAGCTGAGTATCAGTAAGAGGAGAAATTAATTCAGGAGGAGCTCAGCACTGGGTGGGATCAGCCTTCTAAGATGGAAATTCTGGCTTAGCTGTTTTAACAGCTGCTTCTTCTCCTCATTGTCATTGCAGTGTTGGCTGAAGCAGGACAGTGCAAAGTAATTGAAATTAACATTTGATCACACTTTTGCAGAAATTTGCCATTGTTTATTTAGATGATTGTCAATTTCTCCACCACCTTTCATATGAATTGGCTCAGGCAATTTGTGGTGCTAAGACCTGTATGATTAAGCATACATGAATGTATGTTTTCAATCTGAACATTGGGGTGGGTCTCACAGATGAGACCCAGCTGGAACTAAGAATAGTGCCTGTTGTAAGTGAAACATATTCTAGAGGACACATGAATTCTGTCCAGTTGTTTGGTTTCCTACAGTATGGTTCCTCTAGCACAAGAAGGAAGACATTTCATTTGAAATCTTTTAATTTGACCTTAGAATCGTAATAGCTAGTGCTTTATAGGAAGCAACTTTTGTATGGGCTTTTATCAACTGTATAAGAAGGTTCTGAAATACATTTTTTGTGTTTTCATAGCATAGTCAAACATTAAAATAATTATTTTGCATCTGCCTCAAAGTAAACCAGCAAGATAAGCTAGTAGGAGGATGGTGGTGGTAGGAGTTTCTTTCCCCTTAACTGCACGTGAGGACAGTGGAATAATTTCTGTCCTTGGATCTGTTCAGTACAAATTCTCCACTCCATGGTGTTACAGATACCTTGGGTTGACTCTCATTTTCTTCTCTGGCCCTTAGGCAAAACAAAAAAACAAAGCCAGCAATGTTCAAGTCCTTGTTCTGTATGCAAGGAATGCCCTCTCACCCGCTCCACCAAGCAGGGTCTGCTGTCTGATTTTAAGTGCCACTGCTTGTCAGCCACTTGCATGGAATTTCTGCAACTATGAGTGTTAAGAAGCCAATCAAAACCATTGCCCCAGGCTGGCATGGAGTGGGGTAGGGATATGTGTCCCTGGTGCATCCTTTCAGGCACAGGCAGCCGCGTTTTTCTCTGCTTTCCCCAGGCACCTCTTTCTTGAGCTGGACCTGTGTCTTTTCTCCCCTGTTCTGGATACCCTCCTCCCAGGTCTCAGCATGCCTGTTTTCTTACCTGTAAACAATGAGCACCATGGAGAGTAAAAGGTGCTGATGCTGGCACTTTCCCCACCTGGGAGGTCAAACTCTCATATTCTAGATTGCCACGCAGCTCCTCAAGTAAGAATGCTTCTGTTTAGAAATCGTGAAGGAAGCTGCTTCCTGAAAGGAGCGACTGGTTCTTGTTAGCCACCCAGGCGCAGGGCGGGGTTTTCCTCCGGCGAGCGGCAGGGTGATTAAAGGAGGGCTGTAAGGAGGCGGCGACCCTCCTTACAGGGAGCGGGCAATCGGGCGTGGCATGGTAGTTCGTACGGCAGTTCGCGCAGGCAGGGTAAGCAAGCAGGGTTGCTGCCTCCTGCTAGTGAGGGTTTTCGTTTGTTGTTTGTGGTGGTTGGTTGGTTTTTGCTCTTTTTGTCGGTGGTGGTTTTGGAGGGGTTTTTTGTCTGTTTGTTTGGTTTGGTTTTGTTGTTACATCAATGGCAGCAAAAGCTACCTATTTCAGTTGCAGGAAGTAGGATATGTCTAATATCATTACCTCTGCTGATGGTCTAGCTAAACGTAGATGTTTTGTCCCCTTGGTCCTTATTTGCCCGAAGCTGTAGGTGTAAACAGGACTTCTCACACCCCATTGTCAATCCTGAACTAACACTCAAGAACAGTGCCAGATCCAGTGGCAGTCATCTGTGTATCTCTCTGGGAGGCAGCCTGACGCCTTTAGTTACAAGATTCTTGGTTTTCAACTCCTAAGGACCACCTGTCCCTTCACTACGCCTTCTTGGACTTTCTCCAGCACAGAAACACTTTGCAAGTGTTTCTACCAAAAGCAGAAGCTTACCAATAGCTTACAAATATGTAATAAGAGACGGGAATGTGGAGATATCAGTCCTCTGGGGACCTTTTTTCCCACAAAGAAAATGAGTGTGAAGAAATATTTAATTACTTCAGTGAGTGTCGGTTTAGGATTGGTTGAAATCTGATTTTTAAAAATAATTAAAATAAAACGACTAGGTATATCATCTCTTCCCTGGGAGTGATTGCCCCACCGGGGCACTTAATAGACACAAATGTCTTCAGAGGTTCCTTCTCCAGCACTTGGTACTTTGGCTTGCCTTTTCTATCTTCAAATCCTCACTTTCTTCTGTAAGGGCTCTGAGCATTTCCATTTTCTTCCTGAGATTTAAAGTACATGAGGCTTATTTTCTGTGTAAGTAGGCAATGAAGTTAAAGTTATTTCCACACCTTTGTTCCAGGCTAGGTGGGATGATAACTTCATTTTCCAAAATAGTTTTTATTTTTCCTTTTTTCCCTGAAGCTTTCAAAGACTTTGAACACAGGACTTAAAGCCTGTAGACCCTTAGACACAATAAATCTTGGTGAATTTGGAGGGGATGTTGCCTGTTTTAAAGCTTGGGAGTCATAGTCTAGAAGAGTAATTTTTTGTAGTGTGTAATAGCAAACTCTGCTTTTCTAAGTGCCATTATGCCCGAAGGTATTTTATTAAAGTTAGACAGAGGACTGGTGAAATTATTCAGATGCTGGCATTCACATGCAGTTGAGGTGTTTTTTGTAGCTCACAGCACTGCTGGCTCCTTGTCCAAAGAATGAACTAGATTTTCACCACCTCTGAAATCACCATATATAACTCTATGCCTAGAACATTCCATCCCCTTCAGGCAACTTCCCAAGGAAGTTCTGGGAAGTTTACACTCTTTTGGCACTCTAACAGCTTTGCCGAGTGCAGAGGCTGGTGAAAACCCCGTGGGCATCCCGGTGTGAATGTCACTCCCCCTGCCATGTTTCAGAGGGGACTTCCCGGAGCTCTGGCCCTCCTTCCCACGGGATGGGAAACCTGCAGGCAGGAGGGCCGGCGGCAGGGACCGGGACAGCGAGCCCAGAGGCTGGGATGGATGTGTGAAAGGATGCGCTGCCGCCGCGCCAGCCGAGTTCTGCCAAACACCTGTCTCAGGCTCCAGCTCGACAGGCTGAACTCGGCTCCCGCCCGCCTGGAGGGTCGGGAGAGAAAACGATAAACTCCTTCTCAGAATTACAGACTATTCTGAGTTGGAAAGGGAGCCACCAGCATCATGGGGTCTGACTTGTCCCACCCACCCTGCCCCAGATGAGTTTGCTCCCAGACGCCCAAACATCCAACATCCTCTGTGATGGGGCTCGCTCTCCGTATGTCCCTCAAAGAGCTAAGAAACAACGTTGTTGTTTGGGATTGGTTGTTTGTTTGTTTGTTTTTTGAGAGAGGAATGATTCCCCATCCCTGTTACGCTCCCACTTCTAAAAATAGATCATAAATTATGCAAAGGAGATACAAACTACAGATGAGCTTTCTTTTTGTACTTTAAGTGTTGTTTTCAAGAAGGAAATAAACGAGTTGGCTATTTTTAACTCTGTGTGTGTGTGCTTAAATAATGCATATCTGGAAAAAGTCCTGGTATCTGACCTGCATGACTGTGCTGTGCGTATCCATATTAATTTAAGCAGACACACGCACAAAAATTGAAAGCAACGAACAAAATTGAAATAAATAACACCACCCAACTAAGTAGTCCTGCATGCAGAACCATTAAATACTCGAACACGAGGAGTGAATTATTTTTAAGCCAATATTTTTCATGTTTTATTATACAATAATAGCAGGTATTTAATCACATATATGTGGTATGAACAGCGGGTAGATGATAGAAATTACACAGGAAAAACAGAAATCGAAATGTGTGTGAAAATCGAGATTTATAACCAAACTCGGTAATTTGTTGTTGCTCCCAAATATAGAAATAAAAAAGCTGTCTTAAAAAAAAGAAGCTTGTTGTCCGTATCTTATGAGCACATGTGGTCTCCAAATTAAAAAAAAAAAAAAATGCAGTAGCCAATTGATTGCCAGTTGTTTTCTCACACAAATTTCCATAAATACAGCTACACAAAATGTTTGTAGTTCTCAAACTGTAATGCTGATCAGCGTTAAAGTTGTTACCATTCAATAGCTGTTACATATTGGTGTTAAAACCTTTATGTTGCGTCGGCTGGTGAGGGGAGAAGCTCTGGGGACTAATTAAATTTGTGAATTATATGGCTAAAGTGTTCACTATTTTGGAGAGCAACAACATAAAAGGATCGCAAGGAATAACTAAAATACAAAGCCGTGCAGGGCAGTGAGCAAGCCAGTAAGGGAAATATAGCGTTCTCACTTCTCTAAGTAGCTTTATTGCAAAAAAAAAAAAAAAAAAAAAAAAAAAAAAAAAAAAAAAAAAGAAGAAAATAAAAGAGGAAAAGGTGAACATTTAACTTTTTTTCCCGCTAAAGCACAACAGAACCGTTTGGCGCTTCTGGCACTTGTGCTCTGCCCTCTGGAGAGCCTGAGAGGGAGAAGCAGGAGCCCTAACCTTGATTGTGTTTTGGATTATTTTTTCCTCTTTTTCTCAGGAAATTGAGAAAATCTCAGCAGGTGTCTTCTCGCAGAAGCGGGAGCCGGAGAGCCCGGGACGCACAGGAGGAGCGTCGGGATGGACGGCCGGGGGCGGGTCAGCGTGCAGCCTTCTCGGCGGCCCCCCCGGCCCCCGGAAGGGGCGGAGGGTCGCGCAGGTACCGCCCCACCGCTCCGTGCGGGCCCCCCGCCGCCACGTCGAGGGGCAGGCGGCCGCGGCCGTCGGGGAGGTCGAGGCGCGCCCCGGCCCGGTGCAGCGCCGCTAGCGTCCCCAGAAAGCCGGCGCGGGCCGCATCGTGCGCCGGGAGGCAGCCGGTGCGCGGGTCGGGGCGGTTGGGGTCGGCTCCGTGCCGCAGCAGCAGCTCGGCCACCCTCGGGCTGCCCAGCATCATCACCTGCGGGGAGAGACAGCGTCAGCGCCCCGAGCCGAGCACCGCCGGGCCCCGCCTCCGCGGAGAGTCCGGGGGAGTAATCCTGCTGTGTCGACTTCTTGTAGTCATGACCTGCACGCATTGTGACAGCCGTTCGCGATTATATCCCTACGGATCCCTTCCAACTCGAGATAGTCTATGATTAGATGATAAATTAAAAATATTAGCTAGTGGTTTCCAGCTAGGTACAACACATGCGTACGTTCTGCTTCACATGTATATAATTTATATATGCCATGGTATAAATGGTACTACTTGTGGTGTGTGTATAAGCATATATGTACGCACACGTTGACACGCAGGTACAGACGCAGCTCTGTGTGTGTACAAATATATACGCACAATACAGATGCCGTTTATGTAATTATATAATAAATAGTGCATGTATCTATATTATGAATATATTTAGACATAGACATATATTAAAAAATACATTAAATATATTTATACAAATGAAGAGTTTGTAAATATTTGTATGCTATATATACGCACCATGTATTTTGTAACAGCAAAGGACTTGAGGGATAGTGCAATAAGGTTGCTGTCACTTAGAATGCATTATCGATTTATCAACGATCAGCACTGCAATGGGGGAATGCAGCTGGGTGTGGCTCCTTTTGGCATTCGATGTGGATATTTTCGATTTTTCCGCTCCTGAGTTTCGGACCAAGATTTTTTTTTTTTTTTTTTCCTCTCAGCTCTGTCTTCTCAGAGGTGTGAGAGCAGTTGCTGAACGCTCACAAGCAATGCACAAAACTTAACTGATGGAAAATTCCATCTGATGGAAAATTCCAGCTGATGGAAAACTTTTATATTGCTTCAGCTGGTGAGGGGAGAAGCTCTGGGGATTAATTAAATTTGTGAATTATATGGCTAAAGTGTTCACTATTTTGGAGAGCAACAACATAATATGATATTGATACTGTCTAAATGGCAAATTCCTAATGACATTCTGCTTTTTTACCAGTAGCAGAAACTTTCGGCAATGCTTGATCATACACAACTGAACAAAACCCAACAAAAAAACCCCCAATCAACCAAAAACAAAAATAAATTTGTACATGGAGTTTTGCTTCCCTTACTGTCCTGGTCATTTTCAGTGGAATTTTAACTGACAAGAATTGCAACTTAAAAGCTTGAAAAATACATTAAGACAATAGGTTTTTCTATCAATTTCTTTATCGGGACTTTGGTTTGTGCACTTCGAATAGTTGGGTTTATTTATAGTAGAAGTGCAAAAATACTTATAAACGTCATAATATATAAATTCCCGATATTAATCTTCTCCAGAAAGAAGCACGTATTCGAGTGTCAGCCATTTTGCAAGTTGCTGGCAAGTGAAAGAGAACTTAGTCTGAAATGAGGAAAGAGATAATTTATAAGAGTTCAGAGATTCTTTTCATCTGCAATTTGAACATAAAACAGAAGTAAAACCAATAACATTCTGAGAGCCTTTCTTAGTAATACACTTATTCAGAAAAATATTTTATTTTCCATGTAAAGTTCATCTAAAAATAGCTGTTTGGCTTAGCTGATTAATCATTAAATATATTTAATCCCCACGTCAAATACTTGTCACATAAAATTTTTCATGTAAACTTTTTGCAGGGACAAAATAGCCGTGGTTAATCATTAAATATCTTTAGAAATAATAATATCTCCAGAATATAGCAACCCGAAAATTTTTTTGTGATTTTAACTCTAGCTTAAATCACAGTATATTAATTGTACAACGAACATTTTAAAAGTGTCTACTTAAGTATGTCCGATTAATATAACACACTTTTAACTCTCAAACAGCCTGGAAAGCAACTCTACGTACTGGTACTTCTAACATCTATCAATAAATACTGCCACTACTGATGGCTAGAAAATATTAAAATTACTACTACTAAAAGAAAAAAAAAAAAAAGTGACTACTAATATATACCTAGTTTCAAGTTACAATTTTTACCAGCACAGTTTCTAGGTTCTTAGTTCATGAATATACCAGAAAGGGACCCCACTTCAATTTCCTTGGGGAAAAATACCTGTTCGGGCTGTATTTTAAAAATCAAGAAATTTGCTCCAAGTGCAGACCATTCCCCAGACCTATCTGCATAGGTTATCTGGAAGCGGATTTTGCAGTCCCACTTCTCCTTTTGAGTATCCCCTAGAAAAATTCGTTTTCTGCCAGCGGTTCCCCACTAAACTCCATCTTGTGCTTACAGGACGGCTGAACTTAGTAAAGGGCAGATTTCAATTCAGACAGCTGCGGCTGGAGCACGGTTCCGATCATAACAATAAAAATTCATTCTAAACATTAAACCCTTCCCCGCCGACGTGGCAGAGCACAGCTTCCCCCCTTCCCCCGCACCCAGCGTACTGCGTACCTGGAGCGGGGTTCTCCCAAAGGCGTTGGTCCCGTTGGGATCCATGCCTGCTTGCAGCAGCTTCCTCACCTCTTCGTGGTCCCCGCGGGCGGCGGCGCTGCACAGGCGGTCGCCGTCGCTCCGGGGGGACCCCTCCATCGCCCCCCGCCGACCTGAGGCACACGGCCGCCGCTGGCTCTCCCTCTCCCCTGGCTGCGATCTAGCCCGTCGCTGCGACGCAGCTCCTCCTTTCCCGGGGGCAGTGACCGCACTCCCGCACCCCCTCCCCCTCCTGCCCCTCCCGTCCCCCCCCAGCTCCGGGCACTCCTCCAGCGGAGCGGCGCTGCGGTGTCCGCTCTCCCTCTCCCCCGGCTCACAGCGGCTGAGGTAAAATGCACGCACCCGCCCGGGGCGAGGGGCACCGGCTGGCGGCAGCCTGATCCTCAAGCATGGCACCTCGGAGGGCAGCCCGGTTTCATCCCCGTCCCAAGTGCGAGCGGCTCTCGCGGGGAGAGGGGATGGGGGCGGCGGAGAGGGGATGGGGGAGACGGAATGGGGATGGGGGAGACGGAATGGGGATGGGGGAGAGGGAATGGGGGCGGCAGCCTTGCGTCCCCAGCCACTCCCCGTATCGGTGCGGGTTGCGAAGGCAAGGAAGCGGGGCGCAGACCCACGGGCAAAAAGCTTCCACGGCAGCTGCCTCGGCCGGGACAGGTGGGATGCTCCACGCGAGTATCTAACGCAGGCGGATCGACGGCATGAAGAAGGGACGAAGGACCTATACTTTTCCGGGACAGAGAGTGACTCTTTGTATGAGTGATGCCTCTGTTTTCTGTCTCCGAAAGGGATCCTGCCCTGCCCGAGCCCCTCCGAGCGGTGGGTCGGGGGTCCATCTCTCCTTCCTGTGCCTGCCGAGAGCTGGCGGACCGGATGACGAAGGGAGCCGTGCCCTCAGCAAGTCTGCGACCAACCTAATGGCAGAGGTTAGAAGAGGATCGCTTCAGCCGGGCCCTGCCAGAGCCTCCCGGGAACAGGAAAACCGCGGCGAGAGCCTGCCAGGGTAAAGGTGCAGCTCCAGCCATGCAGCCGGAGGCTAGGCAGAAGAATCTCGCCTTGCAGCCATGAAAGATCTTCAAAATCCAAGCATCTTGCTCCTCCCCTTGGCTTTCCGCCAAGCGTGTCCCCGCTGCAGGCCCAGTTTGACGCACGCCTGTAACACACACCCCCCCGCCCCAAGCGACCCCCCCACGGCCGTCGAGTGGGAGCGGGCGGTCGGCACCCACACCCCGCGCCGTGGGTTTCTATTCTGCCACCTCGAAGTTCCAGGCTGACCTTTGTAAGAAGCAGGGAGAATAAGGGTGTTTTTCAGGTCGTTGTTTTCCTTTTATTTGTCTCTTTTTTTTTTCTTCTCCCCCCCACCCCTCACAACGTCAGTTCCCTAATCTCTTTTTTTTTTATTTGCAGGAGACCGGTGCGACGCTGCAGAAGGAGTATCCGCTGTGCAGATACAACCCCTAAAGAGCTCTGCATAGCTAAAAGAGAAACACGGTGATTTCATGTTTACATTTACTATTAGCCAAAAGCAGAGACATCCTCGGATGGAGAAATAAACACAGATTTATCCCTGAATAGACAAGTCAGAGGTTCACTAAAATGTCTTTGTTTAGTGGCTTCTGGAGCCTCCCTTGCGAAGTTTCTGGGGCAAGTGGCATTGCAAGATCAGGGTCCAAAATTTGAGGCAAGACCCTCGCTTGCTGAGGACTAGTGGTGAACTCCCACCACATCGTGTTTTTTCTACAATGCATGGTGCAAAGCAGCCCTCGGGACAGATAGGCGATTTAAAACAAACAAATAAAATTTAAAAATTAATAAATAGTGTTTAAAAGAGTGGATTTTCAGAAGTCTATAAAGTCTAAGAAAGTAAGATGATCCCCCACCCAAAAGGCACAGTATCTTCCAGTTCTTCTTGTGCTCTCTGACATTAATGATAGCCATGTAGAGATAAATCCAAAGAGAAAACCTCATTGGTTATATCTGCCATGTGTCTTAAAATTTCAAATCAGTAGTGATGTGGCAGTGTTGCATGTTATCACTGCCCAGTCCTTCTTTCTGTGAAATAGTATTATTTTATGCATCTGTATGTATTAATATAAGAATACATATATTTTTATGAGTATATAAGCATAAAAATAGGTTGGTCTCAATGACCTTGAAGAACTTTTCCAACCTAATTAATTCTCTGAAGAAAAAAAAAAGAAAAACACACTCATACTCATATGTCAATGTATTTGCAAATGAAGATGTTACTTCAAATCAGAGGGCCTGTCTATACCTCCATCTCCATCTTCACTAAATTATATTAAATATATTATATTATATTATTAGCTTTATTATTAAAGCTTATATTAGCTTTATTATTAAAGCTAATAGCATAAAACAACAAATACAGTCCTATTATTCTGTCCCAGCATTAGTGACCCTCCAAATCAAGTATCAAACTACTAGAACATTTTTAAGTCACAGCATTTTAAGTTATATGATTGAAATAATGTGATTTCTTCCCCCTCTAAAAGCAAATCTTATGTTATACAATTCTAGTACCAACAAAGGACCTCAAATTAATCAAAACATAACAATACAGAGTCATATCTGAAGTTAGGGTAATAATAACGCAGCCTATGCTAGTGTGTTTTGAGAAAGAACCTTGTATTGCACTTGTATCTTGGGGGAGGGAGGGGAATCCACCTTTTACCCCCAGCAAGCCTTACTGCAAAGATATTTTCATTAAAATATTTTTGCAGTAAAAAAAGAAAAAAAAAGCAAAAAAAAAAAAAAAAGTAAAGGAATCATGTTAGGAGTAAAAAAAGTAAAGAGTTAAGAGAGGGAGTGGAAAAAAATCATATTAAGCAGTGTCCCTATCCTACATTTCTGCTCTTACTTAATTTTAGAATCATTATTCAACCATACAGATTTTTGACACTGAAAACAGATCCATTTTAATACTACAGTACAGTAATCCTGCAAATTGTTCTGAGATGTTTTGATAAGAGCATAAAAGACGGAAGAGGTAACTTTCAGTTAAAAATGCGGCCATCTTATGCCCTGTTTAAGGCTTAGCAAGTATTACCCTTTCAACAACAACAAAAAAAAATTCAAAACATTTACGTTTTATCTAACAAGTATTTGGATAATAGGTTCAGCGGTTAATTAAATACTATAAAGAGACAAATTATAAAGAACTTGATATTGGGATTTCCTAGCTTGTAAAAAAATAGGTAAAAAGCGCACAGAGAGGCTGGGGTAGGAGGTGCAATGGAGAGGTTTCATGGAAGTAACCTGTTTTATATCTAAGGGGAGTGAGGGAGTTATTCTGAGTTACACTAAAAATGAAGCAATAGCCATTTACAGAAATTTAACATTATCATTCTTCTCTTCTTTAAAATGTCAGAATATTTGTAAAAATATTTATCCTCATTGCACATATTGGTTAAAACCAGGAAAATCTATCACCTTAATTTTAGTCATTCATCATTTTAGTCATGGGGGTTTCTATTGAACTTCCAAAAGATCAAAAAATTATCCTGAACAAACAAAGCCAACCAAACCACACACAAAAGCTCAAACATAGCTCAGAGAAACTGCAGTAATAATGAATAAATACTTCATAGAGTATATCTTACAGAGATTGTTTAGGCTTGGAAAGGACTTCAGAGGTAATACTTCCAATCCCACCCCACCACCCTGCCTCATCTGCCTGGTCTCAGACACTTCTACAGATGAGGCAGCCACAACTCCATTTTGTGTTACCCTAGACAGTTACAAAACTATCGCTAGATGCTGTTTTTTTCATAGGGTTTTTTGGTTTCGTTTTGTGGTTTAATTTTTTAAAATTAAATTTAACACACACATGTGTCTCACTCCATCCCAGGACCTTCAAGATGTGATTTGCAGTTTAGAGCTAACTGGCATTTTAGAAAAACTTACTCTGCCCGATTATAAGCTCAGGGAAAGGGAATAAAAAGTAGCAGTATTTACAGCAAGTGTGGAAATGGAGTGAGAAATAATAGCCACCCTTTGGATCCATGAGGGATTTTTGTCCTTGCTACAGAGAGTTTACTTCGAGGTGATTAGCACCCTCATACTTATGTTTGCATTTGAGATTCATGCTTTTCAGGTTGGACACAGTTTATAAATTCTTTTTCCCCCATTTAGTATATAATGAAGAAATGAGGCCTACTACAAATGCAAAAGAATGAGGCAATTTGAAGGCAACAAGGAAAAGTGTCTATAGTTTCTGATTTATATATTTATAAATATGTGCAGAAAGTTTTTATATCTGCGTGTGTCTGTGTGTATGGCCCCACACTTTTTATTCAAATAGCATCAGAAGCAATCTAAACAGAGAGTGGAGCTGGGAAACTCTGAATTACTTTATCTCCACACCTTGAGTCCTATAGCTTGAAAGTTTAAAAATTTAATACATCTATTTATACATGTATAAAATGAATGGTTTCTATTTTTGAAGTAATTTTGAGGCAAATATTTCTACTTCTCTTCCACCTCTGTTCTTTCTAGACTGTGCTCTGTATTAGAGGAGGTTGTGGAATGCTCTAATAACCTTCTATGAGGATTTTGCAGAACAATCTTCACATTCTCAGCAAAATTAATATTTACTTTAGCTTCACTGTATGTCTAATTATTATTGTTGTGTTTATGTGCGATAATCAATGCCGCAACAATCCGATTTTGCACTCTGCAGTAAGGAAAAGGTCTCTAAAACTGCCCGAGCCTCAGATGTCTCTCAAGGTCTTTCATACGAGTGTATTTTAATTACACTTTCTGACGCTGCTTGGCTGTTCTGACCCTTATTTCCCATGTTTTTGTAATAGCAAGGGAAGGAAAAGTAGGCCACTGTATTTCACTGTCATTTGCAAGAGTGGAAAGTAATACACGGTCGGGAAACAGTGGCCATTTTCTCTCTTCAGAGCAATAACTATCTTCCTTGTTTGCAAGAAACTGTCTGAAAATGATGGGAAGGGGTAGTGGGTTTATATTTTCGTAATAAACTATACAGAAAACTTCTCAAAAAGTGGGAGGCAAGGCAGAAATAAGTTACAATAACTTTTCAAGAACCGGACATTTTCTACTGCGTTTAGAAAAAAAAGGGGGAAAAAAAAAAACAAATACCTGCACAGAAACACCCCGCCTGTAGAAATCTAATGTGTTTCCCGGTGCCGTCTGAGCATGCGGCGCGGAGGGGTCGCCGCGGCGCTGCCACCGGCGCTGGGCCGCCGTCTCCCGCTCCCTCCGCCCCGTCGGGCCGCCCGCGCCGCCCCCGAGCGGTCCCGCTCCGGGTGTCCTACCTGGGCCGGGGGCTCCCGCGGCGCCTCCGCCGCAGGACCAGCTGCAGGGCAAGGCGCCGCGGCCAGCGCCGCCCCAGCGCCCCGAAAACGCGGCGGAGGATGCGCCAGCCCAGCGCCCAGGCCCAGGGCAGGCTGCGGGCGCGCCGAAAGTGTATGGTGCACCTTATCCGCGGGGTCATGGGTGCGGGGAGGACGCGGGCGCGTCACGCTACAAATACCTCCCCAGCTGGGCCCCACCGGTGAATCGGCCCTCTCACCCTCCATTCATTGGAGAGTATTTTCTTTCTCTTTTTTTTTTTTTTTTTTTTTTTTTCTTTTCCGTTTAACTAATTTCGACTCCCCATTTCACTTCACACCCCCTCCGCTCCCTACCCCTCCCCTAAACTCCTCCCCGCTCTAAACTCCTCCCACGATGATGGCTCCTGCTTCGAAAAGCGGGCGAAGGAAGGTTGGCAGCGGGGGATGGGGAGGGGGAAGATCGCCGGGGAAGAGCACCGCCACCAGACAGGCGTGGGGACCGGCCAATCGCAGGGCGCTCCGAGGCTTTCAAATAAAGCCTTGACGACATCTCCTTGCCCTCCCCCCGCTCTGCCCCTCCAAACACACCGCCTCCCGCTTGGTTTGGGTTTTTTTCTTGCTGTTCAGTTGCTCCCGGACCTCACTCCCCCCGGGAAAACCCCGACGGGAAGGGGGCCTGCGGCGGCCCGGAGCGCCGCGCTGGCTCTCGTGAGAGCCGGCTAGCGGATCGCTGCCGCTCTGAAAGCGCGGGCCAGTGCTGGCCCGGGCGAGTAGCTATTTCCTTGTCACATGGCCATTTGAACGCGACGCGGGGGAGGGGGGGCGCCGGGAGTGGGGAGAGGAAAGAAAAGAGGATCTCTTTCCCCGCGCCGGTCACCGAAACGGGTAATGAACGGCTCCCCGCCCAGCCCCCGGGCCTTCTCCCCGGTCGTGCTCCGCGGCGTCGGACCTCTTCGCTTTCCTTTTGAAGGGCGAGGTTTTGGAGCGGGACGGGGAAGCAGCGGAGGGTCGGTCAGAAGCCCCTGCCCACCTGCTGGCGCTCCCCTGCCCATGCGGCTCCAGGAAGCACCGGTGAGCTGCCGAGACCCGCGACAGCCGGTGCTGAGGCAGCTCTGCCGCCGGGCAGAGCGTCCCTGGGCGGTGGAGGGGGCTACTGCTACCTCCCTGTCCCACTCCCCACCCCAAGAATTCTTCTGCTTGCGCTGCCCCCCTCCCGAGTGCGGTGTACCTCCGTGCGAGGCGTGAGAACAGCAATGGACCGGGAGAGCGTCATTTCTGCTGGCGCATCTTCCCCCTCCCCGGGCGTGGCGGGGCCCGGCTCGGATAGTCGCGGCTAGAGGCGGCTGGGAGAGGGATCGGGGCAGCTCCGGGACTGCGGGCAGCAGCGGAAAAAGCGCCGGGTGGGGACGCAGAGTGGCAGTCGCTGGGAGCGATGGTGGACATAAGCATGTGCAACACCCCCCCACAACAAACACCTCCTTCTCTCGGACGGACAAAAAGTCGAAATGTCAACAGAAAGCGCGGAGTAAACCTAACAAAGCTGATAAGGAAAAGCCTGCAATGGTTTCTTTTCAAGTCCGATTTCAAGCCTGGGAAACTGGATGAGCAAAATCAGCCATTTCGAAATGAAAGCACCTTTCGAGAGAAGTTTTTTTTTCCCTTCCCCCCGTTATTTTTTTCCTCCTCTACTCCCCTGCCATGACTACTGCTTCCCGACCGTCAAGGCAAAATTCAGAGAAATGAATACCTACCTAGCTGTGGTATGCAGGTGTCGGAGCAGTGGTGAGAGGATGGACCAACAGCTTTGGCAATAGAAACCGATTACCCACCAACGCTGAATGCATGGCCGATCCGGGGCTCGTCGTGCACAGGGCGTAAATCCTACTGCAGAAGAGCATACGTGTGCTCGCACATATATTCAGTTACAGTGGCAATATTAAAAATAAAAATTGCGACTAACTTGCCGCCTTAAACATAATGCTTTTAGGGCTTTCTTGGTAAAGTGTATTGCTGCTGCTGTTTGTTGTTAACTGTTAGTATTCTTTTCAAGGAGGACTCCAAGCCCTGGAGCTGCTGCTGCTGCCAGAAGAAAAGGTGCCTGTGGAAGCTCCCTCAGTCAAGTGGGATCTCGCCGGTGATCCTCATCCTTCCACGGAGTGAGTAGTCCCCACCATGGTCCTGTCATGGGAAGGGGCTCCAGACTTAGTCTGTGAGGCAGATTTATAGCAATTAGGTATTTAGCCTTGCTGGGTTTTGAGGGCATGCTCTGCTTATTTGGTGTGGTCAGCGTAGCAATTTTGTGTTTTCTCCCCGCCAACTTCGTGGATAGTAACAGTAGTAATATAATATTACTATTTTTGTTGCTATAGTTTCATGTGCCTTAATGGAAATGCTACAAAGTTGAAATCAAATCTGGTTATTGGTGAAAATGACGATTTAAAACAGGAATACTGGTCCAATTGAGGATGGAAGTGCAGTTTAATAGAACCTTACTGTTCTGCAGGGAGTGTGGTCAGGCTTTAGCTTTCCCCCATCTCCATATCTGGTCGCAGCTCCATTCTGGTTCCTAGAGGCACAGGATGCAGGCACTTAACTGCTACATCCCCAGTGTTGTCCTTGGTTCAGCTATGCCATGTTCTAGGGCAGAGTGCAGTGCAAATTAATAAGGTGTTATAATCACATATTATATGTTTTTTATAATGTTACATGTTTTCTATTTATAGATAAGTATAAAATATATGTTTTAGGCATTCTTGTAGTGAAAAAGTGTGAATATAGACTACAGATAACATAAATGCTTTGTATGTGTTTTAGATACATATGATTTCGTTACAATTAAACCAATAAGGTAATTAAACAACTAAGCATAATACCTATAAAATAATTATTAATCGAATATATCACGTTGATGCATAATCATAATGTTTTATATATATGTTTTCTATATCTGTATCATATATATTTTATATAGATATCACATAGATGCATTATATACATTAGTGACATAACAAAATATTTTATAGCATGACAACAGATACTAAATAATTATACAGCAGGCATTGTATGAAATTACATTATAATAAATAACAAATTCCAGCACGTTACAAAAAAGGCATATACATTATTTTTCATGTTTCTATATGAGATACCTAGGGATTGGATACTCAGTCGGAATGCAAAACCAAGATAAATCTTTTTCACCTTTTCTACAGGTAGCTCTGCAAAGTGCCCAGCATTAGCGCTGGAATACGAGACCTGAACTCTGTCACTGCTTCGCCTGGCTTTCCTTTCTCAGCCTCTAAGGTGCAGGACATGTGAGCACAACCCCACATGGGTTCCAGGGAGTGAGGCAGGGTCTTCCACTTGTCTTGCACCAGCTGGGAGCACCGTCCCTGCCTCACCGCCCGGCTTGCTGCTGTCTGTGTGCTCCCTCAAGCACACCTCTCTGGGGGCTTGGGGACTCGCTGCAGTGAGACCGTGTCTCCCTGCTTCCTCCTTCCACCTTGGCAGAGCCTGGTCTGCCGCTGTATCTTTTTCCTGGGGTGCTCACATCCAACTCCTCTGCGCCAAAGCAGCTAGTGAAACATGTATCAGCTGTCATATAATTAATAGATAGCCCCCCTCCTCGTTCCCCCACCAGCAGCAGAGCTATTTCAAAGGTTTTCTTGTTTCTTCACCAAATGGGTCACCTCCGAGCATCTTGGGAAGCACTGGAGCTCAGATGTATAATTTTTAATTTTTCGTTTATGGCTGCCTTGGTTTCACAATCACATGATTTTTTAGAAGTAGTATAACTCAGAAGAGGTCACTTGTAAATTGTTAAAACAATGACTACTTCAACTGAGGATCATATCAGGCTTGCAGAGATACAAATGTCTCTTTATTTTATCCTTTCAGGTCTTATAGTTGCAGCCTACTCAAGGAAAGCTACGGATGTGCTGGGAATACGTGTACAGACATGCACAGCATCCTACGTGTTTTTAATAAGGTATTTACCAAAGCTGCAATCACACCAGGAAGCACTGATCCTGCTGTCCAGCCGGTTTTGCCAGAGAAAGGCAGATTGGTTTCAGCACCCCTTCCGATCGCTTTAACCAAAATCAAACAGGGAGCCGCTGGGACACGGAGACCCTGAAACCTCTCCCATCTTCTTCAGATGGAGGGCTAGCAAGTGTGAATGGGGAGCCACCGGGAGCAGAAAGTCCAGACACGGCGCCATCAAAACAGAGGAAGGGTTTATAGTACCATATCTCTGTGCGGGGATTTTCCTTCATATTTAATATTCAATATTTGCTATTTAATATTTTCACATTTAGTATTTTCTTACTTCATATTTCATATTTCCTACTTCATATTTGTCTTCAGTGTTTGGTCTCTTGTGTGAAAAAGGGGGCCTGTGGAAGGCCATAGCATTTCCAGTGCAGGATAATATACGGTCATGAGCAAAGAATATTGTCCTTGGTGCATCCAGCAGGGAAACGCCATCCGAGGTTATTCACAACATCTCATGAGTACTGTTCCACTTGGTGTCTCCCGAGTTGGGAGCGGGCAATAAGTCTGGGGAGGGGATGGCCCGGGGTGAGGTTAGGCACAGGGCGGAGGGTCGCGCAGGTACCGCCCCACCGCTCCGTGCGGGCCCCCCGCCGCCACGTCGAGGGGCAGGCGGCCGCGGCCGTCGGGGAGGTCGAGGCGCGCCCCGGCCCGGTGCAGCGCCGCTAGCGTCCCCAGAAAGCCGGCGCGGGCCGCATCGTGCGCCGGGAGGCAGCCGGTGCGCGGGTCGGGGCGGTTGGGGTCGGCTCCGTGCCGCAGCAGCAGCTCGGCCACCCTCGGGCTGCCCAGCATCATCACCTGCGGGGAGAGACAGCGTCAGCGCCCACCGCAGAGCTCAGGCTTTCTCGCTCGGCCCGGAGGGAACGGAGATCCACAACGGAAAGGAGAAGAAAATCCGCCGGTGAGGTATAGAGATTGACTCTGGACGTGCCACGAACGGTGGGAGAACATGTACCCGTTGGGGGAGTTGTGCCGTATGGGTAAACTCTCCTGTACCCACGCTAGGGGACAGGAGAGAACAGGTGAGGCAGAGAGGTGCCTGTCGGGGTCGGGGGGTGTGGATGCACACTGGGGCTGCTCCGCGACAGGAGCGGGAAGTCGGTCGGCTCGGAGCAGACGAACCGCAGGAAGGGGCTCGCCCTTCTCCCGACGCACTCCCATAGAAACCCAGGTCAAGTCCCAAGTCGCTTTGCACCGGTGCCCGTGGAAACGTGCCGGCGCAGCGGCTCGCGGAGATCGCCGTCGTTCTGCTCGCATCCGTGACACTTCTCCAGAGGGTCCTTGGCAAGGGGAGACGTGTAATGCACGGAACCCACCGTGTCTGCAAGCGCCGCACCTGCGCTTCCCTCACCGTCAGGAGGGAAAGAACCTTTTGCCTCAGCCGCGTGTGCAGGGCAGCACCAACGTGTCCGGCAGCCCTCTGCATCGGCCTCACCGTTTTCTTAGCTGAGCTTCCCCTAGCGCACCCAGCAGTGCGTTCAGCACAGGGGATAAGTCCCTGCCGCGAAGACTGGGGAAAAAAAAAAAAAAAAACCACAAACAAAAAAAGCTAAAGCACTGCAGGACGACAACAAATACCCGTTTCGAGTGAAATGCTCCACCGACATTTTGAGTGTTTCACAAGCGCTGGCAGCAAAATTTAAATATAGCTTCTCAGATTATTCCAGTTTCGTTTTATTTTGAAATTTTAAGAAAAAGCTGGCTAGAATTACCTCGAAAACTAACTCAGGCTTTATAAAGGTAACCTCTTCTACACCTCCGGGTGCTACGTCTACACACACGTTCAGGCGAGTGTAAAATGTGGGCAGACTGAGCCCCACAGGGATTGCTCATTGTCTACCTGCAGCGTCAGCTGGGCAAGGCTATCGCGACTGGGTATTTTTGTTCGTGAGAGCCACCGAATATCCTTTTTTTTTTTTTTCATGGGAGAGGCCATATAAAGCCATATAAAGCAGAAGACGAGGTATAACGAAAGGGAGATTATTTCTGCAAAGGTGACTTGATACATTTTATTGCACGTTTATTGCGAGATGAGCATTTAAGTTCTCGGATTTGAGTCATCCTATCTCAGTTGGTCCAAATAAAGTAAAGGGTTGCTAAGACTAAAATCTCCCTGTTGCGGCCGCCACCGGAGAAGACTTTCTCATTCCCAGAGAGACGAGAAGAACCCCTGTGCCACGCCGCCTCGACAGCAGCCGAGCACAGTGACGGGGGGCGGCCGCTTCCAGGGTACCGGAGGGTCCGCTGCTGCCCCGGGGCTGCCGCCGCCCTCGCCCAGCTGCCAGCTGTCCGCCTCCCTACCTGGATGGGGGTCCTGCCGTAGGAGTTGGCGGCGCTGGGGTCGGCCGCTCGGTCCAGCAGCTCCCTGAGGCCCCGCGGGCGGCGGCGTTGGCCAGTTCATCCGCAACCGCGCCTCCCGCCCGCCGCGCCATGTCCCGGCCCGCCGCGCCCCGCACGGCGCCGCAGCCGCCGCTCGGCCGCCCCGCGCTGCCCGAGGCTGGCGGCGATCCCGGCCCCCGGGGAGCGTCTTGCCCATGGCAACGCCAGGCCCACGCCCCCGGCGGCCCCGGCCCAGAGGTTCCCTCGCGGTGCTGTCGCCGAGGCCGCCTCCACCTGCGAGGACGCGGCGGAGGCTCCCGGCTCTCGTTTTCCCACCCGGCTTGTGCCGCCCGGCCCCTCTCGGTGCCACCGCTGGCCTCACCCTGACGGGGCGGAGCGACCTGCGCAGCTCTTGGACGACAGAGAGGGCCGGGCTCCCCGGCGGGCGGCGGGGCGGGCTCTCTCTCCATCTTTTATGTTCGCCTATTATTTTATTCTCCGGGTGTCTCTCTTGAGGGCAGCAGCGTGTAAACCAGTCCCTGACCGCCACGAGGGGAGCAGGGGCAGAGGAAGGGGAGGAGCAAAAGTAGCAAAAAACTTTAACGAGAGCGGGACATAAGGAGTGTGGCACCAGGACCGCGGGCCTAATGTCACCAGGGCCACGTCCCCCCGGCGCTGCCTCCTCGCCCTCTCGGGACTCCCATCGGCACCCGAGGCGCAGGAGGCAGAGGTGGCCGCCCCTCCTTGCCTTCCCTCGGGTGAGCTGCGAGCTCCCTTCTCTGCTTTTTTAGTTGGCAGGGACACTTAGTAAGAGACAGCGGGCTCAGCAGTGCCCACAGCCTATAGACACGAATCGCGGCTGCGACGTCTCCACTCCACCGCCTAAAGCGCCTTTTTTTTTTGTTTTGTTTTGGTTTTTTTTTTTTTTCCTTTCTTTTTTTGTGCCCCTTAAAAAAGTTACAAGCCGACAAAGGCCTCTGGCAATAAGCAAGGTATGCGCCAGTGCAGGGTTTCAGCGCCCGCCTCCCGGCGGGACCGGGCGGGCCGGGGCGGAGCGCTCGGGGGAGGGCGGTGCCGGCAGCACCACGGACAGCTGCCCCCGCCGCCAGGCCGCTGCCCGCCGCCTCCGGCCGGCCTTCTTCCGCTCCGCGGCACGCCCCGCCGCCGGACCCGTCCCTAAAAGCGCCCTTTCTAAACGCCCCGCATGTGCGCACGGGTGAAGTGCGATGTCGGGCCGTATCGGGCCGCCCGGGGAGATAACATTTGATATGTTCCTAAAACAGGAACGTTTGATATGTTCCTAAAACTGTAGTGGCCTAGTGCCAAATTCTTCATCATCAATTACACTTTGCTACTGCTTCTGTGTTTAGATATGCAGAAATTAGTGAAGATTCACTCACAATAAAGAGCTTCTTGATAGAAAGTGTTGCTTCTGGTTAAATAATTGAGCATTTAAACATGATTGGGCAATTTCCTTGTGTTTGTGTTTGGTTTTTTAGTTGGTTGGTTGGTTTGCCTTAGTTTTATTTATTTATTTATTTTTTCCTCTTTACTAATGAGTTTTCCGTTCAAGCACCAGATGCCATACAAGTGCGAAAATAAAGATAATTCAGGACTCCACATTATATAAAAGGAAACAAGTGGAATAGTTTAATCCATATATCCTGGTATGTGGATCACTGTATGATGGAAACCTCCAACCTGTGAGCAGTATAGTTAAGCCTTGAAAAGACTGCAAGCTGATCTTTACAGCAGCAGCACTAAAGAGCAGCATTGTAGAATCAGTTTCACAGAGACAGTGTATTGATCCTGATTCTCAGCTACAGGACAAACAATAACAAAAAAGGATTCTGACAAGGCTTTGATGCCAGTGATATATCCATAAGGTAAAAAAAAAAAAAATCAGTTCACGTGTACTGGAATTGTGTGAAAGATTTAGGTGGGGCACTATATTTTAGCAAAGAAAAATAATGGACATTATATCTAAAGAAAGATAAGCTTTCTACTTATTTGTTTAACTTGTTATTTCAAGGCTATGTGGTAAATAAGATAACCAAAATTTTCCTTCACACTGCTTTCAGAAAAGGGTGGCATTTCCTACCAACCTCATTAAGTAGCACTCTCAAATATATATGAATGACAAATTAAGGAGTCCTTCATATTTTTTCCTGCAGATCAGAAAACCCCACACTGTGCCATTAGGGAAGACTCCCCTTCAACAAATTCATAAATGTTTCCTTCTCCCTTTTGCAACTTCATAAATGTTCATTTTCTTGACCAAGAAAGGAAACCCTGTCCATTAGCAAAAAATGAGATATTTTAGATGGAAACTGCTTGCCTTGGAGCTGGAATCTCAGATAGAGTTTTCCTTTTGTTCTGAATATGCGTTTACTGTCTGAAGGACAATTTCACTGTCCAGTTGATGGTAGCTTTAAAGAAGCTGCTACACAGTTGGAAGTGACATCTTCCTGTTTCAAAGTTAATATTGGAGAGGTAAATTGTACAACCATGACCTTAAAACAACCCTTTAGGGAGGTGTCACACCTTTCTGTGCTGCAGGGTTATTAATTATGTGTATGAACAGAGACAAAATGCCAAATAAATATAAATCTCTTGGCAGGTAGAAAGACCTTGCAAGCACTGCAACAATACCATTTTCTACAATCAAAAAGAGGAAAGAGAGACATTGAGAGATTCAAGAAGATATTCATTAGTACACATAATGTGTAATCAACTTAGTATCGATCAAATACAGTAGCCTAATTTTTCCTGGGGAGGAAAAAAATATTGGCAGTTTGTCCCATATATGTTTTCTTCTAATTGACACCTTTTAAGTAGTTACATTTGGATTAGAAGGTTCTGTTCTTCCCTTAGCTGGGTCTCCTTCTCTGGGAAATGGGAAAATAGACAACTCTAGCATTCCTTTTCTGGATCAAAATAAATATGCAAAATAAACAGGACAGGAAAACATCCTGGTTTTGCACTTCTTTCAAGTAGAAGTATAAAAACATTAACTATAATTTAATTTGTCTCTTTGTCAGGGTATTGACAGTATTTTGGAAGTTTATTTTCTCTTTCTTACCCAGCTGTTCTTTATGTATTATTTCAAGGGAAATGGACATCAGCACTACAAAACACTGCATAGACACCCTTCTGGCAATTTTATGGCTATTTGTCCAACTGTATTTGTAATGAGCTCTCTGTGTGCACTATTACTCTTACTGAAATTGTAAGTTTTACAGGTGAAACTTAAAACATTTTTTTTTTCAAATTTACCTTGAAACTTGCCCTCACATTTGGTTATCATGTTGGATATGTCATTTGCTTTTTTGAGGCTCTTTGATAAACCATTCTCCCAGGACAGCCTAATCAGTGGTAGAAAAAATACTCTGTTAGAAAACCAATAACAATAAAACCAGTGGTACCCTTGCACTCCCCAAAAAAACTAAACAAAAACCCCTAAAAAACCCAACAAATACCTCAAAACAACCAACCAACCAACTAACCAACCAACCAAATGCAACCGAAAACCACAAACAAAACAAGCAAAACAAAACAAACAAAAAACCTGAATCACTTTCTTAGGTTGAAGAACTGTAAGCAACCAAAACACCAAAACCAGGTGCTAGCCAACTACCTTGTCTGTAAACTATCCCTGATTTTGTTTTTTGTGATTAAGGTTTTTTTCCCTACCAGGAAGAGTTCCCTGATCCATAAATGTCACACTGGTTTGGTCCTATGGTTTGTACTATAGAAATCTTGATAAACCACAACATCAAAAAACATGCTATTTAGATTTAGTTTTATAATTTATATTTTAATTTTTTAACTTTCATTTTATATGCTTTCACATTCAGGCATATAAAATGAGATTCAGCTGGCTGCAGATAAAGACATGAATGCAGAATCTAGGACACATTATTCAGTTCACAAAATCTAGCACAGCCCCAGCTTGGCATCTGTGGCATCTGTGGCAATTGCAGCAAAAGTTCTTAGAATCTAGGTAATAATTCTCATGTCACCGTCATTTTAACTGTACAATGCTGAGCAGACAATTGTACAGACATCCCTCTGTCTGTTTGACTCACACATACCTGTAAGGATTGTGGTCATACACCTGAAGGACAGTGGGAGAAAGACTAGTGAATTTGATATGTTTTCAATATAAAAAGTCAAACTAAAACCTTCCATACACACTGTCCGTGGGCTTTGTGATTCTGCAATTCCAGGGAACAGTCATCCACTGTCTGAAGAAGAGTGTGAGTCAGACAGTGTGCTGAGGCCTAAACTGAGCTTCAGACAGGTATCAGGTAGCTTCCATAATCAACAAATATGTTGCAAAATTACATAAAATTCACAATTAGCATGAATTAAGCATTTAATCAGTTCCCCAAGTGTATGTACTGGTATAACCATTGTTAATGACAAGACTTCTGCTAAAGCTGCAACACACCAATCAGCTTGCATTTGAGAATCAGTCCCATTGCACAAGCTTTTTCCATTTTAATCCAGAGTATGGTGGCCAAAATCAGCAAAAAGCCATTGATTCCTCACTACAGTTGGGCTGCACACTGAGATTCTGTAGGTTCAATTTAATCTGGTAGTAAACTATCCTTATTGATTGTTGCTAGGTACTTGCTTTATTGCTAGGTACTAAGATCCTCACAGGGAAAAAAGGAGAAAGATTTCCCTGTTACAATCAACTCGTATTCAACTCATGTTCAATTATTCCAAATGGGGCTGGGGGGGGTGGGTCAGAGGCAGAGCAGTGTAATACATTACTACAATGTATACATTATACAGAAATTTGATTTACCTGAGCCAACAGACATCAAGGATTACTTACTTTTTTTATCTTTATCAAGATGATATGTCAACTGGTTGCAAAGTGAGCTTTGCTGGCTCAGTGTTTAGTGAAAGTTTCTGAATGTTTTGGCAGCTGTGCTTGTCTACATTTAAGTAAGGAACACAGGGTGAAGATTAAGATATTTTTTTAGAAGCTGACCTGCAAAGAATTTGTATTAAATTAGTTTTGTCTCACTTTTGTAAAGCCCATAAAGTTTTAAGAAAAAGAGAAGCATTAGGAGTTTTCTTTCCCTCTAGCCCAATTTGCTTTGTAGGTCAGCTTGAAAATTAGTTGTTAGGAATACCAAACTTGATCTTCCCAATCTGTTTGGCAGACTACAGAGGAGAGGAGGAGTCTCTATTCAGTACAGCTATTGAAAACCCAAGGTATGAGTCACTAACATATAACCTGCTTTAGATGATCACACTCTAACTCCAAGCAATTTAGGTGATTGTCCTAGATTGCAAGGCAATGTGTGTATTCTATTGCCATCTGTTAGAGGTGTGGCAGTTATCTTCTGTTAATTGGGCAGTTTTCTTTATCTTTTCCACAAACCAATTCTCCCTCTGGGGAGACATCTGCATGACTGATAAAATTATATAATCCCATTGTGAGATGCTCCGCCCAGAGGGAGGAGCCAAGCAGTCCTACCTGGATATAATCAGAGATTTTGGGACACCAGAACAGCCTTACCACTGTATTCCTGGTGAAGCAGCTGCCTTTTCCACTGGATTCCCAGAGGAAGACCAGGCCCATCTACATCACCACTGGACCTTCAGAGGAAGACTACACCCATCTACAGGATCACTGCTTCAAAAGAACCACACCTGCCAGTCTGGGAGGCCTGCAGCCACCATTTCAATTGGACTGCTACCAACACCCTGACCAGCAGGGTGTCAGGTTGTATTCTGATTCTGCCAGTGTTGTTTTGTATTATTGCATTGTTTATTTTTATTTTCTTCCCTAATAAAGAACTGTTATTCCTGCTCCCATATCTTTGCCTGAGAACCCCCCTTAATTTCAACATTATAAGAATTAGGAGGGAGGGGGTTTACATTTCCCATTTCGGGGGGGGGGGTCCCGCCTTCCTTAGCAGATACCTGTCTTTTCAAACCAAGACAGTGATCTTTAGCTTGTCTCTTAATTTTATCATCTCCCATGGTCATATTTTCAAACTTGTTTCATTAATCTAGGATCTTTCTTTTACCTAATCACACAGACTCATAAAATGGCTATCAAAAAAGAGGGAAACAGGATAATGTCACTGCCCAGACTTGTAAGCAACCAAGACATGAACTCAGACTGGCAGGGAATCTGAATCACTCATTGGAAGACAGGAGCTGGTTTTATACATTATTCCAAGGCACAGTATTTCCTTACATGGTAATTCTCACTATGTGACCCATCCCATGTTGCCATGTCAGCTTTCTAAATGTCCTTCTATGGGTGATCATGCCCTGTTCACCCATCTGTCACCTCTGGGCAGGCTCCTCTCCTGTAGGCATCTGCCCAGTGGCACCTCCAGCCAAGGTCAGGTGCAGACAGGCCTCTCTGTGCTGCTGTGTGCTCCTTTGTGCTGCCATGTGCTTCTGCAGAGGCAACCCACAGCCTGCAGTGCAGCTCCTATCTCTTCCCACACAGATTGGTCACACCAAAGCACATAAAAATTCACCAGAACAGTGAAACATTGGCTTGACTCTAACCATGGCATTCTTCCTTCAGAACATTCATTAAGTGCTGGAAGTAGGTGTTTAGCTGGAAACAAGAGTATTTTCAAATCCACAAGCAGTTTTCTTCCAAATGTTGAACTTTCTTGCTTCTTGTTATGTCATATTTTCCCTTATTCATCAGGCTTCATACAGTCTTCCAAAATAAAGGAGAGGTTTAACTCTGATAAGTCAACTTTACCTCAGACATCAAAACCAAGTCTTCCCACTAGCTTGGTCTTTTGTTATTTGCCATTGCTCTTTTGCAATAGCTAGAAAGTGGAAACACGGATATGCAGTTGATGCCTGAGGCTTTAGTCAAACCTCACTCTTAGACAGGCAAGAGTATAGGTTTCTGTGCTGCAAGAGGGATTGTACAATTGAAGTTACTTTAAAACATCTGTGTCAAGACACTCTGATCTCACTGAGCTTACTTTAAAATATTTGATACTTAAAACACACTTATTTTTCCACCTACTAACTGACTCTTTGAGAAATTTACAAGGCAAATCTCTTTTGTTTTGGAGAAGGAAGCATAGGCTTGAATGTTAGTTTTTTTCTAGCTTGCATTCCACTTTTGAATACGGATGGTTTTTCCTTACTTTTTAATTAGTTTTTTTAAAAAAATGTGTATTATAGCTTCAGGATATGCTGCCAAACATAACATATCCTACATGTTACAAAGGTAGCTCCAAAGAGTCAAGGGATGAGTTTTGGGTCTGAACTGGGACCTGGGGATGTGATAGATCTGATTGAAAACATTCAATATTTAGTAGGTCTGATGATGGAATGGTGTTTGAGGTTTGGATTTCTTTACTATTCTGCAGTTTTTACATACAGCAGTACCCAGTAGGACTCATTATCCAGTTAGCTTGTTAGCAAAGTGTTTCCACAAGTAAAAAAATAATCTTCAGTAAACTGCTGAGTGCATATTATGTGTGCAGTATTGGTCCATTTAACATGTACTTTGTAGAGTGCATATTTACTTCAGAAATGTTAATGATGGATGAATCAGGAAGTGGAAATATATTTTCCCTACTTTTCTAAAACATTATTTATTCTTTGTCTGTAATCCACTTTCACTGGGTTCACTGGTGTTTCTGATTCATGTCTTATAACCTGAAGTGTATCCTTTCTGCCATTCCTTTCTAGAAATTTCTATGGTTCTACAGTTTCTACTGTTTAACACTCTGTTTTATTGGTAAGGTTCTCTTCTCTTTAAACAATTTCGGGGGATGTTTGTATTATGTTTGTGTCTATAGGCACAGCTGATGGTGAAAGTCAGTATCTTCCACAGAAAAATGGGACTAATCAGGCAATCAAATCTGGTGTCACATGTGTACAGTTATTTTAGTATTTCCTGACAGTGTTTTCTATACAAGAATCTCTAAATACAAAATTTGTCTATAAAACACTTTCATTATTCGTAGCTGTCATAATTATGGATAAACAAGGAGACACCTTGTAGTCATGAAAGACCTACCTTGATACTCTGTTGGTTTCTAAAAGGCCATGACCTCGGACTTAAGATATAGTAGGATTATTTTTAACATGAGAACACAGATGCTTTCTCTAAATAGAATAATGAAAGAGATTTGCCTTGTAATTTATCAAAGGGTCAGTGAGTAGATGGAATAATACATGTCTTTAGGTATCAAGTATTTTAAGGCAAGCTGACCAAAATCAGAGTATTTTGACACAATTGTTTTAAAGTAACTTCAAATTTATAATTTGTCAATGCTGGAATTTTTGTGCATATATGATCTCATCAAATAGAATGGCATATTTTATAAGACATGCATAGATTACGTGGTTTTAAACAAAAAAGAGAGCATGATATGGTTTCAAATGAAAGTGTTTCTGCCTGAGGAGATCTCTATTATCTTTGTTTTATCTTTTTCTTATTAGACTGGTTAAACTGTAAGATTTCTGTCATTAAAACTCTTTTTTGACTATTTGCATTTTTTTATTGTAGTGGTAAAGCCTGTGAAAGCCTTGTGTCACATTGCATTTTACATTTCTTACGTAAGCAGCATTTTCTAGAAAAAACATTGGTAAGGCTACCTGTCAAAGAACAATCCTGTAAAAATGTAGGTGGAGACATTTTTGTTTATGAACAAGTAGAGTTTTCTTATGGTCAAGGAAGCACTGTGACTCTGGAGATTCTATCTGCAGAGTGATAGCAGACTCCTCACCGCTTGCAGCCTTAAGGTGCTCTCTAAAAAGATGAGTTACCTGACTAGCCTTGTTTCTCATGATGTCATATTTCATTATTCCTCTTCATATTTCTGTTTAGCTTGGTTAAATATAGTCACTGTAGCACCACAGCCTTTGGTGAAATTAATCCAGCAAAACCACACCTATCTGTCTGTGAGCCACAGAGGGTGTTCAGAGTGAGGAAAAGACAATAGGTTTACCAGTCTGTGTTAGTGTTTTTTGGGGAAAAAAATAAAAGCATCTCAGGATGATTTTGATGCCAAACAACCATATTTCAGGGGCAGGAATAGCTTCTGATTCCTTCATTGCTTTCCTGCAGAGGCTGAGTAGTTAGCCGTGCAGTAGCTGCTGAGCACAGCAGGAGTATGTACCTAATCTGCTGCTTTTGCTGCTCTGTGGATGCTGCAGTGCAAGCTGCTGTGTGTGGTACAATGAATTACCACATGCTGTTTCAATTGATTTGGGACAGCCTATGATGGCTGCTATAAAGCACATTTAGACATGTGTTTGTTTTCAAGTTACATATTCACAAAAGGCCACAGCTTAGGAAATACAGGTGTTTTGCTTTCTCTTGCCTCTGGAATGGCACTGTGCCTCCTGTTGTAGGATACTTGCACATAAGTTACCACTCCTTTAGTCTCAGGTACCCTGAACCCACTGTGCAGTCATCTATAAAGCTGTCCCAGTTTTATTTAAGTACAAAATGTGATTGAAAGTTTCTACTGAAAAGGAAAGATGGTTACAATAAGGGAAAGCTGAGGGTTTGTTTTTGTTTTCCTTCCCTTTCAGTTACTTATTTCGGTTGTGTTTAATGCACCTTCCACATGCTGTGTAATCTTGCAGTGACTTGTAATGTACTAATGAAGTACATCTGCTTGATTGTGCTAGCTGCTCCCTTCAAAGTCTAACATTTTACAGTTCAGGATCCCTTCTTGTATTACTCACACAGCAAAACTTCATTATGTGGAGCACAGCTTCCTATCTGATTCCTCAGAGTAATGACAGGGTTTCTGCAGCTGGCAGGACAGCCTCCTTTGCAGAGGAAAGCCATTAAATCCCAGCCCAGGAACTGCTTGCAATGTCTTCATTCATCAGGCTTGCATCAGCTCTTCTGGTTGGGCTCCAAAGCAGTGACTGTACCAAACTGAGGCAGAAACCTTGGGTGCAGGAGTGTACCACCTGCTGCAGCAGGTGCAGTGCTGGCCTCCCAAGAGTGCGTTAGTTTTGGTTGATGTAATTTTCAGGTCTCTACAGCATGTATCAAGGATGTGATTTCCGAGGGCTTCTGACTTGCAAAGTTTCATGTGGATTTTGAAAAAGCAAATTTTAAAAGATAGAAGAGTGGTTGCTTAACAGTCATTACTGAGAAACTGGATAATCTTGGAAGACTTTGAGAATTGTTCCTTATAATCTTAAATTCATCCCTTTGCATTTTCTGATTGTATGCATACCCATATGGCACATGATGTTGATGACCTGTGGCCACCATAGGTGCTATTTTATTATAATATAATATATATATAATGTGCTAATATAATATAATATAATATAAATATGTATATATATTACTGGTCTTGCTTCAAGGTGAATAAAGTTTCTAAAATAAATATAATATGGCTGTTTGCTTATTTGTTTGTCCCTTTTCCCTGCAACCCCCCCCACATTTTTAACAGCATATATTCAAACACCAGTAGTAAGCACCAGGACTTCCAAACACCAAGGAAAGAGTACAGTGAGGAAGTGATTAACAAGGTTACTGCAAGAGAGGAACTCACAGAAGAGGAGAAATGGGGTGTGTGGTCAATGTGATGTTCATTCGTGAGTAATACCTGCAAGAAATGGGATATTGTTTTTAATGGATGCGTGGAGTTTATACCTGTGACAGATGCAACCACGGGCCATGTGGGCTGCAAATATAGACCAGGCAGGGACAGCACATGCAAAGGGGCTTGGCACACTCCAGCTCCAACAGACACGGCTCCTGCTTTTGGGGCTGTTGGTAAGCAGACCTCTCCATGTCTGTGGGAGATGGAAGGTTGCTCTGAGGCAGCCCTGGGGCAGAACTAGGCTTTTCTGTATTCTTCACATGGTTTTATTTGAATATACATGTTTTGTAAGACTGATTTTAACAGTCCAGTCGTTTTCATACCCTACCCCCGGATTTCAAAGCCAATTGCAATTTTTCAAGTATATGCTTCTTGAGGAAGGCCTTTACTCTTTGCAGTCATTGCTTTTACTGGAGGATAACAAACACGGTGCCTCATACCACAGCTGCTGCCCTGCCTCGCCCTGTGGAGTCTGCCCTGCTGGGGCAGCAGAACTGCCTTTTTTGTTGCTGTTTTTTATTTGGTTTAAAATTTGCAATAGCAACTAGAAAGGCTGCCAAATGCCATGTCAGAGGCGGGTGCGAGTTTTAGGAGAGGTACGTGTGCCATCTAGAGGAAGCGCGGCCGCCTGAGGGGAGACGGTGGCGACGGAGCACGCTGCGCTGCGGTTTTGGAGCAACCTGAAACGAACATGGGGACTAGCAAAAAAAAAACCCCAGCACTCATCAACGATTGAATCCCTTTGGGAAACCTCAGTAAATGGCGTCCTATATACCTCTGTGTTTGCAAAGTTTTTGCATATCCCTAGAAAAAAACACTAAGAATGCTGTATTCTTTTCTATGTCAGTAAGAGAATACCTGTTTGCATATTTTAGTAGCCCTGGCATTTATTAATGCTGTCCAGTTCCTAGGATGCAGCAAAAAACAGCTCCGACCTGGCAAAACTAGATTTAATCCTTCCTTCTTGCCATGTCTTTGTTTTTTGAACGTTGCACAATCTGAGGCTTCTGGCATGTATCAGCTTTTATCAGCAGACAGAAAGTTCAATAATGGTTGGTTGTGAGGGTGTTAGCATCTTGAGAGCAAGAGACAGAAACTCATAACCTCATTCCCTGTACCCCAGATATTGAAAGGCAGCAAAAAAACCCCAACTTTTTCAACTAGGACCCATGCCAGCAAGATGAATCTGTATATCTGTGTGACGTGCACAACATTTCCTGCGGGTAAGAAACCCTCATATACTGCAGGTGTGAATCTTCAGGCACTGCCACAACTGTAGAGTGAGGTTTCAGTGTGGCAGTCATTGCCTGACCAGGTCAGATTTGTATTTTCCAATTACATGTTTTAATGAATTTACCTTGTTAAAGGAAATTGTCCCATTCCGGGGCCTTATATTAAAGTTTAAGGAGAGATGAAGTTAGGTCTTGTTAATTCAAAGTCTGTTAAACACTCCTTGGAGACATGTACAAGCTGAGGCATGGTGAAATTGATTTGTGATTGTTGCTGCAAAATGTACAGGCAACCAGCTTGTTGTGTCAGATAACTTTCTTCTGAATTTGTTTTTACATAAGAAGATTTCTAAATTGAAATTATCGTGACTCAATGGCTTTAAAAAACTGAAAATTTTCCCCAAAGCTCATTGTCATATTGCTTGCAAAAAATCTAGAATAATAGTTAATATGCAGTACAGTCTATTCACATTTTGAAGCGTATCATGACTTCTCTGATAAGTAACTAATACTAGGGGATGACTAACAAGGATTAGTGTATATTTGGCTTGGTTTTCTCAGTGACCTCATTTGAATGACATCAGCCTTACGACAAGGGTTCCGTTCAAAAGGACACTTTATAATGTCTAGTGGCTGTTTGATACCACTAGTTTTCCAAGTGTTTACTGCAAATCACAAACCAATTAACAACAAGGAATGTGAAGTACTCTGTCCTGTAGGTACTTCCCTTGTTCACCATCAGAACCTGAGGAAGGTGCAAAAACAGAAGGGCAAGCTCAGGTGACAACTTGTGACTTGTCTTCTACTGCATGATACTTTCTAACTGGCGTAAATGTGATGAAGTTTCTCCATCTGCATAAGAGGAACAAACAGCCCCCTTGCACCCCCACCAATTTACTCTGCCCTATTTAATGAGGTCACTGTCCACTGAGTCAGGTCAGATCTGCAGCTGCTCAGTATCACCCTGTGCAGCAGCAAAGGTACCTGCATCTGGGGTATTGCACAGCAGCAAGAAGCAATATTGGGCAGTTGTTCTTGCAAATGCAGATACTCAGTGACAGCATCCTGGCATTCTAGGACATCTCTGCACAGCATCAGGTGGCACACACAGAGCACAGACATACTCGCACTACCTTGGAGCAACCTGACTTGCTTATTGAAGTCAGTGTGAAAGTGCTTTTCACTGCTAAGTATTTCATTATGCTTCTGCTGTATTCATTGCTTCTCATACCCATATGAGGCAAAAGCCATGTAAAGCAAGTCTGAGAGCATGGACACACAAGTGGTGCCTCCCTGTATGCAGCATAGAGTCTGTTTTCTGTTGTGTGTAAGGCAGACATAAAGTTCAGCTTCCTGCTGCAGAGAAGAAAAATACAGCCTCCCCAGCATGACAAGGTGACAGATTCACTTCTTAGAAGAGAATGTAGGATAAATTAACTTCTTAGAAGATGAGTGGTCAAGTCACGAGTAAAGGAGTCATCAGAAGAAGAGGAGGTGGCTACAACTCTGTATTTCTTCCCGGAACCTTTTTGTCAGATGGCATTGCAGATGGAGTCACCTCTGGGTCAGGTTTAATATTATAAATTAGATGGGGAGGCGGGGGAGGGGAGGTGAGGGGTTGGGGTGTCCCCTTCTCTTTTCAACAGACAAAAGGCTTTCCACACAGGGAAATGTGGTTCTTCTATTAACCCATCCTGGGTCCTGCATCAGCAGTTTTCAACTCAATCACTTTGATCCTATAACTTCCTGGAGAGAAGACAGTTTTGACACTGGTCAGTTCATTATTTTCAAGCACAACTCCTGGTCCAATATGGAATTTAGCAGCTTAGAGGTACTCACTAGGAATTGAAGTTGGAGTTTGGTTTTATTTAGATTTGCAGTAACAAAAGAGACAAAGCTCAGTAGAGAAGTAAATTAAATTTACATTCATTTTGAAGTGTAAGTAATGCATTCTATTTGTACCTTGTTTGGTTTCAACAAGCCAGACTTGCTTCTGCAAGCAAGATATGTGGGGCCTTGTAGGACAGTAAGAAAAAAAATTGCAGGAAATGTTTTTTGCAAGATCAGTGGCATAATTATCTCTAGGTCTGTGTGCATCTGTAGATTCTTAGTTGAATATATATTAAGTAAAACTATTTTCAAGGGCATGACACAGATCCCATTTAGAATACACAATGGTTGATCTTAAAAAAACCCAAAATTCACAGGGAAATGCCATAAAGAAACAAATGCTTTAAAGCAGCTTTACACATACAGACATCGCTTCTTTACTTTCTTTTGTGAAAAAGAACCTATTGCATATTATAGTAAATAGGATTAAATATGAAAATCTGCTGTGAACAAAAATATTTACTTATCTCTGACTGGTAATGTTTAGCAACATGGGGTGGTTTAGAAATGATTAAGCATTTGAGGAAAAAAACCCCTTAATATTATACACAGTGTATCTGCAAAGTGGGACAAAAGATGAAACATTTTTAAATTACCTCTGATAATGAAAAGATTTGTTGTGAAATATGTCTTAAATGGCTTGAACAAAATACTCATTGTGTGTGCACAAAACCACTTTATTCAACAATAGTTCTTGGATTTAGCCCTTGATGGGGTTGAGGTGCAGGAAGAGTGAAGGATTTGACAGCGGGGGAGCTGGAATCCATAACAAACACCTTTTTAGCATAGGGCCATAGCCACAATGTGATTTGGAATGGGAGAGCTGAATTTGATTATTTTTTTCTGAATGCCTGGAGTTACCACCACACGTGCTAATATTCTCATAAAAAATATCTTTAATGTGCAAGATGTTGAGGACAGATACTGCACCACCAAACTGCATGGCAGGTTCTACCTCGAGATTTGAGAGTTTCTTTTTGTTAAGTGATCACACAGCACAGGGTGTTGTCTTTTCTCCTTCTGTCAGCAATTATATCCTACTGTGTTTCCTCATTCTTTGCTGATTTGTACATGCTCAGGGCTCCTGGAAAGTCAGCCTTGCAAGCACTCAGAAGAATGATCAAATACCCTTACCTTTTTTGGAAAAGCTGCACATACCAATTTTGCTCCTGATTCCCCAGAATGAGATTCTGTCTCACTTTTGCCCATTCATACTCTGAAAAACATCTGAAAACAAAGAACTTAAAATTTGTCACAGTGAGTAGCAAACAAGAAAGAAGTTGCTTTTTGCATGCTTAGTTTGAAAGTCGTCAGTTAATTTTAAAAAAATTTGTTTCTGAGCCATGTATTAAAGCCCTTTTCATTTTTAAAAACTTTCTTCTTACACAATCTTGTTCTGAAATTGCATGCTTTTATCTCTCATAATTTCTTATTTTTCTTCTTTTTGCCATTTTCTTTTTGTGGGACACATGGTGGTTCAGCTGGAAGGAGAGAAACTTCAAAAATTAGAAACTAGATTATAGATCAAAAAAGTCCTAAATATGATTTGGAATAGCATGTTTTGGCCCTTCTTTCCAGAGAAACAACCTTACCAGTTGCTTTAAAAATCTCCCAGTCCAACTTAAACCCCATTTTTCCCCAATTTTAGATACACCTGTAGTCCAGCCAGGACTGTTAAAAGCTGCATCACTCTGTGGGCAGATTACAACATGACTTACACCAAACCCACCTTCTTTATCCTTAAGTGGCTTCAGTGAAGATGATTGGTACTTTTTGTGCACCTTTGTGTTGCTTACTGGCTGAAATACCCCAATCAGAGGGATGGGAACTTGTATGTTTCCTTGTTTCTGTTGGCACCTGGGATTGCAATGATAGCTGAGTAAATACTGTGACAATCTTGTTCTGGATCACTAGTTTTGATGTATGCATGTGCCAAGAAGAATCAGTTACTGTGGTGAGTAATATCTCTGTCAAGGCTGTGCTCATGGGTAAAGTGGAAGTGGCAGTGTCACCACAGAATGCCATGCAGACCATCAGTTGGTGTAAACCATAGTGGAAGTTAACACAAGCCTAGGCTAATGAGGCCTAGCTAAGGACCCAGCCCAATGTTTCCCACTTTCAGATTTTATATATCACCTCTAAAGCATAAAGTTTGGGAAGATGGAGCCTACAATTCCATTTCTCTGCTTTTTCTGTTTTTAAAGTGTCATAGACATATTCCTACGTGTCAGGAAAGGCATCTTAAATAGAAAAAATACACCTTCAAAACCAACACATATGGTAGGGGCTTAGATCATTATTTGTGGGTCATTCTACTTGATTTTGTCATGAAGAGATAGCAATTATATAATAACTAAACAAAGTCCACCAGTTGCTGGATGAAATTCAATCTTACAGACTATTCTTTAACTTTCTGTAACCTGGTGAAAACTGTGGTCCTGTGAATTTGGAAATGCTGTCAGACTTCCTTAAGCAGTAACATACATGTTGGAGGGACATGTACGTCATCTTGACACAGCCCACTCTGTTCCTGTTTCTGTATTTCCCAGAAAGATAGCTGGTTTTCATTTCCCAGCTTTTCCAGGTGGTTGTCATTTGAAAATGAACATAGTACGGTGTCATGGTTACTTCAGTGCCAAATTTATGTTCTTGTGATGCTTGCTTACACATTTTTTAGACTTAGAGGTTAAGGTTAAAGACCTTGGAGGTCCTTAGCTGTTCCTATCTCCCAGTCCCTAGGTTCAATGAAAGTGCTTCTGGTACTGAAAGGAAAGGCTCCATCAGGAAAGGGGACAGGTTCCTATTTTCACAAAGTGGAGCAGTGGTAGTGGGAGAGATTGAAATGTTTCAGGCTAATTAACTTCTAACTCTGTCTCTGATTTGTGGGTAAAATAATGGATTTTTTTTACATGTTTAAGGATCTTAATGTGGCTATGATTTGTAAGCTGAAATAACAAGGCGTTCAACAATAAGAAGACACTGATGCCCTGTAGGAGGGGTATGAACAACATGAGGATCAGCAAGGGCCAGCTTGAGTTGAAATAGCTTCTCATATATCCCTACAGACTAAAGAATTCTCTTTCAGAAATGAAAAATTAATGCAAGTTAGGACAATAGAAAGAAATATAAAATCAACAAATTATAATCTGATAAGTAGAAATTCTGAAGTATAAATGCTTATAATTACAAGAACTGATAGTAAGGTTTTCTAGTACAGCAGAAACAGAGAGATTGAAAACCAGAGACTTTTTTTAGCTTATTAAAAGCTAGAGAAACCCTGATACTGTACATTCATCCTTTCATTTTGCAATGTGTTTTTCCTGAGTAAGTTTGTAGACATATACTCCATGCTTACTATCTTCAAGTAATAGAGATATTGTGAAAGACAATTCCTATGAAATAAATAAACACTCTGTTTAACTGTACACATCAGGTAAGAAGACAAAAAAGATAGACTGGGGTTGGCACTGAGTTTCAACTTGAGTCTATTCTTTATTCTGTAGCATTAAACAAACTCCTGAATTTGAATTAATTTTGTTACTTGTATATACTTATTCTCCTTTCAGAGGAGTTGTTGGAAGGATTAGCAAGGACTTTGTAAGTATCTTTGCTCTTTCTTTCTTTGTGTTGAAAGACATGATTCTGGGAAAAGATAGAGTCATCTCAAGATTTTTTTTCCATAAATTTCCATGAGGAAATCACAACCATCCCTAATTTTCTCATCTATTGGGAAGTCTCTAAACACCATTGGAGAAGTAACAACAATTCAGCAGTTTCTGACCAGATTTATTCCTGAGCTTCACTGATTTGTTTCATACCATAACTGGGTTATAAATCTTGATGCAATTCCTTATGAAATAATTACAAAATTCTTACTACAAAATAGGAAAGTGTCTTAGGTTACAGAACTCCAGATATTTCTCTCAGAAGATTTAGGCATGAGATCAGATGTTCATATGATGGGCTCTCAACCATCAATCACCACACTTCCTGCAAACTGCAGTACCTGGGCTGTTTTACTGCAGTGCTCGTTGGTGCACTGGTTTGCCTTGGCAGTGGTGGCATGCTGAATGGAATTCAGAGGGACTGACTTCATTGTTACAGCCACAAAAACCACAGGATTAAGGGTGTGTGTTCTTAATCCTTTCCCCTGCAAAGTTTTGAAAATGATAAGTCATAAAAGGACTTGAAAGTTTTGGTATTGCAAGCTCTTGGTACCCATGGGTTCAGCATAGGGAGAGTTTTTTTATTGTGCTCTTCTGTCAGAGAAGGGGTTGTGCAGATGAGCCAGGCTGCAGTGTTGATTAACAGGTAAATGTGGAAAGAATATGTTGTCAGTGCTTCACGTATGTCCTGAGGCAAACATGAAAGAAAGGGAGGGAGGTACCTGTCAGGTGATGCTACTGGAGAGGTTCAGCAACCAAATACATCTCAGCAGAAGTTACCATGGATTAGTATGTACCAGTGTGAAGAACAAATCTTGTTTTTCCTTTTCAACTGCCGTATAGATATACCTGTCACCCTTTTTTATCTCTACAGAATTTTACAGCACTATGAATTCTCCTTCTTACCCGGTATCTCAGTTTCATTGCCCTCTGTCATCATACCTGAAACAATTAGCAAGTCACATGCTGAGCTTCTCCTACTCATAGTGGCTAGAAGGCGGGGCTGAGATCCAAAAATTTTGAGGCATATGTTGAGGCATAGCCATATAAATATAAGACAAATCAGATGGAGACAAATAAATCTGAGACAAATTTCATGGAATCACAGAACCACAGAATGGTTTGGATTGGAAGAGACTTCTAAGACTTTGGAGTTTCTTCTCCAGTCAGAGGAAGGGACACCTTCCACTAGGTTGCTCGAAACCGCATCCAAACTGGCCTTGAACACTTCCAGGGAGGAGGGATCTACAATTTCTCTGTAGATACCTGTGCCAGTATCTCACCACTCTCACAGTATAGAATTTCTTCCCAATAGCTAATCTAAACCTACTCTCTTTCAGTTTAAAGTCATTCCCCCTTGTCCTGTCACCAAATGCCCTTTTAAAATAGTCCCTCTTCAGCATTCCTGTAGCCCTTTGCCCTTTTTAATTACTGGAAGGTGTTACAAGGTCTCCCTGGAACCTTATCCTCTCCAGGCTGAACAATCCCAATTTTTTCAGCCTTTCCTAGTAGGAGAGGTGCTCCATTCCTCTGATCAACCTGGTGGTGTCCTCTGGATTCGCTCCATTAGGTTGATGACATTCCTTATGTAGGGGGTCCTGGAGCTGTAAGCTCTGTCTGGTTCTCATGTCTGGTCTCATGTCTGATTGCCTTACTAACACTCATTTTAAAATTTGATGAAGTCTTAAGTTGGAGTAATAGGATGCAGAACTTGAAACAGTGCTACAAATTACCCGGGTATAGACCCAAGTGCAAAAATTTTCTTTTACATTTTAGGAGCAAAATGGTGATAGATACATTTTACATGTATTCAAGGTAGAAGGACATTCCTCTATCAGGGTTTTATTTGCAATGTTATCTAACTTGAGTTTTGGGTTGCACATGTGCCAATGCAGTCATAATTTGCCTCAGGGATAAAATGACTAAGATGTGCACCTGAAAAAAATAGAAGCTGATACAAGACTGATACTAAAATTAAAGAAACACATATATAAGCAGATCAACCATGTAAAATATATCTGACTTGCCAAACCCAGCATTACTGCTTTTAGAACTGTGCAGGGGAAATTTCTGTGAAGTGTTTCCTGTTGTGAACCTGATGGGCTGTTGAATGGTGTCAATTTATTATTATTCACTTTCAGCTGCTATGCTAACCTCATTTATAAGAACTGTGTTGGGTGAACACCTCTGGAAGGGAAAGAAGAATATTCCTCACTTCAAAAGCTAGTGAATGTGCTCAGGAAAATATGGTCCCAGACACTGAGGGATGCCCTGATACCAGTCTAGACACAGAGGAATGAGCAGGGAACCTTGCAGCAGAGGTCCTGAAGGGACAAGGATACATCCATAAAGTTCTAAAGAGTAGTCTAATGGTGAGCTAATTGGAAGAAAAATATCTCATTAGGTTCACCTCAAAGCTCTGGTAAGTTTGAAATTTCATCAGAGAAAGGGCAGCTGAGACTGGTAAGACTGCATCCTTTCAGAACTTCCTATGTTTACAAAAGAAAAATCAATTATTTCACAGAAGAAAGCCTAGTCATTGCTGGGCCATTGTGTTAGAGTAATGCTCAGTCATTACTGGATCCCAGAGCCACCTAAGCCCCTGATGAAAACTTCACATGGTCAGGTACCAGATAGGCAATTTACCAAAGCCAGTGACCTGGTGAGGCAGGAAATATCTGGAAATATCTGCGGAGGAGGAAGTGTCAGGAGGTAGAAGACTCTAAAATCTGCCAAACAGCTGGAAAAGTGCATCTCTTCACAGTTCACAGCCACAGATTTCTCCTGGAGTTAGACAAAGAAGCAGGGTTAGGTGATAGCTTTTAGGTTCCATCTCTCTTCCTTCTCTGTCCAAATATTGACCAGAAGCGTGAAAAAACACTGTTCAACTTTTTCTTACTTCACCTGATTTTAACTGAATCTTGAAATAGGTATTTTTCTTCCTTAAAATATCTTGTTTTGAATGTTCTCTGCTTTGTTCAAGATATGGAGAATCTTGATGCTGTCCCAACCTATGCTCTTATTCTCACTTCTGATACTGTGCCATATTTTGCTTCTTCAGGAAAAGGGTGAAAAACTGGAAAACAGTGGTTCATGTCTCAAATTTTCTGCTTTCCTTGCTACTGTGAAATTAGCATTTCAGTATTAATTACTGACTAACATTTGTATTTAGGCTGTGTTTTTTTTCCTGATGCAAACACCCACAGTTTGCATGCCTCCTATAAAGACACATCTTCATCCCTTCCCCAGTGCCACAGCAAATGTGTTGTAAGACTGTGTGAGGGAATTCTTGTAATGTTCCTGAATATGTGTGATTAAACATGTCTACCACGAAAGAGTTAACTTTCTCTTTCTCCATGCATATGCTACCTCTGAGTCTTATGCGGACTTACGGAAGTCTGGGTTCATTTTTGCTAAACTGATTTTTGTTTGCCTTGTTTTAGAAATTTGGGTCCAAAATCTTTGTTGACTACAGAGTATCAGAAAGGAGGAAGTGCACCTGTTCATGTTTTCCCTAAAATATTCTTCTCTAAATGGTTTGAATAAAGCTGCAGAGTTTAACGGCAACAGAAGGAAGGATTCATGGGTACTGTAAACATTCAGTGTTGGCTTGCGTTACCTGACGAGAAGACTCTTCTGAGAATAAACTATGAGGTAGTCTTTTCATTTGTCTTTGTTCTGAGAGAAAACCAGATGAAATATTTCTCATTTGTTTGCTTTCTGGGTATGTCTACCACTGAATCAGTTTACATATTTGTTTCAGTTTTAAGAGTTAAGAAACTTCTAGTGATCTTTGCAAAATTAAAACTTTTGTCTGATAAAAGATACTTTTAAAACACATAAAAGAGATATGTATATTTCATATATATCTTGCTGTGTATATTTGCACAGCAAAATGTGAAACAGGAAGTTGCAGATGTGGATAGATTTAAAGGGATTTGCTCTTTAAAACATTGAATGGGAGAACTCATAGCCTGTTTTAGTCATTCATGTCTCAGTGAAGCTATCACTCACTGCAAAGACCATAACCAGATGACCAGACATTCTCTTTTACAATGCAGTTATTCCTCTCTCTTTCTGACCTGTGCCCCACACACAGCACTATCAATGTGGGACAAACCTGCAGTGCCACAATCCCTTCCTCAGGAAGTTCTTTATGTAGATGCTCTTTCTAAGCACAGGACACTACAAAGTCCACACTGCTTTTGGTAGACAGTTCTAAAAAAAAATCATTGCTTCTCAGCTGAACCACTTTACCATCCATCAGGCTGTCATTCCTGGTGGTGTGGCTGTCATACAAGGGTTGGTGTGCCCAGCTTCCCTGGCACTAGGTCAGTCCTGGGAGAAATTATGAGTTTGCACCACCTTATTTGAGGAGCTATGTAAACACAGACATTGGTTTGAGTAACTGGGCAGAAGAGGAGAGATGTGGGTGGGAAGGGAGGACATGAGAAGTAGGAGCTGGAATCTGTGGTGGGAGCATACACAATGAAGGCAGGAAGGCCAATCACATCCACATCTCTGCCAATTTCAAAAAACTCTAAAAACTCCCACCTGCTGCTTGTTCCTTGGGACTGTAAAATAAAAAGCCGTCCCAACCTCCTGTCTCCAGAAGGCATATTGTCTGAGCTATGGGCCACTGTCCATGTTTTTGGATTTCCCCAGTACACACAATTTTACCCCAGAGCAGTAGAATTTGAGCATTTATGGTTCTGGTCCTTTCTTTGCACTACTTCTCACTGTTTTATCTTGTTTTTTCTGCCTTTTTTTGAGAAGGTACTAGCATGCTTGCCTTCCTCCCAGCAGACCTGAGGTAGGGTGCTGACTCAGTGCTAGTGGCCACACCACTTTGTGTCAGGGTTGACATTACCCATGAAGATGGGTGGAAAATTACATCAGAGTGCTGGACTGGTATAAAGACACAAGTTTTAACAGCATAAAAAATATTAGTCCTTTAAAATAGAGTTCTTCAAGGAAGAGTACATCACCTAACTTGTCTCCCTCCAAAGAAACATGCAAAGACTGCACATAATTTTCCAGAAGTACCAGATCTGTCTTGGTTTGAGACATTGGACCATTTCTGTGACCAGACAAGCCTGAGGGTGGCAGCACATGAAGCTGGGAGGTGTGTTGGTGTTAGGTGTTTCCCGCAGGACATAAAAAATGGATACAGAGCAATACATATTCTGCTCACTGTTTTGTTGTAAATATGTAAAGACTGCTGCCTTGCTTTCTCCTTTTGGTCAGTACACCTGGCTTTTGTTCTCTAAAAATCTTTTCATCTAGGACTTCACAAACTCTCAGTTTGGACTAAACTGAAGATTTGCAGATAGTTCCCTGGATAAGGATACCAATGGCATTTGATTGCTTGACAAAAATTACTATTTCTCCCAAGCTTGGAAAAGTCACGAATATTAGGCTTGATGGAGGAGACAGAAGCAGAGATGGACACTGTGAATAACAGTAACAATTATTTTCCTGTTACACTGAACATACAGGAAGCTTTTTCTGAAAACATTTGAGTAACCTACTAAGAGATCCTGTGTCACAGAGTGTGGGTCTGCAAGTAGACTGCATTAGAAACTTCACAAGGGAACTAATCACAGACAGTCTACTCTTTTGATTCTGTTCACCGTGCTCCTTCCCTTATAAAATAAGCTTCAGAGTTCATTGTCTGCCCACCAGGCTACAATCATCCAGTGTATGAATGAATTACTTTACAGTATTTCTCTACCATGTAGTCTGAAACGATCTGTCATAAATTGTGGCAGCTGAAAGGAACTTTGGAGGTCTCTGGTCCAACTAAAAAGTCCAAGGTGCTATTCTGACTTGAGCTACACCATATGCACTCAGCTCTGTCTCCTGTGATTTGCAAGCAGGCTCTCTTCAAGGACCCCAGAACTGACTTGTTACTTCATCTTGTTGTCAGCAGCAGGTGTTACTGGTCACTGTCAACAGCCTGACACCACTGTGAGCATTGCCAGTGTTGGGGGCACACTGTTTGTGTGCACCATGGAGCAGTCCCATTCTTACTGTGCCTTTCAGAAAACATCAGTGAGGAAGTTACTGAGAAGCTGCTCCTCAGAGTAACAAAGAGCAGGAGAGTGAAAGGCAATGGCCACAGACTGCAATGGGAGATGCTCAGCCGGATGAGAAGGAAGAGGCTTTTCTCCATGAAGACAGCCCAAAAATGCAGCAATGGCTGGAAAAGGCAGTGCCATCCCCATCTCTGGAGTTTTGTCAGCCCAACAGGATAAAAAGCCCTGCGATACCTGGTCTGACCCCATGGCTGAGTTTGCTCAGGGCAGGAGTCTTCCCAAGTCCCTGGTAGACTGCATGAGTCTGTAGTCCTCAGCCATGTAGGGAGGGTGTCTTCAGACACTCTGCTGTGCTTCCATCAGGAACAAGAGTGTGTGTGTGTTCCTGCTGAGGAAGTCAGTTCCCTCTTCTCCTGAAAGTCATACTGCGGTTTCAGCAGAAGGCCTCAGAGTTAGAGGAGGATGTGGAGAAACACACCTTGTGGGGTTGCGGAGCTGTCTATCCAACATGAACTAGCAGCTGCAAGTTGAAATGAACATGAAAGGCTATGCTTGAGTTATCTGGCAATAGCAATAGAATTATTTGTCTGATATCATGGAAGAATGATGCCTATTGCATCTTAACTCTGTTATCCTTGTTGTTCTTGTTCTCATGGTTGGTTCTTACAAGAAGTTTGGTCACAAAGTGAATTAAGGAAAGCCCTCCAATCTTCTTGAATACCAGGTCAGTTCTTTTTTTGCAAAATGATCAGGTAGAAACAGGCTATTGCAAAGCATGTGAAACTGAAAATAATTTTTTTAAGATTCGGCAAACTGAACTAGTGACAGGAAACCTCAAGCACTGTATTACTAAGCAATTATTACCAAGTGACTTTCAGTAATTCCTGGAACTCATTCACAGTATTGTTACATTTCCTTTGCCTGTCTTAAATTCTTTGTACTGGGTCCATTTGAAAAACAAAGCATTTACTAGAAGAATATTTGAACACAAGCAAAGGAAACAGAATGGAAGGAGACTGAACATTAAAAAGTAGAACACTTAAATGTAAAAGCTCTTGGGTTTTCTCAGAAATCCCTTGGTATGATCCAACCTAAACAAAATAGTTTTCAACATAATGACAGAGTGGGATACTGACAGACTAGTAATGCTCTTTCAGAGCAGGAATGCAGAGGTCTGAAATGGAAAGATCAGCTGTGAGACTGCACTATGAGGAGAACCATATGAAGTGCCTGCAGTCTTCAACACAAGATGTGGACCTCAGTGGCTCAGATGAGCCTTGTATCACTTACAGGTTGCAGATATTATTTCTCATTGGCAGCATGAAAAACTGGAAGATCTTTGCCTGCCTGTGGCCAAAGCTAGATGCATGTACATATTCAGGATTATAAGAGCCCCTGGCTCTTTCCCAATTTGTGACCAGGGACAGCATCTCTTGAAGCTTGCTATGAGATGAAATGTCAAGGAATGGGAAGGAAAATAATGTGTTAATCTAAGAGACTAAAACATCAACTATGTAAAACTGATTTCTGGAGTGGTCTCTAAGAACTGGTAAGGGTATGGCTTAAAGGCAGAGCTTCCTCTTCTGTTAGAAGGACTGCACTCATGTTGCATTTGTTGGAGAAATTTCTTCTGAAGTAGGTTTCTCTGGTACCTGTCTCTTCTTAGTGTGAGGCACTGGCCTTTTTTCTTATGTATATATGGTGGCTAGAAATGCAAACCATCAGAAGTTTCTATTCTAAATTTCTAAGTCCAAAGACTAGGTAGGTAAATTGCACGCACACACACATGCACATACACAGAGATTGGTCTCATCTGCCACAACAGGGAAAAAGATGTTTCAGGCTTTGGAGAAGTCTTATTTTTATGAGTCAAACCTAGATTTTCTGAAAGGGACAGTCTGCCATGGGGAAGCACAGTGGTAGCCTGGGGGAATCCTAGGACTCCTGGTAAGGCAAGAAATATAACTTGCAGTATATTAAATTAACTGCCTCAAGCTTCAAAGAATTGTCCTTTACTGATGGAGAGGTGCTTTCTTCTCCTTTTTATTATTTGTACTGAGCCTGTGATTTTCAAGGTGTATTGCATTGTAAATTTCTTTATTTAAAATTTAATACTGAAAGATGTGTGTTCAACACTAAAGCCAGTAGAAGAGATTTCAGTGAATATCTACAGTTTTTGCAAGTGAATATGGGAAAAATGCTTCCATCTGGAGCAAAAATGGACCCGGATACATGTATGAATTATATGAAGAAAAGCACAAAGCTATTTTATATCTTTTGCATTTACAATATTGAGACATGTGTAAGTAAAGATGTCTCCAGTATCATAAAAGTGTACTGGGACACTGCTGGGAATAGTACTTCAATGCCAAGTCTCAGAGTGCTACTACCAGATGACAGCCTTGCCAGCTTCTGTGGAGAGGGCTTATTAAACTATCTGCTTAGTTTTGTAATGGTTTCTTGGTTTAAGCTGGTCTTCCTGTGAAAAAGATAATGTTCTGTTTGGAAGATTTTGGATTTGAGTTTTTAAAATGTCTTAAGCTTTTTTATAATGTTACGCCATTGAAACTGAATGTGTTTAGCCCTGTCAGTGCAGGGAGACTTAAAAACAAGACTTGCAAAAGAATAATGGAATTTTAATTTTTTCTCATTTCTTTTTCCAGACCAAAAAAAAAAAAAAAAAAAAAGGGATTGCTTTGAGATGATCTTAGGAGCAACAATTAAAAGATATTTCCATGGGAAAAAAATTTTCTCCCTCTCTCACATCTATGTTTCAAGTGCTTCTGTCATTTAAAATACTTTGGTTTTTTATATTTCTGTAGTTTCTCCTTGCAATTGGGAATATTTTCTTTTTTTTTCACACAAAAATTTTCCATACTTCGCTCCATGATAGTGTCTGCCCTTGTCTTCAGGTGTTAATCTTGGAAAGGAAATTACCAATTATTTGGGATTTTTAAAAGCAAACACAGGTTTTGCATTTCTCAGATGAGGAGTGCAAAATACTGGCTGTATTCCAAGACAACTTGTAATGCCTTTTAACTGTAAGAGTTGAGAGCACAGTGCTAAAATACAAAAGTATTCCAAACCTGGCAGCACTGATAAAATAATTTTTATTGTGATGTGCTCTGGCTTGGCTTTGGAGAAATGTATAGATGTACAACATGTAATATGTGTAGCACTTGTATGTGGCCTCTAACATAATATATTCTGCCAAGCAGCCAAGAGTAGACTTGCCCATTTTGTCAGTTATAATCTGGGGTTGTGTATGTTGCAAGATTTCAAAGCTTATTTGCTGCAACAAAAGCAGAAACAAGATAGGAGCATTACTGTACCCAGGAACCCTGACTTTCAGTTTTATTTTGATATCAAGTGAGCATTCAAAATACTTCTGAAAAAGAGAGCTTCTCAAAGAAGCTCTCTTTTGGCTTTGTTGCTTCTGTGCAAAGGAACAAAGTGAAGTGTACTCAGGAATGGAAAGCAATTGAAAAAAAAACACCTGGGAGGATGGAATGGAAGAGGAGTGAGGGGTACAAGCTGCTACTGGAACATTCTGGGATGAAGAGTATGAGTGTGGGAAAAACAGGCTTGAGGGGCAGATGGTGGTGGACCACCTGAAAGAAGTCTAGGGCTGTAACTGCATGGAGCTGACACGTGTTGATGAGGTTGATCAGATGAGGGTTGACCCACGGCCAGCCTTCTGTAGAGAAGGCAGCTTCCACCCTTCTGCACTTCAGCTCTCAGGCTCTTTTAAAGAATTACAGGATCACTAGGTTGGAAGAGGCCTTCAAGATCATCAAGTCCAGCCTATGCCCAAACACCTCAATGAAGCCATGGCACCAAGTGCCACATCCAATCTTCTTTTAAACACATCCAGGGATAGTGACTCCACCACCTCCCCAGGCAGACCATTCCAGTACTTTATCACTCTTTCTGCAAAAAAACTTTTTCCTAATATCCAACCTGTATTTCCCTTGGCACAGCTTGAGACTGTGCCCTCTGGTTCTGTCAGTTGTTCCCTGGAGAAAGAGACCAACCCCACCTGACTACAGCCACCTTTCAGGGAGCTGTAGAGAGTGATAAGGTCACCTCTGAGTCTCCTTTTCTCCAGGCTAAACACCCTCAGCTCCCTCAGCTGTTCCTCACAGGCTTTGTGTTCCAAGCCCCTCACCAGCCTCTTTGCCCTCCTCTGGACATGCTCAGGTGTCTCAATGTCCTTCCCAAACTGAGGGGCCAGAACTGGACACACTCAAGGTGTGGCCTCACCTGAGTACAGGGGAAGGATGACCTCCCTGCTCCTGCTGGCCACACTATTCCTGATACAGGCCAAGATGCCGTTGGCCTTCTTGGCCACCAGGGCACACTGCTGGCTCATGTTCAGCCGGCTGTCAGCCACTACCCCCAGGTCCCTTTCTGCATGGGCACTGTCCAGCCACACCGTCCCCAGCCTGTAGCACTGCAGGGGGTTATTGTAGCCAAAATGCAGGACTTGGCACTTGGACTTATTAAACTCCATCCTGTTAGACTTCCTATCCATCCCACTATTCTATGTCCCTTTGCAGAGTCTTCCACCCTTCCAACAGATCAACACATGATCCCAGCTTAGTGTCATCTGCAAACTTACTAATGAAAGACTCAATATCCTCATCCACGTTGTCAGTAAAAATATTGAACAGGACTGGCCCCAGCACAGACCCCTGAGGGACACCACTGGTGACTGGCCCCAGCTGAATGCAGCAGTGTTCACCACCACTCTCTGGGCCCGGCCATCCAGCCAGTTCCCAACCCAGAAAAGAGTGCTCCTGTCCAAGCCAGCTTGGCTGCCAGCTTTTCCAGGAGTGTGCTGTGGGAGACAGTGTCAAAGGCCTTGCTGAAGTCCAAACAGACAACATCCACAGCCTTTCCTGCATCCACCAGGCAGGTCACCTGGTTATAAAAGGAGATCAGGTTGGTCAGGTGGGACCTATCCCTCCTAAACCCATGCTGGCTGGGTCTGATACCCTGGACATCCTGTATGCGCTGTGTGATGACAGTATAAACTGTTCCATTACCTTACTGGGTACTGAGGTCAGGCTAACTGGCCTATAATTGCCAGGATCCTCCTTGCCACCCTTTTTGTGGATGGGCGTAACATTGGCCAGCTTCCAGTCATCTAGAACCTCACCAGTGAGCCAGGACTGCTGGTGAATGATGGAGAGCATCTTCAGAAGCTCATCTGCCAGCTCCCTCATCACCTACTTCATGAGGTATAGTCTTTTAAGGATGAGCTGCTCTAGTTTGGAAGCAAGGCTCCTCTTCCTCTACCTCTGGAAGCAAGAGTTCTATCTCCCTCTGTTCAAGCCTGCCAGATCACAGCTTTTCAGCATCCACACAATCCAGCGCGAGCACCTTTTTCTCATGGGCTGCGGGTGAACTGTGCATCCCCCACGCACTTCATGAATTACAGGGAAACTCTTTGTTGTCCTCACCATGGCTTGCAGAAGAATCTCAGCTCCGATGTTTGGAGCATCTCCTCCTCCCCCTCCCTCCTTTTCACTGACCCTAGTGTTGCCGTGTTGTTCTCCTCACATGTGTCTTCACCTTTCCCTTTTCTCTGACTAGGGAGAGAATGGGTGTTCATAGGTTTGTTTGTTCTCAAGTTCCATCAATTGAAAAGTTCTTAATGAGTTCTGCAGTGCTGAAAGATTTGATTTTGTCCGGGCTCTGCATCAGACAATTGCTTGTCATGATTCTTGCTGCTGTTCATGTGGTCCTCATTGGCACCATGTGGTGAGGGGATATTTTAATCATGTTTTAATTATCAATTTTAAGTTGAAAAGTCCTTATGAAGAATAGCTCAGTAGGCACTGAGTCTCCCATACAAGGGGTCTGTAAAACCCAGAAGAGATCCAGCCAGCCACCACGGTGCCAGCTCCACTTAGTGCCTCCCTTTGTGCAGGGTGCCGAAAAGGAGAAGCTGCTGCCACTGCTTCTCCCCTTCTGTTTGTGGTGCAGCAGGCTAGAATTGGCCAGGGAGGCAAAGTCCATTGCTGGTCGTGCCAAGATTGCAGTGGCCACATAACCACTTCTGGCCTGCCGCACTGCAAGCAAAAGGGCAGAAGGATAGCAACAACTTCTCCTTTTTAGCACCTTGCAGGAAGAGGGGTGCTACATGGAGCCAGCGCCATGGTGGCTGGCCAGCAAGGCCCATGTGGTTGTTTGTGGTGCCAGGATGGCCTCCCCACAGCATGATCTCGGCAGCCACACCAGACAGGGTCCTGGCCTTGCCAGGAAGGAGTCCTGGTCGCCCCACTGGAAAGGGGCCCTGGCCCCACTGGAAAGGGGCCCTGGCCCCACTGAGAAGTGGCTTGGCAGTCCCATCCCCACTCCTCAGAGGCAAGGAAAAAAGAGAGCTTTCTAAATTTTTTCCCTTTCTTAAATACGTTGTCATAGAAGCATTACCAGCTTTTCTAATTGACTTAGCAGTGTGCCTGTTCTCAGAGCCAGCCAGCGATTGGTTTTGCCAGGCACAGAGAAAGCTTTTAGCAGCTCCTCCCAGAAAATCACTTCCATGGCTGGCTTCTTCCCTCCTCGCCAAAAATCAAGCCATACCATAACCAACAAAGAAACAAACCAAAACCTGCAGTGGTTCAAGTGCATGCTCCCCAAAACACCGTCTTCACATGCAGGGACCAAACAGCTTGTCTTGGCAGTCCTTGGCCTAGCACCTTCTTTCAGTTGCCCCAGTCCCACCTACTTCTGATTTTGGGAAAGAGACGTACGACTGTACATCTGTACTAACAGTGTAACATGCCATGAAAATTTTGGTGGCTGTGGAGACCTCTGTCTAGCCAAGGAAGAATCCAGACAGAAGAGCACAGATGAAGTAAAATAGATTTAGCTGAAGGCTTTTGGGGCCAAAGTTTGCTCTTGGAGATTCAGGCTCTTCTTTCATTCTTGCCACATCTGGTTTCATTAGAGTGCAAACATTAAAAATGTCCTGTTTTAATGATTTAATTTTAAGTTGAAAAGTCTTCATGAAGAATAACTCAGTAGGCACTGAGTCTCCCAAAGAAGGGGTCTGTAAAACCCGGAAGAGATGTAGGTTCTGTTAATGCCAGGAAAGATATTATTTTTATACTTACTGGAGTCCTTGATTTTTAAAAAAGAAATAACCATAAACCCATAGCTATTCTACTCTAGGTCTCTAAATGGTTAGTGCTATTTTGTTGTAATATTAGTTTAGGTGGCTGATTTAAAGCCAGTTAAGTTCCCTCTACCTGTGTGTATTTCAGGCAAACCTCCCCAGGAAAGCATTTGCAGAAGGGAGAGACTTTGCTCTCTCATAAGCCACAGAACCTACCTGTATTAGGGACCCAGCTTTTTATTCTAAAAAATTTACTTTTCCAATGGTCTTCTCCCTACAAATTTTAAGTGAGGGGGAGGAAAACAAAGCATGAGGAAGTTCTACAGTCTTACATGTTACACAATTTATGTCTCACTGCAGCAGAAGTGGTATGAGTATTCTGAGATAAATATGAAGTCTAAACTACTCAGAAATCTCTTTTCCAGAAGGGATGCAATTCCACTGACTTACACCCACCCTCAGTTGGCTCCATGACTAGGGTGGAGCTTGCATTTGTTTATCTGTTAAAATAAACAAAGCATATTTTGATGGACCACAAAGTCTGAAAGCTTGTGGGGTCTGAACCAATGTAATTGAAAATACTTCTTTGCTTAAGAAAAAAGGCAATTAAACCTCACAATTTCTGAAGTAAGCCATACTAAAGAACATTACAGCATCTTTTCACTGCTTTCACAAGGTATACATGCTGTTCTCTTAAGACACTCGTTTTCATAGAACTACATCGGTTCTTATTAGAATTGATTCCAAGCTCTGTAACTAAAAGATAAAATCCAGAAAACTACTATTTGTCATGTCCTTTTCATTTTGGCAGTCACCCACTACAATTACGAACATTCAAGAAATTTTTAAATAAATGAAGTTGCTGTGCCTTGCTAAAGCTTTGAGAAAATTCCTTAAGTAAAGATAATTGCACTAGATTTGATATGGAAATGAAAATAAAATTTTTGTCCAGGAAAACGATTTGTCATTGTGGAATTCATGCCACACTATCTTAAAATCTATTTCTGAGGACAAAGAGGGAAGAATAATGTTGAAAGAGAAAAAAATACACACCCAAACATAGAAGAGTATAGAAGATATGGTAACATCAATCTGTGTGAAATAAAATAACCAAAGATTCTTTTTAATAAAGAGCATAGGTATTATTTCAGGCTATTTGTGTCATCAATACTGATGTTTCTAAAGGCATGCTTAGACCAAATTTTAATATAAGCAGACTTATTTTTTTAACAAGGATATTTGTTGGACTGTCTTAGTGTGACACTGCCAAAGCTATAGAGGTCAAAACCAGCATGTTGTAGGGTATGTTCATCTTAAAAAAAAAGTAGCTGCTTCTCATCCACAAGCTAAAAAACCAGACAAAAGTGCACTTTCAGGATGCTTGTCCTCAACTGTTACTTGCAGGGACTTACATATTATTTTGGGTGAAATGCTTACTCCAATGAGGTAACCGATAATTTTGGCATTTTTTAAATGACATCTACGATCAGTCATCTACATTTAGGTATTAAAAATTTTGAAAGTTGGAATCCTTGAACTCAAGTGTCATTGTTTCTTGGTTGCTCACAGAAAACTGAATTTAGAGGGCATGAGTGATTATAACTTTGAAAATAAATATTGCATTTTTGTACTTGAATTTTTGATATCTTTTTTATTAAATATGTCTCAAACACATGTGTTTATGTGGAGCAGTGGGTTGTTTTTTTACATTTTCACATAAGAAAAAGTCTTATGACTTCTGGCAACAAACTCCCTTCCTACATAATTTTTTTCCAGGACAGTCAGTGGTCCAATCTGCAGGTGCTATTCTGTCAGCAGAGGTGACCAGAGCTCCAACGTCCCCCTCTACTATTGACTCTGCCCTGGCTTATTTCATAGCCCTGGCAACCAGTCTAACACCCCTGGATAAGTCATAACATGGTGTAAATTAACCTAGTGCCATATAAGCCATTAGCACTGGCAGTGAGGCTCTGGCTCAAATGTGCCTTGGTTTACTCTCATGATTAAATGAGCAGAACTGGCTGTGCTTGCCAAGTGCATTGCACTAGGTAAAATAATGAACAGATGTCAAAGGCTCTGTGCTTCTCCAGTGGGGAAAAACCCAATCACCCACCAACAAAAAGAAGGTGCAGGAATGGATAGCAGTGGCGTTATCTTCAGAAATCTTCATAGAGGTGGCAGGTATATTATTAGGTGGCAGGTATATTATTATGAGCTGTGGTAAACACCAGTTACGCTTAATGAAAATATTTTTAATTAAAATATTTTAATTTTTATGCCTCATTGAAGTATTTTATTACAGATCTAAATTTGAGTCATTCTTATGGATTAATGGTACATTTGACTCATGTAATTTTTAACTTGAGATATTGTATTTGCTCTAGATTTCAAAAGCATTACAAGCTCAAATGTGTGTTGTAGGAGAGAAAATGTCAAACAATATCTGAATTCCAGTTGGGCTCCAGTAAGACACAAGGTTTTTGCTTATCTAATAAAAAATAAACACTTGCAGCTATATTTTGTTCCTCACCAGTAACTAACTATTGGTGTAGCTACTGGTACAGAGTAGCTAACTACTCTTATGCTACATGGTCTGAATTACATTTTTTCCCCCTGGGAAGCTATTAAGTCTCTAAAATACAGTATTATTCATACAAACCTAACCCTACATAATGAAAGTTACTTCTGCAAAAGGGCTCCTTGAAGCTTAGATTTTCTTGTTACATAATTTTATTTTATTAACATGGTTGCATAGATTTTTTTTTTTGCTAAGGTGCAAAAGATATTTATTTCCAAGCTTTAATGAAGAGCTGCCATGCAAATGATAGCAAAAATTGGCAAAGTAAGTTCCATCTGATGGGTTGCATGGCTGCTTAAACTCTTCATCAGTCTTATGTCAGGAAACTGGAAAGTGGAGGGGCCAGTGTTATGACTTATCTGACACAAGAAGGGTGCAAGTGGCAACAATGCCACTGGGGAGCACAAGCTGTTCTCAGCTTGCAGAGATGTGGGGTGCTGGTGCAGTGGGAGAGGGAGGGTGAGCAAGAATGGGAGTCCTGGAGGTGTCATGGGAGGAGGAGGAGGATGGTCTCTGAGGAAACCTGGGGGGGGGGGGTCAACACTAGGCCTGAACACCTGGTGGCTCCAGGGACTGCAGTTTTAAGCCTGGTAACAAAAACACAGCTGCAGGCTTGCAAGTGCTCAAATTTTGTAATTACTGATAAGATTAAAATCTCTTAAAGGAACTGTGGTTGTAGGGTCAAGGTGAAATGAATTGGACTAATGCCTTTATTAACGTTCAGCTCTTTATTAAAAAGATCAGCTGGGCAGGGGGCCCGAACGGAGCTCGCCCCCACTGTTGTAGCTTTCCCAGGTGGCCAAAAGGAAGGAGGCGTGCAGAGTCTGTCGCTCAAGTCCAGAGCAGCAACTGTCCTTTCTTCTTCCCTGTGGCACAACCGGTGGCCAAAGGGTGAGGAGGAATGGCGTGCAGAGTCTGTTGCTGAAGTCCTGAACAACAGCTGTCCCCACTCCTTCCCTGGTGGCAGCACCAAGGCTCTCTGTCTCTTCCACTTCCACTTCCCACAGCCTACTCTAGTCTAGTCTTTTTTAGGTGATGACGACGGACAAAAGTCGATCAGGGGATGTGTTACTCTCTTCCTCAGCTAGGCCATTTGTCTACCTCATTCTAATGTGTTTAGTTTTTTATTTAGGGGCGTCTCTATACCCTAATAATACTTCCATGATCCCAGGGGGTTTTCTTATTTTAGTCCCAGAATGTCGGCATGGTGGGGGGAGGCAGGTTATCTCCAGGTAGTTTAGAGAAAACAAACAGAGCAATTAGCTAATTAACATTTCAGTATTGGTACTTAGCTAGAGTTCATAGTTGTTTCAGTGTTGCCATGGGAACTAGGAAGGCCCTGCCCGGGAGTATCAGGACCTTTGTTCATTACAAAGGGAGTTTGAAAATTCTTCTCAGAAGGCCAGACATGTTCAGCGAGGATACACCTTCCTCAAAGTTACCCAGCAGCCACAGCAGAAAGCAATGAAATCATCATTGGGGTGAGCTTGTGGAGTGGGGCTGTTTGATGCTCTACAAAGTGAAAGCCTGCAGTGCTGTTACCCCACCACAGAGAGGAATCATATTCCAAAATAAGAGTCGGGGAAAGTAAAGCGCTGCCTTCCAAAGGGGTAGTAGCAGCTTGTAGCAGCTGTTCTTTGCTTCCATATTCTACCTTTTACCTGCCCCCTCCTCTGGCTATAGTCCTGCTGGTGCTGCAGGGTGCCCTCTGGTTGATGTAAGCCCTGAAGGAGCATCTTTCTAATGGACTAAGAATTAATTTGCAGGGCTGCAGTTTGTATGAGTAACTCAGGTGCCTCCTTCCTGTTTGCTCTCTCTCAGCCTTGTTATATCTAAATTGTATTAAATCATCCATGCCAACCTTTCTGAAGGTGAGCAGTATTGTAATACTTGACAGAGACTGCTGTGAGGATGAATTTTGTTATGCAGCGATATGCGGAATAAATAAATAGACTCCACAACTTCATGTAGTTATGAAGTGGGTATGTATGCCAGTGCCTGGCACAAGCAAGATAGTTCTCCAAAACCTTGTGCCCCAAGCCTCAGTCTGGCCCACACCTTTATTCACAAAGGTGTTCCATATATAGTACATTACACAACTTTGCCATGCATATTCAACCTCTGGCCCCGCCTGTCCTCGCCTCTCATGCTAAATAGGTCCACGCCCTTCTGGGCATGCGTGGCTTGCTGTGGTGGTTGCGCGGTGGTCTCTGGTGGTCTCCTGAGGCTGAAGATTGTGGTCTTCTTCAGGATTGAACTTTTGAACTTTTCTCCTCTGCGCATGCGTTTTTGGTCCTTTGGTGCCTGTCTGAGTATGTCTGTCGGTCTTGATAAGCTTGGAGACAGAGGAGCTCCTTTATCTGGGTTCTTTGCATCTCCTGGTCTTCTCTGGCATTGTCTTTTATGCAAGAAGCTTCAGAGATTTGCATTTTCCTATGCCCTTTGTACCATGGCAGAGGTTTCTCAAGTAAAAGTTTAAAATTAATTTATTTTGTTAATTCAGGTGAACTCCAAAAATCTCTATTTCAATTAGAGCTGCCAGAAAATCTCCACAGTTTAGCATGGTTAAATTATTATTTGGCCACATCATTATTAATACCTTGTCAAGGATCTTGGGAAAACAAAATCAACACTTTAGGCAAAAATGTGTTTCCATGCAATCTGATATATGTTAGAGGTGTACTCTTCTTATAAATCCAAAGAAATAATCTTTGCTATCCTTATTATCCCCACCTCCCAAAATTTAAAAAACCCTGCTTGCACATATACTTAGAAAAACAGAGAGAGAGAAAATTATTCTAGTAATTTAATTATGTTATTTTAGAAATACTTGAACCAAATGAGATCTCAGTTGCAGAGAAAATAAATCCTAAAAACCTGAGAGGTGCTTTGATATAGCAACTAAAGGAACATCTATCTGCCCCAATGAACTGTACAAGGCACATGCATGCTTCACTGGATGCCAATATGTCTATAAAATAATAGGGGATAAGATAATGTCTTAATAGGGGATAAATGTAATTTTCTCCATCCTTTAATTTAGAGTAGCAAACTATGGAAAAGAGCTTGTGTCCTGCTGGCAATATATCTAACTGCTAAAGTAGAAAATATTTCAAAAAATTTTTTCAGTTTGCCATGGAGTAACCTTAATGTCTGTCTGTATGAGGCAGCAGATGATCCTAGTGTGAATTAACGGCATGAGATTGTTTTCAAACTACTGCTTTCAAAACTGTGGATTAACCATGCATCGGGTACATGACCCAACTTGCCAGTACCCCAAAACGTTGTGATGTTTAACTTTCCAGTGAAGCATGCAAAAATAGGTTTCCTGACATCAGAGTACAGTACAAAGAGGGGTGGTCTGACTGGGACAGCAATAGAAATGTATTGCATTTTTATGGGCTAATGTCACATCTGGAAAGCTGCTGCCCTCTGGTGAGTCAACACACAAGAGATCATGCGAGCCTGATCCTCCAATCACTTAGATGGACGAAATATGTGCTGTTCCTGCCAGCAGACTCATTATAACTAAGCCTCTCCCTTTATCAGGGCATTTTGAAAACCCTGCAAAGAGTCCACTAATAAACTTCCACCTGTTTTTCTTGGCTGTAACCTTGGTTACTGCTACTGACTGTAACCTCGGTTACTGCCACTTGCAGATTTTCTAATCCAAATAAATGTGTGTTGCTTGATGAGCCTTTACCATCTGTGCTCTCACTGGATCGGGGCAGGAATATTTTTTTTTTTTGACTGATGACCCATGTGGTCGTGTTCACACCTGAAGCACCACAGCCCTCTTTCAATATGAGATGTAATGGTGGGAACAATGCTCCTGGAATGCTCCTCTTTTGGACAGTCTGGATCTAGTTCTCAACTCCTTTGCTGATAGGAAAACCAGAAGTTCAGAGAAAATGAGTAAAAAGTAAATTTTTGTGTGTCTCCTGTGATTTGAAGTCTAGAAAGATTTCTTGCTTATCTTTTAGTGCTGTCTGCCATAGCTTTTGATATGCCAACTAAATTTTTATTGTTGTTTCTGAGCATCTGTTCTCTTATTCACTACAGATTTTACCAGTAGGGAAAAATTAGCTACTGCCATATCATAATGATTGCAAATATCAAACAAGGTCACATCAAACAGGTAAAGCATCTCTTTGTTGTGGTTTACTTCAAGTACCCTGTTGTTTTCTGCTGCAAACCAATTAGAGGATTACTCAGTCATTGTTACTTATCAGTGTCTCACATATTCTGTATACCTCCCCCATGTTCCTTTCTCTTACTTTACATCTTCTGAAAACATGAAGAACTCCTGCAGAGAGAGATTAAAATTAAAACAAAGAGACTATTGTGCATCTGGGGAGAAAAGTAGGTAACTACCACCATCTCCAAACAGCATGGACTATCAAACTTGCTTAGTAATTTCTGTATTAACCCCACAGTTGTGCTTCAGTATGTCTGTGGAAAGATCAGTGTTATTTATCAGAAAACTTTCACTGGCAGACAACCATTCCTCATCTTATTACCCAGTCATCCTCATTTCAAAAACTATACATCATTATTGTAGGCTTGATTCTGTTCAGTTTTAACTTCCAGCCATTAAATAGCATGTCTCTTTACTTGTTTGATTGAAAGAAGCAGATAGTATTGGAAATGTGCCCCAAATGTAGGTAATGACAGGCTGTGACCAATCACTCTTTAGGCTTTTGTTGTGGTAGTTGGTGGGATTTCTTGTTTATCTCTTACTGAAAGGAAAACCTTTGTGATAAGGGATTGTCGTTGTGGCTTTTCTTTTTTTTTTTTTTTTTTTTTTTTTTTTTTTTTTTTTTTTTTTTTGCCAGAATGTGCTCTGAAGCATAGACATCAGGACTGGACAGAGACTTCCAAAGTCAGTCTGCAACTGGTGTAATAGTTGCAGAAATAACGTAGAACTCCAACCCTTGCTAACAGGTATCACAAACTTCTCATGAGATCTAGGCTCTAGAGCCTAAATATTCATATTCTGAAATAAAAATATATGTCAGATATATTTTTATTAGCAGTAAGAATTGACACAACCATTTTTGTGTGATTATAGCTTTATGATAGTTATGTATCTAGTTCTTAGCAAGTCCTTACATAGCTATTTTAACTGAGTGGGACTTACACATAGGAATTGACAGTTACCAAGAAGCATATTATTCTAGTCTTAGCAAAAAATTAGAATTACCCTCAAATGAGTGTTCAAATGGGAAGAATTACTTCCTGAAAGTGACTGTTTCTGAATGCAGATCTGTTGTAGACTTATTTCTTGATTTTCAGACAGCTAAAGGTGAGAAACTTCCCAAATAATTTTACTGGTCTCTGTTCTGTGTTTTGAATATGATTATACCTTTACATGTAATGGTGTTGTTTCTCTGGTGGATTGCTGTCAGGGACTGGTGATGAAGCAAGAGAAACTGGGCTGGCAAAGCTTGCAGGCTGTGAGCATGGAGCACCCTGACTTTAGATGGCAGGGCAGCTGCTTTTTCCTGAGGTGGCAAGACTTGCAAAGGGATTTCTCAGAAAAATCCTTCTTCCACTATGCCCCTCCCCTTTTTCCTGAAAAAAACCCAACAAAACCCACAAAACAAACAAACAAAAAACACCTAAAAAACCAATCCTACCCAGCTGAAGGCTGTCCACAGAATTTCAGGGAACAGGCTATTTTTATTTCACTTGCATCCTTTTAGTGTTCTGGGATGACCACTGCAGCTGAATGAACAGGAAGGAAAAGAGGTTGCAGCATGGCATCATCCCAAAAAACATTGCTGGCCTGTGCTGTTATGTCCCTGATGGCTGTTTTATAACAAACATCTCCTTTTTCATTCTGCACATAACCTCCTGGCTCACTCAGCTCTCTCAGACTTTCACACAGCCTTGAACTTTCACAAGGTCTGAGTGATTCTGTCCAGTCATTCTCCAGATGAGTCTGAGCAGGCTCTTGGCAGAGGTGCATCCCTGCAGCTTTCCAGGACGGTTACTGCTCCAGGGCAAAGACACACACAGGTGTGTCCCAGGCAGCTTAATGGGTATCAGAAGGGGATCAGGGATGTGGAAACCTCTGGAAATTGGCCTCTGTACCTTGCTTTCTTCACAGTGCCACATACAGGGTGCTTGAGACATTTCTGTCCTTAAAGGAGTTAAGGTGAGATGTAATGAAAGCTGGGTGGTGTTCATACCCACTGAATTTTATAAAGCTGTTATGCACTAAAAAAAAAAAAAAAACCAAAACAAAACAAAACCCAAAAAAACCAACCAAACAAAAAAACCCCACCAGAATTTGAAAGGTGGAGAAAGAGCTGTTTGGAAACATATAGTAAATTACAGTAAAATACAGATTTTTTTTTTTTTTTTTGGGACTTTACTCTACAAGGCTGTTGAACCTCAACATGAGAGAAGCAGTTATGAGTAAATCATGCATGAAAAATGCATGTTTGTTTTCAGATTTAGCAATGGTATTAAAACCTTTTTTACAAGGAAGGTGGCATAGGCAAAAGAACCTCCAAACAAACCCAAAACAGGCTATTTTCAAAAAGAGCTATGAATTTAGTGAAAGCAAACCCTACACTTATTGCTGTTGGCAACTTCCTTTATGCTGTTAGGGAATAGCCAGGAAGGTCACCTCTTGAGTGGGTAGGATATATGGTACAGAGACACAGCCCACTCCTTCCTACCAGTGCAGCATGAAACACCTGAAAACTCACCTACAAAGGCAGGAGCACTTCCAGCCTGTGTTGCCTGCAGCATCAGGAAGTTGGGGATGCACACAGTGCCAACTGCATGAACATGGGAATCCTTCTCCTGCATACAAGATGTTCATTTCATGACAGAGACAAAAACAGAGGTACCATTGCAGACTAGACTTAGAAGGTATTATCAGATTTTGGGATACCCATAAGGTGCTACCGCACAGAGTAGCAGATATCGTTGTTTACTCTTCAAAAAGTTTGTGTTAATGGTTTGAAGAATGCCTATTATTTCATCCCAGTGAATAAATACTTTATTTGATACCACATCAAAGATATTCCAGAGTAGATTTATTTTCATATTGTTTGAGAAATTGTGGTTATAGACCACCAACATTCGTTGGCTTCTATCAGATGGACTTCTATGCACATTTGACAGAAATGCTGGGAAAAACATGTGAAGTTTGCTATTACTGGCAAAATCCTACTCCATCCTATTAAGTGTGGGTAGCACAAAAAAGTACATAGTAATAAATACAATATGTAGGCGTATAAAGTAGGCAAGTGTTTAGAAAAATAAAGACTAAACAAAAAACTATTTGAGAATTTTACAACTTTACCAGGTCTAAAAAATTTGAGCATGGCTAAAAAGGGTAAGTTGCTGTTTCCAGGGGTTGGTGGAAACAAAAACTAGACACTTAAAAAAAAAAAAAAACAGCCCAAAAAAAACCCACCATAGAAAAAGGTTCATATCCTGAAATTTTCTTAGTGTAGTATCATAAGTAGTTGCCATCCAGTCTAACCATTCTGCCTGCACGTAAATCACTTCTGTGGCCTGGAAATGGTGTAAGGAGAAATCCTGCTACTCCTAAATATGAATGTTCACCTCTGTTTTTGGAACTACTTTATCTCCCTGTTAAATACTGAGTGTCTGTTGAGGATGGGAATAACTTCCTCCAAGTGCAGGAAGCTCGGGGCAATACTGCTGCAACATTAGTATGAAATGCTAGAACACCAGTTTAACTTCAACCTAATTTCTACCACAAAACCAATGGGTTTCAGAGGTCAAGGCAGGAGACTGGAGACAAAAATCTCCTATCAATTGGTGCTGTTTAATGCATAGCTTTGGGATATTTCAGTTAATTTCTGCAGGCAGTTGTATCAGAGTTCTGTTGAAAGGGAGAGGAGGGCTGAATACCTCAGATAAAACCTTAGCTTTACCACAGACCTTTGCCAAAAATTACTTGCATGGCATGAGGAAAGTTGGATCAGCCCTAGAGCACCTTGCCTGAAGACTCGCTGCAGGGACTACTTCTGATCTTTTTGAAGACCAGTGCTCACCTGCAGAGGAAGACCCTGGGCTCTGTGCCTTCAACGACACCTAGTTGCTGCTGGGAACCTGAAGGCTGCTTTTGAGAAAGGAGTGAGATTGCAGTCACACATTTCTCTACTGTGTTTGCCAAACTACGGGTGGTTTCCTGCACAGCAGCTGGTTTTTTTGTACCTTCATCCTCGAATATTCACTCCTCTGCTTCAACACGCAGGGACATTTTGCTGTTGCTGGCCTTTTGGATTTCACTCTCAGGACCAGACGCTGGAGCATTAGGTAACTCACCATCTGACTTGAGGTTAGGTTTAAATTATCCAGCCTTGAGTCACATGTCTGAAGTTACTAAGCTAAAATTTCCCATGTTCAGAAGCCTGGTGTTTTGCAAGCACGGAATAAGAGCAAACTCCTTTCCCTCCACAGAATTTTCACTTAGTTTTTCACCAATATTGAATGAAAGGTGAAAAGAGACCTACATCTAACTCAGCAGCAAGTGCCTGAAAAAATCTAACAGCCCCTGCTTGCCCCTTGCCTTTTCCCATGAGGTAGGATATATAGAGGAAGATGGCAGAAGACAACATCAAGAAAATCTGCAGCATAGTTCAGACTCCCAAAAATTAGAGCACAGTCACAGTTCAGCTTCTTGTGAGAACAAAGGAATTATTTACAGTAAGGCAGAAATTTGCTTCAGTTATTTTAGGGGTTCTCTTGAAATACTGATTGATTTTTAATACCATTTTCCTGTTGTCTTCTGCCATGGCAGGGTCTGATGGTGGACTGCTGCAACAATCCCTGAAGAAGCTGTCCTGAAAAGGACTGCCCAGGTGCACAGGCACAAGTCCAGCCAGTGATTTCCAGCTCTTTGTGAGGTGACACGGAGCAAGATACTTTGAGCACTGTATGGTGTTCCACAGAGAAAACCTTTATGAAGTGTAGGGCACTCTGTGAAGGATGCCAGTGACAACCAGCTCCCTGAGCACAGAGAGAATGGGTTCTTTATAGGAGAAAGCAGGGGTGGGTAAAACACAGTAACAAATTGGGTGCAACTTTGGAGGTGGGGCAAGGGAAGCCCAACCAATAGGTAACAACATATTAAGATATGTGGAACAAGGCACTTTGGGTGGGAGCATTTCTCACCCTAACTGAGAAGTCAGTGGATTAAAGACTGGCTCTCCAAGGGAGGGCTGCAACCCATTTACCAGTGGGCCTTTCAGCCCTAAAAGTCTTCAGCTTGTTTTCTTAGTATCTTTAAAACTTTCATAAAGACAAAATTATGTCTTCTGTTTCATATTCGTATAGCACTTGATATTCATTCACTTCATATTCATAAAGTACTTGATTGAGCACATAAAATATAGCTATTTATTTAGCTCTGAAGAGATTTGTTAGGATAAGTAAGGTAGCCTTTTAATTCTATCTCTTCCATCCTCTCACACCCTGATATCAGGGGTTGGAAATTGCTACATTTAATGAAAATGGGGGATGGTTTTGGCTTAATATTGAAATGACAGTTTCATTGTCACTAGACAAACTTTTTATATGGGACCTAGTATTGGGAAAATGAACATAGGAATGGTTGCTCAGAAATGTATGTACAGGTCATTTTTTTGAGCAGAAGATTACCTCACAAAGAAGTCTACCAAGGGCAACATGAAGCTGACTTTCTACACTTGAAGTTATTAGAAGAGATTTTTACCTCTTCTCCTACCCTCACTTCAGAGAGGTTCTATTTTTCATTGGCCCTGCAAGTTTGGGGAAGTGACAATATCCCTTTTGTGTCGAGGATAAGAGTAAAAATCTTAAAAATATGTTCCTAACCAGTTTCTGGAGGAGATTTACTGAATTTGTCCCAAATTCTCCCTGTGTCAGTGATTGGAGAAATTCAGTGCTGTAGTAGGTTGTTGGCTCTTGACACAGGAGATGAGTCATTACATCATTCTGGCAGTGAATAAACTAAATAATGAAACTTGCATTTAAATAATCAAGGAAGGATTTTCTTGATGTTTTTGATGACATACCCTTTTGAAACATGAAGTAGCCTGCTACCACTGGCAGCCTATTTGTAAAAGCAGGTGACTATGGGTGGGGAGTGAAAAAGAAAATCTAACAGGTTGTTCACATGGCATTTTCAAATCACCTCCTCAAGCCCATTAATTTTAACTCTTGACCTTTGTGACATAGCCACAGAAACCACACAATTTATCACCCTGACTCTTAATATTATTGCAAAAGGGAGGGAAAAAGAATGCCATACAACTCTTCTGAATAGAGAAGGTGATAATCCCTGACCCAATGGCTGTGAAAGTAACCGTATCCTGAACTGCTCTTTGAACACCTTCACTCAGTGTCCTGTCAATAGTCAGCGTATGAACAGTTTCTGTGAAGCCAAGCACATTGCTCTCTGCATAAATCCATGACTGTTTCAGGTCACCCTTCCCCAGGCTCTCCTCCCAGCCCAGGCCTGCAGCATCCTTGTCTCATTCATCACAGACCTAATTGTAGCTGCCGTCTCAGTCAGCTGTTCTTTATTCAGGGAGGAGAACTTTAGATCTTTACAGGCACAGAGAGCCAGAGTGAAAATGGCTGTGCAAAGAAGATCATCTGATGGATAGAGATAAGTGGGAAATGTTCAGATTAGATATTTGCCTTGGTTACTTGTGGGGCAGAAGAAGAAATGTTAAGTCATTTGGCATATCTGCTTTCAGGACTATAGGTCTCTGTTTTCCTATGTACTTTGGCAGGACATAATACACATGATCAGCTACTGTTCACAGCCTTCTCTTGAGGCCCAGGGAAGTTTGCTTTGTGTCCAGGTCAGAGATGGATGGGCAGACTGCACCCGGACCTGCAAAATCTCAGTGAACAATGGTTCTGAAAACTGGTACTCAGTGATAGCAGATGAACAAATTTTCCTTTTCTGCTTCACTCTGAATGAAACTGAAGGGACAGGGATTATTTTTTAAAAATATCTTGTTTGAAATTTGGGGAGATATAGCCAGACCTTCAGGTTTTCAGGTTCTGAAGAGCATGGTCTTCCATGTAGCATTCACTCTTAGGACCTTCCTTCATCTAAATATGTAAAATTGATTGCTGTCAGTCAGTATACTTGTCATAAAGATCAGCACTGGAATTAAAATGCCTTTCTGTGTTATTAGCTGATAAAACTTTTCTTGGTTCCATAAACTGAATTGCAGTTACTTTCTCTGTGTCAGCTGACAGCAGGCTGAGGAGACAATGAGCACAGGAAGGAGACTGAACTGTGAGCTTTGGTTTTATTGCATTGAATAATCTCTTGTTGATTGTTTGAACCTTTTCCCCTGCCCCTAAGCTACAGACTGGGTGGGGATCATTTCTGCATGCAGGCATGATTTCTAGGAGTAGCCCTTACACTCAACTGTCTGAATGGCTGGGACTCATCTGCAGAGCCATGGCAGGTAATTCTGCCAGTAAGTCTGCCAGGGTGTGTAGGAACAGTCCTTTTATTTGAGTTCCTCAGAGTCAGGCAAACACATTCTGATTATGAGTAACCAAACAGTAAGTTACAGCTGCCCTCTGCAGCAAGACGTTTGCATTTCAGAAGGGCATTAAAAAAGTAATTTGGTTTACACCTGTGATGGGTTATTTCATGCATCATTTATTGTTTTTTTGTCTAAGGTGAGAAGCTTAATAGAACTGAAACATTTCTTGAGAGTATTTTCACTCAGCAAAAACCTCAATCATCTTGTAGAGAGCAAAATACTGTTTTCTTCATAAGAACATCAAGGCAGAAGTGCTTTAGAAATATTTGAGATGTGAACATTAATCTTTATTTGAAATGCCTACGGTGACACACGGCACTTGCTGTGGTTTCGGAGAGAGTTTTCTCTAGAAGGCACTCACAGAATTGTGTGTCACACATGGGCTTCTGAGGCCATGCGGAGGTATTAAAATGATCATACCTGGAAAAGGTCAAACTGCCAAATGATTCTAATATTTTCTTGAGTCCACAGATTCAGGTTCATGTGGTAAAGATGATGAGGAAGATGTGTCTCCTCCGAATCTCAGTCATGGATTACATGTTTGAAGAAGTCATTTCAAGAGTGTCAGAGTAGATGAGCAGATGGGGTAGCATGAGGAAGGAGAAACAGGATCTCCATGAGGCTTTCTTGGATATGCTGCAGAGGCAAAAGCCCAAGTTACAGATTAAAAGGAGAAGTGAAGACATGGGGGAACATAGACTATCTTAGGAAGCCTTGGGATGGCAGTGGCTGAAACCTTGTGCTCTGTGTCAGCAGCAGACAGACTCTATTCATTCCCAGGCCTGCAACAACTAAACAAATATCTGGGATACAGGCAAGGAGGAAGTGTCATAGCATTGATCAATGTGTCTCTTGACAATGCAGATATTGAGATAAATGGCAGTCTTGGAAATATGGCAATAATACCAGACTGGGTGGGGCAGTCAATGTGCAAGGCCTGCTGTGCAGACACACCTGAATCACAGAATGGGTTGGAAGTGACTTAAAGGTCATTTGGTTCCAAACCCCTGACATGAGTAGGGACACTTCCCTCTAGACCAGGTACCTCAGAGCTCCAGCCAGCCAGGTCTTGAACATTTACAGACATGGAGCATCCACAGCTAATCTGGGCAACCTGGTCCAGTGCCTCATCACCCTCAAAGTGAAGAATTTCTTCTTGGATAAGTCCAGAGAAGGGTCACTGTGAGGGTCAGGTTTGGAGCACAGGGCATTCAAGGGCAGGTGAGGGTCACTGGACTAGTTTAGCCTGGGAAAGAGGAGGGGATGGAAATAACTTTTTCCTGTCTACAAATGCCTGCTGTGAGGGAACAGAGAAAATGGACCCAAACACTTCCCAGTGGTGAGCACCAGTAGGATGACATGCACTGAACATGACCTGGAACATGGGAAATCCCATTACATATTAGGAAAAACCATGTGAGAGATCAGGCACTGAAACAGAGCCAAGAGAGTGTGTGAAGTCACTGACCCTAGAGAAACTAAAATTTCACTTGACAAATCTCTGAGCAGCCTGATCTAACTGGACCTGCTTTAAGAGGTGACATAAATAATTCCAGAAGTCCTTTCCAACCATGACTATTCTATGATTTCATGAAAATAATTTGGAATTAAAAATAGCTGCATTTAAAAAATAAATCATCCACTGCCCATTTGTTCAGTACACAAAACTGAATGGGTTTTTTAATGTGCTTTTAAAAGTCCAAATGTTACCATCCCATTTTTGCAAGTTTTCTTAATTATGCTTATATATAAAAGACATTGGTGGAACATTAATATTATTTTACTTTGTACACTGTTATCATCATGTGTTATTAAATGCAGTGAAAAATTTCCATTTAAGTTATCATGCAATAGTTACATTTTAATTATGATATTTAGGACCATTAACCATGTATTAGAATGTGACAATGCAAGGTGCTGCACAATTCAGGTCCAAAAAGACAGCCTATACCACCACAGGGAGATTCTGAATTCTATAGAACAAATGTACTTACATTTTGGAAGGTTTTCAGGTGTTTATTTGTTTGGTTTTTGTTTTTTTGTTTGTTTTTTTTCACTGAAGTTTGGGACAAACTAGCAAGAGGGAGAACTTATGTGAACTGTTGGAAAGACATCCTGAGTAAGGGAGGTCAGAAAGCAATTATGAAAAGTTTCAGATTATGTAGGCTTATTATGTCATAAAAAACAATAGTAGAGTGCAAAGTAGTGGAAGAAGCACTACTACAGTAATTCAAAAATAACCACACCCAGGCATTATCTAGCCTTTGACTTTTTAACTAACTGTCTTCAACAGTTTTTTCTCAATGTACTTTCTTCCATATTTTCTCCAAAACAAGGGAAGTCATGGGGGCTTTACAGTAAATGCACCTACCTAAGCCTGACTACTGCTACCTGTTACTCACATTAAAGCATCTTTCTCCACTGCCTTTTAATTTTCATTCACCTAAAAGACACACATAGTGACTTCCAAGGTTTATTTTTTGCTATTTTGTGTGCAGCCTGAGATTGCCTTGTACTTTAGCTTTGCCCCACTCACACAGGTGAAGTGATTCCGCTGTCCAAAAAACTGGTTCTCCTTTCTGTAACTAGACTCCCTATGTCACAGAGCAAAAAGGAAGTGGATGAATGATTGTCTTTTTCTTACAGCTCAGTGGCAAAGCTCTGATGAAAAACAGATGCAGAGAACTTGCCAAAAACACTTAACAAACCAAGCTGATCTTCCCTTGAAAGCTTTCCTTCATTCCCCAGCAAGAGCATGCTTGATTGTAAATTGCAGTGTCTTTCACGAGGCACTTTTGCACATCACTGCTCTGTAAGGGCTGTTCTGATTAGTTAAGTGATAGATCTCAAAGGCTTAGGGAAGGAAATGTGTGAGCAGAAAACAACATATAGCTCTTGTACTCCTAACTGGGTCATTTTGAAGCTAAGCAAGAATATTTCAAGTTTTCTTTCTTCCTCTGTCCCCTCCCCCATCCCCACACCACACTCCTCCCTACCGTTTTCTTAAAAGTCAAGGCTTGTATTCTGAAAGATGGCAGTTTGTTTCTTTTACAAATCTCAGGATTCAATACTTCAAATATCTAAATGATTTAAATGTATATAAATTTGTATTCGCTGTATGTGGACTAGGGAATATTTTCCACTGGTGACTAAACAACTTTAATCCTGTTAACCTGATCATCTGCAGGAGTCACAACTACAGAAAAGGGAAATAACAGCTAAAAGGCTAGACTGTATTTGGTGTTGTGGTGGTTACATGTGTGGCCACATCAGATAATTCCCATAATTTTTACAGAGTTGCACATTCCTTATAGCATCTAAGGCAACTTAATGCAACTGTATTTACCAGATGGGAGGCATACATAAATAAAAAGTACTCTCACCTTCCTTGTTCTTAGTGCTGATGTTTACAAATGATAGAGTAGCAGCAATAAATGAAACAAAGAGCTGCTATCACATTAACTTCTGTATTTGTCCATGAGTAGTTACCATACAGATGGAGCTCTCATATTTGTTGATGGAGTTACACTTTGCAGATATTTCTTTTGCATTAGCTGCCATATCATATCTTAGATGGCATAGCTACACTTAGAACAGAGAGGACACCTAAGGCATGTGTGATTGGTGTGCAATGGTGTCCATGCATCTTTGTTCCTTAAAACAAAAACTTGTTCTGTTGTTTATCTCTAGCCTTTTTTTTTCCCTTAAATTTCGGACAAATGTAAAAAAAAAAAAAAAAAAAAAAAAAAAAGTGGCTTTAGTTTTTTAAAAACATTTTCTCATTACTTTTATAGACAAAGATATTTATTACTATTCATCTTAGAAGATGTTCTTGGCAATGAAGCTGCTCCAGACAAAATATATAAGAATTCTGCAAACTGCTGAAGGAGAAGGAACAACTTGGACAAATATTATGTAAAGGACAAATATTTATTTTGTGTTTGCTTTTATTTGTGTATGTACACGTGATTTCTGGTAAATTCCACTCTAATTGTGGTGGGTACAGTTTTATGACTAACTTTTCATTGATAAGCTAGGTGAACTAAAGAGCTGCTTTCAGCACAAAGTGCAAGACCTCTAATGGAGCTAAAATCTAGGGGTTTTCCATTATGGAATAGGAAGGGTCTTGGTTACAAAATTCAACTGAGGATTTTGTGTACCACAGGTCAGATCTTTCATTTGCCTGCAGCAACCCCTTCCAGCTGTCTGTGTTTGTGGGTGCATAAATATAAAGGGTTGTTTGCTTAGCCACTAGGAAGGAGTATTTGTATTTAATGTATTTGAATGGAGTCCAGATTGACAATTCGATCCCTTGGCATTGGAGGTCAATGTTTGAGAATTGCATTTGGTCCAGACAAGCTATTAGTTAAGTTTGTTACTAGATATTTTTCCTTGAATCAGGTACAATACCAATACTGGGACACATCTGTTAAAACACATAGTTTTTAATTCTCTGCTTTCCACCCACTGCTTGATAGCATTGTGTCCCTGTCTGGCCAGACAGTATGAGTCAGCTCACCACCTTTCAGGGTGGAATTGCTGGGAGGGAAAACATTCTGCTGAAAATAATAGGATGCACTGAGTGAGGCACCATTTTGTAATTTTCCTTAAATTATAAAGCCTATTCCTAAATGAATGACCCTTATATGGTAAATGTGTGCCCCGCTTTTCTGGCCCTGGGGTGTTCAAAAGCATAATTTTCAGGCATGTTTGATATTAATGGAAGATTATTTTACTTTTAATCTATAATAAAGTATGGGTCTGAACGCAGTGTGTATTTACTTCCTGCTCATTCCTGAAAGGGGCATGGAAAAAAGGGATTTACCAGACAGCCAGCTGTTCTAGCTGTCTATAATACTTCCTTTCCTTATATGGTAGCTCAGTACCTGATGGAAAATTCCTATTGCATGCAATCAGAAAGAGACTTTCAGTTGTTTTATGTACTTGTTCCACCAAATTCAATAACCAGTTACAGTTCTCCAAGTTGGTAGTGGTCTTTAACAAAACCCATTATATACTAAATTCTATGAACTTGAAATCTGTGGGAAGTGTCTAGAATTTGACTTGATTCTGGTCCATTATATGAGGCAGTTTTCAAGAGGTATTACTCTGAGATTATTCCCATCCCACAAAGAGGAATTAATTAAACATGGATGAGAGGCAGGAGGACATGATTTCTGACCAGAACATTAAACACTTCATGGAGGGGTGGGGTCTTCTCCTGCTCACTCTGGTACTGTGTTCTTAATGGGCCTGCTCTTAGAATCTTTCTCCCAGTGAAAACAGACCTTGTAAACTCTATGTAAGTGCTAGCACTGACTGGGTTCTTCTGGAAAGAGAAATCATTCTGATCCAAGAGATATACAAACTGGCTACTGGGAACAGGAAGCAGCAGTAGCACTTCTTGACCAGTGGAGATCTCTCAAGGGAATAGCTTCAGAGAATGCTCAGCTGGGCTTTGTGCATGAAGATAGAAGTCTGGTTTCTTCCAGAGCTCTGCAGGTGTCTCGCATGCCCATCCTCTGGGCATGAATCAACAGAGAACACATATTAAAGATATGCCTTGATAGTGTGAATGAGCACCATAGTGACTCAGAGGGGTGCAGACTCCTTGTCATTGGTGTGGCCTGAGGGTAAAGTTGTATGAAAAGCTACATGTTAGGACTCCACTGAACTGAAAACATCAAGTGGTACAAATTCATAACATAAACATATTCCGATGAAAGTGTATTTAATGCAAGGTGCTGCAAATGAGATTCTTCTTTATTTTCTTCAGTCACAATGCCATTTGTTGTCTGCTATTTGTTTTAGACATATAATTTCTTTTAAGTCTGTTAGGTAAGGGAAGCCTAGATAACTTTCATACTGGCAAAAGTTAAGTTACAAGGCAGGCAAACTCTGATTAGGTCTCTTGAAGAAAGACTTTTTTATCCTGTGTCAGAATTTTACAATTTAATTTTCCCTCCCTCAGATACTCCAAGGCTTTTTGTGGGGAAGCAGGAACCTGACTTAGACCTGAAGGTGTGGCTTATCTTTGCAGAATCACAGAATCACAGAAAGAGTAAAATTCGAAGGGCCCACAGTACGTCATCTAGTTCAACCTCTGCTCAAGCAGGGTCCTTCCACAGCATTTGGCACAGGATTGCATCCAGATGCCTCTTGAAAATCTCCAACAAGGGAAACTCCACACCCTGTCTGTACAATCTGTTCTGGTGCTCAGTCACCTGCACAGTAAAGAAATTGTTCCTCATGTTCAGGTTGAACTTCTGTGCATCAGTTTCTACCCATTACCTCTTGTCCTTGCTTGCTGCCTGGCTCCATCCTCTTGACACTGTCCCTTCAGATACTTATAGACATTGATAAGGTCCTCTCGCAGTTGTCTCTTCTTAAGTCTGAACAGACCCTGCTTGCCCAGCTTTTCCTCATAAGAAGGATGCTCCAGTCCCTTAATCATCTTTGTGGCCCTCCAATGGACCTGCTCCAGTATGTCCTTGTCTGTCTTGAACTAGGGAGCCCAAAATGGGACACAGAACTCCAAATTAAGTCTTGCCAGGGCTGAACAGAGGGGCAAGATCACCTCCTTTGACCTGCTGGTGATGCTCTTCCTAATGCATCCCAGGATCCCACTGGCCACCAGGGCACAGTGCTGGTTCATGAATAGCTTGTTGTCCACAGGAGCCCCAGGTCCTTCTCTGCAGAGCTGCTTTCCAGCAGGTCACCCTCAGCCTGTGCTGGTACCTGGGGTTTTTCTTCCCTAGGTGCAGGACCCAGTTTGTGCCTTTGTTGAATTTCAAACAGCTTTTCTCTGCCCAACTCTCCAACCTGTTGAGGTCTTTCTGAAGAGCTGCAGAGCCCTCTGGGATATCAGCCACTCCTACCAGCTTTGTATCATCAGTGAACTTGCTGAGGAGGCGTCTGCCCTCTACCCAAATCATTGATGGGAAGGGCAAACAACACTGGGGCCCATATGGAATATCAGTGACAGACTCCAGCTTGACCCTGTGTCACTAATTGTGGCCCTCATTCAGCCAGTTCTCATTGTTCACTCATCCAGTCCACACCTCCTGAGTTTGCCTATGAAGATGCTGCAAGAGACAGCGTCAAAAGCCTTGCTGAAGTCAAGGTAGAGCATACCCACTGCTCTCGCCTCATCCGTCCAGGTAATTGTCTAATTGCAGAAGACAATCTGACTGGTAAAGCATGATTTACCTTTATTGAATCCATGCTGGTTACTCCTGATCATCTTCTTGTCATCCATGTGGATAGAGATGACCTACAGAATAGGGCACCAGCTCTCTCAGGACTTGAGATGCATTCCCATGGACCTGTGGATGTCACGTTTGCTTATGTGTTCTTTTACCCAATCCTCCTTGACCAAGGGAAAGTCTCCCTTTCAACATTCCTTTACCCTGTCTCCTGGGTCAGAGATTCCTGATGCCTGGTCATAGTCAAGACCAGCGCAGAGAAGGTGTTCAGTAAGTTTACCTTCTCTGCATCCTCTGTTATCAGGGTCCCTGCTCCATACAGTAACAAGCTCACACTATCCCTAGATTTCCTTTTGTTACTGATGTATTTGAAGAAGCTGTTTTTGTTCTCCTTGACATCCTCAGCCAGATATAAGGCCTTGGCCTTCTTCATCTTATTTCTGCTTACTTTGATAATCTCTCTGTGTTCATTCCAAGGGGCCTGACCTTGCTTCTTTTGCCTGTGTATTTCCTGTTTACATTTGAGGAATGACAGGAGTTCTTTATTCATCCACAGTGGTTTCTTGCCTCTTTTGTCTGATTTCTTGCTCATTTAGGATGCACTGTTCTTGTGCCTTGGCTGAAGGAAGAGGTGGTATATGATTATCAGCAGGCAGTTTCTGTGACCTAGTTTTCTCCAGTTGCCTGAAAACTCCCAATCTACTGTTAACTAGGTAACAAGTGGTGAAAGGATTTAGAAGTGGAAGGTGGGTCCAGAAGACAACGATTTACAAGTCATCATAGTTTCATTCCATCCAGCAACCAAGCACCAGACATGGCCACCTGCTACCTGCCCTGCAGTGGGATCAGGAGAGAGCTGTAAAGATAAAAGCTTGAAAACTCATGGGCTGAGATGAATTCAGTTGCATAGGGAATGCAAAAGCTGCACACACAAGCAAAGAAAAACAAAGTCATTCCCTACTTCCCATGGGCAGACAGGTGTTTTGCATCTCCAGGACAGCAGGGCCCCATCGCACCTCACAGTGACTTGGGAGGACAAATGCCATCACTCCAAACGTCCCCTCCTTCCCCCTTCTTGCACCTAGCTTTAAATACTGAGGAGGATGTCAAATGGTCTGGAATGTCCCTTTGGCCAGTTTGAGTCGTCTGCCCTGGCTCTGTGTCCTCCCAGCTTCCCATGCGCACCCAACTTCCTCACCAGTTTGGCAGTACAAAAAGCAGAAAAGGCTTTGGGTCTGTGTAAGCCCTGCTCAGTAGTAACAAAAATGTCTATATATTATCAACCCTGTGTTCAGCCCAGATACAAAACACAGGCCCTTGACCCTGTGAAGAAAGTTAACTCTACCCCAGCCAAAACCAGCACACAAGTGCACTTACCATTACTCCTATTAGAACAAGCAAAAAACACTGCTATATGCACATTCTACCTAACATTTTCTTTGCTTTAAACCAGTCCATAGTTAATGTAAAGTATAATTAAAAGAATTTTATGTGTTATCTCTGACTGTCCAATTACAAATCCTACCTCTATTGTATCAATGATCTCTAGTTGTTTTAGTAGTTGGGCCCCCTCTCCCAGGATGTTACTAGCCATATATTTAGAAATTTGCTTAAAAGTGGAAATCAGAAGCTGGTCACACAAAAAGATGACAAGCTGCATGTCTATGGAAGTGAAGTAACTGCATACATATATGTAGGTGGAAAGTTGAAAGCAAACCTATCTCCAAGCAAAAATTGTGAGGCGGTATGAATATTACCTTGGCTTGCAAGCTCTTGGCACAGATCGATCTGATTTACCCCCTTCAGCCTCTGTAATCAATCACAGTCATAACCTTTGAAACAGTACACATACTGCAGAACTAACTGGAGGTTGTTTCATCTTTGGAAGGCAAAATTTTTATCATACAATGAAACTGCCTTTTGATAACATCTGTTATATTTAGCCTTGAGACCATACCAATGTTCTGGTCATTAGTACAAGGTCTAAAAAGATTATTATAGTGAGCACACCATTGATTTTATTTTGAGTCATTCACTGCTGGCAAAATTGACATAGTTTCAGCATCAACCCTTCTCCAGAACTGCCCTGCCTGCACACACACTGTTAATGGCATTCGTGGGGTTATTTTCCATTTTATTTACAGTGGTGAATGACAGCACAAAATGACCTGAAATGGAGAAGCCTATGTGGGCAACTTTTTCAGATATACCTTATGGAAAACAGACCACTTGAACGCTGCACAGTGTTACAGTCTCTTACAGAGAAACAATTATGTTTCTCCAAAGAGGCAGAGTTTATTTGAAAGGGAGAAAATGCCTACATGTCTTTTCCTTAATTTACATAATGCAAAAAGAAAGCTGAAGTAATTGTTAACTGATTCTAGCTTGCTGAATTTTTCTTAAACTTATGTTGATGGATTTAATGAGACAGTAAAATCAGAAAAAAAAAATACATGCCAGTATTTCACACATACATGCAGTCTGGAGGGTAACTTCTCAGAAAATGGTAAAGAAAAAGATGCTGTGTTCTTCCAACCTCACAAAATTTAAAAAGAGAAGAATATCAGGAAAGTGAAGTGGTTTGTCTCTAAATCACACATTTAGCACATCATGACCCATAATTTTATTTACAGCATATGTAATAGCATTACAAGTCTGCATATTTCAAAAATGAAAAAAAAAAGAGATTAATAGGAGATGACATTGCAACCTGCCATACTTTCTTTTTTCACAAGTCTTTTAGTTCCTCCAAATTGATTCAGGCATCACATGTTCTTGGGTATATTCCATGACCTAATGAGAAATTTCAGTCTCTCAGCCACGTATGGACTGCACACCTCTTTTCAGAATTTCCTGAAATATTTCTGGGCATGTTCTACCAGAAACAATGTTAGAGAACCTGCCTTGTTGTGTCTTAAACAGGCAGATGTCTGCCTCACTTTCTGCAGTGAAGCTGTAAGACAGACTAATTTGTACAACACTAGGACAATAAATTTTAAAATATAAAGACTTGAAGTCTAAACTTATTTAAGAAAGATAGTTTATAGGTACTAGACTACAACAGGCATAGGCTTATTTTCCACATAATTTTGATATAGACTACAAGACCCCTTTTTTCCCATTATCAATTTTCAGAACACAACCAACATCTGCCTACCATTATTATTTTGTTCTGGTCAGGGCTGTAAAGGGATCATGAGTGAGGTTTTGAGAGTATGCACCAATTTGGTATGCAGTTTGAAAGGTCCTCACACCTAATTTCCATAGTGATGAGGGAAAAGATGTAATCCTATAATCTGAGCAAATGTCATTGGCCAATTCATTTTGGAGGCAGAGGGTTATGATTGTGCTCTGTTGAAATAGCAAAGATGAGCATGAGTAGGTCATGGTGACTGTTAACAGAGAATTCTCAAGGGTCTCACCAGAGTCTTGGAGAAGAGAAGGACTTTAGAACAGAATTTGATTAACCAATGTCTAAAGGCAGGGTTTCAATGGGGAATAACTTGACATGAAGCAGCTGATTTCAAGGACCAGTGATCATCATCTAAAGAAAGCCAGTACCTGAAGGCTGCAGTTAAGCTTTTAAAGTTAACCAGCCTAGAGTTGTTTTGATTTGTGACTTATGAACAGCTGAGATTACTATAAAAGTGTGACATCTAGTTACAAGGTGGGAGGAAGACAATAGCTTAGTAAATTATTTTTAATAGACAACCAAAAAGTTGGCCATTAGGCCAGAAACCAGAGACCAGCCTGGCTGATCAAATAAGAGCCCTGGCATAAACAGGTAACTTCTGTCCAACCTAATGGCAATTTACTGTCATGACCAGTCTAGTAGATTACAGTAATAAATGGCAGTATATATTTATTTTTTTGCTGCACTGTAATGTATGAAATAGCAGAGAATATATCACCAATGTGAGGAAGAGCAGTGCAGCTCAGGTGTTCAGAGCCACTTCCCCATCCACTTGCAGCAAAGAAATGTCTGTCTCCCTTATCAGAGCCACACGTTCCATGGGTGTTTCATATAGGGCTGGAAGGAGGAAGAGCCAAGGCTGTGGCTCTCCGGAAGCCTTTCAGGACAGAACTATGTCCATATGTTACTTCACTGTGTGAGGCTGTTTTCCTTCCTAGTGAACACAGAGGCTCTGAGACTCAGTGTCCAATGATTACCTTCTCCAAAGCTGAGCTATTTGACAGCTGACTCAACAAAGAGTGGTAAGAGTCTAGCTCTTACCAGCGTGAGAGCTACTTAACCTCAACACCTGAAGCTGGCTGCAGCTGGTAAGAGCATGGGTAGCAATGTGCAGCTGGGGACTGCACTTGTTCCTCAGCTACACACTCTCCCTAATCTCAGACAGGATATTACTATATATTTGTCAGTAATGAAGCCCGAATTTCTCTTGCTGGTCCTCTGAAGATGGGTGTGTATACTTCTGCTGTCTAAAACACCTTGTGGTTTAACACTCAGTAGTGAAGTCAGGGCGTTTGACAGAGATATTGTCACTTGAGTGGCTAAGGTTTTTTCACCACTTTTCTCCAGGTATCAGATGGAATAAAAGATTAAACCAGATTTTCTTCATGCAGACAGATAAAGGAAGAAGCCTTTCGCACAGTCAAGGAGGATCTGCGGAATTACATTAAGATGCTAAGGATTAGGTAAAATTACAAAAGGGGTAGGCAGTTGAAAACTGAACTAGATGTGGTCAAAATGTGTGTGTGGATACGAGGAGGGAGGGCACTGCTATTCTGACTGCAAGACAGTAGCCTAGTTGCATATGAAAGAGAAGGCAATGCTTCACTGCATGCTCCATATTGACAACTCAGCGACTGTTGCAGAAGCAAAAGCTTGTTTGTCCTCCCTTATAGACTGTGTGATGACTATCTTCAGAGAGACAGTATGTACTGGACTTAAGTATGTTAAAGTTATTCTCATAACACCCGATATTCTAGTTAAAATATACCTTATGTGTGGAAGCAGAATAGGAACACCTGAGTATCAGAAATTTCAAAAGCCGAGCCTGTTATGAAAATTCTTGAGAAGGTGGCATCTTTTTTAAGCATTCGGATTAATATACAATAACATAATTATCCCATAGCCCAAGAAAACTGTGAGGTGACTCAGAGTAGAGAATTAGAATCTCATGAAAACCTGAGCACTGTAGCAAAGCTATGAGAGAATTTTGTCAAGATTAATTAGCCATTTTGGCAGTACACTTTGCATACTTAATTTAAAATTAGTTTCTTCTCTTTTATTTCCTGAATGCAGTATTGTAAAAGCTGCAGAGTCACCAGTTAAAGTTTTAAAAGAATAAAGAATTTTTCCCACCACAGCAATAACTCCAAGTCTAGCAAAAAAAGTGCTGCAAGTAGCATTGATATTCTTAATCAGTGTCATGGCAGCACTGCTGTGTGCATGCTACTGCTTTAGAATCTAATTAAAATTTAAGTTTTCTGTAGGACTGATATCTCAAAAGAAAGAATGTAGCATGAAATAACACATATCTCTTTCTCTTTGTAATACAGTATTTAGCAACATTGTTTTGAAGGATCTCAGATCATCTCTTCCTCCCTTCCATCCTCTCCCTATTTCCCCAGTTCCTGTTCATGAAAATGTCTTCTGGTTTAAGACCAACTTTGAAAATTTGAAACAAAATTTTATTTTCATCCCATTTTAAGATGTAACCCACATTTTTTTGTATGCCTCCTTTAAAAAATCATTAGTGTCGCAGATCTTCTGAATCCTTACACATTCTTGCTAAGTTCCATTGTTAAAACCATGTAAATGTTTTATTACATTTTATTAGCATAGAGGACACGATAGTGTTAAAAAATTGCACATTAAGTGCAACCTGTATAAAAATGAGATAGGCAGTAATTCCTTAACATTTTACTCAGGGCCTGAAGAAGTTTTTTTTCATATCTAAACTTACTGTTTAGAAAAGGATCTCCTATGGACTCCAATACTTACTGTTTTGGCAATTACTTTACATACTAAACTTGGCTCATGGGAAGCAAAATATTTTTAAGGTTAATTCCTGTAAAACTGAATGAGGAGATGGGTGAGTCAAGATAGGTTCTTTCACCTATATGCAGAAACATGTTCAACTCCAGGACTGCAGCTGTGAATCAAGATGTCTAAAAGTTTGTTTTGCAAAAAGTGTGAACCTCTGAAGACAGTAAACAGCTGAGTACAAGAAGGCAAAGCTAATTTATGTTCTGAAAATTTAGGAAATTTTCCCCATGGTGCCGTTCTAGCCCACTCTTATTAAAGGGAGCTTGTCACTGATTTCAAGAGTGACATAGTGAAGGTGGCTGTTAAACACCTATCCTTGTTCTGAAAAACTGGATTTTGCCTGCTCTCACAGGAGATAGAGACAGCTGTATATAGGTTTGATCTGCAGGATGTCTGACTGAAAACAACTGTGTTGTCTAGAGATCATAGAATAATTCGATTTGGAAGCTGCCCACAGGGATGATCCAAGTCCTACCACAGGCTTTATACTTAAGTGTACAGGGCAATAATTCAGATTTAATCTTGATTTAAATGAGCTTCGGATAGGACAGTAAAACTGTTTGATAAAGGCCAAGGAGGCAAATAGGGCAGAATGAGTCAATAGTTCATAAGCTTTTGGATATTGGTGCTCTGCGCTAAGTTTACCAATGAATTGTCTCTGATCTGTGAGAAAATGGTTACATTCAGATAGGTTTATGTACAGGAAGGTGTTTTAAAACATAGATTGAGTCTTGTTTTGTCATAGACATTCAGTGTTCACATTCATTTTAAAGTTAGCCTCCTTCCTGGAGTGTATCCCCTCTGCCTTGTACTGGGAAAGATCACTTAAAGCAGTGTTTCAGGAATTACAACAATATGATTCAGTTTTGCACTGTGCTTCAGATAGTCTTGTAAGCTTCAGCACCTCTTATTTCCTACATTTAAGAGATGTGAGATCAGGGTGGAGATCATATTATATCCTTGTTTTGATGGCTAGTCTGAAGATAAACAAACCAGATGACATTGGTCTTCAGTGATATGACAACAGAAATACCATAACTCAACAGAATTCAGCTGCATCTTACAGCAAGCTAGTTTTGCGACCAAAACTGTCCTCTTTTCCAAATGAAAGCTGTGTTATCAATTTTTTAAAATGTTGATATATTGAAATTATTCCCCTTTAGCTTAAAGTTACTGGCAGTATTTGATCAATTTTGTTAACCTTGTAAGTCAGTGGCAATGTTTATTTCTTAGTATGCTAAGATATTTAGAATTTAGGATAAGTTTTAAAGAAGTTTAATAAGATCCATTGGCTGCCTGATTGACAAACAAAGGCTTTATAAGCATTCTTTTCATACCTTACAATTGCCAAATAAAACACTGTGATAAGAAGGGGAGACATATCAGGAATCTATGAAGCATTTGCAATGAGAAGAATTATTTTTTCTGTTTTTTTTTTTTTTTTTTTTTTTTTTTTTTTGCCTAGGATAGCAAGACACTAATCCTCTCCACAGAACATCATAAGCTAAAAATAAAATAAAGTATTTAAAAGCTCATCTCGATAACCTTGTAGAAGGCAGAAAACCACACGAATTTTTAGTGTTCAACTTGAGATGGCCTTTAGCTGATGTAAAGGACAGACAATTATTTAGGTGTGACTGATATGCCTTTTAATTGATTTGTTGTACTTTGCATGTAGGCATGTGTGCTTGTAGGACTCATTTGCTTCCAGCACAAGTATTTGGGAACAACACGTGCCAATACATTAAGATTTTGCCTCCGCTATTCTTTCAAATTTCAGGGCTCTAAAATCGAAGACATCCCAACAGAAAAGGATGGCATCCCATTATGGAGAATGCAATTATCATTTCTTGTACATGGGTGCTTAATCTACTCAGTAATTAAGCTCCCATTAGAGGAGCTTGTACATCAGTTACTTGGCCAAACAATAACTATTTCAGAATGAATCATCCATCCTGGGTAACCCACCCATGAGTATTAGGCTCACTTTGCATGTGAAATGTTTATTGTCAGGCCAGGCAGCCCCCTGAGTGCATTAGCCCAACCCATGTGAGTGAAGCATGAAGCAATTAAAATCACACAGGTCCGTGTGACCAGTTGGGATGCACCCAAGGATGGAAGGAGCTGGCCAGTGTCATAACAACTGCGTTCTTCACCACCTCCATCTCTGCCAATTTCATCTCTGCCCTCTTAGATTATGTAGATGATGACAATGGAAAGATAAATGTTATATGGATTTTCAAGACAGGCAAGACAGGATGCAGGGATCCACATACTGGTCAGCCACAGCTCAGTTCCTTGAAAGGTGATAGAAAAATTCCTCCTGGAAGCCACTTCCAGCCATGGAAAGGACAAGAAAGTGATTGGAAATAGTCCAGTCAGAGAGATTTACCAGGGACAAATGGTGCTCAACCAACGTTATTGCTTTCTATAGTGATGTAAGGGAAGGAAGTTCTACATTTAAGTAAGACCTTTGCCATGGACTTCCATAGACTACTTGTAGCCAGACCAGTGAGATACAGGGTATGTACACCATAAAATGCATGGAAAATTGGTTGGACTGCCAGGTTCAAAAGGTGGTGATAGCAGCATGAGGCCCAGTTCGAAGTAGTAGAAGTAGTATTTTTCAAAGACTAGCAGCGGGACCAGTATAGTTCAGTGCCTTCATTAATGACCTGGATGATGTGTTGGACTGCTGCACTCTTGGTGTGTTTGCAGATGACATCAAATGTTGGTTTGTGCCAAAATGTGCTGAAAGATAGGGCTGCTGTTCAAGCAGAACAGGTTTGCTGAACAAACACCAGCGTAAATGTGGTCCTCTGGAATAGACAAAGCCCTGCCTTAGGACAGGCTGGTGTCAACCAGATGGCAACAGCTCTGCAGAAAATGCCCAGGGATCCTGGCAGGACGCAATTTGGCCAGGAGTCAAAAGGGCACTGATGTAGCAAAACATTGCAGCAACAAGGGGAAGGGATCCTCCACAGGTTCTCAGCAGTGGTAAGACCACTCCTGGTGTTCTATCCTGGGCTCACAGCAGAGAACAAATGCTGACATACAGGAAGGAGTCCAGTGGAAGTTGCCCTGTGATGGCTGGAACACAGGGCATATGCAGGAAGTGGAGTTCAATGAGCTCATTCAGCCTTGTGAAGAGGAGGGAAAGGTGAGACCAGGCTATGGTTACTGCCTCGTGGGAAGGTACAAATTCAGCTCAGGGATGCCTAGCAACAGGTTTAGAGGGAACAGGCATACGCTGGAATGTGGGAAAACCCCATTAGGTATGAGGAAAAACTTTTGCAACATGATGATGTTAGCAACTTTGGAAAAAAGTTCAGGGTGGTCCTTGGAGATATTCAAACATTAAATTAACAAAGTCCTGGCACAACCTGATCTAACCGGAGCTGTTTCAAAGTGGGAGTTAGAGCAGACTGCCTATAAAATCTTCCAATCTAAATTATCCTGTGATTACTTTTTAATGGTGAATTACTTCAGCTAAAACAACTCAACTTCTTTGGAAAACAAATTTAGAGGAAAACAAAGTCTTTTGTGTAAGTTCTAACTGATAAGAACACATTTGTTGATAAGAATACAAATGTTTTGGCAGAACTGTTTTAAATATATCAAGCCAAATTAATCTGATTAAACTTACAGGTACAGAAATTAGCTTTGCTGTTGGAATAATGCCTTTTGCTAGAAGGGTGGTTTTCTCTTCAGCTAACAGCAGCATTGCCCTAGGATCTGTGCCTCAACAGACACCCAGAGAAACAAAGCACCCTTTTAGAATGCAGCCAGGTAGACAGATGAAGGCACATATTTTATCTGCTTATAATGATGTTGGACTTTTGCTTTTAACATAAATTATACCTGTTAAGAAAAGCAGATTCACCTGCCTAGACAAATGGAAAATGCCAAACCGACTTCATAAGAAGAAAAAAATAATTTTTGATGAGTTCCATCAACATTTCTCCGATAAGGGTTTCAAACCACACGCTGAATATACTCCAGCTACAGAAGAAGGAACAATGAACAATTTCCTTATCAATGTTTAGAGATTGTCTGAAATTCATCTTCATAGTAAGATAGCACCACTCTCTTTTAGACATCTAAGGTAGCAAAGTAATATAACTGAGGCTGAGGAAGTTTCATTCTCCTTTGCTTAGATTCAAGGGGAAGCAGAGAGGACTGGATAAGTGAGTAGGCTTTGGGAAAATGCCCACAGCTAAGAAGGACTGGCATTATCTCAGCTTTCCTTGCAAGGGGAAAGGAAAAGCTGGAAAGAAAAATTTTTAAGTGGTTATGATGCTGAGAGTAGCACAAAGGAAAAGTAAGTAAAAAGTTGTCATTGCAGCAGTCCACAGAGAGGGGACCTCTTCTGCAGCTCTGTCAACCCAGGTGTCATTGGCAATGAAGTAGGGATCAGTGGTGCTTTATCCTTTCTCATGGCAAAAGGAAAGAATTATTGATTGTCTCCTGAAGATAAACCTGAAATTACATTCGCCTGTGTAACAGCTGTGACCAGTGGTGTATATTAAAAGTTACAGTAGTTTATCATTTTGTCCTTGTTTTTGGGTCATAATGGCTGCAGGCCCCATTTTCTGCTATGAATACATGCGATACAGCAAGAGTTTGAGGGTGCTTATATCAAAGGGACTGTAGTTTAAGGACTGGCACTTTGTCACAGTGGCTCAGCGGCACTGCTGTGCACTGAAGCAGAACCTGAAATGTGAGAAGCATGCTGGTAAACATGCAAGTCTAAGTCTGTCTTGCAGAAAAGCCTTTAGATGTGGATCAGGGCGTATGCTTTTTCTCGTTTCCTTTCACATGACACTGCTCCATTATTCTTGCCTTTAAAAGTAATTTATTGGCATAATGTTGTGTATTACTGCATAGTGTGAAAGTCACATCACTCTCACTATTATTTTAGTAGAAAATTTCTGCAGCAAATACTCTTGTCTGAAGAGGATATCAGAGAGTCAGACAAAGCATTGGGAACACCAGTACAGATTTACTTTCAAATCTTAGCATCCCATCTTCTTTCTTACCACTCAAAATAAATGTTTCATCTGCTAGGTTCACAAATGAATCCCTGACTTTTCATCCCAGTGTATGTTCTTACTTAGATTTTATAGAACAGTTTCAGGGTGTACTTCTACGGCCTTTATGGACTCTCCAGACTGATTTTACTGTAATACATCTCCTTGTCCTAATAAATTTTTTTCTTGGCACAGAAAGCTAACCCAGTGAGAAACAACTGAAAAAAACCCTCCAACCCTACATTGAAGGAAACTGGTAACCCAATGAGAAGCATCTATTTTTAAGACTCTATTGACAGAACATTGTTGTCACAGATTAAAAAGGCCCTGTTCTGCTAAAGAATGCACTGTGTTGCGCACATTTGAGATTTTGGAAGGATCTTGAATGAGAGCTGTGGTGCTGTTGACCCACTGCCAGCTCCCTCTGGATGGGGTCTCTCACCCTCACCTCACAACCTGTCAGGTTTTCCCATCCCAACCATGCTTGGCAGATGCTGGAAGAAGTGGGGGCTCTCTGTGCCTCTGCAGGGTTTTACCTGGCCCTAGATGCTGCAGGCCTTACAAGACAAACAAGCCATCTCCATCCCTGTGGCCCGACCGCACCCTTTTAAAGGAATTTGCTGTATGTGCTACATTGTACAACCACTGGCATTGACGGTTTCATCACAGCGACCTACACAAAACCAAGGGTGCCAATCTCAGTGAAAGCTCCTAAGAGGCTCCTGTGCACTTGAAAACATGCAGTTTCTCACAGTTTTCCTCCCCCAGGGCCTTTTTTCTCACCCTACTTGGGCAGAGGGGAATCAGGCGTTATGGCATGCTACCTGAGGCATGGCAGCACCTGCAAGTGGGTTTAAAGAAGAGCAAGATAAAACTTGTGCAATGAGGTGTGATGACTCTTTCATATGTTTGCTCCTTGACGTGCACTTTGCAAACCCAGAGGGGTCAGGTGGAGGAGGACCTAACAGGTCTGACGGCAACTGAGAGCAGACCAGGTCACGCCGTGCTTTGGAGGAGTGGTGGACATACCAGCAGTCCACTGAAGCTCAAACAGCGCTCTGATACAAAACTGCCGCCAGGAGTGATTCCACCTCAAGCTCCCATTAACTCCATCTTTCCACATAAACCATTTTATCTGTATTTCGTATATGGAGGATCACACTCTGGTCTGTTTCTCCTCCTGCTGGCCATCAGTTAAATTACTGCTAACATTGAGAGATCACAGCACAGGATTAAAATAAATTGAAAGGAGTAGAGATCTGGCTATTTGAAGTACAACTGAGAAATACTGAAAAAGACCTGCAACAATTTATCTGATTAAGCAGAGAGAAAATTACCTAGAACTAAAATTTTCCATTTTTGAGCACTTTCTGAACAGCTCTCTTAAAAGAACAGAATAGTGATGATGATAACAATGATAAATAATTTAAGTTTCTGCATAAAAAATGCTCTTATGCTGTCAGAGAAACAAAACACATTTTTCAGAGTAGCCTTTGTTGTTGCGGAAAGGAAAGGGTTTGTTGGTCACAGAAGTCAGGAGACCCGTGTTTTTATTTCCAGCTGGGCTGCACATTTCCTGTGTGACCTTGCAACTCCCCCGTACCTCCGTTTCCCATTTTTTATGTTGCATAATAAATATCTTGATGAAGCAAGGCTGATACTCTGCTCACAGAAACTATTTGCAACTCTTTATTCACATGGTGCCAGAAAAGTCTAAAGTTCCCTTTAATGACTTAATGAGATCAGGAGTAATGGCAGAGGGATTCTCGCCTGCGCTGCACAAGGAGTTTTTCACTCTCTTTTTCAGTGACATTTGGGGGGCTGCTTTTGGAGAAGTGTGGTCTTCTTGGCACTTTGGGGTGCTACAGAAATCCAAAGTTGGGAGGAGGTGTCAAAATTGCCCTGCAGGACTGGGAGGTGAATGAAAGAAATAGTCCCCAGGCTACTGAAACTTACCAGAAACAAGCCAGGTTTCTTTTTCAGGCTCTTACCAACACACCCTTCTGCCTTTTTCTGGAGACAGAGGAACATACTATCTTTATGCCTTATTTAGTTTAATTCCTCTGAATTGCGTTTTAAGGGATGATGTCTTGCTGTCCATGTGCACTTGTGGAAACTAATGCAAAATTCTACTACATCAGCACAAAACTTTACCTTATCGCATGAGTCTTCATTTTGCCCAGGTGAAAACCTTTCACTTCCAGGGAAAGGAAATGGAAAGGCATCATCTCTTCTTCTTCATCTCAAGCTATGCTCCCACAGCTTCTAACCAAACACCACACATAACTATACTTATGCAATACAGAAGACCTGATGTGATTCCAGGGATTTCCCAGAAAATCTTTTCCCAGCCTGAGCCCAAACAGAATCTCCTGAAGCAAGTCTGGCAACCTGTGGTAAATATGTCAAAAACAATTGAAGGGCAGGTTTCAAATGACACGCAAAATAGGAAACCCACCGCCAACATAATGCTGGAGGCATTTTAACATGGGAAAGGCATTGCCTGTCATAGCCCCTAGGATTTCCTTCTAGAGAATAGCAGGGTGTGTGTGGAGGCTGGTGAGTACATTCTGCAACCCACTGGGATGTGGCTGGGATGTTTCTCCTGCTCAGCAGCATGGAGGTCCCTGTGGAGGTCCCAAGGCTGAGGGATGGGCACAGCTGTTTGATTTAGGAAATGTCAGGCTCTCTCAGCACCTTGGAAATTAAGGGTGGTTCACAGAACCCATGACATCCCAGAAAAACAGAAGGTCGTGGCATTATAAATAAAACCTAAGCCATCATTCAAGTCCATGAATCCTCTATTAAGGTCGCAGTTTGAGTTCATGAGCTTTTAGGAATGTCAGACTGAAAAACTGAGTGAAGATGTCCAGCTCATTTCACAGTGGCTTTTAGCTGGTTTAAACAACCTGGCAAGGGAAGGATTTGATTTTTTTTTTTTTTTTTTTTTTTTTTTATTAATTTATGAGTACAGGAAGCAGTTTAAGAAAGATGCAACCTGTAAGTTCCTGTGTTTCTTCCTCTTAAGCAAGGATCATGCTTAAAAACAATGAGACTGAAGTTCTGATTCACCTTTTTTATACTGTGTTCCTGCCAAAGAGTACAGATCACTTCTTGTGCCAGAGAATTAATCCATGAAACCTGGCATTCTCATCCTTTGCCATTAACCCCAGTGTTTCACCATGTCTGCTCTCTGCCACTCAGACACTGGCATTTGTGAGGCCTTCATCTTTCTGGTAGACATGTAGCAAAGATGAAAGCTAGAGTTTGTGGTGAGACCTCTTCTGCTCCAGGAGACACAACTTACAAAGGGCACACACTGCCTTTGGGGTGTATTGAGGGTAAAATTGCGCAGGGGGAGCATGTGGTGTTTTCAGAAAAGTGCTGGTGGGCAGGACACTTTCCTTGGTCTGACACGCCCAACCTGTCACAAAGCACTAGTTAGGACCACCCTGTAAGTTAAGTTCTATTAAATGGTAGCTATGGTATTAACACATATCACTGCCCATCTCCTGCGTGGATGTTTAAAAGGCAGATGGTGATTTTGCAGGCAGGCAGCGCTGAACAATGCTTGAGTGTTCTTGAAAATTTTGTGCCACAAGCAATACACAGGACTGAACAAAAAAATGCCTGCTTTGGGCTCCAGTCTCCCTGGTGTGAGAAATTTGCCAGCCAGGAGAGGTAAAGAGCTGCAGTGCCAGTGAGCCTAGGCCATATTTTTCACTGGATGCATTTTGGTCAGTCCTGTGAGTTAAGTAGGAGCCCTTGTCAGATGGTCTGCAGAGCACAGCAGTAGAACAGTTTGTGCAGGAGCACAATGGCAATACTGTTTCCCATAGACTAAAATAGTGAATCATGGCTTCCTCATTCATGTAACCTTTACAATAATTTATAATTAGATTAGTTGCCCTTTGGATAGGTGCATGTGCTTTTTTTTAAAGAGTTGCTAAGGTAACTGATGATTTCCTTATTTCATCCTGTGTTAGAGGAAATTTTACTTCCTAGTGAGCCCAAACTCGAGAGTCATTGAAAACAGATACTTGTTTATCATGAGTTTCAGTGCTTCTATAGTTATCAAGCAGAGGACTATTAATGTGTATTATGGAGTGTTGATTGTACTGCTTCATTTTAATGGTAAAAGAAGAGCTACTGTAACCTACATGAATTGCTGAATCTCAACAATAAGGGAGTGGAATTTTTTGGGATTTGAATCTTCAGAAGTCTTTTGACACTTTCTTATAAAGTTTTACTCGGCCTGTTTGTTTTGCTCTTTTCTTTCCTCTGGTTATAAGCACAGTTACTGGTGTGCACACACACAAAAAAAAAATCCCCAACAAAAAACAAAACTACCAAAAGAACTCTGTGTGGGTGGATGGCAGTGTGCCTCTGCTTGACCTGACCAATTCTCTCTTTGAAGACAGGAATTGAAGTTTTATAAATCAAAGAGCTGAAGGGAAGAATGATTCCTAGTTTTCCTCTCTTCTCTCCTTATTCAAATTCAGAAGCCCAAGAACTAAGAGGCCACAGAAGCTAAGCTGCTTGTCTCTTAGCTGTAGGAAACTTAATATCCACCTTCAAAATAAACAGCAAAGTTCCCAGTGTCCTTGCCATCTACCACTTTGCGGCACATGACAAAAGTAGAAAAGTTCTCTGGCTTCTGTAAAAAACCCTAACATGTCATCATCCTATATTAGGCAGCCAGCTGAGTCCATAAATCCTCTGAGCCCCTGTGTGCTGTGTAGCAGCAGCTGTCTCCACCCTGCCTGTGCACACTGTGAGCTGCCTGCTCCCAGCAGCCTGCCTGTGGTGTGAGCAAACAGCCCACGGAGCAGCAATGCCCTGGGATAGGGCCAGCGGTAGGTGCCAGATGACCTGACACTAGGAATTTCCCTTCTCTCACTGAAACTCCCTTGTTTTCCCTGCTCTAGCAGATTTATCCCCAAATTCTCTGGCTTGTCTGCAGCAGTGGGGTTGAGAAAGTCAGCCCCAGACAGCTCCCACTGCCTATCCAGAGTGTGCATTTATGCAAGGCACCAGTGCGGCTGGAAGCACAGCGCCATGGTCCAGTAGCCAGTGATTGGCATCCATGCTGGTGTGCAGAGGTAAAAGAAGTTTCTCCAGGAAACACTGGTTGTAGGTTTAAAAGTAGCCTCTAATTTGATGAGTTAAAGGACAAAGGTGAGTACCTTTTATTATTTAATCTGTCATAAAGTTCAGTGCAATTCAAGGTTATTGTAAAAAATAGAAATGTTTACCTAATCTTTCTCCATCTGATTCATTGTGAATTGTGTGATATGTCCTCAGTGACAAAGGAATGTATAACTATAATTAAGAAACAAGCAGATAAGAGTTTTAAAGGCTATATCCTTGGTTTTATGTAAAACAATGCTCAAGACAGACATGTCCTGGAATACAGGTCTATACATATATTCCACTGACACTATGCTGCTCTGATGTATTTTCCCACAACAAAACCCCACAGAAATTCTTCAGACTTTCATCCTGAGAATTTCCACAGCTAGCATTTCTGTCTCTCTCCTCACCCCTCTCTCAATAAGGGATTTTTATAATACTCTTGAGTAAGAGACACCAATATGAGAACAAAATGGTTGATACTGTTCTCCTATTTGACCACAGCAGAGGACGTTATTTTGAGTCACTATAAAGAAAAATTCCAGTTCTTCATCAAGAGTAAAGATTTGTGTCAGAAGATGTCTCAAACTATGAGAAGTGTGAAATGTGAAGTGTGAAAATCTACACTATGCCTTTTCTCAAGTCTAATTTGGTTGGTAAATTGATGGTTTTTGAGGAGAATAATCATTTGAAAAAAGCTATATTCTAATCAAAGCTTTCCATATGAAAAAATTACTTATATGAAAAATTTTCTTGTCAATACTATTTAATTTTCTTTTTAGTTGGCAATTTAAAAAGTTGTACTTTGATTTCTGAAAGTATTTTAATTCAAAGATAATTTAGAATTAAGTCTACAGTCAATCATTTAGATATTGATTATTACTGAGAGTAAGTTTATGGTCAAAATTAAATCAAAATTCATTATGACATTTGGATTTTCAAAACTTTTTGTTGTTAAATGTTTTTCTTACTTTTAGGACATTTATCCTAACTGGGTTTGGAACTTTCCATGCTGAAAACTTGACTTGGAGGCGGGAACTATTTCCCTCTTGCGATTTCCAGTTTAAAAAGGAGGTATTTACCTGGTGAGTGCACAAAAAGATACAAACACAGAGCAGGAGTAAGCAACTGGAAAAGGGACAGAAAACAACTTGCAGATCCTGAGTTTATTCCAAGACTTTAATCCTTTTCTTCTGAATATTTGCCCTGTTTTACATAAATTAAAAGCTGGTCAGGAGAACCACAACAATTCATTCTTGGAAAGGCCAACTCTTTCCAAATTATCAGGGAATTTTAAACCATTTTTTACTGTCCATGGAAGAAAGGTGCACCTTTGTTGTCATTATAGTTTCTCTAAGAGCAGTGCCAGCACTCTCTAACTGGGAGAAATCCCAGCTGTGACCTCCTGAAGCACAGTGGGATTGTGGAGTGCAGTGGCCTTTCCATAGCTAAGACTTTCTCTGTGCTAGGGTAGGACTTGGATTGTGTTCAGAGTGCAGGGGAAAGGGAGGCTGCTTCTGGAGTAGATGTGATATTCCCACACTGGCTCAGGTTGATAATTTTGTCTGTTGAAAGGCATGTTGGAGTATGTTTGCCGCAATTATTTCCCAACCAGAGTGGGAGAGTCACAGGATGAGTAAATGTGGTTAAACCCCTGCCTGCCAGTGGGGAAGCAGAAGATAACACATTGCAAATTGAGCACCCCATTATTTAGAGATGTATCTTTTAACTTGGAAAAAAATCAATTAACCCTTTTAGAAGTAAGAGTTCCTTTTCTGAAAGTTGGAGTTCATCTGGAATACTTGTTGATTAATTGTTCAAGTGATTTGAAATTATCAAGAAGCTAAACTGCAACATGTGTGAATAAGCTGGAATTTCAAGTTTTTTTACTAGAAACAGATTATTGGACTTCAGAGTGCCAAACTGAAAAGATAATTTTTAAAGGTATGAGGAACAAATTAGGGACGTTCAAAACAAAAGTAGTACTCGTTCTTGCATAACAGGACACCCTATTTTAGCTTTTTAAAGTATGTTGAGTCTTTACCACCTCAGGTGTTTCAGGTCTGAGAAATGGTACAAAATTTATGACCTGTAAACATCAGTATTCTGTGGACCTGTATAACCACAATCTTTAAGGTGGCTATGTCCTTTCTTTCTATAAAATCAAAGAAAATAACAAAAGTTAAGGACACAGTGATTCACACAGAATTCTAGTGGCACATGAAGACTGAGGAAGGAGATGAAGAAGTAGGATACTTCAGAAAACTTAACCAAATCATGGCATTAACTTTGCCACATGACATGTAGGCAAGAATTTATAAATAGAATGCTATGTATCTATTCCACTTTAGTTGTCTTCTCTGATTTCAGCACTAGTACACTACATAGCATGTAATAAAATACACAGAAAACTGTATCAAATAAGACTTTATTACTTATTTACATATAAAGAATAATTAACATTAAAACTACACTATTTAAAATACTTTGAAATGTCCTAGGCATCTACAGACATTCTGCTGAAACAGATTAAACATAAAATATAGATGCAATCCATCTATATCCGACTTCATATTGGATCTGCAGACCTTTATTTTGGCTTTGGTACTCTGTCGTGGTTTGACATGGAAGTGAATTATTTCAGGAAGTTGGGTCAAACCAATCAGTGGTCAGGTTTGTATATTAGCACCTGGAGTGACCACTGAAGGTACGGACACGCCTCTGAGAACACAGGGGGCTAAAAGCAAGAACTCCCAGGGGAACTCTCTTTTTAGTTCTGGTCAGGGTGCAGTGCAGATCTCCCCTGCCCAGCCACGGGCTGGGTGGGGGAGGGGAAGCCATGTGGCCTGGTCGAGGTGAGCCGAGGGGGATGAAGGACTGGAACCGAGCCAGCACCTGTGGATGGAAGGGTGGAGAGAAGCAAAGATACCTTTGTGTCCTGCTCCCTCCCCCCCCCGCCACCAGAGGGAAGAGACAGAGAGTCCAGACAGGCACCTGTAACTTTGCCAGCAAAAGAGAAGGAGAAGGGGGGGGAGGTGCCCAGCCTTAGCCTTGGGAATTGGCTTCTGAGCAGAGATTTCAGCTGTCCAGGGAGTCTGAACTTTTAACCCTTTCCTGGGAAATGAAGGCTTTGTAAAATATTACTCCTCCTCGATTTGAAGTACAAGAGAGACAGTCTGGGATCTGAGATGTTAGAAAAGGAAATTTTGGAGTGGGAGGAGATGATAGAGTAGCTTGTGGCTAGACTTTTCTTGTTAGCCGTAGACTGAACCAAATTCTCCTGCAACAGAGACTGCATTTAGGGGGATGCGGTGGTGGGCCAAGAGACCCGTTTCAGTGACTGCCAGCACAGGAATGGAAAGAACAGAGGAAAGCTGAAGAGGGTGTAGAGAGGCCCTCTGTCTTCAGAGAAGAAGAAGAGAAGAAGAAGATCTCTGTTCTTGGACCCTCGGCCCCAGGGGAAAATGGGGGGACTATAGTCCCAAAAAGGAGAAGCTGTTGGACCCTCAGCCCCAGGGGGAAATGGCGGAGGACTGTGGTCCCAAAATGAGAAACTGAACTGCTGTTTTTCTTTTGTCCTTGGCAAAGCATCCTTGAAAAGAAACCCTATGAGCAGTCTGTCCATGCATGGTGGTGAGAGCACTGTGACATGGAAAGGAGAGTGTCACCATGGCAGATTTTCTCCAGGCGGTTGCCATGTGTGACATGGAAATACTAGGGTGGCAAGTGTGTTTCCTGGGCGAGTCTGTGGTGCAAGAGAGACTTCTCTCTTCTTTGAGGGACTGAGTATTGATTATCTGAAGGGTGGCAACTTGATCAGGAATCCTGGGTGGTGTCTCACTGTGGTTTTATTTGGAAATTGGGTGGGAGGAGGAGGAGTATTCTGGAAAGTCTTAATCTGGGATTTAGTGTCTGTGTTTTTTATAGTAGTAGTAGTTTAATAAAGTTTTTTCTCTTTGTTATTAAGCTTAGGCCTGCTCTGCTCTGTTCCTGATCACATCTCACAGCAATTATTTGGGAAATTGCATTTTCATGGGGGCGCTGGCATTGCACCAGTGTCAAACCATGACATACTCTCACACAGAAAAAGGAAATTTCTCCTCTGAGTGTTTCAAATAGAAACTTACCGATGTTAGGAATGGCACACGTGAAACTATGCAGTCTATTTGAATAAACACTTCTTGTGTTCCCTTTGGTTTTTGCAAGTGTTTGATAAGCTACTTCTCATCCAACAAGAATATATTAACAGTACTACCATCTCCTTTCATAGTATAGGGACAATATGTAGTAATACCCAGAGCAATGGTTAGTTAATGCCAACCATGACTGCTAGATGGTTTTGTAACACAAATAATATGATCACTCTGCACTCAGGCGTTATGCCTCGACCATGCACAACCTGAATTCCTGCCAGCTCTGTTTCACCTGCGCCTTTGTAAGCAAGTGCCTGTTCAAATATACTCCCGCTTGCTTTTATGACTTCCCATGAACCACACATAAGCTGTTCCTCAGCTTTCTCAACATTGAGAACACTATCCTCACTCCAGTGAAGTTGGTTTCTGTAGAACAGACAGTCTTCTGCGGATGCTGTGGAGATACCTACTGCTGCTCCTTCTGCCGAGATGCCGAGCCCCGATCTACAGCACTCTACCAGCTATGTATCATACTGCCTTTGGGTAGGAGGGCAATGACTTCCACATTACCCGAGCACATTTCATCCTCTAGATTTGCAATGCCTGTGGGGTGATCATGGTGATTCCTGGCAAGAAATAGAGGAATTTCCACAATAGCTGTCTTTGTACACATTCTGAATCACAAAAAGTATGAACATCTCACAAAGCACCCAGTTTGTTCACATCTTGGTGAACTGGGAAATGCAGGACATTTGTGTCTTCCTTCTGCTATGTTTCACCTGGCAGAGGCTCATGGGGTTGAAGCAGAGCCTGTTTATTAGAAAGGAGGATCCACCATCTCGTCTGGGGAACTTTGCATGTTTAAGTATTTGAGGTGAACATTGTACAGTGAGAAACTTCCTGACTCAATATTCTTGTTTTGTCTATATGCACAAGGCTTTCAGCTGTAATCTCTGTGACTGAGACCTCTCTTTTGCAGAGATTTGGGAATTTTCAAGAGAAATTTCTGGAGGAGAGCCTGTGTACTCTGCAGTTGTGATGGCACAAGCCTAGGTCAAGATCATGTTGAGGTGAAGAGTGACTGGTGGCTGAGGCAGCAAACAGTATATGGCACTCTCACCGCTGCTTTTTGAGGTCTCACCCCAGTGCTGGCAGCAGCATTTATGCAGCACACTGATATCACATCAGCATGTGTTAACACAGCCTGCCCATACTCAGCCTTGATCAAAGACTATTGGGCTTGGGAAAACAGCCTCTGTGCATTTCCCCCAGCCACTTCTAGCTCTTTATGATCTTCAATTAATGAAGTAAGTACAAAATTCATCAGCAAGTAATTAGTGACCATGATACATTTTTCAAGCTTCATGAATTCACTAGTTTCAAGTTGATGGGCCTCTCTTTCAAAGGCACTAAAAGCTTAGCTTGCTGCTCCCATGTGTGTTGGTGGGATTGAGTACATTTTAAATCATTAATTAATAGACTGGATTTTCATTCACTAGATGAACTAATGAAATCTTCCACTGGTAAGTGACATAGCAAAAACAAACTTCTGAGCAATGTGTAGCTAAGATGTATAAGGCCAAACAAGATAAACATTTGCTTTCAGAAAATCCATAGGCAAAACTTTTTTCTCCTGTTAGCACTTCAGCTATTAACATTCCAGCTTCTTATTTTTAGTATCAACTGCAGTTTTTGTCCTGCTTGCGTGTTCATGATTTCTCCTTGGCTGATATTAGCAACGCCCGTCTAATCAGGCATTGCCATCAACTAGAAAATGGGATTGGAAAGGGGTCATAACATGTAGGCATTTATGAAAGAAAAGAATGACTCTGAAGGACTGACCGCAAGGCTGTGGGTGGCTACATCCGTTTGTATCATTATTGAGAGACAAGTATCCAGAGGTTTCAATGGAAAAAAAAAGTCAGGAAGAAAGAGGAAATGAAATATATACAAAAGATCTGCTAACCCTCAAAAATTTTAAAGGAATGATCCTACAAACAGGCAATAAAAAGGGAAATGAGAATAGATTGGGATTTTTAGAGTATCCTGTGATTTCACTTATAAAACATTTACTTTTAGACAATTTTGCTATACATTTTTCTTTATGATATACGAAAAGTTTTTGTCTGCCTCTGACTTCAGAAAGCTTTTTATTGCCAGATCAGGGTTTTCTTGATTCTGTCTCTGGGTGTATGATCTTTTAGGAAAGACTGAAGATTCTGTTCTGACATCATACTTTTCACTGGGGTCCTGTTGTCTGAAATCTCAAGGAAACCCCTCTCCCATGTGTTGAACTTAGAGTTCTGTGAATGGACACAAACAGACAAATAATTTGTGCTCTTCAGTTAAAATGTTTTCCCTTTCCTAGCAACTAAAAAATGTTTTCCTGTTGGTCATTCAACATAAGCAAGAAGAATCTATGGATCATGATCCCCAGTCTTACATTGTGTTTTTAACACATGAGAATGAAAAAAAAATACTGGAAATCTAAATATTTAATGACTGAATGACCTAATCAAAAATGTTTTACTGCTGAGGTCATCTACAAGTTTTATCACATGAGCCTTTTTCAAAATTAATAGGGTGTAATGACACCTAAGCAAAATGCATGCAGGCTTGAGTTTGAGAGTTAAGTAATCTGAGCTATTCTAAGAGTATTTACTCTTTATTAACAGTACTCAAGTTAAGACTCTACGCCCCAAAACCTGAGATGAGATGGAGGTCAATGGACTAAATGAAAAGAGAAAAAAGGAAGCAATTGCTTATGTATTCAGAGCAGAATAAATCAGAGCTATAATATATAATATGGAAGGGGGTAATGATACTAACAACAGTTGAGAAGTATGTCAGACATTTCAGAAGATAAAAAGGAAACAAAATTTCTGTCTGGAACAGAGACCAAAAGTCAGAGGTCAGAGGTGCTTATGGGTAGAATCTACAGGCTGACAGAACTGACTTTATGGGCCAAGGAGAAGGCATTTGCACAGAGAAAATAAAACAAAACAAGCAATAAAGAGCAAGTGCCAAATGTTTTGGTGTGAAAGTTTAGCCTATCATACTAGTTAGGAAGGAGCAACAAGATGTCTGAAAAGAAATGACTGAGTCATGAAAGAAAAAAAGCAAAAGAACTAATGATTGATAATGAAAAGAAAAAATAAATTGGAAAGCTTTCAACTCAGAAACACTACATAAATACATAAACACTATTTAATTATAGCAAGTAATAGGAAGAAAAATCCCAGGACCCTCTTTAAATCCAAAATAGGTTGTAAATCCAAAACATAGGAAGAGGAAGAAAGCATGAACAATATTATTTCCTAAAGCAATAAAAACTACACACATGAGATACACAGAGTGAAACAACACGTTTGTCTGAATGAATTAAATTTGAATAGGGCATGTTGTACTTTTTATTGAGTGTGAGAGCTAGCTAGCTAGTGCTTTCTTGACTTTCCTTCCTGCTGTACTTGTCTGTTCACACAAGTGTCCCAGTCACAGAAATTTTGTGTATCGCTGTCATGTCTTGACTTGTTCTTGACTGTCTTTGTGTCTGTCCAGGTCTATATGCCAGTTGGCAGAAGAGAGCTGAATTCAGTTCAACATAGGCCTTTTATTTCCACACAGATGCTTGAGATGACACATCCTTTGTGTAGTAGTACCAGTGAACAACCCTTCTGAGAATACACAGTGGTGGGAAGAACACTGCATGTATTTCAGCAGCTAGAAACAGTCAGGTGTTTGATAAATATGCTTTTCAGTGGATGGTTAGTGAGGGAAGTGGTTATTGTGGCTGCTAATTATAGTGACTGTCATTTACACCAGGCTCTTAGATAGAAGACTGATTTCTGGGAGTTGTTTTCAAGCAGGATACCCTTACAAATTCAATGAAGCTCAATTTAAAAAATCTTGGGTGCACTGTGAATTGGATGCTAAGGGGAAGGGAGTGTCCATGACTCTTGACCACAAGGCAGCATGCCCATCACTGCAGCAGCAACAGGCATACAGACATTGGAAACTAGGCCTGGAAAACAGCTCCCACCACATCTCCATCTCCTGCCCCTCTCCATGCTGGAACAAGACACTATATTTTCAAAGCCGTGATGGAGATTGATGAGGAACTTTGTAAGAAGAAGGTGAGGCAGCTTTAAATACAGGGTGCAAATACTGAGGGAGAAATTATGTCTAATCAGAAGGCTAGGGGATGTCGAAAGCTTGGTGCAGAGTACGATGAGCCAATTACCAGACTTTATAGGATTCTTTATGTTTGCTTTTTACAAAAAATAAAGTCCTTTCTTGGTGAGCCCATTCATCCTCAACTACTAGTAAATCTTGATTTTGAAATGAAAAGGCACAGTTTGAGTCAGAGGCTGCTATGCTGCATCCTGGAAATGGTCAGGTTTAAAAATATTCCTTGTTTGATCAAAAGAGCAAGTGAGATAGTGTAAAACACCATGCAGTCCAGATTGAATCTGATACCGATTAGCAGAGATCCTGATGCTGTTGTACTGGTTTTGTGCCAATCAAAGCACATTAATCCTGAAGGGTTTCTTATACCTGCATTTTCTAGAGGGCACACAGTGGTTATAAATAGTTAACAATTGAAAGACTTTTGTAATGAGAATAAGTCTTAGCACAAATTGCCAAGAAAGACAGATGTTTGTTTTCATCTCAGGGATAATCCTTTTTAATAAATTTTGCCAGCTTTGGTTTTGTTTTGCTGTCAAAACATCCAGCATATTTCTATGTCTATTGCTCTGAGGCATATTTGTAAAATTAAAAAAAAAAAACAAAACACAAGAAGCTAGATCCATTTCTAAGTATAAAACACGTGAATTAACATGATATGTTTTGGAATTGTCCTTTGTTTCCTTTGTGCTTGAATTATTAAGTCTTACAGTGAGAAACAAGGAATAGACCTCAAATTAATCTGTAATGCTTCTAAAGCTACCTGTCTTCCAAAATGCATGGACTATTTCCTTGGAAGTGATCACTTAGTATTGTCCATGGGCCCATCTATTAATGGAAAAGGAAGCTGCATGACAACACTTATTTTGAGAATACTTAAAACTAACTAGGAAGTTTGTCAGACACATGCATGCAGTTGGATGATCAGCCAAATTTCAAGTGATGGAAACAAATTGTTATTATGGATATTTGCTTAATCTAATTTTAATACCTTTTATTGTATTATTTTCTTGTTCTACCAGAAGAAGATTTGGAAAGTCAGATGTGCAAGTGTTGTCTGAGTCTTGAGCTAATCTATTGTTCCAAAATTCATTTGAATCAGTAATTTTGTCTTCCTAAAAAAAAAACCTTTTAAGTTTGGGGAAGTTTCATTCATTGCCAACATCTAAATATTTGAATTAATGCAAAGCATTTAGAGGAAGAAAAGAAGACAGCATCTCTGAAGATGGTTGTAAGATAATTACATGAAACACAGTTCTTTTGTGACTTATCAAATATTGTTAATTTTTAGTAATTATTTGCATGTGTAGAGATGTGTATGCTCTGACAGTGAGCTTCTTTTATTTACTTGAGGATTACTTTTTCCTTTGAGCTGAAAAAGCATGCATCAGAAGACAAATAGTTTGCAATGATACACAGGGCAGGGTCTCTAGGCCTGCTGTTTGTATCTAGTGTAATAGTTCATAGAGGTGCCAGTTGGGTAATTTTTTGAAATTACTTCCAGCAGGTGACAATACTGATGTGACACATTCTTACAGATTTCTGTGGACACAGGAACACTGAAAGAAGCAGAAGGAAACAGAGTGGAAAACACAAGAAATCATATTGCCATTCACAACAACAAAAACAACAACACAGATTTTGCTGTCTAGGTGTGTTGTGGACTTAAAACTTTCAGATAAATCATCTGGGGTCTGAAGAGAAGAACTTGCAAGAAGAAGTGTTGGCACTGAGCAGTATTGCACCAAGTAGGTCCTCTGAGGTAAATACGAAATCAATGGGGCAGTTGTATCTCATGAGGCTGGTGGGATTGGCCAGCTGTGAAAAGAGGAAATTTTGCTATCCTCCAACACCCACATACTTCCTCATCAGCACCGAACTTGATAACACGTTCTGTAAAAGACTGCTGTTTTCCCTGCCCCTTGCTGGTAACAGCATGTACTCCACACCAGGCACTGAGCTCTGCAAACCCTATGAAGATGTGCTCTGATCCAGGAATTGTCTTACCAAACCCCCCGCTGCCTCACTGCTCCTTGGCAGTGAATGTCTTTTCTGTGGAGTCCTGATGTCTGTCCTGAAATACTCAAGGCGAAACAGGAAGGAGCCCAGATCTCCTGTTTTGCTGAGACTATGTGGGAAGACTTAGAGATGATTGTGGTGCCTCTGTGGGGTGGAAAAGGGAGTTTGAAATAAGAAAGGTGAAAATAAAAAAATAAGTCCCTTCAGTTATTCTGGAGAAAACAGAAAGTATGATGGGAGCAATTTGGATTTTCCCATCTAGACTGTGCCCCTTGACTTTCTCGTTCACCCATAGGAAATGCTGTCTGCACATATGAAAGAGAAAGGTTGATGGTCCTGGGGGATGAAACAAATATCTGTCAAGTTTATTTTGGTTGATGTGAGCTAGTTAACAGCTATACAGGCAGCCTTCAGGCAAGAAAGAGGAAAAGGATCTGGTGGGGTCTTCACAGCCCCTCCTGTTGAGAGAGTAGAACTGATCTGTGACATGGTGTCTCTGCAAGGTGCCAGAAAGGTTCCCCAGGGAGGCAGGGTGGGAGTGGAGGCACAAGTTTCACAGGGCTAAGCATTGCACATCCAATGGAGCTTTTCTTCTCCGAGAGTTACGTGCAGCTGCTGCCAGCAGATGTGTCCTCTTTGCAACTGGAAGTGCTCAGCTGGCTGAGCTCCTCTGCCCTGGTGAGACGGCGTTCTGCAGGCAGGCACGATAAGGCGTGTGAATCACACCATCCCAAATGTTTGCCATCCGTGTGAGTCATTGTTTTGCTGCCATGTTTTACAATTCCTTCCTGTTTTTGCAGTATCTGGGGGTTTGTTGTCCTTGTGACCTGCCCATAGCACTTTGAAAACTGCTTGTGGTTCAAATGTAAGAGTTGGCTGGGGACAGTATTTTTTGTATCTGAGGAAATTTGACAATGACAGAACATTTCAAAGAAGAATTGAATTAAAAAAAAAACTTTTAAATACCCTGCAGGAATAAACATTTTGAAAGGTCCTTTGGTTGACTGGCTTTTTAATAAATATTGAGGCCTTTTTGATATTAAAATATTTTTCTTCTGCTTTAAGTTGCTTTAAAGTTTCTAAACTTATCCTAAATAAACACTGAAAATGGCTTGAACTGAAAAATCAGTTGCCTTTATTAAAATGTCACTAGCAAGTTTTGACACTACCAAAACACAACACTTACAAAATTCTACTAATATAGGCCCTGTTTTGAAGTGTGATTTTGATCAAAAAAAAAAATCCAGAACAAAAAACCTATTATTTCTGTCAAAAGGATCAATCAAAATATTTCTGGGCCATCTCTTTGTATACAGCTGCATACATGCAGAGATCGGCAAACAGAAAAACTTGCCAGAAACAAAAGATGAAAAATCAGAAACACAAAAATGCAAATTGAAAGTTATCATAGTTTTATACATTTGGACACAAGTATTGGAATGCTTTTCCCATTTCCATTCCGTTAAGCTTAAATCTAATAGATTTGACACTTTGCCAGTTACTTAAGAACAAAAATAAATAAGATGGCTAGAATCTAAATTCTTCATAAGACAAATATTGGAGAGTTGCTGAGCTGCAAAGAGATTGCATTGTGGATTTTGCAATCAAATCTAAATATTTAGGTAAGGGCAAGAGCATATGTAGCTCAGGGAGATTAAATTGGAACCACTGACAAGATATTTGTGGGTGGTGTGTAAGCAAGTTCCCCCTGTAATGCCAGTATACTAAATACTATACTATTTCAGTATACTAAAATAGCCTAAGAAATGTATTGGGAAGAATTAAGTTGAAATGAAGCTTTCCCCCCCTCCCTTATTTAATATGTGCCACCAATGCAACCATTTCTGCAGTGTTATTAAATATGTTGGTAAGGTACAAAGGGTTTATGGCAGAGCCACAGGGATGAGTAATGACTTCAAAAATATGTCCCACACTAGGAAACTCAAAATTGTTGGCTTACCAAAGAGGAAGTTAGGAGATGATCTGGTCCCAGAGGGTCAGCATGAATAGAGTGAGCAAGCCTTTGACTATGTCTCTTAACCCTAGCAGATGAAAATATCACAGGAACCAGAGAATGACAAGTGACAATTAGAAATAAATCACAGGTTTTCAGCAGCAAGTCTAACTAACCATTGAAACAATGTTTCAAAAAATGGGACAGTTTTTTCAGTTGCAAGTTTTAATTTGGAATTGAGGTATTTAAAAGAGCAATAAAAACACTTTTGTCAGATAAAAAATACTTCAGAGAAATTTGTTGATCTATGTTATTTAAGAGGCTATCAAGACATCAGGAGTGATCCCTTTTGGCCTTACACTCTAGAAATGATTGGTCTTTGTTAACCGTCATCTTAACTTGTCATTTTTTCCATCAAGAAGGTGTGATGGATGGTGTTGGTGTTGCTTGAGTGCTTACAGTGATATATTGTGTTCCATTAAAAAGTGAATATCAGTTTCTCAAAGTCGGGATTGAAGGAACTTGAAACAGCAGTCCGTATTCGGACTCAGGTGTTTATCATTTCTTATCAGTGAAACAGTCTCACAACAATGAGTTCAGCAGCTTTTCATCATCAAGGCACAAAATGTCTAACTAACTTTTGTTACAAGGTCTTTTAAAACTAAACTATCCAATTAAGAAAGGACACCTAGATTATTTTCCCTTTTAACCCAATAACTGATCCCCCAAAGCCCGCAATGCAGACCTTCTGTCCAATCACAAATCACCCAAACCCAGGAAGAAGAAGATAAAGAAGAACAACCTGTCTCCACCCTAAAACCTCCATCTTGCTTAATATTTATTTCTATATTCTAAAACCCCAAACTCTCAGTTTTCCACCCTGTGATATTACACACTTCTAACCAATTACATACCCAGTAATCCCAGTACTTTCAATCAATTTTTAAAGTCTTCTCCATAGCCTCAGGTCAAATGCAGTGTTTTCTTGTGAGTCTGTGCCTTTCAGCATCCAGGATTCCAACAAGTGAAGAGGTTGGATTCAGCCCTCCAGAAAGAAAAGGAGTACAGGCTGCTCTTGCCTAGGGAGAGATCTGACATCTAAGCACCAGAGGACTGGAGAAGACGGGTAAATTTCCTAAAGACTACTAGGAAAAATCTACTGCTGCTCAAATAGTCAATGAGTTGGCTACAACCAGCCATGGACATGAGGATCTGCCTGCAGAGAGGCAGTGGGCTAGGGAAGAAATTCATATCAACCTTCCTATTTCCAGACTGTCTGAATGAGTTGCTGAGAGTTTTCCCAATTAAGAAAGTGAACTGTTCTAAATTTATTTCCATTAAAACTAAGCTCTTCTCACTAAAATTTATTCTTGGTGTTTTTTTCAAGGCCCTAATTTTGGACGAGGGTCTAGACACAAGGCCTTAAAAACTGATCAAATTAAGATACCCTTGCATGGTTTCATTGTTTATTTAATCCCCTCAATGTTTCTGGAAGTACTAAAAACTTTGATACTGCTTCTCTACTCTGTGGTGCCCATGTGACATTTTGGAAGGTCTAGAATGTTCAGAATCAAATTGTGGTCATCTTCTTCCCCAGGACAGTTATTAGTAAGGATTATTTTTTGGCCATGTTTATAATGATGTTTTGCTAGAGAGACTTTTCAGATTCCCTGGGTGACCTGAGACATTCACACCTGTCTGATCTTCATGTCCCTTAGTGCAGGTTCTCTAAACTTGTCACTCCCACTGTTTTCCTAGCCTCCCCTTCATCCTCTCTTGAGCAGATGACTCTATATGTCTCAATTTTTCTTTATCGGCTTTATTTTGTGCCTTTTGATCACCCTTATTCTCTTTCTTCTCTTATGGATCTCCAGTTGTAATGGATGTAATTGTAAGCATATTTCATCCTTCTAAAGATAGGATGCTTAAAACTAAGCACAAAAATTATTTGAAGATATATCAGCAGAACACAAGCAATTTCTCTCTGGGCCTCAAGTTAGCCAGCTGGTTCTGTGTGCCAGTGGGACCTCTTTGGTTTCAAAACCCCTCCCTGCAGATGACCTTCTGCAGAGCTACAATTGTCCACCACTTCCCACCCTGCATTTGTATTATTTGATTTCCATTTTTTGTCTAGAATTTTGCATTTTTCACCACTGAAAACTGAACACAGTGTTTCCAGACCTTTTCTTTGATATTCAAAGACTGCTCTAACCTTGCTTTCTAGCACATCTAACCTTGCAGCTCATACAACACTGATGGTGCAATTCACTCTTCAATCCACTCTTCACATTCACTCTTCCATCAGCCAAGTGGTTAACAAGAACATTGAATACCTGCCTGGGGTAGACCCAAGGAAAACTTACTTACTTGATACATACATGCTGTTTGACATTTTTGTCATCATTGCTTGAAGTGTGCTTTCCAGAAATGCTTAGCAACCACCCTAGAACACTATAATCCAAACCATATTAACCTTAAAAAATGTCATATAGGACTGTGCTTCAAAATTCTTATTTAAATCCAGACCTCTAAAAAATTGAAATGCTTACTAGTGTACACCTAGCATGCTTTTTCTTTATTTCCAGGACCTAATGTCCTCATTTCATGCAAATACCCACTTTTGCTTTGATACTATGTTTATGCTACCTTTGAACATCTAGAATGATGCAGATTTTTAACTACTGAATGGTACATAGAAAAGAGAAAAGTAACAGCTGTCTCTGCAACTACTGCTTTTCATTATCTGCATGAAAACCAGGTTATGATTTTGGTTTCTTAGGAAAACTTTCATAAAGGGAATAGTTTGGATGGGAGCTTAACACAAACAGGATAAAAACCCGCAGTGTTCTAGTAATAATACCATGCATTTATAAAATTATTTTCTTTAAGACCTTTTATAGATCTTCTATAGTAATTGTACTTAAATATGCCTAAATGGATAAAGGAGAAAGAGTGATCCATCATAACTTTGAACGGGGCAGAAAGATGTAAAGGCGAGAATTGCAATAGGAAAACTCCTTTAAATCTTTCATGAATGGTATTCCACATGCCCTGAATTGTATATTGATATCTTGGGAGACTAATAATAACAATCTGTATCAGTTGCAGTGTCATTAGTTGCAAATGCAACTGATAGAAGAAGGAGAATGAGCACAGTAATTCCCTGTGGGAGCAGCAAAAACATAAACTGTGGGATACACTCATCACCCTAGGGAAATTGTTGTTACCTGCTTTCGACACATCAAGAATAATGGGGCTGTGAATTGGGTGGATAAAGGTGGTTATAATCCTCCTAAAGTGTAAGACCTCCTGCTTCTTGTCCTTGTTGTACCTTTGCAATGCTTGTATTCTATTCCCACAGAGGTTCCCAAAAAATACATATCATCCTACTGCACAACTCACCAATACCCCTTGCTTGGGATCCCAAATGCTCTATTCCTGTTATCTAATTCTATCAATATGAGAGGTGCAGTCTGGTTGCTCTAGGATTTACCTCTGTCCTTAGTAATGGAGCTGCAGTCAGTAAGAAGCTGGTATCTGGGATCTGGGGACCATAGCATACATACATTAACTTCAAATTACTGAAAACTCTGCACTTTCAGCTGCCGAGGATGAAATTCAAATGTTTCAGCTGCTGAGAATGAAATTCAAGACTTGAGGTACTCTATAAGTCCATTGGTCTTGCTTTGCACTTCTGAGATCAGCTCAGCATCTCAAAGTTTTGCATGTCAGTCACACCTTCCCTTCAAGGCAGGCATTCACTGTCATCAACTAGTTTATGAATCTGAGAATGCAGGTCTTTCACTGGCCCCTGGTGTCACAATCTGAAATTTATTGATTCACAAACCATTGACACTGACTTGGTCTATTTTCTTTTCCATCAAAGTCCAAGCCATGGTGTGAGCAACTACCTAAGTTCAGCTAAGAAGGATATTTAGAGGTATTCAGCCTTTGCTCTGAGAAATACGTGACTGAACAGGCTTCATTATTCCCCTGCAGTGTTAGCTAGGTGTTAAACAGCAGGTGAATGCCTTGGCATGTCTTCAGAGAAGCACTGTGGAAAGGCCAAATAGCTTTACTGACAGAAGCAGCATCAGACTGCACTTTCAACCTGTGTATATTTGGCCTCCCCTTTCAGACCCTTCTCCTCTGAAGTTTTTCCATAAGGACTCCTATATTCTACAGCAGATTAAGATCAGTATTTCTCCTTTGAAGCAGAGGTGCTGCCTCAGCTGAAGGATTTATCTTTACATTTCCAAGAAGAGAGAACTTCACTTTAATTTTCTGTATCCTCCTGCTGTTAGATCAAGAGCTTGATCAGTAAGAAGCTTATTGAGATAAAAGTAAAATAAAGATATAAAGCATTACAGGTCCTGTCCAAAGAACTGTCAAGATTTCAGCCCAGTCACCTTTTCTGCTGACCATCAGTAAAGGGAGGTATCCTTGCATCAATAGTGCACCTTTCTGTGCAAACAACAGTTTCACAAGTGTTTTAGCTCTAGCTGTGATTGTCAGAAAGGAAGTGTCAAACAGGATGCAATCAGACAGTTCATAAAATGGGCAAGATTGTCTCACCAGAACATTTACAGTGAGGTGAACTTACCATTGTTGCTAAAACTTTGTCCAAATATATTCATGTATGCTTAGTCTGGGGCTTTGGCAGGAAGCTTTAATGCAGAAACAGCATGCCCTTCCGTCCTCCATGTGTTTGAAAGCTCTTTTGGTGTGAGTCATCGGAATCCTGTGGTTTGTGTATCCTGAGAGGAGAAGAGTTCTCTGTGATTATCAGACACTATGAAAAAGCAGCAGTTTGGAAATAAAATGATAAGGAAGTTCGTTATTTCATAGGAAATGTCTACTAATAACTTTTTTTCCTTATTTCTCCTATTGGCTTACTGTCATGTGTGAAGGTCTTGTGAGTGTACACAGTCCTCTCTAGTTTGGCTTCAGAGACAAGTGTCACTTTGCAGAAGTGCTACTGATTGATAGAGGGCAGCTCTGCGTATGAACTGAAGAAATTACGATTTAGAAAACTACACTCCTGAATAATGGTCTAATTCCTGAACTGATGTGCAGATGTGTGTCACTGTGTGATACTCTTCAGTAGCTGTCAAGGTGTGTCTTATCTTACAATCTCACAGCAAGGTGTCCATTGTTATGACCTCTGTTAGTGCCCCAGTGACACACAACAGACTAAACCAAACATGCTTCCCCAAAGTGGTATGGATTTCTTCTTATGCTTTCTCAAGGTGGTTCTCAGCAATTTTGTTTATCTTTATATCCTGCTAAATCAGTGCCCTGTTATTGTCTTGTATTGCTGTGACAGAAAACATGAACAAAATATTCAAATGGGATGAAGAATTAAAAATCTGTGTCTTTTCCCATCTCCTGTTATGCCCAGAGTGAAGTTGTCACTATGTGGGATCTCCAACCTTTAACAAAACTATTTCACAAAAGAGCTTTAAGAGAATGCTCTCACTGACACGTTTGGGATGTATTTGCCCAATGGGCTCATTGAAGCAACAGGAGTACCCTTGAGAAAACTCTTCTCTTCCTGGAAGAATAAACAAAGAGGCATAAAATAACCCCATAGAACTAATCATTGCCGATTAGTTCAGCAAGCTCGTGAAGCTAAGCAACATGTAGAAGAACTGTGGTTTGTGAGTTTACTTAGAAAAAGAAAGGTCTCATAACCTTTCCAAAGATCTTTAATCCCACAGGAGGCCTTCTAATAATAATTTAGAGAAAATGCAAATTCTAGGAAGCATCTGGAACACACGGAAAGCACATATAATATTTGAATAATTATTTACAGAGTCTGTAGGCTAAACTTGAACTGATGTCCTTAGTATTCTTTTTCTGTATTTAAAAGGATCATTTATGAATAGCAGTCGAGTTGCTGTTTTACTGGAGAATGTGTGCATGCCACCTCTTATCCCCTTCCCCAGCACACAGGCTCACTAGCATCAGCAATAACTCTGTGAAGGATCTGAAGACCACAGCAGTGTTGCAGTGGTATGGACTTCAGCTATACAGGTATTTAGACAAAAGCAACCAAGCCCACAGCATTTAAATGGCCACTGTGACATATTAATTAAGTAGGAGCCTCTTACTGTGTGAATAAGATCAATAATCTACCCAGTGTAGTAAAGTGTGTTGTAGCTTGAAGTAATAACTGCTTTTTCTTTGTGTTATGTGCCTCAGAAGAAGCCTATTGTCCACACAACCTTTATCACAGCCACTTTATCAATAAAAATGCATGTCACTTCTAGAAAATATGATTGAAATTCAGGGTTATAAACTACTGCCAAATCTTTTTATGGCTACAGGACATCAATGAGGTCAGTCTCCAGTAAAGTAAAATATAATTTATGTGAACATCTGGGTGACATCCAAAGTCTTTGGTTAAATAGAATTACATGAAGAAGAGAGCTGCAGCCAGTAAAATACTGGTAATAACAAAATAAAGTACAGTTGGTGAAATTCTTCTCAGATGAGGTAAAAATGACAGACTACCCTTTAATTTTCATTTGGGCAGTGTTTAATTCCAAACCCAGCAATTTAGGGAAGCGAAACCTAAAAGATGGGTGATCTGGAAAAAGGCAAAAATTTGTATGAAGCATTACTCAGGAGAATGCAAATGAACTCTGTTTAACCCAGGGCCCTGTGTAACTGGGATTCCACTACAGAGGAGAGAAAAGTTATTTACAGGATATTGATTAATTCTTAAATTTAATAGGGACTCTCCATAAAACTCACAAGACATACACAGAAAACCAGTCACATGCTCTATTAGCCTTCTTCAGTAACATTAGAAAATGTAACACCTGATTTCCCACACAGAGACTGATGTACTCAAAATGTACTTCAACATTAGCAGTGTCTTAGCTGTTCATTGCACTTCCAGACATATATAAGACTCACTTTTGCAATCCTATCGACCATTTGGAAATCATGTGCCAACGTTTACCACCTGCATCACATACACTGGGGAAGAATTTGGCATGAACTGGTTTGCAAGCTATTGTAGACTTTAGAGTAATTTCAAATTATATATTAAATGGCAGATCAAGAAAATAAAAGCCTTGGATATGTGTATAAACAACAGTGTCTGATCTTGTCATATTTTATTGCTATGCAATTAATTCTAAATCACAAACTACAGAGTTCCTTCCTGTTTTGCATAAAGTATTTTCCTGCATTCTCTTTCCAGTATTGAGTGAAGTCAGGAAAGAAGCTTTCACCACTACATGGAATTTGTTTCATTGTAGGAAATTAAATAGCAGAATGCCTCAGAAGAATTAGAAAACCTGATTGTGTGCTGATATGAGTGTGCAGATATGTTTGATTTAGGTTCAATAAATATTGCAGTAAGTCATGGTGTTTTATCAAAACAGGCCTTGGTATTGACAGTCTCAAAGGTTAATGAGAATTACTCAAGCTCTGGACCGCCCCAAATAGCTGACATATATTGGTGGGGTCCTTTTTTCCACACGTCCACCAGACTGACATTTTTACGACTCCTTATCCCACTCAGAAATAATATTCATGGAGGATTCGCTTCCCTTCTGTAGGTTTTCTCAAAGTGGAAAACTTTAGAACTCATGTTAAAGATATCAAGTGTATTGCTGAAAGGAGGAAAATGAGATTTGACTCCAAGCTCTCACCTTCCTTACAAGCAAGATAACAAACAGAAAAAATATTTGTATGAATGGCATGATTACATGTGCCTTCTGCTGTTAATAAAGTGGTGCAACCCACTATTTAGGGTTTTTATTGGTAGCAGTTGAAAGCCTGTACAAATTGCCAGCTGATGCAGAGCCCCTGGAGATAGCTTGTGTTTAGAAGGCGTTTAGAAGGACAATACACTACATTTTATGGTAGTTATGGTATACTTACTTTTATGTACAACATACTATGTCCATTTCTTTTGGAGGATTTCCTTCATAGTGAGATTATATTCCTACCAATAAAGGTGTTCCTCTCAACATGCCTTGCAGATGATAAGTTTTGCTGAAATCTATTTTTTTTATGTTTTTAAAAATTAACTGCAGGTAGGAACATGAAAATCCTACTAATTTTGAAACAAGCCCAACCAGAGTGGATTTCCTACAGGGCATATATATTTACTTATGTAGTTTCTTGCTACAAGCAAAATGTCTGATGCTCCTGTAAATAATCAAAGCAAACCTTCAATGAAAAAAATTTTAAGCTTTTGCTGAAATTCTTCTTACAGCCATTCAGCTTCATCCATAGAATGATCTTTAATCTATCTTTGGTCATGGTCTTATAAGATTCTCTCAAGGCTCCCCACCCCAGGCCTTGAATTTTTGTTAAACAGAGAAAGTCTTTCTACTGTCAGCGCCATGAATATCTCTGACTTGGATTTGGATCACCTGTCCTCCTCACAACCTTCAAATCTTCCTTCTTTTCACTAGGCATATCAAATTCAAGAGTTCACAAAATATTTTTCCTGCCTTTCCCCACACTTCTTCCTAGGTGTCTGACCAGTTTCCACAGCAGAACTGGAGATCCCTCCTTTCCTCCAAACAAACTGTTTCTCCAGGCTTTCCATCAGCTTTCCCAAAGCACCAGTCTTCCTCAGTAAAAGGCTGTCTCCATCTTGCTCATTTGTACATTGGACAGAGCAAGGGTAAGAGCTTCTAGTTAAGAAAGGCATGAGACATGCAGTGTCCAGAAAGATGAGCAGAGACAGCCACAAGTGCACTCTGTAAAAGTGGAGAAAGGAAGCAAGGGTGTTCAGCAAAGTGCAATCAAAGTGTGAGAAGCAAAACCAAGTCAACAGTTAATGTGAAGGCGAATAAAGAGTTAAGTTTACAATTTTGCCCTGGGTGTCTGAGTGCAAATCAGTTTGCTTTATGATTAAGAATGTTCTTTTCAGGTGTCTATGAGAGGAATGTGAAATTCAGCAATAGAAAGATGAATCAGAGTCTGTTGTGGTTAGTTTGTAAATTCCCAGTGTATAGTGTAAGATAACACCACTCCAAGCCCTGAATTCCTCCATTTTGAGGAAGTTCAAAAACAGCACCAAGGCAAGCTATTTCTGCACATATGGATGTACATGCCCTGAAATCATGGAAAAAATTCCCTGTAAAGCAGGATCTGAAAGACTCTGTGAGAGAGCAAATGGGTCACAGGGAAATTATTATACAGCCCAGTAACTATGGAAGTGCCTTATTGTGGGTTGCTTAATACATGACAGTTGATTTTTGTAGAAGACAGTTCTTGTGAATAACAAGAAAGAAAGGTATCTACAAGAAGGATTTGAAGTGTATAAAAATAATTCTGGTGAGATCAGTCACTCAGTTCAGAAGTATTTGGCATATGTCTCCATAACGTATATATGAAATTCTAAGACTCACGGTAACATAATATTTCTATTAATGCTGCATTAATTGGTGCAACAGATGACAGAGAACACTTTAGTTCTAACATTTAGTTAGAACATTTAACATTTTTTAAAGATTTTAGGTTTAAAATCTTGTCACTAATTTAGGTGTTAGAAACCACAATACCTAAAGACTTGTAAAATACAGATGATTTCCCTCAACATAACTTCAGACACACAGACACTCAAGGGAAAATAACATAAAATAAACAGTGCATTAAAGACATTTTAGGAGGGTAGTACAACAAATGAGATTATGAAATATAGGAAATCTACCTGCAGTGTGTTAGATTAATAACCACTGACCGCTTTCTCTCATGTTAATCTTAAAAGTGTAAAATTGTATCCTTTCTGTTGTGCCCTGAAGCACTAAGTTGTACAGCGTTAACAAGAAAGCCTGATTTAAAAGTTTAATAAATATTAAACCTTCTATATTCTTGAATGTCTTTGGCCTTAAATTATTCAATTGATTCTGCCTTACAGTCTCCTTATTTTCAGTGACCAATTCCCCCAGGCAAAGAAGGAAGACTTTGTGTTTGGAAGTTGGTGATAGGTTGAGAAGAATTATTTCAGTAGCTGAAGTGGGAACTAGAGGACACTTACATACTATGTCCTGTCTCTACAACCCAGGCTGCAAGTTTCTTGTACATTTTAACCTGAAAGTTATTAGCAACCAGAGTTTGCAGCTCTGAGCTGCCCAAGACCAACCTCAATGAGAAGTGAGCTCTTTTCCATGCATTTCACACTCCATCTAAGTCCATAAATGGGGCTATCTGCTTTACTGGGGGATCCTCATTCAGAAGCTGCACTCAAACCACACTGGAACATGTGCTATTGCACATGTGCATGTTGTTATGGGCCAGCCAGGTACTCTTTATTTCCCATTAGCACTGTTTTGAGGCAGCAATTTCATTTAAGTGGTGGAAGCACTAGAAAAATAAGCTATTATAATATTCCTCTGTTTATGACTGAAACTATGTGTCGTCTGCCTTTGATCTGAAGCTGGACAAAACACATTGCACTCTTTTCTGCCCATTGCATTGGTTTTGCTGTTGGCAGTATTTACTCAAATCCTCAAACAGCCATATAACAAACAGTCTTTTGTTTGATACCACACTCTACTTTCTCATCTGTTCTTGCTTTCAATGCCAGCTTGTTTGTAGTATATTGATATGGTAACTTTTTACTGATCTAACAAGACACTGTCTGCCTGGCAGTAACATGAGGCAACAAAATTCCCTCCCCATATGCAGCAACATTTAACCTGCTCAGCAAAGGAAAAGACGTTTGTCTGAAATGCAGAAGCACAGGTCTGTGGTGGAGGCTGTGTGACACTTCAGTGGAAACCTGAAGTACATTCAGAACCTGTGGCACACTCATGGCACTTGAAGTCAGGGAGATAAAGCAAAATCAGTTATCACCTCTTCAGGACAAGGATCCCTGTGTTTGGGTATGAGAACAAAATTTCAGTCATAATCAGAAAAGTTATTCCAAGTTAGGACTGAGTGATTAATTCACTTTTGTCATGCTGACTGAACGGGAAGAACTGCTGACAGAACAAGGAATAGAAATTAAATAAAGTCTGACTGAAACAGAACTACTTTCTGCAAAGCAAGCCAAGAATTAACCCAGATTTATTTGGGTTCTTTTCAAAACCAAATATTTTGCATATTTCTAGTATGCATACTATGGTTCTTTTGTTTCCTCTTCTTCTTAAATTAAGTAACATTTTCAAAGTAAAACAAACAAACAAACAAACAAAAACAAAGCCCACAAAAAAACCCACCAAACAAAAATCAAAACAAAAAACCCAAGCATGCCAAAAAGCAAACTGTGGAGAAGTTTTAAAAATCTTCCTGTGCTCTTTTCTGAGACAAATTTTGATGATTTAGTGCATGATTTGTGAATAGCTCTAGCTCTGTTCCAGCCACTTGCTTGTCACATGCAATACTGAAAGACACTTCAGTATTATCTGTGGTGCACAGCAAGAAAAGAGAAACCATCTTACTTGAAGAGCTATGTGTCAGTTGCTACTAATTTCCTGCAAAAGTGTAGCTTAAGCCTATCCACCAAACCACTGTTACTTGTACTATTCCCAGCTCAATTAGTAGTGTTCCTGCTGCACAGTACTTCAGAAGATGCTCAGGCAGTCTGTTGATCTTCAGGGAAACCCCTAGATTTCCTTCCTTAGTGTTCCTTATTATTCATGGGGATTTCCCGGTCTGCTGCAGAAAAACAAGGATCAAAGTGTTTTATGTGCTGTCTCATGTCTCCAGATTCTTTATCTCACTTAAATGCCTAAAGAAGTGAGTGGCCATAAATAGAATTCTTGAAACACTAGAAGTGGGAGCAGCACAAGCATATTTTACAAATTGTTTTATTAAAACAACATTAAAAATACCTTAAAGTTTTGGGAGTCTTTTTCATACTACAGGGAATACCGGGGAGCAAAGGAAAGTAAATCTTATAATTGTACTTTTTTTTTTTAGCAAAGTAAGTAGGAGAGAGACAACAAAGCTAGGAAGACATCTTAAAGCAAAATGAAATAGAGACAGGCCGGTGTGCAGTCTTTGAGATCTATGTGATCAGCCTGTTTAATTACAAAGTGTTCCATAACACAGATTGTTCAAACAAACAGGGCATTGGGCTATAGAGAGGATTTCTGCCCGTGTTGCTTGTTAAATCCAGCAGGAGAACAGCCCAGGTTTGATCTGGGTTTTAGGAGTCACAGGTCTCCCCTCCATGCATGCAGTGTGGTGGCCCTTCCTCCGACAGTTCACCAAGATGGTTAAATAAGTGCCATGTTTAATGCAACATACACTTCCCTTAAAAGTAGTAGAAAAGAATGTGGTACACAGAGAAGGTATTTTCACAGGCAGTGGCTGATTGATACCTTGTCCTCCAACAGCAACTATGTTCAAAATGCTGACTTTCTGTCACTGCCTAGACACACTACATGTGCTAGGTAAAAAAAAGACTCAGACACAAACTTGGCCAGAACATACCCTGCATACCATTAACCAGTCCTTGACAGCTCTGAATTTCCATTTACCTGTTGAACCTTGTATTTGAGATAGGTATTAGTTATAGTTAGGGTAAACAAATATTTAAATATTTAAATTAATATGTGTAATGTTGCTGTTACAGTCCATTGGAGAAAGGAACTCCTTTTGGCTGTAAAACTTATTTGCTTATGTGTTTATGCTTATGTGAAATTATGATGAAAGAAGTTAATTTCCCACCAAAGTCTGATGTTAGTAGGACTGACCACATCTCTGTCTAGCAATACAGTGTTTTTACTCCCTGCTGATTTAAAACTTAGAGGTTTTTCTTGATGAATCTCATAGAATTTTGGTATCAAGTTAAAAGACAAGAAACCTGTGTGCCTACACTACTGATCATATTGTTCAGTTTTTCAGCAGTATAGGGATGGTTGCAGTCCATCTGAATATGTGCGAAACCCCCTTTGTTTGTCCTTAACTAACACACATGTGCCTGTAATCACACCTAGCTTTTTAAAACATGAGGAATTTGAAAATGAAAGAAAGGTAACAATTTTCACTGTAGATGAAAATCTGTCATCATAAGGGACGAAATTTACTGGGGTCAGCTGAAATATGGTGAAAGAAATTTCAGAAAAGCAATGCTCATATTTAGGAGTAAAGACAGCAAATATTAAGTAACTATGGTTTTTTATATTTTGAGAATAATGGGCCAAGTAAACCTTAGTAAGTGAGATTTCAATGGAGTTAATCATAGGCTTGATGACCATTTTCCTCTTAAGTTTGATTCTGCTGAGTTCTAAATGAAAAAACCCAAAAAATTACAGTTCTGTGCTAAAGAATTAGTGGAATTACACAGGAGCTAGTTGTACATATCTGGGGAATCTGAGGGCTGGGACTGCTTGGGACAGAGATGCCTTAAGAAATCTAACTACACAGCATGTTGTTCCCAGGCTATGGAGAGATGCTGGAATATGCTCTTCTCCACCCAGAAGAGCCACGGGAGCAGAAGGCTCTCTCCTTTGTTTCACTTCTATTCCTAATAGAAGAGAAGACTCCCATTTAGACTCCCAGCACTCTGTGCTGATGAAGAAATGGAGCTGCAGAGCTGCCTCTCTGGTGGCACTCTCTCAGGTCCCTGTAGTGGACAGCAGTGATATTGCCAGACTTATGTGCTGTTAGGGGGACTGAAGCTGGGAAAAAAACCTCTCTCTTGCTCTATTGGTGGGTGCTCTGTCCAAAAATGAACATAGGAAATACACTGTTCAAGTCAGATTTAGCAGTGAAATATGCATTCAGACGTCATTCCTCCAATTTCAGAAATTATGAAAACAAGCTTCACTTCTTTTAGATAACAGAAGTGGTGAGAAAACTTATCATTAAGACGAACCCTTCAGTGTGGCCAGATGGGACAGTAATGCAAAGATTAAGAAAGCAAAGCTGCCCAGCTGCCTGATTTGCTGAAAGGTGAACAGTAAAATTGTTACAGCATTGTACCTCATTTCTTGGAAAGATGGATGCTGATGTGCTTCATTTGTTGTCATCCAGCTTGTTCACTTTATGCTTTATCCTGATGAAGGATGTAGATACAATTTCGGCAACTTTTCCAGTCACCTTTTTTCCTGTTCTACACTGGCAGAGAAAAAGTTTAAGGGGCTGGGACACAATGTGCTTTTTCCAAATGACAACACTAGATGGTGTCCCTACACTTCCCAAAAAACGCACACAGCCTAGCCTCAGCCTGGAAATCTCAGAAACAGTGAAAATAGTGGAGTGATATGATGTGATATGATGTCATGTATGATGTGTGCACGCGTCTCTGTGTTTTAATCCTCACATGCTATTTATGTCCTTGGTTAATGACATGTGAAGCTATTTTCTCTGTAAGTCTCTGATAATAACTATTTTAAGCACATGAATGCTTTTCCTTTCCTGTTTTCCCCAGACACCCACACGGAACTGGAGGACAGTTAATTTGAGGATGTTAATGCTAATTCCAGAAGACGGGACAAATGTTAGTGGTTCTGGTCCCAGTCAAGTGAATGCTGTCTGTGTAAATTCTCATAATCCAAGTTACCTTGAATTCCAATGTAGAGTTTGTGTGCATGTGTCTCTGCCAGACTGAGACCTGCACGTCCACAAATGTCTCTCTAACAAAATGCTTTCTACACACTATGCTGAATCTAAAGCACTAAAGATTTGACCCTTTGTTCTCTCAGAGAGCAATATAGAACTTCATTTGTGAGAGAAAAATCCAATCTGAAAATTTAGATATGAAGGGCTTTTCACCTTTGTTTTATAGTGCTTTTTGGTGTTTTTGGGATATTTTTGGATTTCACAGCAAGGAGCGGGGAAATTGCAGGAGGACATGAAGATTGCAGTTTGGTCAAATGAGGAATAGACATACTGAACGCCTTCTGCAGCACCCTGCAAGCTCTTTCTCCAAGGCAGGATCGCCTCAGCTAAGCTGGATCTTGCAGCTAGTCTGGTTTATTCATCTGGGAACTCTCTGCTGCTTGCACATCGCTGAAGAAACTGATGGGAAGAGAGTGACAGAGACTAAAGCACAGATAGGTCCTGAACAGTGTCTTGCTGTGAGGAACACAGAGCAGATGACACATCTTCTCAAGCTTCTCTGTAGTAGTGCTGTAAATTGCAGTGTCCTCCCCTGATGGTGCAGTGGTGGGGCAGGGTGACAGCCTTGGAGGCAAAGCCAGAATTGTGCTTCCAGTGCCCAGGATAAACCGCAGCCAGTGGCTGAGCTGGGTGTGTTTTGGTTCAGCTTCAGTGCATGGCTGGCACAGCCAGGCGTGCTGAGGGCTCCCTCCCCACTTCCCATGCACCTGGGCCATAAAAGCCCTTTGCATGCCTGTGTCAGGAGCATCAGAGCATAGTTAATTCCTCTCCTGCTTGTGGTCAGATGGTAAGCCCTGCTGAGGCCAGGGCTGGTGCCACCTGAACAGCCTCCTGCTGTTCATAGAGTCTTGCACTTGGTGCTCTGGGGTTAAACTTCCTTCATGAGGAAGGAAGGTTCCTTCATGAGGAATAAATGAGAGGTTACTTGAATGAGATGATTGTTCTGGACCTCAAGGGGATATGAAGTAACTGCTGCAAGGAGAGGATGCTAACAAGCTGTGCAGCTGCTTCCCCTGGCAGCATTCAGTGCTGATATTAGCAAACATCACCAGTTTGCTAATACTGGATACTCACCAATATCCTCTGGCTAAGGATATGGTGAGTTTTAGGGTTAGGTTTTTGGGAAGATAGAAAGAGTGAATCTGGGTAATTCATTTTTGTTTTAGATGGTGGAGTCAGATTAAGGTTGCGAAAACAACATGATTTGTTCACAGTATACTTAGGAATAGAAGGTGCTGATGTCTTAGAGGAAGTGACTGTGCTGGTTACCAATATATTGGTAAAGACTGACAGCTGCCTTAGGAAATGAGAAGGCATGAATGAAGTGCAGGCTTCGTTTATATCCAGCTGTTTGTTTCCTTGTTGCCCTTTTTTCCAAATGAATAGGTAAACTCTAAGGCTGGGACTACAGCCTGGGTTACTAAAGTACTCTGAAAAGTAGAGGTAACCCTAATTCAGGACTATTTTTAGATAATAACACTGATCAGTGTCAGACCTGGGCTAAAATAGCTCTCAATGAGTGAACTATTTCTTCTTTGAAAGGGATACCATGGGGAGATGCAAGAAAGGACTGGCATATCTGTGAAATTGGTCTTCTCTGCTGTGCTGAAAATTTCCCTATTTATGTCCCTGACACTCTTCAAAAATGCAATTCTAAGCCTTGGTAGTTGAAACTAACTTTACTTCTTATCTTTTGAGCTCTTGGCATGTTCTTGGTGCTTGTGTACAGGTCCACAAAGACGCAACTGGCCACGGACAAATCAAAATAATGAGTGACATGCTCCTAGTTGTACATTTCCGCAAAAAGTCAGAGAGGACCTCCTTATTTTGCTGAGTGAAGCATGTGTAAGCAGGATTCACAGGAATTTTCTCTCTCTTACGTTTCCATTGTCACAGGTTTTTCTTATCCATGTGTGCCTAAGAACAGAGGACAGATGTATATTCTGAAAATTCACCAAAGACCTATCAGGAGGTGTGTGTCTGTGTATCTATGTGTCTGTGTGTCTGTGTGTCTAAGTACAACCATGCAAAAAGTGGTGACTTGTTTAAAGGCCTGAAAGGCCCTGCCATGTGGATTTCCAAAAGTTAGATGAACAAGGAAGGGAATAAAATAGAAATACAAGCACTCTGCAATTGTTATATTGAACACTCAAATGGAAAAAGCCAGCTTGGATAAGGCGATATTTCATAGAAAAAAGTGCCGTAACTTGTCTTTTGCTGCTCTGTGTGACTTTATGAGAAATAAATAAAATATTTAGAGGTATAGCTGGTTAGATAGATATCTAGATAAAGAGCCAGACACTGTCCATCAGTGCCCAGTGAAAAGATAAGAGACAATGCACACAAAGTAAAATAAAGGAAATTCTATTTAAACACAATTACTATTTTTTGCACTGGAAAGGTAATTCAGCACAAGAGTCTTCATTCTAGGAAATATTAAAAAAACTGAGTGGAAACAGGCTTTGACAACATGGTTGACCCTATTTTGAGCAGAGACTTGAACTAGGTAATTTCCAGAGGTGCTTCCAACCACAGCCATTCTGTCATTCTGGGAAATAATTTTTCATACAAAATAACTTTTACGATTCTAGATTAACCACAGCAATAAAAATGAAGAATGCTCAATACACTAACAGTAAACTGTCAAGGGAATTGCAAACCTTAGAAATTTAAAAATCTATGATTGAGATTTTAAGACCAGTGTGTCATAAGTCTGTCTTGAGACCTCACCATATGACCCATTTGGGTATATATTAATTTGCAAATCTGTCTTTTTGGTCCTTGGCTTATTTTGAAAACTTGATCAATTGGCTTATTTTGGAAAACATACTTCAAAACTCCTATTTTCCTGGAGTTGCATGGAAATCGAGCTTTGTGATGAAGTTCCACTCTGAACTATTGAGCACTTTTTGCAGGCATGTTTTAATGGCTTGGTGTGGTACCAACATGCATGAACTGCTACTTGATTCAACATTAACTCTGACAGAAATAATTTATCTTCACAGTACTTTATCACCTGGTGTAGTGATACTTAAAATGATTAGCTTATTGTTTTAGGCTTTATGATTTTTTTCAGAAGAGCATTTAGAGCCACAAACCCAGTAAAAATAGTCACACTTTTTGTATTTCAATGTTTTATTCTAGAATTGCTTTCTTAGAAGGATAACAAACTGACTCCTTAATTTCATTTTTCATTAAAACATCTATGATGTCCACTCATCACATTAACAATTCTTGTAATTATAGTATTTCAAAGTGCAAGATTACTTTCCCATATAGAGTTATGTCATTGTTATGTCATATAGAGACTGATCAAGAGCTCTGTGCAATGATGAGCTCCAAGGGGTTTTTTGGTTTGTTTTTAGTTTGGGTTTTTTGTTTTTGTTTTTTGTGATTAGATGTATTACATTTGAAAAAGAGCCCTGCTTCACTGCTGGGGGATATACACTCAGTCCGTATCAATAACATCTTACCTGAAACAAAAAACGCATTGCGCTGCTTGATTCATGTTCCTAGCTAGGAAGGTCTGGCCCCTGTGGGCAATCATGTCCTCAGCAAGTGCCTTTGCCAAACGCTGCAGGTGAGCTCCTGGTCCATACTCCTGGTAAGACATGGGCCAGCAGTGCCTGCACCACGGGAGCAGGGAACATGGAAGCTGTTGCCTCCTCATTCCTCACAAGTCTTTCAAATCTTCCACACTCACAGCCAACTTCTTGAGTTTTGTTCTGTGGGGAGGACCTTGCCTAGTAGATATGTTAAAACTAGCTGCGTACAAGCCACTCAGACCAGTATGCACCATTGGTTTCCTAGTTTCTGAGCTCATAATCCATAGCATATCACAGATTCCTGTGATCACAGTCCAGAGCATTATTATCTATTTATGAAATACACTAGCAAGCAGAAGTGGGTCAGCAATTACAGATTGATGTCAACACAATCTAAATGCCTTGTTTTAACAGTGACACTCCTTTCACTGAGTAGTTAGACTTCATGCTGTGGCACTTCTGTAAGCCACATTTTAGTGACTGGGCAGTGGGATCATGGGGGAATTCAGGAAGTGTGAGAAGTTGCTGGGTATTGTTAATTGAATGATAACTAGCCTTCATGCTTACGTGAGAGATTTTATTGGACAATACCAGTGTATGCTGTCAGGGTGGAACACCACAGAGCTGGTCATTGCTGAGGGATTTTGGGATTCCTTCTCTACTTGCTACTTCATTACAGGTCAGGGATACATCCACTGAGGTCAGCGACATAGCATTAGTGGAAACATAGTCTGAGAGGATAAACAGGGGTTAAAGGACTTGTGAGACCCATGTGAGTCATCCTGTGCTTAGGCCAGTGGCTAAGGAATTAAAAGACTTAGGAGGAGAGGCTGAGGTCACTCAGTTTGTTCACCTGGAGAGGAGAAGGCTGAGGGTTGACACCATCTCAGTCTACACCTTCCTTAAGGGGGACAGCTGAGGGGGAAGTGTTGATCTCTCTCTAGTGACCAGCAATAGGACTTAAGAAAAGAGAATGAAGCTGCATCAGGGGAGTTCAAATTGGGACATTTTTCTGGAACCTTTGGTGCTGGAGTAAACATCTAAGTATGCATGCTCAGTTTAAGCATTTTCCATTCATTCATTCATTCACTCATTCATTCATTCACCCACAGATGAAGCCAAAGGAGGGTCAATCAGGCACAGTTATGTTGATACATGCAAACTTACTGACATGAGCAATCTTATTGTGTCAGTGTTGCTGTGCTTGAGAAGGGTGGTAGAGCTCTCACTGACTTCCACAGGAGCAGCTTTTATCCAGCTGGATTATCATGTGAACAACAGTTTGATGCAAACAAATCCATGCTGTACATGACTCCAGTGGCAGTGGCACTGCACTCTGTACCTGAAGTCTGTGTTTATCAGCTGAGCACCTGCTTTACCTGCAGTGTGGAGGAACCAGATATTTGCATGGGTGTAGGTGGGCTTCAATTTCATGGAAACACTTGATGTGCAAGAAACTTAGCCTCAAGGCACCCACGTGGTCAGCAAGACTGTGCCAAATGGACACCAGACTGAGAGGTAAAAATATGACACCCCATGTATCATGATTTACTTAACAAATTGAGCACCCATCAAGACACGGGGTTCAGGCTGTTCAGGCTGTTCAGGCTGCTCCTCTTCACATGTGTCTGTCAGTCTGCACTGCAAAAAGAGATATGAAACTTTCTTAATGGGCTCATGTCCTTAGACTGAAAATGTTTCACAGTTTTTACACTAATTCAAATTCTCATTAAAAAAGATAATTTCATAACATGGGAATGTTACGGGCAGTTCCTGTTAACATGCTTTTTCTAGGCAGAACCTGAGAGAAGTGGCATTTATTTTTCTTCAGCAGATCTCCTCAAAAACACCTACTGGGATGTACATCCCATTGTATGCATATGCATAACTTTGAGAAATTGGCGAACAGAGCATTCTCTATCTAAAGTGTATGAGAGACAATGATGAGATTAGCAACAAACCCCACCTAGTGTGTCCTATGAAGTTTGTTTCATCGCTCCTTTGCACATCAGGCATTATGCATGTATTTTTACATTTTTGCTATGGCCACAGGTAAGTTCCATGATGTTTGACTTGGCTGATAATTATTGCTATTTCCTATTCATTACTTTATATGGCAGGGAGTCCTTTTGGCCAGTCAAACCTGTGAAGACTTCAATGCACATTAATCAGTAGAACATAATTCCTTTTTGCTACCTATGGGACACAAGTGTGCTGAATACTATGGAGAACATATAAGATCATTTCAGAGATTTACTTTCCAGTATGAGCCTTCTAACAAAAAAATCAGACATTAAAATAATTGAGATAATGAAGATTTGGGCATCTTCAGCTGCTGTCAGTCATAAATGCCTCTTATCATTCTATTGCACTAGTTTCTAGGATTAAAACAATTTCATTGGGCCAACAGCTCCTGCAATATTTTGGAGGACTGTGCAGTACCAAATGCCTATTGAAAACCAGTACTGGAATATTATACATGTTAGTTGACAAAGACACTTTAGAAGTCTTGTGAAAAATAAATTTAGCTCCCAGATGGGCAAGGTTTATCAGTGAGCAGCACTGAACAGCCCTGCTGTTCATAAGACACAAAACATTAACAACTATTGTCAGCCCCCTCTGTTCTTTCCTGTTTCTTTGTATGTTCAGCTCAGGAGTTTAGTTGTAGTTTCTGTCTCGCTGTAAAGTAACACTTGACCTAAAGTACTTGAGACAAAACACACCAGAATAAAAACTGATGTTCATTTCACAAGAAAAGGCTGAAAGCATTACAGGGGATTCAAGCCTACTTCAAATGTAGTAGTATCCTGAAGGTTTGAAGAAGACAGCATCTTGAAGATTTTCCTTAAGCCAAAGATAAGAGCATCACAAGAATAATTTCTCTGTTACAAAGCTACTTATGCGCTCTGCTGAGTTCCTGACACAGAACGGGCAAATGTAATTTGAATTATTTTTTCTTCTATTTCTTGTCTTTTGGCTTGCAAAGAGTAAAAGTAAACTCCAGCATAATTGTAGTGTCTTCCAAGATCTTTGCAGGGCGTCTTCCCATGCCTTCATGAATGGGATATAAAAGTCTTCAGAAAAGAGAAAGAACATTTTAAGGTGGGCAAAATAATTTTAAATAGAGATTATGTTTTTTTTCTCAAGAAACATAACATGTCATGCAAAAAACATCACTTTGAAAAGACACTTGTTGCTTTTACAGGTTAACCCAAGGGAAAGTTCAATGGGATCAGATGGATGAGTCACCAAAGAATGAGAATGGCAGTGTTTGTTCAAAAGGTGCTTCAGACCTTTGGTTTAGAGCCAGAGACATGTGAGGATTTTGCAAGAGAGGCAGTGAAGTAACCAGTCCATCTCCTTATGTTGTTTTGAGGAATAACAATGCATTCTGCAGTAATGAAAGGATGAGGATTTGCAGCCCTCCTTCTCTGCTATCCTTGTATGCTTGTTTTCTATCAAAAACTTTATGTATTTCTCCTGCCACAACAGAACCTACCACCTGGTCTCATATGACACTAATTACAACTTAATAATTGTATTTAATTTTTTCCAATTTTTTTATTCTCTGCATGGTGGATGATTATTGAGGAACTTACAGAAATGGGCAGTTTTATAGATCACCTTAGATTCCATCTGCAGAAATAAAACTATGCTCAGAAAGCTGCCATTCATGTGACTTTTAGTCATGTGCAATTCAAGTCTTGATCAACAGAGGGAGATACAGCATTACTTATCAACACATTTCTCAGGCCAGTATACAGTCAAGTCTTCCACACAAAACTCAAGGGATTTAGCAAATCTAATTAATTTGGTATTGATGATCACAGTTGCTATATCTTAACTGTACATATAGTATTACACTCTCAGGACATCAAAGAGCTACTTTGGGTCTCAATGCCAAAGCAACCCTTGCTCTTGTGTATTTTACTTTATTCAGCATTATTCATGGAAACCTGAGGCAGGAGTCTGTGCGCATTGCAATCAAGGACATTGTGAGGAATGGAGGATCCCTGGGAAGTGAGGTAGGATGCACGCAAAGAGCAATCCTGGGAAAAAAAGCACTCTGGTTTCCCCAGGGACCTTACCTGCTGCCAGGTCCCCTTGCCCTCAGTAGCCCCACTGCTGTGATTGGAGGCAATCTAGTCCTTAAACAGAGACATCCATCCACAAGGAGCTTTCTTGCATAATGATGGAAGTAAGGTGTCTGGTATGCCTGCTTTTTAAAATTGGGATATATTAACATCCTCTTGACTTACAGAACGAAAATGCAATTACCCACTGGAAATCCTGCTGCCCCTTGCCTATTCTACTGCAGCAATCCACATGCTGCTTGGGCTTACGGCTGTCTGGCATCAGGTTTACACAACAAACCACACAAAAGGCTTTAGCAAAGATCCCTACTGACCTTTACAGCCTTTTGAGAACAGCACCTTCCTTATTTACTGTGAAACCAGAGAATCACTGAATAAATTAGGTTGGAAAGGACCTTTGAGATGATTGAGTCCAACCTCTTACCACCTCGTCAACACACCATGGTACTAAGTGCCATACCCAGTCTTTTCTTAAACACTTTCAGGGGTGGGACACCAGAGATGGTGATTCCATCACTTCCCAGGGAAGCCTATTCCAATGCCCAATAACTGTTCCAATAGACATAAGACTTAAGAGAAAGGGAAGGAAGGATATTACATACTTTAGAGTAAAAGTGGACTAGAAAAGAGTAGAAAATGAAATGCCAGGGCCTTCCTCAATACCCCTCCTTCTGCCCTGCTACCCCATCTGTCCAGTACAAGCCCATGACTCAGTGGTCTTATGTTGGCAGGCTTTAGGAAGCAGGAATCTTGTGTTGGGCTAGTACTTGCCAGTAGTCTGTTTGAGTATGTTATATGTGTGTTGCATGCCGGGTTGGTTCAGTAAGGGGTTTCAATAAATGTTAGTTAGATCAGTCCTATGTACCTCTATTTTCCCCTCAAAATGGTTCGCTCCAAGCTGTCTGCTATAGGAGCTTTCACCTGTCAATCTTGTAACCACGCCCCTTCCCCACAGAAAGTTCTGTGTCAATCACCCCACCTCTGCATTCCCATTTGTCCCAGAACCCTGTACACACCCCTGTTATGTTCCCACAGGTTGCCGTGGTCCGTGTCACCCCCTGTCATCTGTCCCCATTGGGTGAGGGGGGCTTCTGCCCCTGTTGGCCCACCCCCTATTTAACCCCATGTTCCCCCTGTCCAACCTGCCATTCTGCCCATGCGGGCTTGGGAACAGCTGCATTGTCCACTACTGCAGCCACGCAGGAAATAAACAGTTCTCAGCCATGCGGGCAGAGTGCGCCTTCTCTCGCCCTTTATCTTGCCTCAGTGTGAGGCTACGGGTGCGGCAGACCCACACGGAGGCTCAGCCCTAGAGCTCCACAGCCATGTGGCGGCCCCGGTCTCGCTGAGAAGAAGTGTGCCAGCTGGGCACCCCCAGCTGCCCGGGACCAGGGCAAAGAAAAACCGAATGCCGCATATGTGTATATGATGTTATATGTAACAGGTATAATTCGCGCCTTTTTTTTTTTTTTGCATGATATATATATAATATTAAATAATTGTTAGAATGTACTCTTTAGCATTAGAAGCCCCCCTTCTCAGGCAAAACTGAGTGTGTGTTGAAACCTGATTTACAAGCAAGGGGATGTGGCTCGCCAGGAGATGGGCCTTATCTGAAACGATATGGAGACACTCAGGCACTGATCACCATCAGGAACATCCCCCCCGCCCCGGGCCGATACATGTGAATATTCTGTTCCCGTAAATTTCATCAAGAGTTTCCACGACACCAGATTTTGAATTTCTCTGCCTTGTCAACGAGAAGGAAATCTCATCAACTTATGGGACTTTGAATGAAACAAAGGACTGAATGCCGAAATCCTGGCTTCAGGCAAAATTTTCCCTATAAAAATCACTTGTACCAGGATGGTAGTGTGGGGGCATAGAGTGAAACCTCTGCTGAGGCTGATCTCTGTGTCTTGCACCCAGCGCCGATCCCGGGCTCGGCACTGTCCTTTTCCTTGTGGCTGGCTAAGTTAGATCTCTATTGCTAAAATAAATTCTTTTTATTTTTTAAATTTGGCTGGATCATTTTTCATTTATAACAATCTTGGTGACCCCGACGTGATCTGGTTTGGGGTATCCAGGGGGTTCCCTACCCTCGATCTGGGTGGCACCTCGCTGAGTTCAGCGGCCGGACGGGGAGGAGGAATCCCACGGAACCAACCGGATTACGAAAAGCCGCAAAAGCCAAAGAAAGGAAAAAAAAAGGTGGGCCCAGAGCTCTTGGAATTCGGAGCCTAAGTCTCCGAGGCTGCAGCAGAAATTTTTCACTCATAAAATCAATGTGCATGAAGAATCCACGCGGGAAAAGGAGCCATAAGTATCGCGTGGTTGAGTGAGGCATGAGTGGGTGTGTGTGTGTGAGACATGACCTCGTCACGGGACGACAGCGGACCCCAATAAACCGCAGTTTCACTATCCCGCGAGCGAAGTGGTCGGCTACAGGGGAAGCGATAGAACTCGGGTACACTCACAACACGCATACGACCTGAAACTCGGGGGAGTTATGGGGATCCACTCACGGACAGGTCGGGGGAGGGAAGGTACGTTCTCGTGGGTTCAAGAAATTGGTAAACCTCACCGACTTCTGGACTCGGGGAGTCCAGGGAAACAGGTAAAAGAGAGCTCACCCTTCTTCCAACTGAAAACCCACAGAACGGTTCACTGTGCGGCTACTAAGTTGGCAAGGCTCGGTCGGGGACAGACCGGTTTAAACATTTGGTAAGACTTGGTCCGGGACAGGACTGGTGTATACATTTAGCACGCGAGTTACTGACTTCTTGGAACGGCTTGCAGACACCGACTCAGAAACACGGTAAGGAAAAACTTCAAACATGGGACAAAGGAACAGTAAAGTCCAGAGGAGAACTCAAGAGAAGAGTTCTAAATCTGGAAATGGTAAGAACTTAAAATCAGGGAAAAATAAATCGGGAGGAGGGGAAAAGGACGGGTTGCCTGAAATTCCAAGGGAAAGTCCCCTGGGCTGGATGTTAGAACACTGGGAATACTGCTCCTTGAGGCGGGGGAAGTCCAAAGAAAAAATTATATACTACTGTGTAGAGGTATGGGGAAACAGGGAAATTGGAAAATTCCTATACTGGCCCATTTTTGGTACCTTTGAAAGTAAGTTTTGCCAAGCACTCTCTGAACACTTATACGAAGAAGGAGAGTGGGATGATTAAGAGCTGGGGTATGCCAGGCTGTGGGAATATGCTAGCGCGCAGTTGCTCCCTATTAAGACCTCCGGCAGCAAGATAAGTTCAGGTAAAACTTGGGAACCCCTGGAAAACCTACCACCCCCATACCAAGTTCCTCCATCACAAGCACAGGTCCCGGCCGCCCCACCAACAGCACCTCCAGCTCAGTCTGCATTGCCACCTAATGCCCAAATACTGACTGCAGACGCACCGGGACCTTCTCAACACCACCACCCCCCCCCCCAACACGGGGACACAGACACACAACCGCAACTGCTTCACACTGGGGAAAACTCATCTCCTCCCGCCAGTAGAACTCGGTGTAAAGCAAGGAGAGAAAATACGGAGGATAGTGATGATGAAAGGGACAGACCTAATCTATACCCTTTAAGGGAAGTCCCAACCGCCCCCGGAGTCATCAGATTTGTAAACATTCCCATCAATACGGGGGATGTAAGGGCTTTTTAAAAGGAGATGGGGAAACTAATGAATGACCCGTTGGGGGTGGTGGAGAGGTTGGATGAATTCTTGGGAAATAGTATATGCTCATACGATGATATCTCAGCCATATTAAGATCCTTGTTTAATGCAGCGGAACGAGATATGATAAGGCAGGCTGCCATCAAGGACTGGGAATTCAGAAACCCCCAAGGAGGGAGCGGGGTGGAGAAGTGGCCAGAACAAAGACCATCATGGAATGCTCAGGCGGAGGAGGATCGGGCCAAAATGATTGGACTAAGAAACATGGTAATACAAGTGTCATGGTTTGACACTGGCGCGATGCCAGCGCCTCCATGAAAATGTACCTTTTTAAATAATTGCTGTGAGATGTGATCAGGAACAGAGCAGAGCAGGCCCAAACTTAGTAACAAAGGAAAGAACTTTATTAAACTACTTCTACTATAAAAACTACAAACACTAAATCCTGGATGAAGACTTTCTAAAACACCCCTCCTCCTCCCACCTAATTTCTAAACAAACTCAACAGTGAGACACCACCCAGGATTCCTGATCAAGTTGCTACCCTTCAGATATTCAAATACTCAGTCTTTCAAGGGAGACAGGAGTCTCTCCTGTGCCACAGACTCCCCAGGAAACACAATTGCCACCCTTGTGTTTCCATGTCACACATGGCAACCACCTGGAGAAAATCTGCCATGGTGACACTCTCCTTTCCATGTCACAGTGCTCTCACCACCGTGCATGGACAGACTGCTCATAGGGCTCTTTTAAGGATGCTTTGCCATGGACTAAAAGAGACAACAGTTCAATTTCTCATCTTGGGACTACAGTCCCCCCCAATTTTCCCCTGGGGCTGAGGGTTGAAGAACAGAGGTCTTCTTCTCCTCTTCTTCTTCCTTGAAGATAGAGGGCTTCTCCACACCTTCTCCAACTCTCCTCTGTTCTCTCTACTCCTCTGCTGGTAATCACTGAAACAGGTCTCCTGGCACACCAACGCACCACTCTAAGTGCAGCTTCTGTTAGGAGAATTTGGTTCAGTCTATGGCTAACAAGAGAAGTCCAGCCACAAGCCACTCCATCATCTCCTTCCAACTCGAGAATTTCTTCTTCCATCATCTCGGATCCCAGACTGTCTCTCTTCTACTTCAAATCAAGGAGGAGTAATATTTTACAAAGCCTTCATTTCTCAAGAAAGGGTTAAAAGCTCAGACTCCCTGGACGGCTGCTATCTCTGCCCAGCAGCCAATTCCCAAGGCCAAGGCTAGGCGCCTTCCCCGCCCCCTTTCTCTTCCGCGCCGGCAAAGTTACAGGTGCCGTCTGGACTCTCTATCTCTTCCTTCTGGGGGGGGGATGACAAAGACATCTCCGCTTCTCTCCACCCTTCCGTCCACAGGAGCTGGCTCGGTTCCAGTCCTTCTACCCCTCAGCTCACCTGGACCAGGCCTCATGGCTCCCCTTCCCCCACCCAGCCCCATGGCTGGGCAGGGGAGGTCTGCACAGCACCTTGACCGGAACCAAAGAGAGCGAGCTCTTGGGAGTTCTTGCTTTTAACCCCCTGTGTTCTCAGAGGCGTATCCCTATCTTCAGTGGTCACTTCAGGTGCCAATATCCAAACTTGACCACTGATTGGTTTGACTCAACTTCCTGAAAAAAATCACTTCCATGTCAAACCACGACAACAAGGTTTCCGGGGAGCAGTCCCCAAAGGACAAAATATTAGTAAAGCACTAGGGGAGTGTCAAGGGAAGGACGAAACTCCCACAGAATGGTTGGAAAGGCTCAGGAAGAGTCTTCAAATGTACTCAGGTACTGATCCCGAATCCCCTGTAGGGGGAATCCTTTTAAAAACGCAATTTGTTGCAAAATCATGGGAGGACATTCGGAGAGAATTGGAGAAAATAGACAATTGGCAAGAGAAAAGCCTACAAGAATTGTTAAAAGAAGTGCAAAAGGTATATATCAGGAGGGATGAGGAGAAACAAAAGATACAAGCCAAGGTGTTGGTAGCAGCAGTCAGGGAAGCAAACAGACAAGAGCAAGTCCAAACAATGGGAAAGCTGGCACAGGCTCGAAAGCCCCAGGGAAAGCCGGGACCTACACAAAGGGAGAACAAACAGTTAAGTGCCCCTGAATGCTTTTACTGTAAGAAAAGAGGACACCTCAAGAGGGACTGTAAAAAAAGGATGAAAGATGAAATGAGTTTCAGGAGGATTAGAGGTGTCAGGGGCTCTATAATTTGGGGTCGCGAACATCTGGAGAGCCCTTGATAAAATTAAAGGTTGGACCCCAAAAGCAGGAGTTGATTTTTTTGGTTGATTCAGGAGCAGAAAGAACCACAGTCCAGCAACTACCCCCCAGGTGCACAAAAGGTAAGGATTCTATGACCGTAGTTGGGGCAAAGGGGGAACCCTTTCAAGTCCCTGTCTTGAGGGATGTAGAAATAGAATCTGAAAATAAAATCTGTGTGGGGGACATCTTATTAGTAGAAAAAACAGAATACAATTTACTGGGAAGAGACCTGATTGCAATGCTAGGAATAAGCATAATTACAAAAGACTCAAGACTCATGGTAAGTTTATATGAGCTAACCACCAAAGATGAGGAAAAGATTGATCCCAGAGTTTGGCACACCCCGGGGGAAGCTGGAAAATTAAACATGGAACCAATCCACATCAAAATTGAGAGACCAGAAGATCCCATAAGGATCAAACAATATCCCATCCCTTTAGAGGGAAGAAAGGGATTGAAACCAATAATTGAAGATTTAATAAAGAGAGGCACATTAGAACATTGCATGTCAAGACATAATACACCTATCCTGGCAGTTCAGAAACCAGATGGTAGTTACCGATTGGTACAAGATTTAAGAGCAGTAAATCTAAGAACAAAAACCCTATTTCCCACGGTCTCTAATCCGTATACTTTATTGAATAATATCTCCCCAGAAGATATATAGTATAGTGTGATTGACTTGAAAGACGCCTCCTGGACTTGCCCCCTAGCCAAGGGGAGCCGGGATTTCTTTGCCTTCCAATGGGAGGACCCGGACACACAAAGAAAACAGCAATTGAGGTGGACTTCCCTCCCTCAAGGGTTTGTGGATTCACCTAATCTTTTTGGTCAAGCCCTTGAAAGACTGCTTAGTGAATTTGTGCCAATTCCTGGGACCAAACTGTTACAATATGTAGATGATTTATTGGTAGCTGGTTCTAATGAAGAAGAGGTACAAATGGGAACTATAGCTTTATTGAATTTCCTGAGAAAACAGGGTTTGAAGGTATCAAAGCCCAAATTATAATTCATGGAGCCCGAAGTGAAATACTTCGGGCACTGGTTAACAAAAGGAAAAAAGAAATTAGATCCAGACCGGGTGGCCGGAATAATTGCACTGCCTCCCCCGAAAACAAAAAGGGAGGTTAGGCAGTTGCTGGGACTTTTGGGTTACTGTAGGCAATGGATTGAAAGATACAGTGAAAAGGTAAGGTTTCTCTATGACAAACTTACCACGGATAGGCTCAAATGGACCGAACAAGATGAAGAAGGCTTCAAGGAATTAAAGGAGACCCTTATGGCAGCCCCTGTATTGAGTCTCCCTGATATAAAAAGGCCCTTTCAGCTTTTTGTAGATGTTAGCAATCATACTGCCCATGGAGTTCTAACTCAGGACTGGGCAGGGGCCAAGAAACCGGTCAGATACCTATCCAAGCTGCTAGATCCTGTCAGCAGGGGGTGGCCCACTTGCTTACAAGCAATTGTGGCCTTGGCAATATTGGTAGAAGAAGCCAAAAAGGTAACATTCGGGGCTTCATTGACCATCTACTCCCCCACAATGTAAGAAGCATTTTACAGCAAAAAGCTGACAAGTGGCTGACAGACGCTATTTGGGGATGCTCCAGGAGACCTGTCTCATGATTGTGTTGAAATGGTGGAGCTACAAACCAAAATAAGACCGGATTTAGAAGAAGAAGAGCTCGAGGAAGGGGAAAAATGGTTTGTGCATGGTTCTGCAAGGGTAATAGAAGGCAAAAGAATATACAGTCATTGATGGGCAAATGGGAAAAGTGATAGAGTCTGGACCCCTGAATGCAGGGTGGTCGGCTCAAGCCTGTGAGCTATATGCCGTATACAGGGCATTGCTGGGACTTGAAGGGAAAAAGGAGACGATTTTCACTGATTCCAAATACGCATTTGGGGTAGTACATACCTTTGGGAAAATTTGGGAAGAAAGGGGACTGCTAAATACCCGAGGAAAGGGGCTAATTCATGAAGAAATAATTAAACAAATATTAAAAGCTATCAGAGGGCCAAAGGCAGTTGCTGTAGTCCATGTAAAAGGACACCAAGCCAGGATGCACTTCCGAACTCGGGGGAACAACTTAGCCGACAAAGAGGCAAAAAGTGCATCTTTGTTAAAGGTAAATATCCCGGAGGTTGAAAGGGAGGAAACCCAGGAACCGCCCCCCCCCCCAACCCTCCAAAAAGGAGATAGAAAATTATCAGAAGATTGGGGGGCATCTGGAAAGAGGTAAGTGGAAGTTGCCAGATGGGAAGGAATTATTATCGAAAGAATACACTAGGAAGATTCTAAGGAGATTGCACCAACAAACACACTGCGGGGCCCAAGCACTAGCCGAGCAATTCCTGAGATTCTTTGGCTGTAAATGGATATATGAACTGGCTAAGCAAGAGGTACAGGGGTGCATAATCTGCAAAAAAATAAATAGGGCAAACTCCCGGAAACTAACACTGGGGAGTCGCCCGGCAGCTTACCGACCTTTTGAAAGAATCCAGGTAGATTTCACTGATCTACCTAAGGTCGGGAGATATAAATTTTTACTAGTCATAGTAGACAAACTAGCCCACTGGGTGGAGGCTTTTCCAAGCTCCAGGGCTACAGCCCAGACAGTATCAAGGTTCTTATTGGAGGAAATTATATCTCGATACGGGTTAGCAAGCTACATTGATTCGGACCAAGGAACACATTTTACTTCAAAAATTATTAAACAACTGGCAGATACCTTAGGTATCAGATGGGATTATCACACCCCGTGGCACCCTCAGAGCTCTGGGCAAGTGGAAAGGATGAATCAAACATTAAAGGCCCAACTAGCCAAACTAATGTTAGAAACAAAAATGTCATGGATAAAATGTCTCCCATTGGCCTTATTAAACATAAGAACTATGCCTCATTCCGAAATGGGGCTTTCGCCTTTTGAAATGTTATATGGGATGCCTTATACTCATGGTATGCCTGTAGGGCATCCAAAATTAGAGGATGGGCAAATACAACCATACCTGATAACATTAAATAAGAATCTCGAGGAATTGCGAAAGCAGGGTGTAATCATGCAGCACAGCCTCCTTGGCTTCTCAATACATAAGATACAGACTGGGGACAGGGTTCTCATAAAAACATGGAAAAAAGTTCCACTATCCTCTCATTGGGAGGGACCCTATATCGTTCTTCTAACTACAGACACTGCTATACGCACTGCAGAGAAGGGGTGGACACACGCGTCAAGGGTGAAAAAAATTGACCTTCAGGACCGAGCCCTGGAGTGGAAAGTCACCTCCTCCCCTGGAGATTTGAAAATAACTTTGCGCTGGCCTAGTAAATGACCGAGAGTAACTTGGTCAGATGTTCTGTACCAGATTGTAACTGTTACCCCTTTGCATATTTCATTAGCAAATACTGTTATAAGAAGTGGGCTGTTCACTGTCGGAGAGGAATAAGACCTAGTGGGCTGTGTGCAAAGTGCTTTAAACAAGAACAAAACCTGACTAACCATTCTCTGGTATTGGCCACCAGGCTGAGACTGATTCAATTGGATTCAATAATTTGGTTTCATCTATATCAGAACGGATTGAGGGGGAAATTACAAACAAAAGCTAAAATCATTACTGTTGAGTGCCGTAGTTTGAACAAGGTACCCTGCAGTGCAGATCCTGTTGAATTACGCTGGTGGGGCACCTTTAAGCGAAAGTATGCAGCTCGGTCTTGGTACGAAACCACTGACGAAAATTCCTGCTGCCAAGAAGATGGTCTACCCCGCCACTGGAGGCACCCCAGTGGGCGCAGGGAACGGCAGAGGAATCCTAGCAGTGGGAGTAATCCTGATGAGCCTAAGTCTAGCCACATGCCTCAGTAACCTTCCTAACCCTGAAAGAGGGGAATCCGGTGGCAGGTACCCAGGAGGCCCAGTGCCCCTGACCCCATGGAACTGGAGTAAGGGTAAGCCTAATAAACCTTGTTCTAAAATTAACACTCAACAGGAGGCATATAAATTCAAGGAAAAATTAAAATACCTCGAAAATGGACAGTCAGCACATAAATTGCACCGAAGGAGCCCAGGAGAAATTTCCATCCCAGCCTGTAGCAAATGTAATCGTACTGTATGGATTGGTGGGTGTTGGATAAACGGGTAATTGGAACTTTCTGTCTCAGCAGAGAAGGTAGAGAATACTCAGAAGTTGTAGGCTCTGTAACCGTAAGATAAAATAAAAACTATAGAAACTAGTAGAAATAATAAGTAAGGCGCGAATTAATGGGTTAATATAAAAGGTGGGGGATTGTTATATGTAACAGGTATAATTCGCGCCTTTTTTTTTTTGCATGATATATATAATATTAAATAATTGTTAGGATGTACTCTTTAGCATTAGAAGCCCCCCTTCTCAGGCAAAACTGAGTGTGTGTTGAAACCTGATTTACAAGCAAGGGGATGTGGCTCACCAGGAGATGGGCCTTATCTGAAACGATATGGAGACACTCAGGCACTGATCACCATCAGGAACATCCCCCCTGCCCCGGGCCGATACATGTGAATACTCTGTTCCCGTAAATTTCATCAAGAGTTTCCACGACACCAGATTTTGAATTTCTCTGCCTTGTCAACGAGAAGGAAATCTCATCAACTTATGGGACTTTGAATGAAACAAAGGACTGAATGCCGAAATCCTGGCTTCAGGCAAAATTTTCCCTATAAAAATCGCTTGTACCAGGATAGAGGGCACTCTATGCCCCGCTTGTGGGGGCATAGAGTGAAACCTCTGCTGAGGCTGATCTCTGTGTCTTGCACCCAGCGCCGATCCCGGGCTCGGCACTGTCCTTTTCCTTGTGGCTGGCTAAGTTAGATCTCTATTGCTAAAATAAATTCTTTTTATTTTTTTAATTTGGCTGGATCATTTTCCATTTATAACATATGATAATTCGTGCAGAGAAAATTGTCGTCTATTTCATAGTTTTGTACTGGTAAGATATACTCTTATAAAAGGTTTTTTAAATGCACAAGTCAGCGATGGGGATTGCATCACAGTGTCAAAACCACCTGGACAAGGGAGGGAGAACCTCACTTACAATCAAATGAACGTGGCCAGCCCAGAGATGGCTCGTCCCTCAAGGTGATCCGAGGAATGCCCAGACAATGAATACACGATAAATATCTGAGATTAAGATAGCCGGAGCCATTGGGGAGATACATCTCAATACTGAATTCCGGGAATACGGTCATGGGTGTTCATCACTCTCTGGACATGTTTTGTTCAACTTGCCACAGAGAAAGAACTCTACATGAATATGTGCAGTCCAAAAAGGAAGAAAAGGGACTCTGCCTCGGGCAAGAAAAACCGTATAAAAATCTCTCGTACAGGACAGTCGGGGTGAACATAGGGGACCCTCTGTTGTAGCGGTCAGACCTGTGTCTCACCCAGCGCCAATTCCCGGGCTCGGCACTGACTTTTCTTGATTGGATAGTGGCTTTTCATTGTTATTCTCTAAATTTATATTTGGATCATTTAATAAATTAATTAATAAATTGGAGCATTCATTTATAACAAGTATGACACATCCACTCAGCACATGGTGAGAGGGAGGCTTGCATGTGGAGCTGTCATGTTTAGCAGCACTTCGACTGTGGGTGCTTTCTCCCCTGCAACAGGATTGTCCCTTCGGTAAACCTTCTTCTTTGATGTTCACCTGCCTGATCCATTTTCTAAACGCTTTTAAAAGTGCTTCTATCTTTAAAAAAAAACCCCCAAAAACCAAAAAAACCCAAAACCAAAAACAAACCCCGAAAAAAACCAAAAAAAAAAAAAAAAAAAAAAAAAAAAAAACCACAAAAAAACCAAAACATTATACAGCCCATGAAAGCTCGTTCAGCTTTTTCTGGGGACAAGAGGGAAGAGAAGGTAGGCCAATGCATTTACTCCTGTTTCTTCGCTGTGCTTTTCCTCACCCTGGCAGCCGCAAAAACGGGCTATTTACAGCCTTTCCAACCGTATGCATGCACATATGATTAGTTGGGGTGAGGGCGGCAGTCCCCTTTTTCTTTTGCTAAAGACATACGCAAGAGGAAAGCAGCGCTCGCCTTTCCAGCTGCTTTCACTTTCCATTCTTCAGCCAGACAGAAGTTACTTTTTCCTGTCGCTCCCTGCTTGGGGGCGGCTCCCACTCACTCCCTACCACCTCTCTCCGTACCACGGCAGGGGCGGGCTCTGCGCACGCAGCCGGGGCCGCGGGACCGGGATCGGGATCGGGACCGGGACCGGGACCGGGACCGCCTGCGGCGGTGCGCCCGCGGCCTCGCCATGACGGCGGAGGAGAAGCAGAACCTGCGGTGCTACAGGCGCTACATCGAGAGGAGCCTGAACCCCGTGTACATCCTCAGCAACATGACGGAATGGCTGTCCGACGGTGAGAGCCGGCAGCGGCGCTGCCCCCGCGCCCGCCGCCCCCGCGCCTGCCCCCTCCCGGTCCCCTCACTGCCCGTGCTGGCTTCTTTCTAGAGGTGAAGGAGAGAGTCCGGAAGGAGGAGGAGAAGGGGGTGACAGCGGCCGCCGCGCTGTTCCTGGATGCCGTGCTGCTGCTGGAGGCGGAGGGCTGGCTACGGGGCTTCCTGGATGCCCTGGTTGCTGCAGGTGGGTGCCACCCCGGGCGGGCTTTGTCCGCCGCTCCCCGATCGGGCGCTGCCGCCCTGCCGCCCGCGTTCAGCGGGACCGCGCGGCGCCGCCCGGCGCTCCCGGGACTGGCGGGGGCGCTCCGTCGGCCCTGGGTTCAGCCGCCCATCCTATCACACCAGGTCAGATGCCGTAGGAAAAGGCAAGCTGACGAGTCTGGAAATAAGCCCGTTGGGAAGTGAAGCAGCTGGAACAATTGTGAGGATGTAGAAAGCGTCATTGGCAGGAGACTTGCCTGTCTCAGAGCCTTTAGAGAAGAAATAAGACAGCCATTGTTCTCACCAAATACAATGAAAGGAGACTAAATCCTCTGAAGCAAAAAGGAAATGGGTTTCAGGAGGTGCGTGGGACTTGACTGGTAGCGTGGGATAACTTCACTCAACGACAGTCTTAAATTACTTTTTAAATTTTTTTAAAATTACTCATTGGCATTAAAAGTCTTCGGTTTCAAGAAGTAAGTAACCATTAATAGTTTATAAGGATGATTGTTCCACAGTAGCTATAACTACTTCATGTGTAAATTCCTAATCCAATTTCTTTTATGAAATGAAAGAGAAGAGATTGTGAAGGTATAAAATTACCAGCATCTGCCAGCTTTCCTCTATACATGTATTGTATCATAGATCCTTGTTGGTGATCTATTAGATATGTTGAACCCCACAGTCTCATTCCATAAGCTGCTTTTATTTTCATCTTCTCACCATTAATTATGAATAATTATCTCAGTGAAAAAATGTTACCGTTTCTTATCACTCGATGTGGCCCACTCATCCCTTAAAGCAAGTACTAAGTCCAGAGCAATGTTTTACCAGTCTGTGATAATCCTGATTTCTGAATTGCAGAACTATCTACTTTGAGCCTGCTAGTAGTGTTCAGTTTGGTGTATCTTCAGCAAAAAATTGAGACAGTTAGCCTGCTGATTCAAAGTGCTATCCCAAGTCATTGTTAATTGGGTCAGAGACTAGAATTTAGTATTACTCTTCTTTTTGGTGGATGCAGGGATAAGTAATACTTAGACTAAAGACATTATGATGGTAAGTATCCACACCACTCTCCTTCTCTTCTAAAAGGAAATAAGAAGTTAGGCAAATTCCTTCTCTTTGCCCACAGGTTCCTCTGGGACCCTGATCTGCTTTTTTCCACTTCAGAATCCAACTCAGCAAATCACACAAGTCCTTAAAGTATGCTTCCCTGACGCTATCTGTTCCAGGACCGTATTTTCAGCTGTTTGATGACTGTCTAGATTGCAGGTGTCTGTACTGCTTTCAGTCAGGGACTGTCCTGAATCCAGTATAGTAGGAATTTTTGATGGAGGGTGGAGCCAAGGACAAGAGTAAAAGATAAAATGCAGGTAAATAAAAGACCACCAGAGCGTCTTGTGATTCTGTGTAGTGTTCTTTGCTCTGGGAATCCTGTGAAAGAGTATCATGGAATGCAAGAATTCCAAGGATTGTATGATTGAAAGACAAAAGTGGATATAGTTGCTTGGTGATGTGGTGATATGACCTGTGACATAGTGTGGCTCTTTCTTGTTTTTGCAGGTGCTACTGGTCTTTTAGCATAGGGTTTTTCATATTAGACATACAAGTGCTAAAAAGGAAAATAGTCACTTATTAGTTAAAAATTGTATGTGGGTCACCTAGATTTTTATCATTTACAGGACAAATAATTCTAATTTCTCCAGTGTGTCTGAGAAAATGTTTTTTCAGCTTGTTCCTACCTATTCTATCTAGAGATTGAATTCACAGTTATGATTTGTCTCTTTCTTTCTGAAAGGTTACACTGGGTTGGCAGAAGCAATCGAAAACTGGGACTTCAGCAAACTGGAAAAACTGGAGCTGCACAGGCAGCTGTTGAAGCGGATAGAATCAACAATGCTAGAAATTGATCCTGTAGCAATCATGCCATACATAAACACATGCCTGATAGAGAGGGAGTGTGATGAGATTCTGCAGGTATGGTAAAATCCTGGTATTTGCCTAGTTTTGCTTCAGAGAAGTGCTGGCTGCCTCACTTGTGGGATGAATCAGTGCCTGTGTAACAAGTGGCTGGGTGAGGAGGATGGCTGGCCACAGGTCTGCCATAATTTTATAATTTTTTCATTTCCTATTCTGAAATTGAAAGCCTCAGAGGTTTATGGCAGAGAGAGTTTATTAGAGAGACTTCGCCAGACAGAAATTGACAGAATAGCTCTGTGATGTTTCACACTTTTTACAAATATTCAAACAAATAGCCTACCTATTGTTATAGTCCAGCTAAGTTTAGTGTGTAACTACACTGGCAGAATTGAAGCTGTAGTGGGTATGGCCGAATTTTATTGTAAAGCTTTTATTCATTGAGAAGGAAATGCAGTTTTCAACTGAGCATGAAACATAACAAATTCACCTACTAAGCAATGAGCAGTGGGTTTGATTGCTCAGAACCTACAGTAGTTTCTGTTTGTGGTATGTGCAGATCAGTGAATACAGAAGCAAAGCAGCCGGGATAACTAAACTCATTGAATGCCTCTGCCGCTCGGATAAGGAAAACTGGCCCAAAAGTCTTCAGCTGGCATTGGATAGTGCAGGATATTACAATGCAAGTGAACTGTGGAATATAAGAGAAGGTAAAATGTGAATTGATTTTATGATGCTCTTTTCATGTGCTTATACCAGACAGTAATTTTTTTTTTCCAGAAGAATCAGACTTAGAAGGATACCATCAGGCTACTTTGTGATTTAAAAAGAAAAACCTTTTAAAATTTATTTTAAATGTCTTTAATATAAAACAAAATACAAATAATATCCTACAAACAGGCAGAAATTGGTTTTTTTACTATTTTTCCTCCTAGATGGTTAGGCATGGTACCTTTTTTTTGGTAAAGAGAATCAGGCAGCACAGGCTCTGAAAGCATAAAAACAGCCAAATAGTTACCTTTTTTCTTCTCTTCTTAATTCAACTTTTGCCATCTTTTTGGTTGCTTGAGTTGTGATAGATGCTATATTTTCTGATAAAATATGATTAGTAATGTGATCGTCTAGAGAGTGATACACTTCTATGATCTCCAGAGCAGATCACATACCTTTTTCTATGAGAAATCGATAAGCAGCCCTTCCCAAGTTATAATGTTCATATTTTGTAAAAGTGCAAAATTGTCTCTCTTAGACTTTGGTTTTGTCATTGAATTTACCTTTCCTTCCTTGAAAAATACTTGTATAAGTAACCTACAGCATAGGAGAATTTTGAGAAGAATACATTATTTTGCTACTAAAAATATGATTTTAGATAAACCGGACTGTGTATCTTCATATCTACATTTGTTGTCTCCCTAGGTGCTTGTTTGAATTGTTTTTTTAGTTAGCAACAGGGATAAGCTATATTTAAGTGGCTTCTTCAACTATATTTCTTATTTTGAAATTTTTTTATTACTGCAATCAAGGGGTGTAATTTCTTATCTGGAGAACTAATTAATGTATATGCATAAAGTTGTATACATAATTAATAAATTTATTAAAATACAGGTAAAATAATACATAGGAGTAATACCTATATGTATATAGATATTATTTTGTGTAGCTGGTGGCTATTTGTGTAGCTAGTGGATATATTATATGTTGACAATTACATTTTTTAAGTTAAAGTTATCACTGGCTTTTGGGGCAGCTTCCTTTAACATCCAACTCAGCAAAGCCAAAGTCAGCCTACTGAAGAAACATTGTCCATATTGGAAACATTTTACTGCTGGCAGTTAAGAGTTGGTACCCAAAATTAACTGCAGATACTGTGTGCTTTCTGGAGCTGGATTGATGTGCAGATGTGCTCTTTCTCCCACTCCAAAAGCAGTGCTTTGTGATCATATGTTCTGTTTGCAAAGAGACTCTTCATGCAGGGCCCTGGGACAGTTCTTTGAGAAAGTATAAATTATAACACCAAAGAAAATTTCTCTTTTGATCGTTGTGTACTATAAAGAATATATTCTGACAATTTCTACATCCTTTCAGAAGGTGGGGAGTAAGGGAGAACAGAATCTTGAATTTACAAATCTTCTTTGAATTCGTAAGAATTTTTCATGCTTGTGGTAAATGTCCACGTTACACAGTGATTTCTTGTCACTAAACACAGAGGATAAACTTTCCTCCCAATCTATTGTCTCCTTTGTCTTTTGGAACTTGTTACACACACATTGAGCACTTGGTTCTTCTAAACCCAAGATTCTCAGTGCTGGCTATCTTCCTTGAAAAGAAGCCTGTGTGCAGCATCATTTTATGTAGTCTTTTTCTTCCAGCAACCAACTCCCTCAAGTTGTTGTCACAGCAAATACATTTTAAAATCATAAGGATCAATAACATACCTTTTTTTTCCATTTACACAGATAATGGCAAAGATATTGATGGCGAAATGACAGATGCCTCTGAAAATTACTTTGAAACCATAATGACATTTTCTGAAGAAGTAGAATGTGATAATCTGAGCAAAAGTCTCTCTTCAGTTTCAGGTAACTCTTAAGAACTTAAAAGTTTGTGGTTGCTATTTTCCATTTCCTTAGATTCCCAAAGGACATAGATGTAGTGTGCCACAATGGAAGGTACTGAGGAATTAGTGCAAATCTCTGACTTGATTTAGCTGTCTTCTGTTTTATTGTTTAAAGGATCTCATGCTGGGCATTGCACATACTACAGCTTGCCCCTCATTTTTCACATATCTAGTGAAAAGTTGTTCTGTCAGCACATTGTCAATAAACGTCCCCAAACACCAGCATGTTGTTTATGCACCTCTTCTCTGATATAATTAATTCACACATGACCTGATATTAACCAGTTTAGAGAACTGAATGTGACTGCAAAGGATCTGTGCAGTGACTGTCATGGCAAATTTTGCTCCACCAGTTATTTCTAGTTCCTGTTCCATAAGTCCAAACACTCTGACAAGACCACTGGTTAAGAGAGTAATAATTTCAAAAGTCTGTAGAGCAGAAGGCTAAAATAAATCCTGTGCATGTATTTGAGGAAAAAATAATCCCTTGTGTTTTCATTCTGAGTTGAAAAAAGACCAGCTGAAGTGAGCATTGTCAGCCAAGACCTTAAAATGAGTGCATTTTATGAATCACAGTTGAGGGTTAATAAAACTGTGCCATTAAACTCATAAAAAATTCTTGTTTGGTGCATCTGTCCTGTTAAAAGGCTTGTCTGTCAGAGAATGTTCTGTGTAGACTGCAAGGACTCTTCTACCTTTATCATTTTAGATTGCAACTATATGGGGCACAGCATATTTTTTGCATTTTTATTGCACCGCTCTTCACAAAAACATTGTTTTATCCTAGAAAGCATCTATGAGTCTTCATCTGTTTGTGAACCAAAGAAGGCTCGGAGCTACCAGATTGAGCTTGCACAACCTGCTATTGATGGGAAAAACACATTGATTTGTGCCCCCACAGGTAAGGAGACAGACATTTCTTAGAAAAATTCGCTTGGTGCATATGGCTGTGAAGGATAGGGAATGGTAAAGGTTGAATCAGACTTCTTCAGCCATTTATTTCAAAGCTGTCTTCCTTGCAGTAGATCCAAATCTACTGCAATTAATGACCATGGGCAGCACAGAGGCTGGCAAGACAGACATGTCTGTTGGCACATCAGTGCTTGTATTCAGCACATTCAGCATTCATTTCCATGTTCTGACTTCTGCTTTCTCACTCCTCAGAGTGGATTTTTCAGTTTTAAGCCAGTCACTAATCTTGATATTTAAGAAATTTGTCTTGCAAGTTGAAGGAAAAATAGGATGTGTTAGCTTGAGACTCCACTCTCTACTGCAATGCCTACAACATCCAGCCAGCCTCATTTTCCCCTGAGCCCTGGAGGCAAGTGGGATAAAAGAGGCAGGGACAGAGAAGAGCTCTGGCACAGTGAGCCTGAGGGCCAAAGGAAAACCAGAGGAGAGGAGCAAGGCTGCATGAGGAAGGATGGAAGCTGAAAGGTCCTGATGTCTGTACAGTCTGATTTGATGTGAGGGCACATGCTAAGAGCAAAAAATAGACTCAGTGATTTCAAAGAATTCAAATACCAACTGCAAATAGATTTCAATTCCCAGTGCCCACTTAATGGCCTCTGCAGACTGAGACTGTGAAAGAGAAAGGGATGATTCTTCACCTGAGTAAGCAACATGCTTGTGTTCAAATCTGTTCCAAATATGTTCAAGTCTGGAAGAGTAACACCCCCATTGTCAGCTCCCCTTTGTTACAAGGCATTCAGATGAGACAAGCTGCTGCTTACAAATGCACCTTTTCATACTTGTCCTTTACCATTCATGTTTTTTGTTTGAAGGATCTGGAAAAACTTTTGTGGCAGTTCTGATTTGTGAACATCATTTGCAAAACATTACCTCAGGACGAAAGGCAAAAATTGTCTTCCTTGCAACCAAAATGCCAGTGTATGAGCAACAGAAAAATGTATTCAGGCAGCATTTTGAAAGAAGTGGGTAAGTGTCATTCTCCCTGGTGCCATCCTCCACAGAAAATAAACTGCCCTATAGGTCAGCTGTGGCTAGGGCAAGATGTAACATGTTCACTGGTGAACAAGAGTGTTTGACAGTAACATCAGGATGATGAGTAGCTGCAAGAATGGCATTGCCTTGGCAGACTTTGTTTGGACAATCTGAAATCTGGTTCTGGAGAGTTTAAGCACTCATTGTTGCACGTCTGTGGAAATGGTGAAAATATTTCTGTACTGAAAGAGTGAGGTGTATTTTCTTTCGAGACTCCTTTCACACCTGCTTCCAAAGCTGAGGTAGTTCTGGCAGTAGCAGTGGGATTCCTCTTGCCATTCTCGGAGTCTCTTTTATAAATGAAAGGACCCAGTCTTGTTTATTTTTTCAACCTCTAGTCAGAAAATGATAGTCCACCTTTCAGATGGGACTGTGGATTGCTTAGAGGGGCATTAACAACCTATATCTTTGGATTTTGAGGGAACTAGTTACTCACATCCACATATGCATCCTTATAGCTATGGGAAAAGGAGGCTGCTGGGCAGAAACAGTCCCATGATGCCAGACGTACACAAAAGGGATGTTACATGTGAACTGACAAATGCAGCTTAAATGTACAAGTTAATCACTCCTCAAATATGATATATTTTTGTTAATGGTAGTTGAAAAACCAGTTGTTTATCCTCAGCTCTTTTTTTCCTCAGTTTCTGTGGTCAAACTGCCACCTCCTACTCTTTGACATTTGAAACTTAGTAACTGCCTTTTAAGCTCGCTGAAAAGCCCAGTTTCTAGCTTTCCTTGACCTGCAAGATACCCTTTTTCTTACCCTGTTTTTTGCATCTTCTTTCCAGATACTCTGTTCAAGGAATTTGTGGTGAAACAGTTGCAAATATCTCTGTAGAAAATGTTATAGAGGACAGTGACATCATTGTGCTAACGCCCCAGATTCTTGTGAATAGCATGGAAAAAGGGATCCTTAGCTCCCTTTCCATCTTCACTCTGATGATTTTTGATGAGTGCCACAACACTACAGGCAACCACCCTTATAATGTGTTGATGACCAGATACCTGGATCAAAAATTTGACTCCTCTGCAAACCAGCTGCCTCAGGTAAGGCCCAGCCCATCAGTGGTGGAAACATTAGAGGAAAGTGTTTTGCAATGCAGTCAGCAAAGTCTTGCCTTTTGTGCTGATCCAGTTCAAACTCCCATTTAACAACAGCTGCAAATGGAAGTGGTAGCATCTGGAGCATTTTTTCGTTTTGGACACTTCCAGGCTTTTTCCCCATGTTACATCTTCCCTGCAGCTACCGAGGAAGACTGATAAGCATAACAAAAACTGGAGTACTTGAGAGCAAACAGAAGAGCTGAACTGGGAAGAAAGCATGTCATTTAGTAATCTCCTTGTTAGCTCTCTGTTGCTGTTTTCTGCCCAATAAAATGGGGCCACTGCCTCTGCTGGCATGAGGTTCTCATCCAGCTGAGATGCCTCTGAATGAATGCGAAGGATGGGTCTGGGTGTGGGTTTGCTCTTCCTCTGTATAATAAGCATTGACAGATACAGCTCATTATGGATTTAAGTGGCTGGATAGTTTATTTTAAGTTTAAATAAGTTTGAGCACATTGGAGTAGGCATGAGTACATACAGGTTTTCATTCTTAAGTTTTTGTGCCTGCTTCTTGTTTACTTCTGCCTGTTGTGTTTCCATGTTTTTGAAGATGGTGGCAATTTGGTGACTGGTAACAACGTCTCCTGGTTTTATTTTGTTTGTGACAAAGTAGCAACCAGTGCTATTCATGTGTGTGCTTAGATTGTAGGTTTAACTGCTTCTGTTGGAGTTGGTAATGCCAAGAGCACTGAAGAAACTGTAGAGCACATCTGTACCCTCTGCTCCTACCTTGACATACAGGCCATATCCACTGTCCGAGAGAACAAACAAGATCTGCAGAGGTTTGGAAACAAGCCAGAAACACGTAAGCACACTTCATTTTTATTTTCCTGTGAGTTACAGAGCCGGGATTATGGCAGCCACTAAATTCCCCTTTTTTTAGGTTAAGATAAAAGCTTAAAACTAAGCTGGAGCTTTCCTTCCTGCTAGCTTGAAAGAAGTTTAGGCTTGCAATCTCTTGTCCTGCAGTAAGGCAGTGCCCACTTGGGCATATTTTCTCTTTGCTGTTGATAAACCATCTCTAGTTTTAATTCAGTTCTGCCAGTGAGGACTGGGGGCTGCATATTTCTGTGCACCTGCAGTGCTAATTAACAGTAAACCTGATTGTGATGGCATAGAGCACAAAGTGTAGCATTCTTATAGACAAGAATTTGTTCTGTACTTCCTGAGGAAATGTTTTATTTACTCAGCACACTGACTTACATTTCTCTTCTCTAGATATCAGATGGGTTAAAATGCGAGCTCAGAATCATTTCGCAGACATTATCTCAGGTCTGATGTCTGAGACAGAGGTGTTGATGAGGAAGATTTATTCAGTGGGTAAGATACTGTAATATGCCTGTATTGGAGTTCAGTATTTGATTAAATCAGTGTGAATCCTTATAGCTGCTAGAACAGATTCTCTTTTTTCACTTCCATTCTCCTTCATTTTTAGTTGCATTTATTTCCTAAATAAGAGATTACAGATAAGAGAATCAACTATTTTCCTGTTATACCTGATTAGTTTGACTATCATAAACATTTTTATTTGAATTTCAGCCTGTCATATGCAACTAAAAATAGGCTGCTTTTGACACTGTCAAATGCTTCTGAATTTAAAGAATCTGAAACAAAAGGGCTTGCATTCAAAATGGAGTGGGCTTGATTTCATTGATGAGAGATACCTGTATGTTCTTATTTAAACATTTCTCCAAATCCTTCACACCCAATCTGTCCTGTTAGGAAAATAAGAAACATCACAGTGGCATTACTCTGAATGTCGTAATTTTTCCCTAACAGCAAAAGTTAATTTCCACACTTGCTGCTCTGACACTTCTTGTTTTTTCTCTGGTCTCCAAACTGCACTTTTTACCAGGTCTCCATTGTTTTCCTTTGTAAAGCCTTTGAAGTGATATTTCAGAGTAGGATCTGTGCAACCTAAACATCACTGGAAAGAGGATATGGCTGCCCAAGAAAGGAAACAATTATCAGTAGGGTTCCAGCTTTGGGAGCTGCTTTGGTGGGAAGGTTTGCAGAGAGGAGATGCATGATTGTCATGGTTTGACACTGGTGCAATGCCAGCTTCCCCGTGAAAATGCACTTTCCCAAATAATTGCTGTGAGATGTGATCAGGAACAGAGCAGAGCAGGCCCAAGCTTAATAACAAAGAAAAAAAAACTTTATTAAACTACTACTACTATAAAAAACACAGATGCTAAATCCCAGATTAAGACCTTCCAGAACACTCCTCCTCCTCCTCCCACCCAATTTCCAAATAAAACCACAGTGAGACACCACCCAGGATTCCTGATCAAGTTGCCACCCTTCAGATAATCAATACTCAGTCCCTCAAAGAAGAGAGAAGTCTCTCTTGCACCACAGACTCGCCCAGGAAACACAATTGCCACCGTTGTGTCTCCATGTCACACATGGCAACTGCCCAGAGAAAATCTGCCAGTGTGACACTCTCCTTTCCATGTCACAGTGCTCTCACCACCGTGCATGGACAGACTGCTCACAGGGCTCCTTTAAGGATGATTTGCCACCGACTAAAAGAGACAACAGTTCAGCTTCTCATCTTGGGACTACAGTCCCCCCCATTTTCTTCCTCCCCTGGGGCCAAGGGTCTCAAGAACAGAGATCTTCTTCTTCTCTGAAGACAGAGGGCTTCTCCACACCCTCTTCAGCTTTCCTCTGTTCTCTCCATTCCTGTGCTGGCAGTCACTGAAACAGGTCTCTTGGCCCACCACTGCATCCCCCTAAATGCAGTCTCTGTTGCAGGAGAATTTGGTTCAGTCTACGGCTAACAAGAAAAGTCTAGCCACAAGCTACTCTATCATCTCCTCCCACTCCAAAATTTCCTTTTCTAACATCTCAGATCCCAGACTGTCTCTCTTGTACTTCAAATCGAGGAGGAGTAATATTTTACAAAGCCTTCATTTCCCAATAAAGGGTTAAAAGTTCAGACTCCCTGGACAGCTGAAATCTCTGCTCAGAAGCCAATTCCCAAGGCTAAGGCTGGGCACCTCCCCCCCCTTCTCCTTCTCTTTTGCTGGCAAAGTTACAGGTGCCGTCTGGACTCTCTGTCTCTTCCCTCTGGTGGGGCGGGACACAAAGGTATCTTTGCTTCTCTCCACCCTTCCATCCACAGGAGCTGGCTCGGTTCCAGTCCTTCATCCCCCTCGGCTCACCTTGACCAGGCCACATGGCTTCCCCTCCCCCACCCAGCCCCATGGCTGGGCAGGGGAGATCTGCACAGCACCTTGACCGGAACCAAAGAGACAGTTCCCCTGGGAGTTCTTGCTTTTAGCCCCTTGTGTTCTCAGAGGTGTGTCCGTACCTTCAGTGGTCACTCCAGGTGCTAATATCCAAACCTGACCACTGATTGGTTTGACCCAACTTCCTGAAAAAATTCACTTCCATGTGTAAAAGAAAATTAGTTTCATAATCATGAGATTAATTCTATAACCCTTCAGAAATAAATTGATCTTTTTTGCTTTTGCAGAGTTCCTAAGTGATGTCCAGTAAATGGCCTTAATAAAAAACTGGAGAGCAGAAGGGGATACAAAGCAGAGACCCATGAATGGATATGTTCAGGATAAGCCTTGGTCTCTCCAGCTCTGGATTAAAGGACGTTGTCTGTGTTTAGACTGGTTTTTGCACACTGACTGTGGTGCCTTAAACCTGTTTACCTCAGTTCTAGATTTACCCTCTGCCCTCCACTTCCCAGATATTTGAGAGTGAACTATATTATGGGGCAGGAAGGGAGAATTAAAACACCCACACAACCAAAAAAAGACCCCAGCAAAACAACCCAAAACCCAAGAAGTCTAATCAAAGACCAAAGAGATTTTCAAAATACATGTTACATTAAGCAAACACTTCTGAAGCTTATTTTTGCATCACAGTTCCTCTTGGCAGTGGCTTCCCTTCTGTGCACCCTGTGGTTAATGTAGTCCATGAAGCACTCAGGCAGAGTATCCATGCAGCAAAGAGGTACTGCCTAGTTCTGCCTCAAGGACAGCCCCTTGGACAATATGCTTCAGGACTATTTTATGAATTAATATAAACTATTGAGTATCTGGTAATTCAAGGAGCAATGTACATGCAGTTTTTTGAATATCATAGGCTTCTTACAGGATAAGTGAGCTCTAATTTTATTTAGCTAATTTTATTTTAAGTGAGTCCCTGCAGATGTGTGTGTGATCAACATAGATCCTCAGTTGAATTGTACTGGGTTAATTTTAGGCTAACATCTGGGTATCCCTGGGAAACACAGGGAGAGAAGCAGACAGAGTAAGAGTCTTCACAGGTGGTTCCCAGAGAACCAATGGACAAGAAGCAATGGGCATGAACAGAAATATTTAAATAACAGGAAGAAGTTTTTTGCTATAAGGTGGTCAAACACTGGAACAGGTTGTCCAATGAACTTGTAGACTCTCTGGCCTTGGAAGTACTCAAAGCCCATTTGAACTAAGTGACCTGCTCTAGGTGATCTGCTTTGAGCAGAGGGTTGAACTAAAGACCTCCATAGGTGCCTTCCAGCCTCAGTGGTTCTGTGATTGTATCATAAAACTGTTCTTTTGCTAAGGCTTTTTTGTGCCAGTATTAGTGGGAAATGTGTTATCCTCTAGCTAATGTTTTTTATTTGTTATTCAAGAGGAACAATTTTTTTTTCTCTCCTATAATAGATACCATCTCCCAAATCAACAAGAATTACTTTGGAACACAGAGATATGAACATTGGATAGTTTCCACTCAGAAGAAATGCAGACTATTGCAACTGGAAGATAAGGAGAAGGAGAGCAGTATTTGTAGAGACCTTTTCATTTGTACTGAACACTTGCGGGTAAGTGTGTATCCTCTTTCCTTCTATACAGAGGTAGAGTCATCCTGTTCCTTCTGATATAGGTATGTTCACCTAGAAGCAGATTTTGAACCAATTGTCCTATTTAGAATCATAGAATAAATACAGAGTTGGAAGGGACCCCCAAGGATCATTGAGTCCAGCTCCTGTCCCTGCAGAGGACATCCTCACCACGAGCCCAAGAGCATTGTCCAAGCACTTCTTGAGCTCTTTTAGGCTGGGGTTGTGACCACTTCCCTGGGGAACCTGTTCCAGTGCCCAACCACCCTTTGGGTGAAATCCTGATATCCAGCCTAAACCTTCCCTGACTCAGCTTCAGGCTGTTTGCACAAGTCCTGTCACTGGTCATGACAGTGAAGAGATCTGTACTTGCCTCTCCACTAAGTGAGGATGTTGAAGACTGCAGCAAGTTGACACAGGCTAAAGCATAAGTCATGTAAGAGTTGTCTCTGTGATACTCACCAGGGACAGATTAGTGCAGAGGAGACTTTGCAGGGCTTGTGTTGTCATGGAAATGGAAGAACACCACACTTTGCAGCACTTAATATAGCTAAATAAAATTTGTGTTCATCCCACCTGGTGGAAAATGAGGCCTAAATGCTTGTGTCTCTTTCCAAGCAGAAATTCAACGATGCTCTCATTATCAGTGAAGATGCCCGCATTGAAGATGCTTTAGCCTATCTAAATGAATTTTTCACAAATGTAAAAAACGGACCATATACAGAGTTAGAGAAGCAGCTGACGGAGAAATTTCAAGGTATTTCCCATAGTACCTGTGACAATTGCAGGAGAGATGAGAGCTTGTGGTAGGATGGTCCAGGTGTTTTCTTCAGAGTAAGTGCAGTTCTTTTTCCAGAAACTGCACTTTCCAGAAGATGTGGTGACTGCATGGGTGCAAGTGCAGCGTTAGGGCAGGTGGGGGGGACTAAATTTCTGGGACTGTAAGCTTCTAGTGCAGAAGCTGATAAAATAGTAATAATTGTAGCTGGATGATATAGTAAGTTCTTACATGCCTGGCTTGGAGATAAGGCAACAGTGCCCTTGTGGTTGTGCCCCACAAGTAGGGGGATGGTCTACTGTCATGGGTGCTGATAGCATTAGATAAGCCAACATACACTGCTCGGTGCACTGCCTAGCCTCCTGGCCAATCCCAGTCTTCTGGGGAGAAGCAGGTGGCCCTTATGCCTTTCTCATTGAAAGTCAGAGGTTGTCACTGTTCTGTGACCTGATTTAGTTAGCAGTGGGCTGTATTTCAGCCTGTGCTGTGGTGTGTTGCAGTGTTGACTGCAATTTTAAATCACTGGTCTGTCTGCCCTTGCATGTCAGTTGTTTTCTTGGAAGAAATGGCACAAGAGCTGAGTTTGTTTTGTTGCTGTCTTTTGACACACAGTATATCACAGAATTTCTCATGTCACTTTGTTACAAAATGTGAGATAGTCATAATTTGTTTTTTTCTGGGGATTTTGTTGTGTTTAACCAACAGATTTCCCTGCTTGCATCTGAAAGAAAGGAATAGAAAATAAAAAAAGAAGATAATGTGTGTACTGTTTGAAAGTAGGTTTGTGTGGGAACTCTGCTTTCTGCCTTAAAAAAGGTAAATTTTTCAATAAACCTTTTTTTTTTTCTTTCAGAGAAAGAACTAGAGCTGACTGCCCTTTCAAAAGATGAGTCAAATGAGAATCCAAAGTTGGAAGAGCTTGCTTGCATCCTGGACGAAGCATACCACTATAACCCACAGACTCGTACTATTCTCTTTGCCAAGACAAGAGCCTTAGTAGCTGTATGACATTTTTTTTAAACTCCTAAAATGGGAAGTTTGAAAATAAAATTGATCATCATATTACCCTTCCCATTTTGATCTGAAATAGAAAAACATGCATGTATTCAATCATTCTAATTTATTTTACTGTGTCTACCTAAGCCCTGATGAGTGGATGAGTGAAGTTTTTTTCCTTTTTCTGAAAACTACAGTACAGCTATGGTATCCTTCATGATGTCTAACTACATGCTGTAGTTGATTATTAAGCCATCAGATTTTTATTTCAGGCCTAAAGTCAGTTACAAGATATGTTTTAAGGATTTTTGGCTTTAAGATGTTATGAATCAGCAGCTCTACTCCATTACTGACTGCACATCAGGAGGTATTTATACATTTCTCAGAGGAATCCTATAGACCTAAAGAAGGTCTGTGCCCTAGCACTGGCTTTTGATCAAGAAAAAGGAAAAACTTTGTGCAGCAGATATTCCCTGGACTCTTCTTATCACTGGTCTATTTTATACTTGCCTATGATCAAAAATTTAGGCTGGATGATGCTTTTTTTCCTTTACAGTACCTTGCTCCCAGAAAAGGTTTGTGCTTGATGTTAATGCGCTACCAATCTTTAGCATGAGTAGATTAAAACATTTACTACAAATATCAGCTGTCTCTGTCTACTGTAAACATACTTATCAGCTGAATGGCCCAGCCCCCCTTTTTATCCTTTTCATTCAGACATGCTGGATGAATTGCAGACCAGAAAAAACTTAAAAGCAGACTAAAGTCCAAACTAACAACACCAAGCATCTGTTGGCAGCTTTGCATGTTAGATTTAAAAGCCTACAGTAGCTTGGCTGAATTTTATTCTTCTGTAAGAGCAGTTTGAATGTGCTACTGTCACTGTGTAGTGGAAGCCCAGTTTGTAAATATTAACTACTTTCCTTTGATGCCAGAGGTGTAGCATTCTGTTAGATTTTAACAGAGGTGTAGCCTGTTAGTTTTTAAGAGAAAAATGCAAAACTTTTAGCAGTGAAAAGCTACTTGCTCTCTAGCCAGACTTTAAGTTGCTACCTATCACAAACTAGCATTTCATCTGCACAGGGAATCTTAACTCCCTGATTTGCTCTCCAGGCTTTGAAGAAGTGGATAGAAGCAAACCCTCTTCTTAGCCACATAAAGCCAGATGTGTTGATGGGTAAGGGAAGAAGAGATCAGAAAACAGGTACGCAGATTTGCACTAAGATATGCTAAGCCAGTAGTGGCTATGCTGTGCTGCTAAAAACTGTTCTGCTTTTCCTGTGTTCATCTTCTGTGCCCTTAAACAGAGGAAGGTTATGCAGATTTGCACTTGCATTCTTCCATATCGGGAAGACCTTGAATGAATCCTAAGGGGATGCTTGCATTTTCTGACCAGAGCCTTTAGTTAAAGCAGCAGTAACATTGTCAATAATACTTTTTTGCAGGATTTTTCTGCTGGTTCAAAAGCAGTTTAGAAACTTCACTATCATAGTTTCTTGTGATTAATTTTTGTATTATCTCTGTTACTTTGTGATCCCTCTCTTACTTTGTGTTTGATGGCAGAAAGACATTTTAAGACAGAATGGAAGCTACAGCTGAAATTAATTACCTATGGCTTAAGTTCAGAGCTAGGCTGGGTTTTAACTAACTAAGCTGCATGGGTGTCTCCAATAACAATCATGTGGGTGTTGTGTCTAAAATGGTGTTTCCCAAGTTGATAATATCTGTGAAACATCAACAGGAATCCCTGGTCAGTGGCTATAATATACACCTAGCTGCATATCAAACTTGAAGTAGTTTTCCAGATCAAAAGGATGTACTAATTTCTAATCACTGAAGTAAAAGCAAATGTGGGTATCTTGCTCAAGGAGCTCTTCACTTTTCCTGACACAGTTTTTTGTACTATAGGTATGACCTTGCCAATGCAGAAGGGTGTCCTGGATGCATTCAGAAATGACAAAGACATCAGACTGCTAATTGCTACATCTGTTGCTGATGAAGGCATTGATATTACTGAGTGCAACCTTGTGGTGCTCTATGAATACTTTGGTAATGTCACCAAAATGATCCAAGTCAGAGGTATGGAATTTCAGAACTATTACTGTAGAAACCTGTTTTGGCCTAGAAATGGACATGAAATGCTACTAAATGGCACATTGGAATGTGCATGCCTTGCAGTTGTTTCTCTATGCCTTAGAGCAAAGTCATGTGAATGATGGGACATGATAAATTTGTTCACAGAGCAAAGTCCTTGATGTTGTCTGACTCACAACAGGCAAATTAGCCAAGCTGCACGAGGTTATTGAATTGTTGAGGACTGATACGTCAAGTTGACAATTACATATAAGCAGAACTATGGCTAGAAGAACTGTTGACAGAAATATTACAAATCATTCTGTGACAATTTACAAAGGACTGCTGCAATGGAATTTCTTGTATTGCCTTGGCTTCTGAAGATCTTCTCCAGCCTGGTGGTTTATTACCAACCCAGGTACTCCCAGGTACATGAGGCCTTCGCCTGTGCAGATCTCTAATATTAAGGACCAAAAGAAAGACACCCTGTTTCTGTCTTCCCTGCTTATCCAGAGAAGTCTGTCATGACTTTGGCCTTAAATTTGGTGATTTTACAGTATGGCCAATAGAGAGGAATGAAGAGCCAAACTAAATACTGATTTCTGCTTCACATTCCTAAACAGCATAAAACTGCCTACTCTTTTAATGGTGCATCTGCAATATCTTTTCATATTTCCCAAGCAGTTAACATCATAATTTAATGTGAAGTGATTTCCATTGTATTTACTCTGTACTCTACTTTCAGGGTTTGTGTGTTGTGACCTTCTTATCTGTGTTTTATAATGAAATAACTGGCCCAGAATTGACTTTTATGGATGAAAAGATAGTGTTTATTATTAAAAAGCCATTAAAGGTGCAAAGAAAAGAGGTTATGTCAGTTTCAAACTACATACAATCATGATTTTTGTGGAGTAAAAGCTCAAAAGAAAGTGTGAACACTTTTTATAACCGAAATACTGCTAAACTGGTATGATATCCCTGTAGTTCTGGGTTTGCCTGTGTCACAGTTTTAATAAACTGCCAGGCAGTATCCATAGTCAGGTAGATGAGATGGTGCTTGCTGTTTTTGTCTGTGCTCTTGTCAGCACAATATTTCCAGTTCCTTAGGTTTTTGTGATATATGGGGTTTTGGGGTATTTTTAGACACCAATTAGCAGGGCTGAAAACTAATAAGAAAGACTAAGATGAACTTTTCTCCTTTACATTTTTTTTACACAACAAGAAGACAGCAAGATGCTACACAAAAAATGTATTTTAAAGCATGCCTGAACTCAGCACAGGGAGGCCACAGAAGCAGGCAATACAGTACTGGCTAGGGTATATCCATGAGGATCCCGGAAAGGGGGCATTTTGTTCTGGTTTGTTATTGAAGAATGCTCTTCAGAAGCAGCATTATCTGAATCTGAACATTGCAAACAAAAGCAGACATACAGGAGGCCCTTAATAGTCATATGGCAGACCTGTCACTTTTGCATATGTTGTTAAGAGTAACTAAAGAGAGTAAATGTTTTGCTGTATAGGTCGTGGAAGGGCGAGAGACAGCAAGTGCATCCTTGTGACAAGCAAAACAGAAGTGGTTGAGAATGAAAAACTAAACAGTTACAAGGAAGAAATGATGAATGCAGCTATTGAAAAGCTACAGAACTGGGATGAAACAACATTTGCAAGAAAGGTTTGTGATTTGTGCAGTTTTCATACTCAATTTTTAAAGGCATAATCTGTATCTACCTTCACCTACTAAGGCTCTGTGTAGGGCCAAGTGATAACCCGAGGGAAGTGTTCATTGTACTTGATTTCTGACAAAGGCTAGGTCAGCAGAGAAGGGATACTGTGTACTGACAGTTTGTGAATGTCCATTGTACAGAAACTGCAGAAAACTTAAGAGCATGAGGTAGAATTTATGACCTGTTGCTTGTGAAAAGAGAAGGACTCATGGGTGATTTAAGAGTTGGAGGCCATCTTGGGTACAGTGTACAAAGATATTGTGATGTTTTGCAGCTGAAAATCATGAGGGTCAAAGCCCAGCTGGATATTCATATGGACCACCACCAAGGGCTAAGGAGAAATCCCCTTTCTTTATTGGTTATGGGGGGGAAACATAGTGACAAAAATGAAGAGAAGAGACTGAGGTGCTTAATGCCTTGTTTGCCTCTGTAAGATTGGTTGTTCTCAGGATATTCAGCTCCCTGAGCTGGAAGACAGACATAGGGAGCAGGATGAAGGCCCTATAATGCAAAAGGAACTGGTTAGTGACCTGCTACACCATGGCGACACAAGTTTATGGGGGCAGATGGGATCCACCCAAGGGTAGTGAGAGACCTGGTGGAAGAGCTCATCAATCCACTTTCCAGGACTTTCCAGTCCTGGATAATCAAGGAGATCCCAGGTGACTGGAGGTTGGTCAGTGTGACCACCCATCTACAAGAAGGACCAGAAGGATCCGGGGAACTACAGCCCCATCAGCCTGACCTCAGTGCCAGGGAATGTTATGGAGCAGATCACCTTGAGTGCTATTACCCATCACATATAGGACAACCAGGGATCAGGCCCACCTGGGATGGTTTTATGATAGGCAGGTCCTGCCTGAGCAGCTTGATTTTCTTCTGTGACCATGTGACTCACTTAGTGGATGTGGGGAAGGCTGTGGTTGGTGTCTGTCTGAACTTCATTAAGACCTTGATACCATTTCCCACAGCATTCTCCTGGAGAAACTGGCTGTTCATGGCTTGGATGGGTGCACTCTTTGCTGGGTAAAAAAATGGCTGGGCCCAGAGAGTGGGAGTGACTGGAGTTAAATACAGCTGGTGGCTGGTGTCAGTGGTGTTCCGCAGGGCTCAGGGAAGCATGGAATAAGCCAGTGGCAGGCACTACTAACAAAAAAGCTTTGTACACAGTTCTCCCATACCACTTGGACTCACAGATCATCCTGTGTTTCCAGACAAGCTTTCAGAGATTGAGCTGTGCAGGCCTTTGTGACATTTCTTCTCCTACATCCAGCGCTTGGTGCAGTTTCTCCTGCTTCTTCTCAGAGGATTCCATTTCTGCATTTGGTTCTCAGCTACAGGCTGTGCCTTGTTGCTTCTTTCTCTGCCCGCAGTTTCTGTGGTCTTTGTAGCTTTCTTTCAAAACCATGAGATTCCCAGAGCAGCAGCGTTAACTGTGCTATAGGGTTTCACATGACTTAAAGGTTTACATGGACATACCAGCCTTAAGACCAGAGGGGCTGTTGGGGGTTAGGAGGGAGGAAGGAACAAAAAGCATAAATGCTGTCCATCACATAGTCACATTCTAGCCCTGCATTCTAAATTGACAAATGTACCCTGTTCTTTCTTGGTATGAGTTGCCAGGAGGTGTATTTTGTTTTGTCTGCTTTAAGTAATAGGTTCCTAGATGTTACATGCCCAAAGTCACATTTAGGCTGACATTGGGACTTTATTTCATAATGATCTTGATTTTTATTTATTTATTACAGATACGTGGCCTGCAAATGAAGGAAAAGATGCTACGAGATTCCAGGAAGAATGAAACAAAACATGAAATAGTGAAAGGGAAAAAAAATCTTTTGTGTGGAAAATGCAAAGCATATGTCTGCAGTACTGATGACATCAGAATTATAAAGGTATGTTTCTGTACGGGAAGCTATATCCATGACTACCAGGGAAGTCAGCATTATTGAACTAACTGCATTGTTTATCAGTGTGGATGTGGACTATTTTATGCAAACTGGAGGAGAATAGGTATGCTATGACAGTATGAGTTGAGTTGACATTGTCCAAGGTGAGAAAATATGGGCTATGGTAGGAATCACTTCAGTTTTCCTGAAGCCCTTCTAACAAATTTTGTTGAAAATCCCCTGATCTTCAACTACATAACCTTCTAGAGTTACTGCTGGATATTTACTTTCCTGATTAGCATCAGATGGAAGTCTCTCTGCTGTTATTTCTCCTACAATTTCTGTTGACTGAAAATGATCTACAAAAAGTACTGGGATCAGCTTACAAACTCCTTGTCTTATAGGTCAGTTTGAGTTTTGAAAAGCAGGGTAAACCATGATTCCACAAGACGAGCCCTACAGGTCTTCAGCATTATTTTGTTTTCTATTCTGTAGGTGTAGTTCACATTGCTTCTATGTATAGCCAAGGGACATTATGACTGTACTCTTTATAAACATGAATATTTTCTTTGTAGATAAAAGAAAGCAACACTCTTTACACATGGAAAGTGGTGATCATGGAAGAGAGGCTCTTCTAAGCACTTTGAGCCTTTATAGTTCTGCTTTTTGTTCTTTTGAAGCTGCTTCTATTTGTAATGCTCTGAAAAATGCAGTTGCAATGTGATGAGGGGCCTCAGGCCGTAGCTGAGCATTACTATGTCTGCCTTCACGCCCTTCCCAAATTTTTATTTGTTTTTACCAGCTGTTTTTGGAATGTAGATGGTGCTTACTACTCCTCTGCAAGGAGTTGGGAACAGCTCAGCTTTGTGAAAACTTGGTTACATTTCTTTGACAAAAAACAAGGGCTATCTGAAGCACCTCTGACTTTTACACTATTTTGTGCTCCTGGCTTATCACCTATACCTTTGCAAATAGAGCCAGGAGTTCAGAAAACTCTTCAGTAAGTGGTTTTGCTTAGTACTCTGCAAATACTGCCTCAGTTTTTAAAATAATCCCTACAAACTGCATTTACAGGAGGATCTATCATTTTCAGAATCAAGCTCAGATTGTAAATATGCTTTCAAATAAGTCTGTTAATTTCTTTAATCTTTTATTATATATAAGTCTGTTAATTTCTTTAATCTTTTATTATATATGTTTTAAACAATAACTGTAGCTCCATCTTCTTAGGGTTATTTTTTCTACCACTCCATAGCAATTGCATGATCCTTCATGGGAAACAGGAGTCTCTCAAACTTGTCCATTGTCTGAACTACTCTCTTAGTTTCATGGACATGGCTTCAAATACTGCAAACACAGTTTTCAAAAAGCTTACTGAGTTCAAATATGTGTAAGCTGTTGACTGATACACAGTATTTTTTTTTTTTTTGGTTTTGATAAGCCCAGGCCTGGGTCCTTCTTGTACCTGGTATTCCATGAATGGAGGGGGGAAAAAAGAGCAATAAGCCAAAGAGGCTGGAAGGTGAGCCTCCTGGATGACAGCAAATGCCTTAACAGGGAGAACATGTATTTGAGAAGGGAAGGGGAATGACAAGGAAAAATGAGGAATGTTGTTTCTAATTTTAAGTGTTTCTGGCATGTGTTGTTTCAGGGATCTCATCACATTGTCTTAGGTGACGCATTCCAGGAGCGTTATACAACAAAGCCCCACAGGAAACCAGTTCAGTTTGATGATTTTGTGAAAAAAAGCAAGATGCATTGCCAAAATACTGAATGCCAGCATGACTGGGGGATCATAGTGAAGTACAAGATATTTGATAATCTACCCGTGATCAAAATCAGAAGCTTTGTACTAGAGGATATTGAAACTGGGACACAAATGGATTTTCAGAAATGGAAAAGTATTAATTTGTCTTTGAAGAATTTTGATGAAGAAACATTCAGCTGAACTCCACATTTTAATGGATATATTGTTCTAGTGCGCTATGCTGAAATAGCAGCAATGATAAATGATCAATTTTCTATAAAAACTTTTGTTATTTATGCTAGGCCCCTCACCCGCATCTGGCTCGATTATAAAAGGCTGGTAAAGCCACTAAAACCAATATTTGCTATATAATGAAATACTTCACCAGAAGTTTCACCAGAAGGACAAATATATCCCTAGGTGTCTAGATCCAAATCATTATGGCTATGAGAACCTTGATCTGAAAAAAAAGAAGATCAAGTTGAATGGTTAGTTAGTTGACTAACTAAACATCCAGCTTTAGGTAACAGGCTACACCTTCTAGAATTAGGGTGCACATCAGCATCTTCTTTGGTACCACTAACGTGTTGTTGGATTGCACATCCTTGCGAACAACATGGCTTACTAACACTTCAGGCAGTACTCTAGCTACTTTTTAAAGTTTTTTAACTGTTACTTTTAATGTTCTAGACACTGATATATAAAATTGAAAGAAGACTGTCCAGTAACTTTTCTGTAAGGAAGATACTACATCTCTTAAATCTATCTTTAATAGGAAATGCCTCTGCAACAGTAAGAAATGCAGAAGGGCAAAGCCCTCTTAGGGATTCATCCTTGTAATTAAAATGGTAGCACTTTCTTATATCACTGCACCTTGATCAAGTTGCTGTTGCTCAAGTAGCAGAATGGGCATCCTCCTGTGTTGCTGAACTGAGCAAGTCCTAAGAGGGACACTGTACCCTGGATCATGGGAGGAGGTTCAGTTTTGATGGGGATTAGCACTTACCTGGATGCTCTGTTTCATGGACTGTCACCTAAAATCTCTCAAGTCACTGGAAATACTGTAAGCTTCCTGTCAGAGCTGATCTAGTATTCTTACAAAGTCTAGGCATTAGTGTGTTCAAATCTGTCCTCTTTACTCAGATCCCGGATTTCTCTGGGAAAACCAGAAATTCCTACAGAGTTATGAAATGTTGTACTTGAACACTTTAAAGCACCTGCTGATTCCACACATCTTCAATGAGATTAGTATTCAGTATTTCTGGAACCAAAACCAAATGCATTTTAAGTTCCCTTTGTGTATTTGACAATGTGGTAAGGTATGTACGTGCAAGAATTATGTTACAAAACACTGGAACTAACAAAAAAAATCCCCAATACCAAAGCACAATCCCCCACCCCCCCACACACCTAATTTAAGAGTTAAAAAGAATGAACCTAAATTTGTGAGTTCAAAAATTAATTTAAACTGCCTGAATCCTACTCAGTGAAGCTTGTGGTGTTCTTGTAAAGTGTTGTGTGGCATTAAAAGCAAAAGAGCTTTGTAAACACTGCTTCATGCTCCACCTCAGTCTATGGCTTTTACTGTGAAGGCTGTATGCACTGTACAGGAAGGCTGAATCTCAGTCCTACAGTAACTTCCTCTGTACTTAGTTTTTACTTAAAAGGAAACACAGAACAATGAATTAAGATGATTTATGTTTAGATAATGCCTTCCTGTCCTAGGTTGACTGTATGATGCTTTTATCCCAAATCATCTGTCCTGTTTATGCTGAATAATAATTTTTGCACCTTTAAGACTTGTTCCAGGAGTGAAGGGGGGGAGAAGGAGCGCGGAGTTTGTTTCCAGAAACTGCACTCACTCCTCCGCATTCCCTCTCCTGGACTGTGTTGTCTGTGGACAGACAGACAGCGAGACAGAGCTCTCCTTTGCTTTTTAGCTAGTTTTAGCTAGCTGAGGTAAAGAAGCTCCCTGGACTGTGGCTTTTCCTTTTCTTTGGACCTGCTCAACCTGCTCTGGACTGAACACCAAGAAGAGCACCGTCAGCTCGCACCTGTGGTCCAGCGGGCTGGGCCTGGGCCGCGGCATTTCCAGCGCCGGAGGGACTGAAAGAGACTGAGCGAGCCGAGCTGCAGCCCAGGGCGGGGGGACTTTTTCCGAGTTTGTCCCTCTTTTAGACTAGCAAGAAGTTTTTATTGTTTAATATTGTTTAGGTTTTCTTGTTTAATAAACAGTTTTTTCCACTTTTCTCCGAGGAAATACTTTTTTTTCCGAACCAGTTGAGGGGGAGGGGTCAATTGAATCTGCTTTCTAGAGGAACCCCTTTAAGAGTACTCTCCCAATTTTGCCCTGAAACAAGACACTCCCCTCCAAAAATACTAGGAACAAAATACTTTTGAAAAAGGCTAATTTAGAATTGTCAGATTAAAAGTACATGGAAAAATCAGAGTTCTTAAGTATCAAATTGCTCTGTGAAAGGACCATCTTCTTTGGGACTCTTGGCATAAAAAAAAAAATCAGTTCAAAATTCCAGTTTATAGTAATAACTACTGGTTGGTTGAATTTGAAAGGTTTTGGTATTTTCCTATTCTTTGAACACAAGGATTTCAGACAAAAACAACTTTGCCATTCAGCCTAAACAAATACTGAAGGTTGATGGGGTAATACATTAATAAGAATTCAGCTTGATACAAGAAGCCTTTCTTTCAGTACACTCGTTCAGTGAAGATGGAAGAGTGGGGAAGAACACCAGCACTCTATTTGGCCTTTGAGAGTATCTAGTTTTTTTTTTTAAAAAAACTGAAGCTGAAATTGCATATTTCTTACTAAGATTGCTACCATATTAACTACTCTGTTCATAGAATCACAGAACAGCTAAAGGTAATCTTGTGACCCAAGGGATTGCCCAGGACAATGTCCAAATGTCCAGACAGCATCTGAACATCTCCAAGGATGTAGATACCACAACCTCTCCTGATAATCTCCTCCCACTGGTGCTTGGTCCCTCAGAGTGAAGAAGTGTTTCCTGTTGTTCACAGGGAACATTCTGTGTTTCACACTCTTTGTGCCCACTGCTTCTTGCATCTGAAAAGAGCCTGGCTGCATATTCTTTTGTGCCCTCCATTTAGATATTAGTACACAAACAGCAGAGATATCCCTGAGCACTCCCATCACCAGACTAAACAGTCCTAGCTCTCAGCTTCTCATGAGAGACACTTCAGACCCTGCAACATCATGGTGGGCCTCTGATGGATTTACTAGAGGAGCTCTGTCACAATCAAGCAATAGCCTGTTTCAGTTACAGTGCAGTCTTTGTGCCCTTCTGAAGTCTCTTCTTTCATAACTATTTTAATACTTGTTTTTTATCCAGAAACAGCCAGACCTGACTGCACTAAAAACACATTAGGAAATTACTTTGAAGTAATTTCTCCACTATGTTAATTGTTGTGGCAGTTGCTGCACATACAGTTAAGAGTCAGAACTGTTTATCTCTGAGTAAGAGTAGTTTGTTATCCTTGTAAATAGATTAACATTGCATTTTTTGATTGGGCAGTCACTGACTGCATTGAGTGCATTAATGTAATTACTGGTTGCTAACTGACATAGAAATTGCTGATGAGGATTTTGAAAGTGTGGAGATTGTCTTCTTGAGAGCACAAAACAGAGGGAATTGTATTATGCCAGTGTTCTGCTAGGTTACAGAAGACTGGCAGTATCTGACAGTATTTGTATTCATTCTAGCTCATGCAAACTTGTCAAAGAAACTAGAATTAAAACATGGAAAGTTAAGACTCATATGATTCTGTTCCTACAGGGACAATGAGGAGAGTGTAAGTCGAAGTTTTGCTCTGCATCACAACACTAAGGATAAAATGACAGAACCACCAAACTTTTTAAAAATAAATTTAATTTTATCTATTAGAAATATCCCCAATAAGTCCACCTTTCCACAAAGGCTTAGATTTTAAACAGAGTTCACATTTTTAAAAATTAATAAACAGCTAAATAATTTCAATATTAGATTCGGATTCTGTCTAACTGAATAAGAAAGCAAGTCAGTGTCAGGTAATCAGGAAGGAATAAAAATGTTTTTATACTGTCAGTTAATTCTATATCACTGATATGAGCACAGAACTTACGAGTCAAACTAAGTGATCAGCACGTGATCTTCAATGGTTCTACAGATGCCAGCAGTATTTTAATGACTTTTGCAATGTATTCTAAGGTAAGTCAAGCCAATTGCCATACAAAATAGTTAATAAATGCTGTTTACTTTATATGGGTGTGTCCAGTTTCCTGATACACAGAAAAATTCAGCACTGTAAACAAGCCTTCTAATACAATCTACAGAAAAAAATTGTTCATTTTATGGTTCACACTTTGAAATGCATGATTGCTATAGTTTCATTGTGCTCAGGAGAAGCAGGTTTGTACCTGGACCTTTTTGCTTAATTGTTTTTAATTAGGATGCCATTTTCCGGATCATGTAGTTCAGAATGCCTCCGTTGTGGAAGTAAGTGAGCTCCACATCAGTGTCAAATCTCATGATGACATTAAAGGTTTTCCCAGTGTCCAGCTGTTAGGGTCAAATAAAGTCATTCAAGCAGCAGAACCGTGCACATGTTATTTGACATCATAGTAAAATAAAGACTACTAGGATAGTTTTGCTATCTTAAAAAATTGTGATAGAAAGCTAAAGGCATCAATACTTCTATCCAAACTAGACTACAAGAAGCTGCTTGAGAGGAAAGTGCTGTAAAACAAACCATAACAAACACAGTATGGAGTCTCTTTGCATTTGCTGCTTCATTTATAACTGAGAAATAGCGGACTTTTGAGTCACCGGTCCAAAATACAGGATGGCTTTGTGTTAATTAAAAGTTTGAGCATCCTGCTTTTATATCCTGTCATAGTAAATCACAGAATGGTTTGGGCTGGAAGGGACATTAAGGATCACCTAGTTCAAACCCCCACTGCCACGGGCAGGGAACATTCCCCTAGAGAAGGTTGCTCAAAGCCCTATCCAACCTGACCTTGAACCCTTCCAGGGAGAAGGAATCCATAGTTTCTCTGGGCAGTAGTTCCAGTGCCTCATCTCAAATTATTCCTTGTATCTAACCTAATTCTACCCTCCTTCAGTTTAACCTCTATTAGAATAACTGTTTTAATCTCCTTCACCATCTCAATTCTTCTCCCTGTTTTAAGCAAATCTTACTGCCATATGACACAGCATATTTGAAGTTCTGAAGAGACAATTAATTTTGAGTAAAATTATAGTGATTCAGAAAATTCAGCTCTTAGGTGTCTCATACCTTAATCTGGACATTCATCTGTGGTTTAAGTTTTTCAGGAATGATAATCGTGTAACGTTCCCGTCCAGTGAGTCCTAAAGTTCCTGCATCCTCTCCAGGTAAATACTGCAGAGGAATCACTCCCATACCTACTAGGTTGCTTCGATGAATTCTCTCATAGCTTTCAGCAAGCACAGCCTTAACACCCTAAGAAATGCACAACAGGTTGAGTTATTTCATAGTTCAAACAGTCTTTCTGTACTCACAAGAAGAAAATTTGTTTGTTTGTGGTCCCCTCCATTTAATTTACCAGCTTCTGGTAGAGTCAGCAGGTCTGTCTGACAGCAAACTGTCCAGGATGACTTGACTGTACATTAACTTTCACACCTCTTTAAAAGAAGCCTGACTCAAAAAAGTGACACATTTTCTCAGGAATCCTGCATCTACTTTAACATGTCTTATGCAGAACACCACTAGTAATTTCCATTACTCTTCCTAATTCAGTGTTGCCCTCCTATAAGCACCAGCGTGCAGTTTAATTAATTTTGAAAATTTTACATGTTAATACATTTAACACAAAAACTCATTGACAGAAAAAAACTGCAAAAACCTAGATGAACTTAAACACCAACTCTTGCACATTTTTCTAGTAATGCAAGAAAGTTTCAATCAGAGTTCTTGCTGTAAACAGAGTAAGACTGGACAGACAAAGAAAGAAACAGTTATTTCACTGTATGTGGATCTGTATTTGGCTCCCATGGTGAAGTCATGCTAAATTTAATTTTCACTGATACACTTACACTATTTTCACTGATACTCTCACACTTTCTAGTGTACACTTTCTAGTTTCCTTGCTCAGTGAGCTTAAGGATGCTGCTGAAAGCAGACCTATGGTTTATGGGGTTACTAAAAGTGGAAGAATTGGCCTTTCTAGTGTGGCCTTGTGGACTTCTAGATGAAGATCAGTCAAGCCTACCAGTTGGAACAAGATCTATTAATATTAAATAGGTTTTGCAACTCTACTGTGTCTCTTGGAAACAGCTGAGATTTCAAAATATCTCTTGCTACCAAAAGTGAGAATGAGCTACCCAAGATTTGGTCATAAGCTAGTCTTACTGACAAATAAATGCACTGTTAATACTGTCCTCCTAGTTTACTGTAGCCACTCACCAAGAGGAATGGTCCTTTAGCAGCCCAGTCTCTGGAACTTCCTGCACCATATTCCTTCCCAGCCAGCACAATCAGAGGATGACCAGCCTGCTTGTATCTTTCTGCAGCATCAAACACATCCATCTGGAATAAAAATACCAAATGCTTTGTAAACTTTTTGCGAGTGGAATCACAGTTCCAGGGAAAGGAGGAAAAAAAAGTGTTCCCACATAAACAACTGAAGCCCACAACATCCACCAAGTAGCACTTCAAGGATATTGACCATACAGCACTTTGTGGCTTCTAGTCTGATCTCACTCCTAACGCATATCTGCACCTTCCACTGGTGCTTTTACAGTAGTTTCACTCTCCACTGATATACCTGAAAGCACCACATTGCATAGGTACTTGTGACTGCTTCCCTGAGTCAGCTCCTGCCCCCTCAATTAGCTTTACTTAAAAAGTACTGAAGTAAATTACCTAAACTGGTAAGAAGGAAAGCCAGCACTAATCCATTCTGTTGGCAGTGAGCCACAGTTTAGAGCAGCTTGTGTACTTACAATTTCCCCAGAAGGGAAATGGATTGTCTGAGGTCCTTGTTTATCAATAAACTTGTTGACCAAGCGAATGTTTGCAAATGTCCCTCTGGCCATGACAGCATCATTCCCTCTGCGGGAGCCATAGGAATTGAACTCTCGAGGAGTCAAGCTATTAAGGGAAAAGAAGAAAGGAAACTGTGTTGTTTTTAGACTAAAAGCACTCTGCTCTAAAAAAAAAGTAATAAACTGGTGTTTCTGAGGTAGGTATGTAGGTAGCTCCCACCCTGGCAGTAGCATCCAATTAGCCAATACTTCTCCTTTGAGACGTTTTGAAGGGAAAGTGATTTACAAATAGCTACAGTTTGGCCAGAAAAAGCAGCTTCCATAATATTCTCAACTCTTGCCCTAGAAATAGTATCCAACAGTGATGCAAGGATATAACTCACATTAAGTCAGTAGATGCAACACAATTTTTTTTCTCAATAGCTGATGCCTGAAGATCCCCATTGTCTATACTACTATAGCATCTAGAACAACACCAAAGCACTGTGCTAAATATATAAAAGGCAGCAAGACTCTCTGCTGCAAGTTAGAACTACAGAAGAAAAATTTCACTTGCAAACAGAAATATAAGAACAAGGGGACACTCCAGTCTAACCAGCAAACAAAAATTGCACTAGAATGTTACAGAAAATTAGACTGTTCGCACTGGGCTACATCCAAACCGCAACCATGACGTACAGCATCTGTTTTGCAATGCACGTAGGACTATTCAGATTTCCAAGTAACTGACAGCAGGGGGTCAGAGAGTCCAGAGCAGTTGGTTTTCAGTATATCACATTGTTTTAATCCATTCTCTTTCCAAAATTATTAGGTCTAGTGAGTTAGGACTTTTTATGTCAGTGCTGTTGCTCAAAACACCACTGAAGTTGTAAGAAGTGCTAAAATCAGAGAATAAAAGCATTATATTACCTGTGAAGTCTGAATAGGTCAACTTGGTAAGTCCTAGTCTTGCCTTAGTTCAGTTGAACCCCAAGTACTAAACTGACAGACTGGCCATGGAAAAAGATGAACACTTTACAAGACTCCAATCACAATAGGTTTGCCAGTTATTGCTGCTGCACTGAAACCTAAACTTCTGGATGTTCTGTAGTGCCTAAGAGCCTAGATATGTGAAATAGTTGCATGTGCTAGAAGAAATTAATATAAAACCCATTTTTGGCGCTAATGAAAATGGTAATTTTGCTTTGATAGGGAGACAGATCTTGATTCCCTTATTTATGAATAAATATACAGGCTAGTTTTTGCAGTAAGTCATCTTCTTCCCCTACTTCCATAAAAAGGTCTTTAACTCTACAGGGATAACAGATGTACACACTCTAGTCTACTTCTTACACTTAGTGAGAGCTGCTGAAGTAGCAGAAAGAGAAATGCATTTCTTTCTTATTTTATATGTTGTCCAGGCAGCTGTCAAGGTATACAAGTGTATGTGAACAGATAGAAGGTATGTGTGCCTATAACATGGCATAACAATTATGATTTATTTTCTCTTCCCAATGTATGACAAGAAAAATAAGCAGTGCTTACCCTCTGCTGGTCAAATAACGGGCTGCAGGACTATTTCTTGCTATGTTACCAGCTGGAGATATGTGGTCAGTTGTCACAGAATCCCCAAAACTCAACAGGACATAAGCGTCTTCTATTGTTTTCGGGGTCTGAAGAGCCAAAGTCTAAGCCATCATAAATACAAACAAAACAATTAATGTATGAAAAAATAATTCCTTTATCTTTCTCAAAAAAGTGCAAATTGCAAAATAAAGTCTCCCTTTTTATACAGGTTAGGAGAAAGAAAAAATCCAACACTATTAAAAATCTTCATGTTCTTGAACAAATATGATGACCTGGCTGTCTGCCAGCAGCTCATCCTGAAGAAAATAGAACAGACAATAAAAACCAGCCAAGGCTTCCTGTGATACATGAATGAAAATTGAGAATTCCTAGACATGTGCATGCGTTAAAGTCTCCATTTACTTTTAAATGGCACTGAATTAGCCATTCAAATACTGAACTATTTGGTGCAACATGCAAGCAGGCAAAACAGTGCATTTAATTTCCTGTTGTTTTTCTTCACTTGCTTTGTGACCATTTAGAAGGATTTCAACTTAAAAGGAAAAGGAGACTTTTCAAGAACCCTGAAGTGAAAGGAAATTCCTACAATTCTGAGATTCACTCACACCTTTGTATTAAAATGAACACAATAGCACAATTCTAACATTTAATTGTGTTCATTTAAGAACACTTAAGAACCAAGTGTAACATTTAAGAAACAAGGCCTCAATAGGCTTTTACGAATCCTCTCAGGCGTCTTGAAGTGGCTTTCCTTCTCCTTCAATATGAGTCAAGATCACTGTACACTTTGGCCTGATTCAAAGGGAAAGCAGGTACATACCAGATCATCAAAGAAAGGAGGAGACTTGATATAAGTAGACTTGGGATTCCAAGTATACAGCTTATCTGAAGGAGCATCTAAGGCATTCCAAGCTTTGTTTACTGTCTGAAAAACATACAAAATCCTTTCATTGATTTCTAAGTTTTCAGAAGGAACATAATTACTTCAGAATTCAGGTAAAATTACAAATTAGACTTTAGCAAAAGCCTTATGTATTTCTTAGAGCACTTTGGAAAATGCACATAACTATCTACATTACTTTGGGGGTGTTTTTTAAATTATTCCATCTATTAAAGGATTCAGGAAAATCTTAATTTCATTGCAAAAGAAGAGACATTCATCCTATTTTTTGAGAATAACCTGTATTATGTACACAGGTAACACTTTATAATTGTCTACTATATTTTTAAGTAATCTTAAGAGCTTCCCTACCATAAAAACCATAAGAATATTTTGTTTCAAAACTTGAGAAGGATTTGCAGGAAGACATTACCAAATACAAGTCTTTCTTCTGATAACAATCCTATTAGTTAATGCAAATGAATTTTATGTCAGCTGAAAAAAATCAAACATCTGTGAAGCTGGAATATTCCACCTTCTAATATCAGCTTGGGATGGCTGTTGAAAACACATTATCTACACGTTACATTATAAATATTGTAAGGAGCAATTTTCAAAACATGTCTGAAAGAATGAATTAATTATCCAGAAGATGTATTTAAAAAAAAAAAAAATTCATCTGAATATCTGTCAGAACAAGAGCAAAACCTAGAGATGAAAAAAAGGTTAATTTCATTAGAATAGCATAGTACATCAAACTACTGCCAAGAGGATTCATTCACCTCTATTTTTTTGTAGACCTCCTTGAACATCCCAGGAATAACAAATTGACGCTCAACAGCCTGAATCTCATTTCTTGTTGGCCAGATATCTTTCAGGAAAATCTTCTTCCCTGAAGCATTTATTCCTGCATAAAATGGTATGGTCAATTTTGTTGCATAATTTTTTCATTAAGAAGAAAGAAAAGTTTACCACTGTGTTGTCTGGCTATATGTTCCTTGTAACACTCACAAGACACACTTTATTTCACTTGCAAGTGAAATACTTCACTCTTTATTTTCACTTGACAGAAAACTGAGTCACAAACTTGATAATACCTGTACACAACCCTTCTTTTGTGACTTCCAATGGCCTTCCAGGATAATTTATAGAACCATTTATGCTGGAATGGATCTTTGAAGGTCCTTGAAGGTCTTTGAAAATCTACTAACTCAGGTTGGCTCTTCAAAGACTATCACCCAGATATAACCAAAAATGTGACCCAGTGGAATTAGGGGGAAGCCAAGTGTGAGCATTATTCTTCCTCCATCTTCTCTGACTCCTTGTTGCTCTGACTCTTAACAATTTCATAATTTGTTTCCCAGAGGTACTTAGTACTTTAAAGCACTTCTCTAGGACAAATGTTTCTGAAGTGCTTTATTCCAAACAGTTTAGTTCATAAGCTGTGAAAAGAAGCATCCCAATACTGTCTTACCTAAAGGCTCTTTCTCAAAGTCGATCCGGATGGTCCCTGCAATTGCATAGGCTATCACCAGTGGCGGGGAGGCCAGGTAGTTAGCACGGGTGTTGGGATGGACACGCCCTTCAAAATTCCTATTGCCAGACAACACACCCACTGCCACAAGTTCTCCCTGTAAGATGGAGTTTGAGACAAAAGATAGGTCAGATGCTTGCAGAATCCACACACACAGCAAGTCTGCAGTCTCACTGCACTGCAACAATGACCAGTCACAGAACTGTCTCTTGAACAATCCCAAAACACTTCCCACAGAAAAGAAGATAGACTGAATTTACTTTGTACAGAGCTGAAGAGTCAACACACAGTATAATACAGCTCAGAACAGTACACAGCAGAGAACAGCTTACATAAATGAGCCGCACAGGAAAAACTGCATACCTGTGTAATGGCCTCAACAACAGACTCTGGCAGGGGTCCACTATTGCCAATACATGTCATACAGCCATAACCCACCACATCAAACCTATACAAAGTATAAAAATAATGGTGAACAAAAAGCTACCTTGGAGCAAGACAATTAACCACTCAGCAGATGGCAATTGTTACTTTCAGGAGAAATACTATTTTAAAAAATGAAATGCTGCGGAGAACAACATTTTTTAAATGCTCTATTTTTACCACTGCAGTGACCGTCCATGCACGCAGAATGGGAACAGTGTTACCTAGCAAGAGGAACAGCAATGCAGTGTCATTTATACTGTTTCAAAACAATTAGTCTTGAAAATAACCCATTCTCCTGCTTAAGAACATAAGTCTTCAAGAAGTTACAGCAGGCCTTCATCATTGGTACAAAGCCAGCCAGCACAACAGCAATGTGATCACTCATGCAGGATCATACCATAAGGTATCTGCGATATCTTTTAAACTGTACAGATAAATAGTTATTCTATTGCATCACTTGTTGACAAAGCTTTTAGTTAAGCAGCCATAGGACAACAGTAACAAAAGCACTCCTACCCTAGCTGAGAAAGGTAACGCATAACTCCACTCTCCCTCAGATAGTAAGTGACAACCCCGCTTCCTGGGGACAGGCTAGTTTTAATGTACGGCTTCACTGTCAAACCAGCTTCAACAGCTTTCTTAGCAAGCAATCCTGAAAAATACAGAGGGTAGTTGCAGATTTTCCTGGAAGTGAGACAGTTTGGTGGATAAGCATGTTAAGAGAAATACCATTAAATAACTGGGAACAGAAAAGGCACTAACAATGAAATGGTACAGCAAGCCAGCAGCACTAATTCCGTGACAAACAGCTAGAGGACAAGTGCTCTGTTGAACTGTACATCCAGCCTGCAATTTCTGTTCCACTAGAAAAATGACAGAAATTGCATTCCATAAGATGCACCCACTGGGGCAAGCAAGTAGACATTCAAAATTCAGAGCACTATTTGTAAGACAAATGTCTCACAAAAAATGCAATGAAGATCTGTTAAGCTCCCACTTACCATGGTGTAATAACCCAGAGAAGAAACAACTGCCAGCAGAGAACTTGCTGCCCTCAAGAGCAGAAGGCTATGAGAACACCAATGTTGGCCCTTGCCACAAACAAGCCGTCTCACAATCCACAGCTTGTTGCAAAAGTGCTGTTTTACCACTCCTGGATTTGTGATATGCATAGAGATATTTCAGTGGAATGTCTTACTACACACATGATTATCCTGAATTCCATCCTTTGAAATTAATTGTCCATACCGAGATGCATGTTCAGAGAACAAGTCCTCTCCAGTTCTTTTCCAGGATGAACATAAAAGAACCAGCAGATAGGCAAACTATGCAAAACTTCCCATTCCCATGTTGCATTTTCCCCCTCACACATGACATTCATTTAGCTAAGAAAATAGACATAAGCCGTGCTTTGATCCAACATGATCTCCAACAGGAAGATGTCATCAAACTGTTTTGTCTTTGCCAGCTGTCTGGCACCTCTGTTAAGACACGACCTGGACCATGACACTTTTAAGTGTTGTGTGAGATGGCTTACACACATGAATTTAAAGAAGCAGTTCTATTCCTGAAGTTGCTAAGGTTCCTTAGCTACTAGAGGAATCTGCAGAAACTGGAGCTCTTGGATACTTCTGTAAATGAGACCATGAACAAACGGTCATCCTAAGAACTGAGAATTTGACAACATGTTTGAAAGTGTTGGCCTCTGTCTTGCGGCTTACACAAGTTCTGAAAAGATAGCAGAGTCAAACTCTCAAAGTTGGCAAGGAAATGCCAGAACTTGTTCCTCTAAACCACCTTAATCCAACACTTTTTTAAGGTCAGATTAGGCTGTCAAAGTTCCTACAGCACATACCCACTATCCCCACAGACACATAGCCCTGCATAGTGCACAGGATATATAGCAGTAGTTTGAAACAACTGCTCATATCCTGGATTTTTTTAGCTTGGTTACTTAGTTGGGAACACTGTATGTTTATTTACTTTCATTTGAAACCTCATCTTGATAGCCAAACTATTGTGTTTCTTGTGGGTATCTCAGAGGTTCTCAACACTGCTGTTAACCAACAGTTATCAGAGACTGACAAAATTACTTTTTCCTTCCTTGTCAAGGTCAAAACATAAATGCTGCTGTACAGAAAGGCAGCAAAGGTGAGAGTAGCCACTAAATCTGAGCACATACACCAAAATGCTTAGGACTACTTTCTTGAGGGTGCTGTGCATTACATAGTAGTGAATGCACTCAAAGTGCATTCAGTAGCCCTACTGCTTCAGAGAAGGTTAAAAATGCATGTCATTAGTCTGGGAGCCAAAACTAGAGAAAACTATCCTCAACAGGCACAGCTGAGGAATACATCCACCTAGAAATAAGGGAATAGATAAGGCAAACAGAGTCTGCCTGGAGAAAACCTACTTCTTGATCCTTGGAAGAAAGAAGTACAGATATATTTCTGTGATAATGCAGAATGGGCCTGAGGAAAGAGGTATGCTGTTAAAGGCAAGTGGAATGAGACACCTTGTTCAATTTTGAACTCAATTCAATTCCTCTCAAAGTGGTAAGAAAACGAGCAGGTCTCTCCTCTGCTTCTCCTTTGTCCCACGTCTTAGTTTATGATGGACTTTGAACCTGTTGCTAGAGTTTAAAAGACCTTTGGCCTGGGAGGTGGTGACCTGCTGATATGTAAAGTATGCACAGATAGATGCTAGTCTGAAAACAAGTGATAAATATCACATCAAAAAGCTAAACACAAAGTGATTGTTGACAGAGACTGCTGACAGCCCAAAAGCTTCTTAGCACCACACAGGAACAAATAGAAATTATATTACTTTAACCAGGAAGTAATCTACTCTGGTGAAGGGCCTTTGTACTGCCCAGTGCACATCCCTTCTGACCTCTGTAGGAATAAAGTCTGCATCACATTAACAGTCTGGCAGACTAGTAAGCCTCTACAGAGCAATTATCATACAGGGATAGATACCATCTATGTATATGTTTGCAGAGGAGAAAAAGAAATATGTAAACAGGTAGCCAAGCACTTGGGAAACTGAGCCAAACTTGTCCAGTACAGACTGAATCCTTTGAGCTGACATTCTTCATTCCTACTTTGTTGCCAGAAGCACACATTAGTAATGACAAATTTTCTGCCTGGACTAGTCATATTAAAAATGAACAATCTCCTGACCTGAAATTTTATACAACCAAGTCAGACTGTTCTGCAGTGGTGCATACCAAGCTCATCTCTGGCTTCCTTTTGGATGCAGTTAAGATGTAAATGAAAAGGCTCTGAAAGCTGGCAATCCCTGAGAATATAATTTGCTTCCTCTACTCACACCTACCATGCCTCCAGACTCTTGTAACAACGTTAGAGGACAACCTCTAGCTAAATGTGTGTTTTTCACTCTCCTGATAGATCAGAGCACCTTCAGACTTGTCCCAAAAGACCATTCTTCACTGTCTCTCTTCTGGTTCTGACTTTCAACAGCCTCTTCTTATCTCTATGTATCAGCTTCTGTGCATTTGGAGCAGTGCCAAAAGTGTTGCTTAATTAAGATCTAGCTTGCCTTGTAGAAAAGACCGTGTGGGAAGAATACATTTTTGTCAACCTACATTTCTAGCTACCACTTCCACAAGTCCTTTGCTAGTCTTAGAAACTAAGCTCAGTTTTAACACTCCTAATGACAAAACCAGCACTGTAGACCTTGAATTACATCACTGTTGTTGTTGTTGTCGTCTTTAGGACACGCATTCAGAGCCACAGAGAAACTACTGCACATTAAGCACATCAGCTTACCTGCACCCAACATAACTGAGGGATTACTGGTGTTTGTACAGCTTGTAATGGCAGCAATCACTACTGAGCCATGAGCAAGCTCGAAGTCATGGCCCTCAAAATTAAATTTGACTATGTTGTTGTGTTGGTCTGGTGCAATTTGGAATCCCTTGAATCCTTGCTGTAGGAGGAGAAAGTAAGAATCAAAAGGAGTGGTTAACATAAGTATTTTAACTGAACATTAGTATGGGCTGTTTTTTCACCAATAAGAAGCATCTGTTAATCAAATTCATTCTTGTGCTTTTAGGTCTGATGGTGAAGGCTTGCATTTCTGGTCAACCAAAATGATGGCCAATTTTTTTTTTTTTCTGGAGTTTCTCCTCTTCTCTGTTTACTGGTAAAACAGGCAGTCTTTGCAGCAAAACATATTTGTATTGTCTTCCTGCATGAATATATCCTTCTTTGGATTTCTAAGATGCTTCTTACTCCTGGATGTTACAGATTCCTGATCACACACAATCTTAGCACACAATCTAGTCCTGAGATTTTAGCATAACACATAAGATTTAAGTCAGGATTATCAAACAGCTTGAATATATACCAGGAGCTGATTTGAGAGGCAAAGGTCTGATATTTGAAAAAAAAAAAGAGCAAGTAGGCACTGTTCATGCCATGAAAAATTACATTTAGAGATCTGAAAGCATAAAATCACCTAATGGAGTTTGGAAAATGTAACAAACCAAGTATTATTGGGAACTGCTGTAGTTTAGGTTTCTTTTACATCACTGGAGTTCTGTAATGCCTTTAACAAGGATGGTTACTGTATCAGGTATTCAATCTGATTTGAAAACTTAAGTATCCAGGAATATTCATTCAAATATAAATCTAGCTCCTCTTTCAATGACCACTTTTGACTGGATGATGTAGAATGTAGTCATTGTTTTCTGTCTTTACCACCAGCATCAAAGAGTCACATACAGTTCTGCTCTGCTGAACATATTCAATACTTAGTGCAAAACTGCATTGTGGATTCAGGGCATAAGCTACTTGGAATGCTTGGAGAGCTGAAGAGGTGGGTAGTTATCTCAGAACTCAGTGCAGTAAGTATTTTGTCCCCTCTATTAAAACCCCCCATCGTGGCAGAGTTCTGAAATCTCTAGTCTATGTAAAAACCGTGTTAGACCTAAGATCAGAAAGAAAAACTACTCCAACAGGACATGAACACTTTCATGCAAGAAAAGCAACATCACAATTTTAAACTGCCTGTTGCTTCTGTCACTTTTGAAACTGCAAATATCCTTATTTATTTTTCAGTAGGCAAACAAACAACACATAACCCCAGAACATAGTTCCTGAACACCAGACAGCTTTCAGAAGTATGAATTAGTTTGTTTGCTCAAATGTTCCTAGTCCCTACCTTAGCTCCCAGACAAGTCTCAAAGTCCTTCTTCATATCTGACACAGCAACTTTGTCCTGAGGTCTCTTTGGTCCACTGCAGCAAGGCACAACAGTATGGAGATCCAACTCAACAACCTGTTCAAGTAAGATAAACAGAGAGTGGTTGGGCACTGCCTGAAAAGTTGAAGCCAGGTAAGCCACAGGTATGCTTACCTCTGCTGTTGAATCAATGCTATGTCTGCACATCTTTATTTGCAGAAATTATTGAAGACACACGAGAATGGGAAAATCAGAAGAAAAGGAACATTTCTAATTTTAGATGCTGCCAGCTCACAGGTATGACTATAAAAGTACTAAAGTTACTGAAAAACCCAATGTAACTAAAGCATCTAAGCATTATAGATTATTTTTTGTCTTTTCACATGCTAGAAGCAGGTTAAAAATGACGTGAAGAAATACTGGTACTGGTATAAAACAAAGCAGACTATTGTTCTGCTATTATTCATCTATTCCTCACCCATTTCCAACTTTGTTTTCATAATGTGCTACATCCTTCCAAATCTACAAAGATTTTTGAATAATCATGCAGACTCAAACACAAGTTACAAGATAAAATTTTACAGTAGAGAAAACCAGGAATATTCTTGAGTTTCCTGGACACACAGTAAGTTCTTAATTTTCTTGCACAGAAAATTATTTGTGTGCTCTGTGGTTACCCACACAGGGCTTCTAAGGGTCCTGATTCACAAAGTAAAATAAATGGCTGAACAGAAAAAAAACCTGCAAACAGGGCTTACACACACAACATCCACATTATCTCCATAGCTACACTTCAGATTATCCTTCAGTCTGGAAGGACTTCTCAAAGCTCCATTGAACAAACTAAAGAATCTGCACCAACTAGAAGTCAGCTGAGAGCTAGTCTATACCTACATCCAAGTTTTCACACCTGAAGAGCCAGCTGACTCATTCCACTGAGCCTTAAAATAAGACAGCTGTGCAGACCAAAGCAAAGGACAAGGAATCCTTTGACTATTTCATAGTTTCTGTGAAAAACAGACAAATGTCACAATAAAACAGGACAGGGCACAAAGCGAGGAGCCAGAAAACAGAGTAGTTTCTAACCTGTGTGAAGTCTGGATCCTGAGAAGAGTTTTTGAAATCTCTTAGCATTCCCACAGCCTCAAGATACCTTTTTGTGCACATAACCTTCTCTTTGTCGCGGCCTAAAATGAAAGCCAGATACAGCAAAACCAAAATGTAAGGGAAACTGAGGAACCACCATCTGACAGAACAAAAAAAAAGTGCATAACAGACATGCTGTCAATAGCACTGCAAGACCCTTTCAAGACTAATATTAGAGATCCACTAAAAACAAACCAATTGAGCAGACTTAGTGGCTTTTGCAAAACAAAATTTTAGCTTCCTATTTCTGTCACCTGGACAACCCAGGTTCAGATTTTTGGCAGGCTGCCATAAGTCCAACACTCAGCTCTTCCTAAACATGCATCCTAAGTGCAAAAACTAGTCTTAATAAGTAAATACCAGTAAAAAAATTAACTGAAGCTCAGAAGGCTTCACTTGATTCAATCCCACTACTAATGTCATATAGACCTGGCATTCTTTCAATTACCCCTTAACTTGTGGTCTCTTCTTATACTTACCAGTTTGTATCAGGTACCCAATGCTAATATCATCCACTGGAAAATAGGCAGCTGTTGCTCCATACTCTGGACACATATTGGCAATGGTGGCTCGGTCAGCAATTGACAACTGGGCAACACCAGGACCAAAAAACTCCACAAATTTACCCACAACTCCAACTTGGCGAAGATGCTGTTATAAAAATACAGTGCCTGTGTCATTGTTATGTGTCAAATGACATGAGCATGTCTGTTATGAAGTCCAGCCTTTGACTCAAAGAAATGTCTTGTGAAGTTTTCTACAGCCATTTGAAACCAGGAAGCTTGTGCTAAACTAAATCATGAAGGTGAGGACAGAGAGATGTAAAGTTTCAAAAATAAGGTACGACATAGGACAATATTTATTCTAAAAATTGCTCTTCCTTTCATTTAAACTAGACTTACAATTGTCTTACAATTGCATTTTTCTCAACGTGATATTATAAGAGGAAGAGAACTGTGTGGGGAGCCTTCACACAGTAAACCCAGAAGATGGAAAAATAGGGAGAACCAGCTGCACAAGTACATGAATCAAATTGAACACACATAACATTTGAATAAAATGATGGAAAAATGTTGGCTTTCCCCATTTGAAGGTCTCTCTGTAGACAGCATTCCATGATGAACTTCCCTACCAGATTTCTGACTTCCAACAACACTGATGCTGACCCAGTAATACTCTTAATTCAGTGACAGTGGACAGAGTCAGTAAACATATTATAAATATATTACAGGAGTCAAACACCTGCACATGGAAGAAAAAAGACTGCAATGCTTACTGTCTGGTTTCCAGATTTTATATTGCCTTATTTTAAGTAGTGACCTCAAAAAACAAGTCATCATGTTTTTTTTCAGGCAGAGGAAAAAAAGCACTGCTGCTCCAAAACATTACTGAATTCCAAAATATCCCAACATATATTTTGTGTGGCTTCTGGGAAAGATTTGCCTAGAAAATTTTCCTTAATGAGCTGAATCCAACTCACAGACAGTGATAAAGCTTTTTAAAAATTAAAAATTACTATCTGGAAGCATACATAGGGTTCCTAAACATTCTGTACAGTGGCTCTGTCCTACAGAATGTGTTTATCTCTCAGCAGTAATGGAAAAATACAAAATCTTGGTAATTTACCTTGGTAATGGTGAGCACAATGTCAGTGGATGTTACCAGTGGCTGAGGGTTTCCTACCAGCTTATAGCCAACCACCTCAGGAAGCACCATGCTGATCGGCTGTCCCAACATCACTGCTTCTGCTTCAATGCCACCCACACCTGCACACAACAGGAGGACACAATGTGACTATTGAGAAAGATACTAACATGTTAGACACAAACTTGTGAAGTCAATTGCCTGATGAGTACTCTATTTAATGTGTGAAACGGTAGAGAAAGCAGACAGTCTGAGTCTTCTGTTAAGAGGCATTCCTCATCTTGCTGCTGTTCCTGCAAGGTTGGGCTTTTTAATTTAATTTTGTTTTATATTTTCATCCTTGTTCCTAAGCCACTAGATGGGATATTAGGTGAATCTAAGCAACTTACTCTAAGGATGCTTGGCTTTTACAATAACAGATGTAAAAGTTTTATTTAATATCTTAAACATGTAACGCAACAAACCAAGAACCACTGACATGGCACTGAACATGTGCTGTAAGTGAAACATATGCAGACCATGACTGTTGATCACCAAACAAAAAATCAGAAATTATTTTGAAAGAAAAAATGTTGCTAAAGAATGCTAACATAAAAGGTACTTGTTAAGACACAAATATCTTCCCTTATGACCACTATGTTCCAACAGGGTTTGGGAATGTGTAGGTGGGAACCGTTGCATAAGCATACCTTCACTATCAGAATTCCAGCTAGAATTTAATACTGCCAATTTATTAAGGTAACGTATCAAGATGTCATAGTCATATGCAATCTAACAAAGCCATGACGTTTATTATCTCGCAACTTAGCATTAAGCAGCCAAACCATTAAGCAGTTTTATAACTTTCTGCTGTAGGAAGTCCTTCGTATATTTATATTTTCTCTGAAATCTCCTACCTTTTGTTTAGCTTAATGAATACTAAGCTAGAAAAAAATGCCTGAAATAGCTGCTTATGAATGTCAAATCACTATTCCAATTCTTTTTCCCACCTAATCTAAGAATGGTTCTGAAAAATAATTTTTAATTTCTTTTATTCAAAGTGATATACCTCTGTTAATTTAAAAGATAATGCTGTGACAGATCAAATCATGTGGCTCCTTTCACTGGGTGTTGAATCATTTTTAAACATTCAAGTAAGTCAAAATAACTGACTGACTACCACTGACAGTCACAAACCAAATTCAACTTCACCAGCCCCTAGAAAATAAACCTCTTGGATCCAAGAGTGTACATTTTGAGTACGTATGCTAGAGACTGTGTCCAGCCATACTTTTCATATTCTGGAGAAAAACTAAGGCTATTAGTCACACTTTTCCAAGCAGCTTTTAGTGCTACAACTTCATTTAAATGATGGCTCCATGCATATAAAGCAACTAAATATAGAATAACAGATGTGTCTAATCCCAAAGATGTCATGCTTTAGATACATTGAACTTGTTTACCTTTGTATTCTAAGACAGAAACTCTTTCACCCTTGATTCAGAAAGTCTCACTCAATCAATACTGCTACAGTACAATAGGTGGGTTATTAAAATCAGAAAGTCCTACCATATGTGGTGTTCAGAACTTCACAAGCACATTCATGAACAACTAACAAATACTCTTTAAAAACACAGTGTGTTCCATATTTGTACAACAGCTGTTTCAATAGGGGTCCTATCACCATATCACAGGAAAATAAAGGCTCAGCTGAAGTATTTGTTATATTATGGGATGACTACAAATACGTCCACTCCATAGTTACTTATTTATTCAATAATTCAAGTACTTCAGTTCACCACTAGAAGGAAAAATAAACTATTTATATCTATTCCGATAACAAATATTGTGCAGAGTACTGGTATTAGAACATCACAGCTCTGTTTTGCATAATGTCCTTTCCAACCGTATTTAAGTCACTCAGATTTAATTTTCAGCATCTTCCATCTAATAGATTTGTTTTTGCAGTACTTTTTAGATAATCCAACACTTTTAAAGTAGACAAGTGACACAAGAAAAATTGGATGGTCAGTGATACTTCAATTCCCTTTTTTAATTTAATGTTTTCCTTATCTACTTCCTTTTAAATGCAGGATAAAAAAGAATATATAAAAAATATAAAAGAATATATTAAAAAAACCCAAACAAAGCCAACAACACATGTAACAGAAATTATCTGAGGCAGTTATCACAAAGGGGAGCTTAGTTACAAAGTCTTATACAACTGTAAGAGACCTTATCAGGTTATTTGCACTTGGGATTAGGCTGTGTAACTGTGTCTAGCTGGCACAGAGATCACTTTTCTTCACAGCAGCGCATACAAAGCCATGTTTTAGATTTGTGACCAAACCACATCAGAGTTTAAGCCATTGCTAAGCAGTCATTACACAGCATCAATGCTTTTTGTTTCTCACCCTGCCCCTCGGCAAGTAAGCTGGGGTGGGAAAAACACCATGAGAGGCACAGCCAGGACAGCTGACGACAGCTGAACAATGAGATATTCCATGCCATAAAACATCAGGCTCGTCACCAATTGGGGAGGTGGGCTTTCAAAAGTAGTTGGTGTGCTGATTGGAGCTGGTGACTGACTGTCCTTGCATCACTTCTTAAACTTCCTTTCCTGACACTCACCCCTCTTCACTTAAACTTTGTCTCTACCCATCAGTTTAATCTTGCATTTGGACTAACAGTTCTCTTCCTGCATTGTGCCAGCAGGAGGAGAGAGGAAGTGTTTGGATGGGGGTGATCTGCCAACCAGAATCAACTCACCAGAGCCCAAAACACAGCTAGCTCCCTGAGACAAAAGACTGTTCACAATACACTGCTGTACATACCCCAGCCAAGCACTCCCAAGCCATCTATCATAGTGGTGTGTGAGTCAGTGCCAACCACGCTGTCTGGATAGTAGTAGCCATTCTGATCCATCACCACTCTTGCCAAGTACTCCAGGTTCACTTGGTGAATGATCCCAGAGCCCGGAGGAATAATTCTCAAGTTTTTAAAAGCTTGAGAGCCCCACTGAAACAAAAGGAATTAGAGTAAAAAATTTTCAACATGAGCACTGGAAGAACTTTCATTTACTGCACTTTTCTACATGCAAATAAGATTATTTTTGTCAGTACCTTTAAGAATTCAAATCTTTCTTTGTTCCTTTCAAATTCCAGGTCCTGATTTTTTTGCAAGCTGTCTGACCTGCAAGTGAAAATAATCAGCTGTCAGAACCAAAATTATCGCATGAATTTTATATCTTGTCAAAGGTTTAAAGAAAAAAATATTTATTAGCTAATGTGCATGCTGATCCATTACACCATTTTAATATCCCTACAGGCAACCAATGGAAACGATTTAAGAAAACTTAAGAGATAATACCTGAACTCTGCTTCAAATGTGACTTTTCCAACACCTAAATCAAAAGGAATCAGTAAGGCAGTAAAGGAAACTGGAACACAACTGTCCTGCAACTTCATTTAAAATGGCTGTCACTACGACAGAGTGCTGTCTGAAGCCTCTGTGTTTCAAAGCAGTGTTAAATTTCTCAATCAGCTCCCTAGCTTACGTATGCAGAGTTTGAAAGAACTGAAGCATAAATCTGGCCAATGTTCTCTATATGAGAGAAAAATCTCTATTTTCTTGCATATGTTAACGAGCCTAATAGAAATAAAATAAGGCTGTGACAAAAAAATGATGATTAGTAACTGCATACCAAAAAACTTCAGGAAGATGGAAGGAAACCACCATAAAACATATGATTCCAGGATCTGTTTAGAAGATTAGTTCAGTAGGCCCATATTTAAGTACCTTGCAGGTCAGAAGGACCTGTACACAGAGGTCATTTATTTCACTGTAGGTCTAGTGAATCCTAGCGAGTCTTTGTATCTTTGTCCTCAGCGTGCTGAGGACTGAACAGCCTTATATTTTTCTTTCCAGAACTCACAGGGGCCATAGTAAGCAGTGTCTCATGCTCTTCTGCTTGGAGGCACTGAAGCAGAAAAAGTTCCTCAGAACTGAGCCTAGAGTAGATCACCTCTATTCTTAGAGAAGTGAGGAATAAAGGAAATATTCTCATTCATTCTTTCTAAAAACCCTTATAGGGTCAAAAAAGTGCACGTGGGAAAAAATGCCATTTCTGAGCAATTAATAATAATGCAGCATTATTAAATAGAAGTACAATAAACACAGGCCTGGAATGAGTCTTTTTCTACTAACAATTTAGTACAGGCTTTTGCTGCTGAGAGATGCGCCACAGATAGAGAAAATTCTCTCCCCAACTCACCACAGCTGATACAACAGTCTATTTTTAAAATTTCTTAATGTCTAGAATGTTGTAGTACAAATGCTAAAAGGATCACCAGTAGAATTACCTTGATGACCAGTAACTGGATTCAGTTTACTTACTACCATTAAGAAGTAAAGAGAGATTTTTTTTTTTATTCTTACTGCCTGTTAAAATCAACCTGGATGGAGTGATCTATCACGAGATCAGCAGGACAGATAGGATTTATTTTTTCAGGGTCCCCACCAAGTTTCTTCACAGCATCACGCATTGCAGCAAAGTCAACCACAGCGGGCACCCCACTACAACAGAAACAAAATGGGCATGGTGAAACAATTTGGAAAAGAGAAAAAACCAAAAAAAAAAACCAAAAAAAAAAAAAAAAAAAAAAAACAAAAACAAAAACAAAACCAATCCTGAGATACAGAACAGACAGCTACTGCTACATACAAAGCAAACTGCACTCCTCCATTTTCAATGCAACCAAATAATGAGTAGCAACCAGAACTTCTGGCATTTCAACACTTGACTTCTCTAAGAGATCATACACTTTTCAGTATTTCTTTTAACACAGCTTCTGATGCTTCTCTGCACACATATTCTCAGTTTTCTACTGACATATGTTCTACCATAATGTCTTCAAGCAGCTTGGAAAACCCTCTTACATCCTTACTTATCTAATTTTGCTGGCTGCTAAAACAAAAGGAGTTCTCTGATGTGGATCTGGCATCAATGAACAACCCATTGAAAAAACTACATTTCTGTAAGAGCATCCCAAAGCAGTAAGGATTTATGTTTTTAACTCTGACCATAAGGACACTATTACATTTTTTTAAAATATCAAAAACCATGCAACAACAGCAGTAAACTTCCTATTGAATTTTAGTTCCTATTGAATTGTACCTTGAAAATCCTGAATGATTACCAAAAAATTAACAGGAAAAAGGATCCACATTATCTAACCTAGACACAATTAATTGATACTGTTCAGCAGTTTGACATCCCAGGATAAGCTTTTTATAAGAAAAATAGGAAATTCTGTGTTATGCTGCCTGGGGGATTTTGAGGGAGGGGGGTAGGAGGAAAACAGCAGAAGAAGTATTTTGCCAATTTATGAATGTTATACAATTAATATGGAACAGACACAATAACCTTCTACCATCTTAGAACAACTCAAGATAAATACAGAATAATCCTAACTAGGAAGTTAGATAATTCTAAACCAGGACAACCTGAATGTAATTGTTGCACAGCTTTTGGAAAGTTGCCAAAGCTGCCTTTTTCAAATAGGTCCTCAGAGGCCTGTCCAAGAGTTCATTTTCCAGGAATGCAGTTGCTCTGCAGACTTATAGGCACATTTTTAAAACTCAGCAGGACTAGGGGGCAAGAAAGAAGAGCAGTAAGAGAAGGAACAATGTTTGCTTTAAAGTTCAGCTTCCTCTCTGCTCCAGTTTTTCAAAACATTAACAACAGCTAATGGGTGAAAATAGCTAGGAAATCAGCACTTCTTTCATTTGAAGTTTTGCCAATTTTTTCTAATGTCTTCAAGCTGAGCTGTACTAGGTCTCTAGCACTTCAAAAACCTCTGTGAAAATGCAAAACAGAGGTTATGACAGCTAAGACACTCTACTGTTGAGGAAGAATATCAGCTAGCAGCATAGTTGCACTGGGCTTACTGTGGATGTACTAAAATATTTTATAGACAGAGGAAAAAGATACAAAGAACAGTGAGGAGATTTGCAAGTCAAATACTGTATTAGAACAATTGGATGCTATTGTTCCACCGGAAAATTGACTTTCCACATTGAACAGGGACTATTATATGATTATTACTGACACACCTGAGGACTCACTGCAATAACAAGGCCCAGTTTTTAGCGTCCATTAGGTAGGAATCTCAGTTTGTGTTTCTGGGAAAAATAATGTGCTCATTTTTTCAACAGCAGAGAAGTCTTTAAAAATATATTTATAATAACACTGATTTAGAAGAGGAAGAAATTACGTGGGTTATAAATGAGAACTGAAATAGCTAGAATATTGAAAGCAAGAGCCCCTGGAGAACAAAAACAAACAAACCAAATAAAACAACCAAAAAAAAGCGAAAAAGAGAGAGAGAGAGAGAACAGACAATACCACCCCTTCGAAGAATAACTTCTAAGCACCAAACTTCCTCAACTGGATGCAATTTATCAATCCCATTTTCTTCCCCTGTTTTGAAGTTTTCTGAAGATATTTACTTCTCCGTCTCAGAAAATTTTTTCAATGCTCCTACTCTGAGTGTTTGCCTCTCCAAGAGTTGTCTGTAGCATGACATCCAGGAAAACAGAAAAAGGGTTTTCCAAATATCTCACTGCTATTCTTCCCCTCAGCTCACCCCTCCACCCCAGCTGAACATTGTTGCACTCTAAAAAGACCCTCTTCTTTGCTTTGGAAACCATCAGACTCACGTGAAGTCTTGCAGAATAACTCTTGCAGGCTTAAATGGCACTTCAACATTCTTGTGTTGCATCACTTTCCAGTTAAGAATATTCTCAACATCTCCTTTCTTCACTAGGAATTCATCACAGTTACGGATCGCTGCTTCCAGGAGGATTCGAATAGAAAATGGCAGGCGAGCTGCGTGGGTAAGAGGCAAGAAAAAAACTCAGTTTTTACCTTAGGGCATAGGTCAGCAAGTGCAAAGTTCCATGCCTGGGGCAGACAGATCCCCATATTCTCACAAGACCTTATTCTGATTATCCAAACCCCTTTTCCCACCTCCAGCTTTGCCAGGAGGTCAGTACTAACTGACCCGTTCCACTCGATTCTTTCAGCAGGTTTATTATCTCAGTTCCTGTGACACAGCAGACATTTTCTCTGAAGGACTTTTCCATCCTCCATAGCACAGCAATCCTGAAAACATGCTGTGCTCTCCTTTTTTTTCAGCAGTTTGCTCTCACTTTTGTCACTGAATACAGACATATAAATGTACCAGGAAAAGCATAGTTTTCTACCTGCCATGTTGGAAAGTACAACTTTAGTGGTTTATGCAGTCTCTTTGTCTCAAGAGATGGAAGATGAAACTGAACGAAAGTCAGACTGTGCATCTATCAACCTTCTTTTACTTTAAATCAGAAATATTTAAAGAAGATGACACAAAATACTACTGGAGTTGTCCTGACAACTCCAACAGTTGCTCTACTACAAGGAATGGTTGTGAAGAAAAACCCAAACATGCTTCAGTCATTTGATTGCCTCTCAGAATATTCACATTTTAAAGTCTTTTGAGAAGTTTGTTCCAACTTTCTACAAAGGGCTGGCCTCAAGATATAACAGTCACTTAATCTCAGTGAGACTTCATTAGTGCTATTGTAAAAAAAAAAAAAAAAACCTCCATCTATTATTCAGGACACAGTAATTCAGAACAATTTGGGTTGGTTGTTGTTGCGGGTTTTGTTTTGGGGGATTATGTTTATTTGGGAATTTTGGGGATTATTGTTACTGTTGTTGTTTGGGGTTTTTTTAGAATCTTCTCCTGCCCTTCCCTGCTAAACTATTCCCCTTTTATGCTGGACAGTGAGAACTGCATCTTTTTTCCTTTAAAGGATCTGGAGGTTATCACTCTTGGAATCCTGGAATGGATCAATTGGTAACACTGTATATATATTTGTCTATTCTTTAACACTCTTCTCTGCTTTTCACTGACCAAGACTGACATTAATTGCCTGCTCGCATATTGGAGCCTGTAATAGATATGTGTTGCTGACATTCAGAAAAAATGTTCCTCCTCTTGTTCCCTGAATTCTCCTTAATCACCTGTTTCCTTTTGAAACACCTAACACCCACCATAGATAACTCTAAGATACTCAAGTTTCTAAGTCAATGACACAGACACTAAGATTTTTACCAGTACCACTGAAAGACTGGGGAAATGTCAGAGAACTTAGGAAAAGCCTCCTCAGAAAGGATTCTCTACCCACTACTGTTTTCAAAGCTGAAAAATCTTTCTGATTGGTTCAGTCATACATATCAGTGTTCAATCCTTTCCAGCCTTTAGCAGTATAAGAAGATTTGTGCTCTTAGTTTTGCCTAGCTCTCCTCACCCACTCAGCAAAAACAAGACTGCTGTGTGCACAGTATGCTGAGAAAATATTACTGTGATCTTGTCAATATTTCTGTCATTCAAATTTCAAGAATGAAATTTTGCTAAAATTTTGTTTTCAAGATCTGCCTTTTGAATTCATAGCTCTCACCAGAGACCACGTATCATTCAATGTGGCCAAGTCTGTTCAGGTTCTGTTCATCAATATTAACAACATGCTTCTTCTATGTTGTCAACATACCATATCTCACATCTTCCAATTTGCTCAGATTAAAGAATTTCTTCAGAGGCTGTTTCGCATCCAGTGGCTCCACAATCTGTACAAAAGGGTTGCTCATGGTTGTTGAAGACCCTAGTTAGTGTCTCTAGAACAAAAGAAAAATCAAGGACATTTTCATGACATCTGTCCTTCATGTCCCACAGTCTACAGTGTATCTATCCCACACACAAAGGCCTGAACCAGAGAAAAAGGTACTATCAGTCATTCCCCTTCCAACACAAATTTACTTGTAACACATCCTCAGAGACAAAAGGTCTGAAGGAAGATAGCAGTATTGTGAAAAACACGGATACACCAAGTGGTTTAGAACCATAGAATCTTAAAAGCTGGAAACAACCTCTAAGACCATCAAGTCCAACTGTTAACTGAGCACCACTGTATCCACCACTAACCATGTCCTCAAGTGCCACACACACACAACTTTTGATGTTGAATCTAACACTTCCCTGGGCAGCTTATTGCAATGACTGGAATAAATTTTTCCTAATATCAAATATTAACCTCCCCTGGTGCAGCTTGAGAACATGTTTCATCCTGTCACTGGCTGTGTGGGAGGAGAGACTGACCCCACCTGGCTACACTTTCCTTTCAGAGAGTTGTAGAGAATGGTAAGGCCTCCCCTCAGCCTCCTTTTCTCCAGGCTAAACAAACTCATCTTCCTCAGCCACTCCTCACAGAACCTGGGCTCGGGCCTCTTCATCGTCTTTGTTGCCCTCCTCTGGACACAATTTCACAACAGAAATTCTGTGTCTTCATTATTCTCTTCTTTATGCTGTTTCTAGACAGCCATTTGTGCCTCTGTGATTTACAAACCACCATGACAACACAGTCCCATTTCTTAATTCTGTTGTGGTTTAACCCTAGACATCAACTAGGCAACCACAGCCACTCCCTCACTCCTTTCTGGTGGGAAAAGGAAGAGAATCAGAGCAGCAAAATGAAAAAATTCATGGGTTGAGATAGAGACGGTTTGATAGATAAAGCAAAAGCTAGACCTGCAAGCAAAGCAAAACAAGGAATACATCCACCTCTTCCACAGGCAGGCAGGTGTTCAGCCATCTTCAGGACAGCAGGGCCCTATCACATCTCATGGTGATTTGGAAAGACAAACTCCATAATCCTGGACTTCTCCCTCTTCCTTCTCCTCACAGTTCTATATGCTGAACATGTGGGTCAGTTGGGGTCAGCTGTCCCAGCTGTGTCCCCTCCCAGCTCCAGGCACACCCTGGAGCACAACCCCAGCCTTCTCACTGGTGAGGTGGGTGAGGAGTTGCAAAGGTCTTGGCTCTGTGTAAGCCCTGCCAGCAGGAACTAAAATATCCCTGTGTTATCAAATGTTTCCAGCACAAATCAAAACCACAGCCTCATACTATTAGACACAAAATTAACAGTATCCCACAGAAAACCAACAGAAGTGGCCTTGATCTAAAGCTGAACTGACAGACATTTCCATTCAAAATTAAAAACAATTTAACAAAACCAGAAAACACTATTATTTTGAGATAGAAAGTATTATAGACTAAGATTACAAATGCTAACAGAGACAAAAAGAACTCTCCTAATTTCAGAAAGATTTGTTAGGGTCACCACAAAAAGAAAATTTATATAGGCTATATTGTAAACATCATTTTAGTTTCAGATATTTTCTTTTTGTTGTTGTTGCTTACTGATTTGCTGGTTTTTGTGGCTTAATGGTTTCCTGGATAAAGCATTCCTCTGGGACCTAGGACTTTTAGGTTCACATAGAAATTAAAACACCCTAAGATATTCCTCGCAGCAAGGCCAACTAGCAGCAGGGGGCCTAAATTCAATACAGACATATCTCTTAATGTCCAGAAAAGGTTAACCGTATGCAAACTACTTAATGGAACACTTCCTAGGACACATTGAAGACCTGAACTCTGACCAAGTCGCTTCTGGAAGCGTTGGCTTAGGCCAATGCATGCTAACAATTTAACAGTGCTAACAATTTAACAGTGAGAACAATTCTCTTGCAGTGCCTGGCAGCATTCCCAGTCACGATTAAAATTTTTTTAGTAGAGAGTTAACCACAGGCCTGATTTTCAGATCCCTTGTTTTCCCAGAATATCGTTCCTGTCTTCATTCAAGTACCATTATCTTCTCTTGCCCCAGTTTTTCGAACAAGAAAATTCACAACAAGGCACGAGATGACAGGCCTCAGAGACTGGTGCAAAAGGATGCACAAAGTCCAGTATTTGTTAAAAACAGACCCAGCAAGGCCAAAGAATTAAATTATTTATCTCATCTGCTAGTTTCATGCAATGTTCAGGAAATACTACTATGTGGAACATATTTATGGGGGATTTTTAAAGTATTCCTGTATTTTCAAAATTCATGTATTTAGAAGACACCCATAGAGAAATAGCAGAAATGGTAACAAAAAAAGGCCCAGGGTGTAAAGCAGCAAGATAATGTAGAGAAAGAAAAATTTCCAGCATTCTTTCAAAGAAAAAAACGGATTATTCTAGATAAAAAGCTCAATGTCCAAGGAAGCTGGAAGGTCAGCAAATGAACAGACTGCAAACACACGGACAACCTCAAATGTATCACCTCTCACATTTCCATTGAGAAGTTATTTTCTGAAACTCCTCTTCCCAGCTTTGCAGATACTCACCCTGTACACAAGCCCCTAAAGTTTTAGGTGTCATGATCTTTAATCAGCATGAACTACTAGCTATTCCTCTAAGCAAACTGTGTGCTTATACAATTGAGCATGATCAAAATGAATTTCTTCCTTCCTATTCTTGCCAGCTACCCTCCTGTTAAGATTTACTTTCTGCATTCCACTTTAAGAACTTTATTTTATTCATACTAATTTTTCATGGGAAAATCTAAGAGTAGCCATAGATAGAAAATATTCAGATATCCCCTGACAGATAAAGCAAATCATTAATTTGATATGACCATGAGACCACTGTACTCAGTTCATGTATTCTCATCCAAGTATAAATTGCAGCTTGAACATTTTCAATCCAAGTCCACGCCTTGGAAAATCACAGAAGAAATTCAAGATGTTATGACACATTATCTACATGTTAACATTACTTTATCAGTCATCACCATCTTCCCTGAACAGAGTTTTTTTACTTCACAGTATGAGATACTTCAGTACAAATCTCCTCTCATCAGTGAGTTACATAAATAAGCCAAACTGTGGGCTGACCAAGGCCTAATCACAAGTTCTTTTCATAGGCCTGGTCACACTGATATGAACAACAACATTGCAAACCTGGAAGCCATTCAGAAATACCTGAAAAGAAGTAAAATCTCTAAAAAAAATACCAACTAGCGGCATTACTGTAGTAAATCTCACAGAGACAGGGAAGCTCAGTCATACCAACTATTATTTCCTTTAGTAGTTATAGTAAATTATAAACCGAGTGGCCACAGCACAGAACTCTAAACTAGTGATTTGCCAAAAAAAATCTGGGGGCAATACTCTGCATACTGAGTATACCAAAACTTTTGAAATCATCCCTGTGATAGATACAGGTTAACTTTTTTATTAACTTGTGATTACAGCAAGGAATATTTATTCGTGTTTTGCAGGCACTGAAATGCAAATATGCAAACACGGGGGAGCAGACATCTGTCTGCCTAGAACTGGTGCAGCACACAGGGTCACACAGGCTGACCATGCCCAATGCATGACCATATCGATACCTGCTCAGACATACCAAAACAAGCACTTCTCTTCTGCCCAACAACTTTAAAACTGTTTGTGTGGAGATTACATTAAAAAACCCGTGGATTATTCAAACCTGAAAATGCAGAATAGCATTAAAAAAGAAGCATCTCATTACTGACACAGACTCAGAATATTATGAGTTGGAAGGCACACAAGGATCATTAAGTCCAAGTGAATGGCCCATATGATATTCTCATCCACAACCCTGGCATTATTAGTGCCATGCTCTGACCAACAGAACTAATCTCAAGGTACTGGAACCTTCTTAAAGGGTTGCATGACTTGTATGATGTGTACCAGACAAACAGCCTTATTTTAGCCCTTCCTTAGTGCCTACTATTAAAATTCTGAGAACACCCACAATCCGGCCCACACTAATGCTGATCATCTATGAATCTGAACTCCCTATCAATATTGTTTTCCACTCACTTTGTTACATCAATGCAGTATCTATTACTGTGCCACCACACTCAATCTCTTGTTAGAATGCACCTCAATTCACCCAGACTGCACATCAGCTCACCACAGAAAGTCTGATTTCTGTTTTTTCCCTGTCCCTCCAAGAAGCAGAAGTACAGAAAGATTGCAACCATGAATACCAGGAGGGGCAAATTTATTTGGATAAGGCCGTAACTTTCCAAATATAAAAAAAAGGAAGCTGTGTTTTGCAAATGCAACGTTTTGCCCTTTAGGGTAGAGAATGAACCCTTGCCCACAACAGCTGTCTCTTGCTTTTTGCATCCCTATATATGACACAGTTCAAATTTCTCTGGAAACACAAGTTTTGCACTGTGATACTCTAAAAAGGCTTTCTGAACAAACAAAATCTTAGTACATGACTCCTCACTTCATTTGTATTGAGTGTTCCAGCAAACAGCTTTTACCAAGAGACCTCAGATGTTCACTAGCACCTAAAGATCACTGCAAAGATGCCTGCTAGCTGTACTGTCTGTGGTTATCTCTGTGGTGTCCTGATGGACACACCCTTTGATGATCATGACATAAGAAACATGCACAAGTCCAAGGGGAGAAAAGGAAAAATCTGTCTGTCCGTCCTCTTTCCCTGTCTTCTCTTATTCGTTAATCAGATACATTCGAACTATATTAAAGTTTCATGTGGATCTCCATAAAAAGGATTTAAGTAAGTAAAATATTTTATTTTTTTAAAGAAAAAACATTCACAGGACACTTCAACATATGTTGTGTGCGTGCTTTCAAATCTTCAGCTGTTGTACATTTCTGAGTATGTAACATAAACACAATACTGGTCACATCACAACAATTATTAGAAGAGGACTTGGTTGAGTTTAAAGCACTTTCTTGATGGACAGTGACTCCTTGACACTATTTCAGATCCCTTTAGAGGCAGTTTTGTAACTTGGAACAATGACAACAAATAAATTTTACTGAAAATAATGTAATTGAGAAAACATCATAATATATCCTGTAATTTTGCACTTGCATAAATTATCTCATGAAGATCATAGAGAGGGAAAAAAAGTATTTGGTCTCTTGCTATACCTGAGAAAAAGTCTGACAACTGTTCTAGACATCACTTTAAAACATACTATTCTACTCTCTTTAGAGTTAAAGGTGAAACTGAACACAGCCAGTCAGACTAAAAAGAAGCAATCTCACATCACAAAAAAATGAGATTATTTTTAAATAACAGCTGCACTTATACTCATTGACTGTAAACAGATCCATATCAACAATATGTATTATTTTGGGGTTTTTAGGGATATCAGAGCATCCCTCTCATCTCTCACCATCCAGAAAAAGACAAAACTGTAGCACACGGAGTGGTTTTCCTACATACATGCTGACAGTAAACCATGCTCCTTCTGTAGTACACAACACAAATGTTTACAAAAGACTCATGATTAGTAATAATCACATTTATTACTGAAGCACTTGGCGATAAACCAAGGACACAGATTGTTCGACCTGCAGAAGGGAAAAAGGCTCTGGATGAGAAAATTTCTGTCTAAGCTTCAGGCCATGAAGTGGGAGGAGAACAGCCATGGTTATTCAGCATTTTAGTACAGACATACATTTAATCTCACTTGGAGAAACATGTTTCCACAATTGCTTTTTCTATTCCACCTGTGGCTTCTTAGTTGCTGTCTTTCCAATTATGAAAGGGTGTCTACATTATTAATGATAAGGGGTTAATTTTAGACATCTACTTGTAAAACTAAACACCTAGTATATTAACTAAAACAGATTTCAAGTAGTAAATGGTCTTTTTCCTGAAATATGGGTAAATTCCTGGCCATTGCTGGGAAGCACACACTCAGCAAAGAAGCAGTTTAATTTGAACATTTTACCAGACTCTAGAAGTGATAAAAAAGATTACACATAGGCAAAGACGCAATTTTATCAGTCATCAAGAAAAAGGAGAAGGCTCAGACTTGCTGGTACTTGAAGGAAATTTGTGAAGAAACATGACAAAATATGATGTTTCTGTGGTGAAACCTCCAACTGAAAACTGGGAAAAAAGATGTGTGCTGGCATGACCACCATGGTAAAAGTCCTTGCCTGGTGATAAGGCAGGACATAGGCAATATCCATGGCCTTGCTTGAAAAATGCAACATTTTTCATTCAGGCTGAATCTGACCTTACCACCTTCTGCGCCAATTATCACTCCTATGCTCACAAGTTATTTCCTGATTTTGTCCACTCAAATGAGTGCCACTGTATCTATCTGTACTTAGCTGCCAAGTTTGCAACAAGAACCTCCAAATAGCAAAAGCAAGCAACTTAAAAAATCTAAGCCCAGCTGCAGCAGAGCTACTGAGTTATAAATGCTTCATCACAACATTGAGCATGCACTTTGTGACATTACAAGCAGTTACATATACCTGAACAGCACTTCTTTAATTAAGGGCAATTGCTCTTTATTAAAGGGCAATTAATAATTGCCCTGAGGCTCTAAAATTTACATAGCTTTTCTCATGGTTTCACATTCTACTCAACAGGGAACCTCCGCTGAAAAAGTTGATGACTAATTCTAGTTTACCTAAGTTATAGTTGGCATAGCCATGAATAGAGCTCTCTAAGCAGGTCCAGCATGTAGGAACTTCCATCATATTGGAATTGCATGATGTTCTGTGCATGTGTACCTTATCCAAAAACCAAGGAAGAAGAATGCCCATGCTAAGCATGCTGACAAAAAGCTGCATTTTTGATATGGAAAGGCAACATCTTCAGTATCAGTCAGGTGTTTAAAGTAGTAAAACTTCACTAAATACATCCATCCATAATTCAAGTCAGTTTAGAAAGAAAATCCTAATAAATATACCTGTGTGACAGGAATTTTTTTTTTTTTTAGTTTAAATATTCAAATTGCCTAACAAAAATGTTTTTGTTACACTGGGTAAATAGACAGACAGATGACCAGACACATGACAACACAACAACAAAAAAACCCACCTACCCACCAAAATAATGGCAAAACCCAACCAAACAAACCATAAGCACAAAATACCTCAAGCCCACACATGCCCCCAGCATTTGGATAGACTTCAATACCAGAAGTAGAACAAGCAGAGTCTTGTTTTATAAAAATATCAAATGCTATAATTACTCATGGATGTACAAAGAACAGATGAGTACAACTACTGTTGCAATAAACACAGGTTTCTTCTTTTGATTTAGAGAAGCTCTTATTATTTAACACTCTGCCTGTGGCAGATAAGACCACTATGTAACAAATATACACTGTTCCATTGCTGCTAACAGACACTGAGGAGATTTCAGTGGTTAAAGAAACACGAGAAAGAATCTTTGTATTTCTTCATTACACAGAAAGGTCTGTCATTACATAAAGATCCTTAAAGAGAAGTCCACTAACAATTTGATGACTGAGCAACTATTTCATCGGTATAAACTACATCAGTATTCCACACTGGAAAAAATGCATTTATAGAAAAAGGAGGGTTTCCTAAACAATCTCTAGGTAAAGTTTCAGGGAACCCCTTTCAACTTTAATGCTCAAGAGAAATACTGTACTAGAACAAACAGAGCTTTGGATTGCAGATGCTCCTGCTTTCTCTGGCTGCCTGAAACTTTTGACTGCAATGCTAAAATACTTATTCAGATCCATAAAGTGGTAAACTTCCAACACACTAAACAGGTTGCTAATTGCATAGTCCCACAGTCTGTGTATTTCATAGGCTGTCATGAGTATTCTGACCATTGCACTTTGTTAGCAATGCTGTATCACACATATTGGAACTGAAAGTTTAGGTCAGAGATCGAGTTTGTGAAATCAAACATTGAGGTCTTAAAGTAACTCTAAGTGAGCTGGAAGTTTAGGTGCCCAGTTCCAAATGTAGATATTAAACTCCTTCACATCATCCCTCCAGAAAGCCAAATGCTACCTTCCCTCTCACCTCAACACAGGTATTACAGCTTAGAGTCAAAACACTTCTCTCGTATAGATCTCACCAGCCTTTGGTAATCCAGGCAAGCAGATATATGTAGTGTGCTCTCAGACAGCCTCTGAAATGCAATCTAGTCTTAACAAAATCCAGATCATAATCAAGCAGGTGTAAGTGTTAAGGGAATGCTTTCTCAGCACACTCACCACTGAGCGTCCCAGATAAAAGTAGAGATCAATTTTCCTTTTTTGCTACAGGAAAATGAGCAGTATTACACCCGAGAATAAAAGGAAGCTTATCTGGAGACTACCAAACACTGAAAAATTAAGTGTTGAAATTTTTTTCCCACCTCCTGAGAGAGCAGCTCTGAACTTTAACCTACTTCCTACCTCTAAACAAACTTACTGCTTTTTTACCTTACACTAGTACTTTTAGACTGTTCATTAACAAATATGCAGCTTGGACCAGTTTTAACAAAGAACTAGCTTTCAGTGTTAGAAAAAACATAAAACCAACATGGAAGTGCTGCAAGAAATGTGGAATACAGAGCGTGCATACAAAGATTTGGTCTGAAATTTTGGTTCAATGTCAAAAGGCAGAATTAAAAGACATCTCAGTATTGATATGTTAGTTTCAAAAGACTCCTGTGAAGGGTGAAGAAATGCAGCAGAGGTGCATGGGAAAGGCAAACAAAATGAGAGTATTGTGAATTAGCTCTGTACTCATGTCATTACCATTATACCAGCTCTATAAACAGCTCTCTCTGCACCTTGAAAACTCCTTTTCTGCAACTTGAAATCTGAACTGTTTCAGAGCTAACGAAGATATGTAGGTGGAAGGATCCTTTCAGGATGAAAAACTGATGAGAGGATTACTTCCGTTGCGAAATAATCTGACACTGTGCAGTCCTAACTTTTCACACCACTTCAAGACAAATCCTGAATTTGTTGTCTGGAAATAATTTTCTCACACTAAAAACTTCCACCTGCAATCTCAGCAGCTATTCAACTATTCGTGTAGATGAATCTAGCTTTCAAACACCCCCAGCTTCAGTCTGTAAGGACAACAAGTGTGTGTCTGATACAATTTCATGAACTCAAACAAGCTGTTAACAGTTTACTGGCCAAGCTCCCTGGGGAGGCAAGTTAGGTTCCACTAAACATTTTAAAATCACCTTTTTCATAACAGTTTTCACACAGAAAGGGTAGGCAAAAAAAAAAAAACAAAAAACCAACCACACCCCAAACTCGAACAACCAAAATTAACACCCTCTTTCACAAGTCCTGACCCTACAGCTGTGGGATGTCCCAGTTCTTTCAAGGAAGTGCCAAATACCTAGAGGAAATCTTCTGAATTAATCCATCCCTAAGGCAGCAGTGAAGGCAAAATTACTGAAAAAAATTTATCTCATTTTTACACAATTAAGACTCCTCTATACCTTTTCTATATTTCAAGACACAAAAGGACCACTCTTCAGTTCACATCTTTCCAATTAACTTAAGAGGATTGTTACTCCAAGGAGAGAGCAAATTTCCAGCTCTTGCTCTCAATCCTACAGAGAGAGTCTATGCTGAAAAACACTAGCAAGAGAGATTTGTTCCATTTCTTACTGTTCAAATGTTACTCCTTCTGTAATTTTCTGCATTTATTGTTTTGGCTCTTCCACTATTACTATAAATACAAATAGTATCAAAGTTGGAGTGCATCATCCTCTGGCCAAAGGCAACCAGAGAGAAAGAAAGGTGCTAAATTACAAATATGATATGACAAAAACCTGCAGTTTGAAAGCCTTGGGGTCTTTTCACTTCAGCAATAGTCTGCATGATGTACTCTGTAAAGCACTGCTAAGTGATCAGACTTCTTTTTACATGGAAAGCTTCTCCAGGAATGTCCTCTATCTTATACAGTCTGAGAAGAGTAAAGTATTGACAATTTTCCTAATAAATCCTCACACATACCACAGATCCTGGAAGGCACAAAACTCAGTTGCACTTCCTACTCTACGCCCATTACGCTCCTCTTACTTTCTTTGAAGCAGTAACAACCCGCAGAAGTTTATTAGGACATTCTGATGAAGCACAATTGCTTTTAAGCAAAGCATTACTAAATAAACATTCCAGTGTTAATATTTCTTTAGGGTGGTCTTCCTTTACTTCAGTTTTGCAGATTGATAAAGCCAGTCGGAACAAAAGCAACAGTACTGAGTGCTCAGAGATATTAATTCAATTCCAATTGTTTGGAGAGAGAATCCTCTGTTTTAGACCAAGTTTCCTGCTGATACTAAAAAATACTAAAGTCCAGATCTCTCAGTCTTTCTCTTTACTCCCCTCCCCCCACCTTTACTAGCTTTAGAGGTGGAAACTAAATATCAAAGTACAACCTCCAGTTAAAAAATAAATGGGAATAGTGGTGATATTATGAAATGTGGAAACATACTGAACAGTAACAAGGGCTGATCCGAACATATACCTGATCCAGTTACTGAAACTGGGCATGTCCACAGCCACAGTCCTAAGTCACATTAAATTAGAAGGCAAATACCCACATCTGTGCTATGATCTCCAGGACTGTTACAGAATACCTGCACCTGCTGTCTGTGCCATGAACATGAAACAGATTATTTTGTCACCCAAAATTATTAAAATCCAACACTTTATAGGCATCACCTTCCAGTTATTTTCTTCCATTCTTTCCCTGTCCCACTTATGTTGCAGATCTACTGAGGTTTTTTCCAACATAGGGGTGTTGCTGTGTGCTTGATACGTATACTTCGCACTATCCTCTACTATTTAGATACTACTCAAACACCAACAGACAAGGCTCGAGCAGTTCCAGGAGGAAAATCAGTGTTAAAGCTTCACCTACATGAAGACAGGGCAGCCCAACTTCTCTTCCACGCCCGCTCTTCTCGAGCTAAATCTATTCTTCTTTCTCCGCTCTGCAAAAGCTGCCCCCTGTACTCGCTGTGAGTCGGCCCCAAGCCGGGTGTTGGGAGGTTTCGCCAGCCGGGCCCCGGAGCCGCGGCGGGGGCCGCACAGCCCGCCGCTGCTACGAGATGGTGCCTCGCAGGGGCTGCTCCGCCAGAGCCGCCTTCCCTCCGCAGCATCCAACGACGCTTACCAGCCTCCACCGAGGGAGCCGAGGCCGGGAGACGTCAGGATCCCCCGTCCTGCCATCGGGCCCTGCTAGCCGCCGGTCCCCGCCTTCCGCCCGGGCCCGCACCCGTCCCGGTTCTGCCCCGAGGGGCGCCCCTCCACCCCACAACCTTTCCCCGCGGCCCGGCCGCCGGGAACGGGCACCCCGCAGCAGGAGAAGCTGCTCCCAGGCACCCGAGCCGCCGGCGCCGGGCGGGAGAGAAGCGGGGCGGCGGGGGCCGCACTCACCGGGAGCGAGGAGCACAGACCGCCGCCGCTGCTCGCCGTCAGGCCGCCGGGCGCAGGGAGAGGGAAGGGGCGGTGGCGGCGGGCTCCGCCCCGCGCCCCAAGGCCGGAGCGCCACCAGCCGCCCGAGCGGGAGGCTGGACGGGGGGCGGACGAGCGACCGGATGGCCGGCCGGGCGGCGGGCATGCGGGGCTGGCGGGCTCACCCCTCCCGCCCGCAGCCCTAGCCCCGCAGAGAGCCGCTGCTTTCCTCGGCCAGCCCCTTTCCTTGGATGTAGGAGGAGGACAGGGAGCGCTGTGAGGGTGGAGGGGAGGGGGGAGGCGGAGGACGGTACCGAGGTCAAGGCCAGATCTGCTGCGGTGAGAGTAATCGCAAAGACGGGCACTGTGACATGGGCCGCAGGGTGTGGGCAGTGATGTGTCTTGTGCCGGCCGTAAGTGCACCACGCGCTCACAGCCCGAGCGCTTGTTGAGACTTCGGAGAAGTCCAGAGGTTCTGCCAGTGAAGCCTGGGCCCGGAAGCGAACAGGTCTCGCTCGGGACACCACCTGACACACAGGACTGCATCCTCATCCTCGTGGTAGTGCAGTAGGAGTGGGACGTCCTGTTGTTTCTCTTGGCAGGAGGAGAGCTGATTGGCCTGGCTGTTGGCAGAAACAGGCTGTTACTTAGAAGCTGGTCAAGATCAATATCATGACGTCAGTATTAAAGAACAGTATCAGAGTAGAGGACATCTTAGAGGACATAATTGACATCACCCACATAGCTGAGTGCCATGGAGACCTTATCAGTGTCTAGCGTGTTCCCAGTAGAACAGTGTACGGTTTGAGACTGAATAATGTTGAGGAATACATTCAGTGCAAATAGGGTACAGCTGCAGTGGGAGCTGCACATTGAGCTCTAGGTAGCAGGAGCCAGAGTAAGAGGCTAGGAACTGGCATTGACCCAACAAAGGGTTCAGGACCCTGTGGCCCAGCTAGGTGAGCAGACACTGAGAGACACAGCAGGAGCCAATGGTTCATCTGGAAGACCCCTGACTTTCACATGCTTGGACTGTGAGGTTATAAAAGCCTGGGGTTTGCTTTGCTCCAGGAGTCCGAGACTCTGTCATGGGAAACCTGGGGTCCAGCCAGTAAGGAAACCTGGTCTGACTAGGTGAGCATGGGGTGTGTAGGGAGTCAAACAGGGCACCTCTCAGCTCAATGGAGCCACCCATTGTGAAGTGACCTCTCTTCCAGCTCACATGCTCTGAGTGTGCCTGCCAGAGCGATTCCTGAATGGTCAGACAGGAAACTTTGCTTAACAATTAAGTAAACTAAAAAGTATCTAATTCCAGGAAAATAATTGTATACATAGTAAAGAGGAGTTGCATGTAAGGAATGTAAATATTCTGCAAGTCTTGGTAAAGTCTTGGAGGGCACTTGGCAAGAAGACATGCTAACCACTGACAGCTGGAGTAAAACAAGGTTTTGTTTTTACCTGAAGAAAGTTACACTAAGAGCAAACTGAGTTACTTGCTGGCTTTGCTGCAGAGGAGCAAGTCTCAGTTGAGTGAAAATGGAAGTGCTGAGCTCTACTTGTAAAGAAGGATGAAACATAGCAAATGCCCATGATGTCTCACCGGGATGTTTGTGGGCTGAATTCCTGGATTCCTGGACACTGACCTGTGCTGACAGATCCTCCTGCCTACATACACTGTCCACCTGGAAGTGTCAGACCAGAAGAAATCAGTGGGAAGGACCCCAAGATCTAGCAAACAAGATGCAATGAGTAGGACTTTTTTTTTTTTTTAATTTATATGGAATTAATATGGAAATCCTGGCTTTGACATACCTGCTACTGATTTCACTGGAACAGTTGAGACTTGTAGGGACCATTTGTAGTTAAACCTGCTATTCTCTGACCTCATACCTCTAAATAGCCTATAATCTACAACATGCAGTACTTTTGAGTTGTTGCTAAAAATCTCTTCCAGTTTGGCCTGCTTTCTGTTCACCATAAATACCACATGGAATAATTCACTTGCACTAAGTTCTTCTTTTAAATTTGTATTGTTTTTTAGAACTTATTATTTGCTTCACCAAATGGTTAAGATGGAACTGGACATTAATTCATAATATTGTTTTCAAACCTTTGGCCACAGAGGTTCCTAAGACTGAGTTTGGCAGAACACAGTTATTTTGGTAGTTTGGCTGTTCGCTCTCGAAGGTGGAAGCCCATGTTTCTACATGACACCACAAAACAGTAGATGATTCTGATGGTCTGAAAAGCCAGAGAATTTCTAAAACCTCTTAGAGCTTTCAATGTTTCATTTTTTGATATAAGTTTTTATTTTTTATATGTTTGATTAATAGTAATAAAATAATTTGAAATATGTTCCTCTTTGTGGAATTAAGTCCTGTAATGCTTCTCTGGGTCACTTCCTTTAAAAAGAAAATTCAAAAATTTTTATTTAGTTGTTGTTGTTGTTGCTGTTTCTAACAGAACAGACTTCCAAGGCCATGTATATCACTAAGTTTTGAATCATTAATAAAATCCTCCATACCTAGATACCAAAGCAATGGCTGCAAAATCTGATTGGCCTAAAATCTCTTGGGCAAAAAGCAAAGACTAGTGAAAATAGCAGGTCAGCAACAGAAATGGGAAATCCATACATCAGGTCAGACTTTTCCCAGTGAATATCTGCAAGGTTTGTACTGTCTGTTCTGTGGGGACGGAAGGCCCCTGATGTGGATAGTAGAAGGGAAGATTCTGTATCCCAGAAAGTGAGGCAGAACTGCTTCAGCTTGTACTGGTTCTTTGTAAGGACACAGAAGCTATCATAGGATTGGAAGACAAGCTGTTCATTCAAGGGTTTTTGGCAATGCTGTCTGAATGTTATTGCTGGTGTTTCGAGCATTTGAGTATTCTTCTCACTGGGGTTGAGTTTACAATAATGTGTCTTATTTAGCACATGACTAAAAACATGTGGGTTTGCATTTCTCCCAAGACTGCCAGGAGGTAAGAACTATATTAAATCCATTGTTTGTAGAAAGATGTTTACTGAAATGGGTTCTTGGGTTTAGGATCAGATTTCTAGGATGTCCAACAGTTTTCTTGGACAATCATGCATTGTGCTAAATCAGGATTAAAGAAAATTATTTTCTGTTCTTGCAGTGAAAATTGATGCAAATAGGAATAACAATGCCTTTCATGTTGCAGTCATGTGCATCCTAGAGTGCTTTTAGGGTTTTTCATGAAATTATTCCACAATAGACAAGGAACTATGTGTCAGTCCTTTGTCCTTTCTGTCTTACTGAAATCCATTTCCAAGAAGCTTGGTCTAATATCAGATTCCTTCTGGAGTGTTCTTTGAGGTTATTCACCGATGTCCTAGAAGTCCAGAGAGCACATAATATCTGTTCAATTGCTGACCTCACTATTGTGTCTCTCAATATATTTCACTCTTTCGGTTCCTATCAAGAAGTTACAAATGCTTTGAATTGCCAAGAGATTGTTTTCAGCTTAATAAAGTCAATAAAGCCTTAACATACAGCAGTAGATTTCAGTGGTGTAGCAATCTTCCATGCAGGCTCAGCTGATCTCTGAGGCTGCAGCAATCACAGGATTGCTGCAATCACAGGGTTGCTGCAATCAGTCTCAAAACTGGGCTAGGATAGGTCTGGAAGGGAGGCAATAAATTTGAGCTGGCAGCCTAGAGGACCCAGAGCTTTGGAGCTGTCAGCAAAAAAAGAAGTGTCTGCATGTGTCCTGCTTTTCCTGGCTCTCTGTAGTATAATAAAAAGACCTGGTGAGGTTTGCTCTGGAGTGCTGTGTCCCCATAAGCAGCACCTAAGGGTATGTCATTTAACATACTACGTTCTACAAAAAATATGAATTTATATATTCAAATGAGTTCAACACTCAGTAAAAGTGCCCCTGACTCCGGGAAGCCATCTGTGAATGAACAGAAGAACTGGTGAGATGGTAGCTTGCAGGTTATGGCCTACAGCTTGTCCTGAGTACAGAAACTATGATTGATGGCTCATTAAGGAGTTCATGGTGAGCTTTCACTGTTAGTCATGACTGTTGTAAGCTGTTCAAATTGTCGGTGTGCAACAGGAGTACAAGTCTGAAAATAGAGTTTGACAGCTCCCAGAAGACCTCTCAGAAATACCATAGCAGATTGTGGTTTTTGAACTGAGGGCCTACTCCATCTCCCTCTTTAATTAGAAGATTGTGCATCCTCCAAAGGAAATTCTGTGGTCGGCATATTTCAATAAATATGTTTAATTTTCTTCTGGTCTTAGCACTGCTACCTTGACTGTCTTTTTTAAATGAGTCTTCAGAAAATTGCAGTAACATTTATTGAACTTTGTTTCCAGCAGCAAAACAAAGATTAAAGTTCTGCCATCTACTGGTTAAACGGGGTTTAGCAGAGGCTTATTGTCACTCCTACCTGTGAGAGGGCATTGACTTGGGAGTTTAGATCCTCTTCTTAGTCCCAAGTAGAAACTCACACAAGTGTTTTGTCAAGGAATAATACTGTTTTCTTGCAGAATAAAAGCATTTGTTCGACTGTGCCACAGGAACTGAAGAAAAACGACTTGAGGATGGAACCATGTACTCAAAATTAAAGAATAAGTTGTCTGAGACAAGTAAAACTCTTCACTGCCGACACTGCACCTTCAGCACCAGTCGATGTAATGCTTTTGGGGAATTTCTTCCAAAGTAGATAATCTATGATGAGCTTATAGTTGCTGTATACAGCATGGGAAAGAAAAACTGTTCACACCATACAAGTGGAAGGATTGTTCTTATCCCTTTCAAGAATAATTATATAACTCGCAGTAAATGCAGAAGTCTTTGCTGACCACCAGTGTATTTCCCTGCATATCTGGAATGGTGTAGAGGACTTTAACCCAGACTAGATTCCTGTGAATACTCATCTGAAAACAACCCATATTCAAAATGTTATTTAAACTTCTGGTGTATAGGCAATGTACAATACCCTTGCACACAGTAAGCCTGGACTTGTGCTGTTCATAGTTTGTGTTGCAGTAGCACTAACGCTCCTTTACTGAGCTCAGGACTCTGACAGAGCATGTTACTCATCTGATAGAGCAGGATGAAGGGGGGACTAAACTAATCCAGAAAGCTGGTAGAAGAAAAACTCTGGAGCCCGGGAAATTTACCATCTATCACGTGGCTAGTCTAAGATAGCAATTTTCATTTTGCCACTGTACCTGCCTAAAGAACTTGGGTACACAGTCACTAACCCTTACCTAAGAGGCCCCTGTTTCCTACTACATGCTTGCTGCATGCATTTGGTGACTGGTAAACACAACAGCCTTGGACATCCACTGCAGCACTGCTCTTTCATTCCCTGTACTAGTAATTGCTTGTAGTTGCTCTGACATCTAGAACTTTATTAAAAACAACAGGCATATAGAAATCAAAGGAAATCAATGGAAAACATGCTTTTTGAAAAGAGGTCCACATTTTATGCTGCCTATACATACATGTTTTGCTCAAAGAGCATTAAAGATGCAGTAGGAAGAAGAGCAGTAGGAATTCCTTTGCTGCACTCTAATGGTAGACTGTTCTTCTGTAAGATTTTACTTATTGTTAAGCCTAAACATGAGTAAGTGTTCTTAACTACTTTTCAGTGAAAAATTGGATACTGCCTATTTTTCCCAAGATGTTTGTACCAGTACTTCACTTTTTGATTCCTCAATTTTTCCCCAGCAAATTAACATGCTGAATAAAAACAGCAATCACAATTTAAGAATATTCCACTTAGTTGCTTCCAAATCTTCCTCAACGGAGCAGATCTGATCACCTATGATATGGCACAGTCAGGATGGATGCATCCCTGACATATTTTCCTGCCTCTGAAAGCAGAGAGCAAATGCATCATGACAGATATACCCTGACTGCTAGTGAAAGTGAGAGTACAGAGCTAAATTACATCTCACAAAAGTTGTCTTTTTTGCCTGTTTGCAAGTAGTTCAATTCTTTACACACAAACACAGAAGAAGGGGATAACATAATAAAGAAGACAGAGGTTGATGGGCTTTTTTACCCCATTTCTGAGCACAATATCTAGATGCCGTGAGAGTGGGAAATCCTCTACTACTGCTCTATGTGCAAATAGTACCTCTATAGTTAATCTCTCTTCAGTGAATAAACTGCCTCATTTACCAGAGATCTTAATGAAAAGCTGTGATTGTGCCAAGAGAAAGCTATTCAATGGGATCTTTTATGAAATGTCCTATGAAGTGTTACCAGGCCCTCAGTGCTTCATTTCCATCAGGGAAATCTCATTCACCTTTTTTATTCCTAATGCACTTCAACACCCTATTGCTTAGATTGCCATAATATCAGTGGCCTGTGGTGGGAATCTGTCGCAGCAGACCTCTTGTTAGGGGTAGAAATAAGCCAAGACACAGACTCTCATTTAACAACATGAAAAGGGTCCCGGTTTATTCTTCTTTAAATCTTAGCCATTCTGACTCTGACTAGAGCAAGCTCCTACTGTTGGCTTCTCTGACAGACTCTGATTGCCGGCTATTTCCTGCTGGAAAATCACTCCAAGTATTTCCTTACTGCCTCTGACTGCACGCTTTTACCTAGCTCATCTATGACTGCAGGTCAGTCGCTAAGTCCATCAGACCCAGACTGACCTCACAGCAGATCTTTTGCAGCAGCAATTGTCTTCCTTGTTTTGTTCTTCTTTGTGCCTCTCCAGATCATTTCTTCTTTCTCAGCGCTCCTCTGCCTCTTCAAGGTCTTCTTCTGCTAGGTCCTCTTCCTCAAGGCTCTCCCTGACCAGCCAACCCACCCCTTTTATCACACTTATGTTTATTAGTCACAGCTGTGACCCATTAAGGTCAAGGCTGTTCTTCTTCTTTAGTAATTAGTACAACTGTGACTTATCAGGGACAAGGTCACCTATATTTCCCCCTTTTCTTTTAATTAAAAAAGCATGTTCAAATAGACATATTTACATATTCTTAAGATTAACAATGATACAAATATTTAAAAACAATACATATGGTTTACTAGCATATAAAACTACTCTGTTTCTATTTCTTGGGCTGGCTTGCATCTGCTTAGTCAACTTGGTGTCTCATAGCACTGTGTGGGTCACCATATTGATTTTTTTCTCTCAGAGCTCGGTCGCCACTCCTGCAGCACCAGAAGCTGCTTTAGTCACCGCTTCCCAGGTTGTAGCAGGGAAAAGAGCCGGGGTGGCCAGGGCTGGCAGGCCGGACGTCCACACGCCCAGCAGCAGCCAGGAGAACATAGCACTGCCCCAGGACCATGCCAGATCGCAGCTGCAGTCTTCTGCAGCTCTTCTCCCAGCTGCGTTATTTCTCGTGGCTCTTTTTTGGCCACTGTCTCCCCACGATTCCAGGCCATGTTCCTTCCCATGACTCAAAGGCCATGTTCCGCCGCAGCTCCTGGCTGTGCAGCTCTCGGGCTGCCTTATCTCTGCCTTCCTTCTTATCATGTCTTCTCGCTATCACATCAGGCCATCACAGATGTACTGGACACTCTTCTTCAGGTATATGTCACAAGGAAAACATGCAGAAGAAGAGAACTAATGTATTCAGAAGTTTACTGTTCTTCAGTTATAACCAGCAAAACAGCGCTGCTGATCTGTCCATGCTGGTTTTGGAGTCTTTGGAGAAGTCAGATGCAAAAGTAGCAGAAGACCTTCTAGAAAACTTGGCTAAATTGTTTAGTTTAATGGATCCAAATTCTCCTGAAAGAGTGGATTTCATATCCAGAGCACTAAAATGGTCCAGGAAAACTTGGACATTCAAAATTACACCAGTTACTAGCTATTACTCTGTGGAAAGAGCAAAACTGTAGTGAATCTCAGTATCACTTCTTGCACTCAACAGATGGTCAGGGCTGTGCAAATATGCTGCTGGAATACTCCTTGTCCAGCAGATACCGCAATGAGGTGGACATGTTTGTAGCTCAGGCAATACTACAATTTCTCTGCTTAAAAAATAAGACCAGCACATCAGTTTTTTTATGACATACATGTAAAAACATCCTTCAATAGAGAAGGGTCCACCCTTTGTGCAACCACTGCTAAACTTCCTCTTGTTTCTGTTGTTGGCAGATCATGGAGGAAAACTAACAGTATGTACAGTATTGTGTGAACAGTATCAACCTTCGCTGAAAAGAGACCCCTGTATAATGAGTACCTAGATAGGATAGGACAGCTCTTCTCTGGAGTTCCACCCAAGCATACCTTGTCCTACAGGGGATTGTTAGGAAATCTTTTAAACAGTCTGATGGTAACTGGGGAAGATAATGACACAGAAGGTGGTCAGGAAGACAGCAGTCCTATCGAGCTCAACTGAATGTTGTTGTCATTGGGTGCTGTGTAAATCTGATGATTTGATGATTCTGAAGACACTTCTGGAATTTTAATCCTGCAGTTGTTTCTTGGCTTCTAAAAGGGTTCCTCTGGTCTTTTAGAAATGGTTGCTGGAATGTTTATACTGTCAGTCTATATTATTTATGAAAAGGAAAAAAAGAAAATAAAGAAAACAACAAAAAGTAGACAAACGAACTAATTGGAGTGGTTGCTAGTGGGTTTCCGATCCAGCAGCTGGGACTGATTAAACACAGTCTGCAGTTTCTGATGCAGTGTTCCCTTTTGCACAGTCTTTCAATAAAGCATAAACATAGGGCTAGTGCTTCATGGCCTACCCAATACCATCTCTGTTCTGAGAAAGCTTCCTTGCCTTCTACCGTCTTCCAAGGAAGATCTTGAAAGGCAGGGGGAGCAATTGATTTGCAGTGCTGGGGCCAAAAGTACTGAGAGACAAACCAAGAAGCATAATTTGAGATGCACATCCAAGAGACATTGATACAAGAACTTGCTTCCACTGCCATGAGTAACATGTATACTCTTCATGCTGCCTGCCCCTCTTCCTCAAGGCTCCGCTACCTCAAAGCTCTCCCTGATCAGCCAACCTACCCCTTTTATCACACTTACCTTTATTAGTCACAGCTGTGACCTACTAAGGGCAAGGCTGTTTAATTAGTACAACTGTGATTTACCAGGGGCGAGGTCACTTGTAGTCCCTTCTTCGACACCTACAGGAATCTGCATGATTCATGGCTATTTTGTCCTGTAACCAGCCTGTAGGTGGGTCCCTGGATTTGGGATGAGCTTTCAGCTTCTCTCCAGGCCCATCACAGCTTTGATGCTGGAGGTGCGGGTGCCTGTTCCCATATTGTAAAACACAGGTGTAGGATCACTGTTAACTTAGTGGTAGGCCCATTTTTAAGCTGGATGCTCATTTCTTTTGGCCCATGGGGAATTTAAGGACATCAATTCTGCAATAATAAGGGTCATTGCCACTTTTCCTTCCCAGGCTGACCCTCTGAAATGTCACACTGTTGCCCAAGCTATCAGCTGCCCTGCACACCTTGAAAATTTCTATGAATGACTGCCTGGTGGTCCTATCCAGTTATGCAGAGAACACAAGCCAGTTTTTAATTGTTTTACTTGCAGCATGGATTGGAAAACTCACATTCTTTCTGAAATCTTGAACTGAGTTACATATTGTAAAGTTTCATCTGCATAACAAGGTGATAAAGCAAATCAACAGTCCTGCTGGGAGAATGTGGGGAACTGTTTTAATACCAAACTTGGATCTAACTGTAAGGTTGCCCCTGCTCTGAGCTACAGAGTCCTCTCCTATTCCACATTATTCAATGAAATACACACCTACAAAACCAGTGCTTGCAGCAGCCTTCTCATGAATTATCTTTCCCTTAATCAACCATGGACTGCACTCAACACAACCCATTTTAGTTACAAACTGTTAGTGAAAAGAAGAAGGAAATGTAGTGGTAACCAGGGACAGCAAATGGGGCCTTGGCACATAACAGACCCATTTATTTTTCACAGATAGAGATACATTGCTGCCTCTCCTTCTGTTTTCCTTATTGTGGAACACAGCAGTTCCAAGTCAATGCTTTCCTGGTCAGGGGGTGTTTACTTCTGTTCATCTGTACCAGAGGAGAGCAGTGATCCACTGGTGAGGGGCAGCTGGCTTTAGCACAGCACTCCCATTACAGGGGACACCAAAGAACTGCTGAAGATTGTGCTTGAGCTAGCATGATAGCATGCCCCTTAGCACCAGCCCAGATGCTGCTCCAAGAGAACACAGGGGGGCCTGCAGGTGTAGGGTAATATGGAGTGCCAGGTGCCTCTTTCCAGGGTGATAATGAGGAGGTTGAGGTCTGGCTGAGGTGCAGGACTCAGGTAAAGAGCTGTTTGGTACAGAAGCTATAGGAAAAGGCAGCAGACCACATAGCACCAGGGAGGATGAGCAAGCAGGCAACAGGATCCCTCCAAGGAGGTGCCTGTGCAGAGGTAAGTGCTGGAGCCCTGTGCAGCAGTGATGGGTGCAGGACTCTGGCTGAGTGAACAGCATTTAGGTTCAGGCATCACCGCCAGTTAGCCCTGCTGTGCACACCCAGAGAACTGTGCCAGGCCATTGACTTCTCAGTAACCAAGGAGTCTACACAACAACTTATCAGGACCTAACAGAACCACCCTGAGCAGGACTAGCCAAAACTAAAACTGCTGTGGCTGTACTCCTGCACCAAGGCAAGTTAACTACAAATCAACCACATTACAGTGTAGACATCTGTAGCCCCACCCTGAGGCCATTGAACTCTCCTGTACAGCAGTGGGCTGTATTTAATTACATTACTATTTAATTATCATTCATTAATTGTTTAATTATGATTTTATAATTATTTAATCATCAACAAACTCCTTTAACTCCACAGTGATGTCTTATTTTAAAAATTTATCTTCAACAGCTGCTTAATAGTTGGGACAGCTAAAAGGCTATGCTGTACTCTGTAGTAGGTTTGGACTCACAAGGTGGGAAAGTTGAGACTCCCACGGTGGAAATGTTGGGAGCCTGTGACTCCTGGCAACAGGAGAATGACTCCTTTTCATCATGTATGTATGAACTGAAGGCACTCAGGTGCAATACTCTGAAAACAAAAAACCAGAAACAAGCTTGGTCGGGAAAGACATCTGAGCCCCTCAAAGACAGAGAAAGTCATGGTGGCTGAAGACTTTACTTTTGCTGACCTCTCTGTCTCAGAAGGTTTGCTGCTTGTCAGGGCCTTTGATCTGGGGTGCTTTTGTCAAGTCCTCAGACCACAACCGCCTGTAATCCATGTGGGCACCAGTGACACAGCCAAAGGAGAATCTCATGCATGAGCACGTCTCTGGAGTCTAGTATACATGGTATTTCTTTACATTCTTGCTGGTGAAGGAGTAGATCTATCCTGTAGGCAACTGTAGGTACTGTCAGGCATAGAAATAAATAATGCTATATATTTACACATATACACATACATTAAAAAAGGGTGTTTAATATACTGGGTTTCTGATGCATTATTAGAGTGTAGAATCAGAAATTGCAATGTGGTTTTAACAACAAGACTTGGATATTTTATTTTCAGAGTGCACAACTCTTACTAAACCTTAACAGCAATCTGTTATTCCATATATGGGTGTTTCTGCATATTTTTCATTTCCGAATGCATTAAACTACTCTATTCATAAGAATTGCTTTCATGTTCCCTAGGTCCAGAGACAAAACATGACTAAAGAAGTTAAACTGGCAATCCTTTACAATAAAAAAATAAACCCTAGCTGTTTTTTTGGTTGATTGGTTGGTGTGTTTCTCCCAGAGAAGTGATTCATTAACTCTGAGCAAATCCTTTATGTACTCTGTCAGGAAGTTGTTTGTTCTAAAACTTAAGACTTGGAAATAAGCTATTAATTATTAAAACCAGTGTATTTGAAGCACAAATAACTTGCCTGTCATATCATCACATTTGCTGGCTGGGCCTTAAATTTCAACCTTTTGACTTTGCTACGTTGCTACAGTTTTCTTTACTTTCAGCTCTGATATGGCTTATTATTTACTAAGTCTCTGTTTTGTTAGCAGAACTAGAGAAATTCTTGAGATAGTAAGGAGTGTAAATGCTAAAATAAAATATGAGGTCTGCAGTTATGCCTGCTTGTGATAAATGTATCTACCTTTTCATTAAATACTTACTACTGCTGACTATAATGATTTTGGTGAAATAAAGATGTTTACTTGATGGGATCTCTGTAGGGTTTTTTCCCCCCAAGAGATGAATGAATTTGAAATGAAGGATTTTCTTCTAAGTCTCTGTACTATTGGTGGTACCAATATCGAGAACGGGATGTTCCCTGGCTTGTCTGGCCTCTGGTGCTGGCCCAAATGGCGGCATCTATGGTGTTTCACCCCAGAGACACCTTTGGATAGCTGGATGTTGCAGCTGGGCGTGTGGAGACAAGTCCAGGCATGCTGGAGCTCAGGTGGCAGCGGGATGGAGCCTCCTCTCGCCGAGGGTCCGCTCCTCAGGTTTCCCGCTGTCGGAGAATCCTTTAAGACTATGGTGAAAGAAAGGAGTGGGTTCTGATGGAGGGTTTAATCCAGAGCTTTTATTCTGGCCCACAGGCCTCTGAATGTAGCAACAGCTCCAAGCAGAACTCTGAATCCTGTCACTGCTCCATCAGTACTCCCCAGACCGCGTGGCTCCCCTCTCTTTTACCTGGGGGAGGGGAGGGGGGAAGGGATAGGGAGCCCACCGACCAGGTACCAGGGAGGAGGTCTCAGGGGACAAAGGACACCTGGATGGCCCAATGCCCCCCCGGGGGTGGAGGGCATCTTTTGAATCTGCCCAATCACTCGACGCCCTTCTGGAATTCCAGGAGTGACAGACAGTGCTCAACAGGGATCAGGGTGGGGAAAGGAGGAGTGATTGACACACCTGAGAGGACAACTTCAGGGGAGAAACCGGGGTTCTGGGGTAAACCATGAAGGCACACCGCAACACTGTACCTTGTGAAAAGTGTGCATATATTTGATATATAATTTGGTTTAGATTATGCAGTCTAATGTGTTCCTTATAATAACCTTTATTTGAAAAGGTACAGTTAATCTGGCAATCAAATAAAAAGTTGAAAGACATACCATATCTTACTGCATAACTTGGAACTGATCCAGAAATTTGTTGGCTTTCCATAGCAGGGCTTTTGCTTCTCATACTCAGGGGCTGTTGGTGCTTTTAACTAACAAGTCAGCACTTGATTTATTTCTAGTGTGATTAGAATAGTTTTTGTAAAGACTTTTTTTCAGGAAGTAACTGTAGAGCTATTATGAAGCAAAAAAAAAAAAATACTAATTATGTGCTAGGTAATTACCCTTTTTTTTCTTTTACTTTTTTTGTAGTGTAGATATAAGAAATTGAATTTCTCTTTTGTTTTCCATTGCAAGACAAAGAGTACATAAACATGATCTAATACTTTTATTGTCTCTTCAGCTGTGAGATTTTGGGAAAAAAAGAAAGGTATCCTATTTAAATGAACATCAGGATTTACTTTTGATTCAGATATCACCAACTTGGAGAGGTGAAAAAACTGCAAATCTGAAACCTCTCTTGCTTAGGAATGTGATACTTCATGAGCCACTTCCTTTCATGAGCCAAAACAGCATTATCCCTCAATTTCCAAATATTGATGTGCTAGTTTAAACCAAATGAATCCAACCCCCCATAGCTCTTCTTCCCTACTGGTTGCCAACAGGGGGGCACATTCAAAGCAAGTCCTGTGCTTTAAGTTCTTGGTTCCTAGAAGCCACAATTTATTTTAAACTTTCCTTTTCAACCACCACATATGGTTTGTGTCATTCCTCTCTTCCAATTACTTGCAGCAATTAAGGGAATTCAGAAAACAGAAGTCAACAATATAGAAGATTTCAGTAATCTAGAAACACTTTTGCTTATGGCTCTATGGGATAGGTACCATTGGATTTCACACTTCCATACTTCCCCAACATGTAAAGAACACATTCTATAGAAACAGAAATTTAGCAAGATTCTCCAGCATTTGGGAAGCTAATGACTCTCACTCCTGTCATGTGAGTGGATGGATGAAATTGTTCGTAGCTCTCTGAGAAACCAGGAAATGGGAAGGCCAGGACAGACCATTAAAAAACAGCACAGCTCCATCTGCTTTTCATCCACTACTTCCATATTTATACAGTCTTACAAAATCCTCTGGATCTCACCTGGACCTGACATGATTATTTATTTTCAGGTTTTTTGAAGCTTGCTTACAAATAAATTGCTTCATGAAAGAACTGAGCAACTGAATTTCATCATACTGAGAGTCAAGAGAGCTCTGGTATAATTAACTATGTTCCTTAAGGATAAAAACATATTGACACCACATTAAACTTATTTAATCTTGTACATAAATTTGGAATGATGTATCAGAACTTTCATTTCTCAGTTATATCAAAAGTTTTCTATCTGTCCCAGTATGTTTTCTCCCTAGATATAAAGTGTACAAGAAGGTTACAAAAGGTTCGGAAGATCCAAGGTGCAAAATTTGCTCCATTTATCGAATACACCTCTACAAAGCCAAGAAACTTGTAAAAACGATGAGTCTCCTGTACTGCCTGCCCAGAAGTTGCATAACTTGAGCTTAATGAAGTTATAGAATCCAAAGTGCCACAAAATGTTTATCAGGATGTAAAAAGAAGTAAATCTTCTTTTCAGAGGCCTTACATTTTTTTCCTAATCTTGTCTTACTAGTTTTGTCAAAACAAAGACAATGGATGCTCAAAGAATTTTGTTTGTTTTTATCTGTGAGGCACTTCTTTATTTAAAAAAATATGAAGGTTTAGGTTGTTTTGACTGGTTATACAGATTGCTCACAGATAAAATGGGAAGTTAAAGCACAACAACTTAGTTCTTGCCCCTGTGTTACAGCTTATAAGTATTTATTTGGAGAGTCAGTTGTTAAAAAATAGCCAAAATCTCACACTGCATTTATATCTCAATCATAAAAACTACCATTCTTCAGTCTTCTATCAAAGAAACCTTGTAATTACCTGCCCTGAATAAGTGATTCAGTAGTGTATGTAATTATTTGTTAATTGAATGCATTTTCACCTTTTTATAAAAATATTAATTGATTACTTCCTCAGGCTTTTGAAACAGTCAAATTCTGATATGATTATAAGTTGCCCAGATTGTAGAAAACACTTGTTTACATGAGTTTCAGCTTTCCAAATCTTGGGCCTCTGACTCTTAAGAGAAGAACTATTAGATCAATTAAAAAAAAAAAAAAAACCCCACATTTAAAGAAGACAGGCTACAGGCTAGGTTGAAAAGAAAGGCAGGACAGGTCAATGGAACGTCACTTAACCTGCTCCTCTGCTTGACTACTTTTAACACCTGAATCCAGCCTGAACACCTAGTTTGAAGTTCTGACATTTGTCTTTTGTCCTCACAGTGTGCATTCCTGTAAAGAACCTTGGTCCATCCTCATTAAAACCTCTGTGTCAGTACTACTGGGGTGCTATGAGATCTCCTGGTAACTGTCTCTTCTTCAGGCAGAGTAAGTCCTGCTCCCTCAGCCTTCTCTGCACAGGACAAGTGCACCAATCCCTAACCACTCTCGTGGTTCGCCACTGAACTTGCTCCAGTAGCTTGTTATGCTCTTCCTTCATGGAGGTCAAAACTGAACGCAGTAGTCTAATATTGTAGTGCTGGGGAGACAGTAATAATCCCTTCTCTCAGCTGACTAGCTGTGCTCCTGGACAGCACAGGATGCTGTTGATCCTGGTTGTCTCCAGCTGGCTCATTGACAACCAGGACACCCAGGACCTTTTCTGCAGTGCTACCCTGCAGCCTGTCTGCTCATTTGGAGGTCAAAGAAGGTGTGTTCCCTGACAGACAATGATGGTAACAATGACTGAGACGAAAGCTGAGGTACTCAACAACTTCTTTTGCCACAGTCTTCAATGGTAACCCCTCTTTCCACATCTCTTGAGTGGACAAACAGCAGGATGGGGACTGGGGGAGCAAAGTCTCTCCCACACTAGGTAAAAATCAGGTTCATGGCCACCTGAAGAACTTGAACATACTTAAAAATCTACGGGAGCCAATGAGATGCATCCTAGAGTCCTGAGGCAACCAGCTGATGTAGTTGCCAAACCACTGTCCGTGACATTTGGAAAGTTGTGGCTGTCAGGTGAAGTCCCAGGTGACTGGAAAAGGGAAAACCTTGTACCCATCTTTAAAAAGGGCAGAATGGAGGACCTCTGGAACAACTGACCTGTGAGCATCACCTCTGTGCCTGGGAAGATCATGAAACAGATCCTGCTGGAAGCTGTGCTAAGGCACATGGAGGACAGGGAGGTGATTTGGGACAGCCAGCATGGCTTTACCAAGGGCAAGTCCTGCCTGACCAACCTGCAGGCCTTCTATGATGGAGTGACGCCACTAGTGGACAAGGGAAGGGCAGCAGATGTCATTTATCAGGACTTTGACATGGTCCTCCACAACATCCTTCTCTCTGAATTAGAGAGAGATGGATTCGATGGGTGAACTGTTACATGGATAAGAAATTGGTGGCATCCAGGGGTAGTGGTCAACAGCTCAGAGTTCCAATGGACATCAGTAAGCTGTGGTATCCCTCAGAGGTCTGTATTGGGACCAGTGTTATTTCATAGATGAAGTGCACCCTCACCTAATTTGCAGAAGACACCAGGACAAATGCTGACGTTGACATTCCTGAAAGACAGGATGCCAACCAGAAGCACCTGTACAAGCTCAAGAAGTGGGTCTATGGAAATGTCATGAGGATCAACAAGACCAAGTTCAAGGTGCTGCACCTGGGTCAGGACAACCCCCAGCAGCAGCACAGGCTGGGGATGAACAGGGGGAGAGCAGCCCTGTGAGAAGGCCTTGGGGGTGCTGGTGGGTGAGAGGCTGGACATGACCCAGCCATGGGCACTCCCAGCCCAGAAAGCCAAACCTGTCCTGGGCTGCATCCAAAGCAGCGTGGGCAGCAGGGGAGGGAGGGGATTCTGCCCCTCTGCTCTGCTCTGGTGAGTGCCCACCTGGAACCCTGCATCCAGCTCTGGGGTCCCAGCACAGGAAGGTCATGGACCTGCTGGAGTGAGTCCAGAGGAGGGACACCAAGATGATTAGAGGGAGGGAGCATCCCCCCTATAAGGAAAGGCAGAGAGAATTGGGATTGTCCAGCCTGGAGAAGAGAAGGCACCTAATTGTAGCCTTGCAGTACCAGAGGGGAGCTTACAAGAGAGCTGGAGAGGGATTTCTTAAAGTTCCTCTCTAGGGACTGTAAGAATAAATAAAGGTGTGTATTGGCAGAAGGAGGAAACGGCTTCAAACTGAAAGAGAGTAGGTTTAGATTGGATGTTACGAAAAAATTATATTCTGTGACAGTAATGAGGCACTGGAAAAACTCACCCAGAGATGCTGGGGATGCCCCAGCCCTGGATGTGTTCAGGCTGGATGGGACTTTGAGCAAATTGGTCTAATGAAAGGTGTCCCTGCACACAGCAGAAGAGTTTAGGTTCCTTCCAACCCAAACCAACCCTTTGATTCTATGATAGGATTAATTTCTCCTGTCTGTTCAGGTCCCTCTAGATGGCAGTGTAATGACTGTTCCTGCAGCGTGGTATCATGTGTGAACTTGACATCCCTTGACAATACTGCTGTCACCTTCTCATGATCTTGATAAATGCTCAATGCCCAAGGCCCAGGAGAGACCCCTGTAACACTCCTTCCATTATGGGCCTCCAAGCAAAGTTCAAGTATGACCCATTAACCCCTACCTGCTGAGCTCAACCATCCAACTTGTTTTTTACCCATCTAGTTGTCCACCCATGTGGAACCATAATGTTCCACTTTGGATACAAGAATATTGTTGGAGACAAGTCATAAACCTTGCTGAAGTCAAGGTTACACTAGTGTTCTCTCCTTCAAAGATCTACACATTTGTCATGGAAAGCAAACAAGTAGGTTGGGCACCACTGACCATTGCCAAATCCAATATTGGCTGTTCCTCTCTGTCTTCTTCCCCATGAGCCCAGAACTGTGTTCCAAGAGGCCTTGTGCTATGATTTTTAAGAAGATTGAGGCAAGAATGAGTTTGTGGAAGATAGGACCTATCATTATGTGCTTTGGCTGATTTATTGCCTTCAGCAGGCACACATCTTCAAACACAGGGGTTTCACACTGCTTCCCTCTTCCCTATCCTCCTGTATGTCTGGGGCTTCATACAGCTCTGTAGTATCTTAGATATGTTTTCTAAATCATGTTTGTAGAAGCAATTAGAAGTATTTCAAAGCTTATTTATTAGAAGTATTTCAAAGCTTATTTATGCACTCTTTCTACCATGATAAAATGTCATATTATGCTTTCTTTGGTCTCTTAATTATTTCTACTGTTTCCCCTTGAGAAGGTCAAGTCCTTCTGATCGTAATTACTTTCATATTCACAACACAGAAAGGAGACACAAAGTAAGAGTAGTAGAAACTAGAAGACTCCCACAAATTTAGAACTTCACTCTTGGTCTACAGGACAAGGATTTATTACTCAAGAGGTTTATTACACCATCTTATTACACCCCTCACCAAAATACAGATAAATCACAGCCAAGAACAAAAATTTTAACTACCCTTTGTTGTCTCTCATTGCTTAATGGAGGAACCTGGCTGTTGTTTTGAACAGATCAGTGGAGATTCTCAATACAAAGCTGAGATCAAGGCAAGTTGAAATGCAGACAGCATACATCTATATACACAAAATCCAAAGTGATAGCCTCCTTTCTTGTCCCAACCTACTCCATCCATAATAGGTTACTCAACGTAATAAGTCAAAGAAACAGGCATTCCAGAGACTAGCATCATGGAAATATCCAGGTGGGTAAACACTTCCCAAACTCGCAACAAGAATGTTAAGTGAACAAAGGACAAAAAAGCCCTGTGTTATGGAGGAGAGAGACTTGGAAGAAACCCTTATCTTTTCTCATGAAGTCAGACATGTTGAGTGTAGAAGGCAAAACCTATTGCAAATAATTTTCTTCTGCCAATGCAACATCATAAATCTTCTTGAGGCGGAGCTTTGTGTGCTCTAAAATGGTATGACTACAGGATACCAAAACCTTCCAGATTAATGTCATGGCAAGAAATTGTAGGTCTTACCTCCAGACCAGAGAAGGGCAACGAAGATGGCAAAGGGGCCGGAGAAGAAGTCTTCCAAGGAGCGGCCGAGGGACCTGTGGCTGCTCAGCCGGGGAAAAGTAGGCTCAGGGGTGACATTATCAATCTCTACAACTCCGTGAGAGGAGCTTGTGGCCAGGTGGGGATCGGCCTCTTCCCAGAAGCAGCTAGAGACCGCAGAGAGAGCCCACTCTCTGGCTACGCCGGGAGAGCTTTGGGGCGGACTCTAGGCGGTGCTTCTCCGCGGAACGCGCGCTCGGAGGCCGGGCCCGAGGTGTGGAAGGACAGGCCGGGCCCGAGGTGTGGAAGGACAGGCCGGGCCCGAGGTGTGGAAGGACAGGCCGGGCGCGGCGCTGAGGGCGCGGCCGGCAGGGGGCAGCGCGCGCCGCCCGCCGGCGCTGCCCGGGCGCCGCCCCCGCCGCCGCCCCGGGGCGGAAGCGCGGGCGAGCGAGCGGCGGCCGGCGCGGAGCGGCGTCCGGCGGGAATGGCGGACGGGGCGCGCTCGCTGCGCGGCGGCGGCGGCGGCGGCGGCGGCGGCGGCAGCGGCGGCGGCGGCGGCGGCAGCGGCGGCGGCGGCGGCGGCGGCAGCAGCCCGGCCTCCAGCCCGGTGCTGGGCGGGCGGGGCCGCGCGGCGGCGGGGGGCAGTAGCCCGCCGGGCCACGCGTTCCGCAGGGTGACCCTGACCAAGCCCACCTTCTGCCACTACTGCACCGACTTCATCTGGGGGCTGGCCGGCTACCAGTGCGAGGGTAAGGGGCTGCCGGGGCGGCGGCGGGCGTGCGGGACCTGCCGGGGACGCGTCCGGGACGAGGGGGGGGGGGGAAGGAAAAATTGCCTAAACCCACTACTGATAAAAAACTCCATTCATAATTAGTGTTAACAAACTATAGTACTAAAATCTAATTTTAAAATCTAGTGCAAAACCATAATACTAAAGCGCAGTACTGAAATACAGTAATAAAAACAATGCATTCCATCACGAAAAGAAGTGTCTAATGGTAGTAATCGAAATTCTAGTAATAGTCTAATAATAACAGTCGTAAATTGCAAAAATCAAGGCTGAAAACTACAGTAGTGCTGAAAATTGTGCTCCTATTTTAAATTACAGGACAAAATTCTAATAATAATTCCTAACAAAAATAATGTAAAATCAGAGATGTGTCGCTGCCCACTCTGGTGTGGTGACACCAGTGTGTGCTGTGATCCAGCAATGCCCCAGCCTATCCTGGGAATGATACACTGTGAGCCACCAAGCACCCCAGCAGCTCACAGTGGATCCATCTCAAGTGTACCCTTACCTGCTGAAATGCCTGATCTCATGGAAAATCTGAGACCTGTGTGGAGTTTGAACCTTTTAAACCTTGGCTGATGCCAGGAAGGGGAGAAAGAATTGCTAGATTTCCTTGCTGGACTACGCAGCAGTTGAGGTTCTTGGAATGGATAAAAATTATAACTTTTTCTGATGCAGCAAAATCCAGTGGTGTCATAGCAAAAAGAGTGGCTCTTTATTTCCCTCTTTAAAGGAAAACAAACACACCACTACCAACAACAAAAAACGCAACAAAACAGCACAAAACATGATGTCTTCATGAGCATATGCAGTCCAGCTGGCTTGGGTTGCAGCTCCCAGGCCAGGTCCAAAGAGTCAGGTTGTACAAGAGCCACATTGTTTGGGTGGGTGTCAAACAAGGCTGTAGGTGTAGAGCAAGTAACCTGCAGTTCTTGAAATAGCTCCTGCCTTTTGTCATTGCCAGGGGTAAAGAGAGTGCTCGATTAAGTTGGGTGGAAGTCATGTTCCTGTGTGGTGCAAACCAAGTCTTGCAAGGATGGTTTTATATTTGCTTAGAAGTTTTCTGAGACAAATGTTCTGTCTGTGTAGCATAAGGTCATTGCTTATCCTAATAAGCAAAAAAATCCCAAGCTCACATGGTAATTTCTTTCATTGTGAAAATGCACAAAGCCAGTCTTCTGTTGTCTCTCTAACACAGACTTAAAAAATGGCAAATTTTTTGAGTCATGAAACTGGGCATTCAGGTGCCAGTTTGTCCAGATTTAAAGATCTGAATAGTTTTGATAATGCTAACAGGTAATGCTAGCAAAATGTGAAAGGACCAGAATGTCCTGAATGTCTCACTTTTTTTTTATCCACTCACATATAACATACTTAAAGGTAGTGTATTCCTGCAAGTTACATTTAGGATTTTTTCCTAGTTTTCCACTGCAGTTGGTGTTCTGGAACTGTTCTTCCCCTTTGGCTTTTCCAGCAGAATTCTGGATAAGCATCCTTAGTACCACTGTCTAATGACCATGTGCTGATGGGGCACTTCCAAGCTGCATGGTTAAAATATCTCTTTTAAAACTACCTCTGAAAACTCCACTCCAAACAAGTCACCTCTGTGAGCGGTAGTACAAGAGAAGAGAAATGCTCTCAGTTTTCATTAGCTCTAACATCCTCTGCTCAGAGTGCGTAGGAAAACCCTGTAATGGCACCTGGCACATCATTGTCTCCACTTGGTGAAGAATAAGAACTGGGGTTTTTTTTGTTTGCTTGGGTCTTTTTGTTTGTTTTTTGTCCTATCATCTGTTTTCAACCAGCTATACTTAGAGTCATGTTTGTCTTTCCAGCAACTTGCTGCTAAACAACAAATCTCAAAACCACCTGATGGGTCATTTGCTCATGTGTCTGCTGTTGTCAAGTTCTAAGTTATTTAATGAATGCTAATATGATTTCTTAAGGAGTATTTTAAGTAAATTCCATTTAATAGTTACCTCCTTGTCACATTTACCTTGACTAATGGAGTTTGATCATTGCACTTTAGAAAGTGATAGAAGGAGTGCCAGGCTGTTAAAGCAAAAAAGTAACCCACCCAGCTATTAGAGAAGGAAATGTTTGCTGTAGACTTGAAAAACATGGTAATAATTGCTACCTCCTTTTTCTTCTCTGCAGAGAACCTAGGTTTGCAGGTGTAATTGCAGCTGTCTTTGAACTTGGTTTGATGAACCACCTACAGGCTTCAACACGAAGGCGTCAAGGGGCCTTTTTCTAAGTGGATTTGCAGTGGTTGCTCATCCAGACCTGTAGGTTCACTTGTTCAGTCTCCTGATGCTGCTTGTGTTGATATTACCTGAAACTGGTTATTTCCAAAACAGAAAGCTTCCAATCTTTGAAGGGAACAGAGCATGCTCATGGTGTGACTCCTCCAGTTATTGAAAGGAAAGGAAGAAAAAAAAAGAAGAAACAAACCAAAAAAGCCCACCTCTTATGTGTCATTAGTTTGAGTAGCTGTATGGCCTAAATCACCTGGTTTTGTGTTTTAATTGTGATTGAACTTTAGACTCTTGGAAAATGGAATCTTCTATGTGTGAATGACAAGTTTGTGGGGTTTTTCTGTAAACTTATCAACTACTCAGTAGAATGGCACGTGCCCATGTGGCTTACCTAGCTGTGTAGCAAAAGTACAAGAAAATAGAATGTATTCTCAAAACATTCTCATAGTGGAGGCCAAGGTGGTTCTTAGGTTTTCTCTGGGAATTCCAAAAAGCACATGGAAGAGATGCTCTGATGCTCTCCATAAAAGGCACAGTGTCCTTCCTGTGTCTTTTTTGATTGTTTAAAAGTAAGATACTGTTTCTCACTCCAGTATGGGGGGGCCAGACCACTGTCACCAGCGCTTTGTATGGGATTGGAGGTACTCCAGAGGAGAATTGCAGCTCTCTTGCTTAGATTGGCAAGATATTTTTACAAGTGAATTTTATAGGGAATGCAGTGCTCTTCCTATGAGGAATAGGTGTCCAGCTGGGACTGAAGATGTCACTGTATTAAGCTTCTGTGCACATATTTATGTAAGATCAGTCAACCAGGCTTGCATTTGTGGTTTATTCACATGTCCTCCCCACCCTGACAAATCTGTTTTCTGTAAACCTTTTGTAAAGAACTGTTTTTCTTACCACTTTGCTATTTGTACCTGTGACTTCCTGTGATAAGTGTGTGTGTGACAGAATAAGTGAAGCTTGAGTTGTACCATGGAAAACTGCTCTCTTATATTGTTCTTGCTTTCCTAAGCATGGTCATTTCAGGTTTGAGTGGGTTTAAATTTCCTCTGGCTTGCCAAAGAAGAGGCAGTGTAAATGACTGAGGTTTTCTGCATGTGTGTATGCATCTTAAAAATTAAAAATACTAGATACATGAAGTCTGTATAAGAAGTGTAAAGACGGCTCTTACTGGTAGTTCACAGAAGGACCAATTTCATACACTAAAAGGTAGCTAGCAGATATTTTATACTGGAGTTTGGTATTAGTTTCAGCCACCAATAAATACATTTCTTTTCACAGTGCTTTTATTTTACATAAAACAGTTCAAAAATCAACAATCAACAACAACAACACCAAAAAACTGCTACAAATCTTTCTAGTTCCATAAAACTTTATAATGTAAAGTCAGTTTGGTTTATTTTGGCCAAGGATAAAATATAGGTGATGTAAGTAATAAGCAAGTTTGATAGAAAATTTACAATTGTTAAACCATTTTATGTTTTTTATATCTATGTATTCCATTAGAATATTTATGAGAAGCTGCAGTCATGGACTTCTTGATATGTATTTGAGCAGATAAGGCACCTCTCTTGATATGAAGTCTCTAAGTCAAATAATATTTTGGGGAAACAACACCTTTATTTTCTGTTTTTGTGGGAGGAGTTGAGGAGATTTTGGTGGGGAGGGGAAAGGATGAGTTAAATTTTTTTTTTTAGGCTTCTAAGCAGACCATCCAAACTTATTCCATGGTGCCTAAAGCTTTGTTTCTCTTAATCTGATTTAGATGTTGGCTGACAACATCAGCTTTTCCAGAATAAAATGTAAACGGTGGATCTGAGTTATATTTATGCCAAAAAATCTCAGATTTGGCAAGACAGCCAGAAAGCTGCTGTGATTTATTATGGGCATGTCCCAGATAAGGACAATCCCCGTTGTTCCTTCTTGATTTAGGAGAGCCTGGAGATGTTCAGACAACATTTGCAGCAGTCTTCAGATGCATATTTTGGACAAATTTTGTATGTAGTCTATTAGTTTTAAGAACTGTACTAAGAAAATAGCATCAGATAGGGAAGGTGTGTTAAAGCTGGGAGTTTGTTGAGATATGGAAGTAGTAGCAGGGAATAAGGGGACAAGGGGCAGTCTCCTTGGACTCTCATCCTTTCTAGTTCTGTTGTTGCGACAGACACATGAAACATCCTTGACCTACAGTTTTCATTCAGATCTGTTTTGAAGGAAGTGAGTGATATATGAGATTGCTCCAAGAGTCTTAATGCTTGCAGTTCAAAAGGAAAAACATATTCTTCCTTCTTGTGACGAGCTTCACTTGCTTTTGATGCATTACCACAATACAATTTTGCTTCTATCCTTCAATCAGTTTGCGTTTTCAAGACTTTACTGCCTTTATTCTTCAGTGGTTTTCTTGCTGGTGGTGGGGCCTTTCTGTGCAACAACAAGGTGTTTGGTGCTGAGATATTTGACTGAATGTGACTTTACTGCATTTAAAACTTAGATGGAGCAAACAAAGATGGTCAAAAAAGGAAAAAAAAAAAAAAAACAACAATCCCCCCCCAAAAAATTCCACAAAATAAAACCTCACACAGAAACTTGGCTCAGTTCAGCTGATATACATGTTGAGAAAAATGTTTGGAGCATTGACTGACACATTGAAAAATGCAATTTACTACCTATATTTGAAGGATAATCCATTTTATACTGAAGAGAATTCATTCTTTTCTTTTCCTTGCCTCCTTCTGACAGTGCCTCAAAGGAAAATATCACTGTCACCATCAGTGATGCAGAGAAAAGGACAGGGTGCTTTGTGAGAATGCACAAAGCTTTTGTAGCTGGAAGCTATAGTTTGTGTTGATATCATTAGCTCAGATTTCAGTCCAGAAACTTAATTAGGTAGTAAATAACTTAGTGCAGAAAGTGCTAAAGCCTGTAATCCAATACCAAGTGTTGCACAGCACTTTCATATATCATCTGTGTTACTGCCTCAGTCTGACTCGTTGAGCAGTGACAAAAGCACGGAGGAAGGTGCTCATCAACCCATCATGGTGTGAAGTTGCTGCAGCTGGTGCTCTGCATGTTCTCTTTCTAGATGATCATTTAGCAGACATAATATGTTCAGGTGTTTTCTCAGCTATCTTCGAGGGTAGTTAGTACCTTGGGCTCCTTTTAATCTTGCACAAATTTTTTCAGTCTTTTTCTGGTAAGTTTCCCACAGACCATAGTTCTTGCAGTCCTGTGCTAAGGGTCTAAAAATTGCTTTACTGCAGGGACACTGCTATGTTCAATGGACATTAATTACCTAGTTGTAATTGTAACTCAAGGTGGGGCCTCCTACATTTACTGCCAGGGGTAATGGCATGCAAGGTGCTTAGTTTTCATTCTCCTTTGTTCAGTTTGTAACAAATGTTCAAATGTTTCTGTTGATTCCACCCATCAGCACCACTCATACTTGCTATTATAAATACAAGGATAATAAGCTTCGCCTCTTTTTTTCTTTTGGTGGGTTCCCTCTGGGCATGGTGCCTTTGCTGGTCTGTTTTCTCCTTTTTTGATTACATGCTGTTTATAACTTGTCCATAATATTGCTTTGCTTCTTAGAATCCATAGAAAGCCGATTCTCTTCCAGATTTTGGGGCAGCCTTCTCAGGTGGCAGCTCTGAATTTTCATTGAACCATGCTGTACCCAGATGACCTTTACTTTTTGGTTACATCACTTGTTTCTTCCAGAGGTGTTTCTAACTCTGAATTTCATTAGATCAAACTTACATCCTTCTGGGCTACTTGTTGCTCAGATCTATCCTGAGCTGGCTCTTGAAAGTATCTTTGGTGAAACTGCTTTTGCAACACTTACAGAAAACAGGTGACTAAGTTACTTGAATTTGTTTAATTTGACTCAGCTCCAGTGGGGAAATAGCAGATTGTGTGTATAGTATATACCCTTTTCTAAATGATTGAATAATACATGCTGATCAGCTCCTGTTCTATTTGCATTTCCCCCTCCTCCAGCCTGTTTATTTGATGGTAACTTTCAGTTTGGGGGAAGCCTGTTAGGAAACACTTCCAGGTAGGGAGAGCAAAACCTAACCTGTGTATATCACAGTGTGATAAGGAACATGTTGGAAGCACACTTCTTTTTGTTTTCCTAAGCGTACTACCACAGTATTCTTTCTTAATGTTGCCTACTGTTGTCTCACTTGTGGAAGTTTGTTATTCAGTAGAGTACAGTCAAACCCTCATTTCACTTCCTGTTCTTATTTCAGTATTTTTATTTGCTTGCCTCTAGAAGAATGGAGGTGGGACTATGTGTATATTCATACATATATATTCACATATATTTATATGAATTTGTTGATTTCTTTCCTCCGTAAGATTGAATATCAGTGGAACGAGCTTACTTGGAAATATGTTTAGGATTATTAATGCAATGTGCTGGTATCACTCACGTGATTGGCTTCTTTTTAAATACTATTTGTGTGATATAATTGTCATGGCACTTACTGTTGTAAAAATAACATTGTTTAAGATCTAGAACAACTAGCAGAATGGACAATGCTGTATTTGATCACAATTTAATCCATGCCTGAAGGTTTTCCATACACAATACTGCTAGAGACATTCTGAATATTTAGGTAAACAGATTTTCTTGTAAGAGATTATTGAATTATTGAATAATTTGAACTTCAGGTGTTAAAATAGGAGCATTGTGTTGTTCTGAAGGGTAATCTTAGGGTATGGTGGCTAGAAAATACAACATCTAGTTTGAGTGCAAGCATGCACAGAAAAAAATTCAGTTCCTCATTGCTTTTCTTTCTGCTTGGCAGCTTGTGTCACTTTTTGGCGTCTTGGTTTTTCATGCTATAATTCAGGAAATTAGTCTTTCCTTTTTGTGCAATACTTTCTCTGCAGAATGTGAAAATAATAACTGGTACACCTTGTTAATCAGTGAATGTAAGAAATAATCCACTAACCAGTTTCTTAAGTGGTTTAAACAAAAATACTTCCTCAGCACTGAAACCATTAGGTGGTTAGGATCTTTGCCTGGAATCATGAATACAAGGAAATTGGTAAGATTCCCCTAAGCATGAAGATGGCATGAGGGAAGGCTCTGAACATAAAGTCAAAAAACTGATTGCATTTGAGATTGTGAATACTTTATTTCAGAAAAAAAAAAGGCTTTTTGTGAGATGACACATTTTCTTCAGAATCTAGTCAGGATGGCAGAGTGTAAAGCATCACACATACAAATTTGCATGGGAAACTGATTAGGACTAGCAATCCTGGAATGTATCTGCTATGAAAAGAATCCCTTAGAATTAAAACAAATATGTGGGCTAAGCAACAACCTAGGAGAAACTGCTTTTTCACATTCAACCTCTTCTCAAAACAGTAACAATACAGAGTACTGGAAAAGCTGATTTAAAGAATTGTGGATATTCACAAATATTCACATAATTCAAAACTTTCAAGACACTTTTGCAAGTTGTTGCCCAGATTTTGGGTGGATGCTGTTGGATGTCCCAGTGGCATAGTACAGTACTGGAGCAGTGGTGTGTCGCAGGTGTGCATGTGAGCAGTGTCTGCCCTCACTGCTGACAGTTGTCCGTGGTAGTAAATAGCAGCCCTTTCAAAAAGGATTCACAATCCCTTTGTCCTAGAAGGGGTTGAAAATGGTTTTCAATTGCAATTATGTTTGATGCTCCAACTCTCTTTCCGGATGCTAGGCAGACTTAATTCTGTCAACAGAAGATGCTGAGTGAGAAACCGAACACGTGATCTGAGATGAGGAGGGGTGAAAAAAAAGATATAACCTTAAACAAGAAGAACTTAAAAGATTCCTTTTTCAATTTCTGTGCAGAAATCAAGTACAGACTTACATGCTCATATTTTCTGTTGTGAAGAAATTAACTAACAGCAGCTGGGAATTTTAGGCCTTGGTTGCCAAAGCCTTTTTTAAAAAACAGGCTAAAGTAGAAGGTAAAAATACTAGCATGTTAAAAATACTCTTCAAAACAGCCAAATATCATTGTGTCCATTTTGGTTGTGACCTCTGTTGTTTTGTTCCTATTATATTTCTTTCCAGAGTAGTTCCTGCTTGGCTAATGAATAAAGATTTCTTGATGTTATTGTATTTCACGTTCAAGCACTTTTTCTTCAGATGAAATTAATAGATTATTTAAAAGTAAACCCATACGATAATGGAGATATATTACATTTTTTTGGTTTTGCTTTCTCACTTTTGCTTTTGTTCAGTGTAAGTTTTTTCTTAAATATAATGTCCGGGGAAACTTTAAGAACCTTTCAGTGTGTGTTGATAATTCATGTGCAAAAATAGCTAATTATGCTAAATAGTAAATTACAATCGAGTGCTACAAGAACTTTGTCTAATCAATTGAGAAGACCACACCAAACAACACTAAAATGAAACAAATGCATGAGCCTTGATGTAATTTGGTCCTTCTTTGGGAAAGATTTATGGCTTTTCAGAAAGAGATTTTGAGTTTTAGTGTTCATGAACAGAGTTATTTTATTTTGGATGTTCTGGTATATTCGCTAGTGGTATATATAATTTGTACTGCAGGCTTCTGATGTCCATATAGATATAAACACTCATCTTCTATGAATTTTGCATGATCTTAGATATCTGAAAGAGACTGGTGCTTTAATTCAGGAGTGTGATGCAACTTGGAAATGAAGCCCTATAGGAATGACAAGTAAAGGTTGCCATGGCAGCTCTGGGGTATCTTGGTTTTTTTCCTTGTTTTGTGTTGCTAGGAAGTATTGAGATGCCTTAGATAATCCAGAGATTACCCAAATTAAAAGTGGAAGAAAATTTATTGTGGGTTTATGTGGATTAATAGTGGGACCTACATTTTAAATGTATCCAGCTTTCCTTGAAAAATTGTAACTGTGCTGTGGAGGTTTGTGGGTGCTACTGCAACTAAGCTTAGCAGTGATTTTTCTTCTAGTATCTTCAGGACTTTTTATTATATTTTTATGTTCTGTGTTCAGTTTTTAAGAGGCAGAAAAGGGATCGCAAACCAGTTATATCACTGAGTGGAAAAGACTTGGCAGCGAAATGCTGCCTGGCTCTCCTTGGTCCTATCAACATTTTATGTGTGTTTTGGAGGGAACTCTCGGTTTCCCCCACTGCTAAGAGCATAGAGCTAACTCGCTGAGTCCCTGTGTGCATGGGATAAATGTGGGGTTTACTGTGTGTGTCACTGGTGATATGCCCCGTAGGTGCAGAACTGGTGTGTATTGCACATTGGTCTGTAGCGTGTAATGTTGAGAATGTCTCCAAGTTTTTGGGTACTGTAAGAGTGTCCAGGCAACTGTGTCCATATCACATTTTTCTGCCAAAATTCCGTCACAGCTTATGAAGTCCGACTGTGCATTAAGTTCAGCTAAGATCCACCCTGTTTATTTAAGTGTAACTCAAATTCTTCTTTTTTGAAGTTGGAGATATGCTACTGTTATTTCCCTTTTATGTGTATGGAGGCATTTCTGCATGGGTATGTATAATGTAGCAGAATGTTTTTTAACAGGTGACATCTGTGTTGTTATTGGGGAGGATGGCACTGACATGGCAGTGTGTGGATTTATTTGTACTGTACTGGGTAACAAGTGATGGTGGTGCAGGGGACCACATGCGTGAGGGCTGGAATCTTGAAGTGTTCATTCAGGCTGCCTAGGCATGAAGTCATCAAGTCTAAGGGCAAGGTGCTGCAACTGGCTAGGGGCAATCCCAGACATAAGTACAGACTGGGAGAAGAAGTCATTTGACAGCAGCGCTGTCATGAAAGAATTGAAGTTGTCATGGATTAAAAGCTGGACTCGAGCTGGCAATACCAGAACCAATAACACCCTGGGCTTCATCCAAAGCAGTGTGGCCAGCAGTCAAGGTAGGTGATTCTGTTCCTTTACTCTGCCCCTGTCAGACTCCACCTGGAACACCACATCCAGCTTGGGATCCTCAGCACAAGAAAGACATGGACCTCTTAAAGTGTGTCTAGAGGAGGGTCATGAAGATGATTGGAAGGATGGAGTACCTCTGCAATAAAGACAGACTGAAAGCTTGGGCTTTTCAGGCTGGAGAAGAGGCGGCTTTCAGTAGCTTAAGAGGAGGTTATATAAAGGAGGAAGAGGGACTTTTTATATGGCCAGATAGTGACAGGAAAACAGACAGTGATTTTAAACTGAAATAGAGCATCTTTGGATTAGATGTTAGGAAGAATTTCTTTGACCAGAGGCTGGAACAGGTGGCACAGAGAAACTGTGAATGCCTCATACGTGAAGATGTTCAAGGTCAGGCTGAATGGTATGCTGAGCAACCTGGTGTGATGAATGGCAGGATGAATTGAAACTACATGATCTTCAAGATCCCTTTCAGCACTAACAATTCTGTGATGAGGTTTTTGTTGTGAGGATGCTTGCAGTAAATGTGAAATTGTTTTAGTGCATTTTCCTTTAAATTAAGGGCTGGATCAGTCTTCTGTGTAATTTTTGTTGTGCTGTTCTGAATGCTGTAAGCTGTAGCTCTTTGTTTTGACCACTAGCTGTAAGTCAGCTGGACAGTGCTGATAAACAATTGACAAAGTTTCTCTTTGTAAGGCATCACCCTGAAAACAGTGACTTGGAGAAGCTGTTGCAGAAAACAGCTGCAGGGAGGTAAGCATTTACACTGGTGTAAATGGTGTGCATGCCCTGCAGTAGGTGGTTCTGTGGTCCATCTGGATCTTCCCTGTTCTTCTGGTTTTAACCATTTCATGTTTCTCTGCCCCTTCTGTCCAATTTTATTTGCACATGCTGCCAAGATGGCCCATCTCTGCTCCAGCCACTGGGGTTCAGTTGATTGCAGGGGCAGTCTGCAGCAAAAGACATAAAAGGCACCAGCTTAAGACAGAGTCAGGAGAAATTTCTGAATGCTGAATGGTTTTCAAGATTCTTATAGCGGTATCTGGTACTTGATTTTCTTATCGCCATGGCATCTTGCCATGGGTTGGGTGTCATTGGAGGACCTTCTTCTTTGAAGGTTGTTAGGATCTATAGCCTTTTGCTGCATGTGCAGGGAGTGTGATCAGGAATTTTTCTGTCAGCCTTCAAACTGGCTTGACCCTTTCCAGCTGTGTAAAGGCTGCAGTCTGGAAAACCTGGGAAAAAGCCACAACTGTGTTACATGGTCTTGCATCTGGCTTGTGTGGGCAACCTTCATCCTTTTGCCTGTACAAAAGAGCTGCTCAAGTGCTCAATTGTTTGCCCTCAGACAGATTTCTGTGGTTCAGAGACAATTTATTTTTGGGCTCCTGCCTTCAGCATCCCCGAAGACTGCTGATAGCCCATATGATTGGGAGCCTGCTGGGAGAAGTCACAGCCAATGGTCTATTGCTGTTGTATTGTTGGTGGCAAAATCTGTGTCCCTCCAGGCTCCCTGTGCAACATCACATTGTTAGTGGAAGGCCGCTTCCTCTGAAGGATCTCCTTTTTTGGAATTGTCAGGAGATGAGTTGCTGAACTTTCCCCCGATGTTGTAGCCTTCTTGGAGATTTTTTTGTTTACCATCAGTGGACCAGCCCCTTGTCCCACAGCACTGTCCTATCTTTGGCCTAATCTTCAAGAAAAGAGAAGGTGTTAATGCCTTCTAGGTGTGAATGCAAGTATGAGACTAGTCATCTTCCATCTTTTTGAAGAAGAAAACACTCTTAATACTGGGGACCTGTTCACTCCCACACATCCCACACAATAACATTCTCAACTAGGTCAGGTTGCTCAAAACCCTCTTCAACCTGACCTTGAATGTTCCCAGAGATGAGGCATATACCAGCTCTTTAGACAACCTGTGCCAGTGTTTCAGCACCCCATCATACCAAATTTCTTCCTTACACCCAGTTCCAATCTACCCTCTTCTAGTTTAAAAGTATTACCTCTTGCCCTATTGCAATGGGCCCTGCTGTCTTTCTTATATGCCCCATTTAAGTGTTAAAAAGTGGTACTAAGACTCGCCCTGGAGCCTCTACTTTCCAGGCTGAACAATCTCAAGTCTCTCAGCCTCTCATAGGAGAGGTGCTCTGTAGAGCAATTTCTGAGAGAAATGGGTCACGATCTAGATGTTTGTGATTATATGTTTAGAGTGAAGGTTGAGCTACCCCAGCCTAGGCCTCAGATGTGGGCCTTGGAGGCCTGGAAGCCAGCGGCACAGTTAAGAATAAGTTTGTGGCACAGTCAGAAATTATGTTAAGGTATAACACAGTGTACTGAGCTATCTAGGTGTGAATTAGTATAGGTCTGCAGTGTGAAACTTTAGCCACCTTAAGACAGGAACAAACAATGTTTGCTTGCCAATGAGAGTGTGCTCACGATTGTAAACTATCTGGAAGTGTATAAAAACTACTGTCTGTAAACAATAAAGGGAGAGCGTCGGATTAACCACATTGTTTTGGATCTGCATATGTTCCTGTCCAGCCACCCTTTAATTATTAGTCCCTGCATCAGTGCTCCAGTCATCTGATATTTTCTGTGTCCCTTCTTTAAGACCTGTTCATATGTATCCATTCTTTCCTGTGCTCAGGATCTCACAGCTGGGTGCACTGTTCCATGGAGGGTCTCATGAGAGCACTGTGAAAGTTAAGAATCACCTGCTTTCTCAGTTTTTTTTATCCACCAACATCCCCAAGTGCTTCTCAGCAGTGTGGCTCTCTTTCTGTTCACACCTCAGCCTATATTCAGTCGGCCATACTGTACAGAGTGGAAAGAGACTGGACTGCAGCATCTTAAGTGGAGTGGATAGACCCCTCTTCTGTGTATAGCCATAGCTGGTAGGGTGTCTAGATTTTCTGATGGCTGTGGACTTAGAAAAGCCTCTTGACCAAATGGAGATGGCTGCTTTTGCTACTGTGGTATAACTTCTCTGTGCAGTTTTCTCCTTGAAATGCAAAGCGTTGGTGGGACTGAGCACACAGTGTAGCTGCCTTTGTCTCCAGCTGTTGGTGCTCTGGCTTTTCCTGCTTAGCAGGATCTAAGAAACCTGCTCTGAGGTTTCAGGAGCCAGGAGGTGGGAGGATGGAGAGCTCTGTTTTGGCAAGTGAGGTTCCTTTAGTTAATTTGTCAATACTCGTTTTACAGTACCAGGAGGATGGAGGAGCAAGATACCGTTTTGTAGGCTTCAGGGATGAGAGAGTGAGAAGTGCTTATGTGGCCCAGGTGCTTTGTGAGGCTACTACAATTCAAGCAAATCTACTATAACCAAATGATTGACAGTTCAAGTATATCACCAAACTTATCTGACTGTTTTCTTAATAAATAGCTTGTTTAGACAAGTGAAAACTTGTCTTGTTACTTTCTTATTTTCTACCAACATATTTGAAATACAAATGAATAGGAATTCAGATGTGCTGTCTTGAAATTATAGAGGTCAGATACTACAAAACCACTTCTTTGGAGTATCTGTACCTATAAAGAGGAGGTGTTCACATGCAGATAATTCTGGGAATATAAAGTGCAAGGCAATTTACATTGTGTGGAGGCAAACTGCATTTTTATCAGACAGGGTGTATACTGGTATCTCCATTTAAAGCAGAAGCATATACGACTGGTTAGTTGACAAGACCAGAGAATCCTGGAGAGAGAAGAGAGCTGTAAAATACAAGTGATCTATAACGATATTCAGTAGGTATCTGGAAAACATTAAGAAGGTTTTAATTTCTTTTGGATTTTCTGAAGAGTATTTACATTATGGTGTCATTGAACTTTAAGACAAGCAAAAACCTGAAGTTTCTCACCACAGTGAGAAAGGAGGGTCTTTTTAATGCTTGACTTCTTAAAGATTTCAGAGATTTTTCCATTCCTCTCTCACCATTGTTTGAAATGTTTTGGGAAGACCAAAGCTTCTATGACAGCTTTCCTGGTGACATTTAGCAAGCATTGCACAACAGAATTCTAAGCTTAAACTAGGCTGTGTTTTTTGTCTGAGAGAGCACACCAATATTGCGTACAGGTCTTTGCATGTTTCTGCTGAATTGGGAAATAAGCTGGTGAAGTCCATGTACTGCATCCAGCATTCCTTTCATTGAATATTCACAGTATTCAGACTGGCCTGTGGTCACAGTTGTAAATGAAAAGCTAAATGTGTCTATGTTGCCAAATTGCTACAATGGAAAAGTAGCTCAAAGCTGTGTAAGAAATGTAAAAGTTGAGTCCCACAAACTTATGGTTAAATGTTGCTTTTAAGTTACTCCTGAAAATAGTGACTCCTCCACCAGCTTGAATGATCCTGTCTGGATAAACAGTCTGGTGTTTTTGATATAATTTAAGAACACTGTGATAGAAAAAATAAAATATTTTTCTCCAATCTGTGACTAATTAGCCAGTGGGCATTTTCTGAAAGCTATTGTCTTTTAACTGTCAATGGATGTCTTCAGTGAACGCAAAGGCAGTCCTGCTGAACAAAATAAGCCTGCTTGCACACCAAAAACAATTCCAGAAGGAAGTGATAAAGCCCCTGAAGGAGAGAGGCAGATTAAACCTGTATTTTGGCTTCTGTTATGTCAGGCACATGCTATGGAAGAGCAGGCAGAGCAGAGGAAATAACCTACTTAGTTTTGACCAAAATAAAACTTTGTTTTGAAAGAGTTAGATTGACTTAGGCTGAATTGTCTTGGTGCTGATATGCCCTTTAAGTCCCACTGATTCATTGTTTGGAAAGTAGAGACTGTTATTGTTGTCTTGCATAACAACTTTGAAGCTTTGGTTTACTCCCTGGCTTCACTAGATTTCTTGTTTGTTTTCCTCTGTCCGACTGCAGGCAGTTGTCCTTCCTACTTCTGTCTTTTAAGCATGCAGCAGTAGCTGTGCCTCCTGCAGTGGCCATCTTTGCCTTTGTGTGCATGGGGCACTTTTATTAACTAATTGGGGCAAACTGAATCTTCCATGTTAAGCACCTCTGTACCCATCTTCCTTCCCCAAGCACTCCTCAACAGCTTCTTTGCATAAGCCAGTGCAGCAATTTCATGACTATGCATCCTGGCAGAACCAAGGTGGAAGTTACGGCATCTCTGTGAATCATGGCAAACAAATTGGGAATTTTGGAAGCCCTTCCAGGTTCTGGAGTAAAGCAGTTTGGTTTGCTGACCCACCAGAAAGCAGAGAGCTCTACTGTGTTTCAGGGCAACCCTGGGGATATTGGCTGGACTGAACAAATATTTACATCTCCTTCCTGAATAAGAGGGACAGTAAAAGAACATCTTGTTTTCTCATATTCTAGCAGTGACTGACAGTGCTCTTAAAAAAAGCTGTTTTTTCAGTTGCTGAGCACTATCTTGTTTTGTTTGAGGTTTTGTTTTTTCACTGAGGAGAGGGGTGAGAATAACTACATGAAAGGCTGTAGTGTAGGCAAATTCAAATACTTCCTCTTACTCTGGATTTTTGAATGCCTTATGTAAGTTGGTGACGTATGGAACAAAGATTTGTAATAATTGCATCTGTTTAAGAGAAATATTTATATTGCTAGAAGTACTGATGGCTGTCTGTTCAAAGCACTAAGCTTTATGGAAAGCTTGGTAATGTTTTACCTTTTAATTCATTATTTCATTTTGATAAAAACAAGATGTATGCTACATGGTCAAATTTATAATCTGGTGCATTGACTTGAAGTTAAAAATCTTTGACTTTGGTAAATTGGTGTGTTTTAGCAAACTGAAAGTAGTCATGCTGATTTACAGCATGTGAGAATCTGACCCTAACTCTACAGGCTGTGTAGTCAGATGTAGCTGTAAGTGCACTCTTAACAGTAATGCTCTTTTTACTGGAGCTACTGAAAATTACTGGAAGTATTGAAAATAATTTCAGTGGTCTCTGCTGGAATGAATTATCCCTATGGAGTAAATGGTAAGAGCCATTATTCTCTCTGTAGTATCTGTTGCATTTAAAACACAGCCATGCTTGCTGTGAAGCACAAGGCTTGAAACTGCACTGCACATCCTTCTGCCCCGAGGAAACTGCTGCCAAATGTCGTTTGTTGGAGAGGTTGCTGCTCTGTTGCACCAGGTGAGTGGTAAGGTAAAAAATGCCTTTGCTGTCACCTTTACAAGAGGTCCACTGAATCCCAGCAGTTTTCTGGGAAACAAAAACTAAATCCTAGTCTTGGTGCTTGTCACCCTGGAGTTTGCAGCCATGGCACTGTTGGCTTTTGGAGCCATCTGCTATCAATGCAGGCTCTGGCCAAAGCTACCGCAAGGTACATGTCCTTTTGCCACCTGTGGGAAGCCAGACTTCTCATCTACACCTTCTGGACCCCTTGTGTACCCTTTTGTGTCCATCACAGTCTGGTCCAGTTGTGGCTTGATGCAGTCTCATGACAGCTAAGTCTGGAAATGTGTGGTGGGAAGTATTAAGGGACATGGACTCTATCAGTCTTTGACTGGCAGAAAACATTGCTTCTTGCAGCTGCTGGGACTTGTTCAGATGAAAAAAGAAGGACGTGACTACAGATGAGTTTCATTTGATGTGGGAAATACAATAAAGGGCTGAAGGCTGTCATATGAAAAAGGAGGAAAGAGGTACTTGGGGTGTGGAAGTTTACTTGTGAGTGCAGAGACACACTTCAGAGTAGGAGCTAAGTTACACTTTAGATACATGATGAGGACTTTGTCTATGTTTCTACATCTGTTGCTTGAACTTTTTTTTTTAATAACTTTTTAAAGATTGTGTATTTAGATAGAGATAATCTATAATACTTTTAGACACCTGTTGTTGAAAAAACACAAATTGTTCAAATATTTCATCTGGTAGAAACTTTATTTTATTCCATCCTATAAAATTTTCATGTGCTTAGGAAGATACAAACACCATTCCCCTGGCCATCCAAGTCTAATGCCAGAGCCAGCTGGTAACCATAACCACAGCCTTTTCTTAGCCTTGCTTTTCTGAGCATCTTAGTAGAAGACAGATATAAACAAAGATATTGTGCATGGGAGGCTCCCACTGGAACTGAAAGTTGGCATTCACAGTGTGTGAAATGCTAAAATAAAACCACACTGCATGCCTGGGTCTGGGTGTCAGACAAAAGTGATAGAGGGAAGCAATGAACTCAGTCAAGGCTGCACATGGATTTGTGGCAGTGTGGGGCATTGTGCTACACAACTCTTCCATTAACAGTCCACAACCTCCTCTACAAAGTCGAGTAGTGAGATAAGAGCTCACGCTGACACCAGCTGCTGAGGATTACAGAAGTATATTTCAGTCTATCATTTTATTGCTTGGGGTGGTTGAATGTAAAGTGATGGATATGAAGGGGAGGAGAAGTTCTCTTACAAGCTGCTGAGTCTTTAGTCAGCTTTTACAGATAGGCAGGAAAGGATCTTAGACTTGTAATGGTGTATCCAGGGAAATATGTGCCCGTTGTGTAAATGTCCACAAGAAAGGCAACTTGAATTCTAGGCATTATTCGGAAAAGACTGGGGTGGAGTGGCAGAAAAGCCACCTCTGTACCACAGCATAAAATCAGCTTGCTAGTTCTCTCTGTGTAATGGCTGAGCTGCTGCTGAGTCTGTAGGTGTCTGATGCAGCATTAGATCTTGAACATGACATTTTCCTTTCTCTATTTTATTTTAGTCCCCTTGTAATTCTTTCATGTAATCTATGTACATTTATAGAGCTTTTTGTAGAGGACTGTAGAGATTTTCCATTTATGTAATACTCCTACATATATCAGGCCGTTCGTTCTAGTAAACTCTCCAAGACAGGAACTTCTTCCAAGTCTTACATTTAACAAGATACCTCAGAGAATTACTGCACTTAATTTAGTTGTATTTGTATTCACATTAGTAAGCTATGTTTGTTCTTTAATGCATTGCACTTACATTTTTTCAGAAATTAAAAATCTATTGTCAAAAAAAAATGAAAACATTTATCCTCCTTGGAGAGCAATTTGATAATTCTACTTATAAAAATGTTTAGCAAATGCAGTTAGACTTCAGTGTTAAAGACAAAAGAAAAAATTAAATAAAACCTAACATGTTAAAATACAAAAATATAAATAAATTTCTGTTTGAAAACACCAGAACTGAATTATGGTGAGTATTTTCCCAAAGAAGAAACAAAAGTAATTTTTAACACCTTCTAGGCTTTTTCTCTGGACTGAATGGTCTTTTCAAAAGGGAGAAAAGTTTGCGTGTTATGTCTGATATTTCATGAGCAATTCTCACCCAGAATTCTCATCATTTGCATGGGACACCATTACATAGTCCCTACAGGGCATAATTCACTGTTATCTTATTCCTAGGTTTGGATTCTGCTTTGAAGTCTGTCTTGAGGACAGAGAGAAAAATGCTTATGTAGAAAAAGTGTGACATATTGAAGGATATAAATAACCATCGTTTTTCTAAGAAGTGATACACATTTCATGAGTTACAGTGATTCCCAGCTTTTATGACCTGCCTTGCTGGGGAAGCCTGGAGAGAGATGTTTTCTGTTTCTGTTCAAGTGTATGTTGGAAAGGTGCTGACTGTACCTTCCATGAGTTGCCCTATGTACACATGGCCTTTATTAAAACACCGAGTCAAACAGAATGTGGTAGGAAAAGTGGCCCAGGAAGTGATGGCTTATGGGCAGAGCCTACTGTAAAGCCATCTCTTCTGCTCCATGTGGACAAGAGCAGCACTGTGATGCCCAATGGCCAAGTGGCTTCTTGTTGACCATTGGCAATACCTAATTTTCCACAAGAAGGATGTTATTTATAATTGAATAGCATAAGGCCTCAAGGTAAACTTGTGAAATATGGTTGGTGCAGTATGCCTGACCAAATGCTTGGAGAGTCCAGATGAAGCCCCCTAAATCTTTAAGTAAATGTTTTTTAGTGTCTGGAAGATACAATTGAATGGCTTTCTTTTGACTTACAGCCCATAGATATGTCTGCTTGTAGCTCATCATTGAGTTTGTGTAGATCAAGAAATCTTCATCCTTTAACAAGATCTCCCTGCCCTCTTCCTTTAAATGCTTTTTCCTCAGAATTTTGCATTTCATCTACTGAAACTTCACACACAGTGTCTTCTGGCTTGTTTTTCCAAATGAAAGGTCACCTCCTAAAACTAACAAAACCTCTCCTAGCTGTCAGAACTTATGACTTAATTAAGCCTCTCTAGGACTATTGATATGAATGTAGGATTCTGCCACTTCCTCCCCCCCCCCCCAATATTGTTATGCTTCAGTTTGCTACCATTTTGCCATTTTGGTTTTATTTCTTTTTGTGTGGAATGTGTGAAATAAAAACAAATTGGTGACTTGTAGGGGTAATTTCACCCCCTGAGGAATGTGACAAGCAGAGGAGGAGTTGTGTGAGTAGCTCCTGAAAAACGTGTGAAAATCTTTCACTGAGAATGTTACCTTCTATGTTTGGGCACTGCTTATCTCCTGCTATTTGTCTCCTGATATTCCTTAATTGGATTATTTGCAAATGCTTCAATTTTCTGGCTGACATTTTAGGAAACTAATTATTTTCTGTGTTGTCTTCTTCTGTATGCATTCAAACAATTAAAACCTTTATTCACCTTCCTATTTTGCTCCTTGTCTGAAGCATTCATTCACTGTTTGGTTTTACTGCTTCTCTGAAGTTGCTGACTTCGTATGCTTTTCTGTGTCATGAGATGTTTCCTTATCCAGTAACATATGTTACTGTCTTTATGGAGGACAGTGTTTTTCTGGGTTTGTCAGTGCAAAGAGAAAATTGTGGTAGTGTGTACTGACTTGAGTTGTCTAAATAAGTAGAAAACATCTCTCAAGGTCCATGAGAGGAGCATCTCTTCCATCAGCTGGCTGTCTGAATTCCCTGAGGTGTTTGGGTAGGGCTCAGTTGACTTGTGCATTGAGTTTGTGTGCACTTAAATATAATAGCCACTTAGAGAGGGTGGTCTTGCAGACTTCAGTTGCCTGCTGCATCTTGCAGGTCATAAAATTCTTGTGATCAGTCTGCACCACCACGCTCTCTGCTTTCTTTTCTAGCCAGCCTGCTTCTGAACTAGAAAAATGTAGGAAAACCGTGTCATTTCACTGAATTTCATTAGTCACTGCTGGTTCTTCCTTGGCTAGCTCTCACCTCTTTATGAAGTTCTTGACAACTGCCTGTTTATATTTGAAGCTTCATTCTCTGCTTTTCATAGGTCTGAGCCATGAGAACCTTTGTCACGGCACTTCTGCCTTCAGAAGGCATTTCCCCTCACCAAGCTAGGTCAGATAAACTTTGGGCACCACTCTGAGATAGTGACAGGGTCACCTGAACAAATGGCTGACGTAGATGTCTTCAGGGTATGAGTGGCAAACTTCAGACTCTAGATGGTAATGGGCAGGTGGCCTTTGACCCTTTTCTCTTGTAGCTTCTACAGACCTGCTCTGACCACAAACAGGTGACCCTCCTAAGAGCATTAGTAGAAATACTGCTGACACCTAAAGAAGGAGCAAGTTTAATTATGTTATTATTATATTAACACTGTGTCCATGTTGAGATTCAACACATCAGCAGTGAGGATTCACCAGTTCTCTGTGTGGACTCTTACCTGTTTTCTGGAGCAGGAGATGCATCTTTCATCATCATCACTGCCTGGACAATGACTTTGCTTTCTTTGGTCTCCTCTGCACTGAAAGGCTGTGTGCTCCTCCCCATCATAGAGATTACCTCCAAATCCGTTGAGCAACTGCATTTGCAGCTGCAAGAATCCATTTTATCATCCTTTCTTTGACTGTTTCCTTCCCTGATCTGCCCTATTTGGTTGAAAACCACCATAAACCTTAGAGACATGCATAACACTTCATAGCACCCAGCAGAAAATTTGGTTCTGCTCCTTCCCACTTTATTTCATCAGTACAGTCATCATTCCAGGTTCAACCATGGATGATGAATAACACATTTGAACACAGTAGTGTCTTGCAGTGCTTATTTTCTGACTTGTAGATTAATGAAAAAAAAAAGTGCTTACTGCTCATATTAAGATGAGTGCCAAGAGGAAAGGTGTCATCCTTTTGGTGCTATCAGAAGGAAAATTTACTTTGGATGGGCTGGCAATAAGCTGTTTAGAGAAGTGGACCTGGATTTTAATGCTTCAGTTGGCCTGGAAGAAGAAGTGTGCAATCAAAAGTCAATGAGCTGGAGAAAGGGGAGGAGAGGAAACTGACTGCTTCTGGTGGCACTAGTGCATACAGTCAATGGCAACATTGGACTGCAGATGAGAAGTTTTAAGCACTTGGGGTGTTGTCAGATACTTGTGAAATGTAGGAAAAGCAGGGAGGGGAAAACCCTCTGTGTACAGCAACAGTTGCTGCTGGCAAGTGATCTTCTGCTCTGGCACTGGGAGAGGTCTGAGCTTCCACTCAAGAGGTCAGGAGCTGAGCATCTGCACAAGGCTTCATGCTTGAACTGGTGGAGAGTATTTCTGAAAGAAAGAGGACTCTAAATCCATAGCTGCATGGCTTATTAGTTCCTAATTAATCAGAGGTGGTGGGAATGAAGTAATGAATCCCTTGTTTTCTTCACACAGCTTAATGTAATGCAAATTCATGGTAAGAAGCTGTGGAAAATATCCCCTCCATGAGAAATGATCTTTTAAAACACTGTCATGCTTGAAAGTATGCTTTGTGGAGCTTGGATGGAATTATAAACCTGTAATAAAAGAAATATTTACTCTTGACATTCAAAGCTGCCTGTAATTGGCGACCTTCTGCCATTACACTCAGTTTGTAACAATGCTTTGTTTTCTCACATTTATGTCACATGCGCTAGCTTGTAGAATAATTCACTTGCAAACATCCTTCTACTTTGGCTACATCAAAAAGCTGTTTTGGACTGTTTAAAACTTTTTCTGAAATTTAAGAACTCATTTGGATGATCATGGATGGAGACAGTGTGGGAGGACCTGGCTTGTGGTAGGCTTGTACTGTTCTGCGATAAACTGTCCTTCCTTTTCCATTGCCAGCATCTTAGCAGCAAAATAACTGGGAGTTCATGGACTGCTCGGGGTGTGAGAGTTGTGTACGTTCTCAGACCTAGGGGATAGCAAATGTGTTTAAAACGATGTATTCCTAATTGTATTTGATTCCATTTTTGGTTTGGTTTGATTGTGTTTCTTAAAGTCCCTTGCTTGTGAAGAGTTGCTCATGGTTCTTATTTTATTTCCAGTTTGCAACTTCATGTCTCACGAAAAGTGCCTCAAGAATGTCAAGATACCATGCTCATGTATTGCTCCCAGCCTTGTAAGGGTGAGTAAAGAGACACTGGCTTGTCTCTGTCTTGGGGTAATACCGCACATTTATCACTAATGAACATGGTGCCATACAGCAGTGGTTTTTTTTCATATCATAATGCAAAAATTGTTTTAGTCATCACTAAAGCTTTTATAGCTGCTCACAGGCAAAGCTACACTTCCTTTGAAGAGTCTGCTATAAGCAGCTGTAGATACTCTGTCTTTCAAGACTAGTTATTTGCATTCTTTAAATCTTACTAGGCGTTCTTACTGTGTGTCATTACCTGGAAGTTTCGCAATAAAGAACTTGCTTTCAGATGGCTTGTGACCTTCTCCCACAAGACTTTATGTGCAAGAGATTGATTCAAAGGGTGTGAAACATGAATCAACTTTACAGAATATAATAGGATGCGACTAAGGTACTAAGAAGCTAAACTGAAGAGAAAACGAAGTGTATTATCCACTTGGGAAAGGATGACATAAGAGGAATGGAAGGGGACAAGGACATGAGAAATTTATTAGAGAAGTAGTAAAACACTACAAATACCTTAAGGAGCCACAGGCAAAAGTCGAATGAGACATGGCTATAAAAACAGTCATGTTCATTACAGACCTTGCTGACTCAATGCACATTTATGGGAATCCATTGTGTAGACCTGTGAAGGGGAGCTGATTCCCTTTGTGTCGTAAAACATTTTACCAGTTCCTTTTTGTTGTGGAAGCCTGTGTAGGGGGTTAGATGTGGAATTTTAAAAACAATATGCAATTTGAAACATATGAGAGAGATTATCCACAAGAGAAATTATCCATTTGTCTTTCTTCAATATGCTTTGTCTACATGATAAAACTGCTAGGCTGTACTAACGCAAAGCTTTGCTTTTTCTCTTTTTTGCTTTTCCTATTTCCTTACATACCTTTCATCTTGAGACGTGTCTGATAATTTTTATAATTTTCCAGTGAAACAGCAAGAAATACTGCTGTAAGTCTTGGAACCCATGGTAAAGGGCCATGTAGGTAGTGAGAAGTGCTTTTACTAAGAATTAGCATCTTCTGCTTTTTCAGTATGTTGGCAGTCTGTCATTGTAGCAAAAGGAACAGTGAATCAGATGATATAGGTATCTACATGGGCCTTCAGGGGGATGGAAAAAATCCAGCTGGAAAATAGTAATTTAAATCAGAGTGTGGTTGTTGTAAATATTTATGACTGCTTCTTTTGTGGATTTGCTCTAAATTTATTTTATTGTTCAAAATAGTATTTGTTCCTTTGCTTTTATATGGTAAAAATCCTCCATTTAAACTTACTAATGTTCCCATTTGCATCAGCTGTAGACGTCAGTGTAAATTTTTTCTCTCGTGTCAGCCCCTGTCATCTATCTGCCCCAAAATTTTTATCTTGCGATTTATCTGTAAACGATAAACACAAATTATACTGCACAGCAAGGATAGTTATTTGGTGGTGTTGTCAGTCTTTGAAACTGTTTGCAGTTCAGCATTGTTGTGTTTAGCTCAAGGAGTCTTCTGTGTTTTCTGTCTTGAGCTGTAATGATTTTATTTTGAAAACTCTGGATTGTACTGTTCGTTCTGGACAGTCATGTCCTCCTTGACGTGGTCATCCAAGTTGCATTAATTCTGATCAGCTGTACAAGTGAAGGCTGCCATATGGGAGACATCGTTTTGCATGCAGGCTCTGTCAAAGCAAATACCAGACTTGGCATTTGCATAAAAAATATAACGGAGTGAAAAACAAATGACAGCCATTTATACAATTTGTGGAAAATTTATTTTCTTAATCTCTCCTTTCAGATTATTTATTTATTAAAAGGTCTGACGTAGGAGGGAACACTGGTGGGATTTTTTTCTGATAGTTCTTTCAGCTATGTCAATATTCAGTATATTACAGAAATGAGACTTTTTTTTTTTACTTGCCTGGATTTCATCTAGAGAAGAGGGCAATTGTTAAAGCTCATCAGAATGTATGTCATTTGATACTAAGTCAACCCATCAGAGAATAATTTTTCAGCAGATGTTTGGTGGAAACTTTTATTCCTGACAGTAGGGTTTCCTTCCCAGGGTCAAGTAAAGGCCCACAGAGTCACAAGCATGCCACAACTGCATCCAGTCTCAGATCATTCCTAAGGCTGACCTATGAATTTTTTTCTCTATTGTAAATCATTATCACCTGCATTTAGTATTCCAGAGTGGATCCAGGTCATGATGTTTCTAAACAAGCCTTCATGGATCAGTCTTCTGAAAAGTTTGCAGGGCATATGATTTGTTCCAATAGTAAGGTCTCAGCAACTTTTTCAAATTCAAGCTCTTTCTTTCCTACATTCCATTAAGTATTTACCTACTTTACAGTACACATTTAAAAAAAAAAGGGGGGAGAAAGGGAGGACAAAAAATAATCCACACCTAAACGCCAACACAAAACAAAATAACAGTAAAACCAAAACGTTTTTGGGGGTGAAATGTGAAGTTTTTTTTTCCCTTGTTAGGTTGGAATTGAAGCTGTATTACAGCTTCTAAGAAGTGTGTGTGTATTTTCTATATAACTGTTCTTGGAAAACTAAATTGAAATGAGACCATATGAAAAATGGTTTAGTGATGTTCAGCATTTGCTATGCTTATTTTTCCTTGTTGGTGTGTTGGTGCATTGCCCTAATGGTTTCTAAACATTTCCATTTTAAGAAGGCTTTGAAGTGTCCTCACGAGACTTTGTTGTGTGCTGTTATTCTTAAAGCCAGGTTGTCTAGAATGGAAAAATGTTAATCTAGGTTATCAGCTTCTGAATCTTTTTGTGCTAAAAATAAAACTTTCCTTTGTAAGGAAAGCTGCTGCATTCATGGGCTGGGGTAAGGAATGGGAAGGCTGTGGTGCTTGCAGGGGTCTCTGCTCTTGTAATTGTCCGCTGACCGGAGTTTCTCCCTCTGGATACTGGGTTCAGCTATGTGCAGCGTGGTTATTTGGGTCAGTAACAATAATCTGAAAGTAGAAGATCTTTCTGGGGGGGCCCAAAGCAATGGGATGAGGGGTAATGGTTTTAAACTAAAAGGGGATGCATTCTGACTAGATTTAAGGAAAACATTTTTACAATAAGGGTGGTGAAGTACTGTCAGATGTTGCTCAGAGACGTGGTAGATGCCCCATCCCTGGATGTCTTCAAGACCAGGTTGGACAGGGCTCTGAGCAACCTGGTCTAGTTGAAGGTGTTCTTGCTCACTGCATGGAAATTTGGACTAGGTGACCTCTAAAGGTTCCCTTCCAGCCCAAGCTGTTCTGTGATTGTGATTTTACCTGGGCCCTTGCTGGGTAGCACTGACCACCTTCTGTCAAAAAGGTCCCTCTCTCAGCTCTCCAGCACTTGACCTATGCTTGTGTTGCTTCAGCAAAGCAGTTGCTTGGAGACAGTCACATGGTATAATTTAGAATCCAAATGAGGGTTAAAACTGCTTGCTGGTAATCTTGGCACTGCATCAAGGTTTTCTCCCTTTTCTCCCTGAAGGGGAACCTCAGAGCATAAGGGAAGGAAGGGCTAGCTCCTCCTAGTTTGTAAGCTCAGGAGACTTTATTATGCTCTCCTGGAACGATCTGAACTCCAAGATGAGCTCTGCAGCTGTATCAGTAACTCTTCAGTTTCAGAAACATTATGGGATGGCACTGTGTTTGTTTTAATTCTTAATCTTTGTCTTGATAAGAGGACATGGACATTGATTTCCTCTGTAGCAATAATACCAAGGAGTGAGTGACTTTTGCATGTATTTTTTTTTAAAGTACAAAAAATACTAGGCCAAGCAACTCAATTGCAGTGGAAAGCTTTTACACAAGTCTTACTTTTGAGTAGAAGTATCATATCATTCTGGTTTGAAATAGCATGGGATGCATTATCCATTGCAAAGGGTCCTTGAGACCTTGGAGTGTATAAGGCCAAATGTCCTGTCACAGAGGTATGCAGGATGAAGAAAAATAATTGTGGATGTAGTGGGATAGCGTATAGATGTGTGCATCATTCTCTTGCGTTAGCCCCAATTAAATTTTTGATAATTAAGTATCTGATTTTGTCTCTCCTGTCCTATTATGTGTTGAGACACCATTTAATTTTGTATTCTTACTTCATTTTAGACCTACCATATGGAATGCATACTTACATTGCCTTTAAACACCAGCCAATAAATCAAGTGCTCAGAGCAAGAGCGTTAGTTTGGACACAAGTGAAGAGTAGTTGATAGGCATTGTCCCTAAAATGCCAGAGCAATAGAGGACATTCCAGAGCACACAGTGTATTCAAGTTGCAGAAATATTTTGCTGCTAAATAAGGGGTTTAAAACAAATCAAAGTGTGGTGGTTTTTTTTTTTTTGTTTTTGTTTTGTTTTTTTTTTTTTATTACTGAGTAATAAGGAAGCAATTGAAAAGATGTCAATTAGGCAAAAGTTGAATCACAAAGTTGTTGTCTTCTCTCAGAGAGGGTATAGTCTAGGCCTGGACAGAACAGTCATGGGGTGGAGTGAGGTGTGTTACCCTATCTACCTCCCTAGAGCAAAGGTTTACGGTGTTGGAGTGAACATTAGAAACTAAATAGGGAAGTGCTTCTACACTTAAACATCCATACATGTTTTTGTTTCAGAAACACCATTTTAATTTTTATCAGGATTTTTTTTTTGGTCTTATGTTGAGAGCAGTCTCTGAGAATGACCCCATGTGACAGCCCTTTTGGGTGTCTGATGAAGATGGTTGCTTCCAAGCTGCTTGTGCTTATCCTTAAAACGGAGCAGTGTTTTTGAGCTGCAAGCTAGTGATCTTAAGTTAAATTCCTTTTACTCAACCCTTGGAGGCTGTTGTTGAGAGTTTTAGAATCCTACTTTCTGTCTACCCTTTCTTGGAAGCTGTTCAGCCCCACACTACCTTAGGTCCTGCCACCCTGTTTTCTTAATCTCTCTGGTATTTTTTACAAAGTCATGCCAAGTGCAAGTCACCCTGGTGTGATGGAGAAGGACATGCATGGGCAAAATAATATCTAGACATAGGCCTAGGAAAAGTTTTTAGTAGGGAGTTCATTTTAAAAACTGCCCAAGACAGCAGCTACCACATTGGCTTTTGGTATATCTGTATTTCTCTCATTGCCCTTTGCACCTGGAAGTCTTTGCCTCATGATTCAAGATAAAGCTTTCTTCTGCCTGAGCTGGTAGAAAACAAGCTGCTGCTGGGTGAAAAACAGGCCTTCCTGGAGCTGTATTTTCTCCCCTGCTGCTGAGGCATCCTGAAGGATGCAGACCAGTAAGACAGTCTGGCCTGACTCTGCACAAATCAGAGGGTCTGGAAGGTAGCTGGGCCACTCTGTATAAAGTGACTCCACCTTAGTGGAAGAGTACTTGAATTAATGACATATTGTTGGTTACATGCTTGATACCCTGTGATATTTCAGGATGAGGTACCATTTTAAAAGATACTATCAAAAGAAAGCAATTCTATCCTTTGTTTTTCTTCCAATGTGGATTTTAAAAGCAGTTTGTTGCTGTTCTTTTTGGTTGATGCAGAACTGCTGTGCACTTGCACAGATTGCACTAAAGGAATTAGAATCTTAGGTAGATAGATATATCTTAGATAGGATCAAATTTTATTACAGGCTGATAAGAGCATTTACAGATATGTATTACATTGTCTAATGCGTTGCATTCCTTAACAGATGGCAGGAAATAGAATAGGAACTAGGAGTATCTTGCCCGTGAGTGCAGAGTCATTCTGGAGATCATACTGGAGTGTTACCATTATACTTTCTGTTGATATGCTTCTGATCAATACTGTAAGGGCACTTAGATGTGCTTTAATGGTATTACTAGAAGAAATTTTCTGTATTTTTCTGTGGAAATCGATTTTCATGGTCTTCATAAGGTAATTTAAGTAGATGGATTGGAAAAGCAGTTTTAAACTCTCATAAATTATTAACATTTTCTCTGTAGGCCACCTTATGCTTCTGTACTTTGCTGTACTTATGGAGGTGGATATAAACTAGGCAATAACATTTAATGTTCTGTATTCTTTCATGGTGTCTCACTGGCTTTTCTAGTCTGAGTTTCAAATATTTTTTCAATATATGTCTATATTAGGTGCTTAGAACTTGTTCAGCAACCAAAATATGTTGGGAGAAACATGTAGTTCTTCTGCCTTGGGTGGCTGTATGGTCCTTGAGACTGTGGCAGAGGTAGGGCACTTAAAGATGACACTTGAAACCTGAAGACAGGTTAGGATGTGCAGAAAAGCTTGCCTGAAGAAATCCCACCAGGGCTTTTCAGTACTCCTTGCAGTTGCAGTGTCTGGGTTGGGTTGTACTCACATAGTCATTTTTTACCAACTTTCTGCATATGAATTCATTATGCAGGATGAATTTTGTTCAAGTGGTCTTCTCCTAGCAAACTTTTTTTTTTGGAGCAGCTAGAGTGAGCTGCAGCTTTGGCACTTTACCTCCACAGCAGCTGAGCCCAAGTAACTTGCATGTGACTGTACAAGAGAGGTTTGTTTCTTCCTTCTCTTGAAGAAGTAGCAGGGTGGGTAGGGATGATGAGCCTTAAACTTAATCTGGGACAGTTTGATTAAAGCTTCTTTGGCTTTCCAGGATAATTTACCCCCCTAAGGATATATATTCTTTTTGTAAACATACATTATATGGCTTGAGTATTCTGATTAAAAAAAAAATATGTAAGCCAGCTGTGAACTTTGTCAGAAATGGAGGGCTGCAGAGAATGAAATTTCAGTTTGGGCTGCTGGGAGTAGGCTATGGACCTGAAAAGAATGCTTTGGCTGTATTTTTAAATCCCCAACTTGTACATCAAGTTAAAACTTGAAGCTTTTGGATGCAATGCTGTTATGTATCGTATGTGCGATACTGATATGGTGTCTCTTTTGTGGGCTGGCTCTCAGCCCTGCTTGGTGGGGAGCGTGGGATCTGAATGGGCAGCTTCCTGATCAGTCAGGGACCAAGGATTCCTCACAGTCTGCTGGGGTAGTGAGCTGGTGACTGTTTCAGTGGTCAGCTACTGTGCACTGTCCTGTTCATGTTTGGTAACGCAAGCATATTTCATTCCTCTCTTTATCCTCTTTTTTCTCCCAAAGCTTAATTATGAGGAGCACTGGAGGAACCAAATGCTTTGCAGTTTGGGGGTTACTGATTTTTCTTGATTAAACTTTCAGCATTGTTCTTTTCTCCTTATGTTGCATCTGGCAAAACTTTATCTCACTTCTTTCATTGTTCATGCTTGAATTACAGGATTGTTTGATGTAACTGTCCCTATACTTTCTGAGACAGAAAATTCTTGTGGGATTTGTTTTTTTATAACTGGAAGCAACTCCTTGGGTCATCAAATTCTGTGTTCACAGTATGTGTCAGATTTGCTGCTAATAGTTCTCAGGAAAACCTCAATATACAAGGAGAAAAATTCATATTCTGATGAATAACCTTGAAGGACTTTTTACCAGTATATCTGAGAGGAAAAGTTGCTATCTGTGACTACATGTGTCTGAAGTAATTATTTCCAAAGTTTTACTGGGAATTATTAATTTCTTTTGAAACCTAAATAATACTGTGTCAGCTTTTACCAGAAATACAACCACAAGATAAACTTGATGTGTAAAGCTTCATTATAGCAAGAAGGGCATGTGAAATGCATAATACTAAATACCTAAATCACAGCAAACTTTTGTGGAACTCATTTGGATTCCGGGACTTTAAACATGCAGTTACTTTCTTTCCTTCTAATGTGAACATCACTTTAGCAGAGCTGTGCATCTTGTAGGAAGAGTCGTTTCTAGAACAGGTATGAAGCTTAAGTATGTTTCTTCTTTACTTTGCTTCATCTGTTGTTCCTTTGGTACTATTACTTCCCATCTTCGTTATTAATCAAGAATTAATTATTAATAAAGTCAATTAAGCAAGAAAAAAACAATTTAAGGTAAGTTAATAATAAGAAACATATTGCCAAAACAGTTGGTACAGACAACTCTTGCAAGAGAAAATCATAGTCTATCATTATCAACCTACAGTCAAGAGGAACCTCAATCTGGATGTACTTCAGGAGATGGATACCATTCAGGCTTTGAAGCTTTGGATAAGGCAGGGGGAGACCAACCAATCCCTTTGGTCAGCCAGTGGCCAAGCTGTATTCGGATAGGAACTGAAAGGTGTGTGGAGAGCACTGAACGGTGGCAGCACTGAGGTGTTAAAAGTTGTCCTGTGCATGTCTTTAGGGTATTTTTTTCACCTGTGCAGTAATTACTCTTTCATTGCCCTTGATTCAATTAAGAATACTCAGAAGAATAGCTGTGATTACAGGTATGTCCCAAAGGAAGCCTTTGGATTCATGTTGTTGTGAATCATCAAGAACCTAATCAGTTTAAAAATATAAACAATACATATTATTTCCCAAGAATTAAAAAAAGTTACATTTAAGTATTTATCATGTATTTCTAAGTAGGATTATTTTTAAAGGATGTTTCAGCTGTCTATTTATTCTTGTGCTTAGTTAAGTTTACATTGTATATACTGCCCTTTTGCTGCAAGATGAAGTAGCTTCTATGAATTTTAACTGACGCTTTGGAAGCTGAAATTGATGATGTCTTATGCATTCTTTGCTGGCAGGTTCCAGTTGCACACTGTTTTGGGCCTCCAGGACATTACAAAAGAAAGTTTTGTGCTGTGTGCAGGAAGTCCCTAGAGTCACCTGCATTTCGATGTGAAGGTAACTTAAAACCTACTTGTACGGCCATCTGTGTGCCACCCAGTAACCTACAGTTTCCTTACACTGCATATCTCAAGTGCTTGAGAAATTTTTGGTTTGTTTATTATCCATTCACTGGTTGTGGGAAGATGTACTTCAAACTAAGGAATAATAAATCAATCACCTTCCATAAACTGCAAATTCTGTCAAACCTGTATGCTCTTTTCACCTTTGTTCCAATTTACTTTGAGCAAGTCTGTGGTGGTGTGCAATGAATTCCTGCCTGAGATGGGCAAAGAATGAGGAGCTATTATGGGGAAAAAAAGACTTGTCCTGTTGCAGTAATTTATTTCTGTTTCCAGTGGAAACTTTTAGTACAGAGAATCATCAGGTATTCTTATTTCTAGAAAAGAATGTAGAATTTCCTGTGTTACTAGTCTCATATATCTGTTACTTGTAATGAGGATGAGGTACCTTCAATGGAAAGATTTTTGAAAATATTATTTTTCAAAATAGTACTGCTCTGAGTGTTCTGACATGGATTCTCTGAAAAAACAGTAATTAAAGAAATCACCCAAATACCAGATTTTTTATTTGAAATACATGTTGGCATGAGTACATGACTGATTTTGACGTAGGACAGCTCTTCAATTCTCCCTTGTCTTAAATGTCTATTAGTTGTTCAGTTGAGTTGTGAGTTTAAATAGAATTAACTGTTTTACAGGAATAGTACTTCTGAACTATTTTTTAAAAAGTCTAATGAATGAAAAATGAATTTTCAGGGAATTGAGTTGCTTCCAAAATCACTGTTTTGCTAATGTCTTATTAAATATGGCTTTTCTATGTTTATGTGTAGGGGAAGCAATCCTCTGATCACGGCATTTAGCTGTAAAATGGCTCAGTGTTTCTGTTTCTGCTTCTGCTTTGTCTGTTGAGTTGCATAATGGAGCCAAACTGTTCTTCTGACTAGTGGGAATGTGTCACTTAGTATAGTCACTGTGTGGCTGGGATGGTTTGGTAGGATGTTCTGTGAGCTAGAGATAGCACAGAGAATTTTCTAGTGTTCTGTCTTAGTAAGACTCAGAACCTGTGTGCCATTAGATAAACAGAAATATGAAAAGAAAATAGTTGTCACTAGTTATACCCTCTTAACTATTGCAAATCGCTTTAGTTTAGTGATCCAATTTAGTTAAAGCTTTCTAAATTTTGCTTTCATATTCTTACTCTATTCTACTGCATTTGCGTTGTATCCGTTTTTTGTGGTTTAACCCCAGCCAGCTGCCAAGCACCACACACAGCCACTCGCTACCTGCCCCACCAGTGGGATCAGGGAGAGAATTGGAAGACAGTATTATATGGAAAGCAAAACCCACACACACACAAGCAGAGGAAAATGAAGAAGTCATTCCCAGCTTCCCATGGGTAGGCAGGTGTTTTGCATCTCCAGGACAGCAGGGGCCCCTCACACCTCACAGTGACTTGGGAGGACAAATGCCATCGCTCCAAATGTTCCCCATTCCTCCTTCGAGTGCCCAGCTTTAAATACTGAGCAGGATGTCAGATGATCTGGAATATCCCTTTGGCCAGTTTGGGTCACCTGTCCTGGCTGTGTCTCCTCTCGACCTCCCCCAGCTTCCTCCCCAGTGTGGCAGTACAAAAAGCAGAAAAGGCCGTGGCTCTGTGTAAGCCCTGCTCAAGAATAATTAAAACATCTCTGTATTATCAACCCTGTGTGCAACACAAACCCAAAACACCGCCCCATTGTATCCACTGTGAAAAAAATTAACTCTACCCCAACCAAATCCAGCACACAAATGCAAAGGAGTATTTTTTCCAGATGTTTCTATTTAAGTGTTTGTAAACATGATATTTAAGTGTTTGTAAACATGAAGCGCATGAAATCACATGTTATAGTTAGGTATAACAGATGCACAGAATTTTTTTTATGGTTCATTGAAGATTCTGAATTGTTTTCCTCACACTGATTTTACAGTATTACTATTTTGTGTGGTGTGACTTGTTCTGTGCCCATTTTCTGAATACCAGTAAGTCTACAATTTGTTTCTCTGCTAATTTTTTAAAACGTATCTTAAAAAGGGCAGCTAAAGTTCATAAAATGCACAAGATTCTTCCTTCATTCTTCAAAAATGCTTGTAGAATTTGTTTTAGAAGTCTAGTGTTTTAAGCTGTAGAACTTTTAAATTCAGATGGAGATATTCTGAAAGGAACTTTCTTCCTTTTTTTTTGTTTTGTTTATGTCTAATGATTTAGCTTAATACTGCAAATCTAGTCTTGTTTATGATGTTCATGTCTGATACTAAAATTAAGAACTTTTCCTGGACTCTTTACAATTAAGATAAAAATAAGGGTTAAGATGGAGTTATCTTTTCTAAAGAAATTGTCGACATCATTAAATGTACTTGTAAAATAATTTTAATCACTTGATTTGCATTGTTTATATATTAAAATAGAATAAACTTTCTTGAAAGGAAGTAAAAGGTTTCACTCACATAAATCTTGTGGGTGCACAGTAGGAGACCTGTTCTCAGAAATGAGCATGCATGTGTATTAATCCATGGTGAAATAAATACATACATGGCATTGGTAAAAATGACAATAGATTGACTCCAAATTCTGCTGAAAGTTACTGATTGTTTTGGACAGCTATTTTGCTACCAGATTTCACTGGTGTCAGTTGAACCCAGACTCATGATGGTGAGAGTTGCTCTTCCTTTTATTTCCAGGAAGAAGGGATGGAAAGTAAAAAATAGAAATCTGAGTAATCCAAACATTTTTTTGGTTCTGAATTCTTTACAAAAGTTCCTTAATAAGCACTGAGCAGGAGCAGCAGATTTAATGGAGAAGGAGGCAGTTAACATTTTAAAGGCTCTTCTCTCAAGTTTATGTATCTGAAATTAATCAGGTTGTGTTTTTTGGCAATCATAAAGGACTTTAATAACTAGCTTGAACAGAAGATTTTCATTCTGTTATAAATTAAAGAATTATGCAAATTATGGAATAGCTGATAAAGATGAAATTTCTTTTTGTAGGACCTCTAATTTGATCTTTACATTCAAAACCATCCTCTTTCCTACACCAGGATAGTCAGTTTAAGGGATTAACTACCTAGGACAGTCCTGCCATTTATGTAAACATCTTTCTTACCAATTCTGGGCAAGGACTGGTGCTAGAAGCAGCAGATGTGAATTAAACCAAGGGTAAAAGCCCCTCTGTGTTCTTACAAAGTATAGTAAAGGGCTGAGCATGTCTGTATTGGCAGAATTAACAATAAAACCCCCAATGCTTCTGTAAATTCCTTGAAGTTGCAACATTGTCTATGGACACTTTGCACATTGGCAAGAGTATGACTGCAAGCATCTAGTTTGCCTGGTTAGCTGACCTGACAAAAATGGAAAATTTTCCTGTTACATCTATGAAAAGGGAGAAATGTGAGTGGAGGAGGGACTGTGCCACAGCTCAGAGAGAAGTTCTTGAGTGCTGTGAAGACTAAGACTAAGACAACCACAAACACACGGAGCTCCCCATGCTCCGTGTGTTTGTGGTTGTCTTAGTCATGAGTCTTTCCTTTGGTGTGATGGGAGATTGTCTTCTCTGGGGTTAGAATAACACAGTGTTAATTCTGCTCTGGAAGACTCCAAAGAGATTTCAAATTGGGTATTATTCTCTATGTAAATTAATAAGTTGCTTTCAAGATACTTTCAGATAATGTGCTAATGTGTACAGTTGCTATCTTCCAATCTTCAGGTTACAGTTCTCATATTTTTGTGATATGCTTGGAGAAATAACTTGTTTGACTGGTACTGAAAAAGTATTTGAAAAATTTGATGCTAGTCTCTTACTTTCATTTACTTGATGAAAAGTCAGATGCCTTCCCAGAGCAATACAAGTGTTTACAAAGCAGCTACAGAAGGATCTTTTCTATCCTTCTCTGTCTCTGAGGCCCACAGAGAACCCTCCTAACTCTTGAAATGATGAAGCTAGATATTGAGATCTATTAGGTTTTGTTTTGTGGGGTTTTTTTTGTAACTCATCCTTTGTAGCATAACTGCAGATTATTTTCCTACACATCTGGTATTTCAAGTCAGCTTTTAAATAATGAAGATATTTTAAAACCAAAACTTGCCTAAACATTTACAGGGTTCACTCAAACTTCTTCCACCTACAGCACCTACAATCTTTTGGAAGGCAATGTTAACCTTACTTAGGAGAGTGCTCTGAAAAAATTATTTCTTTTTTTTTTACAATGAAATAGTGATTTACCTTATATATGGTGATCAAATCAAAATAGCCTTCAGGCACAGGTATGTCGGAGTAGGCAGCAGTTTCTGTGAAGCTACGAGACAAAGCCAAGCAGTTGTACACTCTTTAACTTTCTGTAATTGGAGGAAATATGACAAGTGCTGCTTATGAGTAAAATTAGCTCAGCCTTTCCTTTATATTTGCTGCATCTTTTTAACACAGAGGAAGTGGAGGACACACAAAACAATGCTGGTAAACTTCTTTATTGTCTACTTTTGCTGAATGTAAAGAGCACGAACAAGAGAAAGTATGGTGTGAAAAGGGTAGTGGAGGAGTACTGAAGGGAGGTCAGAAGGAGATGCAGAAAAACCTTGGGGTTTCCAGCCTAAAGAAGCTTTCTTGTTTTTGTGCTTTTAGTTTGTGAGCTACATGTGCACACAGACTGTATCCTGTTTGCTTGCAGTGACTGCCGGCAATGTCACCAAGATGGACACCTGGACCATGTAAGTGCAGATGCCTCTGCAGCAGAAGGTGGTCATGCGTTTTGTGGACTAGAGAAGGAGCAGTCTTGGTCTTTAGTTTCACATGCTACAAGTTATCAAAGCATTTTAGTTGCTTATTGGCAGGCAAAGGACACATGTGACTTCAGAATATACTACAAAGAGTCAGATGAACTTAAATGCTGATATATTCACAATGCTTTTGAACTCTTGCTGAGAGATCTATGGAATTTGTATAACCTCCAAATAAAAAAAAAATCAAGTATCTTACATAAAAGTTTCTTTGCAAAAGAAACTTTTCTGTATGTTGAGCTGTTGGCTGCATTGCATCCCTGGCAAGTGTTCTCTTATCCTCATAGGTCCTGCAGTCTGACTGAGGCAAAACTGCCTGTTTTCTAATCTTCTCACAGCACAGTAGATACAGAATACTGACATTGTAGGATGTTTTTTTTAAATAATTTTTTTAGTGGACTGTGAAGGAAAAACACGGTGATAAATTTTTTATAGTTTGATAAAACTTATTTTTTTAGTGAAATGTTAGATTGTTAAAGATTCGTATTTATCTTGAGAAAAACTTAATGCCCTGGTATCTGTTGCTGTTTCCTCGGAGCTATTTGAATTGCTGATTTTAAAGTTTTATTGAAAATGCATGTATTGAAAATTCATGTAATGCCAAGTTGTGATGTGTTCCCTCAGGATACTTACCACCACCACTGGAGGGAGGGAAACCTTTCTTCAAGTGCTCGTTGTGAATTTTGCAAAAAAACCTGTGGGTCTTCTGAGGTGCTCTCTGGCATGAGATGTGAATGGTGTGGCATCCTGGTATGTTGTGCTGCTTCTTGTATTTGTGGGAACCACATATATATGGGCACATGCTTATTTGAACACTTGATATAAACATAATTTATTTGCACACTGTATAAATATGTTTTGTATACACTTTATAAATACACTTAATCTATATAGTTAATTATTTGAATATATATATATATATTATGTGTTAGATGGGAAATCTGATTTTTTTAAATCCTCCTCATAGTAATTTTAATGAACAACTCTCAAAGTCACAGTGAAGCTTTGTGTAAATCCAATGGAATTTAACAGGGCCTAATCATTATAGATCTGTCGTTAGAAGCCTGCAGACACTTTCTGTGTTAAATCAGAATTTCTTTCAAAATCATGAATTCTGCAAGGTTAAAGACTTAGCATTCTAATATTTTACTATTATTTCAGTATAGACTAGGTCTTAGCCTGTGTGGTTGGGGTTTTTTTAAGCTATCAATATCAGTTTCTGTGTTTTTCCATTCAATGACACGTGTTTGTTTCCTGTGCAAGCTGATGGTACCCTTCAGTTATAATTCTGGAAACCACAGCTTTTCACACACTGATAAACTGTGTGTGGTGCAGATAACAATTAGTCTATTCACTTAATGCCACCTCATATTAAAACATGATGGAAGTGAAAGTAGCACCAGATGAGGTGGAAACTGAAAGTATATGTAAAAAATCATTAATTTGCTACTTAAGGCTAGATGAGGTACTCCATGTGGTAATAATTTAAAATAAAACTCTAGAGGTTATTCAATATTTCAGGTATGATTTCAATGATTTTATATTTTTTTTAATATTGTGGGGTTTGTATTTTAATCTGTGACATAATTTCTGAGGTGGGAGGGACTGTATTTGAGAACAATCTAAGAAATGTAATATGCTATGTGGCCCTACTTACAAAGGTATGTGCTTTCAATAAAGGCACAATTTATTTTTGTGCCTTTATTTACTACAAATTTACTATTTGCAATAGTATAAAGGCAGAAACCACCCAATCACCTTTTGGAATAAAACTGAAAACAGTCTTATCTCAGAATCTGCAAGTGGGTACAGCTACATAAGAGGATACAGCTCTTCTCAAGCCTTTCAGTATAACCTGTGCACCTTTTCCATTTCCCCCAGTAAATATATTTCCCCCACATAGAGTGGAATATCAGAGTTTGAGAACAAAACTTTAAAATTCTCCACGTAGCTGTATAAAAAGCTTTTGTTTTTAGTAGAACAGATTCATGATTCTTGAAAGTTTCTTGACATATTAAGATTTCCCATTATTGGCAACACAAAACCTGAATTAAACAAATAAAAATCTAGAGTGGCAGATGGGCCATTCATTTAATGAAGGTGATTTTAAAAAGGTCTATATAATTCCTAACCTGAATTATACAGCTTCAGTCATAGTTTGTTATGAATAAATTTACTTTCAATGTGTATCACAAGTTCTTAATGGATGCTGTTGTTTATAGGCTCATGCTGCTTGCTGTGTAATTGTCCCACCAGAATGTACCTTTGGAAGATTAAGGAATATGATTCTTCCTCCAAGCTGTGTTCAATTGTTTTCTCGCAACTTCAGCAAATTGCATTGTTTTCGGATATCGGAAAATTTACAAACAGAATCAGGTAAAAATTTCAAAGTTGAATGCAACTAATTGATGAGTGTATTTAACCTAGAGTCATCATTCAATTGAGTATATTATTGCTAATTTTTATTGGCTTTTGTGGCAATACTGTAACTTCTTGCTATTTCTGGGAGAGGTTAGAGATTTTTTAATGGATACTGTGCAGAGTGCAGAAACTTCTGTTTACTGGTGCAGGGCAGTTCATGCACTATCCTTGAAACAAAGTAAGTGAAAACATAAAATGATAAAATCTGTGGTGTTAGTGTTATCATTGCTGGAAACATTTCTTATATCATGTGTACAGATACTTTTGTCTCTTGGATTAAGCATCTGTCCTTTTTAAGATTTCTGTGCTGAAACAATACCATATGTCTGGGCAGGGTAATGTTCTGCTGCCATCTAGAGTGAATTTTTAACAGCTCTTCAGGAACAAGATTTTTTTTAAGCCTGAGGTACATGGAAGTATTTTTTTATTTGTATTTTGATTATTACGCACCTGTAAAACCTTTCTTTTGGTGCTTGAATGGAATAGGAAAGGAAATAAAAGGTAGACAAAATACAGCTCATGAAAGTTAAATATTTGCAGCTGCTCTTTTCTCAACCTGGAAGATTGCTCTTGAACTTTCTGCTCTGAACTCAGGTTTGATTTTGGTGAGGAGAGCTGATCATGAGCAAGACCCCTGTGTTCTGTGTGCAGAAGCTGTAGCAGAAGTCCTGCTACTGCGTGAACTGCGTGACCTGAGGTCTACGCAACCCAGACACAGTCCAGTGACCTGTCAAAGGCAGAGAGGAGGAGTTAGGTTGCTTTTGTGGACTGGATTTTTTTCAGTGAGTGTTTTTTTCTTTTTAATGAATTTGCTTGCTAGTGGTACAAGATGTAGTACAGCACCCACTTGAAAATCATGAAGTTCCTAATGCTTCCGACATAAGAAGTAACCAAAACACAGAGTCTGGATGAGCTTCATTTTGCTGCAGGACTCACTGTGAACTTTGATTCAGTTCTATTGTTAGGTATTTCACAAGTGTCCCAAGGGTTTAAGTGAAGATAAAGTTGATTATTATAACTAAGAGAAGTTAATCACAAACCTTTAAAATAGAGTTTTCGGTTTGACTTTTCTGATGTTAACTAAGTTTCTCTCTTCAACAGTGGCGTGTTCTTTTAATATGTCAGACTTAACTTTCATGTAGTTTTATTTTTAAATCACCTCTTAATAGAATTGAACATCGTGCACCTTAAGTGAAAGAATCCAAGCTACACAATTTTAGCTACACCTTCTAGTCTGTTCTTACAATATTTTAAGAGATGGAAGAAAAGGTTTTCTCTTTCAACACTTATGCTACATTCTATGTGTGTTATTTCATGTTATGCATAGTCGAGGTTTTTTAAAGTAAGAATGGCTTTTTTGCATTGCTTTAATGGAAAAGTTTGTCTGATCCTTTGAATTGAGAGAATCCAGCTTGTGGTCAGAAGCAGATACATAGGGATGGAGAAATAGTCACTAATTTAATTTGGACCATTTCCAGTGCTTTATTGTGATATGAAGGGGGGGAAAAATCAAATTGAATAAAACTCACCTTGTTTGGAAAGCCAGAATGCATTTTTATAGTCCTTAGCCTTCGTGTCACAGAGGTATAGTATAGCAACACCCTGTAAAATCTAATTTCTAACACAGGTTCTCTTTCCTGTGGCCTGTGAGAATTTCTGCCCCTTGGGCTTAGCTCCCCATCATCCAATGGGCAGCAGCCTCCCAGGATGGAGGGGCTGCTGATACCCAGGGGAGCAGTGCCAGAGCCATGGGGATGCTCCCCTTTCCTCCTGCTGCAGATCTGTTGCATTCCTGTGACCTTGACAGCTGCCTCAGCAGTTGACATCTTTCTTTTTTTCTTGGTCAGTGAGCCACAGCTGTGGCTCAGCACAAGGCGTGGTGAGTAATATTTCTGATGCAGCATCTTCCTTGCACTCTGCTGTGCAAAAAGTGTTTTGTTCTGTGTTTTCGTAGTTGACAGTGCTTTTTTGCATCTTGGTTTAGCACCTACATGCTGAATGTTCAGATACTAGTCTGGTGTCTCCACGTGACTCCTTTTACACCATCCACATCCTATTGAGCCTTTCTTCAGAACCTGTTGCTGGATGTTTGCCATTCTCAGTCATCTGCTGAAGATCAGGTGTCTGCAGGTTACTGCCAAAAGCACTGGATACCATATTGCTATATGCTCTTTTTCTTTGCCCAAATTCTTCCTCAAAGGCAGAGCCAAGAATTGTCTTGAACTAAATCCCACATCATCCTGTGTTGACGAAGCTCAGTGCTCTAGCCCTTTCGTCCTTCTTGTTACCCATGTTCACAGAACAGACCTTCATTTTCCCCACTAGCTCCTGGTATGTGCTGAAAGTTACCAAGATATGTCATTAATCCAGCAGCTCCCTGATACTCTCTTAGGATACTCTCTTAGGATGTGTTTGATGCTGCTCTGACAATGAAGCAGCTCAGGATGGCTGCCCCAGGAGTTGCTGCTGCTTTTCCAGGAGAAAAGCGTAGACGCTGGATGGCAGATCTTGCTAAAGATTGTGTGCATGTTAGGGGTGTTTCATGGGAGCAAGGAACTCCTTTGATGAAGGATAACTAGCACTTCTCTGTGATCGCAGGCTTATTAAGAAGTTCTCCTGACATGGCATGCACAGAGAATGCTCCTCTGTTGCCACAGCTGACAAAAGACATCACTCATAAGATTGTGAAAAGACCAGTCTGAGGTACAAAGAAGTGTTGGCAGTTGCCTGGATGAGTGGCCTGCTGCAGGCATAGCTCTTCCCAAGCTGGTGGTTGTGAAGTGCCAGATGACTTGTCCCATGCAGTGAATGAGCACAGCCATCATCGCTGACCTGCTGGGTACTATTTGTCTGAAGTAGCTTTTGCCACGGTGTAAATGCTAAGCTTCATCACCAACATTCAGCAAACATCTCTGTGCTGGAAGAGGCTTTTTTTAAACTCTTGAGCTACCAGGAGATGCAATGGTAGAGCAGTGTGGAGCCCCTTCCTCCAAATTATTCCTATCATAACAAATTTCAAAGAAGTCATTGAACTTCACTGGAACAGTTTCAGGATGCTGTTGGTGTAGATTTTCCTACTGTTCAGACTGAAGGAGAAAGTGTAATAAAAATAGTCAGCTTCTTCTCACCTAAACTGAGAAAGAAGAGGGTTGGGAGCAATCAGGAGCAGTCATTTCCTATTGTTATATTTACTACTTTTTCTTTTTACTTTTTAAACTTAATTGTCTGGAGTGAAATTCAAGAAGGCATTCAGCTTTCTCTCATTTTGGGTTGTTTCAAGACCATATTGTCTAAATTTCTCTCAGTTTTGAAACTTGATCTGTTTCTGTCAGCTATAACAGGGAAAATATCTCAACACTCATTTGATATTTTAAAAGCCACAACTTAAAAGCATTATTGGGGGTCTTTGTTGTAGACACTTGAAGCATTACCCAAATATTCAGTGAGTTACCTGGTGTCAAGTTTAGGACTATTGCCTAGTACCCTTCTTGACACGCTATGATTCTGCTTCTTGGAAAGTTCTTCTGCTTTAAGATTTTGACTTCCCCAGTACCTCTTTTGCTCTGAAGATCTGCCTTTACTTGTTTTATTTTATACTTTCTTTCTTGTTTTGTTGTTTGTTTTCCTGCTTTCTCCCTCAGCTGCAAGGCATAGTTTTACAAAGGTGTTGTCTGGCTTACATCTTTTGGGAGCTTTGCCTGCATCCCAGTCAGGACTGACTGGGATTTTCAGTGGGTGTGAGTGTGAATACAGTTATTTGATGAGTACTTGCATTGCACTCTACTGCTACCCTCAGAGAAGGAATATTGATCATGTTTGGATTTGCACTGGTCTTGTATGGCCCTGAGTGTCAGGAGTAAGAACGCAGTGAGGATGTTCTGACCAGAAGTAAATGCAAAATGTTCACAGCATTTATTTCAATCTTTTTTAATATTTTAGGTAGGGTTTTACAGGGGTGGATTATTTTCTGACATGTTAGCTCCTAGCTTTAGTGAGAGTGATGAGCTTACTGTCAAAGTCGTCTTCTGGAGAGCAGCAATTTCTTTCTCTTTGGGTGTCAGTAACTTTGTTTTCCATACTTTGGTGACAGTCAAACATCATGACTTCAGAAAAGAATGAAATGCAGTAGTTACAGTATTAAAGCCAATAGTATAAGGATCTCATGTATGCCTTTACTGTAGCTACATGACAATGCAGATTTGTTTTTGCAATGCTGTTTTAATGCTATGAATTATAATTATAAAGTAGTTAAAAAAGAAAGTGTGCTTTTCTGACTGGTTCCTTTTGTGTTAGCTTGTTTGATGGAAACTGTTCTTAAATGACAAACACCTTCTCCCTTCCATTCAAATTAACAAAAATCCTTTCTTAAAATGTCTGTCTTTTACAGATGAAGATGATGATGTTGATGGGTCAACACAAGGATCAACAAAAGATATACAAATTTCAACCGATTCAAGTAAGCAAAATTTTAGTAAGGGATGAATAGTCACTCATTTCTTTATTCATATAATAAACTTCATTCATAAAATCTTAACTTGTATTGCCTTATGACAAAATTATATTAAATGGTTATTTTTCTAATGTTAGGTTTTAATTTCAGGTCCAAAGTTTTGGTCTGACACATTTATCCAGGGCCTTACAAATAATCTCCTTGGTATTTTCCATTGGTGTGTTGACATAAGTGGCAATCTGTTCATTATCTTGACAAATGGGTAATTTCTCTTAACTTGGTAATTGAAGAAAGAAAACATGGTGCTAATAATTCATAGATAAGCTACAAATTTAAAGGGCAGACAGGAATGTCTTTTCAGAACCTTTTACTTCTAAGTTTGCTGGATCCAAATGTTGCTGAGGACATCGGGTGAATTTTTTTTTTTTTTTGGCTTGGGCATGTTGCAGTAAACAGGATTGAGCTGGACTGACTGCTTTATATGCAGTTAAATTTTTAAGCATGTGGAGTTTTCTGGGGTTGGTAACAACCAAATTCTTGCTTTTTAGAAGATGAGGTAAAACTGCAATTTAAGAGCTTTCCACTCCTATATCCATATTAGTAAGTAGAACAACATGGTACATGTTACCTAGTGGAGCTGCATGGATTATTGTAAAAAAGGATATTTCAAATCAATAAATACTATTTTTTATAATCCTGAAGCTCTTGCAAAATTAAGAGGCTGATTGTGCAAATGCTATTTGGAATTTTTAAAAAATCAGCTCAATAAGTAGTTAAATGAGTTATAGAAGAGATCTCAAGGATCCTCTTGTTTCACTTTCTTAGTTTCTGAGAGACTTTAAGTTATGATCCACAGCCATACTTCCTTATTATGGGAAAACGCTCTAATTGCAGTTTGCCTAAAGAACTTTGACTTTTTCCAGTGTTTTAAGTGACTTAAGTGCTTGAGTCACTTGAGGCTTCTACATTTCAAAAATTAAATCTATTTCCCTTATGAGTGTTAAAAAGAGCAAATTATGTATCCTGATATTTTAGCTGGATTCATTGGAAGCATTTGTAGACACCAGTTCAGCTTTAGTTTAGCCTTCCCAAAAGAAGAAAAAAGATATGAAAATTCAGGGCAGGATACAAGCTTTAATATGTCATTTGTTCAGGTCATCTCTGGACTGGGGAAAGCAGCCGTATCATTAGTTGTGTTTTAAAAAGAGCAATGGCATAAAAAATTGCTTTCTTGTAATGCATTTTCACAAAACTTTGGAGTGTAGAGTCCAGCAACTTTGCTGTGATTTAGAAAGCTCAGATAAAACCACACTCACAAAAAGAGTCAGAAATAGCATTTACTGGTAGAACAGAACAGACTGTGGTGATGCAGTCCAGGGCACGGCCAGGCAGTACCAACCAGCAGCTTCTTTAAATGTGACCAGCTTCCTTGTCTCCTTATCCTTCTATTTTCTCATACTACTTATTCCCCAAATGATTTTGATCTCTTGCTTTGATTCCTCTCCTAAAGTTCCCCTAACAACCCTTGTACCATCCCAGAATGCTTTTCACATGTATCTCATATACCCCTGCAAGCTGAGCGACCTCCTGGGTCAGTGAGGTGTCCTGCACAACTTACCCTGTTGACTCCTCTGGTGTGTTCCACCCCCAGATGATGGGATTGATAATGTCGGGTCAGCTCAGGACATGGCTTCTCTGATAACCTACCTGGTAAAGTTATTGAGGTTTACCTGCCAGCTGTTGTGTTGTTGTGCCCCTCTGTGTGTGGGGAGTCATAAGCTGCTGAACTTAATATGACAATGACACGGTTGTAGGGGGTTGTACCACTTTCACCTGTCTCGGGATAACACCATTTGTATCAAGACCATTTGTATTCTTGACCATTTGGTCAAGAAGGAGCTGCTCACTGCTTCTGTGTGTTGACTCAGTACATCTGCCATGTCTTTTGGGATGTTACCATGCTTTCCCTCAAGAGTGTCTGAACTCAATTACATTCCAGAATATTTAGCTTTTCTTAATTCCAGCTCTCTGTGTTTTAGGGGTATGTCTTTCTAAAAAGAATGAAAACAAGTCAGAACAGATTGAATAATATTGATAGGCAAAGACACGCCTTTTCTGCAGGAGAGAAGCCAATAGAAAAGGATACCAAAACTTGTAGTTTAGTATTGGAAGAAGATGTGAATTAGTAGTCTACATTCATTTTTGTTACTTTGCTATTATAATGGGCTTGTTGAGGGAAATGTAAAGTTAGAAGGTCTAAGTCTTAATATTGGTAGCTTAAATGTGTTAAATCAACCACTATATTTAGCCTACCAAGATACTGAAACCAAAAGCATAAAATTAACATAAAAACAACCACACCATTTCTGAGTTGATTTAACAGACATAGAGGTGGGTTTGGCAAAGGACTCTCTGCCCTGTGGGAGTCTCTCAGCACTCACTGGCTGCAAGTGAACTGTCTGATTCAGCATGTGTCTGTCTTCTGTGGGAAAAAATTCAGCCATCAATGAAAACCCATTCTGGAGGAGGTGTTAGAGGAATTTGTCTACCAGAGAAATAGGAGCTGCAGTGCTGTCAGCAAACAGGTGTTTCACAGCATGTCCTTCCACAGCCTCTGTTTTGCCTTGCTCAGGTTGCTGTTCATCTGCTGAGTAACAGATGAAATGGCTTTGTATTAGATAGACCCAAGTCGTTGGCTTAGAATTTGCTTATGTCTTGTCCCAAACCAGCTGACAGTGCAGAGGAGACCTCCACTGTAATTCTGCAAGCAGGAACAAACTGCTTTCCAGAAGAAGCAAGGACAGCATACAAGGAGGAATTTTTCCCATAAAGATACTTAAGAAAACTTTAAGCTTTCATAAAACGGCCATTGTGTTCTTCTGTAACTGCTTACATTAACTAAATATGTCACATGTTCCTCAGCAGGTGGTTGGAAAGGCTCTAAAAACAAAGAGAAGAAGGGTTAAGAGGTGGCTACCAGAATGGACGGACAGGTGTTAACACAGATTTGTGCTTCAAAATTGTCTTGAAACTAGGGGAGTTTCAGCTGCTCAAGAAAACAAATTCAGAGAAGGCACACACCTGCAAAGGGCTCTCTTGGAAGAGAAAGAGCTAGGGAAAGAAAGAAAGAAGGAAGAAAAGAAAAGGAAGGGATGGAAGGGTGGGAGAAAGGAATCTGGGATTCTGAAAGGCTCTCTTCAAGGGCAGTAAAAGAAAAAATACATCATTCTTACATAAATGCCATTGTCTAGGTTATGAATCCTAATACTGAAATAAACCAGAATTTGATAGTCCCCACTGTTGTAGTATGAAGTAGCAGTAGAGAAGGAGAGCATAAAGCATGTAAATAATACAGGTTGTTTCAGGAAGAGTGGTTCTTGGTAAGCTGTGTTTCTAGAATTTAGTCTTTTCAGAGTAATTTTCACAAATACGCTCAGTAAAGGCCCTTAGCTTTCTTAAGTGACAAAATTATTCAGGACCTCATTTTCCTGTCTCAGTCACAAGCCACATGTAAGTCTTTTCAGAAGCCATGTCCTGTCTGTGGGGATTTGGAAGTCAAAGGGAACATGAACTTTGGACTTAACCCAATGCTGTTTTATCCTTTTCCCAGGAAAACTTGATATCTTAGCTTCTGAAATCAAATTCCACACTTCGGTAACTTATGGCTGGAGTTAACCTTTTGTAGTTACTTTCCCTTTTGAAAGAATAAGCATGAATAACAGGTTATTATCAGCTCAGTATCCCATGGTAAGAAAAAAATAATATGTTTTTCAGGAGAAAGCCCTGATACTGTGTACTCTGATCCAACAGGAAAAGATAAAAGACATTTAGAAGTGAGGTGCCAGTATTACAAAACAGGCAGTAACTCCTTTAAATACCACAATTCGATAAGTGCATCTGTTTCATATTAGTAAGGGGTTTTATATATATATATATATACACATATATACATATGCATATATATATATGTACACAGTAAGTAGGGGTATGTAGAATTCACTTCTGTAACTGGATCATTTTCTAATATTTAAAATTTTGAATAGGTAGAAGGAAGAGCTTTACCTAATTTCAGAAGTGGTTATAGTTGACTTCTTGCCAAGGATAGTTAGACAAATCAGACTGGCATAAGACACACCTTAACTTATATGTGTTGGATGTGCTCTTGACTCAGTGGAGAAATGTATTTCTGGATGACTTATTGCAGTATGTAACTGTTTTTTCATTTGTTAATGTGCTTCCAGAAGCTCGTGTGCAAGCAAGCCATTTTTCGCTGGGTTGCAGTAAAAGTGTTCCCTGTGAGGATGACAGTGACAAAATAAAATGTGATTTTTTTACTGATAAAGTTGAGGAGGTTTTTTGTGATGGATACCAGATTAGCAGCATTATGTTTATTTATCTAAGAAATATGCTTAAGCTTAGGACATTACTACCAGTCTGTAGATTGTTCTTGTAAACTAATTTATTTTGAGAGTCAATCCAACTGTTCTTTGACTGTTCTTAAGACATGGAGAGCTCATAAAATATTATCCAGTTACAATTGCTAGGGATTCTCTTAGATCAACTAGTATCTCATAAGAGCAGACTACAACGGCACAGCAAATGAAAACAAGTACTAGAACTTGGATGAATGTTTTTATTCTCAGATGGGTGTCTACTTTCTGGATTGCTAGAGAAAACAGCAGAGATTTTGATAGTGCTATGAAAGTTCATACTCAGAACATCAGCTGTGCTGTCAGAAACCAGTGTTCACTTGTTTTCTCAAGTTATGTTAGCTCTAAAGAAGGTCACCCAGAACACAGTGTCTTTTAGTTAACATTTGTCTATGCCTTAGTTACCATGGAGATCACTGACAGAAATCTGTGTCTGAAAGAATTCCACTCATTCTGGCACAGATCTAGCAGAATTTAAAGGAGTAGGTCACTTTCTGATGTGTGCTAAAGCTTCAATGCAATGGTTGGTGAGTTTCAAGGGTACTTCCAAAGTAAGAGTTGATGATATTTATATCTTCCTTATGTTGTGACTGAAAAGAAATTGACAACAGATACAACTACTATGATAATTTGAAAACTGAAAATCCACGGTGATACTACTTTTCATATCAACAAAAAGAATTGAAAAGTCACAATGATCATACCAGGTTGGGTGTGGTTCTGAGCAATCTGATCTAGTGAAAGATGTCTCTGTCAGGATTCTTGTACTCTATGATCCTTGAAGGCCACTTACAACCCAAACTATTTTATAATTCTGTGATTTTATTTTTGTCTGTTTCCATCTGTTTTTCTTTATAAATCATGTGTTATACAGGCTTCCCTCCAAAGAGTCACAGCATGGCTGAGGTTGGAGGCAGTATGGAGGTTATCTAAGCAGCCTCCTGCTCAAGCAAGGTCACTCAGAGCAGTTGTCATGTTCAGTAAGGTTTTGAATATCATAATACAATCATAGAATGGTTTGAGTTAGAAGGGACCTCAAAGATCATCTAGCCCCAACCACCCTGGAATGGGTAAGGACACCTGCCACTAGACCAGTCAATGTAGCCTGTTTTGTTCCAGGAGAGACTAGAATGACTTTACAGTAGGATGGGAGGCTGTACTGGGGACTGCTTTGCTGTGCAATGAGGCCTTCATGTTATGTAATGAGAACATCCTTGCACATGCATTGTACCATTACCAGTGGAATTGGTAATGAAGGAATATTCTTAAGAAGTGGGCAAGTCTACACTGAAAAAGAAGTCCAAACATATCTATCACATTTCAGAATAAGGAGAAGTAAAGATAATGAGAATTAAGGTATCATGATTTTTCTTCCAGGGTTAGAATCTCATTTTTAAAAGACTGCTTTCACATATAAGTGATAATCCTTTAGTCAGTCCTTTAGATTCCTTTAGTTCTGTGGTGTCTGCTTTTGATTAAAGTTGGAGAACATACACTGAAGGAGAAATAGGTGGATTAGTTTCAGGTGGTTCAAGAAAGCTAGCACTGAAGTGTCCTTGCTGAGTAGTTATACACTGCAGCCTTTCCTCATAATATGCCCCTACAGCACTGAGATACCCATTGATGCACATTTCTGCCTGGATTCTTGCTTGCTTTTTATCAGTCATCAGTTAGAGGTGGTTTGGTGGTTTTCTTCCTCCAGATCCAGTTCTCCTTTTTAATCCTTCTTTGTAAATGGCAATTTGCTACTGTGCTTCATTGAATCTAAAAGCTGATATTATTTGAGAGCAAAAAGCTCTTTGTATTTTATTCAGTACTACAAAGTACTTCCAAGCTGTAAGGGAAGCATGGAAATAGGCTCCAGCATGTAACATATCTCCTTTACAATGTGCATTAACAGGCTTCATGATTTATCAGTTGTGTGAGCATCACAGCTGGTATATGTGGCTTTCACTTAATATTTCTAACATTTGAAGAATTGCAAGTGATAGCTTCTGGTGATTGTGCTACTTGATGATGAATGCAGGTGTACAGATTTATTGTGAGATCAAACTGTAACACTGAGTTGTACAGTGGGTGACTTCTGTTAAAGTTCAGTCCAATATTGCAATAAAAAGGGCATATTCTGTCAGTGAGAAATACTTACGTCTGACGCTGTAAAGCATCAGCTCTGGGGAGAACCTGCAAGAACCTGCAAAACTGAGCAGCTCATCTTCTTAAAGATGTGATCGGGAGAAGACACAAGGTCTGTCTTAATGAAATCTCCTTTTTGGTCTGGATTGATTAACTTGGTTTCCTTTCTGGAGGCAGTAAAGACACATGTAATGCAGTGGTAATATTAATTGTTCCAAAACCTCTCAAAACTTGCCTGTTCTATGAGAATTTAGTTGTGCTTTGCTATTCCTCTTAAAAATGTTGCTTAAGATAGAGACTTTGTCATACAACAGCCTGTACCTGAGTCATAACCCATCTTTGTGAAAGGTGAACCTGAAATCCTTCACTCTTCACCCTTTCGCAGATGTCTGTGCAACAATCTGCACTCAACAGTTTGAGCATGGACTTAATAAGGCTTTAGTGAAATGAAACACAGCAAAAGGCTGAGGGTCTTAATTTGCTGTACCTTCTTTCTTCCAGTTTTTCTGTTGTCCCTGTATCTCTGTCCTTGTTTCCTCCCACTGCCTGTACACTTAACCAGCTATTTTAAGGACTTTTTTTGGAAGCACATTCTAACAATTGACAGTGCTTTGGGAGCTATCCTGAAGGGGGTGGCATTTTGTCTTCAAGTTGTTCAACTTGTCAATAATAAACGCAGTCTTGAATGCTGAGGATGAAGAAGCGATAACATACACTGTCTGGTTGTTACAGTTATATCAAAAGCCAGGATAAAACTGTGATTACTCATCCCTCTTTCCTCTCTGAATGTACCCTTGTTTTAAATGAACAATAAAAAAACAAAATTTAAAATATTCATCCTCAAAGCTTGTCCTATGACAAAGAATGTTCCCATGAAGAAACATTTCAGTGGGTTAAAAGCAGGTTTTTAGTAGTTATATTATACCCTTCCTATTCAGTTAGCTTTCTGATTCAAGGTGTATGTTAATGAAATACAATTGTTTCCATTCAGGTAAACAAACACTGAAGATATTTGATGGGAATGACGCAGTGAAACGCAATCAATTTCGACTAATTTCAGTTCCAAGAATTGCAAAAAATGAAGAAGTTGTGGTAAGATACCCAGTGAGGGTCAATTTTACAGTGTGATTCATGTAATTTCATATTACAATAGTAAAAAGCTAAGTTTTAGAAATATAACTCAACAACAACAACAAAAATCTCTGAATGGGCCAGTATACTTCAACGTAATTTGACTTCTTTTGCTAGTACTCCTATTTTAGAGCATCTGAGGAAACGGTGGCTTACATATCTGTAGCATAATGGTGACCATAATATCACATGTTAAGCAGTCGTTCTGCTTCCTGGTGTTAGTCTGAAGCCTGATTTTACTGATACATGCAATGCAGGAGAACCAGCACCTTTTCTGTAGTAGAGGTTTTGTGTTTATCCTGGACAGCCACCAATATTGCACTTGAGTTAATCAGCTTTGAATACTAAAACTTGTTACAGTTATCTCCATCCCTTGGCTGTGAAAATAATCAATTATTGATCACATACTAGCCCCACTCTAGCTTTTCCAGTGTTCCATCTGGGATGGAAAAATTACTTAGTACTAAATCAAGTGTGCTATATAGATCTTTTATTTACTGGGCTAGGCAGAGAGTCCATGCTGTGAGAGAGAAATTCCAGAGGGGTAATAGGGTTGTTCACAATAAAATTGTGCATGGTGAGGTCTCAGAGTCATACAGACTTGGCAAAGAAGTCTGAAGAATGTATTACATCAGAATTTTGACAATATAAATCTAAAGATCATTAGGATTTTTATTTTGATGCTGTGCTCAAAATCAACAGGAGTTTTGCAAAGGGTTTGTAGTGGTCTGCATGTCAAAGATCTTTAAGAAAAACTATGTACAGGACTGAAAACACTTTTATTTAGGACTGCTACTTGCCTTTCAAGCACATTTTACCAGACTGGCACTTTTAATATCAGAGAAGAGGAAAACAAGTTCTTACAAGTGAGCTGTATTGACCACAGCATCTGTGTTAGCAGAGGTGCTGCAGGCATGGGCCCATTATGGATGTAAAATTTCTGTGTGCATCTTGCAAAGACAGCCCTTCCCTTTCCTCTTCACAGGTTTTTGGGTTCAGGGCAGCTTTGTGGCTGAGAAGCTTACTAATTTTTGGCATCCCTTATTGCAAGAAGACTGAGTAGGCAGAGTTAGATCAATTTAGTGTAATTTACCATTTTCCTTGTGGACTAAATTTTACATGTAGGAATGTAGATTTTTTGGACCTGGATTTTTACATTTTGTCTTAAAATTACTATTACTTGCCAAAAATACTGTGGATTATGTTCAAATACATGGATATCTCAAGCTTTCTTTTTTCATGTTCACTGAAATTTGTTTTCAAAACTTCACTCATTTTGATTTTTTTTGCCATTGCGGTGTATCCACTGCTCTGAGGTTAGAACATGCATTGAAGGTTCATTTCATAAATAAGGTATTTATAATGTCTATGGCTGTATAGGTATTAATGGTGTCTTTTCAAGTAAATGTTAATTTATCTTGCTGTTTTTTAGGAGGCTGCTTTAAGGGCGTACTACATAAATGATGACCAGCAGGAGTATGAACTTCAGACCTTTACACAGCAGGTGCTGCTCTCTGATGATGTTATCAACAGGAATGATGCTGCAGAGGACAGCAACTTGGGCTCAGTATTCCGAGAATCTGTTCCTGAAGCTTGGATCATCAGAGCCAAACCAAAGGACAAAGAAGTGATCAGAATTTATCCTGCCTGGCTGAAGTGAGTATTTTCCTTCCTGATCACAAGATTATTCTGCTTGGCTACATTTGTCCTCTGTGGTCTAGACCTGTTTGCTTTAGTTATTGAAGCTGCAGAACTCTTAAGAGAGAGTGCAGTTTCTTTCTCTGTATTTCAGGATTCTTCTGTTCATTTTTCTGAATGGGCAGTGTGTATAATATTCATTTCCATGCCTGGAAGCCCTTGGGTTTCTTTACATACGTGGAACATACTGGGCAACTTGTGCAGTTCTGTTATCATGTGTTTGGCTAGAAAGATGCAACTTTACATTTACTACATCTGTAAACAAATGATGACATACACGTCACTTGAAAAACTGGTGGATTTTTTTGAAGAAATGTGAAGTAGGAAGAACTGCAGTGCAACTTCCCATGTGAAATGAGGAAGAAAAAATTATATTTAAAAAAAAACCAACAAAACAAAAAAAAAAACCCAACAATGATACAATTTTACCTCTGAGACAGTATAAACTTTAAGCATATTTAGTAGTGGAAACAAAATGGTCTGGACCTACTAATTTCTGAAGACTTGTGGGAAAAATTTAACCACGTGTTCATTTTGCTGTTGCAACTGCATTTACAAGTTTTATCAAGGAGTTGCAGGTTTTCTTTGTGATTAGGAAGAAGCTAATCTGTAGTGCTACAATTGTAATTATCAGTTACTTGAGATGAAAGTGTTTTCTTGTCTGTGGCACTGGTACCACATCTGCCATGAGCCTCAGTGAACAACTTTCTTCAACTAATGCAAATGTATTTGAGAAAATTCTATACTTAGTTTAAAAAGGTACACACAGGATAGATCCTAAAATAATATTTTTCTCCTTAGAGTGGGAATGGCATATGTTTCTCTACGAGTAAATAAGGATAGCACTGTGCAGACTGTGATAAAAGAAGTGCTTCCATTACTTGGAAGGCAGGTAAGTGAAAGATCTTAAGCACATCCATATACCTCCTGAGTGACCCTGAAAGTATATATTTTTGTCTTCAGAAAAATTACAGTCCCTTAATTCGCAATTATTGTAGATGTTTTTAGCATTTGGTAGATGATCTTTTGTGATTGGCATGTTGCTAAATGTTTAACACAATCTTCAGGGAAGGTGGGCACAGCTGACTCATATTCAACTTGCCATTGACCCAGTCTGTAAGATCTTATTCCACAGGGCTGCTCTCCAGCTCTCATCCACCAGTTTGTATTTTTAACCAGGATTACCTCGTCCCAGGTTGAGAATCTGGCAGTAGCTCTTGTTAGAAATTTCATATGGTTGATGATTGCCTAGCTCTCTAGCACATCCACATAAGGGTCTCCTACCTTTAAGGGTGTCCACAGCTCCTCCTAGCTTAGTATCATCAGGAAACTCACAGTGCATTTGATTTCTTCATCCAGACAATATATAAAAACATTAAAGAGCACTGCAGAAATTTTCTTCCTACAGTAGCAAGCAGCATCTCTGTAGCCCCCAAGAGATGCAAGGAAGGACTCAAGGCTGCAATGGTACCCACATTCTTTACTGTCTGGATTACTTTCCACATCACTGGAAAAATTTAGATACATCTTGTAGTCTTGTAGATGCATGTGCTTTCCTTTGAAGATAATATCTTTTCAATCTGTCTGTCCTTCTTAGGGTTGGTGCCAAAACAGCATGACTTCCAGGAAACATGTTAGTAGACTTTGCTAGCATGCCAAGCCATTGGCAGGCACAACCTCCCCATTGTGGAGACACAAAGCTGTAGTGTGCACATTTTAGTCAGCACCTGGGGCCTGTGAGCACACCAGCAAATCAGCACAGTTCCACTGCCCCAGGGCACAGCCATGCTCACAGAGGGTGACTGCTGCCCTTTGTGGTTATTTACGGGGTACATAAGAATATGCATGTGACTAGTTCTCTGCAATAAGTGATAATCATGATCTGTCTAGGTGTATCCAGCTGTGTAAAGCATGCAGCTATTTTTGGCTACAGGATACTTCCAGGATTTGTTATCTGTCCATTTCCTCAAGTGCTGTGGGCCTTTTAACAAAAATAGGAACAACCATGTCCAATGTTTTGTCTCATCTGAAAAAAGCAACTGTCAAACAGTAGAGATGGAAATTCTGTTAGGGAAAGGTCTTCACACCTTTGTATTTGGGCAGCTAGATGTATGCTGTAAGAGACCTGATTCTTTGGCTCAATTGCAATTTCTTCAGTAGTGGTAATTTTTAAATGCTCTACTTGTTTCTCTGTATAAACATGCACATACAGGAAATCTCTTTTTAATATCCAGAATTTGCCTGTGCTGCAAATTGCTTCCATCAAGTATCAGGCAAAGCACATATAGGGAGTTGAGACTCTTAACACCTCCATTCATGACACATAAAGCAAGATCATTTGTCTCTTGAGTCTCAAGGCCAACATTTAAAACCCTTCCTCCTGAATGTCCTTCAATCCTGAATGTAATGTTTGCAGGGTTTCAGTCATCGTTGTAAATGGTACAGTTCTTGGTTGTGCCAGCTGTTCTGGTCCAGCTGCAAGGGACTTGAGTCAATAGCTTGGAGAAGACACTGTGGCACACATGAAGAGGGTTTTGTTCCATCAGTGCCTGGAGTGTCCCAGGAATGGGGAATGGTCAGCCTGCTTTTGCCAAGTTGGTTCCTGGGCAATCTTCTCCAAGAGCAGGCTCATTTCCAGTCCTGCATGCTTTCTCTGGAAGGACACTCAGGAAGTATTCCAAATGAGCTAGCTGCTCATCGCTGAAGCAGGAATTGGATTAACCGTGCTGTACAGGGGTCCCTTCACAATGTGGCTGTGAGAATGCCAATGTTTTTAGGAACATGGGAGCATGATGCTATGTGTGTGTAAAATGAAGATTATTCCTGTCTTGGAAGGAGTTGGTTGGAGGAAGAACATCTTTAAAAATATTTAAATTATAAAAAATGTTTCATTTTCCATGCTATTTTATACACCATGGACAGGATATAACACACAATAATGGCAAAATTATGTCAGTCAGAAGCTGCATTTACATGCTATATCTTTTGACAGACGGAGTGCCTCCAGAATTTCAAATTGGTGGAAGTGCTTATGGGCAGTAAGCAAGGTAAGTGAAGGAGCATTGGCCAAAGACACATCTGATCTCTGTGGGTTTTTTCCCCCATTCTAACAGTCACAGTTCATTTTCTACAATAAAAAACACAAATGGAAATAAACTTCATGGTGATGTTGAAATAGTTAATCAGAAGTCATGCTGATTCTTTTCAGTCCTGTGTGTCAAGCGGGAATAAGTTCCCCTTCATTATTACATAAAAGCTCATTTGTGGTTTCTGGTGGGTATTGACACTTTTGCCCTGTTTTGGGGAGCTATGTTTAACTGACATAATTTTCTTAATTGCAGCTATTTATTAAATATTAATCCTAAAGTTCAAATAGCTTCTTTCATCTGTCTTCTTTCCTACTGATGCAATCCCTGAAGAAGAGTAAGAGTCCTAAGACAATCCAAGAAATATGTTTGTGTGTTAGGAAGAACAGAAATCTACAGTCCTAGCACTGCTTAAGTGTTTTGTGATCCTGCAGGAGCTGGGCTGGTGTGCTCCAAGTTGACATCCCTTTGTGCTTTAGTATTTGTAAGGTTGCTTGGAGAAATAAAGACCTTGAAATAATCTAATGCTGACCACAGCTGAATAAATGTCTTGGTAGTTCAAATACTGTCTTGATGCTTTGCTTTATTTGCAAGCATTATTGTGAAGTTGTTTCATAAGGTTATTGCCGCTTTGTGAATGTCATAACCTTTGTTGGTCTCTGGTGCTCTGTTTTAAAGCATCATTTGCAACCTTACATTCAATGAAAATTGTTAGAATTGTTTTAATGTTTTGATAAAACACAGAAGTTGGTTATTTTTGTACTTGTTAGGAAATATAATTTGAAAGACTTCTGTCAAACTGGTAGATTATTACCAAAGTACTGCTTGTCATTTAAGTGGGTTCAGGCTATTTCTGCCTTTTTTTAAATGAGAGTGGTATTTAAGAACTGTGGAAAGAGTCAGACTGTTCCATATACCTATGTGTTTTTATTGTTGGATAAGACGTAGCTCACATCTGCATGGTCCTTTATGAGAAAATTAGTTGTATAGAGAGCTGTACTTTTTCCTTAATTTTTATTCTTTTTGGTTTTGTGTAATTTAGCCTGATAATAGTTTATATGCTTTCTAACATGATTAACGTTCTTGCCCTCTCCAGTTCAGCGCATGGTCTTGGACAATCAGGAACTGATTCTTAACAGACTCAAGGACATAAGAAAGGTAAATCTGAAAAAGAAACATGATTTTTTTGTTGTTTTTTAGCGAGTACAAGTCCCCTTTCTTACAGAAAAAGTGAGTCATTGGTTACCCACTAAGCAGGCTCAAGGGTAGAGAAGCTAAGTGCTTGAACTGAAGTTTGTTTCTGTTTCTGATGTCCTCTAGGCATAGAGGACATGATTGCTAAGTGCAGAACTATTTTGGATTTTGCCTCACAATATCTTTTTGCCAAACGTCATATCATTTATTTTCCTTTATTTTTGTAGACTTCAATACGTCAGATGAATCAAACAAGATTTTACATTGTGGAAAACAGTAAATCCATTGTACAAGTAAATTTATTTGTTGGTGGCCTTCCACCTCAGCTTTCCCCTGAAGAATACACAAATATTCTCAAGGAAGAATTAGCTATCAAAAGTAAGTAAACAAGTACATTTTCAGACACATTAACTTGTACAGAACAAAATTTAGTAGCATCAATAGCTCCTTTTTCTTAGAATTCTAACTTTTTCTGACCTGATTTTAAAAAAATCATTCTGCCTTTTACTGTCATGTGGGCTTTTAAAATAATTTTAACATGCGCACAGTTGCAGGAGAGATGTGACAGCTTATTATTTACAGAATAATTATTACGTTACTCTAGTTATAAGTGACTACACCTTTTTTTTTTTTTTTTGTACGTTTGTGTGAAAAGGCATCACTTTTTAGAAGAATTATACATACCTTAAACTGTGTGCAGAATATCCCTTGCCTTTTTTAACCTCTGACACTTTTTGTCTGGGCTGTTCTCCATGTTAGTCATGAGCTCTGTGCCCCATCATGGAGCAGTATGAGCAGTGTGTGCACACACATATGGACAGACACTCAGGGAAAAGATTTTAATTTTCTTTTTCAAAGAAGTGTAATTGAATTTTCATAATGCTCCTTCAACCAATACTTTCTATAAAATGTGTCGGGAATGTGTCATGCTTTTTGTTGCAGGAAACAAAGCATTTTTCCCAATCTTTTATGTCACTTCAAGAGGAATTAAACTTGAAATACCAGAAAGAATTCTTAGTCACCTTTTATGAAAATCAGTTTAGCTGTTCTTACTTGCAAAGTAAACACGTGAGGAAAAGTGTTAGTTGGAGGTTCTCCCTGTATTTGTATAACTTTTAATACTTATTTATATTATATTTATGTAACTTTTTTAAATACTTTAAATATTTACTCTAAATGTACCCAAGGTTTCATGTGTTTATATTTTTACCCTTTGCAGCAAATGTAGTATCTGTGAGTCATGTTTATCAAGCACAAGGTAAGCATTAAAATTTTTAGTCTTGCAAACAGTGTCTATGTTCAAAACTGCAGTCTAATACTAGAGGCTGGAAGCTCAGAGTAAGCTTATGCCTTACTGCATAAGTAAAAAGCTGTTCAGATAAAATGCAACATATTGTATTTATGAAGAGCAGTGGATTAGTGTTACCTTATTAAAAAAAGATAAAAGGTTGGCTGCATGCTTTGTGTACCAGAAGGCGGTAATATTTCATCATAAAAATGAGTTTTGAAGTTGCACTTCAACTGAATAATCTAACACCACAGAACTGTTAAAAATCCTTCAAGTGAAGGATTTTTAGTCTTTTTGACTTCGAGAATACTAAAATATGGTACTGCTTTTGGACTCAGTGGGACTGTTTCATAGTCACTGTTTCCTAGCAATGTTAAGAGCTAGAGTTCAATGGCCGAAAACTGAAGAAAATAAATGTGTTCATCCTTTGAGCTGTTTCTTTGCTTTTGCTGTATGAACTTTATTTCAGCAAGGTCGGAGAAGCCATGAGGCTTCTGACAGCTGAAGCAGCAGTGGCTCTGGGCAGCTTTAGTGCAGTGGTCAGGTGGAGATCTGCATTTGGTAAAAATGTAAAGTGTGGAATTTTCTCTTCTGTATGTTTAGGTGTCTATAGTTGAGATGTTTCACATCCTTTGCCAGGCTTAACTTCCACATGTCTGTTAAATGGGTCTTTCTATAGCATGGTTTTGAAGACTGATGTGTGCTTCCTTTGGGTTATTTGCTGCCTCCACGTGACTAATTGATACTGATTGATTTTGATCTTTGCATAGGAAAAGCTGTAAAGCTTTCTGATGTACCTTCTCCTATCCATATTTGTCAGTGGTGATTACTTGGTTTTGTGATACTTGTCCCATGTCACAGTATCATTAAACCAAATTTACATGCATGTGCTTTTTAGATGTTTCTGCTTGTATGTGATTTTTATTGCCACTTTCTTCTTATGTTTGTATTTTTGTGGTTTTCATAACTGCCTGACTCTCCCATTTTGCTGCAGCCAGGTTATGTTACCAGCCTACATCTCATATACTGTCCATTTTACATTTTTGTTTTATTCTGCCCTGTGTTCCTCCTCACCAAATATCTTACTTTACACTAACTTGTCAGTATTTATTTTGTCTTTTCTATTTTGTCTTCCCTTCTTCCCTAACTTCTCCATTCAGAACCTAAGCCAACATAAAGATCTAAACTTGAGTATCAGCCCAAATATTTGCTTGCAGTAATTCTTACTGTTAATGAACAGAACTAATGGATTTTTAATAATTGGATACAAAATGAAACCTGATACCTCTGTCACTTATGCATGATGAGAACAGAATGTTGGTAATGATAAAGAGAATGCAAATAGGCCCTACCCCTGAAGCTCAAAGGAAATCTTTAAATATGCATTAGTTCTGTGCTGCAGTTCTTGTCTTCAAGTTGCTTTGCTTTACCAAAAATCTGAGGGTAGGAAGGGAGGTTTAAAAACATAACTACACAATTCAACTGATAACAAAGGACTGCAGAATAAGTTTTGCTGAATAATGTCCTCAGTAAACTGAGTAAACCTTTGCTGTAATATGAGACCTATTTTCTAATAATAGAAAATATAAAAAGTAGTTCTGATGCCTCTTTACAGGTGCTGTTGTACTCCAAATTTCATGTTTTTCTGAAGCTGAAAGAATATATATGCTAGTTAAAGATACTGTTGTCAATGACAAGCCTCTGAATGCTGTGGTGATTCCTGCAGTTGTGGTAAGAGACAGGTTCGAATTTAAAAATTGTCTTTAAAAGAAAAAAACAGATGCCTTAAAACTCTTTCTGCTAGAACTAAATGAAAATATGTTTTATTCAAATAGGCCATACTATAAATAGAGTGACACAAAAACCAACCAATTTCAGAGCCTGTACTTCATGTATATGATATATTCAGTGAGTTAAGTCATTTGTCCTGTTATTGTTCAATTGTCAATCTACAGTTGCCTAACTGTGCAACTATAAAGGGGAGGAAAACAATTTTTTTTCTCTTTGTTTCTTTCAATGATCAAAATGTTAAGTGGAGTTTCAGTTGATAATGTCTTAAAATGCTTACAAAACTTTGGTATGGGAGCTAAATGTGTTTCCTCACTAAGTGTGAGGTAAAACACTTCTGCTTATTTTCTCAGTGATATTATCTTCATTTCCTCGATTTTGTAGCAGAGGTAGTTTGACTTTGTTTAACCCTTGAGGATCTCAGAAGAACATAGTCTTCTCAAAGACTTAGTGCAAGAGTCCTTTCACAAATTCATGCCTGATTCTGATTTATTCTTGTTGTTACTAATCACTTTCATGTGAATCAGTTTGTTTAATAATAGATTTCATGTTAGTAAAGTGAGTCAATGTGAGAAGAGAAAAATGAATAACTGAGTGAAGTGATATTTTTAACCAGGATTATGTAGGTTCTGTCCAAAAGAGAATGTTACCATAGTTACACAACAGCTCAGCAGAAAGTATCTTGCAGTTATTATCTTTCTGGAACTGCATTATGGCAAGCAAAGTGTAAGTCTTGGTTTGACTTCTTGGAATGTCACAGAAGGTAAAAAAATTACATTATTAGTGGGAATTATGAAACAACTTTATATAGTTCAATGGCCATAGTTGCTTACTCACATACCTGCTTTCACTCTATAAAAATTAGTCCTAAACTTGTCAAGACTTTCTGAAGGCAAAATTATGGTTTTCATATGAGTAGATACTAGTGGTAGTGCTCACATGCAACTGGCAAAATCAAAAGTTACACCCCCTTGTAAAAACCTGAGAGCCTTTTTCTTGTGCATGCATAGGGATTGCATTTTGTGAATTCCTTAGAAATCAAGGCCCCCTTGTAGAAACTAGGTTTCAGAGTGCCTGTTGTGAGAAACATAAAGCAGGATAAACTTTTGGATGCTTGTTTCTGGGGTATTTTAGGCTAATGTATTTTAGCCTATTTTTGTTGTCTGCGGTGTGAAGTTGAACATACTCCACTCTATTGATTACATATGTTGGTCTTTCTGACACTGGATATGTTTGAAGAGAACTTGATGCCAGGAAAATGTGAACATTGCTATCTCTTATCTGATGCAAGATAGTTTTTAGAAACCCCAGTTTAGGGGATTGCTAGGGATTAATTTCTAATATGTAAGCAGGAGAGAGGGACTGTACACCAGCACAAATATTTTGTTTCCATTTCAGCATGTGTTGTTTATATTTGGTCATATCACTGAAAGGATTCAAGAGTTAATTTAAATGATACTTCAGGTGTTGTTTTTTGTATGATTATCCACCCAGCTTATGCCATTCACTAATTACCCAGAGCAGACTAATGCTTGATCACAGTCTTTACTTTGGGTAGCAGTTGGATTAGATGACCTCCTGCAGTACTTTCCAACCCAGGCTATCTTTTTAGCCTATGGTAATATTAGTCTTTGGTTTATATGTGTGATAATTTAAATACAGTACCAGGAAATACACAGGAACTGACACAATACTAAGTTTACACCATGTTTGACATTTCTTTTGTGAGTAAAATACAAAGAAATTGGGAATGAAGGGCTAATGATTTTTTCAAATTGCCAGTTAAATTAAAGAAATACCCAACCAACAAAAAAACAAAACCAAAATATCCCTTCTTAAAAATTGGTAAAAGCACAGAAGTATTGGTGGTTAGTAGGTTGCTAGTTTTATTTTTCTGAGTTGAAATTTGCTTTCTCAGTGTCTGACATACTGTCTAAGGGGGAAGCATGATTCTAGTCTGGCATGCTCAGGTCTACCCAAAGCAATTCACCCTCTAACTACCATGACTGAGTAATCTGAGCTCAGAATCAGTTTGCATAAGCTACTTATTAGAAAGTCAAGCAGTTAGTGTTATTAGATATGTTGATCTGCTCTGCTGTTTCAGGTGTTTAGGAATTTAATCAAACATTTTTCATTTCACAATATTCAAATAAATGAAAATTCTTCAGTGGAATGTGATAAAATAAGTGCGCTGTGTTATAAAGCTATTTAGCTGCTGTGTGTAAGGAACTGCGGGGACAGTTTGTTTTCACTCTTTGGTATCAAGTCAAGGTGAAAGACATTGCAGGACTAAATCTTTCAATTCAGAACTAATTTAACAGAACTTCTTTTGCAGCACAGGCAAGCAAGGAGGTCGGCAGACATTTGTATGAGGCCAAAATCACCACAGGTTTTTGTGGCTTTATCACAAATGCCTTTTACTAGTGGAGTGCCCTCTGATATACTGTGTTTAGATTCATTAAGAGTAGCAAGAAAATATGTAGAAGATTCCCAAATAGATGAAACTTTCCATTTCATTCATTCTACTAAATCCTCACACAAATATTTACAACTTAAAAGCATCATAGTTAAATGAGCATTTTAGCCAAAACATAAGTGGTTGCTTTTCACCCTTCTGAAAGGGTTGTCACCTTTTTCACCCTTTGCTGGAAGGGTTTTCAAGGATTGGAATGGACTGCCCTGGGAAGTGGTGGGGTCACCAATCCCTGGAGGTGTTCAAGAAATGACTGGACATGGCACTTTGTGCTGTGGTTTAGTCAACAAGTGGAATTCAGTCAAAGGTTGGAATTGATGATGTTACAGGTCTTTTTCCAACTTTTATGATTCTGTGATTCTGTGATTTCTGCAATATGCCAAAAAATAAAGAAAAGGCTTGGGGGTTGGCCCAGCTGCTCCTCCAGTAGTGTTGCAATACCTTGCACATAATTTCTCATCAGGTAATGGGTCCTTTCTGGCCAGGGTGGAGAAAATTTTGTGCTTGGGGCATTGTGAGTCCTGACGTGGAACATGCTGCTGACAGCCATTTGCAAATGTTGAATTCTACTTGTCAGAGATATCTGCAGTTCCTGGAGACAGCCCACCACCCAGGAAGATGTGCTGTGGTTGTCTGGTGACAACTGGTAGGGCTGGTGACACAGAATGCCTTGTTCTGCTTTGTTGTGAGATGTGATTACACAGAACAGTCAATGGAAAGGGGATTAGCATGGATAATAAACATCTTGCCCCAGTTTAAAATGGTGTTGTGCTACTCCTGACAAATTAAGCAATTCACAGTGAATGTCAGAGTGTCTAAGTCACGCAGCCTCCTTCAGCTGTCTGTAAGAAAGGAGCAATAAATTCCTTCCTGAATTGCAGCCAACACAAAACCCTTCTTCAGATTTCACTCCTTAAGCACAGCACTGAAGCTAGAGCTAAAGGGGGAAGGGAGTCCTCGGGCTGTGAGTCACATACTCTCTTCTGCCCAGTAACAAACTCACTCCTCTGTCCCCAGTGGGGCTTTATTAAGGAGCTTTTAAAAATTGTGCCGCTATAGAATGCTACCCTTGTGACTGTCTGTAATTGTAACAAAGAGTGTGCTCTTGAGAAAGCACAGCATCCTGCTCTACTGTACAAACTGTCAAGAGTTTTTAATTCTTACCAAGAAATAATTGTCTTCTTAGAAGCTGGCCTTTATCTGTGGATGTAGCAGTGTTTCTTACTCCTTTAAGCTTAATGAAGAGTTGTGATGGGAAGCAAGTTCACTGTAAGGACAAGCACTTTCTTGAAATCATCTTTTGATTCTGAATAGCTGCATCTAAATGGGTATAGTTAGGAATTCACATTCTTAGTTAACTTTACAACTATGGGTTTGAGTAGTAGGACTATTCACTTTACACTAACTACAGATTTTTTATTAGTTCCAGGCATTCGCTTTAGCTGCTTGTAAATCTTAGTAGCATTCAGGGTGTATATTTAACTGGTTTGGGGGTTTTTAGGTACAGTATTGACACTTGATAAGAAATACCATTGGCAATTTACAGTAGAAACTGTAAATATATATTTGCAAGAATTTATGTTACTGGGTAAGATCTCAGACAACTTTATAAAACACAGCTGTCCTTTTGAATGCCTTAGAGTGTACCGTGTCTCAGAAATAGTTGTGATTCCCTTATGTTGCTTTTGAATTATTTCAGTTACTTGGTTTTAAACCCAGTGCATTAGAATGCATCTCTAAAAGCAAGTAATATAAAACATGTGTTCAGCATGTCACTTCTAAATGTCCCAAACCAGTATTTTTAGAAACTGATTTCCTGAAAAACAGAAGATAATCAAATGTTCTTGTTACATTCAAGTAAGGTATTTGTTAGGCTCCAGATCTGGGCTGGTTTCTTTGCTGTTATTCTTCTTTGAAAAAGTTTTTGTTACTTTGAACTGCAGAACTTAATTTTTTTTTCTTTTTATTATCCTGTTAACCCCCTTTTTAAACCCCACAAGTTCCCAGGCATTATACCAATCCTGAGATTTCAGGTTGCTGGTATTGTTCAGAAAATTGAAATGGCTAGAGATAAATTTATGTATTTAAAAAGCTCTGAAGAGGAACAAATGGGAAGTGGACAGCAGAAAGGGTAGGGCAGAGTAAAAGCTGGACAAGGAGTGCTGGAAGGGAGCAATGTGCACAGTTACCCCATGGGAAGTGATGTTTCCTTTCAGAGCTGCTCTGTCTTCTCTTGCTCATGGGATTTAATCCCATGCAGCACTACAGGCTGGGCAGAGTGGCTGGAAAGCATCCCAGCACAAAAGGGGATGCTGGGGATGCTGGTCAACATCTGGCTGAACATGAGTCAAGAGTGTGCCCAGGTGGCCTTCTTGACATCCTAGCCTGTATCAGCAATAGTGTGCCCAGCAGGACCAGGACAGGGATTGTTCCCCTGTACCCAGCACTAGTGAGGCCATACCTTGAGTTCTGTGTCCAGTTCTGGGCCTCTCACTTCAAAAAGGACATTGATGTGCTGGGGTTGTCCAGAGAAGGGAACAAGGCTCACAAAAGGACCAGAAAACATGTCTTATGAGAACTGGCTGAGGGAGCTGGGGTTGTTTAGTCTCCAGAAGAGGAGGCTCAGGGCTGACCCCACTGCTCTCTAAAACTCCCTGAAAGGAGGGTGTAGTGAGGTGGGAGTCAGTCTCTCCTGCCGTGCCTGCAGTGAGGGGACAAGAAGATATGGCCTTAGTCTGAGACATGGGAGTTTCAGATTAGATATTAGAAAAAAAAAAAAAATTATCACTGTCAGGGTGGTCAGGCAGTGGAAAAGATTGCCCAGGGATGTCACCATTCCTGCAGGTGTTTAAGAGGTATCTGGATTTGGTGCTGGTGATGTTGTTGAGTGGTTTTGGTGTTACAGTGGCAGTGCTGGGTCGGTGGTTGGACTTGATGATCCTAAAGTTGTCTTCCAACCTTGATGATTTTGTGATTATCAAAGAGCTATTCTAAGTAGGATATGGCAGATGATGATGCAGGAAGTGATAGAATAACAAGATGGCCTTTACTTCTAAAAACACCAGAGCTCTGCTTACTCTTCCAATAATGCTTCAATGGCTCAAGGGGACGAAATCCACTTGTCTCTTTGGGATGTATGGATCCTTGCTGTTGACTTAATACCCAAGGAATCCCTTTTGTGACAGTGGCATGCATTATGTTCCATAGACTTCCTTTGCTGCCTACAAATTTCCTTTCCATGTGCTTAACATAAATGAATATATTACCCTTGTTACATGATGAGCATGCTTTGAGTAATTGCTTCCCCCTTTCCAATAAGGCCTGAATGTAGAGGCCAAAGGTGTTTTAACTTCAGTTGTCAGTCTAGCATGAAGGTAGTTCCTTTGGAGAGAGCTGTGTGCACAGCTTTCAGCCTCTTTATCATCAACCTACTTGTTTTTTCTGCAGTGGAACCTTTCCAGTAAAACAAAACATTGAGGGATTTTGGGCTGATTGTCCTCCCTTGTTTGGCTCATTTATTTTTCAAGAAAACAGATATATTTTCAAACTGAATGTCTTCTAGAATCTGACAGATGAGGAAAGAAGGGGTCAGTGTGTGCCTACTTGACCAGCCTTTATACCTGCTTAGTGTTCCTCTTCTCAAGGTTTTCTCTTTATCAAGAGACAAGTCACACTGGATGGCAGAGTGCATTTCTCATGCAAGTAGTGTTAGAAGAGAAGGATTTTTATGTGTTTGTCAGCATGTTGACACATCTGGCAGGGTGTGACTTGCAGAGGATTAGCACCCAGCTCTTCTAAGAACAGAAAGTTAGAAGAAATCTCTCAAGTACTGTTAAGACACAAACAGTGATTTTCTTGTAAAGTGCTTAAATCAGGTCGCAGGTCTGGGGTATCTCAATGTTGGACTCCATTTTTCATCCCCACAAATATAACTCATAAATTTGACCCGATTTCTCTGTTGTTCGCCTCAGATCATGGTCTCTGGTGGTTGCTCACAGGCAGCAGCTGAAAGGCTCTCTGGGTGCCTCCTCCTCCCGTCTGTAGCTGTTGGTATCTGTCCACATGCCTGCATGCTGCAGTCATGCTGCTGCCTCACCAACCCCTGAATCATTCTTGTCTAAATTGACTTATATTTAGCACTGTTGTTCTGTTCCCTGAATCCATCCGGTCAGCTGCGTGACAAATTGCTGTTCCCTGAATGCTGTCCAATTTGTAAATAACAATTATCACAACTTAGGGACCGTGGCAAACCACTTCTGTTTAGAGGTGCAGTTGTTGAAATGTCCAGTGGACTTTTCTGACATGTACCTGCACCCCAGCCATGTGGCAGGATGGATGAAAGGTGTGCTGATGATTTCTAATCTTTCTAGAACTACTTAGAAATCATTTTACAGAACTCATGGGTGGACAGGCTGGTTGAACACAAGTCCCAAGGTGCATCTGTTGGCTGGAAGTTTTGACCTCCAGTGAAGCTGCAGATATTGTTCCTATGCAGTCCATGGAGTGCCCCAGGAAATCACACCTCTGCCATGTCCAGTGGCTTCCTTTGCAGTTTCTGGAGGCTTTGAGAGTCCTTTCAGCAGCAGCTTCAGTAGGTCGTAAGATATTGGCACCCCTGAGTAAATCCTCATGATGAAAAAGCTTAGCTTATATATTTTTAAAAGAAGCTTTCAGCTTTTAATTTCATAGGGAGAGGTACACCACTGTCTGCCCCAAACATCTTCATTTTTAAATGCTTTGTCCTTGTAAATTGGCATGCATGCTAAGACAACCACAAAACTAAAGAAAGTTTTTTAGTTGGCTTGAGGAGAAGTCCTCGCTTTTCAAGGAAACTGTTTTAATTATACAGAACTCTTATCCCTCACACTGTTTTTTGGCCAGACTATTTACTGAAAATGCATAGGAACGGCTACCTAAAATGCCTTTGTTTCTAATGTCAGACTCAAATGTGGACTTGAAGTTGGTTAAGGAGCATTCAATTCCTAGGGAAGCAAGATCAGCAGCTAACCTGTCCATTGCTGGACATTGAATCTTTTTATTTATAGAATCTGGATTTTTTTCGTAGGCATCAAGGAAGCATCAGATAATATTTCTGAGATGCAGAATTTTCCTGCCTTTTCATGGCATTGACTTATCCTTTTTCTTGTTTTCTTCCAGGCTTCCAAGATACCACAGAATTGTTGCCCACTTCTTGTATTTGTGAATCCAAAAAGTGGTGGTCTAAAAGGTCGGGATCTGCTGTACAGTTTTAGAAAGTTGTTAAACCCACATCAAGTCTTTGAGCTTACCAATGGGGGCCCACTGCCTGGGTAAGTCATCATGTTTAAATTTTTTTTTTAATTCACATTGTTTTGTTTAAAGGGTAGACTAGATTCACTTATTTTGAAGATCTAAATTGTTTCTGTTCTGTGCCTGAAGATCAGGACAGTGGATCATTTCCTTCTGACTTCTTATTATGAGAATATATTTAAACTTTGGGATTGTCTAAAGAAAAGAGAATAGAGTAGTTCCTGATATATACACTTCTGTCAGTCTGGCCCTGGGAGAGTGATATATGCACTTTACAGTAGCACATATTTAAAAATTATTGAAAATAAATAGATTTTATAATTGAATGGAGATGGAAAGAGAAATATAACATTTCCTGATGAGGGTGGATTTTGCTTTGATTTCTGTTGATGTTTCATGGGAACTACCAGGAAAGTACAATAAAATTTTCTATTTTGACTCTTGAAACTTGGCCACAGTTGCAGAATTAACAGGGTTTGCCTGATCACAGCTGCAACATTTCTACAAGGAACAGAACATAATGTGCTTGTAGGAAGACAGGAACTGATGACTTGATTTAATGAACCCCACTTTGTTACAGCTTCATAAAACAAAGTGATGGTTGTAGCCTATTCCTCATTCCTTCACTACTACTTTAATAACAAACTTGTCATGGTAAGATCTTCAGAACAAAAGCTTTGTGGGAAAAATGCAGCTTATGTTGGAGACAAGATAAACAAGCTACACAAACTAATTTTTCTGTCAGAACTGTATAATTCTCTTTTCTCCTTAATGCACTTCAAGCTGCAACTTCAGTAAGCAGTTTAATTTGTTTTGGCTTTGGAATCTTTCTGTAGCTTTATGGCAAAATGTTCCCACTTATTTATTGCTTCTTGTGCAATGGGAAATAACAATTCTTTTGCATGATATGTTGGTATGAAGGATGAAAAGCCACAAAAGGTAAGCATCACAAGGAAAACAGTACTATGAAGAAGAAAATGTACTGTGATACCTATGACTAAGTACAAAAACACCACCCATAATCAACATCTCCTCTAGGATTTAGAGAGTTACAGATGTTCACATTGAAATTATGACTAGTTAGGTCTCTGTGCCCTTGAAAAAGGAAGTGATTAACCATTTAGTTCTGTCTGTGAAGAATCATAAAGGAATATGGTTTTTCACTCTTTCTAAAATCACCTTTATCTACAACTTCATATTTTTCCATTCACTTTGTTGAATTTGATCCAGAAACTGACGGTAGAGGGGCATGGGCAGAAATCAATAATACTGTGTTATTTTAAATAGTATATTGGGACTTTGCATTTCCTGTATTCCATTGTAACTTTTCTTTTCCCCTGTGCTTTGCTTCACAATGGAGGTTTCACACGTTCTCCAAAGTCCCCTCCTTCCGAGTGCTGGTGTGTGGAGGGGACGGCACCGTTGGCTGGGTCCTTGGTGCCCTCGAAGAGATCAGGCACAAGCTGGTGTGCTCAGAGCCTTCAGTTGCCATCTTACCTTTAGGAACAGGTGAGAATCACAGTAAGAACAGAAGCTGAGCAGAGAAGCCCTCTGGAAAGTTTTATCTTTATTTGTCTGACAAGGATCTCAGCTAAGATGCCATGAGATTCAGTTCTGGCTGGTGCTGGGAAGTATATCACAGTATTACCTTTTCAAGAAAATGTCAGTCATGCTTTCAGAAAAACAGCACCAGGAGAGACAAGCAGCAGGAGTGTTGATATGTGTGTAGGTGAGTGGGCAGGAAAATACCCTCCTCCTGACAACCACAGGTGCATCAGCCTTTGCTGTAAGACAGCAAAATCAGTTGCCCCCTGGTGTCTCAACTCCACAATAGGTTTTTCTACCACATTTTGTGGAAACACTCCAGTGTCTGTATGCAGTGGTAAGCACATGTGCAGACACAACACAGCTTAGATTTTTTTTTTTTCTGCTAGTTAGCTCTTCCTTCCAAACAAATGAATTCTGTGACTTGATTGGAGCACCTTAGTGCAGTGTGATTTGTAAAACAAGGCTGATGCACTGATTATGAAACACGATCACGTTTTGATGTTCTTCACTGTTGCCCAGGTAATGACTTGGGGAGGGTCTTGCGCTGGGGAGCTGGCTACAGTGGGGAGGACCCATACTCCATTTTGATTTCTGTGGATGAGGCGGATGATGTTCTTATGGATCGCTGGACTATCCTTTTGGATGCAGAAGAGCCAGCTGAAGGTGCAGAAAATGGCATTGCGGAACCTGAGCCTCCCAAGGTGAGCTGAGCACCATTTAGGTGTGATTCTTAGAACTGTTGCTCTAGTGAAAATCACAAATAGGATGGGTATTAACATCGTTTAATTTTACTGCTCACTTGTCTTTGTGCTTGGGACTTACTGGGCTGTTTCCTAGTGAATACAGCATACGTCTGGACCTAGTGTTTCAGTTCTGGCAGGGCTGGTTGACTGCAGAGCATCTTTTGTAGCTATTTAGCAAAAAGCATCTGATAGAGGATTAATGAAAATATTCACATGGCGATAGCATTCCTATTTGCTTCAGCTGGAAAGAAATTTATTTCTCAAATAAGAAAAAGGCTTTGGAAGAAATGCCAAAACACTTTCCAAAACACTTGTAAAACTGGGGTGTCCACCAAAAAACACTCCCTTCCCCAAGAAGTACTCTCGTATTTTCTTTCACAGTTTAAGAAATTACTAGGAGTTGCTAGCATATACAGGAAGTAAATCCTTCCATCATCTTACTGCTATTGCGTGTCTGTGTATGTGTCATCTGTTATTTGCATTTTTTTTGAGTGAAAGTCACTGTCACTTGGTTCATATGAGCTTGTTTCTGTTTAGGAAAATAAAAATGTTGATTGTAGATGGTGATTTTGGAGCTCTATGTGAATCCTGGTTCAGTCTCTTTTCAGATGAAAGGAAGAAATTGGACAAGAAGCTTGCAAAAAAAAAAAAAAAAGTAGGAAATCATAACAATGGTAGCAATTGTCCAAGATTTTAGTCTGGTCACTGGAAAATCCTAGGCATTATGAGTCAATTGGAGAATTTAAGATGGTCAGGATCCAGCTATTTTTCTCTTGGTGGAGACAGGGGCTTTTTTTCCCATCTGCTTTTTAAAGGTGAAGGATGAGAGAGTAAGGCCGAGGATAAAAGAGTTACAGAATGAACTGGCATGCAAAGAAAGATTTAATGGAAGAAATGGTCAAAATCTGTAGAAACTTGAGGTTGGTATATAGGGAGCTAGTTAAAATGCAGCTGAGTAGGTGAAGTCAAGTTGTCCATTCATCTGGTGTAAGCTGGTCACCTTCCAAAGTAAGTACGAGTGTCTTCCCAATTATGTAATATAAATCCATGGCTGATGCCAAAAATAATAGTGGCATTAGTGTTCAGCAGCTTGTGAAGTTATTGCATAGAATTGCTTTGAGAGGTTGAGTTGGTTTTATTTCTGTATTTGTTTTTATTTCTGCCTTATTATGCTTGTTACTTTTAATTAAAATATTAAATTTTGAAGTTTCTGATACTTTGGAAATAATGACTAAGCATGTCAACAGTTGTCCATGCAGCTTTATTTTTAGTGAAGTGTTTCTGGAAAATGTTTTCCAGAATCTGTCAAGATGCAAGTGACTTGGGAGAATCATCTGCAAAACTTGCTTTTGTTGAAAAACTTTGGAAGGTCTTCATTTTTCATTTACAAATGTAAGCAGGAAATGATACCTTTTTTTTTTCCTTTTGGTCAGATTGTACAGATGAATAATTACTGTGGTCTTGGCATTGATGCAGAGCTGAGCTTGGACTTTCATCATGCTAGAGAAGAAGAACCAGGGAAATTCAATAGCAGGTAATCCTGAGGAAACAAGGTATGAAGGTCAATTCTCTGGTATTGCACTACTTCTAATTTACAGTAGAAATTATAATCTTAAATGCTACAGGTATCCACTAATATTGCTTGTGGCAGAGCTGAGACAAGGAAGAATTAAGCTAGCCGGGACGTCAGAGACACAAAATTCCTGTGTTTTGTTGGTTTGGGTATGGTTTGGGGTTTTTTTTCCTCTACCGAGAGAGCACCAAAGCAGTTTTTGGAAGCCATGTCATTGTTATTCAGTGTTGTTAGTTGCCAATAACTGCTTTGTTGAGTTCAGTGAAATTTTGAGATAGTGGAAATATCTTAAAGCCTTTAGCAAGAGTGGGGGTAGTGCTGCTACATGAGCAATAAGCACTGTTCAGAAGTATTCACAACTTCTACAGTACCTTTTCCAGTTTTGCCTAGTGGTGTTCCAATGCCTGCATGCTGGTATTAAGGATAAAAAACTCTATGTATCTCAATCTACAACCATGTTATTAAACATATGTTGACAGAGACCTTCCTCCTCTCTGGCATGCACATCAACCAGTAATGGGACTTTTTCTTCTTCCCATAATTCCTGAAATTGATGAGCAAAACAAATCATGTCCCTGTAATTAATCAGTAATTCCTTACAGAAACTGGTTTTGTTTGCTTTCCCGTACATTTGTGGTTAAATGCCTTCTAAATTGTCTCTTGGTTGCCAGAGTTACAGCCAGTTACAACTATGCAGTGTTCAAACTGTAACTATTAAAAATATTCCCTGACCAGTTATGAGTGCAATGATGTGTAATCCGACCTATCTTGTAGTGTTCTGCCTATCATTACAGGCATTGCTCATGGTGCTTTTCTTAAAAACTGACTTATACAGTTGATGTAAATATAGGTGGCTCCTGGTACATAAGTTGCTGTTAGCCACTGGTTTGCATTTTTAATATTCTAGACTGAAAGCATCATAGGTAGAAAATCAGGCAATAAGTTTGTGTGTAGCAGTGCCCGTTCTAGTAGGTGAAACTTTTCTAGATGGACTTGTGCGGTTCATATAATGTACAAGTTATGTTCATTCTTTCTTCAAAATATACTACCCCATATTTGCAAAGCTGCAGCATTTCGAAATATGCATCCTCTTCTTATTGCCACTGCATATAAGGGATATACTTTGATTGCTATTGCCCTGTGTGCTTTTCATCCCTGTCATCTTCATCTCAGTTATTTCCCAGTGTGCAGCATCCATAGTGCAGTGGACAATGTCTTGGCATCATTCTTGCAGGGTGACTTGAAGGACTTGTGGGAAAGAAGATAATTAATTTTTTTCCCGAAATCTAAAGGGCTATATACTCCTGAAAAGGAAACATGAAATAATTAATTGATACTGAGGTGTGTTTTTGCGGAAGCCAAAAGCTTGTTCATGCTAACAGTGCTGACACATGATATTTACCTTTGACTGCCTGTGAAAATGACTGCTAAAATAGTTGAATTTATGCTTCCCCATCATAAGCAAGTGCACGCTCTTGTAAGTAATATTAGCTTGTTTTTTTAATTATTTCTTGTAAATTAACTAAAGATAGTATCTACTTAATGCAAGATGCAGCAGCTGCTGGCAGGTGAACTCTTGAGCGCAGAACAGGAAGTTTTAGGCTGTGGCAACAGAAATTGCAGGTAGTCCTTGGAAGAAATACGAGCTTGAGTGCTCATCTGAAGCAAGACCTTAAACTGATAAATGTCCCAAAAGCTGTGTGCTCTCTGGCCTCACTCAGTAGAGTCTCTTTTTATGCTCTGGAATGCTTAACTTTAGCTAACAGCTCAAAGTGCAGTGATAACACCCCTGCAGGAATTCAGCGCTGATCTTGCATTGCAGGGCAGATAAAAATAGTGTATATTGTGACAGTGCTGGTTTGCATTGGTGAATGCCAAACTATATGAGTTTTTTTCACAGTGTAAAATTTAATTACAGGGGATCTTCCTTCATTCATGGAATCACAGAGTGGGTCAGATTGGAAGAGATTACAGTGGTCATCTTATCCCACCTCCCTGCTCAAGCAGGGTTATCCCAGAGCACTTGGCACAGGATTGCATTCCGTATGCTTCTTGAATATCTCCAGTGAGGGAAACTCCACACCCTGTCTGTACAATCTGTTCCAGTGTTCAGTTACCCACACAGTAAAGAAATCGTTCCTCATGTTCAGGTTGAACTTCTGTGCATCAGTTTCTGCCCATTGCCTCTTGTCCTTGCTTGCTGCCTGGCTCCATCCTCTTGACACTGTCCCTTCAGATACTTATAGACATTGATAGGGTTCCCTTTCTTCTCGAGGCTGAACAGGCCCAACTCCCTCAGCCTTTCCTGGTTAAAGAGATTCTCCAGTCCCTTAATAATCTTTGTGGCCCTCCACTGGACCCACTACAGGAGCTTCATGTCTCTCTTGTACTGAGGAGCCCAAAACTGGGCACAGACTGAAGATGTATGTGACCAGGGCTGAGGAGAGGAGTAGGATCACCTCCCTTGACCTTCAGGTGATGCACTTCCTAATACACCCAGGATCCAATTGGCCTCTTGGCCCCCAGGACACATGGACATGGACAGCTTATGGTTCACCAGGACCCCCAGGTTCTTCTCCTCAGAGCTGCCTTCCAGCAGATTGCCCCCAGCCTGTGCTGGTTCATGGGATTATTTCTCCTAGGTGTAGGACTCTCCCTTTGCTCTTTGTTGAATTTCAGATTGTTTCTCTCTGCCCATCTCTCCAGCCTGTCAAGGTCTCTCTGAACGGCTGCAGAGCTCTCTGGGGTATCAACCACTCCTCCCAGCTTTGTGTTATCAGTGAACTTGCTGAGGAGGCATCTGGCTCTTCATCCAAGTCATTCCCAGGGGATCCTGGAGCAGTCTTTAGGATAGCATACTACAGAAGAGATCACATCTTGCTTGTACCATCCAAAATGGCAGGAGATTGCCGTGGCAAGCAGTTTCCTGTTTGCAAATGCAAGGTTTGGGAGAATATTTTGTGCCATTTAATGCAACTTTAGACTTATTTTACAGAGATATACAGCCGTTCTGCAGTTAGGGCACTGTGAAGTATTCTTTCAGTTTCTGAAGGCTTCCTTCTTCATGCAACAAAAATTAATATTTCTTGGGGATATTGGAAGTTTTGTGTTTCCTACTGATATTCCAGTATTTTTCAGTTGTATCCAAATTAGACAAAAGCTGTCTTAGCATAGACACATCTTTCATGGAGCAGAAGTGTATATTAAATGGCGTTACATGAGGTACCTTTAATTTGGTGCTATTTTAAGCTGTTAGGACATAGGACTAATCATTCCCAATGTAATAATTTAAGATGACTGAAAAGTCTGAAAAGTCTCTGTCTGAAGATTTGGCTGTAACCTGCATTGGCTATCTTCACCACTTCAATGTCTACAGTATTTGGACGTAATTCTAGAGAGATTTTGCAGAGTTGAATTCCAATGACACCCATGTACTAGTAGGGTAAAGTAATGGAAATTTATGCTTTTTATTTTAAGGTTGCCCTGAAGGCCATGTATCCAAAGGTTTCCATTATAGAAGAAAATAGCCTGTGTGTTTAACTATCTTTTGTTTATATTATTCTTAAAATATTTTGCCATTTCTATGGATGCCATAAAAATCTTCCTCATCTATTTTATTCTAAAATTAGATATGTTGGAGCTCTGTCACAAGTTGAGATTACTAAGCCTATTTTAAGTTTCTGCATCTAAGTATATTTCAAATTAATTAGGAATGTGTAAAGCAAAGATATTCTTTTTTTTTTGCCATAGATATTGTAGCATTGCTTGAAAAAACAATTTAAAATTGGTCATGATGACCTCTTAAGTAAGTCTTAATCAAAAATGTAATCTTCCAGTCCAGGAGTTTGCATTTCAAAGAGGCATTGTATTCAGGCAATGCTTCAAGAAGGGACAATTTTTCTGTTATAAAATTGCACAATCTGCACATGCCTCAACAGCAGAATCATCCCTTAATTAAAGGTATGTAAAGCAGCAATTCATGGTTTATGCTTTGTTTTTATGCGGTAAAGCTAGAAGAATTTGACATGGGTTTTATTTTAAAAACTCTTTAAATATACCTGCTGGAGGACATTAGTGGTATACATACAGGGAAGAGTGCTATGCTTGGCCTTACGTTTTAGTTGCAAGATCCCTGTCTTGCTCCTAGGTTTCACAACAAGGGAGTTTACGTGAAAGTTGGGCTGCAGAAGATAAGTCACACTAGGAACCTTCACAAGGACATAAAGCTGCAAGTGGACCAGCATGAGGTGGAGTTACCAAGTATAGAAGGACTCATCTTTATTAATATACCCAGGTAAAAAGAAGTGGAAGAATCCCTTGTGGGTGCATGCTGGACTGTGCATGTAGAATTGCTGCTTGGTATTTGAGCATCAAATGCCAAATGGTTAGGTAACAGGTAACAGGATCGATGACAATCGACCTGCACACACTTTCTGACATGCTGGGGACAGGGTACCTAAGCAATTCCTGCAGTGAAGGCCAGATGGATTTCAACTGTTGAACACTGCCCAAGTCCCACAGGCAACTGGTTAATATACATGGAGTGTGTGATGCTACCTGGGTAGCCATGGAAGACCACAGTTCAGATACCTGTGTGTGCTTTCTTGACACCTGCAGGGAGCTAGAGTAACTGTTGTATAATTCCACAGGAGATCTGGCTTCCTTAGATGTAATGTTGATAGAGGCAGGTTTTTTGTTTGCACAAAACGAGTAGGTAATTAGTGCTGCCATAGTATTATTTTTCCAAGTACCATCTTGTCTTAAACAACCTGTATTTCTTTGCATTTCAGTCTGAAAATGTTTTATTCAAATACTCCTTTTTACATGTACACAAATATACATTGCACATGAGAGCTGTGAAGAAAAAAAGATGCCAGTTAAGTGATGAGTAGTTCATGGGGCCAAAACAATCAGCAAGTGATTTGAGTGGGAAGGGTCAGTACTGCACAAAAAGCAGCATGGTTTAAATTGTCAGAAGCATTTCAGAGGACTGAAGCACATGAATATCTGCCTAACTACAGGTGCTTTTGGCCAGGTAAAAGAATGAAATCTTGGTAATTGTTTTAGCTTTAGTTTCTCTTCAGTAACTTCCATGAATATTGTCAAGACCATTAAGAGCTATGTTAAGTTCTTTAATCTTGAAAATTAAGGGTTAGTTTAGCGGTAACCTGTATTTCCCAGGAAACTAAAACTCTACAGAGTTAACTTCTTCCTCTTTACACCTTTTCTTTCCAACTGAAACTATTTACTTTGCTCCTTTTACTACTAAAAGATCTGATATAAATTCTTACAGATTTTAGAAAAAGAGTTCAGGCTTTTACAATGCAGGAAAACTGCTCCCTCCAGCTGGTGGGGGAGCAGAGTGTGTAGCTTTTGAAGCCTGAGAAACCAGCCTTTAGCAGGGCACCAGGGAGCATGCCTGAGGGCAGACCACAGATGGTCACTGGTGTGCTCTCCACACAGCTGGGGCTCTGGGGCCGACCTCTGGGGGTCTGAAAGTGACAACCGCTTTGAGAAGCCACGTATCGATGACGGCCTGCTAGAAGTGGTTGGAGTGACTGGCGTTGTTCACATGGTGAGTTGGCATCCCAGTAAGCACAGAAGAAACATACATTTTGTGGGACAGGCTTATTTATGTGACAAACAGTGCATTGCAAGTGCAATTATGCCTATTTGTTAAGGCTGGGTAAGAAGAAATAATAGGAATTGAGATGTATTATGGAATGCACTAGCTTTCTCATAACAGGTATCACAGTGTCCAAATGGAACAGTTCATGGGATGAAAAGATGTTATTCTAATATTACAAAAACATGCACCCTTCACCTAGTGTATTTGTGAAAAGTCTTGTTGTACCTCATCACAACCACAGTGGAGATTCCATCAAGACCAGTTGCTTTATAATTATCTGCCACAGGCTTTCTAACATATGTCACTGAGAATGCGATACTTGCTGCTCTTGATTTGAATGCTACATCAAGCAGGTGATATGCTGTTCTGCAAAAAATATTATGACTCAACTTATGCAATTCTTTTTTAATTCTTTCATGTATTATGTATTTTTACAATGGTTTGCTATTAGTAACGCAGTCCTGTGAGATGGTAGGTTATTTTTGTCTTATCTTACCACTATATAAAGCAATCTGCTGCTAAAAAAGTATATGAGGTCAGGTAACTAGAGATAACTAATCCATAAAACCACCAAAAATGGAAAGGTGGGTGCTTAAATTTCGTGGAGCTCTATCTTTGTTGTTGGTCAACTTTATTTTGTAATTTAGATCTTCTAAAATACACTAAAGAGTTGTTTTGGTAGAGATTCTTAAATCTTTTGTGAAAGTAGAAGCAGCTTTGTAGTACAAATGTTAACAAACCTGTGCTTTGGATTTGTGATATTAAGGTTTTTACTCCCACATTTGGAGTTGAGTTTGGAAGAACTCTCTCTGATTAATAAACTGCTTTTAGACTTAGGAATTTCACATGTGCCGAAGTCTATGTGTATAGTTAGGTGTTTTTAGAAGTATTTACTGTATTGCGGAGGGGGAAGCAAAAGCAAACAAGACCTTGGTGAGTGTATGCTCCTTGGACAACCTTTGTGTACAGCTTTGCTTTGGGAGTTGTTTTGCCTCTCACCGCCTGCAGGGGAGTTCTCCTTCCTGGTCTAGCTGAAATAATTAATGCTGGGGCAGTAAAGGCACCCTAGTTTTGGATAAGCAGTTTTTTAGCTAAATCTTAAAATGTCAGGTGAGAATAAAATAATATCCACCCAGTTTAATTGCAGCTAGTATTTGTACTTATTGTTAGTTGGAGTAATTGATATCCTGGTTTTTATTCCCTAACAGGGTCAAGTCCAAGGTGGTTTTCGATCAGGAATCCGCATAGCTCAAGGCTCATATTTCCGTGTAACACTCCTAAAGCCAATTCCAGTTCAAGTTGATGGAGAGCCCTGGATTCAGGCCCCTGGCCAGATTATAATTTCTGCTGCAGGACCAAAGGTACTGGGTGTAGGTTTCTCTTAGCAATTTGACTTTGTCCCTGCACTGAATGTTACGTATTATCTTGCTTGTCTGTATTCTCATGCTTAACCCTAAGGGAGCTGCTTAGCACTGTGTGGTAACTGACACAGCAATTTCTAAAGAGGACAGTTTAAGAGCTCTTAAACCTCATCTGACAGTGGCTCAGATGAGGCTCGTGTTTTAAAAAAATAGTCCCTGAGCTTTGGCCTAGTGATCCAATTTTTCCTCTGTATTGAGGTCTGCAGGCAGTGTTGCTTTTCTTGAAGCAGTGCAGTTATAAAGGCCATGGTAGTAATGCAGTGTGCAAGGTAGGAATCAGTCTGCTGGAGAAGGGAAGGTCTGTCAGACAGCAGTAGCAAAGGAAAGAAATTAATAAGAGAGGAGCCAGGCCTGTGAAAAAGACTTGGGTAATCAGTGTCTGTTTTTTCTTGATTATCTCAATGTGTATGTAAAAGACAGCATCAGCTCCCTAAGAATTTAACTTCTCTATTGACTTTGAAATTGTGAAATAAACATTTTGCAGTGGGTGACTGTGGTGCACACCAGTCTGCACATTTGCCTGCTACTTTCGGGATGTCTTTTCAACTTACAGACATATGCTGCTATAGGCAACCTCAAAGAATATGTAGCTGTACTGGGAGGGCTACCAGAACAATTGCCCTTGCTGAGGAGAAGTAAGTGAAAGAGAAGGTCATATCTCAAAGTTTCAGGATATATTAAAACTCTGTTCTTTTTATGAGAAGAAGTGGGAGGGAAAGAGAGAGAGCAAACCTAACTTGTCCTTCAGTGAGAAAATTTTTTTCTTCTTCTTCTACCAGTTTACTGACTAGCTATCTCTATATATGGGTATATATAGATATGTATGTACAGTTGCAGTTCAGCTTTTTTCTTGGTTATTAGTTCATTGCCTTAGATCAGCTAATAGATGACTACAGGTATTTTAATACTCACCATCTTTAAAATTTTTCAATTTTAGGTCCATATGTTGAAAAAATCCAAGCAGAAGCAGAAAAAAACTGGAAGCCTGAAAGAGATGAAAGTGGATAGCACGTCAGTCTCTGAAGGAGGACGCAAAGGGGAGACCTGTGTTCATGCCTATGGTAGATACCACCCTGGTCCAGTAAAACCGAGCGCAGACAAGTCATGAAGAGTGTTGCCTATGAGTGTGCCTTTCATTACATTTTGATAGTACTGGGTTCTTCTTTGTCTTTCAAAGATAGTACCTCATTGTCACAAATAACTATTATGTACCACTTGTCTCATCTGAAATGTTTACTTGGGGTTGCTTTTCTGTAAGCTGTTTCCCAGCCAAACATGGATTCCAAGATGCTGAGATTTCTGCATTTGCCTTCACAAAAAATCCTTCCCTCCTCCCAGTTCATTCTTAAAGAAAATCATTCCATAGATATTTTTTATTTGTTCTATAACTGAAAATGTGTTCCTTTAAATTAACGCTCACTATAACATCCTAACTAGAAAAAAGGCAAAAACATGAGCCGCTGAGAGCTCCTTAGATCAGTCCAAATAGCACAGCTGAAACAGTACAAGTGTAAAGAGAAAAAGACAAAACACAGGAGAGATTATTTCTGTAAAAGGATCCCATGCACTGGGAAGAGAGAAAGTGCTAGAACAGTTGGGTCAAAATATTTCAGAGCATTTACTTCAACAGTATTTAGGCAGCATGAATGAAGGGGAAACAGCCTGTAAAGCAATTTTTCAACTGTAGTTTGGTTTCTCATTATTCAGCCAAAGCCAGTTTTAAAAGGCATTTGAATTCCATCAGCTACAGCTCTCAAAATAAAAAAGGAACAAGAATACCCAAGGCAGTAGTATGTTATACCAATTCTTTTTTATCACTGAAACCATTATTTTTGACACCAGACTCTTTTGTCTTGACTTTACTTGTGTTGTTTCATTTTCATGAATTTGGACTGATATATAACAGCAAGCTCAAGAATCATCATTAATTAGGTTAAAAGAAGTACCACTTAGTGTTCAATTATGTAAGTTAGCACAGTCATCTGTTAGAGCTGAACTGATGTACAGCATAGCTTTACTGAGGAGCCTTAGCATCTAGGCTTCAAATAACTGGGAATGTAAGAGTCGTCATGAAAATTCACTTACCTCGTTAATCTCAAGTCTTTGTGGGTGTTACTAAGTGTGGGCCCAGGGACACAGTGACTGTCTTTTCTCACTTGGATGAGCCTCTTCAGAGGCTGTTTCTCCATTAGTTTCTGTGAGGCCAAGACCACCTCTCTGTGTTTACCCATCTGCTGAAGCTGTGGCGATCCAGTACTTTTACAGCTTTGTGCTGGAGACTGGTGCTGGAGCAGCCATGCTGGTCCTGCCATACACCATCCAGATCTGCTATCCATGGCTATAGTCATGTTGTTCTTTACTCATATCTCTGCTGTCTCATCTCACCACGGCTCCCCAGGAACTGAACCTTTCACTTTTGGGTCAACATCATACAAAAAGGGCTCTGTGAGCCACTTGTGGGTGGGGGGTGGGGCCTGCAAGACTTTACCACTTCTATGCATCTACTGCTTGGAGCTGCTTAAGCCATGTTGGCTAGAGCCCACTTAGCCATATGGTGGATTTACTTGTCCTCTGTTGCACAGTAATAACTATTTCAGCTGTGGGTGGCATGAATTCATCACTTGAGTGTTAGCCTTAGGAGCATTCCTCTTGCCAGTGTGTCTAGAAAAACATCTCTGGCTGCTTCAGGGGACTTAAGTGTAACTTGGAAATATGCAAAAGCTGTTTTGTGATGGAACCAGTTACATGCTGAGGCAGTTCTTCCTGGGTCTTGTTGATGAGTCTGTACTCCTAGCACTGTGACAGCTTCAGCAACAGCTGACCATTACATGTGCTTTCTACTTTCTAGTCGTGGTGAACAAGGGTGTGAATGTCATCTATAGCAACAGAATGATGCAGCTAAAGCTATAAAGAGAGACAAAACAGCTATGGAAAAATGGCAGATGCCTGAGGCTTCTCCTTTTAATCTAGTGATTCCTTCTCAGTTTTCTGGTAGAGACGCAGTTGGAGAAATGACTTCTGTTTTCAGTGAAACCTTTTCTTAATTGTTTAAATTATTAATTTAAATTTGGGGATGTTCTTCATGTCCCACAATGTGGACTACAACTTCATTCAACATGAAAACTGGACTCATGCTATGAAGGAAATAGTTTGGATACTACAGAGCTAAAAGCCTTCTCTTCCTGATCATCAAAGACAGGTGTTGCAGTTCTTTAGGGAATGGTATCACCCTGCAGCAGACCCCCACAGATAGGAATGTTAGAATGACCCTTAAACCCTAGAGGGATTCTATTGGCCAGAGGCCAGATGGCCCCAACCCCCCAGAACCTAGATAAAAACCCACTCCGCCATTGTTCCGTCTCTTTTTCCTCCTTCTCCCCAGAAAATAAACACATGGAAACTGAGCCTCTCTCTCCTGGCTTCTGAAGCTCTGCTCCTCGGCCGTCCCCCAAGACTGAGCTAGCATAACAGTTCAGGGGGGCAGTCAGAGGGGATTGCATCAGACAGGGGTGTATTCTTTAGAACCTGGGCATGAGGGGTCAGCTGGACCTCTTCTGGCATCCTGGTACCAGCATTACAAGTGGGGAGGATCAAATATTGTATTTCAGGATGTGCACTCTCGAAATGAAGCTCACAAATTAGAGGGGAAATCTGGAACAGGGTGCTCCTTCATAATTGTCCAGAAAGAGAGAGAAACTGCTTTGTACCATTGGGACAGCAGAAAGAATGCATGGTCTACTTTCCAGTTACTGACTCAGGAATGGAAGCTGGGCTTTTTGTTACAGAAAACATGCATAAATTTTAAGATTTCTGGTACTGACTGTCTTCTGCAGCCCAAATAAATAAGGCTGTCTTACTATTTTTCTAGGCATATATAATCCTGCATCATGTAGCTTACAGTGTTTCAGCTTCTCGGCTTGTGAAGGACCTGTTTGTCTCTCCTTTTGTTCTGTATCTGTTGTCTGAAATAACATGAAACTCACAGGTCACAATATTTTAATCAGAGGACCCCTTGCTGTGGCTTATTCTTTGTGGAGATTTCCCATCCCTGGAACTCTGTAAAAGCCTGTTTTGGGATAGCATCGTGGTAGCAAAGTGACTCTGAAGTATGAGTGTAATCTCTTCCCAGCTTCCAGAGGGCGTCCTGGTGGAGGGCAAGAAGGCTTTGAGTTTTGTTCCCTTTTCTTTTTTTCCCAGAAACCAACTTCCATGTATTTGACCAGATGATTGCCACACTGGAATGAAAACATAGCTTAAGAAAAACACTTAATATATAAGGCCTCTGTGCATCAAAAGATGATGCTTAATGTGTTTTGATGACAAAACAGATTCAATTGAGATAGGAAACCCCCTGTAAAGCTTTTAAATGGAGAAACCCACTCAATTAACCCCTCTATTAAGATGTTCTAGTTTCAGATTCTGTGAAGGCCATTATATCAAGAATATATGTTTATGTGTGTATATTTTTTTCTCACATTTTCATTGAATATGGTGTCTGAGAAGGCCTGAGTATTTTCTTCCATGGTACGCAAGGCCAGTATGAAGGGAGGGGATAATTCTTTGCAGTTAATATGAAACATTTAGACTTAGCCTTTCCACTGAACATAAAAATGCAGTATAATTTATGTGACAGTGGGCAGATAGATGATTCTCCATACTGACTATTTGAGTAGTATCGTGTGAGAGCCTAGTGGTCACATGGCCAAGTACTTCAAATAATGCAGCAACAAAAGTGCTGGGAAAGAGGCTCAGTTCTGTCAAGACAAGTGTTAAGTTACATCAGGGACACAGGACCAGGAGCTGTAACTGTGGACAGTGAAGAGATGCAGGCTCTTTGCTATCGTGAGCACACTCCTTCATCTTCTCTCCACTGCTTTTTTACCTTGCCTATAAACCATGGCAAGGTAACCATGGCAGGCACAAACAGCACAACTAGCATCTCTCCTGCTGAAGTACACTCTCCTGACCTTTTACTAGTGTCCTACTTAGGCATTGCCAGAATTGGGAAGAGAAATGTCCTGAAATTCTGGTTCCTTTCAAATACCACAGTGCTGCAGATTAGTGCAGGCGGTCAGTTGGTTAAAATCTATTTTCATGGATAAATGCATTACCTCTGCCTTGAATTAGTAGAACCAAAATTCAAAAGCTCATCCCTGAGATACGGGTGCTACTTCAGAAAATTTGCTGCTTTTTTTCCCCCATGGCTTTTACCCTTGATTTGTACAGTTTAAATTGCTGGCGTTTTCACTGCATTGAGTTTTAGATGAAAGGGTTATTTTGCCAAAAACCTTTTGTTTATATATGTGTGCATACATGTATGTACATACATGTGCACACACCCTTTAAGAAAATGCCTTATTATATTTCCTTCCACAGTGCCTAATTACAGCTTTTGCCCTATTACAGCATTCTGATAGCACTCACTTCTGGATCTTTCTTTCACCAATTTTGGACATGAGGCAGGACTTGTACTTTCCAACAAGACATGATGGCAATATAGTGAAAGCACAACTGTGTTTAGAGTACAGTTTCTGCATGTATGCATATTGAGCCTTGCTTGCTGTTTCTAGATTTTAGTTTAGTATCTGTGTGTCTAAAACCAGTGGCAGTGGCTATTGTAGCATTTTAAAAACTAGGAAGAAGCTGTCACTGCAAGACTTACCTAAGGAACAAAACTAAATGAACTGTTACAGACAATTGTTATTAATCTTCACAGTTACCCTCTTACAAATATTGTATTGATTTCATGTCTTTAGAGCAAATAGTGTACTTGATCTGAATGTCAGCTGTTTCAAATTGCTCAGCATTTATGCATGCATGGGATTCTGTAGCAGTCTGTTGGCATATAAACGTCATTATCAAATGAAACCTCTTTTTGTGGGAAGAAGGTAAGAGGAGCTATTGCGACACTTAGAAGGGGCTTACGTTGAAGACACAACAGATTTGGTTGCATATGTATTTAATAATGTACCAGCTGTAGGTATGCTCTGTCTTGCATAGTCTCCAGTCCATATTCCAGCATCAGCACTGGGGGCTCATTGGAGTTGTGTACTGGCAGTAGATACTTTTTCAGTCTGCACCCCATAAGTCTTCCTTACCACCTTCAAATTGACTGTACATCTTCCTCTTTCTGCCAGGCTGCCCTCCTGCCCTTTGGGCCTAGTTCTGTACCAAAACTGGTAATGAAGGTATGAGCATGTGCTGGTGAATGTGTGTGGAGAGTGGCAGAATGGAGTTCCTGCTCTGAATGCTGCTCTGTGACTTTGGCTTAGACTATTCTTTAATTTCTACTTCAGCTTCTACTTTAGCCATCTAACAGCTGTGCAGCAAAAATATGGCAACTACTGAATTACCTTGGATTCACTGGTGACAACGTTGCCTCATTTTCAGGCTTCGATCTTGTATGCGTCAGAATATGTATAACTTCATTATGCTTTTCGCACTTAACAGAAAATACAGGTTAGATAGGCTTAGGGTGTGGCAAAATTGCAATGTTTGTACTTTTTTTTGTAAATATGGGGATGATTCTACAGACACAAAGATGCACTTTCAGATAACAATGGGAACAAGTTTGTGGAATACAATTGTTTAGGAGTTTCTCTGGCTGCAGTGTTCCTGATCCCCATCCATGTCTAACACTGTGTTCTCCTTGAAAGCCTGCTTGGGGATAGAGATGGCTTCTCACATTGCAGAATGTATTTATAGCTGACTGACTGAACGTTTGTGTATGTTTGTGAGCAAATTTGCTGCTATTCTAAGTTTTAGGTTTTACTAGACTGTTTCTATAATGCATAAAATAATATTCAAGTTTTATTTATAATGTCAACATTTACTGATTTGACACTTAGTTTCAGGAGACATCCAGCCCAAAGCCTTCATTCCTTTTTGGAATGGTTTGGAATGGCTATTTAATGGTTTTGTTTTGTTGTGGTTTCTTTTTTAGCAGTGTAGGCATTGTATGTGTGGAGTGCAGTGAAATGAATGCAAATTACTAACCTTAACCTGCAGTTAGAGTGGCAGTTTCAATGTTTACAGGACAGAGACTATTGATTGTAAACCCATACATGTCCACTGAATCGGTGCACTCTTTGTGTGTTTTGGAAGCACTGTTTCTGCTTGCCGTGGTAATTAATGGAATAGTTGCCTTCCGGTTTTAGGGTCCTGGTTATGTTGCTTTGGAGAGATTTCAGTGTGGGTTATGGCTTCTCTGCCATGGACTCACAGGACAAAATTTGTACTGATACAAGTGTGTTATATTGAAAATGTTTTCTGAAAGAATGACTTTATTTTTTGTGAAGATAATTGATGAGAAGGTTTTATAGCAGATCAATGCTGAAAAAGAGGAAGTCTTGAAATAAACATTTGTAGATATTAAAGATCTATCCCAAAGCAAAGTATTTTTTAATAAGGCAGTGTTGCTGGTTGTAGCTCAGAGCTCCCTCTGAGCTCTCCTGGCAGCATACCCATTTAGCATGTCACTCTGCACTGGTCAAGTGTGTTTTTTAGGGGACAACCTGATTTCATAAGATATGGTTTCATTTATATTGTGCATATCCCCTATTACACCTCTGGCAGCAACTCCCCATATAAACATCAGCCATACAAGGCAGAACTTCTCCCCCTACAGATCACTGCAGGTTGAAGAGCAGAGAGCTTGCCCTTGTACTTGACTGCAGAAAGGTTGTAAGTCTGGTGACTGTCTGGCACTTACAGTCCCGTCTCTCACCATCACTGTGTGCCACAAAAGCTCTTTTGCTTTCTGAAGGCAGGGAGACACAAATCAAGAATGCCCAAGTCAAATTGCTAATACCTTGTCTCACCTTGGCATCTATTTCTTAGTGCTGCTTATCTTGCCAAATTGGGTAGCAAGAGGTGCTTGAAGTATTACTGAGTATTTATTGTGTAATTTTGGGTGCTTATAAAGCCTTCACTGCTATTTTAAAGCAAAATTTGGGGATCTGTAGCATAGCAATAGCTGTATAACTCCAGCATTCCAACATGCCCAAAGCAAGTTATCTCTGTGATAGTTTAGTTAGCAATGGTGTAGCTAGCAGCAATCAATATTTGAAGCTACAAGTTCTGAATATTGGAAGACAACATCTGTGCTTTGAATGCAAAGCATTAGAGTTTGTAATTCACTGTAGATTTCAGTGTCTTTCCTAATTAAAAATGACTGATGACATCTTAATTCTTCTCAAACTATAACTTAACTATTGCTTAAATAACTGTTTTTCACCTCTAGTTATTAAAATAATCCAATTTACACGGTTGTATGAATGCTGTTTTATTATCAAGATACTCTTAAGGTGTCTCATAGCATTTCTTGTGAATGTTCTAATACATCAGTAATAAATAATCCTGACCCAATAAACTAATGTAAGCTGACAAGTTATTGTCTAGTGCTTATTCTTTGTGCATCTGCCTAATTCTGAGGAAAAAAAAAAAAAAAAGCAGCCTAAGTATAAGCATTAAAGTTGTTGAAAACAGTTTCCACACTGTGTCTCAAACCAGTAATGTGTTATCACACATTTACTTGTGGATTGGTCTCAAAAACAAGCTTTTAATGATGTAACTTGTTTCTCAATGTCTGCCTTGCAAATGAGACATGTCACTATATTGTGGTAACTTGCCTACAAAAAACATACCTAGTGTACTAATAGTTTTTTTTAAAACTAATTTATAAAATGGACTTTTCTCTTATATTTAAACATCTGTTCATCCTTGGGTTCTGTTCTTAGAACAATTCTGTGTATATTTTGCAATACGTGTTTTGTGTTTGACTGTACATTTTGCACCAATATGAAATATTGTATTCTAAGTATTATTTACAAGTTCCAGAGATCTGTAACTAGAATTTGCTGTGAACAAATACAACATCTCTTCTACCCTGGATGCTTGTGGAGTAGTTATGCTTTAAAAATAGCGGAATACACTTCTGCAGAAACAAACATACTTTATCTCAGCTGGCACTGCTTTTATAGGAATTCTGTAGCCTTGCTGTTTGAGGTTGGGTTGTGCCCTGTGAAAGGGTGGCAGTGCTCTAACAGTGTGATTTCAAATGTTTTAATTTGTGAGATGACATTCTAAGTTTGATCCCTGCAACATTCAAGCACTTCTAGAATCCTTATTTCTGTGGTTAGCACTGTAATTGATAAAGTCTTTCTGTGATAGCACCACAGTTTACTTTAATTAGTACACAAACTTACTTTAATGATGATCTGGATTTCCCAAGGTATTTTTGTACAATTCCTTGCCCTGTTTGCCCTTCTATAGAAACACATGACCTGTTTTTCAGGTTGTGGATAACAGGCCCACACATAGCCTTCTGCTTGGCTCAGGTGAGCAGTGGTGGACCTGGCCTGCACAACTTAAGAGCCAGACCTCATGGACCTTGGCTTGGAGGGACTCAGCTGGGACAAGTGGAAGGGCTGTCCAGTGAGCTAGGCCCAGGTGGAAACTCTGCCCCACTGTGGGTGGACAGCTCACCCCTCCTTGGAAGTTAAGGCCTGCCTTTCATGGCTGGGGGCGGGTGGGGGTCACTCAGCTGGACACCTCCACTTGGGGGTACCTGCTGCAGTAACTTTGTCTCTGTCAATGGGCGATTGGATGTCCCTGCTCTGTTCAACAATTGACTGGCGAACTGAAGAGGCCTTGGTTATGTCTCAAAACCTCTGGAAAAACCTTACTGTTCTTTGCTGGACTTCAAATCAACAAGCTCTGATGCAGCTACAATTACATTTAAATCCATATATGGAAAAACTCGGTTTGGGGCTACAGTTCTGGGAAAAGAGAGGAAGCAAACAAGACACTGACTTTCATTCAGAGAAAAGAAAAAAAAAAAAAAACAAACCACAAAACATCCAAACCTGAAATTAATTTTACCCCTGCCCTCTGGGCTGAGAGAACAGCAAGAGGAATAGACAACTGCCAGCAGTCCCTCCCTGCCCACACAGGGTTATGCCTTGCAATCTGGCTATACCACTTTCTCATCAAGGGGAACTGGTGTATGAGAATGGGAAAGATGGGTTGGACAATGTTAAATCCCAGTTTAACTTCAGTGTGGACTTAGCTACCAGTTAGACAATACTCTTTGAAGCACAGCTAAAAAAAACAAAAAACAAAACAAAAAACCCCCACATTTTAGGTAAATAATGAAGTCACATGGAAATTAAATTTAAGGACTAATGGAATCATTTTGCACATCAAATTGATAATCAGATGACAGCTTTGGGCCCTAAACCAGATCCTTTCTTGTTGTGAACCTGTGATCAGTAGCACCTGTGGTCCCTCCTGCTGGGGCTGAATAACAAAATGCTGGAACACGCAGTGGTGGTGGCGTCAGCATCTTGAAAATAAATCCATGTAGACAGAGCAGTGCCTGTGCAGGTGCCCACCTACAGGCAAGCAGCCTTGACATGAGTGTTATAAATGAAAAATGATCCAGCCAAATTTAAAAAATAAAAAGAATTTATTTTAGCAATAGAGATCTAACTTAGCCAGCCACACGGAAAAGGACAGTGCCGAGCCTGGGATCGGCGCTGGGTGCAAGACACAGAGATCAGCCTCAGCAGAGGTTTCACTCTATGCCCCCACACTACCATCCTGGTACAAGCGATTTTTATAGGGAAAATTTTGCCTGAGGCCAGGATTTCGGCATTCAGTCCTTTGTTTCATTCAAAATCCCATAAGTTGATGAGATTTCCTTCTCGGTGACAAGGCAGAACAATTTTAAGTCCGGTGACAAGGCAGAACAATTCTAAGTCCGGTGTCGTGGAAACTCTTGATGACATTTACGGGAACAGAGTATTCACATGTATCGGCCCGGGGGGATGTTCCTGATGTCCATCTCGGGTTGTTCACAGGATGATCAGTGCCTGGGTGTCTCCATATCGCCTTGGATAAGGCCCATCTCCTGGCGAGCCACATCCCCTTGCTTGTAAATCAGGTTTCAACACACACCTAATTTTGCCTGAGAAGGGGGGGGGGCTTCTAATGCCAAAGGGTACATTCTAACAACTATTTAATATTATATATATATATCATGCAAAAAAATGGCACGAATTATACCTGTTACATATAACATGAGTAATAGAAATGGGTCAAACCTTGTCTCCTCATCAACTAATATGGCTCAGCATTCACTCCAGAATGAATCTCTGTCCCTCACAATTTTCCCAGAATTCTCTTGTAGCTGGCACCAAACTATATTGGTCTACCCAGGACCTGGCTTTCAGCTTCTGGAAACCAAGAAATTCAGCCTAAAAGTCTACTAGGGAATCACGGAAAGAGGGAGGGATTGGAAAACCAAGAGCAACACAATGGTTATAGACAGGTTAGAGAGGTAGAACAGCCAGCACAGATGAGGCACAGAGTCTGCAGAAACAAGTGCTCTGACCAGAAGCCTGGTGACAGTGCAGGGCCCTTGTAATTGGGGGCAGAGACGGGGGCAGGGAAGGCATCAGAAAACGCACATAGTGAGATTGCACACAGACAACACCTCACTCCACACCAGAAAATGAGGAAGAGGAAAGCTCGGTCACTTTCAGGGCTTCCTTGTGCTGTTAATCAGTGATCGTTTACCACAATTAGCCACTCTAACAGGCAAGCACTGGGACCTCTGCTGGACCAGTGCCCTCGAGTCTGTGCCAGATAACTATGAGACTGCTGTCAGTCCAGGATTTCTGGGGATCTTGCTCACAATTCCACTCACTTGCACACTGTTTTGAGGTCAGTACCTCCTGGCTCAAAGAAGCTTTCTCTTCTGCAATTTCCAAAGCACAAGCAGCTCAGAAGGCACAAAACATTCCCAGCAGCAAGGACATGTCGATCTTGCCAACCCTTCTTCAAACTGCTTAAGTGGAAACAAATTAATCCAGTCATATGGCCACTACACAGCCTTGCATTGAACGTCCTGCTCCCATATTTTTCTGGCACACAGGAATGGCTTGGTGTCCTCTGATGCAGCAGCCTCCCCAGCAAAACATGGAGTAGTGCTGATAGCAAGTCTTCTATGACTGACTCTCAATATCATAAGGCACAGTCCCCACAGGCAACCCGCAACATCTCCAGTCCAGAAAAAACTCGGGGTAGCTGAGATCGCCATCTGACAGTCTCAGAATGTCTTCAACAAAGGTGCGGAAATGATACTCATCTAGGACATGCCAGAATTGAAGGCACTCCATCAGAACTATTAAAGGAAAGCAGACTGCTTCAGTTGACTGGGTGGCACATTTTTCTTTTGCACTCTCCAACTTCAGCTTCCCAGTCTTTGGCCCCTGCCAGCACCTCCTCTTCCTAACTCCTCATCAGCCATTCCAGCCACAGGACCTGTCGTCACTCTTGTATAACTGTTGTCTACACTGGCTTGTCAAATTTGTTTTCCTCTAGAAACATTTAACACCTTTTTTTAAGGCTTCTTTGGGTTACAAGTGAATATTTTGAGGATTTTTTTCCAGTCTTCTAAAGTTTGTAACTGTGGTGTGTCAGCAGTTCTGGTCATAAACTTTAACCTGCATTCTGCTAAAACCGGTCCAAGATCTCAGTTTTATCTGCCTGTTAGAGGGAGCTGCTTGAGTTTCTGTTGATTATAAATATCCTTCTAGGTGTGTGACAAGTTTTATGAGTCTTGGCACAAAAATGAAGCAGTGTCAAGAAAGTACCATGCTACTAAAACAGGGACTTTAGTTCTGGCAATTCCTTTTTAACACAAATGCAGACATTTGCTGCTGGGCACGGACCACTTCATGATTCTCCTAGCCAGTTAACTCACTGTTAAACTGGAGGTTGCTGCCCTCTTGCTTTCTGACTGAGGATAGCAGAACACGCCCCGACTTTGGAAAGGCTTTCAGGAACTGCTCGGACACTGGATGTGCTATTGCTGTGGTTTAAAAATTATTTTAAGAGAAACAGTGTGCTGTAGTTATGCAAAGATGTTTATGCTTTAACTATTTAGTCCATGGATTTTAAAAGATTTTTAAAATTTTGTTCCATCTTTCTTTAAGTAATCCTCCTCTAAAATTATAATCAGTTTGGGGAAGAAAACAAATGATGCAGCATTGAGGGCATAGGTTTCTAAGACTGCTCTCCCAGTGTTGCTAAGGACTGTGTTGCCAGCAGGTCTTGCTGGGTCTTGCTGGGCAGTGAGGTGGTCCAGCCCATGAAGCAGCAGGCAGCACTGCTGGGAGGAGCAGCAGAAAGGTGTGGGGTGCTGCTCTGCAGGTGCTACTGCCCCCCGGAAGGGGGCACGTGCTGGGGAAGCATTGGCAAGCTGTGCCCTGGGAGTGGCCCACCACAGGAAGGGCACAAGGGACCCAGGCGCCTGTGGGGGGAAAGTTGTCAGGAGTTTAGCTCTCTGAAATTTGCCAGCAAAGGGACACAGAGCAGCCCAAAGCATGGCCCGGCAGCCAGCCTCAGTGGCTTGGCTTGAGCTGAGCTGGGGTGGGCTGGTTTCTACTGGGATGGAGTGGATTTTTTCACAGTGGCTGGAAAGGAGCTGTGTTTTGGGTTTGTGCTGCACAAAGGGTTGATAATACAGAGATGATTTAGTTATTCTTGAGCAGGGCTTACACAGAGTCACAGCCTTTTCTGCTTTTTGTACTACCACACTGGGGAGAAAGTTGGAGGTACATGGGAGGTTGAACTGGCCAAAGGGATATTCCAGACCATTTGACATCATGCTCATTATTTAAATCTGGGTGCAAGAAGGAGGAAGAAAGAGACGTTTGGAGTGATGGCATTTGTGTCCCCAAGTCACCATGAGGTGGGAGAGGGTACCTGGAGATGACTGAAGAGCTGCCTGCCCATGGGAAGTGGTGAATTAATTCTTTGGGGGTTTTTTGCTTATGTGGTTTTTAAATTTGGTTTTGTTTTCTATATTATACTTTCTATATATATTATATATAATATATATTATATCTATATATATTATATCTATATATATTATATAGATATAGATATAGATATAGATATATAATATCTATATAGATATTATATATCTATATCTCAAACCAAGAGTCTTCTAGGTTTTGCTCTTCAGGTTCTCTCCCCAGTCCCACTGGTGGGGCAGTGAGTGAGTGGCTGTGTGTGGTGCTTGGTGGCCAGATGGGGTTAAACCAAGACATGGGGAAACAATGTTTCACACAGCCACGGGGGAGCCATGACATTTGACAGCATGGGGGCCAAGCCACAGCATTCAGCAGTGTAGAACAAAGCCAAACACTGCTCCAGGGCCAGCTCCAGGGGTGCTGATAGTTGGGCAGCCTTGATGGCAAAGTCCTGCCTCCTCTCAGGAAACAGTGTGACAACTGTCCTGTCAACTAAGAGCCTGAAATTCATGGCCCAGCATGGCTAAAGGCCAGGCCCCACAATACTCTGCATGGTGGCATGGTGGTGCACTGTAATGGCACAACCCCAGACAGACACCAGGTGTCTTGTCTTCGATGCAGGTGGAGAGCAAAGCCCTAGAGAGCCCAAGGGCCAGGCCCTGCATGTATGAGCACAGCAAATTTTGAGGGGCAGAGTCTGTATGGACTGAAGACTAGGTCCCAGACTGGATGGCTTAAGGGGGACCTGACATGGAAGGAACTGTGGTAGTGTGATGTTTGCCTTTAATTGACTAATTCATTATTGTATTTTTCTAGGTTGGAAATGGTTTGTTCCATGTACCCCATTTTGTCTGTAGGAATGGTTTCACCTTATGTTCTGTGCACCCCTTTTTTCCTATCATCCTTATACCCTCCCCTATTTCCAGACCCTTCTCTGTCTATACTCCAAACCCTGCCCCTGCAGCTTGTCTACCATTGTTTGCCATGCTTTTTTATCTAGAAGCTTCGATGTCAATTATGTTATTCTGCTTATCCCATTGGTATTTTATGTACACTCTCCTCCCATCTCCTACCCTATTGGTTGGATGAGAATTAAGTCCCTCCTCATGCTCCACCCTACTCACTAGCTATTGGTTGTAAGACTGGCTCCATCCCAGAGTCAGCTCCCCTTTATAAGCTTGTGTTATCTCTTACTCCTGTGCTCTTCTGCTCCTGCTCCTGCTCCTTTCTTGTTTGTTCCAGTGTACCACCTGTTTTCACTGTCTTTGGGGAAGAAATAAACAGCAGCTTGGAAACTACAGATAGAGAGCCCCTCTCTTTCTTGTTCACCTCTCCAACTCAACGAGGACCTTTCTGGGTGCCTGTTCGGCCAGGGCCAGTGAAAGGAGAGGTCCCTGCCAGTGGCGAAACCACCACCCGCAGCCAAGCCCAAGGACTAGAGGCGGGGAACAGCCACATGGTGGCCGAGGTGATGGGTCAGGGTTAGCTGGCAATACCAGCATCACCTGTCCACCCAAGATCAGGGGTGCAGCATCAAGGAACTGCAGAACAAATCTGTCGTGCACAGCTGGATGGCTTAGTCCTTCTGTCCACTGTACAATAGTATCTTCAACAAAACAGAGCACAGAGCTGGCGACAGGTTTCTCCACTGCAGCTCCGCCCTGCTTGCTCAGGACCACAAAACGGGTTATCTCAGTTCACTCTCATGACATTCCAAGCTGTGGTGCATACAGAGAGACCCATCTCGAGTCTCCCTGCTCCTGTTGGGGCACTGGTCTCACTCCCTCACCTGCTGCACTCAGCACATCTTTCTTCCCCAGCCCCTACCTCCAGGTTTCCACTCTTCACACAGCTGCTACCAGTTGTTGCCAGTTCCTCTGGCTTCCTCCCTATTCCTGACACCTATCTCCTCATGCCCACCTTGGCTTCACAACCTCTGGATCTACTGCCATCACCACCCACCTCCCAGCTGCTCCAAGTTGCTGTCTGGACAAGTCCAAACAGCTGCTGCTACAGCCACAGTCCACACACAAGGAGTGTCTCCTACCCCTGGAAGAGCCCTAGCCCCGAGCAAAGAGCCAGCAGATCCACACTGCAGCCCCAAGGCTGCCTCTTCCTCCTGGGGCACCTGCGCACTGTGTCAGCACCATCTGGGGAACTGTCCAAAAAGCACACCCAGGAAAGCACAGCCACAGCAAAGGGCCCTTTCGGGAGAAGCAGCAGGAAGTTTATGGGCTGTCAACAGAACACTGTGCTCTCAGGCACAAAATCTGGGGATGGCTGCTGCTCCCATGAGTGCTCCAAGGACATCTTCCTCTCCCCCTCTAGCACCCAGACCCCAAGGCACATGAGATTCATGCAGGGGAGTGTGACAGGACGTGCCTGCTTTCTGTGGATCTTCCAGAAAGAGCAGGCACTGCAGCAGGATTAAGCTGTTGTGCTGCTCTGGGCCACTTCACAGCTACGCCACTGTGGAAGTGGCACACCACTGCTGTTTCCATTCAGTGCCAGGCTAACTTCCAACCCAGCCCGGGCTGGAGTCCTCCCCCTGCAGAGGATTACCACCACAATCAGAGCTCCGGTGGACTTAGCACAGCCACAATGAGCAACAGCAAACACTTTCTCGCAACCGTCAGCTGACAGCCCAGGGCAGCCGAAAACAACACAGAAAGAAATGATGGGGCAGCAGCTGACTAAGCCACCCGGATTAGAGAGGCTCAAATGGGGCTGAAAAGCAGCATGTACTGCCAACCCAGCAGAACTGCAGCTCCAGCTCTCATCTCAGTTCACCCAAACACGGTCAGCTGGCCCCTGGCTCCGAGCACACTGAGAAGGGGCACAAACACTGACGCTGCAACACAGAATTCAGGCAAGAGGGAAAGGGCAGCCACCTGCAGAAAACCACCACCCTCAACACACACATCACCTGTCAGAGTAGCTATGACAGTATCCAAAAAGATAAAGGGTCTATCCTGGGGTACAGACCCACAGACCAGTTGTGGGTCTCTGTGCTACAGCACTGTGGCTTGCACCCAGGTATTCACAAACCACAATCTCCACCACCATATTGCAGCACTTAAAGAGACCCATCTCTCCATACAGTCCCAGAATAGCCATGCACCTGGAAGATCTCACAAGAGGTTACATCTCAGGTAACCCACAGGTGAAAGACACAGCCTTTACTGTGCAGAACTGCACACTTGATGATACTCTGCAAAATTCAGCTCTACCTATAAGGTGGTGGCACAGCCTGAAAAGCAGCCGTCCATGAGCAGCACTGCTACCTTGCTAGCTATGGCCCCCAAGGAACATCAGAGTTGGCCATTTTGCACAGGAGCAGGGCAAGAGAAACTCAGGGATTTCACCACTGGAATTTCTCTAAATTTCAGCACCTCTGAAATTTAGTAAACAGCAGCTCCAAAAAGGATCTTTTCTCACAATCAAGACAGGGCAATTAAAGCAGTAAAAGAACAAAAGCAAGAGATTGCCAAGCAGCAACAGCTTCTTCCAGGGATCTTCTCAAGTGTCCCAGGGTGACCCACACAGCCTAGGAAAACCTAGGCAATGGATGATGACACTAGAAACCAGGCAACCCCTCCAGCAGTGCCCTCCAGCTCATCCTTCCCCCTCCTCTTCCTCCTCCTCTGCTGCACACCCAGCACCTTTGCTGGGCTGGCTCAACACAGAGCCACTACAGGAAGGGTCTCTCCTTCTGAGGGAGAGCTCTCCTACTCCAGGGGCTCCTGCTTACAAATCAGATAGTGTGCCTGCTGCACAGTCAGCACTGATAAAAACAGCAATCCAGCAGTGTCAGAGCTTGAACAGGCAGTTTTGTGTGTGATTTAACTCAATCAGGCACACAGCACATATGCAATATGACCGTATGGTGGCAAAAAATCCCTTCTTCTTCCTCCATGTTCCAAAGGGGTACTCAACACATCCAGAAGCAGTCCCAACTGTGATCAGCCAATGCCAATGCACATCTACACTCACCAGCCCTGTTCATTATGTTGCCAGGGCAGAGTCCTTTAGTATGTGTTTCCATGGATGGGTTGGAATAGACCTTGAGAAATCTGAGACTATCATTTGCCTGAAAATCACCTCAGAAGATGGACAGGAAGAGGATGGGCATGGGAACATGAAGCTCAACCTCCAACAAAAGAATGTGGCTTGGTGTGACTTTGCCCTGTGTAGACCACAGTAGTCTGCCATGCAGCCCTTTTGCCTTGCTCAGCAGTTCTGCATCTATCCAACCCATCACAGCCACATGCACCACGATGATGGCTGAAAAGCTCTGCATCACCCCAATGCTCATAATGATCCGCTTGCCTTTTCCTCAGGAGTTCTGGTCCTTATGGGCCTTGCAGTAACAGGCAGACTTCATGGCATGCTGAGTTTCCTGTGTTTAATCTGCAAAGATGACCTAACTATAAAGAATGACACGTAGACTTTTGGAGGAGTCTCTTAAAGTCTTTTCCTCATTATGCCCAGGCACGTGATCCTCTGACACAGGGATTTTGTTCTGGCCTTCTGTTTTTTCAGCCTGTGTTGCTCATGTCTGGTAGGGCCATGGGATGCCCAGAGCCGGCCCCAGGGATATGCACTACATGACCATCCCACTGGGCTCTGCCTGGGCATGTAGCCTTCTCAGCCTGGATCAAGGGACAGACTTCATTGGAAACTCATTGTGGAAATTTCATGAGCCACAGAAATGCAGAAGTCTCATGAAACAGGGATTAATAATAAAAGGGTGGCTGGACAGGAACAAACGCAGAGCCAAACCAATGTGGTTAATCCGATGCTCTCCCTTTATTGTTTACAGACAGCAGTTTTTATACACTTCCAGATAGTTTACAATCGTGAGCACACTCTCGTTGGCAAGCAAACATTGTTTGTTCCTGTCTTAAGGTGGCTAAAGTTTCACACTGCAGATCTATATTAATTCACACCTAGATAGCTCAGTACACTGTGTTATACCTTAACATAATTTCTGACTGCACCACAAACTTATTCTTAACTGTGCCACTGGCTTCCAGGCCTCCGAGGCCCACATCTGAGGCCTAGGCTGGGGTAGGTCAACCTTCACTCTAAACATATAATCACAAACATCTAGATCGTGACCCATTTCTCTCAGAAATTGCTCTACAGTCTCATCTTGGATTTAAAACTTTGATGTTAAAAAGCATTCAAGAGCCTCTTCTCCTTTGTCTGCCTACCTATCACTCTATCCTGAGGTTGTTAGGTTTATATGGTTGCTGCTGCATCAAAGGAAATGAGGGGACTAGCCCTGCACTGTCACTCACAGCAGTTTTGGATATCTGGCTGGCAGGTGCAGGTTTTCATCCTGTGCAGTCCAACAAACCATAACCACGGTGTACTTGGGGCTCTGTGAGAAGAAGTTGCTCTCACAGCTGTGTCATGTGCCTTTCTCACAGCACAAAATTGCAATCGGACCTGTTACTGGTGGTGTATCTGATTACCAAGCTATGTGAGGTCTTTGTTGTGAAACTTGTTTGGTCTAGAATTTTGTCTCAGTCCCAGAAATGCAAGCCTGCAGGAAACTGCCCTGGGTGAACATGTCCATTCACCTGCTCAGACTGGCTGAGAGCCAACAGCAGCCTTTTCAAACCAAACCCTGCCCTAAACCTTTGTGCAATTGCTGGAAATTATACAACTTTTAATTTTTTTTAATGTAACATTGGTAAGGGATTTGTTTGCCTTTGCCCAAGAGGAAGGGAATTGAAGTTTCCATTCAAAAAGATCCTGTTCCCCAGGGGCATCTTTATGATCTTAACAACTATGGATTCCGAGTAGCCAGAAGATACGCAGGAGATAAACCATAAGTATTAACAACCATTAACAAACATTAATGAACATTACCATTTCTAATGCAGTTGGAGACACCTGGGCTGGGAAAAGATTGTTAAGAGAAATTAAGAATGAAGATGCAATTAGCAATGAAAGGTGATCAGTAGCCAATAGGAAATAGAATCCTAAGAATTGCATCATTTAAGAGCAATGAATGTGAATTTCTTTGGGGTTTAATGTATAAATATGTGAAAAATCTGGTAAAAACTATGTGTGATGGAATGATTTTCACTGCACAATCCAGGCATGTGTGGATGAAATAATTTCTGGTGCACATCCTGGTTGGAAAAACATCCTGGGCAGAATAAAGTAATGCCTTGATTCTCTAACCCTGAAAACGTGTTGTTGAAGAGTTTCTGTTTTTCCTGCACTTTCTGTGACACCATCTTGTCACACTTCATACCTGTATTCTCTATGCTTCTTGCTTCTCAAGGCCTTCACACCTGGCCCCTATTTCTCTTACTACATCATTGTGTTAATGCTGCAGATATTTCATTTGACATACAATAAGTGCATCCAACAATTCTCTGTATAAAATTATGGCCACATTAGACCAAGAGAAGGAAAAGTAAAAAAAAAAAAAAAAGTAAGACCTGCTTTTCAAGGCTGAGGATAGTGTTTTGGGCAGTGGTATAGGTATTGTTTACAAGGCCTCGGGCTGTGGGCTGTGAAGCTTGCTCTGTACAAACTTTTCTTGTCCTACAGCCTTGTTTTATTTTTTTTAGCTGTGACAGCTAGATTTAGCACAATTAAGTACAAAAATGTCAAAAAGCTATGAACAAAGAACCTTTAAAGAGAGTGCTTCAGCCCTAAGCTGGCTGCAGCACACATATCCCCTCCTAGCAGTTAAAGACAGTGTTGTAACAATACGCATATCTAGAGGCTGCTTAGGAGATTCACAGCTGTGCTGTGATTCTGCAATAAGAATTGCAGTCTGCAAAATTTAATATGCATGTTTACTGTAACTGCTGTATCACCCTACTAAATGGAAAGCCCTTGCAAATTAAAATAGCCTCAAATGAGTAAACTTTGTATTAAACATTGGATCCTCCATATGGATTTTCTAAAAATGCTTTGTCAGAGGATACTGGACTCTGGCGGCAAGCAGTCTCTGGAGGCCGTAGCAGTCATAGCAGAAGGTGAGAGCCCCTTGCAGGCCCCTTGCTGAACCCTGTGAGTTTCGGCTGCTCCCCCTCTGTCCTGGCATGTGCCTCTCTGTGGGGCCAACCTCTGGCTTTGGCACACATCCACTATTTCAGTGACCACGCAGCTTGGCCTGATGCTACTTCCAGTCTTGCTCTCAGAAGTGACCATCTACAGACAGAGGATTGCTGTTGTGAGCAACATGCTGGGTGGCAGGGTCCCTTGATACAGGACGCTGAGGGGCTTTCCATCACTAGTAACCACTTACGTGGGGAGCAAATCAGCCATGTGCTTGGAACGCTGGAGAATACAGCGAAAGCTGAAGCTGTGGGTCTGCAGCTTTCAAGAAGGCAGTATTGCCCAAGGTGCCTATGCAGATGCACACCACCCGGAGATTGGCAGCAACCTGGATATGGGCTTGGCAAGCACAGTTCTCCTGAGAAGGGCTGCAACCCCATGGCAGTGCAGGCAGGAACCCACCAGCAACTCCTTGATGGAACATGCACCTGTGGAGTGGTTTTTGTATAAGGTGACAAGAGAGAGCTCCAGCTGCAGAACTAAATTCAGTGGGTTTTGGTACTCTGAAATTGAGGCATTTAAGTGAATTAATTAAAGATCTGCAGGAGTACTGCACAGAGTCCTGGTGCCCCCAACCTAAGAAAGACATGCAGCTATTGGAACAAGTCCAGAGGAGGTCCACAAAGCTGCTGAAAGGACTGGAGCACTTTCCCTATGAAGACAGGCTCAGAAAGCTGAGGGCTGTCCAATCCAGAGAAGACAAAGTTGTGTGGAAATCTCATTGCAGCCAGTATCTGAAGGATTGTATAAGAGAGCCAAAAAGGCACTGTCAGGAACTGTAGTGGCAGGACAAGGATAATCAGGTACTCACTGAAAGAGGGGAAATTTAGGTTAGATAGTGAGAGGAAGTCTTTTGCTGTGAAGGTGGTGAGACACTGGAACAAACTGCCCAGGGAGGCTGTGGATGCCCCAACCCTGGCAGTGTTCAAGGCCAGGCTGGATAAGGCCTTGAGCAACTTATTTTAGTGGAAGGTATCCCGGCCCATGGCAGAGAGACTCGGGACTAGATGATCATTAAGGTCCTTTCTAACCCCTTAACGTTCTATGATTCTCTGCAGAAGACACTCTGACGCTCTGAAGGAGCTGTTATTCCTCAGCCGCTCCCTTTGGGAGGCGACTTTGGCTGCTGCCTTGTGACAGGACTGAGACTTCACTGGTTCCGTGGGCAGACGACACGGCGGCCTGAGGCGGCACGGGCGCGGCCGCACGCCAGCCCCGGCCGAGCCCAGCGCGGCTCCCGCCCGGCTCCCGCGGCTGAGGGCACGCGTGGCCCTTGCCGCAGCGGCACCACACGGTGCTGCGCAGGCGCCCGCGCCGCAGCAGGCGGGGCGGAGGCGGCGGTTGGGCCGGGCGGGGCGGCCCGGGCCGCTTGGGCGGTGGCGCGGAGAGCGGCCGCGCAGCCCTTCAGTCCCCGGCCCCACGCAGGGAGGCGACGGCTCCGGCCCGGCCGGCGGCGGCGGCGGCCCGAAGAGGCTTTGGCCGGTGCCCGAGAGTCCCGGGTGGAGGAAGTGGAAAGAAAGGCGTGGAGCCCCGCCGGGCGTAAGTTCTCGCGGTCTGAGGGGAAAGGCAGGATGCCAGCAGAGGGACGGGCGCTGCCAGCCAGCGGGAGGCCGTTCCTCAGTGTCTGCGCGGTGACTGAGAAAGTGTCCCGTCTTCAGCGGGTTAGTGGATGCTTTCTACCTTCGGAGATGTGTGTTCCCCAGGGGAGTGTTTGTAGTCTGCGGAAAGCGAAGCTACCAGGGAGTGCACTCCTCCCTGCGGGAGAGCTGTCCGCATTTCCTCTTTTCGTTAGCCTGGCTAATGATCATCCCTTGTGAGCGTTCTGAAGGAAGTTTCGGTTCGGGTGCTGGAAGAGGTGGTTTGAGCGATGTGTACTGACTTAGTGATGACGAGGCGGCTCGGGTTCTGTTTCCAGTGAAGTGTCCTGCTGTCTGGAGGCAGTGAACCGCCGGGAAAATGTCCTAACTGCTGAATGACCTAATGTTAAAGCAGCTTAACTCAAAAACGATTTTTAAAAAGCTTCGGAAGCTACTGTGAGCTGCTGTGTAGGTTTCTGTTAATGTATCTGTGTTGTCAGCATTACTGCCTTGCAAGTCTGTGTAGTTGCTGACACTAGGAATGGGAAGACTGTAAGGTGTGGGTTGAGGCTGGATTCGGTTTAACCTTTGTACGCCAGTACCTGTCACCTCGTTTAACTTGTCCTCGTGACTGCTCTTCACAATGTAGTCTGGGGAGATGGACTTTATAATATGCTGGTTGCTATTTCTGATATAATTTGACTGTTGTATTGGTATACAACTAACATGTATTATATTGACATGATGTCATTCCCCCGTGATCCTCAGTCTCTTCTTTTAGTGAAATCTTTAATTTTGAATCAACTTTTTAAACTGCCATTCCAAGTTATTTTAAATTTTTTTTCATCCTTGGATGAAAGTGCATACTCCTTGGATGTAGTGCATATACTGTTAATTTTACCTGAGTAGAAAGATAAACTCAGCGGGTTTAGGTAAGAGAACTTTCAAGAGCCATGTTAGCTGAATAAGAAACTGTGTCTATTATTTAAAAGAGACAGCAGACAAAAAGGTCACAAAAATTTTCTCATTGTCTTTTTCATGTCTCTAAAATGAATGTGGCTTGAAACACAGTTGTAGACAGAACTGCATTTTTTGCTGTAATTCTTAATGCTTGAGTGTTTGGGATTTTTTTGTATGATCAGTACTTTACGTCACTAAGAGATTTCTGTGGCACATGACGTCATTTGAAATTGAGTGGCTCCAAAGAAGATATGAACCTCGTGTGTCTTTTTTCTTCTGGCAGGTGGCAATCACGTCTTCTGATTCTTTGAAGCTCAGTGCACTAGCAGCAAAGTCTCTGAAAGGATGAGAAAAGGATGCAAGTGCCCAGTGTAGATTTGCCCATTGCTGTATGGAGATGTGCAGGTTCAGTGTGTGCTACTCCTCCTGGGCAGTGCCTACTACACTACAGACACTGTAGTAGTTGAGCAGAGGGCAGCTGTGAGGGCAGCTGTTGCTGAGGGATTGTTGCAGAATCAGTCAGTGAAACCTGCTAGAGCAGCAAGGGCAGAAATTGCAGGGTTAGGGAGCCATGTGTGTGCGAAGACATGTACTGGCTGTGCTGTCTGTATGGGTGCAGGGACGTGGGTGTACCTGTGTGCGAATATAAGTGTACAGAGCAAGAGGTACAGTTGGGTTAGTGAAGTGCTGAGTGTGTATAAAGTGAAACTGTTCAAGGAAGGGTGCAGAAAAGGACTTGATGCTGTGCCTCCTTGTCTGGCCCTTGTCTGGACCGTCATGAAGTTGGGTGCAGAAAGGGAGAGCCTGAAGTGTGTGTGGTGGCATCTGAAATGTGCTGAGGGATGGTATTTCTCTTCCTTTCGGACTTGGTGTGTTGTTGCCCAGGGTGACTTCCCCAGGAAGGGAAGTGGTGACAGGAGAGGGTCTCTTCTGCAGAGAGCAGTGCAGACCAGCCTTTCACAGGGCCCCTTGTGGCAGCACTGCAGATTTGAGTGAGCCTCACGCAGGTACATGGGCAGCTGTCGCTTGCCTTGGTGTGCTGTGCCTAGAGCTGGAGCGTCTTGAGGAGCGTGAGGTGACCTTCTCCCGAAGCACTGGCTCTGCTCATGTTGCACATTAGCTGCGGGTGGGCGAGGATGAGGCATTTGAGGTGCACCAGTGTGCTGTGCTCAGTGTTGGACTGGAGGCTGCGTGCAGCACACGCTTTGAAAGAAGGGTTGTTGCTGGGTTGTGTGAGGGCTCCGTGCGGCTTTGGTCCACGGCCGTGGCAGGGAGGTTCCTGTGGCAGGAGTGTCCCTGCGGTGGGCGAGCGCCTGGGAGGAGGACGCCCAGCTGGGAGCACAGAGCCTGCCCTGCAGCACTTGTGCCTGGCGCTCCCCAACATCCCATGAGCATAGCTGGGTGTTCCTGGAGAAGTGCCAAGTGTGTGCAGGCCTGTGAGCTGGGGGGCTGGGAGGGCTTTGGGTAGGGTTAGCTCTGGCCTTGAAACCGCCTCCTGCACTGCCCAGACTTCCTGGGCCAGAGTCCTGGCGGGAAGGTTTCTGCCACCATTTTGTGGGAGGGAGATGCCATTTTGTTCAATGGTGCAGCTCCTGCTTCCTTGTACCAGGAAGTACTCAGATATCAATAGATTTATATGCAGCACATGCATGGGGTAGGTAGATAGTTTGAGTTGTGTGTATGAAGGAAAGAATAGTAGATTTGTACTTAGATACACTAAATATATACCTTTCTAGAGGTATATGAATGAGACATTTGTAATAGTAAAATCATAAGCCTGAGGTAGCTAAAGCAGTCTTTCTTGAGAGCTGATGGAATGAATCTGTAGATGTGGATGAAATGCATTGCACAAAGATAAAAAGCAGGTTCAGGCCTTCTGCTTTGGGTGGCTGTAGAAAAAGCACTGAGCTGTTCAGGGAGCGGGCAGGAGGCGTCACAGAGCACTGGGATGTGCCTGAGGGCTGTGGAACTGTGTTAAGTGGCCACCAGGCCGGCCTCAGCAAGCACCATATCACGTCCCCCGAACATGGATCAAGGTCTGTCCCTCGATCCAGGCTGAGAAGGCTACATGCCCAGGCAGAGCCCAGTGGGATGGTCATGCAGTGCATATCCCTGGGGCCGGCTCTGGGCATCCCATGGCCCTACCAGACATGAGCAACACAGGCTGAAAAAACAGAAGGCCAGAACAAAATCCCTGTGTCAGAGGATCACGTGCCTGGGGACTTAAGTTGTGTTTTCTCTCTGAAGATTCTGTGGAGTCGAGGAGTTGTACGCTTGTGGGTAAGATGTTGCATGCTCCAGATGCATGCTGTTTCTGTGGTGGAGTTGCAACGTGGACATTGGTGCAGGTGCTGGCTCAGGGGCACGCGGAGCTGCTCCAGTCTCTCTAGAGGGACCCCCCACACCACTGAGTGTGGGGTGCTGTGACAGGGGGTGGTGGTTGTGCCCTCTCTCACTTTCAGTGGAAGTTTTAGCTCTTCAGGTAGTAAGGTGTCATCAAATCACAAAATATCCTGAATTGGATAAAATGACCCACAGGATCATCAAAATCCAACTTCTCACCCTGCACCCTGTTTGAAACTAAACAAATCACACCATGTGCCTTAGACCATTGTCCGAGTGCTTCTTGAACTCTGTCAGATCTGGTGCTGTGACCACCTCTGTCGGGAGCCTTTTCTAGTGCTCAGTCACCCTCTGGATGAAGAACCTTCTCCTGATATCCAGCCCAAACCTTCTCTGACACCACTTTGGCCATTACCTTGGCTCCTGTCACTGATCACAAGAGTGTAGATATCAATGTCTGCTGCTCCTCTTACCCTCACAAGGAAGTTGTAGACTGCAATGTGGTCTCTCCTCAGTCTTCTCTTCTCTAGGCTGAACAGACCAAGTGACTTCAGCCACTCCTCATATAGGTTCCCCTCACAGCCCTTCACCATGTTTGTTCCCCCCTTTGGACACTCTCTTGACAGCTTAATGTTTTGCTTATACTGTGGTACTCAAAACGGCCAGCACTTGAGGTAAGGCCACCCTGGTGCACAGCAGGACAATCCCCTCCCTTGCCTGGCTGTGATGCAGTGCCTGATGCACCCCAGGACATGGGTGGCCCTCCTGGATGCCAGGGCACTGCTGACTCATGTTCAGCTTCCCATTGGCAGGACCCCCAGCCTACTTTCCAGAGTGTCTCTCTTTCCCCAGTTATGCACACATCCAGAATTGCCCTGTCCCAGGTACAGTATCCAGTACTTGTCTGTGGTGGATCAATTCCTTAGCAGCACCCACCCCTCTTCTGTGCATGTGGCCTCTCGTGATTGTCTGGCAGAGCCAACCTGTGCATGATGGCTGCTGCGCTCCTTTGTCAGCACTTTTTGACAATGTCATGCCCTGTATGCTACATACCACAGTATGCTTGGCTTGCACTACCATGGCCCTACAGTTCTACCCAGAAGTATCACAGTCTCCAGAGATGAGCCACTGAGTTGCTGTATTCTGGCTTGTTGGGGGAGGGAGCTTGAATAGTAAAAGCCAGTGATTTTAGCCTGTGTATGTAAAATTTTTTTTTCCCTTCTTTTTATTTTTTTGGGGCCAGGGGTATAGGTGAAGATGCAGGAACCGGAACTTGTTGCAAAAGCCTTGCGAGCTGTTCTTCATGCCTTTAAAAATGGCATACGTTTGTCAGAACTTCAGAGTGAATACAGATCCCTGACCAATGAGTTGATTCCCTTCAGGCATCTAGGATATGACACACTGGAAGGCTACTTGGAGAGTATCCCAGGAGTGGTCAGAATGGAAGAGAACAAAACAGGAGAGGTAAGAATCAGTTACTGTTCAGAAATGGCTTTTGTGTTTGCAGAATGTTCTGTTTCATAGCCTTACCTCCTTTTGTGCTGTGGATTTCTGTAGCATGCATATGGTGCACTAATTCTGGGAGAGGTGGAAGCTGTGACATAAGATACTAAGTCCTCCTTATTTTCCTGCCTCTGCATTCCAGACCCGAGGTTATGTATGCAAAAGGTGTAAAGTTGCAGGGCTTTTTCCTGGAAATATGAGTTCTGTGTGGAAAGATCACTTGTGAGACTGTGGAGATCTGGCCCCTATCTCAGCATTTCTGACTTTGGAGGAGATACTAGTGGCTTGTCCTGGGACCTTAAAGAAGGTTAACTTGTGTGTGTTAATCATCTCTTCTCAAGTGGGGTTTAGCATAATTTTTTTCCTACAGTAAAACTCTTAGGTGCTGTTGCTTATAAGCCTGACAGTGCTTGCTTTGGACTTAGGATTCTTGTTTGTTATGGATTGCAGTGCAACAGGACTGCACATATGTGCTGAGCTGATGAAGAGCTCATATAAGTGAGGTGCCTTGCTGCAACATTTACAAGCGCCTCAGCTTGGCAAGTGTACAAGGGATAAAGAGTTGTCACACAGATCAAGAAGGAGAAGCAGATCTTATCAGAGGATTGGTATAGTAGAAGAGTTGTCCCTTATTCCTTGCTCTTGCTGCACTAGCCTGTATCTCCTGGTGGCTACCACCTTGGAAGCAGCTTGCTAGGACCACAAACCTCCTTGCCCAATAGTCTGGACTTCCTGGTCTGAAGTCAGAATGTGTTCTCTTGATAGCTGGTGTAGCTGTGTGAGTTGCAGATGATCTGCGTGGCAAGCTTGAAGCCGCTCCCTCATTGAAGCTATGGTTCTGAGTTCCTGAAGTCTTTGTAGCCTGAGGCAGAGCAAAAAGCTAGGTGGATGTTTGGCACAGTGTATGGCTGTCGTAGCAGGTCTGAAGAGACAGGACTTAAGGCCAAGCATCCTTGTTTGCTCAGCTGGATCGGGATGGCATCTGTGAACTCAGAACTAGTTCTCCCTCATCAGCTGTGTGTTGAGAATACAGTGAGAGGTATCCTGGGTTTTGTCCTAATACCTGGAAATGTGGCTGTTTTTAAGCAACAGGTTGGTTCCCTTTCTGCATATTTACATCAGAATTTGCCCTTCTACAGCAGACAAGGAAGTTTGGGATTCTTTTTCTCCAAAGCCTGCCTTAGCTGCAGCTACATTAGTAACAGGATTGCAGGTACCTCAGGTCTGGGAACATTTGTGATCCTGCAATTAAGTGCTTCCTCGTGGTGGTTCTGGCAGATAGCCATCTGTTTCTAACTAGGGCCTTGCAGGGTGTAATCTGGTATCCTCCCATTCCCTTGAGAGCCTTGTTTATCCACTAATGCGATGGGTGCTCAGAGCCTTGTGAACTCTTGGATAGCACAGGGGGCAGTGAATTCTTTGCGGCAGCTGTTACAAGAGAGTGAAATGTGGCTTTAGGAGGTGAAAAAGGCAAAAGTCAGGGGTCTTGAGGTTCTTGAGGAGGACTCACTCTGGTTCAGAAGTGCTAACTGTGTTCTGCATGACTGAAACAGCTGAGAGGAAGTGACTTGTTGAACACCTGAGAGGCAGGAAAAGTGCAAAGACTGAGCCCATCTTGCTGTTTGATGACCCTCCTGTTGCCACTGTCCATAGTGTGGACATGGCAGACATTAAGCAGAGAGCAGCGAGCATGATTATGTACCAATGTGGGCTGCTTAGCTACCTGGGACTGCTCCCATATGCTTTCTTGTTACAGGCTATATGTCATTATAAGCCTGTTCTCTTTCACCTCTCTCCAGAATACTTGAGTTTCAGTATAGGCTGATACCATAGCTCAGAGTCCACACAAGGCCACTGCAAGGGCACGCAGTCAGCCAGTCTCTCTTCATGGCTCTGGAGTACTCTGACCTCCAAAATGTCTGTCAAGACCCTTCCCTCTTCCTTTAACCCCTTGGGGACAGTGGGGCAGGACAGCAAAGACGTGCACATCCAGGGGTCTGGTAGCAGTGAATGATCATGGCTGCAGTCTAGATAGTCTTAAAATTACTTTCCTTACTGCTAGGTCAGCTGTCTAAGATGTACCACAAGAAATGCATTCAAAAAGGAATAGTATAAGGTAGGCAGTAAATAATACAAATTAATCTTGAAATGCCACATGTTACATGCTGCCTTAAGTGTTTGTGGGAGGTGAATATTAGATAGGTAACTGAGGCTGAACAGACATTATCTTGGGAAGGAAATTATATAAATTGTTCTTTGTTCCTCTTGATACTGAACACTAATTTAGCTGTCTTAAATGTGGGAAAGATTAAAACTGATTACTTTTTCTTTATGCAGTAGCTATGTCCTCCAGTTTCCACAGAAGATGAGAATTAAGTTCAGTATACAGAAAGCACTGCAAGGGGACTCATTGAAATACTGTGCACCTGTAACAGGTGGTTGCATAATTTCAAGGAACCCTACTTTGCTTTGCTTTGTATTAATTAATGAGAAGTGTGGTGTTGCACTTTCGTCAAAGAAAACTTTGACTTCTGCTTGAATAGTTAAGCCCCTTCAAAATGAGAAATCTGAAGACTGCTTTGTTCTGCTCATATACCCTATCCCTTTTTACATCTGAATTCATTTTAATTCAAACCATTTTGTTAAACTTTGTCACTGTGAAACAAGGGAAAGAAATGCAAAATAAAAATTATTTAGAACATTAGTGACAGGAAAAACCTGAAATGTACCAAAGATGTGAAAATGTGCATTTATAAAACTCTGATAAACTGTATAGGGGAAAAAAAAACCCCTTTATATTGAGACCTTGAGAGCAAAGGTCAAGTGATCCATCCCATGCCAAAGATGTGAAAATGTGCATTTATAAAACTCTGATAAACTGTATAGGGGGAAAAAAAAAACCCTTTATATTGAGACCTTGAGAGCAAAGGTCAAGTGATCCATCCCATGCATCCAGTCCTGTTAGCTAGGACTTTGAAGAAGGCTCTCATACACTTTTCTGGAAGTGGCACAAATGGGCACCTCTCTGAAGTGCCAGTACATGACTATCCACAGTTTGGGCTACAACCAGAAGAAACTGGAGATCTTACTGTTGTTCAGGGCTGTGATCTCATTTGAGGTCAGGGGCAGTTGTTGCAACAGGTCACACAACCAGCATGCTGCTGTGGATTGACTGGCTGCTGAGGAGTTATGGGTTGCAGTGGTAAACAGGAGGAGTTCCTGTGAGACCTTCCAAGTTTGGGAGCAGCGAGGATGCCAGGAGCTCTGTCTTGGGACAGATGATGAGACAGGAAGAGCTTATGAGTAGTGGACAGACCAGTGTATGGGCAATGTAGTGGCTATCTGTTACAAATAATTTAAATGGGAAGAAGCGGTAGACAAAACAGATGATGCCTTCTTTTGACAACCACATGAGAGACTTGGACCACTGCCATACCTGCTGTATGGACAAGACATCCAAGTATGAGCAATACAGGATGTTTCAGGGGTCTGCTTCTCCCAACATCCTGACACATGCAATGAATCAGTGAAGAGAGGTGCTCTGCTGGACACAGTCCTTGAAAACAAGGAACGACTGCAAATGTAAAGGCTGGGAAGAACCCTGTCTGTGGCTAGATGGTGTCTGTGAGCCTGAAAGGAGGGAAACCAAGCAAAGACTAGAATCAACAGTGCAGGACTTCGGGAGAGCAGACTTTGGCCTGTTCAGGAATCTGCTTGGAAGACTCATGGAATACAGTCCTGAAGAGAATGATTCAGGAGAGATAGTGAGCTTACAAGGATTGCCTCTTCCTTTCATTTCAAGAATGGTATGTTCCAATAGCTGGGGGGAAAAAGCAAAGGGAGCAGGACCACTGACAAAACTGAGCCATAAATGCAAGCATGCATGAGGTGGGAGCAGGGAAAAGCAGCCTGGGAGGATTATACAGATGCTGCCTAAACAAACATACACGGACCTGAGAAAGACTGCATTTACTATTCATTATTTGAAGACCAAGACAAAGTGCTATCCCCTTGAGAACAGCTCCCAGAGCACGGCCAGTTCTGAGCCAGTGGTTCCAAAGCAAGTCCTTAAAATAGCTGATTAAGTGTACAGGCAGTGGGAGGAAACAAGGACAGGGATACAGGGACAACAGAAAAACTGGAAGAAAGAAGGTACAGCAAATTAAGACCTTCAGCCTTTTGCTGTGTTTCATTTCACTAAAGCCTTATTAAGTCCATGCTCAAACTGTTGAGTGCAGATTGTTGCACAGACATCTGTGAAAGGGTGAAGAGTGAAGGATTTCAGGTTCACCTTTCACAAAGATGGGTTATGACTCAGGTACAGGCTGTTGTATGACAAAGTCTCTATCTTAAGCAAGGTTGAAGGAGGTACATGTGATTGAAGGAGTGCCTAACTTAAATCTACCATTATAAGCATGCACACAGGAGGTAGGAGCCAAATTGGGTGAGCTGGAAGGGGTATAGATATACTATGGAAATAGGCGGAGGAAAATGCAGGGCAAGGAGGTCTTAACCTTGCTGGGGAGGATTAAGATAGGGAACATTTGGAAAAACTGAACGTGCCTAAGTCCATGAGTTTATTGCAGTGCACTCACAAGTATCAGTTACCATGGAAAGGTTATGGTAATTTGTGGGAGGTTCTTGAGGACTGAAAGAAAGCACCACCCTTCACCGGGAGGGGTGGGAATATCAGCATGATGTTGAACTGTTGGAAAGTTGTTGAGTGTCTAATCCTGGAAAGCTGTTCCAGCCACTTGAAAGACAAGAAGGCAAGTCAGTATGGATTTGTGAAGTGAAAATCATATGTTATCAAATAAATACCCTTCCAAAATGAGATGATTGGTTGAGTTGAGAGCATTGGATGTAGTTTAACTGAATTTTGGTAGGGCTTGTAGTATCTTCTTCCATAACAGTGGCACAAAACCTATTGGGAGACCACTTAAAAGTGGTGTGCCCTGGGAGTAGATGCTGAGGAACTGCTGTCTAACATGTTCATGAATGACCTAGGTGATGGTCATCCTCAGAAACTCTGTAGATGACAGGAGAGACCTGATAGAGCAGATGAATGTGCTTGTTGTTCAGAGGGATTTCCAGAAGCTAGAGAAATGGAGCATCAGGAACCCTATGAAGTTCAGTATACGGAAATGCCAAGTCCTGCACATGGGGAAGAAAAACCCCATATTCCTGTATAGTTTTGGGGTTGTCCAACTGAAAAGTAGCTTGACAGAGAAATGCCCTGGAGTTCTGGTGGGTTCAGAGTTCACAGTGAGCAGGGTGCCATTTGTAACAAGGGAGACCAACAGCATACTGGGAAGAGTTGTCAGTGCTCTGATGGGGGTGATAATTCTCCTCTGCTCAGCAGCAGTGAAACCACATCCTTTTCTAAGATTCCCAGAACAAGACAGGCATGGCCACACTGAAGCAAGTTCATGGAATGATTGTGAAGATTATGAAGGGACTGGAACGTAACATATCTGATGCAGGGCTCAGAGAGCAGGGATTGTTTGTGCTGGAAAAGAGAAAGCTCAGGGAAATCTTATCCTTATGTCTGTTTAAGTGACTAAAAAAACCATGGAGCCAGGTTCCATTTCCAGTTCTCACTGGTATTCAGTGAACAGACAAGAGACAATGATAGCAGAGTGAAATAAAAGCAGTCCCATGTAAACATTAAACTGCCCACTTTTTTTACAGTTAGCCTGGCTAAACAATGGAAGAAGTTGTCCAGAGTGGTTGAGAGTTCTTTGTCCTTGAAGATAATCCACCACCTGACGAACTAGTTGATGCTGCTTTGAGCAAAGATGCTGTATCACATGGATTGTAGCAATGTTTTCCAGCCTTAATTTTTCTGTGATTCCAGGCATTTAATCACTACAGTGGTGACACTTCGGGATTGCTGTTTTTATCAGTGCTGACTGTGCAGCAGGCACACTATCTGATTTGTAAGCAGGAGCCCCTGGAGTAGGAGAGCTCTCCCTCAGAAGGAGAGACCCTTCCTGTAGTGGCTCTGTGTTGAGCCAGCCCAGCAAAGGTGCTGGGTGTGCAGCAGAGGAGGAGGAAGAGGAGGGGGAAGGATGAGCTGGAGGGCACTGCTGGAGGGGTTGCCTGGTTTCTAGTGTCATCATCCATTGCCTAGGTTTTCCTAGGCTGTGTGGGTCACCCTGGGACACTTGAGAAGATCCCTGGAAGAAGCTGTTGCTGCTTGGCAATCTCTTGCTTTTGTTCTTTTACTGCTTTAATTGCCCTGTCTTGATTGTGAGAAAAGATCCTTTTTGGAGCTGCTGTTTACTAAATTTCAGAGGTGCTGGTGAAGTCTCTGAGTTTCTCTTGCCCTGCTCCTGTGCAAAATGGCCAACTCTGATGTTCCCTGGGGGCCATAGCTAGCAAGGTAGCAGTGCTGGCCCCATGGCACCATTGAGAAGGGGCCCTTTCACAACTTCTACCACCACCACAGAACATGGCTGAGACCACAGACGTCCATTTTTAACTTAGTGCTTTTGGCGTAACTGTCTGTGTCATTATGGAATCCTGGAGGAGTACTCACCCAGCTGCCTTTGCAGCAGTTGAATGGCCCAAAAGTTTGGGCTTTCATCTTCTTTTCAGGCAAAGTGCATGCTAGGCACATGGTTTAGTGTCTTGCCAAGGCCAAGTTCCTGTATCCATCTACAGGATGGCCTGTAGTGATTGGATGTTGAGGCAAGAGGCCATGAAGTTGGGCAGGGGGATACCTGTGGCCTTGTCCAAGGTTGGGCTGTTGTTGGAGGCCAGCCCAGTGCCTGTGATTGGTGCAGCCAGGATAGTTGTGCAGTTTCTTTGGTAAGTGTGGCAAAGTCAACCCTGCTCCAAAGAGTCAGTGTGGTGCCAGAGCCTCTAGTGAGCCTTGGCAGGAGGAACAAGGACAGGCTGCAAGCCCATGGCTTCCCAGAGTTATAAAGCAAGATTGTGGGACTGTGGGATGGTAGTTAGAAACCAGGCTGTTTCTCAGAAAGGCCCAACCTAATGTGGAAAGGTGATGGAAAGGCTCTGGCTGTCTGGTTTGTTGATTTCACAAAAGGTGAGTGAGATCTCCAAGACCCATGTCTGCTGTGGGAGCCTTTCCTGAATTGCCTGCTGGCCTGCATGATTCAACAGTTACAGGCTTGGAAAGGGATACAAGTGGTTCTGAGGGCTGTGAATGGGCATGGGTCTCACTGACTGCTTTTTCCCCTGTCCTCTTCCTGCTCCTACAAGGTCATTTGCCATGCTGTTAGTTGCAGTGAAACTGTACAAGTTGCTCAACTGGTGGCCCGACAGAGGAGTTCCAAGAAGAAAACAGTCCGTCAGGTGAACTGTCAGATGAGGCTGAAGAACACATCTCCAGTCAGTTTATCAGGTAAGCCATAGGCAGCTCTAAAGGGCCTTTATGAAAGAACTGTGCAGCTGCTGCAGCAAAAGTCTTGGCTGTGAGGGTGTGTCACCTACAGCCACGAGTTACAGCGTCCAAGTGGAGAGTTCTTGGGAGGATGAGTGTTCTTGACAAAGGTGCTTATATCTGAAAGCCATGATCAGAGAGGAAGCCCTTTTCAGGTGTGTATGTAAGGTGTGAATGATCTTGGAAAACAAAGTCCTTGTAGCATGCTTGGCTTCACTTTCATGTGCTCCTGTTTTTGCGAGAAACACAGTTGAGATGCAGGCAAGAAATGTGGCAATGAGCCTTCCTGTTCTTTAAGGCTGGCCTTGGCCTATTGTGGGTGGGAGGATTGAACCATTCCCTCACACTGAGAAGGAGTACGTGTAGCATCAAATGTGGCTGTTTCAGAGACTCCTATTGTTGATGCCAGTGCCACAAAAGTTCTGATGCCCATTTTCGCCTCTTTTTACCTCTTACCTTTTGCATAGGCTTCTGTAGCAGTGTTTTCCTAAAATGGGGATTGGGTTTTCCTCACTGGTGTTCTATTGTGTGAGTGTGGAATTTGGCCCAGGATTAAGCCCAGGCAGGACCCATTTGCTTGCAGATTGGCAGCTTGGAACAACAGTGGGTTTCATAGTTTGTGTGTATTCCCCTGTTGTCTGTAATGAAGTGTTTGCTGCTTCTTGCTTTTCTACAAGGATGCCAGTTGGGAAGCTGAACTAGTGGCTCATATCCCAGTTAAATGATAGGGATTATAAAGGCAGGTCAATTCACTGTCTTGCACATCAATCCCCTTGGAAGTGTTTGAAACCTCCAAAATTGATCCAACATGTAAACAGTAAAGTGACCAAGAGCTTGATTATCCCAGTGTGGCCTAAATGTTGGTGTGTTCCTCTGTGGATGTAACTTGGTCACCTCTGCTGTGTGGTGGGAGTTCAGGTACCCACAAGCCAGAGTAGCAAAGAAACCCTTTGGATGGCAGTGTGCCACAGGAGGTGCCTGGGGAGGTGGAGGTAGACTGGGTGGAGAAGAATGCTACTCATGGCTGCATCTGCAAACTCTTTAGGAAAGCCCAAAGGAACTTTGCGACAGCCCCGGTCTTTGAACATGCCAGAAGAAGGCGGAAAGAGGCCTGTTCCTCGCCTGCCCCGAGGCAGAGAAGTGTCATGTGGAGGTATGAAACCTGTTGTGGAGAGTGCCCGATCTGCCTTGCCTTCAGCTGCTGGGAGTGGATCACCTAAAGAAATCCCCATGCAGAAGCATGTCACTGTGGTCAACAGGTCAGTGTGTGTGTGTGTGTGCACAAGTGAGGGAAAATTAAGTGATGGACCCTTGGATGCTGCTATGCAAGCAGTGCCTTTTGGGATCCAGTGGGAATCCAGCCCCTACCCGTGCAGCAAGTGAAGTCTGAATGTGGGATGGTACCCAGGAAGGAGACAGATGATGTTTTGCCTTTCTTGGTGCTGCCATAGCTAGCCTGTGCTCTTGCCTGTTCCCATGTTTTCTGGAGAGAAATGTGGCCAAAGTATCACAGCAAAGGAGTGTGGAGATGTTGCCTAGGCCCAGGAGGGAGCTGTTTTGGCCAGTGTGACAGAAAGCATGAGAAGCAGATTTGTGTGTAGGGGCAGGTGATGTGTGTGTTGAGGGTGGCGGTTTTCTGCAGGTGGCTGCCCTTTCCCTCTTGCCTGAATTCTGTGTTGCAGCGTCAGTGTTTGTGCCCCTTCTCAGCGTGCTCGGAGCCAGGGGCCAGCTGACCATGTTTGGGTGAACTGAGATGAGAGCTGGAGCTGCAGTTCTGCTGGGTTGGCAGTACATGCTGCTTTTCAGCCCCATTTGAGCCTCTCTAATCCGGGTGGCTTAGTCAGCTGCTGCCCCATCATTTCTTTCTGTGTTGTTTTCGGCTGCCCTGGGCTGTCAGCTGACGGTTGCGAGAAAGTGTTTGCTGTTGCTCATTGTGGCTGTGCTAAGTCCACCGGAGCTCTGATTGTGGTGGTAATCCTCTGCAGGGGGAGGACTCCAGCCCGGGCTGGGTTGGAAGTTAGCCTGGCACTGAATGGAAACAGCAGTGGTGTGCCACTTCCACAGTGGCGTAGCTGTGAAGTGGCCCAGAGCAGCACAACAGCTTAATCCTGCTGCAGTGCCTGCTCTTTCTGGAAGATCCACAGAAAGCAGGCACGTCCTGCCACACTCCCCTGCATGAGTTCTATGTACCATTTGCAGTCTGTTGTCCAAAGGAGAGAAGGACCAAGCCATCCTGCTGTGACTCAGAAATGTAGGAGCAGCTGTGCTTGGGCCTTCCCTTTTCTGTGTGTGCAGATGAGTGCATATTTTTAAGTGGCACTTCTCTAGAAGGCAGAGGCACTTTGCCTCAGGCAAAGCAAAAAGAGCACTTAGAGTTTTCTCCAAGTTAGTTACTGTAAGAAAATACAGGAAGTATTTTATAGCAGTTAAAGATTTGTAATGTGTGAAATAAAATTAGGTAGATGTTACCCCTCTTCTGGCTATTCCTAATGTAGTCTGCTACATCTTGTATTATCTTTGTTCATCTCTGGCAGTCTCTCCTGAGCTCCTTTTAGGTAAGTTTTCTGCCTTTCTTTCTGTTGTCTATTTCTGCCCTGCGCTGTAGGAGAAGCTACAAGCAAAATCTGCTTTGGGCCATGTATTTTTGGGGGAGGGGACATCCTGTGCTTTTGCAAAGAGTCCAAATACTAATCCTGTTAGCTTGAGTACACAGTGAAGAGAGAGTTCAGGGAGATGCAATTCATATTCCGTTTGAATACGAGGTTGTATGTGACTGGATTAATTTGTTAATTTATTTCAACTTGGCCAGTTTGAAGCAGGGCTGGCAAGATCCATGTGTCCTTGCTGCTGGGGACATTTTGTATCTCCTGAACCATTGTAGTTGCTTGCACTTTGGGAATTGCAGGAGGGAAAGCTTCTTTGAGCCAGGAGGTCCTGACTTCAAAAAACAGTGTGCAGTGAGTGGAGTTAAGAGCAGCATCCCCAAAAAATCCTGGGCTGACAACAGCCTCATAGTTATCTGGTACAGGCTTGAGGGCTCTATTCCACCAGGGGTGTCAGCACTTGCCTATGAGAGTGACTGAGCCTTCACAGCTCAGGTTGACTGAGACAAGACCTGAGGGTGACACACTGTTTCTACCTCACTTCCCAGTTTGGAGTGAGCTGTTACCTGTGTGCAGTTTTTGACTTTCTGTTACCCACCCTGCACCTCCAGGTACCCACATTGTAGGAAAGGACACCCATGCTGTCATGATTGCACATAGGGATCTCTGTTTTCTCCTTTTCTGTTGACCATCTGTACTGCAATGGCACATGCATGTTCCTTGCCTTGACACAATGTCCTGCCAGTGACAGACTTTGTTTGGATGCTGACAGGTATTGGTGCTCCACCTGGTATCATGTAGTAAAGCTCCTCAATGAGGCTGGAAATGGTGGTTTTCTTGAGACTGCCAAAGTCTGTGTCCAACCTCTGTAGCACTTTGTGATATTCTTTGCAGAAATTTTTATGATCACCGTTTCAGGGGCTTGCCCCTGTGTAGCATTTGGTGGAAAGGGAACAGGTTGTTTGTTTTCCCAATTCTGTCACACTCACATGACAACAGAGAAATGCTGAAGGTAATTGTCTGAGGCTTATCTGTATAGCAGCAATCTGAGGTTATCCTGATTATGTTGCTGTGGGCCCTCAGAAGTGGGGAGAGACCTTGCTGGTAAGGCTAACTGCAGAGATCCTTGAGGCTGGAAGGCAGCAGCATGGATGAGAACAGGTTCAGGTGCTTGGTGACCCCTTGCTTGAAGCAGCAGAAGCCATTTGCTGTTTGCCACCACCAGGCCTTGCTGCTTAGATAGCACTGTCCAGGGGCCAAAGAGCAGATTGGGGTGGCATGGGCCTTACCAAGGTAAGGCAATTGGCAGGGAAGAGCATTGCTCCCCTTCACTGTGAGGCAGTGATGTGTGGCAGTGAGACGTGACTAGCTACTTAGCTGGAACTACGCATGGGGACTTGGCAGGCCTGCATAGCTGGTCAAGCATTTGTGAAGGGCCAGGCTGCTGGTGTGGCTAGGAGACCTCTTGCTGAGAGCACGCTTCTAGCAGCTGAGGAACATGAGACCTTGCAAGCAGCTGAGTTGTCCATACCCGCAAACTGGAAGGAAGCCTATTGGCCCTGGCAGTGTCTGGCCATATCCCATCTCACTGTTGGAGACGTACAACCGTCATGATCTGTGTGAGCAAGCAGCACCTCACACGATACTTGTCTGATTGCAGCACTCAAAACTGGTGATGGCTGGGCTCAAAGCTGAATTCAGCACCACGTTGTGGGAAACTGTTGAACCAAAAGTTTCTACAACAGAAAGCACAGGAAGATCCTACATAAAGTCTCTTAATACTCAGAGCTTTTACATGCAGCAGAAGGGAGTCATCCGTCCTCTGTTCCAGGTTCCTTTCCAAGGTGTTCACATGGCATGGCTTAAGCAGGGAATATCTGCCCTGTTCCTCACTGGAACTTGCCTGCAGTTTTGGCTGGCCTACCCTGCAGTCACGTCATTTGTGTCGCCTGATGTGAGGCTTAAGGTGATACAAGTGTGTATGGCGTGGAGGACTAGAACATAGCTATGGGTTCCTGTTGTCAGGCAGGGGTAGCAAGACAGTCTCCACTACCCATGGAGCTATTTCACAGGATTGTTTTGATTTCTGTGTAGCAAAGATGGTAGTCTCTTTTGAGTGTGCTTCCATTAAGAGGAATTTTTAATCTTGCGTATCTGTTCAGCTTAGAGTTGTCCATACTGGTAGGTACACGTACAAAGTGGGATCCTGGATTTCTCGTAGAATCTGCATGGGCAGCCACAGCCACCTTCTAAGAAGAGACTGCTGCTGCTTTGTGTGGGCATCTGGGCTGTGCCCAGAAAGTAAGAGGGTTTTTCTGTAGTGCAGATGAAGTGTTGTAAGACAGGCTTTTCAGATACCTAGCAAGTGCTAGGTGTGAGTGTAAGTTTTGATTTTGTGTGGGTGGCTTTGCTTTTGTACTTTCTGAGTTTCGTAAATGTGCTTGTAGTGCTCCTGTTTTGTAAATTACTGGTCTGGGCAGTACGTATCCTCATAGCTAGTACTGTGGGACATGACTCAGAACAGAAGTATGGTCTTTGGTACAAGTGATATCCCATAGCTGATGGAGGAGCAATGGGTTCATCTAACAGGGACAGCATAAAAGCAGGGGAGACAGCATAAAAGCAGGGGAGATGAATTAATATTAAATCTTTTTAACATGCTTCTTAGAAGAGATGTGAATGTGGGATGTCTCTTTCTGATTCATGGATATGCTCTGATTAAAAGTCAGTGTAATGACACATAGGGCTACTTGGTCTTGACTTCCTGTTGCAACTAGCCACAGCATCATACTTGAACTACTGTCCTACCTTCTCAGAGTCCAGGTGAAGCTGTGAAAATCATCTTTGGTGTTTCTGCAGCTGCTGAGGTTTATGGCTTGCTCCACTGTTCTCTCTGAATTCCAGAACTGGCCCCTGGGCAGAGATCTTCTGCAAAGCCTACTCAGTGCATGCGCAGAATCTGCTCTGGTCAGGAGATGCCTGGTTCAGAGCAACCTGCAGTGCTATGGTGGGAGATGCTGCCTAGTCTTTGAATTCCCTTCTCCAACTCTCATTCCCTTTTGCTTGCAGTGTATGTAATTACTCCACAGCTGACTTTTTCCCCCAGTCTTTGTGAGCTGCACTGCACTGTGCCCTCTTCAGTGTCAGGAGCTCATTTTGGTGTCTGAATTCCCAAGTAAATGCTGCTGCTCTCTGGGGGACCCCAGAAGAGCACCTGTAAGCACGATATTTGTGTGCTTTCAGTGGGAGAGATCTTCAGAGAAGAATCTGTTAAACAGTGTAACCAACAACATCCATAGAAGGACCTTGAATGCCTGTGTGTTCCTAGATGCTTTCCTTTTGCTAATGTCTATTTACTGTGTTTTGTTTCTCACAAAAATAAGAAAAATGAGTAAAAACTAGAAACCACATGTTGATCTGTCCTGTTACTGCTGATCAGGACAGCACTTACTTCCTGACAAGGACATTGTGATTACTCATCTTGTGCAGTAAGCCTTCTAGGAGTGTATGGAATGTGTGGAATGCATTTTATTTTATGTATAAGTCTTAAAAGCAAATGGAATGTTATTTAGAGACAGAAGAGTGATTCTAAGCAATTTGCTTTCCAATTTTAGATCTGAGAAGAGACTGACTGTCCCACCACGTTTTCAAAAGGAGTTGCAAGTTCACCTGTCCAGAAGCTCTTCCACAGAGTCAAGTGGTATGCCCATTAAGAAATTATTTGTTGACTACTCAGAGTAGGTGTCATCTTAAATCCATCTTAGTAGTTGTTTTGAATGAAGATGGGTTTGGATGAGGAATCAAGTTCTGTGAGTGAACATTTTCACTCTTATTTCATTGTGCTGAGGAAATGTGTGTTTGCTTGTCTGTCTCTCAGTCTTCTAGGAAAAACATTGGGCAGTAAGTGTCAAAGCCAATCACAAAGCCAGTGTGAGGAGTTTGGAAACAGGAGGAGTAAGCTTAACTTCACCAGGGGGGTAGGAATCTGGTATAAGGATGAAATCCTGGCTTTCAGGAGTAAGCAGCATTACTGATGTATCTGTCCAGCAAATACTCTTTTGCCTGCGTGGCTTAATAGTTGTGGAGCTGATGGGCTTGCAAAATGATGGTTGCTTTCTTTGAGACTTGTCAGCCTGATTTGTGAAGCTTCAGGTCTTGTAGCAAATACACCCCACCAAAGGGAGAAGAGGAGTAGAGATGAGGCAGCAGGTGAGCTAGGGATGTGAACCTGTGAACCGCCCCCTGGAATAATGACTGCCTAGTTCCTACACACAATGTATGAAACTGCCCGGAGCAGCTGAGCAGTCGTCACTTTCCTTGCTCCACTGGAGGGCTTCCTTGGATGCAGTAGCAGAGAAAAGCTGCCTCCTGGGTGGAGACTTTTCCTCAGGACATATCTTGGACTGAAAGGCAAATCATTGGTCTGATTTGTACACCCATGTGAAAATAAAAGAACGTTCTTGGTTGTCGTGCAATATCTTTGTGGTGTTTGTACTCACAAAGAAATTATCTTGTGCCTCTCTTGGGATACTGCCTTAGTGCACTGTCTCAACTGCACTGGGGCTGACGGTTCCGTATCCTCTTCCAGAATCCTTTCAGGAGGAACATGTAGCAACATCTTATGAAAATAACTACAGTGATTGAAAATTCATCTTTAGGTAGTTATTTAATGTCTGAGATTTCCATAGTTCTTTGCAATAGGAAGTGACTGAACCAGCCATGCTGGGCAGGAGAGCCGCATTTTAGAGCTGGTGCTGTGCTGGCAGCTCCCATGTTTAGTTTTTAAATACGGAGGTAATTATCTGTCTTTCTGTTTGTCGGGCTGTGTTTACTTCAAGGCTGCAATATTTTTTTAACAGATAGCTTGAATACCTCCACTGCAGAGACACATATTGTTGCCCCTGGCTCTTCTGCTGCCGATGTCCATGAACTTCAAAGTCGCATTAAGGAGCTGCTGAACAAGTACAGCAGCGGTGTCAGACTGTCAAAGATGCCTCAGTTATATCGGGAAATGTACTGGGAGGACCTTAGCACAGAAGTGCTCTATCAGCTTGAGAACTGGCCTCAGGTGTGCACAGTAAGTATTGAGCCATTTTTATGGAAGAAGCCAGTACCCTATAGATTTCTGAGTGTACATTTGCCAAAATGAACCTGCATTTCCCTTCATGCTCTGTAGCAGTGACAAAAAACCCCCACAGCCCCACCACTCCACTCCCAAATTGTAACCATGCCTTTAGAAACCCCAGAAAATCACTGTTGGCTGGACTAGTGTTTTGAACAAGGAAGATCAGCCTTCGTGGTGTTCTGGAGCAGGTGCTTGAGGTTGCTGACTTGCCACCTTTAACTAACCCCAGTACTGACAGTTCTAATAGCTGATGACAGGTGATCTCCATGCCATGTTTGTTGGTTTTGGTCTGGGTATTTTCCCCAATTGGTTTTTATGCTTTTCCTTGTTATTGTGTTTACTTCCTCTTAAAGCTACAAGCTACCAACATCCGTTGTGAACAGTCTGAGGTCTAACTGCATTTATCTTTCTATAGACTTTTCCAGAGGTCTTTCTCACATCTTAAACCAAGGAATTTTGCTGTTCAAGTTAGGTTTATGATGCAATACTAGATGAAATTGAAGAGTGGTAATGCTGGGGGGAGAGATTACAGCTAAGCCCCTTTCTGCCCTCCTTCTGATGGCTGTTACCCCTTGATTACAAGGGTGTCATTGCATCTCTTATTAGGAACTGGTATCTGGCTCAGTGTCCACTTAGAGGTCTGACACTAGTTGCCATCACCATAGAGTGGAGGGGCTTCAGCTGCTGTACTTCTATCTCTTCTGCATTCACAGGTCATTTATGGTGTCATGCAACTTTGCATCAAGGCTTTGTTTAGCTTTACTTTAACAGGCCAGTGATATCAATGAAGACTTTCAACTTCTTTGGTATCTGTCAAACTGTGGCACAGAAGAGTATTGAAGTAATAAGAATATTTGTCTTCTTGAAGTACATTTTTATATGTCCTACTAAGTCTTTCTCATGTAAAAGCATTAAATGCCAAAAAAAAAAAAAAAACTGAGTTGAATAACTGCTTTTCAGGAAGAACACCATTTGCATGAATGTCTGGTATTCTCACAGATATATAAAATGTGTTTGTAACACCTTACTACAGATACTAGAAATGCATGCACTCAGCAGCAATTTGTTTTGATGGTTCATGATTGGTTCCTGTGTTATCTACAGAGCAAGCTGCAATGTCTTGAATTGCTTAATTCATGCAGCAAATTTTAGTCTTCTTTGTAGCTAATGTTCCAGTCAGTCCTGTTCATCCAGGATCTTTGTTCTGTGTTCATTATCAATTTGCTTGTTATCTGTTGGGTCTATCTCTTTCATTCTAGCATGCAAATAAAGTCATTTAAGCATAAATAAGCACTGATTAAATCCATGGAAACATTGTAATACAATGGGCACAGTACAAAAGCAGTCAGAACTATCAAGTTATCTTGGCACAATCAGTCTTATTGTACAGAACTATTAATGAGTTTCTAAAGCCTGTCTCAGTTTATTGACTTATAAAATTGTAATTATGGCTCAGGCATGGAGAAGTTTGAACTGGGACTTCTTATATGAAAGCTACTATATATCTCTTAAATATAATCAGTTCCTGGTTCAAACATATTGTCTGCAGATGTACAGCTTTGTAGAACCTTTGAAATGCAGAAGACAGACTGTACTCGCCAGTGAAAGTAAAGATATCTTATATCTGAATTATTTCTGTCATGGTTTCATATACTGGGAGTGTCTGCCAGGCTCAAAAACATGCCTGGTGTTTCTTTTATTATCTTCTTAAAAAAGAACATTTTTTTGTACAATCTTTGTACTCATTCTGATCAGTGTAGCATAGTTACAAACCAGCAGACAGCAAACTTACTACACTTTCAGCGTCTCCAAGCTTTTAATATGAGGACTGTGCCTTGGAGAGTATTGCTTCTGAATAACTTTGCATCTCTAAGACTTCTGTTGGAAAGGAAGGAATTTCATCTAGGAAATTGTAATTTCCGTGTTTTCACAACCATGGGTAATGGACATTTTTCCTATTTAGTGAGTTCAAGTCTCCAAATATCACTGTAAGTTGCAGGTTGATGATCTTGTTTTCAGTCTTCACCATTCAGGCAGGAGGTACTGAGGCTGCCTTTGTCTCCATTTGTCTGTTACCTTCCCTCTCTAGTTCACCTTGGTTGAGCATCTTACTTGTAGCAATATATTTTGCACAGCTAAATGCAAAAGTACAAAGTTACCAAGTAGTGGCTAGCAGTCACAGATTGTAGCCCGGCCTTCATGAGCAATGGGGCTGACACTAAATATGCTTAGAAGTCTTTGTTGTCTAGACAGACCTCAGCCAGGAAAAGAATCTACTTCAACAGCTCTGGGCAGATCCAGAGTGTTGCTGAATTGTTTGCTTTCACCTCCAGCACTTGTGCTTTGATAAACATGATGCCTGGCAGTGACCCTCCCACCTTCACCTTTTTTTATCAGAAATTTTTACCTTTCTGTTTGACTAATTACTTGGTCATGTGTCTTTGAGCAGCTAGTGATCCCTATTTTAGACTTGCAACTTCTGTCTAATTTCTTATCCTTCTACGTATTTTTGTCACAAGTCTTTCTCACAACTTAGTTGTTTTCTTACAATTCTAAACCAAAGTTACATAGTTTTACTGTGTTTGAGCTCAGCCTTGAATCCTTGGGATGCAGGCAGCTGAACCACTGAGGGGGAGAGAGCGTTGCAGCAGAGGTGTGAGAGGCATGGAGGCATGTAGGCATGTAAATTTAAAAGTTCTTTTATTTTTTGGTAAGTCACAACCAAAAATTAATAATATTTTTATTTGGTACTGGCAACATGACAAAATGGTTCCCTTTGCAGTCTAAATATAAATCTCCTTACTGAATTGTATGTATGTTTAAGGGATTTTTTCCTTTTACATGCTCAGCTCTCCTCAGTTGCTTGAACTCTGTGAGTAATTCAGGCATGATGTGATGGTGATACAGATATGGCAGTGCAAGAGAAGCCTAACCTCTTAAATCTTTTCTCAAAACTTTTGCTTGAATTTTCACGGTTTTTTTTACAAAAACTTTTATAGAATTAGGCAGTCCTGGGACATTGGGGAATGTCCTTGCATGGATGTTTAGTTGGTTTAAAGACTGGAAATGGAGAAAGCCTGGAATGATTTACTTTCAGAAAGGCAGGAAGTGGGATTCCTCAGGGGTAACACTTAGGCATATGCTGGTCAGAATTGTAACAAGTGAGTTAAAAAGGATGCAAATACAAGTTCAGCTGGCTAATAATACAGGGCTGTTCAGAGTTATAAAGACCAGGAATCTTTGAAGAGGTATGTAACCTCCTCATACTGTGTTTCTGACCCATAAAATTTCATTGTAATCTTAATTATAGCCATGGACAGAAAGGACTTTCCCTACATTTTAAAAAAAATGGGGTTTTTTCTGTGTGGACTTCGAAGCTTGAGAAAAAGAGATCTTGGCATTTATAGTAGCTTCATGCAAATATTGACTTTGTATGGAAAAATGCAAGTGATAAGTATTTGCAAAACAAATAGAAAAGGAGTATTTCAGTTGGAAGGAATCTATCAGTGATCATCTAGTCCAATTGCTTGACCATTTCAGGAATGACTAAAAGTTAAAACTTATTATTGAGGGCATTATCCATATATCTTTTGAACACTGTCAGGCTTAGGCCATCAACCAAGAAGCCTGTTCCAGTGTTTGACCACCCCCTTGGTAAAGAAATGCTTCCTAACATCAAGTCTGAACCTCCCCTGACAAAGTCCTCTGCCTAGGAGGCCTTATTTCCTAGTTGACTCACTGAGTACTTGTGACCAGAAGTTATTTCCTACAAACTTCACGCATTTCCAAGATTTGCATGTCACAGCAGTACAGTGTTTGCAGTAGATGGTCTGGGAAGTTGCAATCTCCAGTAAGAACAAGATACCAACCCAGAGATTTCTCCTAAATGCCTGTTGGTAGCAGATTCTACACCACTCCTTTGAAACCAGGGTCTCTCACCCATGTCATTGCTAATGGTAAGGGCTGTGCAGTCTAACCCCCCCTTTTCATACAGTGAAACTCCTCCACATTGCCTGTCCTGCCCATCCTTCCTGAAGAGCCTGCAGCCCTCCATCCCAGCATGTCAGGTGTGGCACTTGTTCCACTAAGTCTTGCTGACACCAAAGAAGTCATAGTTCTGGGAACTAACCAGTGTTTGTTGTTTATCCTGTTTGTTTCTCATACTGTGTGTGTTTGCGTTCAACAAGTATTTCAGATGTGCTCCAAGATCAAGTCCAACTCTCAGCCAAACACCTCATTGTCAGCCATGGCACTGGTTGTCAGTCCAGTCATTTATTGAATATCTCCAAGGATGGTGACTTGACCACCTCCCTTGGCATTCTGTGCATTGCCTGACCTTCTTTTCAGTGAAGAAATTCCTCTTAATCTCCAACCTGAACCCTGCCCCTGGTGCAGCTTGAGTCTGTGTCCTCTTGTCCTGCCACTGGTTGCCGGGGAGAAGAGATGGACTCCCGCCTGGCTACAGCCTCCTCAGAGGGAGTTGCAGAGAGTGATAAAGTCACCCCTGAGCCTCCTCTTCCTCAGGCTGAACAACATCTGCTCTTTCAGCCACTCCTCATAGGATTTACCTTCTCCAGCTCCAATCCTTCACCTGCTCCTTCACCCTTCTCTGGACTTGCTCCATCATCTAAATGTATTTCTCATCATGAGGGGCCCAGAACTGGACACACAACTTGAGGTGTGCCCTCACCAGTGTTGAATATTGAGGGACAATCACTGCCCTGGTCCTGCTGGCCACACTATTGCTGATACAGGCCAGGATACAATTGGCCTTCTTGTCCACCAGGTGCTATTAACAAGCATCCCTCTTTTTGCTGGGCAGCTTTCCAGGCATTCTACCCCAGCCTGTAGCACTGCATGGAGTTTTGACCCAAGGGCAGGACCTGACACTTGGCCTTATTGAACCTCACACCTTTGCCCTTGGCCCATTGATCCAGCCTGTCCAGATCCCTCTGCAGAGCCTTCCTGCCCTCCAGCAGGTCAACATTCCCACACAGGTTGCTGTCATCAGTGAATTATGCTGAGTACAGTCGATCTCATACAGATCATCAATAAAGATTTTTAACAGGATTGGGCCAAATACTAATTCCTGAGGAACACCACTAGTGACCAGCCCCTGGCTGGATGTGACACCATTCACCTCCATTCTCCGGGCCTGACTGTACAGCCAGTTTCTAACCCAGCAAAGAGTGCTCCTGTCCAAGCCATGGGCTGCCAGCTTTTCCAGGCGTGTGCTGTGGGAGATGGTGTCAAAGGCCTTGCTCAGCTCTAGGTAGACAACATCCACAGCCTTTCCCTCACCCTCTGGGGAGATCACCTGGTCATAAAAGGACATCAGGTTGGTCAGGTGAGACCTGCCTTTCCCCAAATCTATGCTGTCTGGCCCTGATCCCTTCGTTGTCTGGCATGTGCTATATGTTCACACTCAAGATGATCTGTTCCACAGCCTTTGCCAGCACCAAGGTGAGACTGACAGGCCTGTAGTTCTCCACATCTTCCTTCTAATCCCTCTTGTGGGTGGGCATCACATTAGCCAACCTCCAGTCATCAGCCTCCTTGGTTATCCAGTACTGATGATAAATGATGGAGAGCAGCTTGGCAAGTGCTTCTTCCAGGTCCCTTAAGTACTCTCAAGCGAATCTCATCCTGTTCCATAAAGTTGTGAGCATCTGAGTGGCACAGTGGGTCACTTAACAGCCAAACAGCCCATCATCCACCAGGACAGATGGATCCTGTCAGAACCTATCATACCTTGTGCCTCAGAAGTTCTTCCATGTTTATAAAACCCAAAGTTTTGGTGAAAATACCAATCCTAGAGCCAATATTTTTGTACAATGAATAACAAGCAGATACCTTTTAATTGACAGAATGAAGGGATGTATGCATATTCAATTGATTCTGGAGCTGTCTTGTGGTAATGACTGCCTTAGTCTTTCTGCTTGTTTTCTGAAGGAGCTGGTAGAAAAATAACACTAGCATTCTGAATTTTAAAATTCCACTTGTACTGGAAGAGATACATTTGCTTTTCAGCAGTTCCAGAACGAAGATGTTCTTTTCCATACAATACTCTACAGGCTCTGGCTACTTATCAGATTAACTATTAGCTGTCAGAGGGCAGTTTTTTGTCTGTAATCTATCATTCCTTAGTCAGGTTTCTTACTGCTTTTTTGTAAACATAAAGCTAAACAATATGTAACACGTGAGCATATTCTTCAGCGACCATAAGTCACTATAGTGACCTTTAGTGACTATATTGCCTGATGCTGTGTGAAAAGGCTCCTCAGACTGGAGACCATTTTACTGGCTGTTTACTGTGAGGAGGAGGCTTTACAGGGTAAAGGAGAGCTTAGTTTTCTTCACTTAATCTGTTGGATATCTGGTAAGGTGTTGGACAAGTCCCACAGTCTGTTAGTCTTGAAAATATGTCACTGGAAAAATTTGGAGGAATTAAGGGGGAAATTAGCATATTTTTTGTTCACTGTTTTGGGGGTATTTGATTTGTTTGTTGTTTAGGCTTTGGTTTGGTCTTTTTTTTTTTTTTTTTTTTGTAATAGTCACTACAAGTTGAAGGTTATCACTACAGAAAGGTAGAGAATTTTTTAGATAAGAATGAGACCTGCATGAGACAACGAGATGTTGCTTAATTGACTGGTAGGATGCTTTGTTTATTTTAACTTTTTTTAGCTGTATTTAGTTCTCAGATTCATATTTAACATTTATATATGCTAGGACGTTTTGCAGAAAGTGCAACTAAAGGCTTGGGAGAATGCCAGGATTAGATGGTAAACAAATTGACAGAAAAAGGACTGAGACTGTTGTTTTCTGAATCTGGTCCTGGGCAGTACACTATGTCTTAACAAAATAGGTACTACATACTAATGCATCAAGCAGCTGAGTTTTTACTGTAACATTCAGAGTGAATTAAACAGGTATGCTCAGAAAAGAGAAGGATTGCCACAGTAGAGAGTTGTATTGCTTGAGAAATTTTGGTTTTGTCAGGTCTTTACTCTCGGAGAGGTAATTTCTATACCAAGTTAAGCTTTGTGAAGCAAAAGTCATTCTTCTAAACAGAGAAACAGACTTGAAAGAATAAAAAATCCAACTCTAATGTACTTTGCACACGGAGGAGACAATGCAGCAGGCTATCACACCTGGTAGTACATATGAATGAAAGCTCACAGTTCTACGCAAACCCTAAAAGCTGTTTCCAGTAGATGAGCTCTTGAATTACAATAACTTTCTTTTGCCATGTTCATTGAAGAAATTGGTGTTTAGACACAGAGCCAGTAGCCATTTAGAACAGAGTTCAGAGAACAAAAGGCATGTTCTACCTAAAATGTAAGTAGATGTGCTGCACATACTTTAGCACAGAGCAGACTACAGTTGGTGTCAGCCTTGCTGATGGTGTCATAGCACATGTGGAAATGAGCCAGTTGAGGACAGAAGGTCCAGAATGACTTTGCTGTCCAAACACAGTGCTAGAACAGGCTGTAAATCGATATACCTGAAACTCAGTCCTGGTGATGAGTGGTTAGACAACACAATGAGCCACCAAATGTCAGACTTCATTTGACAGCATCTTTCCTTATTCCTGCAACCTGTGCATCTCCTGTGTGTTAAATCTTGTCCTTTTCTGACCTTATAGAAGAAGTTCAATGCATTATGAGGTAAAGAGCATTACAACCAAAAAGAACTGCTGACAAAGTTGTCTGCTGATCCTCAGTGCTGGCATAAAGATGTGAGGAATAGAGGCAACCCTCAACAGTATGGAGTTGTTAGATTGACTCAGCTGTCTTATTGCATCACAGTTTCCTTTGTAATTATGTATTTTCAGAAGCTAGAGTCTCATAAGCACAAGGAACCGGAGAACAAGTATCTTCGCTGTGATGTGCAGGGTAATGGAGTGGGAGGGCAAAGAGGATGGGCAAGGGGGTAATTTAAAGACACTCTTGAACTTTGTAGAGCTTACCATCCCAGCTCTGAACATGAGCTGAACCTGAACAGAGGATATCTTGACAATAGGGATTCTTTAGTTTAAGAGAAAATACAAAAACATACCTAGTATGGTTTGCATTCAAACATTTCAGGTAAGTACAGAAGAAATTACTACCAGAAACAGAATCACAGAATCGCTGAGGTTGGAAGGGACCTCTTTTGATTATCTAATGGAACCTCCATGCTCATGCAGGGTCACCTGCAGTCTGTCCATGTCTGTATCCAGTCATGTTTTTAACAAGGGACATGCTATAGCTTTTCTGGTCAACATATTCTAGTACTGTTTCATCTTCCCAGTTGACATGAGGCTTGGCTAAAAACAAGTCTTTTGTTTCTTAGGGTAAGAAGATAGGTATCATAGTTTTACAATGCAAAATAATTAATTGCATATCAGACTAGAAGCTGTAAAAGCTGGAGTGGATTCCAAGGATTAGCTGTAACTGGATGATGTAAGAAGCTTCCACATCCTTATAAGGAAAAGCTCCTTACTGAGTGATGCCACTATGTGCAGTGGGAATCTTCAGCCTTTCAAGAACACTGGCCAAGTCTGTTTTTTTCCCCAGATTTGGTTGCTCTGGACACATACTTCAGCAGTGCAGTAGCTTAAGCTCTATTGCTTTCAGAAGCAGCTACTTGGAAGAACAGGGAGAAGTTGAATGTTAATGTAGAAGCATTGCCTGGAGAGACCTGTACTGTCGAGGGTTGGGCAAAACCAGTGGGACCTGAAGTTGTGGTGGCTGCCAGTGACAGAGCAGAAGTGCTGTCAGCCAGTGTGTAGATGCAAGGTAGTGCTGATCAAGGCCAGAAATACCTTCCTCATTGCTTTGAGCTCCAGCTTGCTAGGAGTTTAACTTCATGTGTTGTTGAGGAAGGTCAGGTAGATGAGAGCTGCCTTCACACTGAAGTGTTTGTCTAAGGTGCCTGTTACTGAAATGTTTCTGTGTAGAATCTGTGGTATGTACGATGTGGTAGTTAGCTTCCATGTTGCATATTTAAATCAGATCTGAAAGAACTCCTGCATCACACTTCCAAATAATTCTTCTCAGTGAAATCAGAGTGATAGTTCTGATTTGTATTTTAGAGCCGTGACTGAAAACCTGTTGGATACCAAAAATAGTGGAGCCAGACTTCTTGTTAGCCACATAACATGAGACTCTGTCACTGACATTAAATGCTAACTTCCTTTGCAGGTTTTCTTTTCTTACCTTGCAGAAGAATAGCAAAAAATAACTGCATATGCTAGTTTGAATGTAACATTGAAACTGAAGGATATTTACTCTGACTAGAAACTCTCATTTCAAGGATGTGTTTTCTCCACTTCCTTCTTGGAAACTGTTGATGCTCCAGGAGGTTACCAATTACACACAATTAAGCAAGTCTGGCATTGGAAAGTGGATACTTTCTTTAGTTTGTATATGTTGGTCAGTGGATTTTTTGAACATTGTCAAGCATATATGTGCAAAGCTTTTATCCTGCCAATACATAAAGGAGCATGTCTGCCTTTGTCCTCGCTATATGTGTATGTCAAAACAAGGAGATTTGCTCTTTTGCATTTCACTCAGTTGCAGTGTCAGTATTTATCTTGGGAGTATTTTTTTATTTGAACTTTTATTATTTGAGTTTCCAGATTTCAATTTTTAAGAGCTGCCTCTGTTATTCAAGCCCAGGAAAGAAATATTATTCTCCTGTGTAGAACGGCTTCACTCTCTATTGCCCTGATAATTCATTCTGCCAGCTGTTTCCTCTGCTTTGTGCTCTGTAATGGAGCACAAACAAGAGGCAAGGTCATAGAATCACAGAATATTCTGAGTTTTAAGGGACCCACAAGGATCATTAAATACAACTCTTAGCCTTGTGCAAGACATCCCCAAGAATCACACTATGTGCCTAAGAGTGTTGTCCAAGTGCTTTTTGAGGTCTGTCAGAGCACTTCCCTGGGGAGCCTGTACCATGCTTAAACCACCCTGTGGCTGAAAAAGATTTTTCCTGATAGCCAACATAAACCTCCCCTGACACAACTTCAGACCATTCCTTCTGGTCCTGTCACTGGTCACCAGAGAGAAGAGATCAATGCCTACTGCTCCTCTTCCCCTTCCCTCAAGGAAGTTGTAAGTGCACCTCAATTTCTTTTTCTCCCGGCTGAACAGACCACATGACCTCAGCCACTCCTCATACGGCCTTTACCTAAGGCTCTTTTCTACCTTGTTGTCCTTCTCTGGATGGTCTCTAACAGCTCAATGTCTTTTTTCCATTGTGTCACACTGAACTTCCCCCAGCAATCGAGGTGAGGCCACCCCAGTGCAGAGCAGAGTAGGACAATCCCTCCCTTGCCTGGCTGTGATGCTGTGCCTGATGCCCCCCCAGGACATGAGTGGCCCTCCTGGTTGCCAGGGCACTGCTGACTCAAGTTCAGCTTGCCACTGACCAGGACCCCCAGGTCCCATTCCGTGGTGCTGCTCTCCCGTCTCTTGTCCCCCGTCTATACACACATCCAGGGCTGCCTCATCCTAAGTGCACAATCCAACACTTCTCCTCATTAAACTTCATACTGTTAGTGTTTGCCCAGCCCTCTAATTGATCATGGTCAGTCTGCAAGTCCTCCCTGCCTGTGAGGGAGTCAACAGCTCCTCCCAATTTTTTATCTTCTGTGAACTTGCTTAGTACTCCTTCCCAGGGTTACTAAGCATCCAGGTCATTTATGAAGCTGTTGAAGAGCACAGGGCTGAGGATGGAGCCCTGTGGAACCTCACCAGTGACAGGCCACCAGTCTGATGTCACCTCATTTACTGTAACCCTTTGCACCTGACCCATAAGCTAGTTGCTCACCCATCCCATGATGCGTACCATCCAGCTGTGGGCTGGATGTTTTGTCCAGAAGGAGAAACAGTGAGAGCCAGTATGGAAAGCTTTGCTGAAACCCAAAAAGATTATATCCACTGGATCAGCTGGGTGGGTTGTCTTGTCATGAAATGAAACTAAGTTTGACAAGCAGGACTTTATCTTCATGAACCTGTGCTGGCTGTGACGAACGACTGCGTTGTCTTTCAAGGGTTTCTCAGTACTTCCCACTATAATAATGTGCTTGCAGAGCTGGGCTGGTAGCCATACTAATGGGAAGTACCTTGAAGGCAAATCTGTAAACTCAATAGGAAACTTGGTTGAGACATTTGTGCTTAAGAAAGGGGGCTGTTTTGAAGTGATGCTCACAAGTGAAGCCATTTGCTTGTTATTAAAAGTTTCTGTGGCCTTGAAGGTGATGTGATTCCTGGAGATGTCCTGAGCAGGGCCAGAATTTGGACTCAGTGATTCTTGTGGGTTTCTTCTCACTCAGGATATTCTATGTTTCTGTGATTCTAGTGATGCCAACCTGTGCTTATTTACACTGAAGCAATCTGAAACAATTTATTGAAAATAACATTTTGCTGTCTCTAAATGGTTTGCACAGTTAGCATATACAGCCTCTTCAAAACTGAACTTCAGTGTCTAGAACACCGCAGAGCTATTATTGGAGTTAAGAGGCTTAAAGATCTCTGAGGATCTTCTCTCCTCGGTCTGCTGCTGGGCTTTAGAGTGTAAGGGTTTATATTCCTGTCAGAAAAAATTTATTCAGCTCTGTTGCAGCTATATTTAAAGAGCAGTAGCCAAGAGAAGGGATACATGAAGGTAGACCTCTGCATCCAGCTTCTTCCAGGATGAACTGCCATATGTTCCAACACAGCGTTCTCAAACAAATTGTTCTCTTGACAATGTTAAGTATTTTCTGGAGCTAAATGTTTCCTTGGCTGGTCATGTAAATGAATTCCTCAGCCTTGTCCATGGACACATGGGACATCCTTATCAATTCCTCTCTAGGTTGTCATTATCTGATTGTTTTGTCTGTATGACTTGATATACTTAGGTCTCCTGACCATTATCAAAGCCTTCACAAGGCTTTGATAAGTTTCTTGTTTGTTTCTATTTTTAACTGAACTCCTTTCTTCTCTTGTAGTGGAAAGGACGCTGTAAGATTCCTCATATCAGAGGGTACAAATACAGGTGTTCTATGTCAGAAGTCATTGAAAGCAACTTGATCCTTCTAGGTTTTACTGCCAGACATGTTTATTGTCTATCAAGCTGAGTAGCAGAGATGCCCAAGAACTTTGCTTTCTTATGTGTTATTCTTGCAGAAAGTATCTCCATTTTGGTTTTTCACTGATAGAGACTAATTTAGGCATGCTACCAGGAATGCGTGAAGGTTCTCTAACATGGTTGATATTTTTTTTATATCTGTGAAAATTATTTCCTTTGTGTCATGCTAGTGTTCATGGAAGTTGGCCAAGACCTCTTCCCAATAACCTTTTCACAGATTGTTTTGGCACTAGCCTAGGCAATGTAATGCAGAGCAAGTGTATGGAAATGCTTTTCATTTCCTGACTCTTAACTCAGATCATGTGGCAATTTGGGTTAAGTGTGATGTAGTATACATGGGACAAAATACATTGTTCTACACACAACAAAGGCCATTTGATTCTTTTTCAATGTATTGTAACTCAGCATTTGTTTCTTGCTAATGTTATCTTGATAATGAGTGATATGTGTTATTCTTTTTCTGTAAAATACCTGAAACTTTTTAATTTCTTTGATTGTTCATTATGCTTTGATTGTATGTTGCTAGGTCAGAGCTGTAAATAATTATTTGGGCAAGGTTTATGAAGTTCTGATGGGAGTGGACATTAATAGGGTGGAGGTGAATGCTACCCCGAGTAGTAGCAAGTAATTCAGTTGCTTCTTGTTTTTTCATTGATCTGCTTTTGAAAGTTACTTTGATTAGAGTTGTTTCCTCTGACAAAGGAACTTCAAAGTGGAGCTACCTTAGTAACTTGCTTTATTTTTCTTCCTTTGGGACCAATGTGAAAACACTAAGACCTTTTGTTATCTCAATTTTACATAGATTCCTGCTAAGCTATAGTTAGATCAATCTAGATTGAAACTGCAAAGCTTTAGGAAGCAGAATTTTATTGTGAGTTTGTGGCTACAGTTCTCAAACAGTACCTTCAATGTTGTGATTTCAGACTATGTGATATGCTTGTAGCAAAGGGTGGATATGTAGGGACTGGCAAAATATCTGGTTCTGAAGGAGGCTGGGGACATGATTTAAAAGGGTCTAATCAATTTTATTATGAACCAGAAATTTCTTCCTTGATTTCAGAACTTTTGTAAAGAAAACTAATTCCCTGAGCATGACAGCAGATAGCCTGCCTGACAGCACTGACTGGCAAGCGTCCTCTTGTTTTTGAAGTATAGAATCAAATCTCCTTTACCTCAGAAAACTGAGAGAAACTTTTGTTTATGATTTGCTTGTCTGTGGGGAAGACTGGGGAGGTTAACGTGAAAAGATGTAAATTTGTGAAGGGTGTCACCATCTTCTGGTCTTGCTAGGAGGAAAGAGAGACTGTACTTCTTTGGAAGCAAGTCCCAGTTATATTGCATAGATTAGATATTTGCCTATTACTGATGTACTCATATGTGTTTGGAACCCTTCAAAACAGAGGAGGAATCATTACAGGAAATGCTAACCTGTACTAACTGCATCAAGCTTAGCTCCCTGTGGATGTTCTCTTCAAAGTCTGTATAAAATGCATGTTATAAAAGTGTAATTTGCAAAACGATTTATTGTTAGAGGTGCAACTGATTATTGACTCTCTTTTTTGTTTTCCAAGGTGGAGTTGATACACAGAGGTGATAAATTTGATGGACTTCTTTATCCTGCTAAAAAAATACCACCGGCTGCAAAAAGGGATGCTGAGCAAGAAAAGGCATCTCAGAATGTTACTTCAACAAAAGCAGACCCTTTGTTAAAACCAAATATGGAGACCACACCTGCATCACTCAATAGCGACTTCAAGGCAAAAGTTGTTGGCATCTTGCTGAAGTATTCCAATGGTCTTTGGGCTCACGCACTTCCCAAAGTGTACCAAGACACTTACCAAGTAAAATTTCCAGAAGACATTCTAAATAATCTAGAGTTACTGTCAGATGTGTGTGTTGTGGACTATGTATCTGAAGTCCCCAGAAAGGCGATCCTCTATGCTAAACCCCAGAGATGCATTGATGAAAATCTGAATGTCACTGAGAAAGTCAAGAGGCATGATGGTGTGAAGGCCACAGCTGAACAGCAGTATGAAGAATCCAAGGACCAGTACCTAGAAAACATAACTGTTCCTTCTCTGATTATTCCGTCAGAAGGATCTGTGTCCATCATGGTGTTAGAATTGAAAAACACTAATGAGGTCCTTATTAGGCAAGTTTGTATTTTGGAATCTACCTTTTTTGCTTTGTTTATAAATCCACATGTTCATATTGTGCAGGCTGCCAGAAAAAAATAGATGAACCGGAGGTTTCAGGACTTTATTATTTACTTATTTTGCCAATGAAAATTAAAAATACTTTTGTTTGTGTGTTTAAATGTAAATTTTCTGAAACTTCTTCTGTCCTGAACCAATCACTTTTAGCATTAGCTTTAGCTTGTCTGAGAATCAAGGCAGATTTAATTTGCCATTGGAAGACTATATAAAATAATCCCAATAGAACACTAAACAGTATTCAGATACTACTACTGTGCTTATTAAAATACTTTTTGCTTCTATAACTTACACTAACTAGGCATGACTTGAGTGCACTCAGATTCCACTTATGGAATGATGAGCTTTCATCCAGCAAAAAACTACTAGTGTTTGTTGGTTTGGTTCCTAATCAGTCTGGTCTAAGGGGACAGTGTAAGAAGTGGATTGTTACATTACATCTGTTACTTCTGGCCTGTTATGCACATGTCACTTAACTCTACAAAACTTTCCTGTACACTTTTTAGTTCTGGCATAATATATAACTTACTGTCCATGTGGAGTTATGGTTCTTAGCTTTCTAATCTGTTATTTTAAGGATGTTTCCACTAAGTATTTGGGATGAATACTTTGAGTACCATGGATTAAAATACCATATGACATTGTTGAGTTGAGGGTGGTTATGTAAAAATTTCTCTACAAAGCAGCTGTTTCCAAATTTTGAACCATGTTTCATGGACGATATTGAAGTTTCTCAGTTTGTCAGCTCTTTGTAGGTACATGATGATAATTTGTGGTTTCTTGATCCTAAAAAAAATTATTACTCAGGGTTATCCATGTACTTCATGTGCAAGGTCATTTATCCTGATATGATGAATCTAGCCCTGAAGGGATTAGTGTTTTTCACCATGACAAGAAAATGTTCATGTAGACTTATAGGGAGGAAACAGTGCATGGGCTCTTCTTTTCTTACATGTCCTATCAGCCTCTTTCTGCTGACTTACACAAGAGCTCTGTAGCAGCTGTTGGTTGATGTTGATTTTTGCAGGATCAATAAAATCAAGATTCTTATTTCAATCTCAGGGATGGAGCAATATCTCTTTACTTTCTTGGTATGTGGCTAAGTTTTTTGTCTGAAAACTTTCACCTGCAGTTCAAATGAAGGCAAATCTGAAAGGTGCTGGTTTTGGTGCCATATCTGTTTTGAGACGTGGATCAATTCTCAAAGAACTGTAATATAGTCAAAATAAAAGTGAGATGATAGAAACACTCCTAGATATTTACTAGGTATTCACAACAGAGTGTTTGAAGGCAGAGCTGATATACTAGGTACTGCACTTGAATTCTCACAAGAAATAATGTCTAAAATAGTGAGTGAAGCAATCAATTCTGAAGGATTCTTCTGGTTTCTGTTGAGTTACTCTGTCTGTTAAGTATCTTTATGTTCAAAGAACATAAAGATACTTAACAGACATATTGATACTTGATACTTGAACATTGATACATTGATACATTGAACTTTGAACATTGATACATTGATACATTGAACTTGATACATTGATACTTGAACATTGTATCAAATGTTCAAGAAACCTTTAAGTCAAAAAGATGTGACTGTCACCCCACTTTATCTCCATTACAAAGTAGACAAATGTTGGCAAAGAAACAAAAAGGCTGTTTCAAGGAAAATCAGAGTTCCCTGGAATGTGGTCAGATTTAACATAATATTTATAACAGAGTTATGATATCATGTTGTATTACAATATCTGCACTATCTCTGGGTATATAATCTAAACTATATGATAGAATTGAATAGTATCATTATGAACAAGCTGAAACAGTAACTAGTAATACAAATTTGTGAGTAAGTTTTCCTTCTGTCTGCTCTAATCTGACTTGTTTCTGAAGCTTCCCATTCGGAACTTCCCATTTCAATTTTCCAGAAAGTTTTTGTACTTAATTTAAGAAGACCTGTGTAACAAAAACAGCATTAATATGAACCATTAGGTCAGCAGCCAAATATCAAGATATAACTGTAGTATGAGAGAAAACAGCACTTGGTTTAACAACTAATTTTAAAATGTACTTTAGATGGTTTGGTTTGGATCAACCTTAGTGAAAACCAGATTACGATGGTGTTTGTTAGTGACAGAGTAACTTTTTTTTCTAAAAAGAGAGGAGTTTGGACATGAATGTCTTAGAAAATGTTTATAATTTATTCATATATGCATGTAAATGTTCTTATGTTTTTATTCAGCTCTTTTGAAGTTGCATCCCAACTCTTGTTGTGTTTTTGTTTGTTTGTTTGTTTGTAAAATATTATAGGTATGTGGGCAAAGATTATTCTTCTGCCCAGGAACAAATGGAAGATGAAATGAAAGCATATTACAGTCAGAACAGTACAGTGTCACCAGCTCAGTCTCTGAGTGTTGGGCAGCTTGTTGCAGTACATGCTGAAGAAGATGCCTGGTTGCGTGCACAGATAATTTCTCTAGAAGACAACAGAGTAAAGGCAAGCAATTACCTCTTCTGGCACTTGGAGAAAGAATTGAGACAAGCTTGGTTTTTAGATACACAGTCAATTCTTAAATATGCTGTACTAGTATTCTTTCTTTTCTTGCCCTGAAGTACTTCTGTTGCAGGTATATGAGAAATTAAGACCTTGTCTAAGTTATATGATTGACAAAATTAAATGGTCTTTCAGGATTTTCTCCATGAATAGTTTGAGTTTGGGAGTTTTGGTTTTGTTTTTAAAAGGAGCTGGGCCCTATAGCACTTTGGTACTGAAAATGTACCTTTGATAGGAGGAATGGTTTGAAGGGGACACAGGAAGAGAAAAGGAAGGACAACATTCATTTGCTTCTAGATCTTGGATCTTGTCTGATGTCTTCTACTTAAATATCTCTAACATGTACTAAATAGAAAAGGAAAAAAAAAAAAAGAGAAAGGGTATACTTTCTCCTTCCAGGCAGATCTGGTGTTTTGGGAGTTAATGTCGTATGCATTTTAGTTAAACCCCATTGACATTATTTAACTCCTCTGTTAAAATTTTCCTATACCAAACAGACTCTTTTTGCCATCTGCGGTAAAATTAGAACACATATATTAGAAATATAAAAAGAGTTTAAAACTGCTCAGTTATTTCTTTTCTAGTCAGTATTAATGATACATCCTTAACATTTTTGTTTCTTTCTTCAGTTAGGTCATTCAGCCTTGCGTAACATACTTTTAAAGTTGAACCATTTTATAAATACTGAAATAGCACATGTATTAGAATTGAGTTTTTTCTGAAAGTTAGTATGATACCTTTCAGATGTGAGTTGGAGTTGTGTGTCAAAACTTGGTCTTGCGCAAGAGAGGTCTTTTGGGTTTAGAGAAGTGGCAAGAAAATTAGTGGAATGCTTGCTTCTAATTTCTCCCTAGTCAGAGCTATCAGCCCAGAGAAGGCTGCTGCTTTATTGCAGCTTTTGCTGATTATTCTCTGGCACAATGTTCAGGCCTCCTTTTTAATATTTGCTATGCAGATATTTTGCAAGGCAGAATTAAAAAAAAAAAGTTGTAGGAAGTCCCATCAAAGCCTTCTTTCTGAAACTTTAGCTCCAGTTATTTGCTGCCAGTAATAGTTTCCATTCTAGTTTCCTGCATTGACTGTGGTATTTATATCAAAGTAAAGACAAGCTTAAATCAAAATTATTCTCTTAATGCTGTAAAAACAATAGCCAATTTGAAAACTTTGTAAATAAAAATTGTGACTTTATTACCTTTCTTCACATAGTTTGAGATAATATATGGTGAATTCTTGTAGCACAGTTCCTGTTTAGAGTTGAGATTCTTTAGAACAGTTGGAGAGGATGGTTTTATAGAGATCTTGAGAGGGAGGCTTTCCCTGAAAACATGAAATTAATGGTACTAAACTGGCAAAAAGTAATTTGTCTGCGGGTGTATAGAGAATGTGGCAACCAAATACATTCTCCTTAAACTCAAGAAAGCATGCTTAAAATTATATTCATGATCTCGTTCTTTTAATTCCCTTTTCCATTGTCAGGTATACTATGTTGATCATGGCTTCACTGAGTTTGTTGAAAGCAACAGTGTGTGCAGACTACAGAAACAGTTCAGATCACTTCCTTTTCAAGCTGCAAAATGTAAACTGGCAGGTAAGAGAAAGCCAGTGCTGACTGCACACATACTTAATGTTATGCTTATTGTTGGCACAGCTTGTGTATTGAAGCCTCTGTGAGTCAGGGAATTCTGATCCTTTTTTGTAATAGTTCTGTATGTGTTTGATAAATTTTGTTCAGCTCAGCTAGTCTAAGCAGACATGGGTATGCATGGAAAGAAGGAAAAGGAAGGAAGAAGAGTTTTACAGAGAATCCTTGATTTTAGAAGATGATTTTATCCTGTACTTTTGTAATGGAGCTTAATTATTTCTGCACTTAACATGGATGTCTTTGTCCCTTTAATATACATGAGCCTAAAGAAATAAAAGGAAACATTTAAAGTAAAGGAAACGTGTTGTGTGAAGCAATGTACACTAGTACAACATTTTTTTCCATAAATGAAGTACATCCATTGTGATCAAATTAGGCAATATTTCTAAATATGAGCCTATTATTCTGAAGTGATCCTAGTGCTATTAGAAAGGTAAATTCATTTACCTTTCTAAAACTAGTAGGCCTTTTTAACTTTTTAAAAATATTACATTTTAAATATGCAAAATTGCTGTGAATGAGCTTGTCTTATTTTTGTTTGGTTGATTTTTAATACTTGGATGCTTTCCATTTTTTCTATACATTTGCCTCAGCTCTTTATGAAGAGGGTCTTCTTCTTTTCTATTGTGCCCTTCCCCCAGAGATGGCTTTCTTTGATAAAAAGGTAGAAATTAAGTAGATTGCAAGTAGGAGGGGTGCAGTAGAACTTCTGTACACAAAAAGGTATGATGTGTCTTACAGGACTGGAAGCCTTCTGTGATGATCCTGTCCTAGTAAAGGCTGTGGAATCACAGACATGCTTCAGGATATTTGCTGTGGAAATACTGGAAAAGAGTGATACTCCTCTTCTTGTTCTCTATGACACTTCTGGAGAAGATGATATCAACATCAATGCTACTTGTGTGAAAGCATTGTATGACAAGTCCCTTGAACTGCACCTACAGGTACCATTGTCCCGTTTCCTCCTTAATTATTAAAAATCGTTGACTGTTGAGGTCTTAGATGGACAAAAAACAGTAGTCAGAAATTTGCTAAATTTTGTATGGGTTTTTTTCCCCCTTTCTTGTCACACTCTTACTCTTGCAGGTAGATGCACTATATACCAACGTCAGAGTAACTAGTGTTTCCTCTGATGGGAGCCTGTATTGTCAAGTGCCATCCAAAGGCTTGTCTAGACTTTCTGATATATTGCAGAAACTAGAAGACTACTTTCTTTACAAGGTAAGTTCCATGGTGAGGGAAGTGGTGAAGTCATGCAGCATTTCTCCAGAGAGTACCAATCATTTTCCTTGCACATAAGTTTAAGTTTCTGTGGTAGCCATAGACTATTCAAAAAGGCTAAAAGTTCTCTTTCTAATTTGGTTTTTTTGGGGGTGCACCTTTCAGTGTGAAAAGTGTCTTTCTTTTCAACGTCAAAGTGATGTATTAGAGACATTTTGAAAAGTCTTAAGTTGCTTTAAAATAGGTGTGTGGCAGAGAAGTCTGATGTTCCACCAGCCATTTACAGACACATGCAACAATCCTTATTAGACTCAAGGGAATTTAGGCCAAAGAGAAGAAATTTTAAGAGAATCTAATTTGTAAGAATTAAGATAAGCAATTTTGTAGTTCACCTGAGCCTGACTAAATCAAATCATGCAATGCAGATCCTTGGAAGTCCTGCTAGAACTGCGGCTTGTGAAACTATGCTGTCAAAGTGTTTTAGGTGTAGAAGTTGAGCTTTAGACCTGTTGTGCAACCATCTGGAAATATTTTATGCTGAACGCATTTCATTTATCAGGATTCAATTTCAAGCAAGCTAAACACTGAAAGAAAGTGTATAAATATTTTGCTAAAGTTGCTAAAGTTCCTAAAAGTTACTTAAAATATTTAGCAACATAAAGACACTAAGGAAGGCAGCCATATAGGTGTTTGAAGGGTTGGTATTCTTGGAAGAGAGTGCTTGATACTTTCTTGCTGCTATCAAAGAAAGAGATGGTTCTTCAGATTCTTTTAATATCAGGCTTTGCAGCTTATCTGGAGGGTCTTAACTCATTTTGCCCAAGAATTTAAACCTAGTAAGGTGTTGATTGTTCTTCAAATGCAGTTTCCCTACTTTTAATAGTATAGCCATTGTCTTGTTATTTTATTTAGGATTATCATGATGCCTGTCACCCCTATTAGACTTTCATTTGAGTTAGCAGTAAATTTGGTTTGTTATATGTCTCAAGAAATTGTATGTTCTAGAATATAAGCTAGGAGCTTCTTCATTTGTCTGTCATAGCTCTTAACTGCTCTTGCTTTTCAAGTCAAGTAATTATTGGTGAATTCCTAGTCTGTTCCCAAACGTGGCTTTTTACCCCTGGCACTTTATGTTCTCCCAATTTCCCTGTAAAATACAGAGTTTGGAATTAAAAGATTTACCAAATGGGGAAGCTTAAACCAATGTGATAAGAAGTGTTTCTAAAGCTGGAAAGATACTTTTTATTTGAAAAAGAGCTTTTATTTCTCAGTACTGTTTATACCATGTGTTGTTTTTGAAATGGTTAGTTGAGTGCCAGATAGTAATAGCTCTGTGCTTTTTGACTTCTGTTTTTATATTTGTAGCAGACTTCTGAGTTCAATGTATTGGTACCTTTCTGTGGCAAAATCTGCTTGTTTCCTTCCAAAGGAAAATTGGCACGAGTAGAGGTAAGAACTATTCAAAAAGCAGCTAGAATTTGCCCACATAGAAATGTGTTTTCTTTTTGGTCAACTCACTCTGAGTGTTTCGTTTCCACAAAATATTTTATAATGTGTGTGTCACTGTTGGGTTTTTAACCTCAAAATTATGCTCTTGCTTTCTTCTTTCAGATAAAAATTATTCACACTAGACGGGCACTTGATGTGCAATTTATGGATAGTGGAACAGTTGCAACTGTAAAAGTATCAGAGCTCAAAGAAATCCCACCACAATTCCTGAGAGAAGTAATTGCAATACCTCCTCAGGTATAAAGACATGTTAAATTTAACCTGTATTCGATCTCTTGGCAGTGTTTGTAGTGCTGCTGCTTCAAGGTTTATGTACTGAAATTCTGTTTTGTTTCACAGCATTCAACATTGCAGTGTATTTTATTGTGTATCTTTGCCTGAGATAAATCACAGTGTAGTCCTCTGAGTTGATGGATGTTGTGTATGTGTCATGGTACTGGATTTGCTCTTTCTCTTTCTGTTTGTCATACATGATTGACTCTGTCAGCATTATTCTCTGAATTGGACCAGTTTTCATATTAATAAATTATACCTTGTATACTTAATTCTGTTCTTAGGCTTTGAAGTGCTGTCTGGCAGATTTGCCTCCTAACACTGGCATGTGGACTCCAGATGCTGTACTGTGGCTAAGAGATGCTGTAATAAATTGTCCTGAATTTAGCATGAAGGTAAGTAGTCAAAATGCCTATGAGACCTGAAATCACATAGGCGTGTGGAAAGAGCATGGGAAGAACAACTTCAAAAGCTTAACAACTCATCAAATCGGTTTTTGTCACAGAAGTGTAAAAGTTTGTAACCAGCTAGAGGACATAAATTTTATTCAAAACTCTTTTCTTAGCAAATTTGTTATAAAACTTATTTGCTTAGGCCTGTTAGAATCTTCTCTTTTCCCCTCTGCTGTGAATTTAGCAATTTTCACAGCAGTTGTTCACATTTTGCTGTCCAAGTCCAAATATGCAGCTAGAGTTATTTTGCCACTGATAAGAAAGAAATGCAGTTGTCATGTTTCAGCACATAAAAATACACAACTTCTGAGTTAATCTTAAGTTACTTTTATGCCTCTTGTGAGCAAAGCTTTTTCTCCTTCTAGTCTTTGGAAGCAGTTTTATTTTTTGTTTGCTTTTTCTAACTGACTTTATTTTAGTATATGGTTTATATAATTAGAATTTCTCTTATCTTTGAGATAAAATTATTTCCATTTGCAACATATCCTAGCTAGTTTAACTAACTGAAAATAACCTGCTAAAGGAAATCTATTATAACTACACACTAAACAAAGATAATTTTTTCTTAACCTTTTGATACCAGCTACTGTCAAACACTTGGAAAATGTGCTTTATAGCTTTCCATAACCTTCTTGCTTGCTTTAGTCTAGATCTCTATTCTGAGACTTACACCTATTGCACCTGGCTTTTCTGGAAGAGTTCTTCCAAAAGAGTTTGAATTTGGTGCTAATTTTTGCTGTATTAAATAATAGACAGCAGATGCATGCTTTAATTGCAGAAAGTTTTTATTCCTGGTTAGGAACATCAACAGAAGCATCATTAAAGGAATGTTTCATACTTTGTCAAATTAAAATTTAAGTGCTTTACTATTAATAATGTTAGTATATCTGATGGTAAATAGGAAATATTATTATGTCAGTGCTTGAAAATTACATGTGAGAGAAACCTGGAAGCTTTTTTCTTTTTTTTTTCATCTAATTTAGCAGGCCTCAATTCCCACAATGACAGGAAGATAGTTTAAAGGATTAGGTGTTATTATTTAATAAGTTGTTTAGATCTGTGTGGACACGGGCTACTGGCTACTGTTCTTCTGAAAACAAGAATTCTACACACAGTACTGTGATTGAACCTGTTGGAACAAAATTGAAGTTTTGTGTTTGGTTTAAGTTAGTGGAATTGCTGCAGGTGCTTTTTATGTTTTTATCTGCTGTGAACAGCTTATTACCCACAGCTTCTTTAATATCTTTGGGAGAACACTGAAAATGTTTCTGTGCATAAATGCAGTGAACTGTTACTGATTTAGTCTTCTGCACAAAATCAGATGTGCCTTTAATAGGCACAACTAACTGGTTGTTAAATGGTATTTTGTATTCCAAGGTGATTAAACAGGATGCTTCAAAAGGAATTGCACATATTTACTTGTTTGCTCCAGAGAATTTCCCAGACATGGATCGTAGCATCAATACACAGATCAAAAATGCAGACTTGTGGAAGCATCAGAAAGATGTTTTCTTGAGTGTGACACCCAGTGGGACTAGCTTCACAAAAGTTGTAGGTGATGCTGTTCCGGCTCTACAGTTACCTGGTGGGAAGCTGGAGAAGAGTTTTCCTGATTCAGGCAGAGAACCCAGCAGTGCAGTGTGCACCATCGAGATGCCACCTCCTCTACCCTTGCCAAAGCCTGGTGACCTCATGGATGTCTACGTCTCGGTGGCCTGCCATCCTGGTCATTTCGTTGTCCAGCCTTGGAATGAACTTAACAATCTGTATGCCCTAATGGAAGAAATGATCTTGTACTACAGCAGGGCAGAAGAGGAACCTGTGTCCATTGAAAAAAATAAGCTGTATGCAGCTAAAATTGGAGATGAGTAAGTAGATACTTAAATTACTTAAAATCTTTGAAAGCAAGCTTAACTCTGCTAAGCTAGGCAAGCCTAGCTTTGCTTACTCTGCATTGTTAACAACGTAGCAGATGTCCAATGATATCTGAGAGATTAAGGGAGTGAATGAGATTGCAGTCTCTTCCTGCTTCCAGATTGCAGCTGGGATAGTTGACTTTTATTCAGCTAAATCCAGATTTGGGAAGTCTGAGACATGTTGGTTAAGATCTTTTGGTTGTACATTATTTTTCTGGTGCTTTGAATATGAATTCAAATGGTCTGTTCTTGTTCTCCTCCCTTTTAGGTGGTACAGAGTCATAATAAAAGGGATTCTTAGAAATGGGTTTTTGTCAGTGTATGAGCTGGACTATGGCAAACATGAGTTTGTCAGCATAGGGAAAGTACAGCCGCTCCTGGATACGTTCAGAAGATTACCTTTCCAAGCTATCACAGCTCAGCTTGCAGGTAGGTATCAAGCATTTGCAGTTGTTTTTGTTGAAGTCTTACATCAATGGGCATATTAGATGAACAGAAATGTAAAATGGAAAAAAGTCAAAGGTTATGTTATTGGGTTTTTTCTACATGTTTATGTGCCGCTTTTATTCTTGGCATGGGCAGTGATGATTCTGTATAATTATTTTAGTTTGTTTAATTTAATGGAGCACTTTAAGGTACCATCTTTGAGAATGAAGAATGCTGAAACTTTCCCAGCAGCTGCTTTTCATGGTCATAAAATGTATCATTTAATGTGTGTGATATCTACTGTGCAAAAGACTCAAGGAAATAAAAACTTAATGTTTTTTGGATACTTCAACATAACCAATTACCAAGTATGAAAGTTAGGATGTATCTGTTGGTAAGAACCTAATGTTCTGATTATCATAGTTTATATTTAGGAACCTAGATGCTGAATTTCTAGGGGATTTTTTTAAGATATATATTGACCCTATTGTAATCTACAGTTCTCCAGTGCATATTTCGAATCCAGAGTTGCCTGAAATATATTCGTTTTCTCAAACAAGCAAAGAACTCCATGAGGGGGCTTTCAATAAGCTTACATAAGATAATTTCCTTGAGAATATGGTGCACAGAGAATGTGCATACATCTGAGAGAATTTCAGAAATAAAACTTGATCTCTCCTTGCTGTCTTTTCTTTAGTTTCAAAATTTTTTCTTTATTTCTGTGTTGTGTTCATATGTATACATCTCATCTTAGTCAGCTGCTGCTTTCTGATGCTGTTTTGTTAGCACTGCTCTAGATTTCAGTCACAGAATATGCTTGTTGGAAGTGACAGGTGACAGTTAGTGCCCTTTGCCTTCTGTGGATTTGCTTTCCTGCGTAACCTCAGTGTGACCTTGAGGGTAGCTTTAAACTAGTGATTTGTGATGGATGTGCTACTGACAGGCTGGGGTCCTCAGCGTGCAGTGCTGTAATGTGGCTGATTTCTAGCTGTGTCTGTCTTCTGGAGTATCCTGCTCAGCAAGCCTGCAAGTCATCAAGCTTTCCTGCTTCACTGAGTCTCCCATGTAGCTAGCTAAATTGCCTTTGAGATGTTTCATATTGTCAAAGCAGGCCAGCTGAGCCTGGTAGATCAGTAACTATTGTCCTGCTATTCTTCTACTTTTTTCCCTCTGTTTTTGTGTCTCATGCCTCTTAGTCGCTGATCTGTTTCTTTGTAAAATTCCATTTGCATTCAATTTGCATAATGCTTTCCTAGCATTAATTACTCTTTCTTAAGTGTCGATTAACTATTGACTTTTAATTCCTTTTGGAATCTTCAGGCAGCTGTGTTCTGTGTTGTCCTGTCAGTGACAAGCTGCTGCTAATAGTAAAAGCAAAGTATTGTAATTTTGCTGTTCTGCTTCTGTTATCCATAAAGTGGCTTTTGGGTATTCCAGCATGATATTTGAGCCCCTGTGTCTAGATGTTGTACGCCAGCAGTGGTCTGGGGAACTGAATCCCAAGTCTGCAGGAGCCACTTATTTCTAGGTGGATTGCAGCCATATGCAGGAACTCGTTTAGGTTCCTGCAGCCTTGACTTTGTGGGATACTACTCTGAAAAAAGTAAGAGCAGTTGTGAGGCATTTAGGCATATTTTCTCTTTTTATCTGCCTTCTGTATGTCTTGTTTGGGACTTGGTGTTTTGGCAGGTGTTTTAGTACCTGATGCTGCTTTGAGATTAAGAAAATCTAAAGCAAGGCCAAGTAATGTCAGCAACCTCAGGCTGAAGATAAAGAAAGTTTGTTTTGAAAGGATCTTTAGTTTCCTTTTTGTCATGGTTGCTGATAAGCCCTGGTCGTGCAAGGCAGTTAATATCCTCTGAATTGCTCAGTGAGTCAGTCGGTGCATTTGCCTTTCACTTCTGCAAACGCATTTAGACTTCCAAAAAAAAAAAAAAAAAGTCCTAGTCCGTGTAATAATTAAGCTTGTTTGTGTGGGAGATGAGTGAGCTTGTGTTTCTTTTCTAGATTTAAGTTGCATTCATTAGTACTTTAAAATCTCTTTTCTCAAGATTTTAACCTCACACCACTACTTTTAAACTTGTTCTAGTCTATAAATGACCTTCTGTTTTGCTTTACATTTGTCCTAGGAGTGAAAAACCAGCAGTGGTCAGAAGAAGCATCAATAGTGTTTCGGAATCTTGTAGAGAAGAAACCTTTTGTGGCACAGATACAGGCAGTTAATGACAGCACTAACTCTTGGGATCGAAAAATAGTGACTTTTCTTGTGGACACATCTCTTCCACATATTGATACATGGATTCATGATTTTGTGTCTCAAAGTCCTGTGGAATTTTCAAAGGGTGATTAATCATCACTTCTGCAATGTAGCAGCTTAGCAATAAAATAAGTAACAGGCTTTAAAGAGAAATATAACTACTATATGGCCTTGAAGACATAATGGGGATAAAATTGAAAAATCTGTGTTTGTTTAACAAGTTTGGATTCTGTTGACTTCAGTTGACTTCCTGAAAATTTTCATGTTGTTTACCATTGTAATGCTAGAATATTTGAGTTAAGTTATTTTAAAAGTTATTTATCAATAAAACAATGTTCAATTTTGTTCTTGTGATCATTCCCTAATTTTGGAAGGATTTTTATCTCATAGCTATTACTCAGAGTTATTACAGGGTAGTCCTTCCTTTAACCAATGTTTTTTATTTCTGAATTTATTGTCAGAGATGTGCATTATTGTTGAGCTTTTCCCTTTTCCTTAACTTGGTAAGCTGTGAATAGTGCCTTGTTTGGCATACTGCATTTGTGGAGTGGAGCATTCTCAGACTCACTGCTCTGTTTGCTGTTCTTTAGCAGTAAAGTGTTCTTTAGTGTTCTTTAGCACTGCTAAATTCAAAGCAGAGAATTCCTGAATTCTCTTCTCCTCTCCTCACCCCAGCCCTCTGACCAGCTGCTAAATTCAAAGCATTCCTTTCCCTCGTTTTTGATAGCTTGTTTTCATGTATACTTCTGAGAATCTTCAGAGGACTTCCGCTCCCTGGAGACAGGAGAAGGCAGTGTCCTTTAAGCATGCAGATGGATGCTTAAAGTCCTCTGAAGACAGTATTTTCAGCCTACTTTAGAACCTACTTTATTTTTGGTCTTAGAAATATTTAGAGGAGGTGTAGACATGATTATATTTCATAGTCTGCTGTCTCAATTTAAATTTGCTTGCCATAGTCCCTTGAGATTGTTAAACACAATATTAAAGCTTTACACAACGAATGCCAGCAATGGGATTTTTTCTGCTGTGCACGGCTGTGTAGTATTTCTAGTAGTACACAAGCCAAGCTAAGAAATTCTGCTATAATGCTGTTTGCAGGAGTACAGGAGACTGGACAGAAAGGGAAACAAGACTGAAAGGTGCTGTGCATGTGTAATAGTAGGGTGGGAGAGAGAAAATGCATACAAATAGTCTGAGTAAATAAGCTGTTTCAGCATGTAGGACTTATATTTGCACTCCCTTAGTCTGATTCTGGTGGTGGTCTGGAGAAGGTCTGGGCTAAGCAGCAAGGAGTCCTCTTGGAAGTCTGGTGCATGTCTCTCTGGATGTACACTGGGTATACCAGAGCCCTTATGATTAGAGTGGGCAGTGATAAACCAGCAAACTGCTAGTCTAATGCAAATTGCTACTTAACATGGTCCTCTCCATATTTAATTGTGCTGAGGCTGAGACTTTTAAGTGTACTTGAGAGAGAGGTAGTATTAACAATGAAGATAGTAATTAGTTTTCCATATTAATCAACTTCTTCAGCTACCATGGCAGAGAAGGTGAAGAATGCAAGTGAAGGAAGCCATGTGGTGATGAACTACTGTAAGATAAACTTCAATGCAAATTTCCCTCTGTGTAGGATGGGTTCTGAGTCAGAAAATTTCAATGATGTAGGACAATAGAATGACAAGCACTCCCCTGAGCTCCTGAAGAGAGATTTCCTATGTGACTAATATCTCACCTTCACAATTCTGTAGGCTAATGGCTACAAGCCATTTTCATGGCAATAGAGCATTTTGCTGGAACTATTTTAAATTTTCATGAGAAATACCTGGGCTGTTTTTGCATCCTTTAAGGCTTGAGGATCTGCTCTTTGTCAGAAGTTTATTTGCGTCTCTGTACTGATGAGGCAGAGTTTGTGACTCTTCACTTGTAGTATTAGAGGACAGACCCTGGCAGATGTTCAAGAGACTCAAGATGATTTCCAAGCTTGTCTGCCCCTTCTGAAATATGCCTCACCCTCTCCTTGGCTGTTCCAGGTCAGAAGCAAGGACACACTCCTACAGTCCCACGCATTTGTGCAGCTCAGTGCTGGAGTTCACAAAAGCTGCTTTGTATGTTGGTAAAACAGACTGCAGTCTAAAAGACAGCAAACCCATGGGCACCGCTGTTTCACATGGTGAATTGTCTTGTGCATGCATGGGAGTGTACACACATCCCAAAGTTACTGACATGCTGTGTTGTGGTCATATCCTGTATCCAGAGGGGCTGCACTGACGTGTCTCTCCAGCTTCATTCCCAGGATACAGTACCACCCCTGCCTTCAGCAGCTCCACTGCTAGTCCATTAAAGTACAGGTACTGCTCTCTCCTTGTGCAGAACTATTTTACACCTGCTTGTAGTGTTGCTCTTTTACCCCATGTAAGACCCTGTTAGACATTTGCTAATTGACCTGTGAGTGCTCTTTGAAACATTTCATGCTCTCCTTTGAAAATTGTGCAGAGCATGTTGGGCATACACAGTATTGAACACTTTGAGATTGCTGAAGTTTCCAAGCCATGAAATAGCATAATAATTAGTCTCCTGTCCCCAGGAGGTACTATACATGCCTGCTTTGTGGAAGCTGTTAATGCACACAGAATGCTGCGTAGTTCTTCAGTTTTTCAGCAGTCAGTGTTGCAGGGTGGTTGTGAATGGTTTTTCTGTTTTCATGAGTGCATGGCACTTCACTAGGGCTGCGTCCACAGCCCATGTCTGAATCAGGCAGGTGGTGGAGTTACTTTCCGTTCTGACAGGAATTAGAAAGGCCTCCACTGGAACCCTCCATGCAGTTCTGGGCACTGTCCTCCAGGAAAGATGTGGATTAATTACAGAGAATCCAGATGAAAGCAACAACAATGCCTAGAAAGTCTGGTTTAAATAGTAGGATTTGCAGTTTGTCTGGATGGAAGAAGGCTAAGGAGGGGAACACTTTCTGAAGTTTTCACTGATTACTATTTTTATATGTAGATGAAACAAGGCATGTAAAAGCTTTAGTTGCGGGAAGAAAGGGGCACAGCCAGGGAATTCACTGGAACTCCAGTTTCACTATAGATGCCAAAACCATGTTGGATGTATCTGTAGAAGCCCAGCTGATCATCCCTTGGAATGTGGATTTAGAATGTCTAATTCTTGGGACCCCACCCAGGGTAACTTTACAACCAGAAAAAGGGAATGCAGCTTTGTTAAACATGTTTTGTGGATCATTGTGAATTTTAAAAAATGAACAATAATCCTTGATTACCTAGAGAAAACAGATGATGTTGTAATAACTAAAGCAAACAAACAAAGCAGGTTTCTTACTTACCCAAGGATGTGAACAATAAGCACTTGCACACCTCCTCTTCTCTGTTTATTCAATCTCAGCTGTATTTTGTTAAATTGACAAAGTTTAAGTTTACCCATGTTCATCTCCCAGTGCGTTCACTCCAGCTCATTTTGAGGAATTCTTGTTTTGTCAGAGAAACATGAGAACCCTCTTTGTCATCTCAAAATGAATTCCTATCTCTAGGGTTTCCAGTCCTGGACTCCTCTTTCCTCATTTGGGAAGACTTTTGTTGCAAGGATCTTTTGTCTCTGTGTTTGCGCTACACTCCTCCTTTGTCATCACAGTTGTGCATCAGGCAAACCTTTGAGAGCCTGGATTCTCATGTGCTGTCTGTGTTAGACAAGAAGAGTGAAGAAAAATCATGCAATGAACAAAACATCCCTGAAAGCTCCCTGTTGTGTTCTTTTGTTCTTTGCTGATGTTTTCAAGTTGGACTGGAATTCTTAAGCAGGAGAATTGCCCTGCTCTGTGAAGTTAGAGCTTGGCTAGGGCAAGAGGAGCTCATGGCCTGAGAAGGCATGCTTCAAGCATGCCAAGCCACTTCCTCAAGAGCAGTGGTGTAGTTTGGGTTAGTGAAACTTGGTGTCTTGTGAAAAGTGCTACAGTGTACATTACCTGCAGCATTCCTTACCACAGTGGGTCACGGCAAACTGCTAAGAAAGAACTACCACTGATGCACTGAAAACAACTGTGCTGAGAAGCTGGGTCCGTATCTTGCCTGATGGAGACAGGCTGAGTGCATTCTAAGGGGTCCAAGACACCACAGATGAGGTTCTGGTGCCCACAAAGCTACATCTTACAGCAGCCAGATGGGATTAAAAAAACAGTGGATCAAATGTATCTCTGAGTGCAAAACCATTGTGGGCATGTAAGGAAGTTCAGTGGTGCCAGGGGATCACTTCCTGAGCTTCTCCTGCCTTGCACGCCCTGGAGAAAGGCACTTGGTAAACAGGTACCAGGGAAACTGGCATCCAGGTTTGTCTGATCTGGTACCTGTCAGGGTTCTTTAGCCTGAAGAAACAGGCATTTGGGTGAATTGGGTGGTTCTAAGCGCCCTCTTCTCTCCTGCCAGCAGCTGGGATGATGCCAGTGACTTGGGCCTGCTCACCTCAACGAGACATGTGCTGAGTCCAGTGCTTGGCACAGCCCCCATTTGTATTCTTCCTTTGTCCTAGCTGGGAGCAGTATTTTCTGAGCTAACTGCAGATCTTCTTCCAAATGCCACAGGACATGGAATTTCAGTGCGAGACAGGTCATGCAAAAAAAAAAAAAAGCCAAATACCATCTCATGGCAACTGGGGACATTTTCAGATGAAGGTCATCACTAGGTCTGGGAAGTATGGGGCTGGAGAAGCATTCACATGGACTGGCCACCTCTGGTAAACCTCTCCACCTTTGGCTTGTGGCTGCTGGTGGAGACCAGACAGCAGAGCTAAAGAGGAGCTTGGGGCTGACACTCTGTGGGAGATTTGTTAAAAAAATCATTAAAGGACAAATCCATGGGGCTTTAATGATTTTTTTAGGTGACTCAAAGGTGACACAGGGGAAAGGAGATTTGGCAGCGATGTTAAAACTTGATACCACAAGACTGGAAGGCAGCTCTCCTGAGCTGACTGCAGACTTGGAGCAGCTCTAGTGGCTGTCACTGGATGTATGGGGCAAACTGACAGGGAGTAAAGTAAGGCACGGGATTAGTAGGTGCATTGATGCAGATGGCATTTGAGGGAAGTAGCTTTTATTAAAGTGCCCATGACTGCAGCTACAGGTCCCCAGCAGTGCTGGTAGTGGGGCCATCTAGTCAGAGGCCTGGGTGGCCATGACTTGGTCTGGCTGAGCCTTGAGGCCTCCCTGCTCCCCGTGTTCCAGTGCTGCACCACTCCTCCTGGGAAGGAGTTTTGCCAGCCGCAGTCTCAGGGTGCCGTACAGTGTTCTGGATCCCCAAGAAGATGCGTGTATATCTTGTGGAGTTTCCCAAAAAGGCAGTTTACCGAAGCATCTGGCTCGGCACTCTGAAGGACGTTGCCACGGGACAAAAGGCAAGCTCCAGAGTGTCTGACTCGTCAAAAAGCAGGAAAGACCCTCTGGAAACAAATGCTGCTCTTGCTGCCACCCTGCGTAGCGCCTCACAGCTGCCCTGGGGATGGACGGAGCGCGCTTGCCATCCCGAGTGCGGGCGGAGGGTAAGGACCGACCAAACCGGGGCCCGGGGCGGGGGCCGGGCCGGGCGCAGCTGTTCTCGGCCGGGAGGGGCGGCAGGGCCGGCCCCCGCTGAGTGACGGCCGGGCCGGGGCCGCGGCCGGGCCGGACCCCCGCCCTCGGCAGCGGCGGAGCCGGCGCGGCCAGGACGAGCCGCCGGGGCTCGGCTCCGCACGGCGCGGCGCACGGGTGCGGTAAGCGAGCGAAGGGGTAGCGGGCCCGGCCCGTACCGGGCAGAATATTTGGCCGGCACCGGGCGTCCCCGGCTCGACAGAAATAGCGGCAGCCGCTGCGGTCTAGGCAGCGCGCAGGACAGGAGACTGCTTGGGTGCTGGGTCGCCCTCCCTGCCTGCCTGCCAGCACACTTGCCTGCCTGCCGGGAGCCGTGCCCGGAGGTGGGAGCGCTGCGCTGGGATGCGCGGAGCCGGCGGCGGGCGCTGCGGTAGCCGGGGATCCTCGGGCTCGGGGCGGCCGTGCCCCTCGGCGGGCAGGCGGAGTCCCCGGGCTCGGGGCGGCCGTGCCCCTCGGCGGGCAGGCGGAGTCCCCGGGCTCGGGGCGGCCGTGCCCCTCGGCGGGCAGGCGGAGGCCCGCGCGGAGACGCTGGGATGGATGGCAGCCGGAGGCGCTCACGCGTGCCCGCGGCAAATCCCGGCGGGGATCAGGGGTGCGTGCTGGCACGGTGAGAGGAGAGGGCTCTGCACGGCGCTGAGCGGGTTACAGAGGGCGCCGAGAGGTATTTTTTACTGTTTTTACTTGCGTTTGTAATCCAGGGAACTCTTCTAGGAGATGGTTTTCCAGATAATGAATCTCTAGAAAGCTGTGCTGCTTTTATAAGGGAAAAGTGGAAATTAGCAGGGGGAAAGGTTCCTTGAGGCCGTGTGTTGCATTTGCGTTGGCCCTACTTTCTCCATCTTGAAATAGTCACTGCCTTGAAAAGCCTATCCCAAAGATAACCTTTCTTCACTTAGATGGACACAGCTTCTGCCCTTACTCGTGTGCTCATCTGTTGCCCTCTGCTTTTTAAATAGTCATGGATGGTTTGTTGGGCGCAATCCATTGCTCTCTGCCTCCCTTCAGAGCCAGCTGCTCTCCCCTTATGTGGCGGTCCTTTCTAGTTGCTTTACATCTTTCCTTGGATGTTGGGCCTTGAGCCACAAGGGTGTTCAGCCATGTGATTGAAGTTGTTTTTAAGTGTTTTGATTTTTTTTTTAATCCCTTTCTCATGTGTGACCTGCCAGATTATGCAGCAGCCAAGAGTGACTTCCTCATTTCTCATCAAGATTTGTGCTGAGAGGTGGCACCTTTTCTCAGACTATCTGATAGATCAAGTACTGCACAAGCTTTTTGGGCATGCAACTCCTCCTTCAGGTTATAGTAGTGAGCTCTTTTGCTCTCTTGAAAGGAGGAGCTGGGCTACAACATGAAAGCCAAACACCATTTTGCTCGCACTGCAGTGCCCAAAGCCAAATGCCTTTTGCAGTGCTGTCTCTTGACAGCCTCTGTACCTGTTGCCCTAAAGTGCACATGGCTGAGTATTCCAACAAGAACACTGCATCACAGGCTCACTGCTTCACATTTCAAAGTCTGTTTTCCCCCTGGCAGGGCTCTTCCCCCACCCCTCCTTCAGCACTGCATTGTTTTCCAGCCTGACTCATCTTGCTCTTCTCCCCACATTTCTCAGCTGTGATGGTCCGCTGCCTTTTCCCCAGATACTGTGGATTTGCATAATATTGGAAATATGTTGCTTCCCCCCCACCCCCTTACTGTATTTGAGAAATCCAAACAGATATGGAAACAGTCTAGTCTATCTCATTACTGATTTTCTTTGCCCAAGTTTTACTTTCATTCACCCAAAGGACCATTTGATTTATCTTTAAATGAATCAACCTTCTGTAAGAAGCACCAGTCCTCTGTTGCCAAATGCTTAGCTCCTATTCCCCAGAGCAATGTGCTACTAAATGTAGCGTTTGCAGATGAATTGTTGTACTTTGCTGTGTGCTGCTTCACTGTTTTTCAGGTGTGTGGAGTTTTTGTGAAAGCACAGCTAGGGGCAAGGAAACTGAATCTGCCTTCTGATTTTTTTCATCTATAGCTGACAGTCATTTGCACATCATGAGCTAGGAAGACTGTCTTCACTCCTCTGTTCAGGCAGAGACCTGTAGACAAAATGTCTTCACTTGGTAAAATTACCAGGCTCTTGGAAGAAACAGGACAGAAGGCTGTGTTCCCTGACACCATGGCGCTAAATGCCCCTGTGTTCTTGGTCGCGTGGATGCAGCACTAAGGGAGGCTCAGTGGCTCTCTAGCCCATCCCCAGCTCACAGCAGACCTCTCCTCACATAGGGAGGTTCTGGCTTCACATGGCCTGTGTCTGCAAATCCCCAAAGATGGAGACCCCCCTCCCTGAAGGCTTGCCTTAGGGCTGCATCACCCTCCTGGGAGGGAATTCTTCCTATTTGTTCATGGTGAATGAGATAAACACGTAACAGAGGTTATCCTGGGTCAGATCAAAGTCTGTACATCCCAGGACACTCTGGCTGGCAGCAGCCTGAGGAGAAGCTTGGAAGCAAGGTTGCAGTGGTGCTCCCCCAGAGCTCTCCCCCATTCAGGCTCTGTGCAGTTTGGTAGCTCCCCAGCTGGAGCTGGTTTCTTTGTTTCTGCAGGCCTTGCATGATGGTGTGAGGGTCTCACCTCTGTTAAGTGCCTTGTTCAGATTTGGTGCACAGTGTACACTGCCATACTCACTGCTGCTGGAACAGTGCTCATTTTGCTTCGGTGTTAATCAAGCATCAGTCTGTCTGGGGCTGATTAGCTGCACCTTGGTGGGGCATTTCACTGCCATTCCCTGTGCTTCAGCCACACTAGCAGTAGGGTGGGATTGGGATGTGCAGACATTCATGTGTTGCTAACAGCATGCTGTGCTTTGGCTCTGGCAGTCTGGCAAGGCTCTTTTACAGGACATGGTCATTGCCTGTCTGAGGATCTGAGGCACTGCTCAGTGCAAGACAGGAGCCTTTCTGCTCCTGTGTTCACAATGCACCCATCAGGTTCCCTGCAAAACCAGAGTGTGCCACAGAAACAGGGGTGTCCATCTGAGGACTAAGAGAAACTCAGGCAAGAAACCCAGGATCACTTTCCAGGGGAGATTGTGCTGGCTGTGAAACTTCCAAGTGGAAGGGTTCAAGTTACAGAGCAGGAACTGAGTGCAGAGTGTCACTAATGACTCAAGTGTACCCACATGCTTTTCACAGGGATTAGTAATTAAGCAACTGAGTGCATGCCAGGTGCATGAGAGAATCTCACCCCAAATAGGAGAACACATAACTGTGTTTACAAGTGTGTGTCTTAAAAATATGTAAAATGGGGGAGATACAGCTGGAATTCTTTGTGTTTGGGCTTTGGTAGATCTTGGCCTGGTCACCAAACATCCAGGCCATTTGCTGATGAGAAAGACCACTTGGTGAGCGCCAGTACTGAGCTGTGTGGCTTGCAGGCTGCAGGAGTATTGACAAGAGGAGACCCAGGAGACACAGACAGTTTCTGGATATTGGGTGAGGAGTTGGGTGAGCTGAGAAGATTGAGGAGAGTGCAAGAGATTTTCCTCAGCACTAGTGGATAAAGGGAGAGGTTACTTAGCTTGAGTGCAAGGAACCTTCCCTAGTGTGTGTATGACCTCAGACAACAAGATGTTTGTTGTGGAGCTGTCAAGGATGGGAATGTCAGCTCTGACATGAGGATATCCATGGGAATGAAGCTGCATCATCAGTAAGTCTTGCCTATGGCCTATTAAACTTCACTGCTGCAGGGGTTTGGGTGATGACGATAACTCCAGATAGTGTTACATGTTCTGCATGGCTGGTATGTCACTTCAAGAGTCAGAAGTCATGTGCTTTGATAGACCCAAAATGCCTTCTTCCAGATGTTTCCTTTCAAATATGTATTTCAGGATGTCTTTGATTAACAGCTGCTAATTGGGAGGAAACCTAGATCTTCCTTGGAGAAGTTTCAGTTTCCTGAAGGGACAGCAGATTGGCTGTTGGATTTTCTTACGCATGAGCCTCTTGCAGAGAGGCTGAGAGTGCCTCAGTCTTTCATGTTGATGGCTGACTAGCCTGGAGCAATGACAATGTGTGCTCTGCTTTCTACATCTGACATGGCAGAGCTTCTGGAGCATTCCCTGTCTTTTCTCTGTCCACCCTTCTCATCCAGGACACAAATGTGTGGTTTTTCTTCTTTAAAAAATCATTTCCCTTTAGGCAGCATATGACTGACTGTAGCTGGGTTCCTCTGCAGCCTTCCTCTCTCCAGGGTGAATAAGTCAAATTTCATTTGCTCGTTCAGCTTGGAAAGACCTGTTTTCTACTAGAGGACATTAAATTGCATGCAACACCCAGCTGCACGCTCAGTGGTGCTAAGCAGAGGGTCGCCTTTGGGTCTCCTGGCTAGACACTTTGTAATGGAGCTTGGACTCCCAGCCCAGAGCAGAGTCTATCGAAAGGCTTTTGTAGCTTTAAGGAGTTTTCAGCATCATATACATTCAAGGTGGAGGTGCAGAGCCCAGGCAGGCCAGCAGTGCTTGGTGTTGCAGCCTGGGTGTATGTTTATGGCTTGTTAAAATGATGCTTTCCTCTCTGACTAGAAAATAAGATCTGCTTGAAAAGGGATCTACAGAAATGTGCAGGAGGCCATTACCTTAAAGGACTGGTCTTAGGCATTTATCTTCCTTTCATTTTAAGGAGAACTATGTTAATTTGAAGTGGAGTAAACCTTTGAATGTCTGTACCTCAAGTGCAGGGCATGTAGTCACTTGCAAAGCCACTACTGGGTTCTGGTTGTGTCTGTGAGAGAAGGGACTGTGGGGCCGAGGTGTGATGTTTGTACCTCTGTGCTGGGAGGAGACACACCTGTACTAGCACAGCTGCGCTGACTCCCTTGTGAGCAGGGTAAATCGTGGTCACAAGCACCCACCAGTGAAGACTTCTGTTGTGTATGGCTGTGTGAAGACACTGGGGATGGATCCAACTCCTCCTCTGCTCTGATTTCCTACTGGGTTTTGCACAATTCACATAGATTCACATTTTTAGATGTGGTCTCAATAGGAGCTGATGTGCATATTTCTCTTTGTTGCTGCTGGATCTGGCTGTAATTTGTTGGTCGGTTCTTGAAACTGCAGGAAGCTGGTTATGTTTGGTTGCCCAGTGACTCAAAAAGCAGAGTTGGCCATGGAGTCATCAGCACCCAATTATGTTGGGATGCAAGCTCAGGGTTTGAAAGTTGTCCCAGGGAGGGAGAATCAGCAGAGACTCACTTTTTGATGGATTGATCTCCTTCATCTCTACATCTCCACTGTGCCTGCTCCAGCACTACATGTGTAACATCTACCCCTTGTCCGAGTGCTTCTAGTACCCGCTGCCTTGTCTTATACTCCTGTGCAAGTACCCCAGCTCTCCTTCATTTCCTGACTGTCAGCCAGAGAAGATCTCTAAGGCTGACAGACCCTCTGCACACATGTGCAGCATCCCAAGAAATAAGGGTCTGAGTCCTGCATGAGATTTCGTTAAGGTTTGCTACTGGCTTTAAGGTTTGTCAGAGGACTGACCACATAAGAAGATAGTTTTTACTTAGAAGGAGCTGGAGGTGATTTGTTCCTCTCATCTGCACAGCATGCATCTTGGATCTACAGCTGGGTGACTCACTAAGATTTAAGTGTATGCACAGAAATACCTAGTTTCTCTTGAATTTATAGGAAATGGTCACTTGAGGTATGCATAGCTCCTCCATAAAAAAAAAAAAAAAAAAACAAAAAAAAAAAAAAAAAAAAACAAAAAAAAACCAGACCCTGGCATTTATCTTTTAAATTATGCTGCAAGTCAAAGAAAAAAAAAATAAAGGTAATTGTAGCAACTATAGAGGGGATATTGGTTGATATTGGTTTGTTATTTTTATATTCAAAAATAATAGCTCTGAACTTTGACTTAGATTTATACTTAAGATGTAAAAAAAAAAACAAACTCATATATCAAAATTCTGTGTGAGTCAAACAGGAACAGTTTTCAAGCCATCCCTCATTATATGAATTCCCACCTTCACTGCTCCTTAAATACAGCTTTCATCCTGAAAAGACTTCTGTCTTTAATCTTGGCAGTTTTTTCAAGAATCATCAATAACTATGCTGGTCATGCTTGGCTACCTCCTCATCCCAAAACCCAAGCCCCAGGGTCTGCTTTCACATTTCAGAGCACAGAAAAGGTTTTTTGGTAGATTTGAGGGTTGTCTGGGGCAAAAATGTTGATTTTTTTGGGGCATGGCTCTTGTTGTGTGGCAGAGTACACAGAATTCCTGTACTCTGCCTTGGTGGTTGTTTGGTGTGGCGGTGGCCAGGGATGACCCAAACCCTCCCACGTGCCGAGCCCTGGGCATGGAGCTGCATGCTGCAGCCCTGCACAGACCCCTGGAGCCAGGGTTGACTTGGGCTGATAACAGAATTTAACCCTGGAAAGCCCTGCACCTTTGCTGAGCTTAGTTACTCTTTCTCCCTGCATTTTCATGAAGGAAGTGCTTTCTGTGCAGTCCTGGTGTTGGCATACTGTGAGGTTGTGCGGGGAAGCGCTGGGCTGCCCGGCACAGTGTGTGCCATATGTCACACAGCATGTGCCAGATGTGTCACACGGCATGCCTGACACAGCACCCCTGGCTTCCACTGTGACATTTTTGTATTTTCTTGAAATTTGTCTTGCTGTTGTTCCTGTCACTTTACCCAGTTCTTCCTCTCTGCATTTGTTCTTTTTCCTGGGGCTGTCAGATCACGGGGGGATAATCCAGCAGACCTTTTGACTTGGCAGCATGGGTGCTGCTCCACAGCTTTCCCGAGGAGCCTGCTGTAGCCCAAGCCCATTGCTGCCCTGCTCCTGCCCTCCCTGCTCGCCCACCTGAAGAGCACAACCAAGTACTGATGCCTGCCCTCAGCTGGTGGTGAAACCGTGGGCCCACGTGGGCTGCTTTCCCGGATGGATTTCCACTGCTTCCCTGTGAAGACGTCTGTGCTGCTCTCGGGTTTCAGCACCCCAAAAAGGTCATGGTGCTGCAGGGGGCTGTACCACTGCAAAGCACTGTGAAAGGATTATTTCCAGTGCTGTACAGGATGCTTTTCATTTTCACTTATTTTCAGCATCCATTTGTTTGCTCAGCACTTTTGAACCCTTCAGAAAGAAACTGTTCTATCTCCCTCGTGATCAGCAATGTTGTTTTGTTTTGTTTGGTTTTGTTTTCCCATAGTCATGGTGAGAACAGCCTTTCCTGTAGATGACCTTTTATTATCTCCCAGCCAATTCAATTTTTCTCCTTTAACAATTTTAATGATCGTTGTGCATTCCAACCTGTGTGCTGCTCAGATTTATCAAGTACAAGTGCTTGGGCTGTCTTCCTGTGTGACTGATAAGTACACAAAGTACTACAAAGAGACCTAATATTTTGCTATCTTTGTAATCTATATGAATTTAAATGTTTTGAGGACTTAAAGTTGCAACAGTGTCAGTTCTGTGCAGTATATGTATATTACACTTTCCTTCTTTTGTGATACTTCCTTAGTTGATTGAATGAAGAGTGATAGGGTTAATGAAAAAGAGTGAGAACTCAAGTTGTGCTGAAGGACGTTGTGGTTTAGTTTGAGCTCAGTGAAGGCGGGACCTGTGTTAAACCATGCTTGTACTCTGGCAGAAATCAGGGAAAACTGTTTGTGCTGGTGGGTGTTTCAGTACTCTGTGTAAACGAAAACAATAACGCTTAGGCAGAATTTACCTGCTTTCTTATCACTGGCAGTTAAAAGCTCTCTTCCATTTACAGCACATGGGCTGGTTTGCTTTTTTCTCCCAGCACTCATTAGCAAGATAGGGTAGAAGAGGCCTGGGATGTGGAGATAAGGGAGTGACAGTGAACGTACTGGTCCTGGAGGCTGTGCTGGAGGACACGATGCTGAACGGCTGGCTCTGCAGGCAGGGGAGCAGTACAGAATGTCCTGCTGCCAGGGGCAAGGCTGGTGCTCCTGATGAGCAGTCCTCTCAGTGTGCTCTCTGTGGGAGATGTGTGAGGTGCCAGCACTGTCCGGCTACACCAGCAAGTCTGGGAGGGCACTGTGCCCCCCGACATTTCTCTTTGGGGTATGTAGCAAATTAAATTCTCCCAACAGGGTTCTCAGCTGCGTTTCAGCAGGCTCTGCACCTGTCTTCAACCCTCAGGGCCTCTGCTATATGCAGCCTCGGCTTCATATCTCTGCAAGACGCTTTGAAACCTGAGGCGTTTTCCAGAAGCGTTGCCTGTGTGCACTGACGTGCTATGTCTGTCCTGTGTCTCGGTGCTGACATCTCTGTCCTTCTGGAGGGAGGCAACAAGGTCACCCTGCAGGGCTGCACTCTGGTCCCAGGCAGGCCCCTGCTTGCAGTCTTTCCTGCGTTCCTGGGAAGGGTCTGTGGCTGCCTCTGAGAATAGTTGTCCTCATGTAGCCAAGACAGATATTGCCATGTGTGTGGCAGGTGTGGGTATTTTAAGCCATTATAGGGAATTTAGCAGCCTGGGTTGGGTTATTCTCTGCCTTTCTGCTTGTTCCTAGCTCCAGCTCCTTCCACGGCAGAATGGTGAAAACTACATATGGCATATGAAATCCAGGCTAGTTGTGGCTCACGCACTGGAATCTAAGGCCACAGTAGCACAGCACATATCCAGATCCAAGCCCAGGCTGCTTTTCTAGGATCTCCCACCTCAGTGTTCATGGGTAACTGCAGTAAAGGCTCTGCCCTTCTTTGTGCCTGCAGGAAGGGCAGGCTTGCAGGGGCTGAGCTGCTGGACATGGCTCGTAGGCTGGCTGGTGTGTGGTTGCTGCCCGCCAGCCCTGCAGCACAGGGAGCCCTTCACCGAGAGCTGCAGGGCGCTGGTGAAGCACGAGACTGTGGGGTTCCTTCCACCTCCCTCACTCACTGAGCCCCACTGCTCCTGCTTCCTCTCCACCTTCTTGGCTGCCCTTGGCTCCGGTGCTACAGGTTGATGGCTGCTCCTTGGAGCAAACCAACCCAACGAAAAACTGATTTTCACCCTTTCAGTTCCCAGCTGAGGGAGATTCAGGAGCCATTTCTCCCATCAAGAATGCACCATCTCCTCACACTTCACCTCCTAAGTGGCGAGTGGCAGGAATGTGAATGATGCAGGAATTGCCATCACACTAGTGGGGAACCAAACGTCTGACAAGATGACAGCTTCTAAATTTAAGGGCTTGCTGTTGAGCAAGCATGTGTGCATTACTGTGCCCTTTTGTGACCGAGCTAAAGATAATTTTCCTATCTGGAACAGCAGCTGTGTTGTAACTTGTATAAAGAAACTTCTCCACTAATGAAGAGTGATCATAAGAGCATAATCTGTCCTGAGGGGACAAGCAAAGCTAGAAAGATGTGATTCAGGGTAGGGTTCTGATGTTCCACAGGAGCTGAAAAGAGACCATTTATAGAAACTCAAAAGATGTTTGGCTCCCTAAAAAATACACAAGCCTTGCTGTTATTTTTAATGTAAATGTCACTCAAAAGAATAGCAACACTTTAAGAAAAGTCACTTTAAATTATCTAGGACTTGGTATTCTCTGCAAAAACAGAGCCAAAAAAATATAAATGTACAGGCAGTGCTGTGGAGCAGAAGGAGACTGTCAGCAAAAGAGCAGAGTTGGATATGCTTTTGTGTGTTATACTGAGTGTACTTTTAACCCACCTGCATATTTTAAACACATTGACCTTTTTCTCTGCAGTCGTTTTGCTTGCAGAGATCTAGTTACATGCGTATGATTGTGTATGGCACATTATATTAGGAGACATGTGCCAAACCTTGGGGTCAGCAGGGATAATCCAGATAGACCGTTCACTTCTCTTCTTGAAGGATTGGTTTAGAACGTGCAGTGGCACACAGGTCAGCTGCTTAGCTGGCAGCAGTGTAAACATGTGTTGTCTCAGCAAAGGTGGGTCACTAAATACCACATTTAACTGGCAGCCTCCTGAACCTGAGTGGATAATACTTCCTGATCTCCTTGTGGCTTTAAAACATGGGAAGAAGTGCCACGCACTGTAGCCTCGTGGAGGTTTTCAGGGCTCAGAGGTACTCGGTGCTACAAATCTATTTTCCTATCTGGTAACAATGTTATCTGGAGTGCCATGTGCAGGGTGGTGTTATTGGGGACTTGTAAGGACATGAGAGCTGTATACTTCATGACTTATGTTTTATTGTCCTTCAAAGAAATAAATGCCTAGGATGCTTCATTAATATCTAGCACTGCCTGCAGAAAGACATCCCTAGCCAGGGTCCTGTACCAAGAACTTCCTCAGTCCTGTCCCGTAAATCCATGGTGGGGCAATGTGCCACCAGAGCTGCGCCGCTCTCACATCATAATGTGGTGATTATGTGTGTATGGGATATGAAAGGGGGGGCCTGAGCAGTCTTTTGAAATCAGCTATGCTTTACGCATAAATCTCCAGCTCTGGGGTGTTCAGTGCTCCCCAGCCAGGCAGGCTGCAGCATTATGCTTCATGTGTTCAGTGTTAACGCTTCTTTTTTTCATATCAGGTTCTGTTACAGCATAATAGTGAGATCCACGAGACTCCTCTAAGATGTCTTACAGAAAGGAGCTAGAAAAATACCGAGACCTAGATGAAGATCAGATCCTTGGATCTCTGACAGAGGAGGAGCTTAGGAAGTTAGAGAATGAACTGGAAGAGCTGGATCCTGATGTAAGTAATTTTTAATCGAGACCTTAGGTCGTGCATCTTAGTAATTGTGGGGGAGTGGGCTGCATTCATAATCTGTATTTCAGTGGGATACTTTGCAGAGCCTGTACTTGGAGCAAGAGTGGAAGAGACTGGCTGCAGATACACAGAAGAATTCTTTGTCATTGGAAGCACAATCTACATGTGTATCTTTGTTTCTGTTTTCCTGCCCTTTTCCCAATGTGATGAGCAACTGTGACTTGCAGCAGCAATATGAGCCAGTGCTGGTGCAGTGCAGTAATCCTGTGGAAAATGGATCTCTGTTTCTGAGCAGGCCACCTTGGAGGGAATGCTTTGCAAGTTGTTTGGTTTGAGGGTTTTCTGGGGTTTTTTTGGTGTTTCGGGTTTGGATTTTTTGTAGCAAACTTCAAATGGCCTGTATTTTCCCCCATTTAGGCAGAAATTCAAACCCCAGAGTTTTGCAAAGTGGGGCAGTTATTTTTAGCAACCTCCTAGCATCAGCAGGAGCTGCACATACACAAACATGGGGTCTGCTGGTGCCAAGCTGGGGAAAAGTTTTTGGAGCCAGCACTGTCCTGTTGCAGGGGATGTGCAGAGCCAACTGGCTGGCCTCTGGCTTACAGCAATGTTACTTGAGGAGCTTGGGCACTGCCAAGTGAGAAATTGTTCCTGCAACATGCAGTTAGTGTTTCTGGAGTAAATGATGGGTGCTGTAGATTGCATCATCAGTATTTTTAATTGTAATGCAGGAAAACATTTGAGAGCTGGCAAACTGGCTCCTGGGATTAAGCGTATGGGCTGATGGGCTGGTTACAGCTACCCCAGAAGACACAGTCAGGCAGCATTCTGTGAAAGATGAAGGTAAAATAATTATGGGCATCTGTCAGTACAGGTGTAGTCTGCTTGAAGATTGCATAGTTGCCTCGCACAACACAAAACCTGTGGAAGCAAACTATCTCCTGTGCCTCCCTGCTTAGGCAATTCACATGCTTCTCTTGCCCCTCAGGGTTGCCTGGGTCTAACTGCTTCCTACTAGTAATTTTCCTTCCCAGGCTTTTAACTGATAAAGATATAAATTATAATGAACTACTTTCATCAGACAGGCATGGAAAAATCAGTGTGTTGTTCAGCATCACCTTGGATGTCTTAAAAAGAAAATGTTGACTTCCATCCAGTAAAGCTTTAAAGAACATGCTTAGTGTCAAATCTGGGAATAGTCTTACTTACTGCATTAAGGCTGTTCTATATTTAAATATAAGCAGGTGTTTACGTGCCATGTGTCAAGCACAAAGCAACTTCCTGTGGAGGCTTACGTGACTGAATAAGACTGAATAAGAAGGCAGCTTGAAAAAAAGCTGGGGTCCACAGGGGTTTTGCTCTGCAACCATCTGATCTTCCCTGTGAGACCCTCTCTGTAGTTTTGTGATGAATCCTGAAAGACAGAAGAGACCACCACAACTCTCTGATCTGCTCTGTGAAAGATCATGAGATTTAACTGAACTGATTCTAGTTGGGACACATGGGGCATTGTGGGCACTTGGACAGACTCATGTAGTGGGGGGAAGATGAGTGAGAGCTTCCAGAAGGAAGGGGCTGGAGCTGATGTTGTAGAGAAACATCTACTGGGCAGCATTTGAAACTGAAGTGGGGAAGGAGCATCACATATCTTGGATGATGTGGGAATCAGTGGGGCTGGACAAAAATAACCTTTGACACAAGGAGAAGCAAATTGTCCAACACTGTGGAAGAAGAGTGGTGGAATGAGGGGAGAGTGTTTGATGGATGGGGTTGTGGCCTGCAGAGATAACCTGTGTTTCTCACCTCCATGTCTAGAATGCACTGTTGCCAGCAGGGCTCAGGCAGCGGGATCAGACGCAAAAGCCACCAACTGGCCCATTCAAAAGGGAGGAACTCATGGCCCACCTAGAAAAGCAGGCAAAGGACATTAAAGACAGAGAAGACTTGGTTCCTTTCACGGGCGAAAAGAGAGGTATGGTCATCCTTTGCATCATGCTGGGTGCATCACAATGAAGGCATAGTGGGTACACAGCAGAAGAGTTATGTCTGACCTGTGTCAATAAAACTTCTTTTTGACACTACTGGGGTGGCGAATTTATTCTCCCTGCTGCCTAGCCCGAGCCCAGGCTGGCTGATAAACTGAGGCATGTCCAAGAGGTCCCTGTGCTGGCTGATTTGGGTACCATCTGATATGTTGTTAAATGCTGGACAGAAGTTGTACCACTGCGCAGCCTTCTCCCATCCCTGTACCACTGCATCTGTATCAGGTTCTGGGAAAGAAATCATCTTCTGTCCTCTCTTGTTCTTCCTTGCCCTCTTCTCCTGTGAGGTCCTCATGTTAAGCTCCATGTTTCACTGTTCCCTTTCACACTCATTTTGACTTGTGAGCTTCTCACCATAAAGAAACTTCACAGCTCTCTGCAGCTGTGATGAGGCCCAGCAGTTCCCATCTAGTTTTCATCATTTCTTGACAGCCCCAGACTTATTTCCCAGTCTCCTGCAGGTTGCTTGTTTGCGTCTTCCTGGACCATACCCTGCAGCGGCTGCTGTGCTCCTGCTCTGCATGGCCCTGAGGCCTGTGAGCAGGGGTTTTCCTTTGCCTCTTTTCTTTTCCTCTCCTTCTGGCTGTTCTCCTCATATATGTTTTGCTGTTCTCCTCATATATGACCCATTATCCAAGTGACTTTCCTGTTCCTTTTAGAACTCCAAATATCATCTGATATGGGACATGGTCTGGTCAATCCTTGCCTCTGCATTCCAGGAGCTTCTCAGCAGCTTTTCTCACCTGTTGTGTCTCCCTCTGTACTGTGATCTCCCTGCAGCAGAAGATCTAGTTGTGTGCTGTTCATGCTAATGGTTGTCCATTACGAAAAAAAAGAGCATGAAAATATGGGCATATGGACATGTTTCCCAACTGAGGTCTTTCTGAAAGGTGCCTCCTTACTGACCCACATGACCCTCTTAAAAAAAAAAAACTTGTATAAAATCTGTTCATTTAATAAAAGCTGAGGCGGTATTTTCAGATTAAAAAAAAAAAAAAAAAAAAAAAGTAATACTCTTTGAGAGAAGCAAATGAGGAAATGGAGTACTGTCAGGAAGACTGGTTTGATACCTTTCAGATGTGCCCCAGTCCAGTGTTGCTTAGCCTAGAAGGCAGAAGCCGTGTTCTGCAGGAGACAGAGGTATTTCAAACATCTTGAGTCTGCAGCGTCATACTTCAGTCTGTTGTGATCTCAAATGTATTAAACATATTTTCATTTGTAACATGCTGTTGAGAGAAGAAACTTCTTACATTGACTGGAGCCAGAGACAGTAAATTACATATTCACAGCTGTGATGAAGCTGTAAATAAATCACCACATTTGCGGTTTGGAGGGTGATTTACTAGTTGGCCATGGGAGGTGCTGTCCGTGGCCGTGCTGCTGGGTATGGTGGGAGCTGAGGTATGCAGACAGACTGTGACATAAAATGTCATGCATTGTCATCATCATGCATGTGCCGTTTAATTTACAGTTCCATCTTGTAACAAAGCACGACTGTGATTAAAACTTAGAAATTGACTGAAATTACGTAATTAAAATTAAACTAGAACTAAACTCTAGAAATTCTAGTATCACTGAAGTGTCAGAAGGAGTTACTGCATGACAGCAGAATTAAGTTTGCCCTGTTTCTCTTGTTCCCTGCTGGTGTTGCACACACCAGAAGGTACATACAGTTTGCCCAGCCATGCATCTGGTGGGATGGGGGTTCCAGATCTCCATACCAAGCCAGGGCAGATATTTTGCTGCTGAGTACCCAGAAGGTGCCTGGCTGTGCAGGCACATGACAGTCTGCCTATTTTTGCAAGAGCAGCTGTGTCCCAAGAGGCAGATTTCTGCTCTCTCTGTCAGAGCAGCAGCGTGCAGGCAGAGGATAGGAGCAAAATGCTGTTTATGGCAGCCTCCATTTTGTCACAGGAGACCCTGAGGTGCAGTTGCTTCTTCCTTGAGGCTAAATTTAGCCCCTTTCTCTATATCCCTGAGCAGCAGGATTGTTTCTCCCTTTTGGTGCTGCTGACTCTGGTTTCAGAGAGGTGACATAAATAGTCCTGGCTGGCATACTAGGCCAGGCCTTTTGCAGTCGCTATCTATGCAGTGATCCTGGACTATTTTAGGGGAGAGAACTGCTCCAAAATGTTCCCAGAGCCCTCCTACCCCTGTCCCAGCAATGCTGGATTTACCCACCAGACTGCTCCCACCAGACTGCTCCCTGCTGTGGAGTGCTAAAACATCGCAAGCCTCTCTCTTTTCCTTTGGGCTGTCACAGGTGGATGCCGTGTTGTGAAATCCCAGACCTGACCCATCCTGCCTCTGAAAAGGATCTGCTGCCCATTGCAGCACAAGCAGTAAGGAGCTGGGAGTAGCTGTGCAGGGCCATCAGCCCTGTCCACTGCCCCATGCCTTCTGGGATGCAGCCAGCCCTGGCAGAGAAAGTGTTGTGCCTTGCCCAGTGATTGCCACAGGCAATAGGATGGGGGACTGGCAGGGAGCCCACTGTGTTCAAAGCTCCAGCCTCTTGTCCATGTGGGCATCCCCCTTAGGAAAAGGCCATGAGCAAGCAGCTAAGATGACAAGTTTGCATTACTGGCTGGACCTGTGGATTTGCACTTTTGAATTGTAGGGAATAGGTCTGTTTTTTGGCCTTTTTACTGTCCAGAGAGATAAAGCACAGGGGTCTCCATCTGGCATGCTCTTTGCAATAGGGTTGAGCTAGACCAGCTGCCCTAAGCCTGCTCCTCCTTGCATCCCATGCATTCACTGAAGTGTTGTCTCTACTTGCTCCCAGAGCTCTCCACCACCTCCTTTCCACCCTCTTTTGACTAATGTGCTATCTGCCTTGCCAATATGCACAACAGCAAGAGGTGTCTCAGTGGCAGCACTGATCCTGCACAGTGCTGGGTACAGGCCTCTCTTGAGAACTGGCAAACCTTCACCCCTTTTGTGCAGCCTTCAAAGAACTGAGGACCTGCAGGGTCAGGCTGTGCATGGCTTTCTGAGTGCTGGGCTATGAACAGCCATGATCCTGTACCAGTGTGCTGCTGAGTTTCCATGGATGCCACACTGCTGGAAGGGCTGAGCTCTGCAGCTGCCCATGTTGGGCAGGTGCCTCTCCCTTCACATCACAGCAGGACTCAGACCAAGCTGATGGAAAGGGATTCAGTTTCTCTTCTGATTTTTCTCGTGTGCCCCTTTTGTCCTTTCTACTTGTCAAATCTCACAGCATGGAAATGCATCTGCAAGGCTGACTGTGAGCTGGGTGCTGTAGCTTATACTGAGAGTGACCTCATTTTGCATTTATAGGAAAAGCCTGGATTCCCAAGCAGAAGCCGATGGATCCCGTTTTGGAAAGTGTGACTCTGGAGCCGGAACTGGAGGAAGCCCTTGCTAATGCCTCTGATGCAGAGCTCTGTGACATTGCTGGTAAAATAATTTCACAGTAATCGGGGGTGAAAGTCGTTCAGCTTCTAGGGGTTACTTTGTTCTTTTGTGGGAAATGAGCTATTGCATTTTTTGCTGTTTTTCTAAATGCTGTCAGTTCTGACAGAATTTATTTATTTGTTGAAAAAAGTTACTCTAAGCCTATGTGATTTAATTAAGAGTGTGGACTAAAGCTGAGGAGGAAGAAGAAGGGTTTATCTATGGAACAGTGTGTGGTTTGATCTCTTCCTTTGTCTCTACCACTGACTGTTGATAATCCAGCCTGTACATTCAAGAGCACAGCTTTCTTCAAACCAAATCTTAGGAAACAGTCAAGCAGACCCAGGATTTCTAGTGCAACCTGTTAAAGGATCTGCCAGGTTATAGAAGTCTTTCAGTGGACACTCAGGCCTGGTGTTGTTAAGGAGCTTTTTCAACACATTTTAAGTGGTGGATTTCTTGTTATTTGTGTGGTCAGACAGTCAGATAACAGTATTGGTATGTTGCTCTGTGGACTTAGCTCTGTGCTTGGGAGAGGGCATGCCTTGGCCAAAGGAGCACATGGACACCCCATGATGCCTTACAAAGCTCACAGGTGCTCTGCTTGTCCAGCAGTCAGTGAATATTTCAGTGATACTGGCCTCTTCCAGTTTTGTCTCCTTCAGGTTTCCATACTCCTTAGCAGTATCCTTCTTGCTGGAAGTGTGTAACACTTACAAAGTCTGTAGAATAACTACACCAACTAGATGCCTTCTACATAATAATACCATCTTTGGGCTTAGAAATGTGTTTCTGCATTAAGGCCCCCAAACATATATACCCTGGCCAAGCGTTGCATCTCTGGATTTTGCTTTTCTGCTGTTGATCCTTGAGTCCTGTAAAGCCCTGTCCTATAAAATCTGCCTTTCTAAGGTCCAGAATGGTGCAGCAATTACTGTCCCACAGAAATGCTCTTTAGGGCAGCTTGTTCTACAGTTGCTGGGAGAATACACTTAAGTGGGAGCAGAAGTACTGATGTGATACAAACTGTGCTGAAATCTCAATATTGACAGTGACAGCCTTGCTCCTGCCTGCTCCTTTCTGCTTAAGCATGATTCATTTAGCAGGAGCTAATTTTGCTCCTGCCAATTTAGCAGGGATCATAGTGAGCTGTGATGTGTTGGATCCCTTCCTTGGCAAGGCCAGGAGGGTGGCTCCCAGTAGCCCTGGAAGGGCTCCCATGCCTTTGGTCAGGTGAGGAAGTGGGGTAGTTTCATTCTGCCTGAGTTTGGAGAATACACCATAAGCACCAGACTTAGAAAGAGTGGGTCCCTCTTGTCTACCAACACAAACTTGAGCCCCCAAAATGAGTGGTCATGACAGCAGATGCTTGCCTCTCTCTGCAGTCCAGATACTCACACTCCTGGCTGCTGGAGAGATTTCATTGTCCAAATAAGCTGTAATTTGGGGACTATCTGTGTTACCAAAATGCTGAGCCTGCAAATACTTTTCCAACCTGTGTTGCACCCCTGAAGATTCCATCTACAAGAAAATGACAGAGAAAAGGGCCAGCTAAAATACAAAAAAGCAAACTTGAAGTGCCCAACCTCACTCAGACTTTCAGGTGGAGACTGCTTGGCTCTGTGAGATCCAGTTGGGAACGTGCTGGTGGCCATGGGGAAGTTCACTGAGACACTTTGCTTCTGGCTGTCCAGCCTGTGCAACCCAGACATTGAGTCACAATGAGCTATCACCATAACAGATCCTATTTTTGTGCTAGACTTAAAGGATACTTTTCTCCTGCAAATTCCAGCCCTGCTTGGCCAAAACAACAGAACATGGTGACAGACTGGTGCCAACCAAATCTAAGAAGTGGCTTTGTGGTAGCATGCTTGGATTTTGGGGAGAAATTTATTATTTTCACAACTGTGCCTATCCAGAGATCAAGACTTGTTTAGATGTGTCTGTTTCAACAAGTATTCATGTGTCTGCAGTTTTCTTTAAAAAGTCATACAGCTATTTAAAAAACAGTTGTTGATTCAAAAATCGGTTTATTTTCAAACTTGATATTTTTGCACATAGCAGGGTTACTTTTAGAAACAAACTTTTTACCCAAAAGTTCCTAAGCCACTGATTTCTTATAGGTCATTTGCAGATGCCAGGAAGTTTACCAGCCCTCGCAGATATGGTTCAATTTGCATTTGCATATTGGCTTTGCAGTCTTGAGTCTGAGAGACACAAACTGGTTGAGTTTGGCCTTTGGGCTCTTACAGCATTTGAATGGCATTCATACCACCACTCTCTACATTTTGACCAAGCCAGCAGAGCTTTAGCTTCTCACAATGCCACCTTCCAAATGTACTAAGTGCACCACTCCAGCTTGCTGTTGAGTGAAAACACAATGTGCATTGCTATGCTTCAGGTATCAGTCACCTCCTTGCTGCCTTGGGGTCAGTTTGGCTCCATGTGGGGCAGAGCTCTTCTCCAAATCTGGGCAGTGGAATTGTGTAGCACATGCCCAGTGAGCAAGGGTGATGAGGATGTGCAGGCTTCTGCTGGACTGGGCCACTTTTGCCTACCAACGACTTTTTTTTTTTTAGTTTTTTACTGTCTTCTCCTCATTATTTTCATGTGATGCTGAGTCAGGTAGGCTACTGGCAAGCTGTGAACATTTGTTTGCTGTCCACAAGATGATGTTCCTCTATTCCTATGGCTCAGGCTACACTGGAATAAACAAAGGAGCACACTGGAGCACACAAGGGAGCACTGTTGTGTGTTTATGTCAGCTGGGAGGCTTTGTCCTCCCTTTGTATGTTTTTCTATGCTTGCACAGGGAAAGGTAGCGTGCTGTGTTTTTGTGGCTCTGGAGCCTACAATAAGTCGTGTTCTCCTGTTCTCCTGTTTCTGCAGCCATCCTGGGCATGCACACCTTGATGAGTAACCAGCAGTACTATGAGGCACTGGGGAGCAGCACCATCGTGAACAAAGAAGGCCTCAACAGTAAGTGATTTATTTTAGCAGGCTGCAGTATTCGGCTTTGAAGCTGCTAGCAGAGGCAAAGTGATAATTATTTTTAGACTGAAGGTTAGAGCTGTGCATGTCAGAGCAGCCTGTGATTTCTGGGGCCATCTCTGGTGCATCCTTGCCGTGTGCCAGGCAGTGGCATCTCAGTCACCTCCCTGGTGCAATCTGGGAGCCAGTGCAGCCCAAGGGACAGCCCCGTGCAGGCAGTGGGCCTTCTGTCACCCAGACTTGGACCTTAACAGCACATAGCAGCAGGCACTGGCTGTTCTGTGCTGGGTGGCCCCACTGGCTTCTCATCTCATGGCTGCTTGTCAGGTCATGCTTCCCTCTCTCCACTTCTGGAAGAGGAGGAAAACACTCAAGGAAAAGATAGTGCTACTTAAAGTGCTTTCATTTTCACATCTTGCTTTTCACTTGCAGGTGTGATTAAGCCCACACAGTACAAACCAGTTCCTGATGAGGAGCCAAACTCAACAGATGTGGAGGAAACTCTGAAACGAATACAAAGCAATGATCCTGACCTTGAGGAAGTCAACCTTAACAATATTATGGTATTTGCTCCTTTCTACCCTTCTCTTTTAGTTACAAGACTCAGTATCTTACACACAGAAAGTAGACACTGAGTCTGTTTTGCTGCACAGAGCAGTATCATAACACTGACTGTAGCCAGACAAGAAACACCAGTGCTTCCCATCTCCATTGTGGGCAGCAGAATGGATTGTTACCTGCTGTGGGACAAAGGCTGGGGGTTGGTAGCAGGAGGATTCTTCTAAGTGCCTGGAAAAATGGGGGTGTGTCGAGGATAGTCTAGGGAGACCCAAAACTGGCTGTCTGGTTAAAGCCATTTTAGGTTGCTTTAATGATTTGGACAAGCATATTTAGTGGAGGGAATATTGATGTATATTATAAGATGGAGGGAGGAAAAAGGTTTCATAATCCAGATACTTGCCATAAAAATATGTAGAAGTCACCCTTCTTGCAGGTGACTCTGTCTATCACCCACCCATCCCTTCTGTGGACTCTTTTACTTCTTGTAGAAAGCAAGTCAGGACATAGCACCACTTCTTATGTTGCCTTTGGGACACATACATACACTAAAAAATACAGTTGCTATTTTATGGGGTCTGTTAAATGATGACATAGCTAATCAGCAAGAACACGGTTAACTGCATGTGCACATCAAAGACGTTTTTGCTGTGCTACCCACACCTTTCTAAAACAGAAATATTTTTACTTTAATGTATTTGATTCAGGCTAGTGACCCTGTCCCTTGAGGACACAAGGCTGAGGATTGGGCAGGCAGGCACTATTTTTGTGTGTTGATCTGATGACTTTGGGATGGGGATTGGAGAACTGGGGAGTGACAGTGGAGATTCTATACTGCTGGGTGCTGTGTTATGGCTCTGAAGATGACTTTGAGTATAGATGATTCCACATGGTGGGATCCAAATGGTGTAGCAAGAAGTCCAAGGTGAGGATGCCACTTAAAATTTTAGGTGAAAATTTGAACATCTGAAAAGGTATCTAAAGTTCTTCATAAGTGAAAAATACTGATCTTGAAGGAACTCAGAAAAAGGATAATAGATTTTTTTTCTGGACTGAGACATAGCATGGCAAATGTTAGCCTGTAAGATGTTTTATAAAGCAGTCAGAGGTGTCTGTGATTTGTGTCACAAGGAGATCGTTTCAGGCCTTTCTGGATCAGTTCCTGTAGGTGGAAATTTTCTGAACATGATATGAATGTTTCTCAGTGCTGCCATTGATATCTGAGAGCACAGGAGCAGTGCTTTGTAGGCTCACGGATCCTGGTTACAAACATCCCCACAATGCCTATGTTCCTAGGTAGCTGAGATCCTGGGCAACTAAAGAGGAGAAATGTGGCTTCAAATCAAGGCAGTGAGCTTTCAGCAGAGCACAAAATAGGAAGAAGACATTGCCATGCTCCTTAGACATGCTCGTTATATCAAGAGAACTTGTAAAAACATTTTTCAACCCTTTCCCGAATTACTTCAGTGCATTTGGGGATTTGACCTTGATGAGAATTTAAAAGTATCTTTTACATGTATTGCATATTCATTGCAAACAGATGATGGCGTAACACATGATTTCTGCATTTCTTGTCACAGAATATTCCCATACCAACTCTAAAAGCTTTTGCGGAAGCACTGAAAAACAACACATACGTGAAGAAGTTCAGCATAGTCGGGACCCGGAGCAACGATCCTGTTGCTTTTGTAAGTACTGTGAGCTCATCGTCCCATTGTTGTGACAGGAGCTGTTCCCAGGCAAGATATTTTCATCATTATTGACTGACTGCTTCAGCACCCTGTGTTGCGTTTGGCACATTCCACACCTCTGGCTGTTTGCTGGTGCTTCAGTTTCAGGAGCTCTAGTGGAAGCCAGCAACAGACAGGCTTTGGTTCCCTCACTTCATTTTTCATCTGTGGAGGTTTCAGGGTGCAGTCCTTCAATCCATGCAGTCTTGTATTTGTCCTCTAGGATTTCCTGGAAAAGGAGCGTGAGGCAACAACTGATGTCCTAGTGGCATCTTCTAAAAGCAGTTTGTCTCTGTCTCTGGAGATTTGTTTCTGTTGGTGCAAAGGTGTGCACACCTGCTGCTCCCCTCACACACGTCTGTTTCAGCTGTCTCTCATAGGATCTTTGTGCAGATGTGTGCAGAAGCGGGACTCTGCACCTCCTAATGTGTGGCCTCTGTAGGTGATAATGGGTCTTTCTGGCTGCTGTGAGTGATCTTAAGTATCAGTGGGGACACAGAGAGGAGCCAGTCATTCTGCGTGGCCTTCGCACTGCCTTCCAGGCTACATCTTTGCATCCTTCTCCAGCACCATTGTAGTCAGTTTTTGCTCTTAGTCACCCAGGTTACCCCAGCCTACCTACACACACACACGCGCGTGTGCACACGCAGACACACACACACACATGCACACTAGTTTCCTGCTAGAAAAAGAAACTTTCTGGAGGGCAAGTACTGCTTTTAAATTACTTCAGGCAGTCTGGACTGGGGAGAAAGCCTGTGCAGGCAGGGCAGGTGCTGTGTCAGAGCTTGAGGGGTGCTGTGCTGGGCTAGGGGAGCTGCGGGCCTAAGTGCTGTGGATGCTGGTCAGCCCTGCCATGTGGGCATCACCTTCTGGTCCTTTTGCTTCATGACGTATGTGGATCCTTCCTTGCAATTTATCTGAAGTGATGTGATCTGATCAGGTCTGGGGTGTTACGAGCATACCCACTAAGGGAGGCAAAAAATTATTAATATGGTTGTGATGCTGCTTGGGAGGACACCTTGGATGTGGAGAGGCCTTGTTGTTCAAGACAGATGCTCCTCTCTCTGCATGTTTTGATGGGAAGCATCTCAACCCTGTGCAGTGCAGGCAGAGACTCATCAGAATGGAGGCAGGGCCAATGCTGGTCAGCATCCTTGTCATGCCATGCTGGCTTTAGAGGAGGGACAGATGAAGCTGTCACAGGGCAGTTGCAGTGTGGACTATCACCTTTTGGGGTGTTTGTCCATGTGAGGTTTTGCTGTGGCCTCCAGCATGCTCATGTTCAAGAATCCCCCTGCAGCAGCAAGGAACCCCCTTCAATCCACAAAGAGCACTTCACCTGGTGGCAGTGAAATTGCGCAGCATGTGGGATCCTCCAGGAGTACTCTGGAGGTGAGGGGAGCTGAAGCCCTGCTGTCCTGTGGTGCTCTGCCCCTGCCTGTCTGACTGCCAGCTCTTCCTGCCCACCTCTGTCCACAGGCCCTGGCAGAAATGTTGAAGGTCAATAGCACACTGAAGAGCCTGAATGTGGAGTCAAACTTCATTTCTGGGTCGGGGATCCTGGCTATCGTTGAAGCACTTGAGGGGAACACATCGCTTGTGGAGCTGCGCATTGACAACCAGGTAAAGCAAGTGTGGGTGACAGCTCTGGTCAGGTGAATGTGGCCTGCGTGTGGGGAGCCGAGCGCACAGTGATACAGAGGCTGGGGCAAGCGCAGCTCTCTGAGAAACCCAGAGCTTGAAGCAGCTGAGCTATGGGCAACTCAGAGACATCTGACTGACAGACCAAAATCCTGGTTTCTCCAGATGTCCATTAGCTGCTAATCTGTCCAAGAAATAAAGTCTTTGGGTAAAAGGACTTGTGGGAATGTCTGCTGGAGGAGTTAGAGCCTCTCAGTTGTAGCACGTGTATAGGAACAAGCCAGCGGTTTGTTTTACCAGCTCCAAGTCAGAAATGGACCCAAGTCCAGAGAAAGATCTGCAATCTCCACCCCTTCCCTCTAAGTGCTTGCTCTGAATCACGCTCTAACCTGAACAGCTTGCTTTTCTGTTTTCTGTTTCCCAGAGTCAGCCCTTGGGCAACAAAGTAGAAATGGAAATCGCAAATATATTGGAAAAGAACACCTCCCTACTGAAGTTCGGGTACCATTTCACTCAGCAAGGTCCTCGGCTTCGTGCCTCCAATGCCATGATGAGTAACAATGACCTGGGTGAGTCAGGCTGGCTGAAAGCTAGGAAACATGGGAGGGTCCTGTGGGCAATTCCTAGTGGGATTAGGGCAGAACTGCTCATGTTAAAGATGTGTATGAATTAGAATGTGCCTCTTGAAGGGCCTGATGATGCTTTACCCCTCAAGGAGGAAGGCAGCCTTCACCAATTGTCAGCCAGGCAGTGTTTTTTTTGCAGTAACAGTGGGTATTGTTGGGAAAGAGCAAGAGTTGCTGATGTGGTTCAGTAGAGCTTGTGATACAGCATGTGGCACATGGGCTACGAGCTTCGAGCATTTGTGATTCCTGCCAACTGCTTGTCTTCCTCCAGCTTCATTCCCACTTTAACAAGGAGATGAAAAATAGTAGACTTGAACTTTGACAGAAGTTAAGATTTGGCCCATCCTCCTCAGCAAAACAAACTGGAACTGCTTCTAGGGATATGTGGGAAACCACATTGCTTTGAGTTACCCGTATACCCTCAATGAAGTGATTAGACGTGCTTGTGAAACAAAATGTGGGCAAGTGTGCAAACTGCCATTTCAGCCAAAGTACATGACAGAGCCTTTCCATTGCTTGGCTACAAGCTGCTGTAGAGCACAGGAAACCAGGCCAGCAGAGCAGTGCTGAATGCAGCTAACACACTCACCACACTATACTCAGCAGCTGTCATATCTAGGCAGATGATACATTTGTTGTGTTTTAAAAACAAATGGAAAAAAACAATCTTGCTTCAGCTGGTACTCTGCTCCTAAGAAGTGCAGCCAAGCTGTGTGCCAGCTCTTCAAGGCTCACACAAAATACTCAGTACCTGGTCACTCAAGCACTGCACTGGGAAACACTTGCTATTTTCTGTCCTTTGGAACAGAGCATGATTTTTAATGACTCTGCAGCACCTGGCATGAAAAGTAATCAGCTTGAAGATTTACAATCTAGTATTTTGATTGTTCCTGCTGTTAAGATGACAAATTCTCAACCTGCCTTCCATGTAAGAGTTGTGTATTTTGCCTCCTTGGCCACTAAGATCTGCATTTTTTGTCTGATTTGGTTCTTGTTTGCAGCTCATATTCATCGGTCTGGATGGTCTCTGGCAATAGCATCTCAGCTCTACACCTGGACAATGTATAAGTAAAAAAACCCGTTCTTTTCCTCCCTATCAGCAATAGCTCTCTGCTTGTGCTCCACTCCAGTTGTTCTTGCCTGTCAGCTGATACTACCAGAACATGGTTTTGGTCCCATACCTTCTGTTCGCTAAGATGCTCTCAGTGAACCGACTGTGAAGGCTTTTATGTTTATCTTCATCAGCTAACTTCTGCATCCTCTTTATACATTTTTGTTCTGTTTTTTTTTTTCCCACACCTTTCTTGGGAAGTCACGAGTGTAGGTGTCAGGAGGTATAAATCAACTTTTAAGTCTAGATATGAAACTGTTTTGGCTATGTTAACCATGATCAGAGGACTGGAGCACAATTGCTTAGGAGAGATTTTTTTTTTTTGAAAATGCAGATTTTTAATTTGAAAAACTAGCAAAGGAAAAACTCTGACATCTGTTTCCTGCTGTCTCTCCATCAGTCAGATGATGAACTGGCCAAAGTCCAATTACAAAGACAAACTGTGATATATAATTAACTACAGAATAGGGGAGGTAAGGCTGAAAGTAGCTGCTGGCCTTAAAAATGCATAGGGAGAAAAACCTCATCTTCCTTGATTTTACTGTGTAAGGCTGTGCCTGCTGCTTAAGGCAGGAATTCAAAAGCTGATGCTATCCTGTTTCTTTCCTGGCAGAAAGTACATCTTTCAGCTCCTTTCTACAGCTGTTAAGGCAAACCTGCCATCCACATTATCCTGTTGCCATGACTGACTCCTCTTTCTATTCTTTTTCAGTGAGGAAGAGAAGACTTGCAGAGGTGAATGGGCCTATTTTTCCCAAGTGCAGAACTGGAGTGTAGTTCCTGGCTATGGAGGTCATTCCCAGTGATCTGTGCTACACTGTGGATATCTAAAGGCAATAAGTGCCTTGACAGAGTATTTGTGGTGCCTCTGTTCTGTTTTATGCACTAACAGTTGAAATTAAATAGTGGCTGTAGTTTTTATGAAGATTTTATCCAGTAGGACTGTTGATGTTTTCTGTAGAGTTGGAAACTATTCAAGCCAATGTGTCAATTTTATGCAACCTCAATTTAGAGTACAATCCAGTGTTAAAGGGGATTAATTTTTCTATAAAATTCCTGCACAGTGTTTCATAGTTAGGATGTGGTATGCATGAATGAAAGATAGAACTGTTTCACATAAATTATAGAAGTATTAAAAAAATACTTTATTTTATTTTTCAAAGTTGATCTCAAGTAACTACAGAGGAGTAACTAATTTAACAAGCACTTCTATCATCTGGAAACATGGCTAATTTCAATAACTGTGAGTCACAATTTTTTGCCAACATTTGCTGAATCATTTGAGATGCTGCGTCAAAGGCATCCCAATGTTTCTTACAAAAAAACTGATCTCCACCCCCGATTAAATGGAATTTAAGGCCACTAAATATAAAAGTCTCAAAAATCAAGTGGTTTAGATGGGTGAATAGCCTTCAATCCCATGCATGTGTGAAGAAAATGGCATTCTTAGAGGTGTGATGCAAACCCTAACCCCCAGAGATGGCCAAACTAATTGGCAAATGAGAACCTTCTCTTCTACTCCCCACTCCTTTCAGTCTCCTGGTGTTAAAAGCATTTGTCCATGTAGTCACTGAAGACAGGTAAAATTCTCTCCCTTTGCTGTTTTGTCTAGATGACCATGTCCATTAACTAAATTTTGTTCTGCTATGAATTATTTCTCTTACCGCTGTCCCTTATGTCCACATAAATGCAAGAATAAATGTTGTGCACTAAAAAAGCTGTGAAGAGAAATACCCCAAATCTGAATTTACACTGTGTACAGTCTCACAGCTTTTTATCAGTGTACACTCATCATCCAGCCTGGGAGGAATTCCCCACAGGCTTGTGGATCTCCCAGACCTGCAGTAGACTGGACCCAGCACATCCAAGATTCCCACTGTTAATGTGGGTGGGATCCTGCTCAGTCTCAGAAGTCTCCATGGAAGAAGCACTGCTGTACTGAAACCTTAATCTTGGGCAGATGACACATCGTAGAAAATCTCTTGCTAGAAATCTGCCTTTAAATGTCTGTTAAAGAGTGAAGTTTTTCAGCCTTTTACATACATTCTGGCAAAAGTCAGAGATTTCTCCAGAGCTTGTGCCCAATCACCAGTGATGATTTAGCTCTGACCAGTGAAGCAGAGGAACACTATTCAGCAATGTGGGAAACATACTTGCTGCTCTCCAAATCTTAATAAATGTGCCTGTGGTGTCATATAAAATGCTTCACCATAGCTTGCTTCCTCCACTGTGCAAGTTCTGTATCAGAAAATGAATGTGGAATAAAAATACTTGGAAAACATATGAAAATGAAAAAACTTGGCAGACTTAAAAAGTACTTCCTTCTATGTGCACTGTGAAGACTTTGAAATGACCGGCTAAATCATCAAATTAGAGCCACACACTTTCAGCTGAGCCATCTACTTGGATTTGCATGACTTAGGCTCAGCTCTTCCCTTAGTTTCAGAACATAAATTAATCTTATCCTGGAAAGCCCTGGTTGTACTAAGAAGCACAGACATGCAAGGAGATTCATCTGCAGACCAGGGAGCACTACTACACAGGTACTACTACAGCCCGTAACAAAAAAATGTAAGAACTGTTTCACTGTAGCAGCATCCACATTAACCTTGCAGCCCAAAGGATCTTAAGCTATCAGGATCATCCAGGGTCCTTGGCTGATCCTCACAGAGTTGTTTTGTTGCAGGATTCATCTGACAGCTGAGGGTGGTACAGGAGAGACAGGCAGTGCTGAGGCATCAGGCTGCGTGGTGAAAGGCTGTAAGCTGTGCAGCAACGGAGCTACAAAATTGTGATACTTAGGAGCAAATGTATCCCTGTTTGCAAATGCCCAGCTCTCCAGGAAAAGGGAGGAAAAGTCATCTGGTTACTGTAGCATCTGGCAGTCAACAGCCTATCCTGCTGAAAACTCTTCCCTCTCCGGAAGCACATGTGCCTTCTTTCATGCATTACCACTGAGATGTCTGGATGCCACCACATAGCTTTTCACATGACATGTCCTTATTTGTAATAATCTGACAAAACAAACCCAGAAAACAGGACAGAGAGCCCCTTATGGGCTAACTTGCAAGAAGCAGGCTAAAATGGTTTCTTATCCCCTTCTCTGCTCTCTGCAGCAGAGAGAACATGTTTTTTTTGGGACTCTGTCCGTACATCTCAAATCCTTCTCCTCCCTTACCTTAGTGCAGCAAGGACCTGAAGAGGCCTCATGGCTCCCCTCTGCCTTTGAGGTAGAATCTTCAGCTGCAAGGAGCTCTCAGGAGAATTGTACCTTGTAGCCAGGTCTACAATGTAGCAGACCAGCTAGTTTCAGTGTTTATCTCTGCAGAATTAAGCACCTCCAGCATAGTATGTGAAGTGTATTTGTGCAGTGCTTAAAAAATTATAATGGAAGCACTAAAGATTATTTATCATAGATATTTCAGAAATTTACATATTAAATATAGTTGTTGCCATCCTGTACTGATAAGTGATACAGAAACAGCATTACAGATTTATTACAGTGTTCCAGACCTGCTGATAGACTGAATTACAAAATTATGTTCTTTTTAGCCTAAGACAGGAAGATCATGGGGCACTCCCCGTCAGTGCTTTAGACCAGACCCACAAGTAGAGCTTGCATGTTTCTTCACAAAAACTCCAGTCCTCAAAACCACAGAGGTTAACCAGCCAGCAGGGACTGGGAAGCCAGGGAGACATTGGCACTGCTCAGACTCCTGCTGAAGGTGTCTATTGATGGGAATTTTCTAATTTCTTCTCAAGGATGGGTTGTTCACAGATTTACTACTAAATACTATCCTAGAAAGATTCCCAAAGAAAATACTCCTAAGCTCCAGGGTTTTTCCTCGTTAATGGAATTGTTGTGAGGACAGCTGGTGAACCGTCGATTTCATGGTAGCAATACTGGAAGCAAGAAGAAACGTTTGTCATGGCTTCAATGGAACCAGTGCCCATGTATTTAATTTCCTAGTCAAGCCAAGAATGGGGCCTTGCTGAATTAATAGCACCATGGGAGAAAGGTACAATCTATATGAAAATAATACAGCCCTGTCACTATTTTCTTGCTTTTAAAGGATTTTCCAGTAAAAAACCCCAAACCTAGTGACTTTGATGTCCTAATGACTTACTGTTTAGTTCCCAGAATGACAGTAAATTTCAAAGACATTTTTCAGTCGACACATCTTCCACACTATTAATAAATCCTTTCTGTACATTCTATACCATCAGGCACACAATACAGCATGTGGAGCAGTATTTTAAGCTCATCTGCTGTAGGTCACTTCAAAGACAATTTCTCCACTAACAAGTGCTGGAAATTGCATAAACATCTTGCAGCTTTTTAAAAACTCAACTCATGTTTAAAAAGCACAAATGCTTCCCAGAACTTGAATTATTTAACCTGGATAAAGGATCTTGCATTCTCCTCATAGCTGTGGCTGACACTTATGCACACACGCACCACTTCCAGTGCCATGATGCTGGTATTTTGACAGTCTCTGTGCTCCCCTCTTTGTGTGCTTGTTTCAACAAGCTTCAAGCACGGTTTTTTTGTGCAAGCAGAGCTGAGCCCTGCCTATTCCATACACTGACAAGCCGAGGGGAAAAAACAGTTCCCAGGGAGACTGAGCACTGGAAAGAAGATTGGGGTTGCTTTCATCCTACAAGTCACATAAGTATGGCTAGGCAAACAGTATCTCTGGGACTTTGCTCCAGCTCCTTATGCTGCCTTCAGCCAGTTTTACAGGAGAGTTAAGCCAGTAATTTCAGGTAACTTTGCCTTGCTTTTCACTGCTATAAAACAAGAGATGCAGGTTGATGGCGTGCATGTGGAATATATCTTCAGGATCTAACCTGGTCACATACCCACACCAAATGAATAAATCGGCTGTTTGCACACCTTACTACAAGCTATTGAAGCCGATGCATGATCCTTGGAGAGGTCAGACAGGTTGATCTCCATGCAGGAAGAAAAAAATTGAATTGTTCTTGAATTCCTTCAGTTTTTTTTTTGAATTGTGAACAGCTCTGTCACATTGCAGATACTCTGCTTCAAAATCCCCATGGTAAAGGCCACACTACAAGACTGCACCCATAGAGAGGAATCCTGTAGTGCTGGTGATGGATCGGGCACTCTGGTAATTTACAGGCAAGTAATGGATGGTTTTCAGGGCATATTCTATGTTTAAAGGCAGCATATGAACACGACTTTCCAAGCCGACATATCTTCGTAATTTCCAAACCTAACTGATTAACAGATAGAGATCTGGTTACAGAAGCCCTTTACATGAACACATGCCAGATTAACCAATTAAACAGCTTAATCTTTTCCTGTGTCCAGCATCCTTGGTGAGACATGTTCAATTGGTACCCTTGGCCGTCTCCTTGTACATTCACATTCCTCCTTAAGTATCTCTCCTGAAGCCCTTGAAGTCACCTTGAGCTCCTTCTCTTGACAAACAGGACAGCAAGCTGTAAGACCTTTGTTGCAACAACCTGGACATGTCAGGACAAGCTGCCGGCAGTGCTGACTGGAACAAAGTTTATACTGGTCCCACAGCACCCCACAGTATCTGCATGCTGGAGGGAGGAGGAAAAGAAAAAGTTAAGACCCATACTGCTCTGGCTGTTCCCTTGCAGAGGGCTTGCCAAGGCACCATGGGGCTGCCAGCTCTCATTTAAATGGCTATTGTCTTGTAGGTTTTTAATTCCTGTTTAGCTTGATCTTCTAGAATCTAGTTCATTTTAGAACATCTTTTTTGACATACTTAAGACAGTTTTCCCTCTGGAAAAGAGGAGAGTAGCTCACTGGTGCTTTCTCTAGTTCTGAATAGACCGATATAAAGATTCTTACTGACAAGAGAAGAAGAAGGACATGCAGGTGGCAACTAAGCCAGTAAGCAGGAATGTCACCTGCTGACGAAGGCGATGCCATGGAACTTCCTTCTATCTACAAACAATGGCTTGTGCAGACATTTGCAGTCCTAGTAGAGCCCTTCCAGAACATCACGGGTTTTAACTCTTTAACTGAAAGCTACAGCCCAGTTTTAGCTGTACCAAGAAGGTGCATATCACAGCACTTCCCCTTCAAACTTCCATAGGGATGGCTGTGATGTATCCAGAGTATGTTCTGTTTCCATACCAAGTCAGGTCCCTTCAAGATGTATAGAGTAAATGCAGAGGAGAACTGGGAAGTTTTGCTTGAAAAGCTACCAAGTCAGAGAAAAAATAGCACTGCTTCTTTAAAAAAAGAGCTAGAGCCAAATTCCAGCTGCTTTTATCTGGCAACTGACAGCAAAATAGGAGATTACTTAATTTGCAGTAATTGAAGAGCAAACCCAGCTAGAAGATCACACAATGTTCTTAACAATTTCAGCTAGAGGCTCCTGAAATTCCATTGGATGTACAATTTCTTAAGCATGAAAATAACAAAGTGCTGCAGAGCATAGTGCCACTACTCTCCTAGTACCTGGAAGTGTTTTTTGATATTACATGAGACTGCTGGAGCAGAGGACTGCTGGAGCAGGAGAACTGTTTAAGACTTTGGTCACTTGGCCAACCACAGTCTGCTCAGCACTGTGGGCATCCAGGTGGTAACAACAGCTGTAGTGCTGGACATGTCTCCATAGGTGCAGATAGCTCATAACAAAGCTGTTCTGCAGGGGATACTTCCTTCTACTGCTCCAGTTTTAGTGAGTGACCCCCTTTCCTCTCATTTCTGTTTTACATGTTAAAGCACATGTACACGTTTACATATAGTGTTGATAGTCATCATGAGAAATGACAGCACTATGAGATCAAACCAAGTATGAGGAAGAACTACACAGGCCAGTTTGGCTGTCCCTATCCTGCACACCTCTGGAAATTATTGCAATAGGTTCCCAGCCTTCTGCACTTACATTATCTAGTCCTACCTGAGATGATATCTTCATTGGAACAAATGGCGTAACGATCATCAAATACAAACAGCTTCCCCCTGTAGAATCCATCTGGAAACTCTTCTAGGTACTTGTGAATTCCACCTTTTAGCTGGTAAACCTCTCTGCACACTGCCTGTTTAAAGCATATTAGCAGAAAAGCTGAAGGAGACCACAGCAGTGGTGGTGTGCCAGAGTTCCCAAAGCAAATGCTGTAAATTCCAGGGGTCAGTGAAAAGCAGCAGCCTTTCAGTGACCATCAGATGGCACCAAGTGCAGCCACAACTCTAGGCAGTGCCACCAGGGACTACTGGGCAGCTCCACAATGCTGGCTTGCTGGAATGAACCCAACTTCATTTAATGTTACATTCAGAAGAAGCTGGTAACCTCCTCACCTGAGGAAGGTTTGCTGCATCACAGATCAAATGCTTTTGCATCTCCATGAACTGCTGCTTGTTATTCAGTATTTGTTTAGTTAACAGTTAGTAGGAGCAGAATTTTGCAGGGTTCGCATTGATACAGTGGAAAAAAGAACCTCAAGGTTTAAATCTCTAGAGAACCTTTGTGTTCTGTTCCCTTGATCCTTGAGAGAAGGATCCAGGAGAAGAGTGGGATGGAAATTTCAGAACACAATAAGAACAACGCACTGTGCTGGATTTAGTTCTGGGAAAAGCACTGACTGGCTAATTTTCACCGCCGTGAGATGCTCAAGACGTGCAGTAATAACCACAGAGCTTAACCTAGGCAGTCTGTGGAAACACTGCAGAGTATTTTCAAGCCCTCCTAAAACAGTCCTACAAATATCCCTTCTCAGTAAATGGGTTATGTAATTATTTTCACTGCTGTAAAACTAGTCCACGCAGGTCATACTGAGCCACACTCAACTACCAGGTCCTTGACAGACAGTGTGAGACAAGCACATGTCAGAGGCATTTATCTCCCCACCTAAGCATTCTGCAGTTTGTGCATGGTAAGAATTCACCAGCAAGAAAAAAAGACAGGTGCCCTTAAAGTAGCCTCAACTCCTCGACACTTGTGCCCTCAGAATGACATCTTACCTTGCTCCTGAGGTAAGCAGAGCCTCTTTCACAACGAATCCCTCCTGTGCAGTACATTAGGACACGCTTGTCTTTAAAAAGCTCCAGGTTTTCATCTATGTAGCTTGGAAAATAGCTGAACTTCCTGATATCTGGAGCCAGACAGCCCTGGAAATGTCCCTGCAATTACAACAAATAGCACACAACTGGTTACAAGTACTGTTACTGGTACGGTCTGTGCCTAAACTAGAGGAAGTAACAAACCTTTGGGCTGGAATATTCAGCTCACTGCAGCTGTTTTAGGCAGCTTCTCAGCTGCATTTATGCATCAAAACATATGTTAAAATCTGTAGGAGGATTCTGGATACAGCAAGTCTCCTCATCGAAAAAAGAGAGAGCAAAGCCAAACTGTCAGAGAGGACCAACTGCAACAGTGCCTGAGGGGTGGTAGTTGTGACAGCAGGATGCCCCTTTCGTTTTGACAGATGGGACAAGACAAAAATTGCTAAAAAACATCCCTACAAATTATGCTGTTTTGAACATTCACGCTCATGTTGTATGGACCTCTTTATTTTCTAACTGCCCCACACTGTATAAGCACTTGGCTGGGCAGGCTCCATCCTGAGTTGCTGGGCAGGTCCTCTACTGCTTGTGTCTAACATTCATTACTAAACTGCACTCTGTACACATTGTAGTCAACCTGGAGTATGTAGTCTCTTCTAACAGTAAGGTTACACCCTCACAATTGTAAATACTTCACCCCAGCAGCTGCAGAAGCAGGCAAGCAGCACTTACTATTTTACTTTCATAGAAGTTCCTACAGTCCAGCAAGATGGTATCGCTTTGTCCTTGAGTGACCTGAGACAAATACTGTTCTACTTCTCTATGAAATTCCTGAGGGGATAAATGGATTCCTTTAACAAAACAAAACAAAACAAAACAAAAAAAAAAAAAAAAGAAAAAAAAAAGTGAGAAGTAGAGCTATGAAACAATGTCACGAATGACATCACTGATCCAGATTCTTCTCAGATTTCCAAACAAAACTTTTTTGTGATTGTTCACAGACATTTCATTCCAACTCAATCAGCCAAGTTTATCCTTGTTTGGCTTTCTACTAGCAAATGAAAGAAAACACAGCACTCTTCCATACAACGGAAGAAGCAGCAGACAGATACCTATCTCTATGATCTTTGTTGCATCCCCTGGGCTACTCTTACAGCTGTAGAGGAGGGAGTGACTTGTGCCACTTCTCTTTGCTCATGTCATTAAACTTGGAGGTGCAAAAATACAATTTTTTAAAATAAACTCTTCTTGATAACAATAGAAAATTTCCATAAATATGTATTACTTTCAGTACAAGTTCAATTTACAAAAAGTCTCTCAATTTTCAGGGTTGAGAACTCTTAATCTGTTGAAAAACTAAAAAGCTCCACCAGCAGTATCCTTTACTTTATTAAAAAATATCCGTACAAGTAACCTGCCAGAGCAATAGGAATCATCTCCATAAATGCTATAAAAGAGGAGGAAAAAGGGCAAAAAAGGAAAGAAATAGCCAAACATATAGCCCACGAACTACCAAAAAATGGGAACAATAAATAATCCTCTTCCAAATTCACAAAAAGATGCTGTAGAAGTTTGGGACCAACAAAACCTCTTGGTGGAAAAATAAGCCCAAAGCTGCTCGGTTAATTGCTATTCGCTGTGCTCCTGCTTACCACCTGTGTAAGCATCCTTAAAGCAAATCCACAGCCAGGAACACCTTATCTGGTGTAATCCACACTAAGCAGCTACAGTTAGCACAAAACAAATGCAGTCAGATGGAGTTCATGCAGAACTTGGATCTGTTTAGTGCAAAAGGCAGGAGCATGGCTGTTGGCTCCAAAACAAGTGAAGCCAAGTCAGCAGTCCCTCCTCCACAAGGTAACTTCTCCATGTCATCTGAACTCTCCCACAAAACCTGAAGTTAATTCTGAAGTTTTCTGAGGCAGCTATACACTTGGCTAGCCAAAATCTAGGCCAGCAAATTCTCTGCACCAGTAGCTTTTGACTACCAGTAAGATATCAATTTCTGTATCTATTTCTCCTGTGTCCTGGCCATTGTGCAAAGGGAAGTATTTTTGATGAAGGATTTTACTCTTCACTCACCTCTCACTTGGGTGAGAGGCTTTCTTTTTCATTTTTCTTTTCATAAACTTACCAGTTTCCTTATAAGACACTATCTTTGGATCAATGCCCATAGGTACAATTTCTTTGAATACTCCAACTCGAAGGTCTGGGAAACAGTGAGCTCCTCCTGCGCTGCTCTAGGAAATCAAACATAAAAAAACAATTCACCAAAATTTGCCTGGTGTCAAAATTAAAATTACCCACTCACTTTAATTCTACAGATCATTAGAAAATGAAAATATCTTTGTGGCTGAGGGAAAGAAATGCCTTTCTTGCTGAACTCCACACTCTAAATCCTGAAGTTTAAGCAGTGGACCCCTAACACAACCTGGAAGATGGGTGTCTTAGGCACAATGACTGCAGGTGAGACAGACAGGATTTGGTTGGAAGTGAAGGGATGTAGACCAAACCTTAGTCAGCAATATGTTACTAGCACTTATCGTGAGAAAGTTGAGGCCCCTACAAAAGCATGCTGATCTTGAAAGGAATGTTAAATAATGTCCTCCAGTAGTGGATCATGTTGCCACATGTAGGCCCTGCAGTTCTCTATGTAGGCCCTGCAGTTCTCTGCATCCCTCTGGCACTGGACACAAGCACAGCTGTGCCTCCAGTTGTGATGTGTGTCATAGGAACTGCAGTGTTCATGCATGTGACAGAGATGTATGGGAGGTCAGCCAGGCACAAGATTTGTTAAAACTGGAGGCTGGCACCTCTTCCTCCCCTCAAACTGAATCATGGGATTTCCCCTTCAGAAGTCCTGGTAAGCCCTTTTTCAGTAGGCACCCTCATTGCAGGCTACAGGGAGTGAGAATTTTTGCAGGGCTGAGCCTCAAACATGGCTTAGGCATCATCAAGTATATAAACACTCAAAGAAAAGTGCAGTGCTGTGCAGCAGTGTTCCAACTATTATGGAAATCAGGCTGCAGAAAGTGTAGTGGCCACTGGGTATGAGAACCCAAGCACGGTTCTCACTCCTCTATCCCATATCTTCATGGCACAGCCACCTGAAAGCCTCACTCACTTGGGCATACAACATTCAGGAGGAACTGTGAGACAGCAAACACTATATTCTACTAATGCATGAACACTGACGCCCAGAGAGATAATGCAAAGTTGAAGGTTTTGCCAAGGTCAAGGTTAAAATTCCATCCCTGCTTTTTTTTTTTTTTGTATCTACATATGACTGTAACTAAAACAACTACTCTTGAAATTCAGCCAAGCATAACAGACACTTATAAAGATAAGACTGAATCATCACTGCAGCTCAGCATGGAATTTGAGTTTCACAAGTTTCTAACTCCTTTGATCTAGCTGCTTATGAAAAAATAATAGCACTCCCTGCAAAAAAAAACTGTGTGGAGAAGAGCTGCTGCTTAAGCAGCAGCTTTCCTTCCTTGCAGAGAAACCAGAACTTAGAGTGGTTGGCAGCCAAAGCCTACCAGAATGCCATATATTGCACCAGCCACTGTTGCCCTCATCATGTGACGACACCAATCAGTACGTATGCTCCAGCCAGGCACTAAGTGGAGTAGGAAGAAACCTCTTGACAGTCCCTGTGTGTTTTCTCTGGAAGATACTCAACCCATGGAACTGACAGTGCACCTATATGGACACCAAAACCTGCATGAACCTAAACCAGTAGTACTGCTTCCAGTCAAAGCAGGGTGAAGAGGACAGTGTGCAAACACTTTGCTGGGCTAAGTGTATATCATGATACCTGCTCAGTCTGCAGTAAATGCTTGCTGCAGAATGGTGGGGCTTAGGCACACTCCCTCACTCACCTGTATTCGGGGGCTTTGCAGCTGCACCCATAGCTGCCAAGCCTTGTAGCAGCGACTATCACTGCCCATGGAAACTCCCAATTGTGGTAAAAACCAGCAAAGATTTTCAGTACGGTTAAGATCCACTGACTTAGGTAAGTGGTGGAGGAGCAGAACTGTTACAGCAGAAATAATACTGTCAAGAAGGAATCTACTTATTTCTTGAAAATTAAATTACTTGCATTAACAATATCTATGTAATTATTTTTTTTTATACCTTGAAATCTTCTTGACACAAAATGTTTTTGAACAGAGGCTGGGAAAGCATAACTTTAATGTAAAGACTGGTAGCTACTTTGCTTCCACCAACTGTCCCATTGATCCCTTCTGAAGCAACTCGTACCTAGAAGGAAAGAGAAGATGGGGCTGAGCCTTAGTTACAGCAAGAGATCACAGTGAAATTGGCAAAATATGACTGGGTGACAAAGGGCAGGCACAGGAGTATGTTCAGAAAAGAGACTACTGAATAAGGAAGGAAAATATGGTTAGTCTGAAGTTGAACATAAAGACAACAAACAGGAAAAAAAGCCTCAACAATCCAGTAACCATTTCTCAGCCATTTTAAAAGAATCCCACCAGGACAGTCAGAGAAATCCATTCAATAAGCAGAGAAACGCTGTATAAACAGAGAAATTGCTGTCTGCAAATCCTGCAGTCAGCATTAGAATTCCCACTGGAAGTTGCCTCATAAAGAACAATAGGCTTGTGCTGCATGACTCACACAGCTAAAAAAGAAAATGTGAATATGCATAACATCGTATCTAATATTAATTTTTGGATGAGTCATTTTATCTCCAGCACTGACAAATGAACAAAAGCTCTGAAGTGGGGGGTGGGGGGAAGGGGGAAAGACTGAATATAAGAAGCAAGGAAAAAAACAACTGATTGGGAAGGTAAATGCTGTACCTGTCTTGGAGACGAGATGGAAAAAAAAAATAAAAGAAACTTGAGCAAAACACCAACTACCAGGGAAGACAGCTGAGCAGAAAAAGAAATGAATCTATGACAACACTTCACCCCCAGGCCTGTGTTGATGTACCACTGGCAGAGAGCAAGAAGCTATTTAGGAAGACAAGTCACAGATAAAAGGAGCCTCCTGCTCCACGTTGCCCTCCTTCTCCCCACAGATAGCCTGGTAACCCCAACTTTATGAGACTAAAATTCACCTTCTCCCACAGCATCCAGAGGCCAGCTACACAAGCAACTCACGTTGTTAATCTAGCCTGCCAGGAATGAAGGTAACAGACTGTGCAGGAAAGAGAACTGCTAAATTATGGTGTGGTCTAAGGTGTTGGCTGCTCTCTCACCTAATTCCCAACAGTATGGCTTACAGCTTGGTGTAGCCACTGTGCATGGAAGCCCACTGTGCACTGAGGAGGGAGGGTACAGGTGATCAGTGAGTGGAGCAGGCCCAGACCAATGCTATCCCTCCACCCTGGCCCTCAGGCTGCATTGTGCTGCATGTGTCCTTCAGCCACAGGAGACACCCAGCCTGCTAGTGCTAACTGAGACACCTGCACGCAGCTCTCTGCTGACACCGGTGATTAAGTCACTTTCATCTCCTTGCCTGTATAGAAAAATGCATCGCAAATTTCTCATGAAAATATCCTTTCTGGTTGATGGCAGGAGTGATAAAAAGACTCACTTTCCTGTTTCCATGTGTAAAACTGATGGAAGTGGGGTAACCCTTGCAAAGACAGGGTGTGCACAGTGTGCTGCCTGTGAGGCTCACTCAATGCCACACAACCCAGGGTTCCCTGCATTAAAAGGGATTTAAGATTATCTGTATTTTATTTTCTTGGTTGTGACATCTCTTAAACAGAATTCTAAAAGATACCTTACCAAGTCAGAGTGCCTCTCTTAATGGGATCATAACAGACTAGCACTTTCTGGTGCAAAACACACGTGGTTCTCCACATAACCCATCATCCTGCACTAAATAAAGATGTGGGGCTTTTTCCTTAATAATAGAACCATTGCTTCAAACCTTACCTTGCCAGTGAGATGTAGATGCTGACACAAAGCCTTTTGCCAAGCACAGAGTTTCTCTGGATCTCTCACCTCACAGTAACAGTAATAGAGAAGTACGTCTCCCACCTGGCTGTCCACAGCATGGCAAAGGTAAGCAAATAGAAAAAGAATGTTAAGAAAGAACAAAATTATACTATTAGCAGTAACCATTCAAAAAGCAGACAATTTTCTTTTGGCAAATGTGTAGAGGAAAAAAAAAAACCTCAAACAAACTTTGGAGGGATTAGCACTACTGGGTTTGATTTATTTCAAACAGAATGAACGTTAACCAAAAAGAGTTCCCACATTTCTAATCCTCAGGACTAGTTACAAAGTGAACTTTGTACTCTCACTTCCAGTGGCCTACCATATGCTCTCCCCACACACAGAACACAAGCATTGCTGGCTTTTGTGCACACAAGTAAGCCATTTGGCTCACTTTACCAAAATGGCACTTGAAAACTCAAGCACTTGAGCTGTCTAAATTTAAAATCCTAAGTTTTTTGTGAGATTGCACATTCCCACATTCTGTGCAGCACAAGCTGAACTCTGTCACAGTCAGAAGTGTTTTTGTGAACCTTCTTCATAACTAAATGAGCCCTTCAGGAACCTGAACGAACAGCAGAAAGGAACCTGTGCAGAGCATATCCTGATGTTCTGCTCTTCTCTGTTGTGGTCCTTCCTTACAGAAGGATCAAACAGCACACATACAGACCTGCTTTAACGGCACAGGATGACAGTTCAAACCACCATTAAAAACTGCAAGGGATCTAATTCTTTATATAAAGGCTACCCAAAGAATCTGAAGATCTAGAAGAACACTAGGGAAGACTCTACCTATACCTTAGAAGTGCAACTTGAAAAGTACTTCTCATAAGAACTACCATTAGCAGACGATCATGTAAAGCGGAATACCCCAGTCCCGGAGCTTCCGAGCGGCGAGGAGATTCCTTACCTCGTCAGATCATCGTGGCTGACGTGGCTCGTGTCCGGCAGCGCCCAGGATATCTCCGGACTGCTGCAGGAGCGCCCGCTCGGCCGGACCGCGCTGCCCGCCGGGGCCGGGCCGCCCGCGGGGCCGCCTGCGGCCTCTGCCGGCCCCGCACCGAGCCCCACCTGCCGCCCGACGTCTGCGGAGTGGTGCAGCGCCACGTGCCTGTGGATGCCGGGCAGCTCCTCGAACGCCTGCCGGCAGCACCGCCACCGCACGCTCTCTCCGCCACCGGGACACCGCGACGCGGCTGGCACCTCCTTGGCTTTGACGAACAGGGAAAAGGCCTGGAACACACCGTAAGCGCCCGCGTTACCGAGGTCACGGCGCTGCCCGGCCCGGGCCCGGGCCCCGCGCCCGGCACCGACCCACCTTCCTGCGGGCGGCCGCGCGCTGCTTCCTGTCCGCCGCGGCCCCCTCGGCGCTGCCCCGCGGCGAGCCCGGCCCGGGCGGCGTCGCCTCGCCCGGCACCATCTCCACCGCTCCTCCGGGAAGCGCCCGCTCTCCTCCTCCCTCTCTCTTTGTCCCTGCCCCGGAAAGGCTCGCGTTCCTCGGGGAAGTGGGCGGGACGGGCCGCACCCGCCCCGGAAATAGCGCGGCCGCGGGCGGGGAAGCTGCGCTCTTGCTGGGCCCGCGCGAGGTGTCTCGGCCCAGTGCTTCCCGGAGCTCGTCACCGCTCCTCGCAGCTCGTCACCGCTCGTCACCGCTCCTCCCGACTGCTCCTCTCCGCCGCTCCTTGCCATGTCGCGGCGGCGGCACAGCGACGACAGCGATGGTGAGCCCCGCGTCCCCTCGAGGTGGCCCGACAGGGAGGGTGGATGGGCGGGATGGAGGAGCGGCAGGGTTTCTGCGGCGTCGGTAACGATGTGCTCGGTGTGTTGTTGGAGCAGGGCAGCCCCACAAGAGGCGGAGGACGTCCGAGCCGTCGGAAATTGAGGAGAGGCTCGAGTCGCTCATCTGCAGGGTGGGGGAGAAGGTAGGTGGGCCGGCGGCTCGGGGAATTAAAGTCCTGTCTCCCTTCTCCCTCTCCCCTTCCCGTGCGCGGTATGGGAGCACTTCGTCTATAGTAGCGACCATCAAAAAAAAAAAAAAGCTTATTTTATGAGATGGATGGAAAGTTGCCGTTTTTTTTGCTAAGCCACGTGCTGTGGCGGGTAAGTGCTTAAATCGTAGCGTGGTGATTCACAATCGGCGATAAGCTGCCAGAGGATAGTTACTGTTCGTATCTAAAGATAGTGCTGATAATTCTAACGTGCGAAGGGTGTGAAAGAATTAACTGGTCTTCCTGCGGCACAAGTTTCCAGTCCCGACAGTGGGGCTGATGGAGGAGGGGGTGGCAGAACAATAGATGATGACGCTCTGAGAAACAAGGTGTTTTTCAGCTTCGTGCTGCGTTGTTAATCAATGCTCGGCTGCTCGGAATGCTCCTGAGGTGATGTTAGATCTTGCATCCCTGGGGAGCGCTGAAGTTCCTAGCAGGGGAACTTGGCGATCAGGTGCAACTCTTCTTATACAAGCAAGAGCAAATCTTCGCTGCTGATGGAAGCGGATTGTTGCCCTGAAAAATGAGGCGACATGAGAGGATGTTCTTGTCATTGTCTTACATGTGAGAGTTGGACTAGTTCGTTTTGCCTGGTTGATGAAACTTTTTTTTGTTTGTTTTTTGTTTGTTTTCTTTTTTTTTTCCATTTTAGAGTAATTCATCTTTGGAGAGCAACCTGGAGGGTCTAGCTGGCGTTTTGGAAGCTGATCTGCCAAATTACAAAAGCAAGATACTAAGAATACTGTGTACTGTGTATGTATTGAGAAGGTCTGGGAATGTGGGATGTGCTTTCGTTGTGTATAAGTTTAGTGTTTAAGGTAAAGGCCATGAATAGCTTTAGTTCCTGATTGTTGACATAGCATAGAGTTTGCCTTGCTGCAAACTAAAGAAAAGAGGAACAAGCTCATTATGTATTGGGTGTAATTCAAGAAAAATTCCTCTTTACATTGCTTTGACTTGAAACGTGTATAAAGGGTTGAAGCAGGTAGATGAAACATTAGAACTGCTCTGCAGTAGTTGTGGGAACACAGCAGTGCCGGGCAGAATCCTGTTTCACACGAAATGCTTGAGACCACCAAAGTGGCTGCTGACAGCTACCTGTGTCATCTGTGATGCTTTCTGGCGGCTTTCTCTTCCCTGGCAGTCACGTGCTCACGTCTTTGTAAGCACGCTTGCTAGAGGGGAAGAACTGGGAGCGGGTGGAGCAGAAACCAGGCTCCCGGATGGCTGCCAGCTCTCTTTGCCCTCCCTAGCAAAGTCCAGGAGCAGAGGTGCCATGTCAGCGTCACTGAGCGGTGTTGAGGGAGGGGTTGTGCAGGGTCTGTTAACGGAGGTAAAACGAGTCCGAAGGAAGGGTGTGGTGCGGACTATACAGCCGATGCTAATACTTTTCGAATACTTAAAGTCTATTTTGTAGCAATGTTTTTAATAAAAGGTAAGTAGTGTGCTTCCTTCCCTGGCCGCAGAAAGACACTGCTTATAGTATACTTACCTGCTTACAAAAATGGTAAATTACTTTTTTACAGTAGGACCTGGCCTTCCCTATGCTGCGTAATAACATTACTATTAATTGTGAACTTAAAACAACTTCCTCATTCTTGCACTAATAGTATTTTTCCAACCCTCTGGTATACTCAGGAATTAGATATAAATGAAAAGCAAATATTTTAGTACTAGAAGGTGATAGTAGCTGTCTTTTCTGATTTCCTCATGAGGCAAGTTTAATTTACAACAAGCAGATTCTAAGATGCTGTGCAGTGGCCAACTGGCACATGATGAATGAACAACTAAAACATTATTTCTTTTTCTGTGTCAGCGCACGTCTGCTACCAGAAAAGCTTACTGTTTACACGACATTGGTGGGCTTGCTGAATGCCAGGAACTACAATTTTGGTGGAGAATTTGTGGAAGCCATGATTCGCCAGCTTAAAGAATGCCTGAAAGTAAACATGTATAATGAAGCTGTGCATTTAGTAAGTGGAGTTTTATTTGTCTATTTGTTTCATGTCTTTTTTCTTTCCTCTTTTCACCTTTTTGTTATAGAAGAGCTGGACCTTCCAATGTGTGTTTTAGTGTCTTTTGCCATCAATGTGCAGTGCACTGTAAATATTCCAAGAGGAAATGTGTGTTATGTGAGAAGTATTTTCTTTTTCAGGGGCAAGGAGTCGTATTACATTTGCAAAATTTACTTCCAACGGTATCTTTTTCACAGTGAAAAATTAAATATGTGTTAAACAGAGGTGCTTTTCACTGCTTGTTCTTCAGTCAAATGTAAAAGATAAGAAAAAAAGTCAATGCACTTTCCTTTTATTCAGAGGTACATGACATTCTTGTGGCTCCTGTGGAAAAAAAATGAAAAGAAAATTAACACTGTAGTTCTTAAAAGCTGTTTTTGATGGCTGGTTTCATTCTTCTGGTAAGGGGTAATGATCAAACAGTCAGTTTAAGTGCTGCCTGTCTTTGAAACCATTTGCTCCATCCTTACTGCTTATAGATTTTGTCTGCCGTAAGCTATTAGAACTTCAGCAGTGTCTGATTTAGAAGCCCACTGCCAAGTTCCTTACCTTCTGAATCCCACTGGTGAAAATTAAGATTCTAGTCAAGAGACTGATGTTCAGTCAACTGTAGGACACTTTTGCTAATAAGATCTATTGCTAGAACTTGCTGTTGTTTTTGTTAGCTGATACTGTATAGAATAGAGAGAAGTACAACGGTTTTCTCTAGTTCAGTTCGCATGTTTCCCACCATTCCTTAATTAGGAGTGTTATCCTTACGATGTTATTGCAGTGGGAGGGATTAAGGACATTTTAGTGAACAATATGTTAGGCAGCACATATGATGCTTGTCATTGCAAGGTGAGTCTGTACAGTGTGCAATATTTCAGCCTTTGTGGTAATGAATGAGTATTATGCTTTCATTGGTGGTTTGTTTTGATAATTTCAGTAATTTTATTTGTTCTTGTGCTGCCAGTTTAAAAAGTATTCATTTAGAACTTTTTTTTTTCTCTTCTTTAGGTACGTTTTCTGTCCGATCTTGTGAATTGCCATGTAATAGCTGCACCTTCAATGGTAGCTATGTTTGAGAACTTTGTGAGTGTGACACAGGAGGAGGATGTACCCCAAGTAAGCAAAAAATCTGTAGACTCCCTAGGCCTGTTTCACAATTTGTCTGTACTGTTTGTTCTGTCCTTAAGTTTAGAAGAGGGAGGGTTTAGGGAGAGCAACCTAAATGGATTGGCACATACAGTTTCCTGAGCATTAGTAGAGCGAGCCTGTGACAATTGGGAAATATGTGTACAGTAAGAAAGTATGGTCCTTTATAGTGAAGTGGCCGAATTGAATTTATTTTACCTTACTCTGGCAATTGCAGAGTGTGCCTAGCTTTCCTGCTGTACTGACAATATCTGGGAGAACTTTGAAAGTGATGCCATTTATCCCATTTTTAAAATCTGCCTAACACAGTTCAAGTGAAAAATTATACTTTTCAAGCATGAATATTTTTTCTCGTGCCTTGCCTATCCAGTCTGCAACTGCTGGTCTTTACATTCCCCCAAAACAACTTGCTGATGTTTTAAATTAAAATGTGTGTGTACAAAATCTGCTGAAGCTTACTGGTATACTCAGGTTTTGGTATATTATCTTCCTATAGGTGCGATGTGACTGGTATATGTTTGCTTTTCTGTCATCTTTGCCTTGGGTTGGAAAGGAGTTATATGAGAAGAAGGATGCTGAAATGGATCGTCTCTTGTCTCAGGCAGAAAGTTATCTGAAGTAAGTTGTAACTGGTTAGAAACACTCTCTTTGGTATCTATTTAAGTGTGAAGTAATAGTGTTGATTATTGCTCACTTTAAAGTATTCCAAAGTTTTAGATGTGAACCATTTTGTGGGGGGAACAAAGCCCTAAAAATGCAGTAGGTGGAGAGCTTTTTGAATTGGAAAAGTTTTACAGTCTTGTCTAGTTCTAGAGTATGTTTAAGGTATTGTTCTGCTCATGCTGAAGCAGCTAGAGTTGTGAGTGTGCTGTTAATACAGATAGATTGTTGCATTGGTGCTGTGCAGTGTCCTTGCTTACTGTCTAGGTGCTTCAAGTTAATGTTGTCAAGATACGATAATGGAGATATTTTAAGTATCACAAGCCTGATTTTTATCCACTGTAGTCTTCATCAGCTGAAGAGAATGAGTAGTAGCACACTCACAATAGAAACAAAACTGCTGCCCTGAATTAGTCTGTTAAAGGTCACATATTCTCTCCTGTTTAAACAGACGCCGCCAGAAGATTCATGTACCCATGCTGCAAGTGTGGACTGCTGACAAACCACATCCACAGGAAGAGGTGATTAGACTTTACACTTCATTCCTTCAGAAAGCTGGAAAAATATTTTTTTACTAAGGTGTTCTTTTATGATGAAATTAGAAGGCATCTCTAAGAGTATGAATGCTTTGATTTGTCTGCTGTTTGCCATTGCTTCCAACAAGTTCTGTGTGGGGAGCTCTTTTCCAAGTATTGGGCTGAAATAAGAGGTTGAGTTGAGTAAGAAGGAGAGGATTCTGTTGTTTGCTGGAAGCCTCTGAGGAAAAGTTATGAAGTAAATTGTTGTGTTTGATTTTGAACTTCAGGTTACAGGGCTTCATGTTAAAAGGACTTCTTGTGTGAAACTGAGCATGCTGGGATATTATGATTTAATACCACCAAAGAGTAGTGACTGTTCACTACTGTAATGTCTCTGGAGCTCCTGAGGTGCCTGTTGCTGCCTGGTAATTTAAAAAATTGCCAGGGGTTAAATTTTACTGAAGCAAAACTGTATGGACTTAGGAATAGTTCTGGCACTTATAGTTCTTAAATTATTTGTTGGTTTACTGAATCAGCAGTTTAAGAAGCTTTAGTTTTTTCTGGGTGTAGTATGGAGTTTATACATTTCAAATAGATCAGAAAACTGCCCTTTTTGTTCAGAGATTCAGCAGATCTAATGTTTCTCATCTTTCCCTTCAGTATTTAGACTGCCTTTGGTCTCAGATTCAGAAATTGAAAAAAGACCGTTGGCAGGAGCGGCATATCCTGCGGCCCTACTTGGCTTTTGACAGCGTTCTCTGTGAGGCGCTGCAACACAATCTGCCTCCCTTCACACCCCCACCTCACACTGAAGATTCTGTATACCCGATGCCAAGGGTTATTTTTAGGATGTTTGACTACACGGATGACCCTGAGGTACGTGATTGCTGTGGGGAATGGTGAGTGTATTTCACAGTTAGGTTCCTGGGGCAATATTGGTGAAAACATGATGTCCTCTCTCCCAGGACAGTGAGTGGTTGGAAGGCCAGCAGCAAAACTGAGTCTGCTGCCTTTTACCTTCACTTACTGGCCTCTGGTTTTTGCATTGATAAGATCATGAGTGTGTAGTCTTCCAACTCTGTGGCTTTATTCTAGTCTAGCTTAACTGGTTTGTTTTTTTTTCCCCCAGTGATTCCACAAAGCAAAGGAAGAAGCAGATCCTCTGTGAACTTAGTATCATGTTCTCTAATTTTGTTCTTTTATCTTCTTTTAATGAGTCCCACTATTCATTTTGTTTTAAACATGGGTGACTCAGGTTTGTGTGTAAATGTGTCATACCAGCTTTTCAGACCTGAAGGATATAGGGCAGTTGAGACCTCATGGTGTTTATGTGGACGTTGGACTACTTTTTTCTACCTGTAAATGTATCTAAGAAAGCTTGTTGCCTGTGGTGCCACTGCATTAGCAGTGATCTTCATGAGTGTTCACTTTCTTTTACCAGGGTCCTGTCATGCCTGGCAGCCACTCTGTTGAGAGATTTGTAATAGAGGAGAACCTCCACTGCATCATCAAATCTCACTGGAAAGAGAGAAAGACTTGGTAGGAGGAGCTTAGTTCTGGGGGGCTGTGGCACTTTTTAAATGCTACCTTGGCTTTGGTGCCAGCGGAGATATGTTCTGCACTGGTTAGGCAAGAGCTCTACATCAGGTGTTTCCTGAAGCTGGTGGTGAAAGTTTATTTACTACATTTATCTGTGCTGAAAGTGTTGCCCGGAATACTGTGTATCCGTAACATCCAGATAACAGAGAGTCTGCATAATGCAGAGGGCAGAGGTTTCTTGGGAAGGGAATCCCTTGGTAATAAGGCATGTGCTGCAAAAATATGCAGACACACCTCATTCCTCATGAGACCGCTCTGGAAAATGTGGCTGTGTTGTTCTTCCTGGAATGCTGATTAGCTGGGGCAATGAGCATGGAGCTGGTTCGTCTGCAGCTGACTGAGCATTGGTGTTTACGGACACCTCCTTGTTGTGCTTCCTGTGGGAATCGCATGCTAGACATAATTGAGCTCACTCTGGGGAGTCACTGCAGGGCCAGATTCCATCAGTTTCAATTCAGCTGTGCCAGGAGGCAGTCAGGGCACTTCTCTTCATTTCTGCCCAAATAGTATCTGATGTGGGTAATTGATAACCAAGATGGTTTGCCACAGCTGTCACACTTCTGTTTGAAAACTAGCAAACACTGAATAATATGCATGAAATGGGCAGAAATAATGTTTTTGGTGATGACATGTGATAAAGTTTTGCATTGTAGCTGCAGGTTGCAGCCGTTTGATCCAGCAGAAACTAGAAATTTGGTGTTGTTGCCATTACTGGGATAGTCTTCATTAATTTTCAGAAGAAAGTGAAAGACCAGGAGAGCTTTGCCAGAGGTAGTGGTTTGCTTTGTGCAAATGATAGGTGATAATGACCTGATTAAAAGATAAGGCATTTGAAACATGAGTGTCTTATATAAACCATTAACTTAATTGTGCTTTCAAGTCATTCTGAACTTTTAATTGTTCGGGATATTTTTTCCCTTTTCATGTACATGTGCCACGATTACTGATCACTGTGACTTTCTGTGCTAAACCATTGTGGGTAGCAGGATAGTGAGTCCTTGTGCTATTTCTTTTCTTCAGTGCTCTGAGGGTTGAATAACAGATTTTGGAAGGATTATTGAATTATGCTGGTTTTATTTTCTGTAATTCTCTTGCTTGATTATTATATCACATTTGCTGTGTTACGTTTGAATTTAATGTGTCTGTGGTTTTACAGTGCTGCACAGCTGTTGAGCTATCCGGGAAATAACAAGATCCCTTTGAACTACCATATCGTGGAGGTATGGATTTTATAGATCACCTCTTTGGTGCTCCATTATTTCATGAGTAACACATCCCTGGTAGTTCCATTATAGGTTCCTTAAATTACAGTTTGATTTGGGAATCAACCAGAATTTTGTTGAATTAAACAAGCAGATTTTAAATGAGCAGGTTGTGTACAGTTCAGTGATAGTCTTGTGCTTTTGTTGTCATTTTAACTTGGTGCATTCCATTTTAAACTTAAATACAAGAGGAAATGAACACAAATTGAAATTCAAGGAACTCAATTTAAATATAAGAAAAATCTGTTTTTAATGCAAAGGTGATTGAGCACTGGAAGAGTTGCAGAAGTTCAAAACTTGGCAGGACACAGCCCTAAGCAACCTGCTCTAGGTGACCCTGCATGATGCAGGGGGCTTTTGTCTTGATGATTTCCAGTTAGACTGAGCCATTCTGCATGATTTTATGTTTGGATCTTCTGAATTGTTTTGTCCTACTAGCCCTGAAAAGAACTTTTAGTGAAGTAGCAACATGTTTCCTCTGGGACATTCTCCTTATTAGAGAATTCTAGATAACTGTTACATGTACCAGCAAAGCAGGACAGATCTTCTTTTACTGCCTTAATAAAAAAGTGTTTTCAAGTTGCAGAGCCTTATTCACTAATTTTCATCAAAAATTCAGAGGAATTAACAGAGTAGAGTAAAAGCAACTTGTTGTATAAAGGCTTTATGAAGAAGTAATTAGAAGTATGATTTTCAGAGCTAATTAGGACAAGAAATAATCCCAAGTAGAATATTGATCTTGAAGTGGGATTGAGAATTCCTTTTGCCACCAAAATGCCAAATATTCTGATTGCTGTGAAATTGCATGAGTTTTGGTCATCTCTGTTCTTTTTTAACTCTGAATTCAGGACAGTATTAAATTTATTATGTTAAACGGTGTTAAAATTAGGAATAATTTTATGCCTTAACATTGAAGTATATGCAGTGATTTTACCTCCAGTATCTTGAAGTGCTGTAAAGAGTGATTAAAAAATTAAAAGTGTACAAATTCTATGACTAACACTGTAAAAATTTCCCCTTTTTCTTGTGAAATTTCACTAAGTTTCAGAATGCAACTGATTGTCCAGTTGTTATTTCTTATCTTGAAAAATGCCCATCTTCTGCCCAACAGAGTTCTCCCTACTTTTTGGCTATATCTGTCTGAACAAAATGTCCAAATTATGCTGACACAGAAAGGTTCCCCAGCATCATACAGTCTCTTCATGCATTCGAGTCCTTCCTTAGGAAAAAAAAGTCCCAGCCGATGTGTTTTCATGTGATGTTTTTGAAATCTGTAAATGGTGTGGATTTCTTATACAAGTAAAACTTTTCAAAAAAAAAAAAGTTCCTTTAAGCTTTATTCAGAAATTTAAAGAGGAAACTGATCAACCATAATGAATCAAAGTTTCCCGACTCCTTTGATGTAAGTTAAATTTAGCTGAGAGTGGAATACAAAACAAGCAAAAACTCAGAGGTGGATGTTGTACAGTAATGATTTTTTTTCTAGCACTCAGAGGTTGACATGCTGTTATTATAGGCAAACTTTAAAATAAAAACACAAAAGCTGACTGCAAGGTTATTTTCATATTTCTTAGAAGGGTTTTTCCAAGGGGTAGTGAGCATATGTTTTTGTTGTATGAAATGCTCGTTGTAATTCTTAGTTTAAAGTTGTGACTTTATTGATATATGGTTTTATATAGCAGAAAAGAGGGCACAATGGAAAAGATAAAAATGTAATTTTAATGCAAATATTCTTTTCATACTAAATGCTTAGGCTTCATTATTTACTACTCAACAAGATCAGATTATTTCTGTATTTCTCAGATCATATGGTATCACTGCATTAGGGCATATTATAACTATGCCCATTTCTACAGATACATGCTATGTTTATTAGACATAATAGATGTATAATGCTGGTGTTGTACGAAATGATAAGAGCCGTTCGAGTGGACTGTATTAGTACAATGTTGTGTTACTACTGCCTCTTATTGGTTCTCTCTCTTTTTTCTGGAATGTGCATTTGATAGAAAAATATGGGTTGTCTGGGATATGTAATTATTTAAGATTGATGGTCACTATTGAGAAGCTGAGAGTTGTGCAGTTCACATAGGACTGTGCTCTTATTCTGTGATCTCCTCTCCCATAGGTAATATTTGCAGAGTTGTTTCAACTGCCGTCTCCACCGCATATTGAAGTCATGTACACAACGCTGCTGATTGAGCTGTGCAAACTTCAGCCGGGCTCCTTACCACAAGTTGTATCCTTTCTGTGCTCCTGGGGAGCATTTATGAAATGCATTCTTTATTTTGTTTGTTCTGTCACTGATGGGACAGTAATAAATACTATTAATATTTTACAGTATTAATATTTCAGTGTCTGCAGGAAACTTTTCCTGTAACACTTGCATTGCTTGTTGCATGATGTGAATTCTGTCCTTCTGGAAGAAGTCAGCAGTCTTGTTGCCGTAATGGAAGAACAGGTTGGGATTAGAGGGTGGAACTCACAATATTATTTGCTTTTTCTGCTGCGGATTTACTTGATTTACCTGATTTTGCAGTAGGCTCAGGGAGCTTCCAGTACAGAAAGTTGATGACATTCTATTAAAAACTGGAAGGGAAAACATCTGACTTACCCTACTTCTTTTTCATAAACCTTAATAAGAAACTTTAAGCTTGCACAAGCCACCGAAATGCTCTACATGCGTTTGGACACAATGAATACAACATGTGTGGACAGGTAAATATGTTTTGGACATGGTGGAAAACATTCCTCGATACCCAGTGGAGAAGAAAACAGAGGCTGTGGAAAGAGTACTCAGAAAGCTTTGTTAGAGCTACCTAATGCCATGTTATTCAAAATGTTTTGTGAGCTCTGGCTTTGAGTGATCTACAGAGAAGGTGGAGAGGATTTACTGCTTGCCTCTCCTCCCAGGAATGTCCCCCTGCAGGCCACAAGTCCAGCTGTCTATGCAGGACAGTTAAGATCAGTGACAGCTTTTCTGTGTTCAGAACTGTTCATGGTTGTGTAGAAGTCTGCTACACATTGTGCCTGCTCCCTGGTGGTCGGGGATGTGATTTGGAAGAGAAATTAATGGTATGTGTGCCACCCAGAGGAGGAGAATGGTGGTGCTTTTAGCCTTTCAGTGAAGTCTGCATTGAGTAGGAGAGTGTTTAGTGACTCAATAAAAATGTGAAAGTCGTGTATTCACAATAAGTTTACGTTTTAATTGGTAGTTAAATATTTCATCTCTTCATGTGAAATGCATGACAGGCTATTTGTCCATAAAATCTTCCTTATGACTCTCCAAACTGAGTCTTTTGTATCTGTCAACATAAATGCCTGTTTAATGCTGTAATAGCTCAAAGACTTTAGGCTCGTCTTGGAAAAGTAGAATGCATTTATAAGAAAAGCTCAACTGAAAGTTTTCCTGCACTTCTCACATTTAACAGAGCTTTTTTTTTTTCCCTTTAATTAAGATTTATTAACTGGTTTTCACACCACTTGAGCAACTTTCAGTTCCGTTGGAGCTGGGAAGACTGGTAAGTTCCTATCCTTTGTATTCAAACCTGATATTGCTAAAACCTTAACATTTCAAACACATCCAGAAAGTGTTACAGTATGGTGGCCCTGTTAATGGCTTTCCCCTAGCTTGTCAGAGACCTTTTGTTATCTGTCTACGAGCACTCAGTAGTAGATTATTTTGGTAATCTCTTTAATCACTGTATTGTCCCTGGTGAAGTTTGTGGTATATCTCAAGCCAGTCTATGCATTCCTTAAAGAGGGAAAGCAGAAATGTGATCCCTGTAATTTGTCCTGCACTTTCTGTCAGTTGCTCACAAATTTTCCAAAATGTCGCCTCATACCTTTACTTCAATGGTTATGCTTACTCTTTGTATCCTGAACTCATTCTGTTGTTTTGCTCCCTGCCCCACCGTAAACCTTTCATTATAACTTTTATTCTTGAGACCTTGTGGTCTTTTTCCCACCTGCCAAATCCTAGTGCCTGAAGTTCCATCAGAGCTTGCCCTGCCATCTGTTCTTACTCTGCCATATTTTGAATCTGCTTCTCTAGTAGGAGTTCTCTGGAACCCATTCATGTCTGAGCACAGGTTCCCCGAGATTTCCATTCCAGGCACCCATGTAGCAAGGGAGATTCCCTTGAGACACAAGTCCTCCATGGAGTAGTTTCCACAGCCTGTGACTGTACCTGCTTTCTGTAGGTGATCTGCCTGAGAGTCCTTGTGGAGGGGGGTTGACCCTTCTGATAGGGTTCTTTGGCTTTACTTAAGTTTCTTGCGCTGTCCTCTTGTGGAGTTGAGTGCCTGGTGTCTATCCTGGCATGCATCCATGTTGACTGACCAGGCAACAGTCTTCAAAGAGGTAATTTTAGTTTGCCTGGATGTTCCTTGATGGCAGTGCTTCTGTGGATCTCTCTCACAAGGTGCCATTTTTCACAAATCTTGCAAGTAACTGTATTTCAGGCTTTTCTTTACCTGCATTGCATTTGAAATCAGCCAGAAGAGCTGAGGGAGAAACAGACTATGAAATCACTCAAGGTTCCTTTCCTAAGGAAAGGGAAAGCCAGCTAACCATAGCCACAAATTATTTTTAATGTGATGGAGGAAGGGAGGTTACTTGAAAATTTATCACACAGAGATGAGATTCCAGCAATGCCAATAAGGAAGTAGCGATTAACTTATCTCAATGGCTTAAAATTGCCTACACTCCAATGGTCCAGCAACCTCATTGTCTTCAGACTCTGATTGTATTGTACTATCAGACCAAGCCAAAAAGAGACTAAAAAGACTAAATGCTTTTGCTAAAATCCGTTGTATTCTGTCCTCTAATAGGTCAGATTGTCTTACTCAGGACCTTGAAAAACCCAAACCCAAATTTGTGAGAGAAGTTTTGGAAAAGTGTATGAGGTAAGCAAGATCTTTCCGTAGTTGTATTCTAGGCAAAGTTTCATATGAATACTGTCAGAGTCCTTTTAACTTGACTCTTGTCTTGGGCACATCTGTTCTTACAATTAATTTTCAGGTAAAAGATGAGTCTATTGTTTGTATGCTTTTTAATCTGGTTTACCTGCTGTAGGACACTGCTTTAAAGAGAGGGAGAAACAGGTGATGCAGACACCTGCATCTGATAGCAAATTAAGTCTTTGTGGGGGTGAAATGAACCTGGAAAGTAAAATGAAGGTGTCTGGTTTAATATTTTTCCTGCTTTGAATACTGACATCTTACTAGCTTTCTGCAGCACATTGCAGGTTTTTGCATAAAATTTCTTACCAGGCAGCTTTTTCACAAGGCAAATTAATTGTATGAAGATGGAGCTCTAGCTTCACAGAGTTAAAATTGAAAACATATATAGTAAGTTTAGATTATTACCTCTTACTACCAGCAGAAACGACCATTCTGTTGTATAGGCATCCTGAATCTTGTTCTATGGATATTAAATACAGAAAAAACATTATAAAGGAGTCATTAGTTGTGGTGTTACTCCCTTTTTAATTCTACTGCTGTGAAACTTGTTATTTCCAGACTCTCCTACCATCAACGAATAATAGACATTGTTCCTGCAAGTTTTTCTGTCCTCAGTCCTGCTAATCCAGTGTGCATTTACAAATACGGAGATGAGAGCAATAGTAAGTATTAAAATTACTAGTGGTCAAGTTGAAGAAGTATTTCAGAGCAAGGGAGCACACTAGATTGACTGTAATATGAGTTGTCTTCATGAAAAAGAATACAAATCAAATAAATATACATGATTTTTGTATGGGTAAATATGCTTCACATGAGAAATTAACATGTATTAAGCCTGGGTGTCTCTAATAAAATCTTGTCTGCTACTTAAAAAGTAAAGAAAATCCAGATACATCAAGCTACTATTGCTGATGTGGCTGTGGTCTTGTGCAGTATTATTTTCCAGAGGTCTAAAATTGGACCATTCATCTATTTCACCTGTTTGAGCACAATACCATGGAAATCAGCATCTGAAGTGATAATGAGAAATTATTTTTTGAACTTCATGAAGCACTAGAATATTTTACCAGTAAACTTGATTTAATGAGCATATAAAAGGAACAGGTACCATAAAGACTGAGGTAGAGAGGGACCTTATTATTCCTTTTATTGCTCAGTGTAAATACAGTCCTAAGCATAAAAGTATCATCATCAAAGATACGGTGAGGAAAAACAAGGAAGTATTGTGTTTTTGGTGGAAACTGAAGTAGAGATTTAGTGAGATACGCGATTGCCTGAGCTCAGGTCTGAAAGTTCTACGCCAAATTTTGAATATAACATGAAGAGCGGAAAATGTGTTGATCAATTTTATGGCATATTGAGGTTGACAGTGATATTGGAAACACCAAGTTTTAGGTGTAGCTAGGAAGGGTACTTGTTTCTCTGCAGGGCAGACTCGTGTTAAAAGTGCTCATTTACCTTCCTTTCCATATTTTTGACCTCTTTTTGTTTTTGTTCAGGGTCTCTTCCTGGATATACTGTGGCACTCTGTTTAACAATTGCAATTAAAAATAAGGCCAGCAATGATGAAATCTTCAGCATTTTAAAAGACGTACCTAATCCAAACCAGGATGATGATGATGGTAAGACACAAGCTGTTAGGCTTTACCAGGCTGTCATTTATTCTGTGTGTAGACTTATCTGCTGTGCTTTGGAGCTGAATGTGTTCACACAGGTTCACAGACCTGTATGCTTTTCCTTCTAGTAGTTGTTTTCAATTTAGCAGTAAATACACCACTGCTAGTTTTTTTGTTAAAATCTTACGTGCAGAGGCCTGCCTGTTTTTCCTAATAGAGATGACCTGGTGCTTGAGGTGGATTTTCTTGCAATTATTGATGGAATAAAAGAATTTAACATCCCCTTTGCTTTCAGCTGCAAGGGCAGTTCTTAATTTCAGTGCTTCTGCCCTAAGAGCTTCCCTCCCCTCAGGGCAGTCCCACAACACATTATACAGCCAGCCTGCTGGCTGGCATGTTCCACAGATGAAAACTCATGGTGGGACTACTCATATTCCCATTAGCTTTGCAGCCACAGGCAGCACTCATTCCTAAAGCCTGAGTGTTTTATGGAGTGAGTGGTGTGAGAGAGAGTTAGAAGTTACCTAAACAGTGGGAAGTGCTTCATTATTTTTGTAGTCTTTACAAGGGTTCAGCTACACAGGCAGAGAGCAATCGTGATATGGTGGATTTTTTTTTCCCTTGGATCCACTGTCATGTTTCCTGATTTGCTTTGGGCATTACCCACTAATTAATGCTCTTCCTTCTGCCTGTCTTCAGCTGCAGGAGGGCACCTGACACCAGTCACCATAGTGCCATATTTGCTGTACATGCTTGGTAGACCTTTCTCCTGTATCCTAAATGGTTGGCCTCTCTATGTTAATAACCCTTACCTTCCCCCCTCCTCACCCACACCCCTTCCCAGGCCCTCATTTTGGTGCACAGCTGCAGTTTCCTTTGCTGTCTTTCTGTACTGCCATCAGTGCTGTCACATGTTGGTGGGGTGGCTGTGTCTCTGATAAAATTCCATGTTTGTGAAGAGGCTTTCTGCACATCTTCTCCATGGCAAAATTGGAGCCTTTGACTGTACATTTTGTGGGAGACTTTACTAGCTCCTTGCTCAGCCCTGCTGAACTCTGTTGATGGAACTCTTGTGAAATGAGCTAAAACCATAAGGTACTTCTACAGCTGTATAAGTAGCTTACATGCTTTACTTGAAGTATTTATTAGTGTCAACTTCAAATAACTTGCAGGTGAAGGATTTACTTTCAACCCTCTGAAAATAGAAGTCTTTGTTCAGACTCTGCTCCATCTAGCTGCAAAATCTTTTAGCCACTCCTTCAGTGCCCTGGCAAAGTAAGTTTAATATGTGCATTATTTTGGGGCTCACAGAACAGTTTAATTCTGACAGTGAAATGCATGATAAAAAGTGGAGTGCAAGCTTCAGCAGTGTTGGTACTCCACAAAGCAATATGACTAGGAGAGCTAATGACATTGCTTACTGAAGAAATGGTAGTGTAAATCCTAGATTATACATATAGATGTATTATACATTATGAATGGAATTAACAGCTATGTATACATTGCAGTCATGTGATGGAAGGTTTGGAAAATTATTTCATTTTTGTATTGCTTATTTGCTGATTATGGCAAAGAAAAAGGGATTCTCCCTGCATTTCAATGAATGAGTAGCTGCCATCACAATATCTTGTACTATGAATATGAATATAGGACAATTATATTTGTATTTAAAAAAAGGAAAGAAAAAACATGAAACTTCAAAACAGTCTGCTGTTCATTTCTTCTGTCTACCAAAGCAGAGTAAAATCCAACCTAAAAGACCGTAGAGTTCATCCCTTAAAGATATGCTGGAACTCCAAAGAATTTATTGCACCATTTTTAGAAAATTAGAATGCCATTTTTAATCCTTTGTGTTTTGGAGTTAATTTTAAGTGGTTTTGTTACATGAAAGGTAGTCACATGCATCTTAATGAGTTGTTTTTCTATCTGTCCCTAAAGACAGATAAAACTAGTACAAAATCATGCACCTGGATGCTCTACAGAGGCAATGTTGATAAGAAGCTGCAGGTAGTAACCTGCAGCCAGGAGTAAAAGAGGCAGGGTGATTCAAATACTTAGACCATGGTATTTGCTCTGCTGCACAACAGCAGTGGCAGCCAAGAGATCAAGAAGAGCCTCTTATGCTTTATAGTTATATTACAATAAGGTGGGCTATGAATGCAGTGTAGCAGTCAGAGTAACTGCTGAAATAGATGCTTTTTGCAGCCTCTCCTTGGAAAAGAGGCACTTCAGACACTTATCCTAAGTTGGAGAAACACGTTAAGAGGAAGGTCTGAGGCTAAAAAGGCAGCAAATTTTGTTTCAGCTGTGTATAGAGAAGCACACGAAGCAGAAAAGTGCCTCCTGCTTTTGAGAGCCTGAGAAATGTAGCCTAGCTTCAGGAAGTAGGTTCACCACTAGCATGTAAGTTGCTGTTAGGAGATACCATTTCTTTTTAGACTGTTTTAGCTCAGGATGGTAATATTTTCCAGGGAATATTTTCCAGTTGTTTAAGAAATGCTGTAGATAGTCACGTTATTTTCTTTTGGTCAATCTAAACCACTTGTCTTATATCTGCTGCTCTTTTGACCTGGTCCCAGCCTATCCATTGACTACTTACTTCTATTAAAAGGTTTCATGAAGTCTTCAAAACACTTGCTGAAAGTGATGAGGGGAAGCTCCATGTTCTGAGAGTTGTGTATGAGGTTTGGAAGAATCATCCACAGGTAAGAAGCTGGAATGTCAAGGATCTTTGTGAGTTTCAGCTCACAGAGGTCATATGTGAATAAATAAATGTAGTGTTTGTTTTATATAATTTAAAAAGAACTTGTCTATTGTCATTCTAAGGAAAGTTTAGGTTATATTTAGTGTTGCTATTACTGAAATGAAGCCTGGACATAAAATATATACCATCAGTGGTGCTGCTTCTTTCTCAAGAGTTCACTGTGAAAGGGCAAGGACTGTCATTAAGACTCAGATTCATAGTATGCTGGTTGTTGAACAAGAGAATAACTTTTGCTGAAATCGTGGTTTTATTCAAAGTTGGAAAACAACATAAATATGTAAATTTACGTAAGATTTATATCTCATATCTAAAACAGGCCACAATCCTAGAAATGTGGAAGCCTAGGGATTTTAGGCTTTTTTTTTTTTCCCCATCAGTTGTTAGTGGAAGCTGTCCAGTTATTCCACAGAGCTCATGCTGGAGTCACTGTTGTGTGTGGGCAGGGTGAGCAGAGCTGCAGTAGAGGCTGTTCAGAACAGATCAGTCTGACAGTGCTGTGATAATGTTCACTCTCGAGCCAGAGGAGGTAACACCCTAAAAGACCTACAAAAGATGTTTCAGTTGTTTAAGCTGTTCAGTTCCTTCACAGCAATTGTGTTTTACCTCAGCTGTCATTTTTCTGTGAATAGAAATCAATGAGGAACTCGGGCTGATTTTGCCTGCGTTAGTTACTTCGTGTATTCCTTACTGGTTTGTTTGTGTTGCTGGAAAGTGGATTTCTGTGCTGGAAAGTGAACTGTACCTCTCAGTTGCACAGGCCAGACTATATTAAGTGATGCCACTACAAACAAGGAGTAATCCTTGCATCTGCTACTAGACCTGTGGTCCATTCTCTAGTGGAAAAAATGAGCACCTAGAAGATACCTATGCAAGCTGTTACCACTCTTAAAAACATCATAAAAGGAGGATTTAAAAAAAATATATTTTTTACTTATTATCCAGTTTACTGACCTTGAAAATCTGACATTTACAGTCTGACCTACTTTTTGCTGCCATTTAACTAGATCAGAATAAATTTCATTCCTGCAGTGTAATATCTGTATCACCTTCCTCTTCATTCCTTTGTATCACAGCATTACCAAACTGAGATGGAGGTTTCAAACCCAGACTAAATAGTCATGTTAATTTTTTAATAGTAAATCAAGATCCCTTTCAAAAATCTCAAGTGCAAAACTTAGGAAAGTCTGTTGGTTGTTCTTCGTAATCATGGAACTTTTCTTCTCTTGCTTTTACTGCAGTTCAGTGTTCTTTGCTTCTGATCAAGCGCTTTTTTCTTATTCCCAAGTCCTCAACCTCCTTGTCACACAGAAGGAATGGTGCCTTCACAGCAGGGTGCTTGTCCAGAGTCTGTTTTCAGGCTGTTCACCCTACTCCTATGTCATGGGAACATCCTTTGATTTGTTTCAGACCAACAATGCTTATATGCTTAAAGCACTGATGAGTGGTCTGTGCTGCAGGTGATTAAAAGCAAGAGTCAGTAGTCCCTGGACTTTAAAGTAGGCTGGTGGTGGTGACTTCATAAAGAGAAACTTTAACATTGAGATGAAATATTTTCTCAAAATCCTAGATGTGTGTTTTTGGAAGACCAGGCTAAGTAATCAGAAATCCCTCCTGGCAATGCAGAAAGATAAATAGACCATAGGATACTATCCTAGGACTTGAAAGCTGAGTGCTGAGTCCTCCGTATGATTCATTCAGTTATTTTAATTTTCCTTCCTTAAAAGGAGCTTTGTTACATTTCCTCATATGACAACGGGTGGTTGTAAGGATAAATACAGTGCAGGCTATGGTTCTTTGATACTGTGGCATTCAATCACATGAGTAACTAAGATACGCCCTTTTTACTGAACTGCTTGCATCTTCTTTAGTCAGTAACTCTTCTCTGCCGTTGTCTGCTAGATGGCTTGCAACTCCCTCAGAATCATGGCAGTGCCTGTAGCAAGTAAGCCTTTCCACTGACTCCATGATGCTCGCTCGTTCTGTCCTGAAGTTAATGGGCCCTGTAGAGAAAAGTTTACTGTCATGTTTGAGGGCTGTTGCAGTTCAAGGAGAGTAGGCTAACAGCTGCTCCTTCATTATGGTGATCTGACAGGTATATGTGCTCTGGTTGGAGTACTTTGATGTCAAATACTAGCGCTCGTGTCTCTCATAGCTTCAGTTCCAACTCGGATTTTTGTATTTTTTGCTTTTGTATGGGAGTATGTGTGCTAACAAGGAGTGATACTTTCAGAAGTAGGTGTGGTTGTTAACAAAGTTAGAATGCTTTATGGAATTTATACAGATCCCCTCATTTGAAATGTTTTAGCTAGACTACCCAGTTTGTTAAAGTATTTGAAATTAGTCAGTAATATGACTGATGTAGAGTTGCATCGAATCATCTCTGTTTTTTTCTGAGGATGGAATATTTTACACAGATTTTGTGTGTATTGTCTTTCACAAAATACAGATGATTGCTGTGCTCGTGGACAAGATGATTCGAACGCAAATTGTTGACTGTGCTGCAGTAGCAAACTGGATCTTTTCTTCAGAGCTGGCACATGATTTTACCAGGTAACAAGAACTTTGTTTGGGTTGTTATTTGTCTTTGATTTTCTACTTTAACTTGCCAGTACATAGTTCAGTCTTTGAAAACTCAGTAGTGGATTAAGGTACAATTAGGCTTTTGCCCTTTCTACAAAATACATACTTAAATGTTTTTCTTTCTGAGTTGAGGTATGAATGTTGGTATGACAGTGCAATATTGCTGCTAGCATGTTGTTTTGCTAGTAGTGTCTAAGCCTGCTGAAGTGGAGCTGTTCCTAGACAGTCTGTCACTGTGTGTTGTATTGCTGCTGGCTGGGCACGGTCTTGGCCCTTGGGGTTGGTATGTAACCTGTACCACCACTGGTGCATTGCAGATTGAGATCGGAATAACTGTTCAATCTGAGGAGTTAAGTTTGATGTTAATACTCTTGCAGTGTGTACATGAAATAAAATTCTGACTCTGAAGTGTACTGCAACAAATAGGCAAGAACTGATTGTTAAGATTTCTTGTGTTAAAAGTATGTTTTCCTGTATGCTGAGTGTTTGTTCACTCTGGTAGATGTCTCCTTAAATGATATGTAAATTATTTAATTCTCCCACTTATATTTTTCTGTTAAGAAACTACATTTAGTTTCCTATACTCAAGTAGTGTGTAATGTGGTGTTTTGAGCTGTGTGTCTTTCCTAGGTTTTATATCTGGGAGATCTTACATTCCACAATTCGTAAGATGAATAAGCATGTCCTGAAGATTCACAAAGAACTGGAGGAGACCAAAGCAAGATTGGCCAGGCAGCACAAAAGAGTGAGTAATTTGTTTGTAAATTTTAAACCGAGTTATACAAGCCTGCATGCTGATGTACAGACACACAGTTGGTTTTGGGAAGGACTGAAAACATATGGTTCTTCAGGAAGCATGTCTGCAGAGATGTGGTTAGCTGTATCAGCTGTATCACTAAGACATCAAAAATCAGATGCATGTTCTTGGTCCTAGCTGTAATTTAAGAATTTAATAAAATCTTCTAAGGGAGTGCATATGTATTTGATCTGTTCAAGTTCTCTCTCGCAAGTTTCTCTTCCAATATGAACATGTCTTCCACTTGCCTTCTAATCTGGATTCCAGTTACCTTATTAGAAAATAGTAAGAACAGTTACAAATTATTCATAGTAAGTTATGTTAAAGAGTGCTCTTGTGGCTTCCATGCAGAAGTGCACAGAAACAGCTATTTGCGATTAAGAAGTTGGCTGTTACTGTTCTTCTGATGGATGCTGCTGGATTCTGACACTGGCATGGCACTTCTTTCTTCCAGCTTATTTTCCTGAATACGGTTGCATGATCTTGCATTATTAAATACAGCAAACTGATGAGGAAGCAGCTGCTGTTGTGTTCTGTTGTCTCAAGTGGGCCAGTAAAATGGAGTGTCTTCTTCTGTGGCAGCTGGAAAAGATAGGGCCTGAGGAAGCTTGGCTGAATGCAGTACTTAGTTATGACAGAATTAAGTCAGTTTATAAATATGCTGAATTGCAGAAAGCAAGAGAGAATTTCTGTGTTTCTTTGAGGTCTGTACTTTTGTTTACCTGCATAAAACCCTTAACTAGCTCCAACATTTTGAATGAGTTGAGTGTCAAAAGGTAACACAGAGCTTGCTGGTGTTTTTTGAAGGAAGTTCAAGTCAGTCATTTGTCCAGAAGCTTCTGTTGAGAGATCACTAATAACTCTCGGCTTGCCAGTGTTGGTTCATCTCAGCCCCTTCATCTTGTTTCCTTCACTCACAGCAGCAGCCATCCTGCTTGACTCCTCAGTCTACATTGATGAGCAGTTAATAAATGCCTGTGATTATGGAAGACTTAGGTGCAGTCATTGATCTTACTGTGAGGCATCTCTAAATATACCAGTGTTTTAATTTCTGTCCTTGTCTCTTGCTGCAGCTCTTTATTCCTTAGTACTTTAAATGAGTATTGTGCCAGGGAGGAACATTTGTATGCAACAGTGAGTAGTTCTGCAGGCTGTTGCTCTGCTGCATGACCATTCCTTTTAGAGAAAGTATGCCATCAAGTTTTGATTTCCCCAGCATGAAGGCTGTTCCCTTACCATGGAATGAGTCCAAGGCTTGCATGCTTTGTCTTGGTCCTTCAGTGTTTTGAGTTCAGAAAATCTCTATAGATGGGAAAAAGGCAAGTTCCTATAGAGAGAATAAAATTAAATTCTCAGTTACTCTGGTAAGTTTTCATTTTTTATACTGATTCAGAGCTATACCTGTCTTGTGGTTGTGAACTTCATTTCCTGTGCTGTAGGTGAGTTAACACATGTATCCCAAGTTACACATGCTTCTTTTATAGATATTTAAAGTTTTGATCTCGTAATTTATTTATGTAATTGCACAGAAACAACTATATGATACTAAAGCAGTGTCTTGTGTTTGAATTTACCATAATCCATCAGATCCTGTCTTTCCTCCTATATGCCTTGTAGTCTTGTTTAAGACTTAATCACCTGAGCTGGTTCTTAGGTGTATTTTTTGGGTGGTGGTGGTGTTGTGTTGTTTTTGATGCAGTGAAGCTTGCCATGTTCCTAGTTAAATAGATCAGTTTCTGTGCTGAACCTTTCTAGTCTTGAGAGTAGCCTTTTTGATCATGAATATAGGGAGTCCCCACTTCAAAACACTTGCTCCAGTCTTCAGCCTTCCTGTTGCGCTAACCAGCTGGATTCATATGAGTTCTTGCACCAAGTGCAAGAGAGAATTTGCGCCAGGTGCATTATTTTTTAAAGCACTGAGATTTCAGAACTCATGATAAAGTTAGCAGGCGTATTACCTTTCACTGTCTTTCCCTTAAATAAACCATGAAATCATAGAATCGCCTGGGTTGGAAGGGACCTCAAAGATCACCTAGTTTTAAGCGCATGCCATGGGCAGGGACACCTTCCATTAGACCAGCTTGCTCAGAGCTCCATCCAGTCTGGCCTTGAACAGTCTCAGGGATGGGGCATCCTCAGCTTCTCTGGGCAACCTGTTCCAGTGCCTTACCACTCTCACAGTAAAAGATTTCTTCCCTATTTCTTATCTAAACCTACTGTCTTTCAGTTTAAGGCCATTCATCTTTGTTCTACCACTGCATGCTCTTGTAATTACTCCCTCTTTCTTGGAGGCTTCCTTCAGATACTGCTGAAGGAAAGCTGCAATTAGATCACCTCAGAGCCTGCTCTGCTCCAGGCTGAACAAACCCAATTCTCTCAGCCTTTCCCTTGTAAGAGAGATGCTTCATCCCTCTGATCATCTTGGTGTCCCTCCTCTGGACTCACTCCAGCAATTCCTTGCCCTTCCTGTGCTGGGACCCCAGAGCTGGATGCAGGGTTCCAGGTGGGCTCTCACCAGAGCAGAGCAGAGGGGCAGAATCCCCTCCCTCCCCTGCTGCCCACGCTGCTTTGGATGCAGCCCAGGACACGTTTGGCTTTCTGGGCTGGGAGTGCCCATGGCTGGGTCATGTCCAGCCTCTCACCCACCAGCACCCCCAAGGCCTTCTCACAGGGCTGCTCTCCCCCTGTTCATCCCCAGCCTGTGCTGCTGCTGGGGGTTGTCCTGACCCAGGTGCAACACCTTGAACTCATGGGATTCCTGTGGACCCCTTTTTGAGCTTGTCCAGGTCCCTCTGGATGGCATCTTGTGCTTCAGAAGTGTCGGCAGCCCCACTCAGTTTGGTGTCATCTGCAAACTTGATGAGGGTGCACTCAACCCCTTTGTCTGTCATTAATCAAGATAACACTGGTCCCAGTACAGACCCCTGGGCAATACCACTGGTCACTGATGTCCCACTGACTGGGACTCTTATTTGTTGACCACTACCCCCTGGATGCCACCAATTTCTTATCCATGTAACAGTTCACCCATCAAATCCATCTCTCTCTAATTCAGAGAGAAGGATGTTGTGGAGGACCATGTCAAAGTCCTGATAAATGACATCTGCTGCCCTTCCCTTGTCCACTAGTGGCGTCACTCCATCATAGAAGGCCTGCAGGTTGGTCAGGCAGGACTTGCCCTTGATAAAGCCATGCTGGCTGTCCCAAATCACCTCCCTGTCCTCCATGTGCCTTAGCACAGCTTCCAGCAGGATCTGTTTCATGATCTTCCCAGGCACAGAGGTGATGCTCACAGGTCAGTTGTTCCAGGGGTCCTCCTTTCTGCCCTTTTTAAAGATGGGTACAATGTTTTCCCTTTTCCAGTCACCTGGGACTTCACCTGACAGCCACAACTTTCCAAATGTCATGGACAGTGGTTTGGCAACTACATCAGCTGGTTGCCTCAGGATTCTAGGATGCATCTCATTGGCTCCCATAGACTTTTAGTTTCTTCAGGTGGCCATGAACCTGATTTTTACCTAGTGTGGGAGAGACTTTGCTCCCCCAGTCCCCATCCTGTTGTTTGTCCACTCAAGACATATGGGAAGAGCGGTTACCACCGAAAGACAGCAGCAAAAGAAGTTCTTTTGAAGAAACTTGAGTTCCTCAGCCTTCTTCTCAGTGTACCAGCATTGTCTATCAGGGGACACACCTTCTTTGACTTCCCTTTTCTGGCTTGCATACCTTCCTGTTGTTCTTTGTGTCCCTTGTCAGGTTCAGTTCCAGCTTTGCCTTGGCATTCCCCACCCCACCCCTACTATGCTCTTCCCAGGTTACATGTTGTTGTTGCCACTGCTTCTGCATTTGCTTCTTTCGTTTTTGACCAGCTGAGCAGTGTCCTGCTGAGCCATGTCAGTCTCCTGCCTTCCTTGTCTGATTCCTTGCGCCTGGGAATTGCAAGCTCTTGCTCTCTTGTGGAGACTTGTCAGCTCTGTTCTTCTCCTTTGTCCCTGAGGGCAGTCTCCCAGGCAGTCTCATTGACTGTGTCCCTGAAAAGCTGAAAGTCTGCTTTCCTAAAGTTCAGGGGCCTCTCTTGATTCCTTTCCTGACCCATATCCCTCAGGACTGTGAATTGCACCAAGGCATGATCACTGCCTCCTAGCTTGACATTCCCCATTAGCCCCCTTGTGCTGGTGACCAACAGATCCAGTGACACCTCCCCTGTTGTAGGGCTGTCTGTTTCCTGGGTCAGCAATTTATCTTCCATGCATTCCAGGAATCTCAAGGATTGCCTACAGATACTTTTCCAGTATGTGCAGGGGTGTTTGAAATCCCCCAGCAGCACCAGAGCCGTGAGCACGGTGCGTCCTGCAGCTGGAGCAAAAAGGCCCCGTCAGCAGTCTCTGCTTGGTCGAGAGCCAGTCACAGACACCGACCAAAGGCTCCCTTTGCTGCCTCAGCTGGGATTGTCCCCCACCAGCTCCACACTTGCTCATGGCTAGTCTTCAGAGACTCTTTACACTGGATCCAACTCTTGATGTAGAAACTCTCTGTCTCTTATTCTCATGCCCCTTCTGAACAGCCTGTGGCAGTTGTTTGTCACACTCCAGTCATAGGATCCATCCCACTGAGTTTCAGGAGTGACAACAAAGTCATAACTATCCAGCAGCACAGTGGCTTCCAGCTCCTCCTGTTTGTTGCCCATGCTGCATGCCCTGGTGTAGGGGCACCTCAACTGGGCTGTCAGCCACAACACCTTCCTGGAGGAAAACGTCTTAATTCTGATGAATCTCTATGCTTGCTATAGTTTCTCTGAAATCTTGGTAATAATTTTTTTTCAGGGCTTTCCCATATTAGCATTTTTCCTTCTGAGTTTTTATCCAGAATTGTGTGCTGGTCTTCAGTTTTCCTGCAGACTTTTTCACATGTGGAACTGGAGGGTATTAAATGATATCCACACCTGCCAAATTATTGGTTAAGTCCTGTGTTGTTGTCATTTACAGCGAGACAGTGATGATGATGATGACGATGATGACCGAAGCACTGATCGGGAAGATGGACCACTGGAAGAGCAGATAGAACGCTTGCAGGAAAAAGTAGAGTCAGCCCAGAGTGAGCAGAAGAATCTCTTTCTTGTTATATTCCAGGTAACAATGGTCAAAGTCTCTTCTCGGTTTAGGTTTTGAAGTTACTTGATTTACAAGCCTTCAGCATCACTACTATCTCAGGCATTTTCTTGGAATAAGAATATGGGAAGGGGTTGATGACTTTACCATGGGTTAGAGTCAATCCAGATGATTCCTCTGCAAAAACTGGTTTGGAGCAGCATCTGATGAGTTTCAAGTGCTTAGAAGGAGAGGAGTTCTGCTAGCACACAATTTCCTGAACAACTAGATGGTAACTGGTTTATTTTCATACTAAATTTAGTATTTGCCAAGCAAAATAATTATTCTCACAGTGCTGTTCAAAGCTTCTGACACCCAGATCCTCTCACCTTAGGTTAGAATTCTTCTTTAATTTGATGAGCCTGAATAAGTTTGGTGTTTTTCTCCTCTGCTGCAGCGTTTCATTATGTTGTTAACGGAGCACTTAGTGCGCTGCGAGACTGGTGGAATTGATGTATTTACACCCTGGTACAAGAGCTGTATAGAGAGGTTGCAGCAGATCTTCCTGCAGGTAAGTTTAATTTCTCAGTTTTGGAAGGGTGTTGGCAGGGCCGTGCTTAATTAGGAAAGCTGAGGGCTCAGACTCCACGAGAGTAGCAGCAGGTGGCAGCAGCACATTTTCCTCAGTGGCTGGTGTGGGTCACAACTCTCTGGCTCTGGCCAAATCTCTGCCACAGTCTGGTGGAGTGACTGATCCTGAGTGGAGAATATCCTCACTGTAAGCATACTGCAAAAATATTTCAAGATGTGGTTATGAATTTCACTGACTTCCACTTAACTGTGTGTTTTTAGTAAGGGCAAAGTTGTGAACAAACAAGAATGCTAAAATAGACATGTTATAAACAGGTGAATTAAAATATTGCAGGATTCCTTTTAGTGAGGTGCGTAAGTATCTATTAAACATGATTTTTGAATATTTGGCTCTGTATTAAATCAGTTAATAAGCACAGGTGGCTGGGTGAAAGTGATTAGTAACCAGAGGTTATACATGTGTAAGCACAAGATGTGTTGAAGAATGGAGTGGTGTAATTCTCCCTTGGGATGAGTTCTTCCCTGGTAGTAGATGTGTCTTCAGAGGAAAGGAAATACCATGATTCTCCTAAGATACCTGCAGTACCATTGTGTCCTGCACACAACTCAGGATCCACGAGTGAAGAGTTACAGGAAGCACGAGGCAGGATTTCAGCGCAGACTTCATTCTTGCAGTCAGCAGTGCCTCTAGATTGTTTTTCTTATCCATGGCTGCTATGTTGTGGAAGTTAATTGTGCTAAACAATTCAGATGAGAACATTTGTGGTTCTTACATATCTTGACTTCTCTGCCTATTCTGATATAAATGTAAAAACAGTAAACATATATGGTTTGTTTTTGGTTTTTTATCTGTCAGCACCACCAGATAATCCAGCAGTACATGGTGACACTAGAGAACCTCCTGTTTACAGCTGAACTGGACCACCACATTCTGGCTGTGTTTCAGCAGTTCTGTGCTCTGCAGGCCTGAGGGATCATCCATGGACAGTCTTGTCTGAAGGACTTCAGTGAAATTTAGGGGTTTTTTTAATGGCAAAACTTAACATGGGGATGGAAGAATTTTTTTTTACTAAAACTGGCTTTCATGTGCTCCTATATAAAACAATAGAGTGTTCTAAAAAAAAAAAAACCAAACTGTAAGCATTGTAAGCCTTAAAAGATATAACTAATAGGGGATATTTGTGAAGTTTTAATTATTTTTGTTGTCTTTTAATTCAGTTTCACTCTTCTCTTCATTATAGTAACTTTATTTCTCCCCTCTTGCCTATATAAAAATAAAAATCAGGCACACTCCTCCCCCCAAAATATTCCTTACCTCACAACAAAAAAAGCCAACCCCAAGCAATTGAATTTGTTACCTCTGCTTGTCCCTTAAATCAGTTGCAGAAATGAGGATCAATTACTAGTGTTTTGTGAGTATGAAAGGGGAAGCACCTTCTCTGTGAGCGGTGGGATAAATTCTCTAGTATATGATATAGGAAAACTGTCTTAACTTTGGGCATGTGAAACACATTTTGAAAGTAGCATAAAGCTTACAAATTTGTTTTATTATCAAGCCAGATAGATTTTCACAGTTTAAAAGAACATAAAATACAATTGAAATATGTTTTTAAATGTATTGTCTAGTGTCTTCTTACAGTATCTATAAACAATAGATAAACTTCGTGGACCACTTCTGAAGAATGCAATTCTTTTTGCATTGTGGTCAAGAAAACATGAACTGCTCTTGGTAGCAGTCTTCACTGATAGAGACAGTAAGCAAGAGTTGGAGTGGAACAAACTTCTGACTTCCATGCTGCAAACCTTACCTGTGTGTTGGGAGCTCCAGCCCCAGATGTTCGAGACAGTGCTGAGCTTATTTTTTTCTTTCAGCCTGTAACTCATTTGACTGTCACATTTGCACTGGGCTGGACCTGCAGGATGTCAGAAGTCTTTCTGCCTAGTGACAGTGGATGAACCAAGTGCTCTTGCCTCATCTGGCTTGGCAACAACTGTTGCATCTGCTACGCTTCCCTCCCTTTAAAACGTGACAGCAACACGTTGCACCCATGTCTTCAGGAAGTTTTTTAATGCCGAATTAAGTGATACATTAGAGGAGGCTTAGACTGAGAACACAACTGAAAGTAGAGCAGGCTTAGTTTTGAGTTAAGCCAGTAACATGAGGTACATAAGGGCCAAACCAGAGTGTTCTGTACCACAGTGAGCAGCGGTGAACAGCAGAGATGCTGCCTTAGGTGCTCAGGTCTGTCAGTGTGCAGGGGGCTTCCAAGTTGGTCTCTTCATTTTGCAGGTGAATGTTTTAAAGAATTTCATGCCCAGTGCTGTTTAGTTTTAGCTTGGGAAATTACATGCTTTGAGTAATTTTGTTCCTGTACAAATTATTTTTTTGGGTATTATACCTAGAAATACATTTTATCTGTAAATTGACCAGTGACCTCCTAAGCAAGGAGGGTAAAAAATTGAACATTTTGCTTTGACTGTTCATCTGATTTTTGTGTATGGCCTGTAGCAACCCTGTATATCCTCATAGACTTAGATCTGTTACTTCTTTTTCTGCTTGCCCTTTCTGACTTGACTGATTTCCCACCTCCACCATTCTTTCAGGGTGTATTGTTATTTGTTGTAAATTTGCTTTATGCAAGGATTTTCAGTCATGCACGGACTTATGCTTCAGATCTATGTTAATGTTCTTGGTAATCAAATAGGGTTTCCTGTAGTTTTTTTATTTTTAGGAAACATTTAATACTTTAAAGGTTTTAATTGGAGTTTAATAGTTTTTTCACTGGCTTGGGTCAGTGTAAGTTCTGATACTAACTAATGGTGAAGGTTCTGACTATAAATGTGACTTCTGTAGAACTGGTAATGCAGTTAGAACTTGCAAACCTGTAACTTTCTTTGAGCCTTGACAAATACTAATGCTGGGGATACAGTTGCAAATGCTTGAGTGTAATCCTGTGTTTTAAAACCAAATAGGAATGTTTTTTTAAAAATTGATTGAACGTCTAATCATGCCAAGCTCTGAGCATGGTATTTCATTGCATTTCTTGAGTCTGTTGAACACCTTCACCTTCTTTTAGGTCTAATGGTGTACACCTGACTTGACTAGGAAATTGGCTGGATCTGTAGGAAAGAGTGAAACGCTTATGTAGTGATACCAGCAGCTAACTGGAGAAACTTGGAGCTGCTGAAATATGAAGTGGTGGATAGTGTAAAGATGCTGTAGAAATGTGGTGTGGTTGGAAAAAAATGCACAGATAAAGACAAAAATAAATTAAGGTGAAGCAGGTTGCTGCTGAGAGTGTTTGTCCAATCTCTTTGGGGGTTACTGAAGCAAAGTAGTCATGCTGGGTTATGCTGGTGTTAAATGCAGAGGGGTGTGAAGTAGTTTTGTTTCCCAGCACTGGTACCCTGGCAGTTTGGTTTTGCAGTGCTGGTACCTCAACTTAACACACAAGCCTTCACTTCCTTGAACTACAGCTGGTCTAACATGCTCCCCTACCTGCAGCCATGAAAGGCAAGCATATGTGCTGCTAGGTGCAAGGAGCTGCTGATGTAGAAATTTTCCCTCTCCATTGCCACCTCTTGTCCTCTGGGAAGGGGAAGTGCTGCTGCAGGGGGTCAGGAGGGTGTGGGGTGAGGCGGATGCTGCAGCATGCCCACAGAAGGGTAGTAGTCAGTGACCCCCCCCACCCCCATCTGCCCTGGAGAGGAGTTCAGGAACCCAAGACAGCATTGAGTTGTGAAACCATGACCAGGAGGACTACCTCCAAAAGCACTGCTGGGACCGCCCTCCTTCCTCTAGCCAAGTCCCCATGCCACGTTCTTAAGTCTTGCAAGGCCTTAAATCCTCTGCTTGGTGGGCAGGCAGGTTACTGCATAGCTGCAGAGGAGAACATTGAAAAAGTGACAACCTATTTTTGGAAGCATCATGTGCCCTTCCAAGGCACCTTGTCTCCTCTAACAAAACCACAGAGTAAATAAGTTGGAAAAGACCTCTGAGGTCATCAAATCTAACTTATCCAACATCACCATGTCAGCTAGACCATGGCACGGCAGTATCCAGTCTTTCTTTGAACACTTCCAGGCATGGTGACTCCACCACCTCCCTGGGAAGCCTATTCCAATATCCAGTCACCCCTTCTGTAAAGAAATGTTCCTGATGTCTGACCTAAGCCTCCCCTGGTGCAGCTTGAGGCCACATATCCTCTTGTGTTGGGGAAGATGAAATAGGAAAACCTTATAAATATGATTGCCTGGCAAAAGATTTGGAAAATACAGACATTGAGATGAGAACTAGATTTGAAATAACAAACCTTGACTACTGAATAACTAGAAAACAATAGTATAGCCAGGCTGAAAGCAATCCCCCCTTTCTGATTAAACAATGCCCTTTACCTGCAGATAGGTCCAAAGGTCACATAGAATGCTCTGTCTCACCCCCAATGTATGGTTCATCCCACACCTGTGACCCTCCCCTGAAGTATCAGGTATCTGTGACCCCATTGGCCCAAGTCCTGTTCCAGCCCACCTTGAAGCCCCCTGATAAGGTGTGCCCGAGGGACCGGACGCTCTCTTGGATATTCCCCTGGGACCCTCACCTGGAACCCTCCCTCTCTCCCTGGGCCTGCCACGAGTTGCGCCTGGCAACTCCAAGCAGGGCCTTTCCCCCTTTTAATAAACCACATTTTCTAAGACCTGACTTCAGAGATCTCTCATCCATCCAAACCGTCCTGGAGACCCGCACTCGCTACACTCTTGTCCTGTCACTGGCTGCCTGGGAGGAGAGAGTGACCCTCAACTGGCTACAGCCCCCTTTCAGAGAGTTGCAGAGAGGGTAAGGTCTCCCCTGAGCCTCCTTTTCTCCAGGCTGAACAAGCCCTGTTCCCTCAGCTGCTCCTGGGCTCTTCACCAGCTCTATCATCTCTGGGAATACTCCAGCACCTCAATGTTCTTCCTGAATTGGGGCCCTGAACAGGACACAAATCTCAAGGTGTGGCATCACCAGTGCCAGGCTGGTCGGTCACACTATTGCTGATACAGGCCAGGATGCCATTGACCTTCTTGGACACCTGGGCACACTCCCAGACGGATGCTGTAGGCTCTTTTCCACTGGGCCTCTTTACAGCCTGCACAGGGTTATTGCAACCCAAGGGCAGGACCTGACACTTGGCCTTATTGAACCTCACACCTTTGCCCTTGGCCCATTGATCCAGCCTGTCCAGATCCCTCTGCAGAGCCTTCCTGCCCTCCAGCAGGTCAACATTCCCACACAGGTTGCTGTCATCAGTGAATTATGCTGAGTACAGTCGATCTCATACAGATCATCAATAAAGATTTTTAACAGGATTGGGCCAAATACTAATTCCTGAGGAACACCACTAGTGACCAGCCCCTGGTTGGATGTGACACCATTCACCTCCATTCTCCGGGCCTGACTGTACAGCCAGTTTCTAACCCAGCAAAGAGTGCTCCTGTCCAAGCCGTGGGCTGCCAGCTTTTCCAGGCGTGTGCTGTGGGAGATGGTGTCAAAGGCCTTGCTCAGCTCTAGGCAGACAACATCCACAGCCTTTCCCTCACCCTCTGGGGAGATCACCTGGTCATAAAAGGACATCACGTTGGTCAGGTGAGACCAACCTTTGCCTTTTCCAAAACTGTTAGCTGGGCCCAATCCCCTGGTTTTCCTGCATATGCTGTGTGATCACGCTCATGATGATCTATTCCATCCTACTACAGAGGCTGACAGGCCTGTAGTTCCCTGGATCCTCCTTCCATCCCTTCTTGTTAGATGAGCATCACAATGGCTAACCCAGTCAACCCAGACCTCTCTGGTTATCCAGGACAATGCAGAGTAGCTTAGGGAGCTCTCCTGCCAGCTCTCTCAGTGCCCTTGGGTGAATCCCATCTGGGCCCATGGACTTGGGTCTAATGGTTCACTAACAGGTCACTAACTACTTCCTTTTGGATTACAGGAGGTCAGTGCTGCTCCCTATCCCTGAACCAGACCAGCTCAGGGTCTGGCTGCTCTGAGGATAACTGGTCTTTCTGTTAAAGGCTGAGGCAAAGAACCCAAGTACCTCAACCTTTTCCTTGTCCTTAATGGCAATGTCCTCCCACACATCCAATAACCACTGGAGATTCTCCCGGACCCTCCTTTTGTTAAAGTATTTATAAAAACACTTTATATTTCACAGTGGTGGCCAGATTGAGTTCCAGCTGAGCTTTCACCTTTATAATTTTCTCACTACATGTCCTACCATCATCCTTGTACCCTTCTTGACTTGTCTGTCCCTTCTTTCAAGGGTCATAACCTCTTTTCCTCAAGTTAGAGCATCTTGTTCAGCCAGGAGGAACAGGAAGACCAGGCTGGTCTTCGTCCACGATGGCTCATCATCCGGCACATAGGGACAGTCTGCTCCTCTGCCTTTCAAGATTTCCTCTTTAGAGCATGGCCAGTCTCCATGGGACACCTTTGTTATTAAGGATTGTTTTCCAAGGGACTCTCTGAACAAACCAGTGTTCTGAATAGGCTCACTCTCCAGAAAGCCAAGGCAGAGGTTTTGTTGACCCTGTTCCTTACTTACCAAGGGGTGAAAACTCTATATAATTTCACGGTCACTGTGCCCAAGACAGCCTCCAACCACATCTTCCACCAGCCCTTCTCTGTTCATAAACAGCAGGTCTATGAGGCCACTGCCCCTGATATGCTCATGTTGTAGTTTAGGAATGGTGTTCCCCAATTTAGCATTTCTACTGAAACTCTCCAAACCATGCACAACTTGCTCAACTCCTCCCAGTAGGAAATAGATGAGAATTAGAGGCACAAAAGGTCAAGGATTGATATAAGAACAATTTACTGGAAACAGCAGTGAGGTAAGAAACGAACAGTATCAATATTGATATTAACATGGTGCACAGGAAAGATGATCAATTCACATGCAAATGTCCACCCCATGAAACCTGATGTTACCGTGACTGGAAAGGACCCCCTTCTTGCCCACCCACCCCTGTGTATGGTGTAACTTCCCAGTCTGGGTTACGCCCCTCCTGGCTACTTCAACAGCTCACTTGCCAGCTGTCCTTTGTCTTTGAACACTCCAGGAACCTCTTAAGACTGCCGCCTCTCCCCTGCTAATGTTTTCAGCAGACATCCCACAAATTAAAATCTCCCACAATAGCAAGGGCTAGTGGTTGTGAAACACCAGCCAGCTTCTTATAGAACATTTCATTTGCCCCTTTATCCTGTCTGGGTGGTTTGTAATACCCTGTAACTCCCGCTGGGATGTCTGCTACATTGGCCTTTCCCTGATCTTTACCCACTGGCACTCAACCTTATCATCACTGCTCTTGAGCTCTGTACAGTCAAAACTCTCCCTAATGTACAGAGCCACCTCACTGCCCGCCTGTCCCATCTGAAGAGTTTATGACCATCATTGTACCTCTCCAGCCATGGAAGTCAGCCCACCACATTTCCATACTGGCAAATATGTCATGGTTTTCCTACTCAAAAATTTCAGTTCTGCACAGCTACAGTGTCCAAGGTTCACAAAGGAAGTCTCCAGAAACTTCCCTGGAATCTGCCATATTTACAATGGTAAATAAATGTAGAGCCACACATGAGCCTTTACTTCAGAACATGTTCCTTCACTTCAGTATTTGCCACATGCATCCCCCAACAGCTGCAAGAATGAGAATTTAAAATTTTAACTTTTAAGTAAATTCACTCTACTGAAAGCAAACATCATTCAAGTGCATTAAAAAGATCTCTACCATGGAATGCTACTTCACTCTTGCCCCAAGGACAGGTCTTGACCCTTTTCTTGGTCTCTGCTTCAAAAATTGGCAAGAAAAAAAAAGAAAAAAAAAGATGTATAGAATACACCTAAGGATCTATCCTGCAAAATACAGTAGAGATATGTCAGAACCTCCCAAAGAAGCAGGCAGCTTTCCTTTTAAAAGAGAATTCTCCTTTAGGGAGTTGTGTATCTGAGTGAAAGGAGAACCTGCCTCATTATATGGCCTCTCACCACCAGAAGTGGTGCTCTATCAGCCCTCTGCCTGCCCATAACCAGTAACTGAAAACCAGACAACAGTTAGAAAAGATAAGGAGCCTTCCTCCTGATGGATGCAGAAAAGCTCTGGGAAGTTCACCTTGATTTTATCAGTGTATCAAGTACAATGATACAAACTTATCTTTTGACCAAGAAGATACAAATTGTTGAACTGTTGCTATATTCTATCCTCAGATCTAGCTTAAAGGTCAAAGCATAGTGTTCTTCACAGAGCTTCTTGCAACTGAAAAATACAATGCTTCATAGAATTGGCAACAGCTTGTTCATAATTAGCATTTATTTGACTTTAATACAAAATACAGTTAAAAACAAAGTAAAATTTAAAAATAGGTTAACACTACATCTTCTCGTAAGTTAATTCATGGCCACATACAGTGCATGTCTTTTTATAGGTATCTTCATCAATATTTTCTTCTGGTCCATATTCATGTTCATGGATACTGGATTCTTTCTTCCACAAGCTACTCCTCACGGCACGGCGGAGTTCTGGTAAAAAAATACAAGAAAATTTTAAGATTTTAATAATCTTAAATAGTGTTCAATAAAACTCAAGCTAACCAGCTTCCTGAGGCCTACAGATGACAATATGCTTGCTGCCTGTCTTCCACAAGGCCTGGGAAAGAATCTGCTCTTGCAAGAGCAAGCTCTGACTTGCCTTGCAATCCTCACCTTGTTTGCATATTTTAAAGGCCAAGAACTAGACTGTCACAGGAACTCATAGGCAAAGATTTTCCATCTGGACTAAGGATGTATTGCTTGCTGCCTTTTGACACAAAGCCATTCAAAGGTATCCAAAAGGGGTCGGTGGAACATAAAGGAAATGTTTTTATAGAACACCTCATTTATTTTATATGGCCAAGAAAGAGTCTTTTTCATTCAGGTCACAGTAAGCCTCCCAAATGACTTGGCATTCTTTAAGCTTTATGCCCAATAATACGAGTTGCCTCTGCAGCATCCGCAGTGAAATCTGCGGGTTCTCTAGAGCGCACAAGCTGGCAGCAAGGGCCCAAGGTATTATCCGGATGTTGCAAGCAGATGGCAAGAATACTGAACAGCAAAATGTGGTCACATTTTGAGCCAAGCCATTCAGGCTGCAAACTTTGTCACATTAAGGCCTGTACTTGCACTGAACTCTGGCACCTTGGCTACAGTCTGCTGCCAGTCCTTCTGTGTGCACAACATCAATGGCCCAGACAGGGGTTATTTGTGCAGTCCCAAGTTCTGCCTCCTTCAGACAACCCTAGTACAGCCAACTTGAGCTTTCTGCCCTTCTAAACACTACCCCCAAGCAAAGCATGGATGCTATAGGTGGTACAAAAGGTTCCCACCCATCAAATACTCCTCTAAATACTAATTTATCAGAGAAGAAACCCATAGAGCAATTTGCAGTAAAGACAGCCCCTAGGAATACTGTGAACAACAGGAAAACCCATTTTCATTACAGTCATTCCACCTGAAGGCTATCACAAAAGGATAACCCACTGCCACAAAATTCCCTGTCTTCCACAAGTCAAAAGTATCAAAAGCAACCCATGGCACATTCTGGGTCATACCCCAAAATTTGAAAAACACTATAATGAACCATTCTAATTGATTTCTGTCACATCATGTCCACAGAACAACAGGGGAATTCAAGCTGGAAGGGACCTCAAGTCCTACAGTTGAACACTGCCCAAAATAGACAGCTATGAGATCACACTAGACTGCTCCAGGCTCACCCTCAGTCTTGAAAACCTCAGTTTTACCACACTGAATATTTTCTTAGTAATTTATTCAGATGTATACAGAGGTTTAAACAGAACTGTACTTTCCTTTTAGGTACTGAAGTGTGTAATTTTAATGTTTTACCTTTAACTTTCTTGTCAAACTTCTTCTGTTTCATCTTCTCTCTACTATCACGCCGGAGCGCTTTTGCTTCTTGCAATGCTTCTTCGCTACCCCAGACTTCAAGTGAACGCTTGATTACCTACAGGATGGACATAAATGCCTTTTTTTTTTTTCCTGAAACGATAAAAGTGAACTATTCTAACTTACAATTTTAATTTTTCTCTACATGCACAAACTAACCAATCTTCCACTACTTCCCACCTGTCTCTGCTCTTGACTCAAAAGACTACACTTCTTCCACAAGAAGAGGCAACACTGGTTATTAATATCAGCTGGGTGTAACTTAGGAAAACTTAAACCAAACTCTAATTTTGCCCATATTTTACTACAGCAGTACGATTCCCATGAAGTACCAAACAAGAAATGACAAGAGCCCTGGGAAATCCACTTGCCTTTCCTCCTGCCTCTGCAGGCAAAGCTGTGAACACAGCTACAGAGAGCCACACACAGCTGCAGCTGCCCCATGCACTTCAGAGTAAAACTGAAGGGCCATGTGCTTTGTGACTTGCAATTGTGCAACCCACTAAAGTTCTGCTCAATTAACATCTTTAAAATGCACTCAAAACCAGACATTTTCACAACTTCAACTGCAACCATTTAACTATAACAAGCTACACATAACATACTTAGCTTTGACAAAACCATTCAGGTACCAAGTGACAACCAAAGCTGTATGAAGGTAAAAAAAGGTCTGAAACAGAATAAGTTTCTATACCTGTAGTTTTAAATAAAGTTTCATTTCACCCCATCGTGAATTATGAGGGTTTTTCTTCACAATGAATCTGAGCACTGGTTCCCTCTTGTCTAAGTCACAGTCTTTAAGCAGATACTCTTCTTTTGCTTCTGTCCTTGTAATAAGCTTATGTTTATCTTCAACATCTCTGCAAGATGTAAAATAATGATGAGAAAGCTACACCCTAAAACCACAAGTTATTAACATCTAAGTCCCCATCCCTTCTAACATTCCTGAAATACAGGTAGCCCTAATACCCTCAGTTTTTTATGCATGCAAATAACTATGGATTCCAACAACCTAGCTAAACTCCAGAGAAGATTTACTGAAATTGAGTGTTTAAAAATTCCCCCCATTTCAGCCAACACAGACTGAGAAGCCAGCTCTTCTAGAAAGGCTTTTCTTCTATTTTCTTACAAGAGGAACTACCTGAAACTTAAAATTGATAAGAATAATTTCAGGTATTCACCTAACTCAGATGCAATCCAAGAGGACAGAAGTATGAGCCTCACATGGTCAAGGCAGAAAGAATGTGTAATGTGAGACAGGTCAGACCACCTGAGAACACATTTCATATGCTTCTAGATCTCAGAATCTGATTAGCAACACAGACCACTTCTTTCTATAATGCAAGATAGTAGGCAGAAAAACCATAAAATAAAGGCTCTGCAGCCTTTACCAGATAGATGAAAAACTCTGTAACCACAGCAGCATTTATGAGTTAATGGAAAAAATTACATTTACGCAATCCTGACTGAAGTACAACTTGAATCTCTTGAGCCAAACTATCTGCCAAATACTAAATGCTAACGGCCATCAAGGAAGTACTGTTGTAAATGTAGCTTTACTAAAATTCAAAGTTCAGTTACAGCTAATGCACCAAGGACACTCCAGCTATCAGCTACAAGAGCTTAGACCTAAGACTCCACAGGCTCCAAGTCCTGTCCTTAACATCCTTTTCTGCCCACTGTAACTTCTGAAACAGAACTTTGCTTCCAATATGACTGCAAATTGCCTACACCACGTGCACACCCCTAACCACTCCCTGCTGTAAATGGGTAGGCTCCCAGAACAAACTGGTTTTCATTCACCCAATTCATTCTTACACGGGCAGCCGGCTGCTGCAGCAGTTTCATTTCCCTTGTTATCTTGATGGCTTTTGGAGCATTTTCTGCATTAAAAGATAAGAGCTTGCTCTCTTCTCAAGGTCAAACTCCTGCTTACCTTGCAGGCCAACCAGTAACCTCCCATGGGGGCTCTGCCCTTTGGCTGCTGTGCTTCCAGCACGCCCATGCTGACCAAAGTACCAACTTCACTTGAGTTAAAACACCGGGACCACAAACACTCTCCTAACCCCTGCTCCATTTTAGAGAGTGGGTATTTGTGTTGCATCATGTTTTCAAATGGCTCTAGTCTGCAGCCAGACATAAATTTTCACACTGACAAACACACCAACTGCTCTCATGACATCTTATTTCCATAATGTTGTATGAAAATCCACTGATGTCCCCTATCCTAAGGCAGGCTTATGAGACAATCTGTGATTCAATCCATAAAGGAACTTGCACAGGGTATCAGTCAACTTTCATTTACATTTTTTAAAAGTTACTGAAATATGTCTCTCTGCTCACAGTCTCTTTAAACGACTGTAACTCACTGAACTACAGACAGCAATCTTTATGTAAAATAGTGTTTCTCCCTCCTGATTATTTATAATACCTGCAATTATCACATGTTGCCCAATCAAAGTGCTGCATAAGGTAGGAGTCCATGAATTCTTTGCCACAGTCTCCACAGATGAGATAGTCAAATTCTAGTACGGGTGCTAATGGAAAGAAATATTTTTTAAAGGGACTACAATGATAAAAACAAGCATCTAGAATTTGGTATTACAGGCAATTTTACTAGAATTCACATAAGGACATTACAAACTAGTTTCACTCTATCAAAGCTTTTCAGAACAATACAGTACAAATTCAAATCCATTACCATACAATTCCATGTCTGTTGTAATATTTTCTCACTGTAAGTTCATCATTAAGTACTTTAACATTTAAATGTATATTTAACTTAGCCATTGTTAAAAAAAATTCTCCACATTCCTCCCACAAAGAGCTTCAAATCTTCTTCCACTTTCTCTGTTCTGACCCTCCCAAAATATGCCCTGATTTATACAGGACAGGCGGGCAGAAACAGGAGGAAGCAAAGAAGGGATTCAGTTTGAAGAGGGTGACTAGAGCAGGAAACTACAGGAGCTGGGCTGGCATCATAGTTCTCTCAGCTCTGCTCCAGTTTTCTCCCTAGCTCAGCCACACCTGCCTCTCCCTAAACGAGCTCAGTGGAAGCCTGGGGCAGTTGGCAAGGTTCTTGTCCGTTCCAGCTGGCAGAAACGGAGGTGGATGGCCAGAGAGCTGCTAGGAGTGGAATGGGGATGGAGCTCCACTACAATCCTCTCCCCAAGCCCTCTCAGCACTGCTCCAAGCCCAGACTCATCTCAGCGCCAGCCACTGCTTCTGGCCGCATCCTCAACGGGTGGATCACCTCCAGCGTCATCATCATCTGCTTTTATGTTCCACAGGACACCAAGAAACACCGATTCGGGGAACAACAGCTATAAGGAACATTGCTTGAACGGTAACATTGGAATTCTATCAGAAAATTAACATTTCCATACAGTTTTGAAATCTGAAAGCAAGGCAGTGCTGTAAAATTTCATGAACACCTGAAGCAGAAGATTAATGGTTAACATGCAGCACCATATATTTTAATTGCGTTTGCATTTATAGCAGATCCGATCCAGCAAAGGCGACATTTTATGTAAATTCAGTCCTACTAGCGACAGCCGGATGCTCAGTACTTCACAGTCATTTCATACTCTTACATCACATTCCATCATTTAAGGCAGTGCTCCCGAACACGAAGACATTTTATTAAGACAATGACGTTATGAATTACACAGCAAAAAATACGCCCAGTGTAAAGGCATCCCAGATCTCCATTAATTTATTGTTAAAACATTAGCCCATCAAAAGAAGCGGGTCTGCTAATTGTTTACACTGTTAATGAAATCTGGTGCTGATTTCTAACAAAGAGATACACTGCACCAACAGCCCCGCAGCTGATTCACGCAGAACAAAGCAAGACAAAGACAATCCCAGAGAAGAAAGTCGATCTATTCTGGGACCCTTACTTCTCCATTTGCTTTTTTTGGGGGGGAGAATATCGCAAGGCAATGTGCTGAAATCCTCCACCGAACGATCAGTAACTTGGCGCCAGCACGTTTTATAACGATAAAAGCCGGCACTGCAGCAGTGCTCCGGTCTTGGCACAAACCACATATATCCCAAAATTTCCACAACCGACGAAGCCGCGAAAATTTACCGTCATGTCGGTCTTAAAATTTAAATTCCCCGAAAGAAATAATGAAAATAATGGTTATGGGGAGAAAAAAAAAATTAAAATGTGCTATACCCAAGGGCACTGGCTGTGTCCCACTTCCGCGGCTTAAAATTCTTCATTTTTAATTACCGCGCATTTGCTATAGCCGATTTAATGCTGAAAAGAATCGGACGCGCCACTAATCGAGCACATCCAGAAAAACGTGTGAAGGAGGAAAAGGGGTGGCAACGTAAAAAAAAAAAAAAAAAAAAAAAAAAAGGAAAAAAAAAAGGAAAAAAAAAGGAAAAAAAAGAAAGAAAAAGAGGGTAAGAAAGGAGAGTAAAAAAGCCCGGGAAAAAAAAAAAGGCGCCCATCCATCCCGCCCCGCTGGCGCGGCCGAAGCCGGCTCACTGTCGCCCCCGCGCCTTCCTGCCCTCCCCCGCCAGCCCCGCGCACGCGGCGCCGCCTCCTCCCGCCGCCTCCCCGCCGAACCCCCGCTGCTCTCTACATTTTTTTTTTTTTTTTTTTCTCAATTACCGGGTGGGTGCACGATCTTCTCGCCGGCGCCGCGCTCTTCCTTCTCGTTCTCCTCCTCCTCCTCCAGGAAGAATCCCCCTCCCGTGTCCACGACCTTGGGGAGGGCCCGGGCCCGCGCCCGCGCGCCGCCGCCTGCGGGAGCACAAACGAGGCGGGCGCTGCGTTAAAGCGCCGCCGGCGGCAGGGGGCGCGCGCGGCCGCCCCCACCGCGCCGCGCGTGCGAGAGCCCCCCCTCCCCCACACATGTGGGGGGAGGGGGGCCCCTCGCGCGCCGCGGCGGATTCTCCCCCCCACCCCCACCCCGTTCCAGCCACCCTACCGCACCCCCCCCCGCACCCCCCCCGCCGCCCCCGCCGCCTCACGGCCGGCGGCGCCCCTCTTTCCCCACGTCTTTCCCCTCTCGAAACCTCCCCCCTAAGAAAGAGAAAAAAAGGGCGCGGGGACTCGCCCGTTCCGCCGCCGCCGCCATCCGACCTGCGGCAGGGTAGGGCCGGGCCGCCAGCCGCGCCTGCCGCAGTGCCAGCGCCCGCTGCCGGTTCCGTTCGATCTTCGCCAGCGCCGCCGCTGAGAGGTGCGGCCGCTCGCCCGCCGCTGCCGAAACCCCCTGCTCGTGGTCTTGCTCGTGGGCCGGGGCCGGGGCCGGGGCCGCGCCCGCCATGGCGGCGGCGGGAGCGACGGAGCCCCGTGGTCCCCCCCGCTCCGGCAGCCGCTCTCGCCCTTCCCCTCGCCGAGCCGCCGCCGCACTGCGCCTGCGCAGGACGGGGGGCGGGGGTGGCCACAGAAGGGGCGAGGCCGCCCGCGCAGGCGCGCAGCTGCCGCCCCGCCCCTCCTCGCGGGCCGCCAGGGCGGGGGCCCCGCCCCGCCGCCGCCGCGCGGGGCGCGCCGGGAGGGCGCGCGAGGGGGGGAGGGGAAGGGGGGGCGCGCGCGGCTGCGGCGGGGCGGGGCCCGCGGCCCGCGTGGCGAGCGGCGGTGGGGGGCGGGGGGCGCGCGCGGGCCGGGGTGGGGGCCGGTGTCGGCTGGGGGGGGGGGGGGGGGCGGCTGTGCCGGGACCGGGACCGGGACCGGGACCGCGGGACCGGGGAGGGGACGGACTGGGGGAGGGGAGCCGACGATGACCCTGCGCTTTCCGCACCGTCCCCCGCCTAGGGCCCGAGCGGCCCCGTGGAAAAAAAAAAAAAAAAAAAGCCATAAATCCCGCCCCGCCCGGCAGGAATTCCTCAGCAGCGTCACCCAGCAATGCCCCTTTTGTCCGCCCGGCCCGGCCCCGCCACAACTCGGCGCGAGGCTAGTTCCCGGCCGGAAACGGCCGCGGCCACGTTTTCTGCTCTGAAAACGGCTGGAGCACTCGCCCCACGCCCTGCTCCTGCTGTGCGCAGCCCGCCGCGGTGCCAGCCGCGCTCGGCACGGGCAGCGTGCGCTTTCCTAACAATATCCCCGTCCTGCCCTTAATGGTTTCGCGTGTTCCACGCAAGGGAGGAGAAATGGAGGCTGCAGCCTCCCTTACTGACGAGGGACGCGCAAATGGCTTTGTCATGCAAATGTGGCTCTAAGCCACTTTCATATAAAGCCACTTAATGCCGAGCAGCCAGTGATCCTCGCCCGCCCGTCAGGCAGCGCCTGCCCTGTCCTTGAAGGAACGGAAATGGAGGCACTGGCACAGATGCGTGCTCCCTGCCTCCATGCTGAAACGGGATGACCTCAACACAGGGAGAAGCCTTCCTTCCCTCCCCCTTATACACCCCCCACCAAAAAAAGAAAAAAAAAAAAAAAAAAAAAAAAAAGCTTGCTCTCTTCCGTGAAACTAAACTAGTTTCCTGCCAACCTTTCCTTGCTGATCCCAGAATACGTCGTCCCTTGTGCCTCTCCGTTCAAATGCCCGCGGTAATTACCTGCATGGATTGTGTTTCTCCTATGTCCTAAAACATTTTATTTCTTTTTAGCTTGTCGTCCTCGCTTGGCATTAACTTTCGACAACAGCCAGCAGAGTGTGCTATGAACGCTGAGAAAAGAACATCCTGCTTCTGGGAAATTTATATGTATCTCCATATATATATATATATATATATATATATACATATAAATAAAATCTCCATATATATATACATATACACATAGGTACAGAAATGCAGATTAAGACATTTTAAGTGGTTCTAATACTTGCATGAGTGGTAGGTAGCTCCTCCTGTCAATTAAAATACTTCTCTTGTCGCAGATCACAGAACCTCTTCCTTAAAAATTAATAACCAAGTCATACTAAACCGTCTGCTTTCAGCAAGATTGCTTTCCAGTGTTTGTATAAAGTTGGAAAAGTGCCACAGTGGAGATGTCCAAATACGTTTTACAGTCAGAGAGAAGGATCTAGAACGCAAGGTATTTAATAGATGAAAATGCAAATCTTAATCCCAGCGTACAGGAAGCAGTTTATGCAGTTATACAGTATGAACATACGTTTCTCCAACCTCATTACTCCCTTGTTTGGACTGACTTACTGACAGTCGAGTTCCAAACAGAGTAATAAACACAGCAGAAACAAGTGAAATTAAAAAATATAGAGGAAAAGTGTTTACTAGATGCCTTGGAAATGGAAATGTTTGCTGGAAAAGCAAACACACCTATGTTTGGATTCCTTATGCTATTCTGGTGTCTCTTCTTCCTTATTTTGTAGGAGCAGACATTTAGGGAGGAGTGAACTGAGTTGTGCTTGTGGGGTAGCAATAGTTCTGTTTCATTCATAAACCAAAGCTGCCTTAAAGCAAAGTCAAATTTGAGACCCTGTGTAAGGGTTTTAAGGGCAAAAGGACATTATTGTTATGCAACCAAACTGGAATTAGGATTAAAAGGAAATCAGAATACATAAACAAAAGCAAATTCAGGCGTTCAAATAAAATTGGCTGTGGTCCACAACTATCTATGCAAGTGTTAATTATGAAGTAAAACTGTTTTAGAAGTATGTACCAGAGATGTTTGGCTTTTTCTTTTTCTCAGAGGCAGTCTGACAGGGCAATCAAAGCAGAATATTCTTCCCAGTTCTGCTTCTGACCAGAATGATTCAAATACAATACTCCTAATTTTCATCGCCAAGAGAAGGTAATAAAACTAATAGTTGTATAGTTGTAATTGTTGTAATAGTTGTATATCAGCAAGGAGCTAAAAACTATCCCATATGCATTGCTCTGGTCATGCAGTAATATTTGTGCTTAATATTAAACGCATGTGGCTTAATGCGTGCACATGAGATAATAATTATAACGGTATCTGTGTTTTAAACAGATTTTCAGGTTCTGTATGCCAAGTAGTATCAAGTATTCCTTGGCTGCAGGTAACCATGTATTAGAAGGTAGGCTGTCATTAATTGTCAAGCACAGATGTGCATTATTTCATAGCCACAGAGACCATCATCAGTGAGGATTTGAGTGCAAGGAGGCAGCTTGAAGTGTTTCACAATTCATCACTCCCATGGAGGAAACAGTGAGCAGCAAGACAAGAATGTTTGGTGATTGTGCAAAACCTTTTTAAGTTAGCAGGGGGTGAGGGTCATCTGTAAGGAATTGTGGGTGATTAGGCAGTGAAAAAGTAGATTAAATGCAGAGTAGATAAATGCAAGGTCATGTCATAACTAGTCATATCTTTACATAAAAGGTAGGAATACCTGAGTTAGTTGCTGCCACTTAGTAGTGAGATTTAAGTATGTATGCCCTGCATGAATGCCATCTTTGTGTTTGGAAAAGAAAGGCACATTTCAAGAAAAGAAACAGAGAACAAAACCAGGAACACATTTATGGCACTCCAGAAATCTGTGGTGAGTTTGCACCATGAGTACTGTTCCCTGTTTTGTTTCCTGCTTCTTAGAAAGAAAATGCTGGAACTAGAAAAGAATAACAAGGATGATCGGCTGTCTGACTTTGTGTCCCTTGAAAGGGGCAATAGAGGTTTGGAGTTCTCACCAAAGAGGAAGGATGCATGAGGCCCATCACATCCTATGTAACTTGTAGAGGGTGGATGCCTGCTGACTTTCTGAGTACAAACCATCAGATTTGCAGTAGCAGGAGCCCAAGTCTAAATAAGCAAGAGGAGATGGTTCTTCGTTCAGTGCCTTTCTGAATGGCATGCTGAATACAGGCTGTTTCTCTAGGGTGCAGGGAAGATGGACCAAGTATTTGGAAAAGGACTGTGCTGAGAGTTAATGAACGAACACCCCCTCACGCTCAGGAAATTCCCTGAGCTGAAAGCAGTTGGTAGCTGTGGGAGTGTTGCAGAGGAGATATCATATATTTGCCTTGCTTTTCCTCTTCCTTTGACGTTTGCCTGTGGCCTGTGGTGGAAACAGGATGTTGGACTGAAAGAGTTCTTCATCCGAGCCAGTATACCTCTTCCTCTGTATTCGTGGAGGATCACACTGAGCCACATGATGGCAATAAGCCTGTGCAATGGCGTCTTTCTAACCAAATTCGCTCTTCATCTAGACCAGGAAGCAGCTATGGGCATGTATTTCTATTTATGTATTATGAAACAGCTGCTGGGCATGTATTTCTATTTTGCCTCATGATATACTTCTTTCTCCGTGTCCTCAAAATCTTTGAGGACAACTGCATTGCAGTTGCATACCTACAACTAAACCATCCTTTTGTCCTTCCTTAGCAGAAAATACTAGTTCCATGAGAAACAGACCTAAGTCTTACTTTTTCAAGGAGTTTGTCTTTTGAAGGAGCAGCTGTGGACAAAAATCTCTTTGCTCCCCTCCCACCTATCCCTCTCCCTCTGTTTGACGGTTCATGTGGTAGCATCAATTTTAGACACATTCGAATTCAGTAGCCAGAAGCTGACTGGCCAATACACACATATTGTTGGGCTGCTGCCTCTGAGCATGACTAAGGCTTTGGATTTTGTCCAGTGAATTCAGATGCTTTTTGAATGGGAGAGAACAGTTCAATTGCATCCTCAGGAACGTAGGGCAAAAAAAAAACTATGCCTTTTGTGATTTTTTCCATTGTGTTTTAGATTGATACACCTCTTTCTTATGTTTAATAAATAAATAGAGATATATTGTTGGCTTCTTGGTGAAAAGTAAAGTGAACTTGTTAAAACCAGATAGTGTACCTGCTTGGATTTGTATGTTTTCTTTCTGAATTCACCTATGCCATAGCTCATGGATCAGGGATACACACTGAATCATCCTGTTGGACAGAATGGGACATGCAGAGTAAATTAGGTTTGGCATCTCTCTGAGATTTTCTCCTTTGCTCACTACCCGTAGGAGAGGATTTTCATAGTAATGTGGCCTGTCTTCACGCTCCATTTATCATACTCCAATTGATGTATGCAATCTTGGTTGAAGAGAAAGGTAGTGGAGTAAACATATAACGTGTTGAATGCCTAAGCAACACATCTGAAACAAACAGGTAGGCAAGAATCAAAGTGCTTTAGAGACAAAAATTGGCATTGTTCTCTGACAGGAGATCTTAATGCAAGTTTGTTATGATTTTCTCATTACAGGAGATGACAGAATTTGAAATTACAAAGTAAATATCTTTTATTTGCTAGCATTGTACAAGAATTTTCTGTTCTATTCCTGAATAGGACTTTAATATGTTGGCTTTTAATAGCAATAGAAAATGTTCATTTCATATCTGTGAATAGGAAAGTGTTGATCACCACATGATGAAAAAATGCTGTTTCCTATCTCAGAGATTGCTACAAAGCTGATTGCACACTTTTGCTATTGATTGGCAATCCAGAAAGAGAAATCCTCTTCCAGTATCTTACCAGAAAAAGCCATCTTTCTCTTCCATGCACATAAAGAGTGGGAAACTGTAGAAAAACAGCAAACAAATTCTGTAACTGTGGTATGGCAGTCTTTGGTGATTTGATATCTTCAATACAAAGGACAAAAATACTGTAGGAAAACATGTATTTTTTTCTGAAACTAAGATATTAGGATATTTTTCTTGCTCCACCAGTGGCTGGCAGAGAAGATTTTATAGAAATGGGTTTGAGGACCTGTCTGAGCTGTCATAAAGTTGAGCTATTCAGGTTTTGGGGCCTTTTTCCCAAGTGTGCAAGGAATAGCCACATATGATGTAAAAGGGATCTCTGTATTTACAGATTTATTCTCCCTCCTAGTATTTCTATATGGATAGTTATTTAATCCATGCAAGAACCTTTCCTGTTGCAACTCAGAAACATCAAGAGACTTTGCTGAATGCTTTAGTCACTTTTTTTGTTCTATTAAGAGCATCTTGGGCATTTCTGAGACAGAAAATAGGTACATCATCTACTATAATGGTCTCAAAGACATGAGCTTTAGTGGTACTGATGACGAAAGACTGAGTTTTCAGGAGAGAAGTTCAAAATTCAGGCCTTGCTGAAGTATTTAAGGAGATGGGGAATGTAAGTGCTTAAAATTCTTAAAAATTTCCACTTTATATTGTGCAGTGTATTATACCTTTTTTTTTCCCAAGCCATAATATAAAGAGATTTTTTTACTATTTCTCCAAGTCAGATTGACTTGTTCCTGTGTGCAGAGTGCCTGGAATGGAAGACCATAAAACAGCTAACAAATTCTGCTGTAGCAAGAAAATCATGTCCCAGTTGGGACATGGGTCCCATGGGACATGACTTGGGTTTAACCAAGATGTGTCTTTTCTGATCCTTGCAAATCTCTGCAAAATATTTTGATGCCATTGTCCACAGGTTTGATCAGATCTCTCTCTCCAGTGTGTTTTCCCAATGTTAGCTGCAAACACATGATAAATTCATCTCACTGTGCTGTCCGTATGTGCCTCCAGGCCCCAGTCTTGCTTTTCAGGACAGACACTACCAGGAGCTGTGACCATTTCAGCTCATTGAAGCATGAGAGAAGGATAATGTGGAATTGATCTTAGTGACTGTGCATTCTAGGTTCACACCAACCTACCTGTGAGAAAAATATGGAGCCAACACATGGCTTGAGCCCCCTAGGAGTGCATGACCAGTGAGAGGTGCTTCTGAGGGACTGTGCCATCTGCAGAATTTGAATCCTGAACATAATCTGAATGTATCTTCTCAACATGATCAGAAAATAGTTTCTGATCAGGGTCTTGCTACCTGGATTAATTCAGCGGGTTGATTTTGTTGTCTAAGTTTTTATTGCTTTTTTCCCCTCTCAGTGTGAAAACTTGGCTTTGTCTTGTGAGAAAGAGGAGCAGTGACCATAGCAATTTAACATGTGATGTTAACTGATTTCTCTCTTGCTACAGGGAAGAAAGGATTCCAAAGGTTTTAGTACCTCTGATTAAATTGAAACTGTTTATGAGTGAAAGAATATAAAAAGCATTCATTATGCCACTCACTCATTTCTTACAGGTTTAGCATATACTACCTTCCTATGTTACTTCCACTTTATCCAAATGTTTCTGGCTAAGCTGTGCAAATTAAACTTTTTTAGAATTTGTTCTCTTTGTAGCATAGGTACACTGAGCTTTGCCATTTACTGTAACCCTCTTTTTTGTTTTCCTTGAAAGACCATGATATGCCTAGAGCATGGGAAGTCGTTTGTGATGAAAAATAAGAGAGAGAGGGGGGATAAAAAGAGATTTTTCTCTTCCTGACTAGATCTGGAATCTAGTTAAGTGATTTTGGAATGTAGTTAATGACCTAGTGACATGACACTTCTGTTGCATGTCACTTCTGGTGCACCAGAGACTGCACCTTCTTGATTTTTGCTCAGAGAGCAAATTTTCTGTATTTGCTGTAAATTGAAATTTTTGTAAATTGCTTTTTGTAAATTGAAATTGCTATAAATTTTCTTTACAGCAGTGGTCACAGTTTCCAGTTTTCAGCATCCTCTTTGAATGTGGAGGCAATGAAATTCTTCACTGCTGAGTGGAGGCATCCTCACATGTCTAGGAAAGCATCCTGTCTAGCACCTGACAATTCCCTGACTGAAGACCTGACACACTCAGCTGCCAGCCACTGCAACTGATGTACCACTGGAACAGGCCCATGCCAGGAGGGATATGTTACTTGTTCATGAGTCTGCAGCTGCTCTAGGTCTCACTGTGGTGTGTCAACATGGTTAAACTCAACCAGCTTGGATTTTCCTCTGTCACGGTTTGGATCTTCCTCAAGTCCCATTTTTAACTTCTTCTTTTTCTGGTTTTGGGGGTGCATTTTTTCTTCTGAATGTTGCACATTTTTCTAGTTTATGTTTGAGATATTTTTATGAGTTTCAACTTTTTTTTTTGTTCCTTCACTTTTCTGAGAAAGCAAGAAAAGCAGAGTTGATGAAGTCTCAGGAACATTTCACAGATTCATTAACTTTTACCTTGGTGTCTACCAAAATCTGAAAGTGCCTGTACAAATCACCCCAAACATCCATGGTCTTGGACTGTTTGTCTGTACTAGCCACCCTGTCTCTTCTCTGAGCAATGCAATTTCTCATGATACATTCAAAAGTATTAGGATGCACAATCCCAATGCCTTTATTTTCTGAGTGTGTGCCTCCTGGTGTCCATAGAAATGATCTTCTTGGAAGAAAATGGAACATTTTAGTGCTGTGTAGCACAACCTCTGTTTCTTCTCTAATACACTGATAATTTGAATACTTTCTTTGTTTGTTTCATCATTCTGTTAATTGACTTCATACCGTGAAACTTGCTTCCTTGCTCTTTCTTACTTTCCCCAAAGTGATTGCTCAGAACTGCACATTGCAGTAATCTCCTATTACAACATAAAATTGTCTTAACTGAGGCAGAGCCCTGGTTGCAAATTTCCTCATATGGTACATCAGTTCTCTTGACTCATATGTTTATGTGGCAAATTCCAGAGGACTCACTCAGTAAATAGTATGCTGTCATGGTAGCAGGTAGCAAGAACTTTTGTTACTAATTTAATCATACAACATAATGATTAAATGAAGACCAGTATGATACTAATATTATACGGCAAATTCTTGAGGTGTAGTCCATGTCTAGGGGGTGTGCTTGGAAATTAAATGCAGACGAAGCATGATTGCTGGCTACTTGAGATTCAAAATACTCTTCCTAATCTGCTTCCGTAAAGACTATTTCCATCTGTCCCTTACCTTTGACAGTTTCATATGCCATAGTTCTCATATAGTCTAACCAAAGCTAACTTGACTGGAGCTGCCATAATATGCTCAAATATTCCCACCTAGTACTTTCATTCTGACTGTGTTTTATGTTTAATGGTTATCAGACATTAATTTATGTATTCGAGTAAATTTCATACTTAGGCATCTTGAGAAAAATTATGATTAAATGGAAAGTCTACATGTTCCATGATTGCTTCAGAGAACTTCAAGAGTTCTGTAAAGATCAGTCAATCATGATTCACTTTTACAGTAGCCACATTGCTTCCTTCTCAACAGATTGTCTTCATGCAGCTGTATGTTAATTCCATCCTCTGTTATAGTTTTTGCTAAGTTCTCTGGAATGGAGACCAAAGTTACTGCTCTATAATTTTTTGTATCCTTTCTGAGGGTTTCCTTGCCAGTTTTGAAAATTACAAATAAAGGAATTACTGTGCTCTAAGCTGCTGAAATGTTAAAATATTTTTATTAAAAAGCATACAACTTTTGGTGAATAAGCAAGATAAAACCTTGCAGCTGCATCTCTTGGGCGGATATAGAAAAAATAATGTACAGCACATTCATGTGCATATTTTAATAAACTTTCTGGGTACCGTGTTGGCATGAGAGGGCAGATACATTAACAGCTTACCATAAAAGGTTTAACTAACATCCATAATAATGACCACAAGAGGGTGCTCTTAATTATTGTTCCGTGAATGCTGTTGGACTTCAATTCTCAGAGCCAATGGGACGACTAATTTTAACCAAAAAAAAAAACAAAACAAAACAAAACAAAACAAAACAAAAAAAAATCAAGTGAATAAGTCATAAGTGGAATCTACCTAAGTTATTTGAAACCAGCCATAATGCTTGTTCATATAAACCCCACCTAAATACACTTTCCTCTAACTTTTAGCTAAACCAGACAGGATCTTAAGCTTCCCTTTCATGTGTGTTTTTTTCATTAACACAGCTGTAAGAACAGCGAGAATTTTTGTTTACTTTAGTTACAACTCTCACACCTACAAAGTATATAGTAAAACGTTTTGTGTTTGATACAAAAGTCAATTTCCAAGCGAAAAGACATTTTCGTGATGTCCAGTTGTTTTCCAAAAAAGAAAAGGAATTTCCATGTTTGGTACTGCAAATACTTCAGCCAGGTTTGTGCACTGAACGACCTACTGAAAATGGGCTTGATTTGTTTTACATCTTGTTAGTAATTCAGTCATTAAAGGTGGACAATTAACTTGCTGCTCGGTCTTGAAAGACACCTCGTTTTCCACTCCCAGAATATATAACTTTTTGTGAGCTTTATGCATCTGTTTCTGTGTGTGGGAAATAAGAGCGTATTCATCTCTGTTTTAAAATGCCACTTAAATTTCTGACAGAGAGTGGATGCGATGTTAGAGTGCCACTTTCGATGAAATGGCACTTCCCACTTGACGGCCAGTTAGTGGAGTACTTGTATTAAACATCATTCAACACACAGGTAAGCCACTGCGTTTCAAATGCGGCCATCAGATTGCTGTATTTACGCACACATCACTAATCTTTTTGTGGCAGTTTGTGCTGAAACTCTAACAACTTCCAAGCAGACCACCCACCTTGCAGTGCAGGCGTGCGTTTTGCACAATTGACAGACCTTTGGGTTGTTTCCTTTCTCTCTTTTTTTTTTTCTTTTCTTTCTTTCTTTTTCTTTTTAAAACCTGTTCCTCTGAATCTGCCTTCATAGAACAATAGATTCAAATCATGGCAGCAATGTTGAGTTTTCTGTGTGTTCATGCTGCTGACAAAAGATCAAGACTAAAAGAAGAGATTTTTGCCTCTGTAGAAGTTGAAACTGATGAGGCTTACTCCTGCTGTAAGTCACACTGTGCAGTTTTGAATGAGACAGCCAGCTTCTGGCTAGTTCTTTCCTCTATTTCTATAAAACTGAAAGGAGTCAGCCCTGAGAGAACAGCAACTGAGGTGAAAGCTGCTGCACTGCTGAATTAACCCAAACCATAGCTATGTCACTCTGGAGTCAGAAGTCCATGGCTTCTCTGTGCTTTAGAACTGCCACCCAGCATGGCAATGCAGTGCAGGCTCTGTCCCATCCTTACCAGGGGGCTTCCAGCAGCGTCAGGGTACCTGGCCTGGGAGCTGTTCTGTGCCTATGGCCATGGCTGGGTTAGGGATAGTCAGCGCAGAGTCACTCTGCCACATTAGAGATGGCTCTGCTGACCTGATGCTACCCAAAATGTCCATTCATTCATCCAGATCAGTACTTTATGTCTAGTTTTGCTCTTGTTTGTTGAAGCATGTTTCCCAGACCTTCCTACTGACATTTAAAAAGGTAGGCAAACAGATGATCAAAATGCATCCTTTCTGTGCGTACCACAGGGAAAACAGTGTAACCTTTATGTAAAAAAAAAACTTTGTAAGGTGTATCCTTCTGTAACTTTGTCAGCACAGAAGACTTGTAGAAGTCATGGGCACATAATTCAGTGTTCTCCAGCTGCCAGTGATATCTCTTCAGTGACCTCTGTGTTGGGAGTATCTGACACCACCAGTGAAGACAGCTGCTGGCAAGATGGTACAAGACCACATAAAAGATTAGGGGCACTGTTGTAGTAAAAATCTCTGGATACCTGTCAGAAGCAAAGAACCAATCAGTTAAACAGAGCCTTAACTGGGTATCCTCCTGCTGGCTCACAGGACCCTAAAGCACTTGAAATCCTTACATTAAAATCACAGAACCACAGAATGGGTCAAGTTGCAAGGGAGCAACCTTGTCTGGTCCCTGCTCAGGCAGGATCATCCCAGAACACATGGCACAGGATTGCATCTGCACAGTTCTTGAGTATCTCCAGTGAGGGAGACACCACAACCTTCTATGATCTTCTAGGGAAAGTGGCTCCATGGTAGATTGTCATGTGTCATTTGTCTCTCTTCATACAGCAGCTCAGTTGATTGGCAGTATGTAGTCCAGCTTATGAGGAGACACAGACAACCACCCAGGATGAGTTTAATATGAATTTAAAGTGTAGCCTTTTTGGAGACCTCAGTATATGGAGAGTGTCTGTGGAACCAGGATCCCTGATCAAGTCTCCTTTTCCCATGCAAAAATTTTGTGCGGGCCAAAAACCAGATTCTGGGCTGTTTTTTTTCCCAGGATTTGTGAGTGTCTGGTAGACTGTTGGAAGAGTAGTGCTGTGTAATGCAGCAATAATCTCTGAAGGCACAGTCAATATGCATGCACCCTGAAAGGCAACCATGACATATGCAGACCTATTTTTTCTTGTACAACCAGTGAATCTAAAATTACCTAGAAGCTGCAAAACCTTGGTTCATGATTCCTGTGGGTCAGCTGCTTCTGCTCAGACAGTCCTGTGTGTTCTTGGCACACATGTAAAATCTTCCTGTATGTGCTCAGTAAACCCAGGGTGTGTATATAGTGCTCACTGTGGAACTGCTGCGCAACATGAATGCGTTGAGACATCATCTGGTAGAAATACAGGAGCCATATAAAAAAGTGTTAGTGATTATTATGTTATTATTCCCAACCAATAGTCTGATTGAGGGTGAAAAAATCCTGTGTCAGATTTCTGCTTGAGGCATTTTGTCTCCAGCCACAACCATGTAAAGAATCTTTCACAAGATAACAACATTTGACCACCATTGTGAGGCTGCAATCTACACATTGCTAGATCAGTTTGAATTACTTCTGGGCCCTCCAGCTGCACAGGAAGAGCATGTGATTTGAGTTGCTTTATTGCAAAAGGACACAGCAAATGTACCTTCGTGTGCATGCTTGAGTAGTTAGATTTGGCCCATCTCAGTACATTCATTGTTAAAGAATTGTGAATTTGTTTAGTAAATACCTGAGATGTGCCAGAAACTGGGGAAAAAAGAAAGACAGAAAAAGACAGACATGCTTTGAATTGCTTTCATGCTTACAGTTTTCAGTTGGTAAAGAAGCACATGGATGGCATCTCCACATTCCTCTAAGTCCTGTCAGAGGTCTGTTCTACTTCCTAAGGTTTACTGGTAGTGACAGAAGACGCTGTTCAGGACTTGTCAGTGTTGCAATAATTTACACTTCTTTTCCCTTCCACCAGGAAGAGCAAATTACAGACAGAAGGGGGAGAAAGAGAGGTGGAAAAGTAATATTGTTGTTATTACTGAGAAGGTAGAGGAGATTTTATGAAGAGATTCAGCTAAGCTGCAGATCTGAGTCTTATGAGAATACCATACCTCTTTTGTTAGCTCCAACAAGCATCTCTCTAAAGTGATGAATTTGCTCACTTCTTGCAGCCATGCAAAAATCCAGGCTTCTCATCAAAGCTGGTCTTTTAAACTGTCCATGGGATTGTTACACAGAGTCCATGGGAGTCTGCTACAAATTATTTGGATTTGTGTCTTAGGAAGGGCTGAATCACAGGCATTGCCTGTTTCTCTCCCTTAGGGGTAAAGTGAACGATTTTCTGTCCACTGTCCACCTGATTCCATGTAGGACAACAGGCCTGTTGTCTGGGCCACAGTTCCTCCGGGCAGCGGAAATGGTGCTGTACAGTCTGGTGTACCTGTACCTGGCATAATATGTCACTGAGCTTGGGGAGAACTGGTAGTGATGCTTTTGTTTAATTAGACACAAGAGAGATGGCTTCTGTTTTCTTTAAAACTTTAAAGTATTCCCCAGAGGCCAACACATGAAGGCTGCTACATGCAGTAACACACGGATGATTTTTGATGGCTTCCTGCCCTTACCATGGACAAGGCAACCCCTGTGACATTTGTGAGAATCACTACTACACACAATTCTTCAATGAGGCAGTCAGAAAACTGTCTGTGATGGTACTTCAGCATATGTGCCAGGTACAGCTCCTCCCTTGTGCAGATCCTTTCCCGTACTGCAGGGCAGACAGCAGTGAAGAGGTTCTGTGTGAGTCATGGAGGTGATGGCCAAGCACTGAACCACCCATGAAGTCTGTGAATTGCTGTCACGATCACACATGGAGAATGTTGTTGCCCTGTCAATAGCACCTATGTTTTTAATTAAGCTTGGATGATCAATTCTGTCTTGCAAGGCTGGTGATGCTGTATGGAATATGGTTCCCAAAATCTGACAGAGATTTGTGTCAGGAGACATCTTTTGGAAGTGTTCAAATACAAGCCTAAGTGCCCAGCAGGGCTCGTTACAAGGCTTACACTAGGTCAGGGAGCTCAGGCCCTCATCTGCATGAGTGCTTGGTCCTTTCAAGGACAGAGATTCCCACCACCTTTCTGCAGCTTGTCCCAGGGCTGTACTTCTCTCAAGGAAAGTTTTCTCCTCACATCCAAACCCTTTTGCAAGTTGTGTCCCTTCTGCAGGGCCTTCTATGCTGTGACTGGTCACGTCTGAAAAGAGTCTGGATTTACCTTCCCTGTAATGCCCTACAGGCAGTGGGAGGATGTAACTAGGCCCCTCCTCAGATGTCTCCTTTCCATGCTAATCAAAATATGTTTTGCAGAATTGACTGAGCCAAGAACATCTCTTTAACACAATCAAGAGTAAGTTAGCCTCCAGTCAGGAGCTGTCAGCAGGTGATATGAAGGCAGGGCACATTTTCCTTAGAAGGCACAAGGCATTGTGCTGATTGGAAGTTACCATTGCCACGGCAATAATTAATAATGCACAGGGATAAAGTGGGGAAACAAGAATAAAGAGGAAACAAATTAAACCAGCAGGCTAGCTAGATACACAATCCAGCTGAGTGTAATTCTCAGTGAATGGTTCACCGTGGCTGGCTGCCCCAGGAGAGGTTCTCATGTTCTTCCTTACTGTTTTCTGGATCCTCCTTATCACAGCAATATTTGCTTTGGTGGATTTTGTCTTTTCCTATTACTTTGTCCATCTCTTTCTGTGATTTTATCTTGTGGGTTTTAAATCCAGGCAAGACCATTGGGTCTACAATAATTAGCAATAATGGGTCACACAGCTGGATTGTGTGTGGTAAGAAAAAATTAATCCTTTGGCTGGATGTGAAGCTGCCGTCTGCTGGTTTCATTTGTTGCCTCTTTATTCTTGTACTGAGAGACACACGAGTACTTACTGGCTGTTGACCTTCTCCTTGCCTCTCAGTGCTGAGGGGATCTGCTTTCATGCTAGTCATCTCTTCTAGACAAGCATGTCTTGATACAGTTGGCTGTTTCTTACTTCTCATTATCCTCCCAATATATTTCTGTCCTTTTCTGGTTCTTCCATCTCCTTTCTGAGTCAGGGAGATAAAGGTTAAATATTACTCCATTGGCATTGTGAGAGGCATGTGAAAGAAGAGATTTAAAAGTGTGTTTAGATACGTTTAGCAAGGAGGAGAGAACTGCATGCTGATTATTTATGTAATGTTTTCTCTTGTTGTCTGAAGACTTCTCAGTGATGTAGAGAAAAATGATGACCTGGAAAAGACTTTACCAGCACCACTGTCAGCTTATCCTTTGTCCAGGCCATGGTCCTTTAGGCATCTTCAGTGAAGGTCCCAGTGGTGTTGTGACCATTTACATGTTGCCTGATTTTCTGCCTGCCGAGGTGCACTTGGAAACAGATACCCTCCCCCTGCCCCAAGGAGGAGAAATTGTACTATGAGAGCACTTTTGACAAAAAAAACGCACCTTTTCTTTAATTTCCCTCTTTTCTTTCTTGCTTAAAATGGTCAAGAGGTACTGCTGAAGGTGGCTTCTGAAAACTCACTCATTTGCCATTGGGAGGGGAGACAATTCAGGGCATTTCAGTGGTGGCCCCTAAGGCAGGGGCACCTATGAGAGCTACTCTACAGTGGGACTAGGAAGACTGGAAAGTAGAAGAGGCCCTTTAGAAGTGATGTGACCCATGAAGTGAAGGCTGCTACAGAAACATCTGGCAGGAGAAGAGAGTTCTTGCAGCAGCTTGCAATGGACCCTGGAGGCCCCACAGCAGGTAACAAACACTGGAGTCATTCCCTGTGCAAGCAGTTTCATGTGTGAGGGTCACAGCAGAATTCTCAAGCCCTGAAAGCAATTCAGGTTAAGGTAATACCACAGCTATTAAAACAGCTGAATCTTTCAGTTTTACTGTTAGAAAATGGCTTCTCAGACATCCCTGAAAGAAATGGAGCTATTTTATTTTCTGAGTTGCCTTCTGCAAAGGAAATCACTGAGGGGGGACACAATGTTTGGTGAAGAGTGTTAAAATTCAGCTCAGGCTGAAAAGCACTCAGCTTTTAGACGGGTGAAGGCTGACAGGATTTTCTATCTGCTTTCAGCATTTCTTAAATATTTGTAAATACATTGTTTTGGACTTGACTAGGAGTCAGCCCCCATTTTTCCTGGCACAGCCCAGAATTCAGAAGCTTATTGTGTGAGGCTTGTGGCACTCAAGGCAAGAGCTGCTCTTTGTGCAGACCTGTCTGTCCTAAAGTAAGCCATGGGCACTTAGGGGGGCAGAAGGAGAACAGATGCAGTAGTCTTTTATTTTCTACTAGGAATGTTATGCTAGTAAGATGTCCTGTACTTTTTACAGAATTATCCTCTCTTTTTGTTAGAATAATTTCTCCTTCAAACTACTGCTGGCAAGGAAAAACTCTGCTTTAAAAATAGCCCAGAAAGCAGCAAAGGGCAAATTTTTATGTAAATCGTTTTCTCAAACCATTTTCTCTGGTGTCTTTTCCCAGGAGTTACCCCCACAATTCAAGGTACAGCCATTATGGTGACACTTTAGGTACACACACAACAATAGGGCAATTCTGTAGTGGAATAGATATGCATCACCTGTGATAAGAGAAGACTTGCAGGTATGCTGCTTTGGCCTTAAATCCCCAATACCTGTCCCTGCCCATCCCCCAGTTTTTCTTCCTGACCCAAAACTTCTCTTAAATACAAGCTCTGTGCTTTCCTTTAACTTTCCCCCAATCCTGCAGGGGATTCTCTACATATGAGAGCTTCTTCCAGTGGCTGCATATCAAAGGAAGTGTTTTAACAAACACAAAGGATGGACAGAGGTTTTGTGCTCCCTTGTTATTCCTTGTAGCAAATGCATGCCCACTGGGGGAATCAAGTTGTTTTCTTAATCACTGAATCGTTGGAGATTAACCTTCTCTCAAAGTCGTGGCAGGACAAAGCTGCTTCTCCTTTCAACAATTGAAACACATGCTGCGAGATGAAACACTGGGGTAGATGGCGCCCAGACTCTCAGAGCTGGAGGAAAGCTGACTGGCGCAAGGAGATAGTATTCATGCCACCTCTGCAGCTGTGTATGTATCTGACCATGTGTAGTAGCAGTTCTGCCAGGTTTTCAGTCTGTGAAGATTGCTGGGGTGGAGGAAGGGACAATCAGACTGACTTTGCAGGGTACGGGTGTTTTACACTGTAGTGTGGGGCAGTGCAGGACCTGGGTTCTGGCCTTACTATACCACCACCATTGCTTCTGTGCAGTGTCCACTCCCCGTGTTTGCCACTGCTTTGGCTCAGACACTCCCAGACAATACCCATGCCTGGGAGCGCCTTTGGATCAGAACAATCCTCACCTATATCCCTTCAAAGTCAGACCCATTTCAATCACACATAAGGTCCCAATCACACAGGTGTCCCACCAGACTACCTGAATTCCTAGCCCTTGGGCACTGCCCTTCCTTCCAGTGACTGAACCTGCCCCTAAGCAGCAACCCTGTCAAAACATGTGGTGTGAGTGTCTATACATATTTAGGTGAGAGGTTGTTAGGAGGGGTACCCTGAAGCCAGCAACTAAGACAGGTTCCTGCCAGGCTGTGGGAAGCAGACCTACACCAGTGTGTTGCTAACACTGCAACAGCACGACCTGCTGGGGTGCATCTTCTAGGGCTATACCCTTGGAGTTGGCTGAGAGTCTCTATCCCTGCTACCTCCCAATCTGCTTTGCATCACAGGGGCTTTAGCCACCAAAGGGAAAGAAGTCTGCAGGCTTCATGCCCTTGCCCAGGTAAAGACAGCTGTGGTGCCTTCTGTAGATGTAAGACTTGCCACACAAACAATCCAGCTCCCAGACAGCTTCGGCTCTTCTGCCATGTAGCCCAGCTCTTGGGAATATGCAGGAAATCTAAGAATAAGTTATTGATAGTGAAAACAGGCCAGTCTGTGGGCAACCCCAACAACCCTTTAGATTTAAGGAATGGCACGGTGCAGGACAGGCCTATGGTGGGCTGCTTGGGAAGGCACAGATCCTCTTTAGCAGTGTCCAGCAAAGAGAATGGAGCTGGAAACTAAAGAGAAAGGGACTTTGGGTCAGCAAGGAAGAAAAAGGGCAAGGGAGGCTGTTTATTTCTTTGATATTCTGCTCTTTGCTCCTGGTGAGAAAAACATTCATGAGAGTCCTTCTGCCACAGTGGTGCAGCCAGGTCTTCATCACAGCATCTGTGAAGGAGGAGCAAACAGTTCCCAACCTGTCTGATTGCTGCTGTGGGCATGGTTTGTACTTGCTTCATTTTTGCCTGTCTCATTGTTTCATAGTTCATTTGGCTGGACTCTTCATGCGAAATAACATGTTAGACAGGCTCTGTACTGGGAGTATTGTGGGAAGGCAGTAGCTGTCTGTAGAAGGGATGGGCAAAGGGACTTTGCTTTCAGCATCCATACTGGCTGCCTGTGAAGCAATTGTGCATGTTTGCATTGTCAACCCATTTAGAGTATAATAATAATAATATTTCAAGTCAAAGAAACACACCTATGAAACCAAATCATTCTGGCCAGTGGCTCTGCCCATAAGCTTTCTGCACTGGGTCCTACCAGCTTATTCCTACTCTTTGCTTCACGTTAAACAATGAAGAGTGAGACTAGCAAGTGCCTGATGTTTTAGTTGAAATAATTTAGTTACAAATTAGTGCAAGAGATATTTCCCTTCCAACCTTTCATTTTTGGTCCCCTTTCAGCAGTGCTGTTAAGTGGGTTAACACATGTAACAAACCAAAAGATAAGTGGCCTCTTCTTTTTGAAAAGAGCACAGGCAGGTGCCTCAGCTGCAACAGGGCTCAGAAATGTGAGTGAGTGGGGTTGAGGGAAGGGAAAGGGTAAGGCCTGGGTGGAGGTGTGGACCAAGAGATAAGGCAGAGATAAGGTCTCTGCAACTTTCCCGGACACTGTTACTCCCTAGGCAGCCCAGTGGCTCCAAAGGCCAGGTTCATTAATGCCCCCCTCGCAGTGAGGAGACTGTAGAGGGGCCAGGGGAGAATGGCATTGCCCCACACCACTGTGGTGCACCTCAGTCCTGTCCCACTACAGAACATCTGGGACAGGGAACACTGGGGTGGGAGGCAGCGCCAGGGTCTGCATCTGTGTCTTGGCTGAGCCTGCTGCCAGGGAGGATCAGGACAGGCTCTTCTGTGTGTGGTGGCAGATCAAGATGCAAAGGGCCACCACAGAAAATAGGGACTGGAGCTAGCAAAAGAAAAGCAGAGGGCAAAAAACTTAGTTTTTTTAGTGCTGTCAGTAGAAAAAGTGGGGTCTTTTAAACTTGTATCTCATGTCCAAAATTTCATTAAGTTCTGGCTCTAAAAGCCTCACAGCAGACCCCTGCCGAGTTCACAGACATGCAAAATAGGCCCTCTTTCAATTACTCCAAAGGCTATGAAGTTCAGAAATGCTTTGTCCCCAAATCAAACAACTGTAAAATCCACACCTGAGGGTCATAAAAAGAGCGGAAAAATTTAGATTAGAAGAGGATCATAATGAGGTCCCTAGTCCCACCCCCTGATCAAAGCATGACCTTACTAAAGCTAGGTCAGGTTGCCTTGTCCTGTCAACTCTAGAATATCTCCCAGGACAGAGGTCCCATCACCTCTTCTCTGGGCCTTGTCTGCATCAGTGATGGAAAGAATTCTTTTCTTATATACAGCTAGAATTTTGCCCATTGCAGCTCATGCCTGTTGTCTCACCATCTCCTCATGTTGCTTTAGAGAAGAGATACCTCTTGCTCAAGTGAGCAATGGCTGACTAAAAATTGATCCTACTGTAGCCTTTACATCAGGCTGAAGATCAGTTTCCTCCACTTCTTCCCATAATGTCGTGCACTCCCATCCCTGGGATATCTTTGTGATCCTCTGTTTGAACTCCTCAGTTTATCAGTATCTCCCATTTCTTGGGGAACCCAGAACTTTTCTTTGAAATTCCAGATGTGCTGAGCCCCTCTCTGCAGGGTTTGGGTATACTTTGTGCTAGGCAGTCTTTAAGATGTGTGCTGATGTCATCTTTTGCTGCTGGGTCCGGGAGCTGTGCGGGAGGTGATGGCACATGTTCACAGTGTGTGCCTTCTGCTGCTGAAATCTAGCAGGGCACGCAGGAACGCTGGAGTATGTTCCTATACCATGACAGGACACTGGCTCAGAGCTCTTGCTGTTTGCTGTATGAATTTTGAGTGCTCTCTATGAGCCTCTATCTGCAAAGGGCTATATTTCATGCCCTGTTCATATATTCTGTCTTACACTCATGAACTAATACTGTTTTTTAGAAATCCTCTGTGAAAGTACGATATGCCTGACATATTGCCATTCTCCCTGTGGTTAGAAACGTTTCTTAAAGACTTTGTATTATTTGATATTTACATTGTTTCACTCTATGTTTTTGCATTTGCTAACTGGCATTTATTTACAGAACAGGATGCAAGTAATTTTGACAAGCATATTTAGTGACTGGTTTCAGAAAGATGGGGCAAGGCTTGCCTTACAGACAATTTTAGACTTGTTTAGGAAAGCTTGTGGGGAACAAATAGCTGTACCTACTTTTTCTGTTCCCCACTGGTTTTATTTGCAGTTAAATTTGACTGACTCTTAAAAGGCACAGTAGCACACTGAAGTCTGCTCCAAGCTTTCAGTTGGTTTTCCTCAGAGAAATACAGCTTGAGGCTGCATGAGGAGCAGCAGGAGCAGTGGTGTAGTCAGCCCTCTTTTAAAACAGCAGATGCTGTACCAGAGTCAGGGACTTTGTTTACAGCATAGGTTTTACACTAGCATAGGTGCCTCTTCAATCTATGAGCAAAGATGGTCTTTCTGCTTCATTCCATTGTGACAGCCAGGTTGTTGTAGGAGGTTAAAACCTTCAAATGGGAGACTTGCCTTCTTATACAGCTTTCAGTTTACCTGGAAAAAAAATATATACATATATACATATATATATATATATATATATACACATATATATACAGCTTTCAATTCACCTGTTGCCTGTTTTTACAGTGGTATCAGGCAAGGAAGAGACAGGGTCCCAGAAGATTCATCAGTCTCTGAGAAGTGAGATCTTACCATGAATAAAATAAAAAATAAACCAAATAAAGGATCAAGTCCCTTGCTTCTCTCCATCTACCATAAGATTTTTTTTAAATGCAGAAAATAATTTCTATTCTAACAGAAATAACAAAGAGATTTGACTCATCACTCTAAAACCAGAAGGTGCTCCTGTAAGCTGCTAGCTGACTAAATTCTGTATACAGCAAAGCAAGTTTGCATTTCCCCAGAGGTGATTAGAAGTGATCTTGCTGAATTCTTTAGTATTAAAGTTGATGCATATTTTCTTGCATCCAAGTTTTTTCAGGATTGCACAAAGGAGACAGAGTTTAGGAGCTGCTTTATTTTAATCTTTTGGAAATCAATGACTTCTTGGTTATTTTCAAGCTTTTGAGTAGTCAGAATAGCAGATCACTCACCCATTCTCATTAAATGATTTTCAGGAATGGCTGAAATCCCAGGACCTTATCTATTGAGGATATGTAACAAGCTGATTCTTTTGCTTCCTTGTTCTTTGGCAGTGCCTTATATCTCTGAATGCCAGGAACACATCAGATGCCCTGAAGATGGTCATGTCAAGCTGTGTTTGTGTGTTTGGGGTAGTTCATTCATGTATAAGCAGGCTTCACAAATAAAGCAAAGGCATCTAGGATGAACTCCACAAAAATGCAGTTTCCCAGAAGAGTGAGTACTTACATGTAATCACTTGTTAAATTAGATGGGTGTCTTTGCTTTGTAATGTAATACATGCACAGCCATATCTGACTGTGACATTATGCCCCATATTTCCTTCTGTGAAGCAGTAGCAAATTGAAAGGCAAGGTATTATCCTGTAACAGTGAATTTTTAATAAATAATCACAGAATCATAGAAAGGTTTGGGTTGGAAGGGACTTCAAAGATCATCTAGTTCTAATCCCCCTATCATGGTCAAGAACACCTTCCACTAAACCAAGTTGCTCAGAGCTTCATCCAAAGTGGTCTTGAACACTTCTAGAGATGAGGCACCCATAACTTCTCTGGGTAACCTGTTTCCTCACCACCATCATAGCAAAGATTTCTTCCTAAAAACTAATCTAAATCTCTCTCTCAGTTTGAAGCCATTATCCCTTGTCCTGTCACTAGATGTCCTTGTAAAAAGTCCCTCTCCAGCTCTCATGTAGGCTCTTTAGGTGCTGGAAAGCTGCAATTAGGTCACTGCAAAGTCTTTTCTTTTCTAGACTGAATAAACTATTCTCTCAGTTATTGCTCATAAGAGAGGTGCTTCAGCTGATTGACTTGATGTCCCTCCTCTAGACTCACCCCAGCAATTCCTTGCCCTTCCTGTGCTGGGACCCCAGAGCTGGATGCAGGGTTCCAGGTGGGCTCTCACCAGAGCAGAGCAGAGGGACAGAATCCCCTCCCTCCTCTGCTGCCCACGCTGCTTTGGATGCAGCCCAGGACACGTTTGGCTTTCTGGGCTGGGAGTGCCCATGGCTGGGTCATGTCCAGCCTCTCACCCACCAGCACCCCCAAGGCCTTCTCACAGGGCTGCTCTCCCCCTGTTCATCCCCAGCCTGTGCTGCTGCTGGGGGTTGTCCTGACCCAGGTGCAGCACCCTGAACTTGGCCATGTTAAACCTCATGAGATTTCTATAAGCCTCTTCTCGAGCTTGTCCAGATGCCTCTGGATGGCATCCTGTCCTTCAGGAATGTCAGTTACACCACTAAGCTTGGTGTCATCTGCAAACTTGATGAGGGTGCACTCAACCCCTTTGTCTATGTCATTAATGAAGGTATTAAATAACACTAGTCCCAGTACAGACCTGTGAAGGACACCACCTGTCACTGATGTCCACTGGGACTCTGAGGTTTTGGCCACTACTCTCTCAATATGACAGTCCAACCACTTTCTCAAGTATCTAGCAGTCCACCCATTAAATCCATCTCTCTCCAATTTAAAGATAAGGATGTTGTGGGGAACCGTGTCAAAGGTTTTATAGAAGTCCTGATTAATGTTTTTTATAGCTCTTCCCTTGTCCACTGATGGAATCAATGGAGTCACTCTATCATGGAATGCCACTAGGTGTTCAAGACAGGACCTGAAGTTTAAATTAATTTTCCTATAAATCTTTGGGTTCAAATGTCATATTTTCCCTACCACTAGTTGAAAGCTGAAATCCTTATGTACTCCTATGTCCATGGAAGTATGTCTTTTAGAAAAGTACAGGATTAAGAAGAAAGACTATAAGATTCCAAGAGCTCATGGCAGCACACCCTGCACGTCCCCAGTGCTGGAACACATCTTGGTTGATGGCTGCTTAATTGGACTAAGCCTCACTGAGACTTACTCAGCTCATGAGATGCACCAGCAGCATGCAGGGGGGCATGTGGGAAGGCATGATTTGCAAGTGATCCTGACTGCAGTCAGACTCCAGGTGTAACCATCAAGGTCATCCCTATCCTTCCTGAGGTGCAGAAATCCCACTGGGAGGGAGTGGAAAAGCACTGATGATGACCCAGTGCAAAAGGTTCACAAATGTTCAGCAGAAATGGGCTGACCTGCAACCCTGATCTCTTACTGCGAAAGGTGAAAGGGAATCATGAACTGTCCTTTGGTACTTCTTGCTCTGACTTTTGCATATTGGATTCTGCACATCAAGGAAGACCTTGCTGCTATTTGGATGGACTTTCCAGATCAACATCAAAAATCTTTAAGGCTTTTTCCTGAAGATTATGTAGGCTACACAGACAAGAAATATATTTTCTCATGCCTTTTTGCCATAGTTCTCTGATGATAATAACCTGATGATAATTAGATGAACCTTGTAGGCTCTTCAGGACCTGAAGATGACTTCCCAATCCAGGAACATGCCTCTGTCTCTGGGGTATGACTTGTGTCTAGCAATATTGTAGGCATGTTCTAAGAAAATACTCCCCATAAGTTTTGAATTAAAATTTGCATGTATATAGAGAGGAATGTAATGCTTTTCTCCTGACTTTAACTATCCCATTATCACACTGGTCTTTATGACTTTTTTGTGTCTCAGCCTATTTCATTGTTGTGAAAGTGCTCACATTTACATGTCTGAGGAGATAACTAGGCAGGCAAAACCCAAATTCCATGTGTTTGGTTACAACTCTATCTCCTGGAGTTAAAGCTCAACTGGCTGTTTTGCACTGTGGTTACAAAATTGAGAAAGGATTGAATTCCCTGGTGCTTGAGATCCTCAGTGTGTATGTACACACTGAAAACAGGCTTTCCAGAAGTGCTGAGCCTCAAAGCTATGAAGCCATTGTAAGTAATGGTCCACAATATGCCAAAATAAAACATTACTCTGGCAGAAAATAAACATGGACTAGTAAAACTTCTGGGCTCACAAACCAGACTAGCATACTGTCCTGAAGATGCTCAAGGGAAAATACTATTTCAGCTTGAACTTTGAAGTTTACAGAAAGAATGGGTGGGTTTAAGTACTCTGAGGTAATGTTGTGAGTTTTTTAAAATACATATCCAACTTAAGTATCTATTTTATGCATTTCTTTATAGGAGGATTGCGTTATATGAACACCAGAAATGTACTAACACTTTTTCCATTGTTGATCCTATCACACAGTGAGATGGGCTGGCTACCTGCTATGTTAGACTTGCCAGGAGTGCAGGGCAAATTCTAAGTGCCTTTCTAAGTAATCCTCTCTGTGCTGATAATGTGATTGATATGTTCTGAACTGTTCTGTTTATGAGACACATATAGTATCAGAAATACAAAGGACTGTCAGAGGGAGTGGTAAAATTACCCTGGAATTATAGGCCTTCAAAATTCTAATAGTAAATGTGACTGCTCATTGCTTCGGAAATGGTTTGGGTGTGATAAAACTTTATGTGAACATTTTAAGTGCACATAAAAGAATCTAAATGAGGGGAAAAGGGTGCAGCTCCCTCATTTTTTGGCTTAGAGTGTCCAGGACATGATAGGACATGTCCTGCTATTTTTTTAATACTGATAGGTGTGAACTTGAAACTTAGGTCTTCAAAATGAAGGGGAGGGTGGGGCGAGGAGAGGAGGAATGCTTCCAGAGATAAGCAGAAGACATATTCCAAGTGCAACAATTAAACCTGTTGCGTGTGATAAATTTAATGTAAACCCAAAAGTTATCACAGTCCACGTGCAGACACCAATCTGCAAGAGGCAATAATTGAGCGAGTTTTTACATCCCGTCTTGGACAGGAGAGCTGATGGTGTCCCTGTTAGAGGGAGCTTGCAGGGAGCCACTGCCTCTCCCCCCTTACCCTCCCACTTCTCCCTATGCATGGCTCAGCACTGTCTCCAGGTGCTGCCCACAGTACCAAGCTCTGCTGCAGTTGCCAAACACAGGCACAGGGATGAGCTTGGAGGCCAGAACAGAGAAACAAGTAAAAGCTTCATCCAGACATGATACACAGGATGTTGGTTGGTTCCTGGAAGGCAGGCATAAAGCCTATCTGCTTTGCAGCTGAGAGATGCATTTGCAGCTGCAGCTCTCTCCAGGCAATGCTGTGTTTCTTGTTCCTGAAGGCTGAGTAGCACTGAGTAGCAGGGATTATTTTTTCTTTCTACTGCCCAACAGACTGCTGCCACAGCTTTTAGGTGCTGATGCTGCATTTCATCAGCAGGGCAGCTATCACCTGGAGATGCAACATCACAGTCACTCCGCATGAGCTCCACCTTAAATCACTCTGAAAGCTAAAGCAGGATATGGCAGCTTCGTGCTAAGCTGGGTAAGCTGGGTATTTTCTGCTTGCATATGGCACGCTTCTGGTTTCAGGGTGGGGTTCCAAAGGTGGCTTCTAACCAGTAAAGCCTCTGTACCCTGTTGTCACTGATCTACTAAATAAGTATTCAACAGAGAGGTCTTTTGGTTTAGTAGGGGTAAGCCACTCAAGGTCTGTGTCTGCCGATGACCCTCAGCTTTGCACCTCTCATACCTCCTGCAGCTGAACCAGCAGGAGGTAAATGACCCCAAAAGCAGAATTCCAACTTTTTGTACTCCTGAAATGTGGGTTCACTAGGGAGGAAAGCAAATCAGGGAGGCTCCTCCTGATGGCAGGTGCAATGTTCCTGCCTCGTCTTTTTCACTGAAATGTTTTGCACTGTGATAGCATATACACTTAATTGATTTGGTAGGAAAAAGGACTCAATTTAAAATATGGGCCTGAACACTCTGGAAAGGCACCTCTTTCCATCTCTCCTACACAAAACAACAAGTAAATGACCGAAACATATCCAGGTCCTGCCATCCCAAGCAACGGAAAAAGCAGAGTTCAAAAGTTGATCCTGCACTAAAATTACCTTTTTTTCTTTTTTTTTCCTCTAAGAACAATTGTAGCAAAAAACTTCCCTTTTGCTATCTAATGGGTTTGAAATCTATTGTACCCATGCAGTGACTGAGCCAATTGTTTCATTTTACTCACCTGTAAACACTTCTTCAAAAATCTGCTTCTTTTCTCAGCTGCAAAACTGATAGATTGTGTCTAAAGTGACATAACTAAGAAAGTTCTCAAAGACAGTGCTTGTTTTCGTTGTTTAGTTTGCAATGGTGTAATTCTAGATACAATTAGATGTATTTGTCTTTTTAAAATAGTTGAAATCCACAGCCTTTATCTACTAGCAGAGATTCCAAGCTATTCACGTAGCTCACAGAGTGCTCAGAGCTAGTTAAGGAAATAAAGGTGATTGAAGTGAGAAGCTGATAGAAAAAGCCCAGCTGAACGACCCCTTCAGGAGGAAGGTGATGCTGGGTGTTGTCATGAACTTCTGTAAAGGATTTTTTTAAATACTGATTGAGAGGGTAAGTATTACTTCCTGCTCAGTATGACCACAATAATGACTTACAGAAAAGGCCAAATACAGAGGTAGCATCTCCTCTTAACTTTTATTGTGGTGTAAAAACAATTCCAGATACATTTCCTGGAAAGTAAAAATAAATGTTTTCATATATATGGTTTGGAAAAGGGGTTTATTGGTTCAGGTCTAATAATAATGTACACTAGTTACATAAGCTAATCACAGTATTCATAGGATTTGTCAGTTAAATGCATTTTCTCTATAAAAACAGGTAAGGTTTAGGGAAGTATGCAGAGAAACAATGTCTAAGCTTTTCACTTAATACTTCATCACAGCAAAGCAAACTTCGAAATGCATGGAGGTATGGGGTCATCCTGAGAAAGGTAAGTTCTAGTTCTGAAACAGTGAATTACATGTGTTCTGAGAGTTTAAGCATGTTACTTTCCATTGTCAGAAAGCTTTAGCAGCGGTGTGTTTTTCTCTGTGTGTGGGAGCTCCACACCTGTGGTAATCTGAAAGGAAGCATCATCTCCTCCCTACTGTAGCAAACAGATGCATCAGGCGATGTGGTGCCTGAAGGATTAGTGTCCTGCTATTCATTTGGGCCTTTTTTGAGTGACAGGTAGACTCCATGCTTTGGCTCTAGAGCTTTGGCAGACATACTCTAGGTATTACTCACCATACAGCATTGTCAAGATGTCAGATTAAAGCACACCCAACCTGCAGATAAAACCATGTTTCTTTGTTGCCTGTAACTCCTTCCAGTAACTCACTTTTTATCTCAAGATAATAAAAGCATCAATGCTACTTTTTTTCCTAATTAGTAAAATTATGTTTACAGGGCACTGTCAGTCTCTTTCCTTCACAATATCTATTGTATTGTCTGATCAATAATCCATGAACTTTCTAACTCTAGGAGTTTACAAAAGGTGTATTATCCTTCTAGTTTTCATATATGAAAAAAATCACATATTTTGCTGGTGCCAGTATTAAATGATGAATGGGTGTAGTTTATCACAATAATAGGGTATTCAGATGGCAGGCACAAAACCAACCGCTGATCCCTAGGCTGGGCCAGCACCAAACTGACAAAAACAAAGTTTCTGTCTGCACAGAAACTTTTTAGGTAGGGAAATCTTCTGACAAAAGTGATTTTGGAGTTTTTGATCATTAGTTTTGAAGCTAAACAGATTAAATTATGGAATTCATAGGTGAACTGTTAAATGAGTGGAAAACTGGATGGGCTTTCAGGGGTTCAAAATCAGGGGTCCATCAGAAAAAGTAGCTGGCATACAGCTACATGTGCCATTTCTCAGGGGTTAATACCAGGCCAATATTTTTTAACATCTTTAGCAACAACATAGAAGAGGGGATGTAAGGCACTGGGGATTGTTTCACACTGGGGGAGCAGCTGGAGTGGAACACAGCCCTTCAGAGGGGCCTCAACAGGCTACAAAAATGGGGTGCCATGAACCCATGAACCTCCTGGAGCACAGTCTGAGCAAAGGAGGTGTCCTGCCCATGGCTGTGAGAAGCCCAGCAGTGAATGAGGTCCTCAGTCTGGACAGAAGGGCTGCAATCCTGGTGGAGAGCAAGGCATGTCAGCTGTGAACTTGGTGGCCGACCAGGGCCTGGGTGGTCCTTGAAAGCCAGTTGAGAAAAGTGCCTCTCCACTGCTTGATGGCTCTGATCAGGCAGCATCCCAAATTGGATTCAATCCAAGAGAATTTTTGAGAAAACAGAGATTAAATCATCATGCAAGCACAGTCCAGTTCTTGGATGTGGTCCAAATTGATGGTGGGATCTCCATCGTTCTTGGATGTGGTCCAAATTGATGGTGGGATCTCCATCGTTGGAGATAACCTGATCAAGCTTTGTGGTCAGCCATGCTTGGTGCAGATTGTTAGAACTGGGACCTCCAAAGATGGCTTCCAATCTGAATTTTTCTGAGCTCCTTTAATTGCATTTCACAGGACTCTTGTAGCAGGGTAAAGTTGAAATGGAGAATTTGTTTTGACTGAGTGCAGTTTCTTATGCCATGCCCAGGAGGCCTGTGCTGAGATGAGGTGGTGACTTACAAACAAGAGACTGTATGCCCCAACAACACTAGGATGGCAGCCAGGGCCCAGAACACACTTCTGCCTTGCCTCTTTCTGATACCTCATGAGACCTGAAATGAACAGGGCTGATGCCTTTATTAACGTTCAGCTCTTTATTAAAAAGATCAGCTGGGCAGGGGGCCCGAACGGAGCTCGCCCCCGCTGTTGTAGCTTTCCCAGGTGGCCAAAAGGAAGGAGGCGTGCAGAGTCTGTCGCTCAAGTCCAGAGCAGCAACTGTCCTTTCTTCTTCCCTGTGGCACAACCGGTGGCCAAAGGGTGAGGAGGAATGGCGTGCAGAGTCTGTTGCTGAAGTCCTGAACAACAGCTGTCCCCACTCCTTCCCTGGTGGCAGCACCAGGGCTCTCTGTCTCTTCCACTTCCACTTGCCACAGCCTACTCTAGTCTAGTCGCTTTTAGGTGACAAAAGTCCATCAGGGGTTGTGTTTCCCTCTTCCTCAGCTAGGGCATTTGTCTATCCCCCTCTAATGTGTTTAGTTCTTTATTTAGGGGTGTCTCTATCCCCTAAAAATACTCTCATGATCCCAGGGGGTTTTCTTATTTGCATTTTATTCCCAGAATGTCGGCATGGTGGGGGGAGGCAGGTGATCTCCAGGTAGTTTAGAGAAAACAAACAGAGCAATTAGCTAATTAACATTTCAGTATTGGTACTCAGCTAGAGTTCATAGTTGTTTCAGTGTTGCCATGGGAACTAGGAAGGTCCTGCCCAGGAGTATCAGGAACTTTGTTCATTACAAAACCCAAACCAAGAAGAAATGATGCTGAAGGAAAACAGAGTGCTGAAGCAAGACTGTCTCCCTGTAACAACACCTGTACCCTAGAGAGTACACAAGACCTGCCCAAAAAACAAGTTACCAAGAGGTTCCCCAACAAGGGCTGCAGGAGACTCATGTCCCTCATGCATTGTGCCATCCCAAGTGATCCTGACCAGATTGCTTGGGTGTAGAGCTCTCTGTGCCTGTGAACACCTGTGTGAGAGTGGGTAAGGGAAAATCTGTGAATGCATAAGAGTGAGAAAACTAGCTTGCTTAAAATTAAAATGTCTTTCCTGGTCCGTAAAAGCTAAGGCAGATAAACTGGTTGCAGAGGTGCTGAGAAGACCCACTCCCAAGAAATCACTAAGCACCAATAAAGGTGACCTAGGGATTCCTCTTTATCCATGCAGACATTTTGATAATACAGATCAACAGGGAGTCAATGATGTAAAACTTGATTTGTAGCACTTCTCTAACCTGACATGAAACAAACCTGAAACACACATTGAAAGTAGACCTGACCTTCCTTCCTACCAGGAAGACAAGGAAAACTCTTCTATGTGGCTACACAATGTTGCAGAAAATGCTACATCAGAGCAACATCTGAAATGAATGAATTGAAAGCACACATACCAATTTGACAGACATTGCTCCAGACTGAGTAATCCTGTTGGTCTGCTGATGTATATTTAGATCTTCAATTAAGAGCAAGTCCTACACTTGGTGCTCACATGAGTGAGCCCCAGGGTCACATAAATAATCCTCAGGATTACTCAGAAATTATTTTTTAAGGCATGATTAACACATGACTGGGAGCTGCAGGCTGTGCACATAGAATCATGGAAACATTCAGGTGGGGAGGCACATCTAAAGATCTTTGCTCCCATTGCCCTTTCCAAGCTCAACTGCCTTCAAAAAAAAAGTCAGCTTGGTCAGCACCTTGACCAACTAAATTTTGAACATGTCCGGCAGTGGACATCCCACTGCTGGATCCCAACTTTTGGCCCTGTCCCAGGGCTGCACCACTGTTGTTTTATTCCTTATGTGCAAACAGAATTTCCCATGCCACAATGTGTGCCTTTTGTCCTTTATGACAAGGGTCAAAACAAGACTTTTTAAAACAAGACATCGCTGTGAACTTCTGAGAGAAGGTTGGTAACTGTCTGTAAGTCAGTGAACATCTACAATTAGGGCTTCCCTGAGACATTCCTTCTCCATGCCAACAAAGCCTGATTCCTTCCATCCTTCCTCTTTGCATCAGGCGCACCAGACCCACCCACCATTTCTGTGGCCTTGCACTGATCTCTCTTCAGTCTGCCAACAGATGATGTCTGCTTCCACCCCTGATGTGTATTCAGGAATTGTGGCCACCCTGAGAACACAAAGGTTTTTCTGATGATACTCTAATGCTTCTATGGGTGTATGCACCAGTCTGTTCATACAGACTAGAATTGGTCCCTGCAGTGATGGCTCATGTCCTCTCTCATATGAAAGAGGGAACAGCAGGAGCCCACATGGGAAGGAGGTGCTCTTTGCCATGCAAGACATTAAGCAGCAGGAGTGTGGGCAGGGCAGAACCTTGTGGTCAACTAGTGATGGACCTCTGGACAGGTTAAAGAATGATACTTAGAGGCAGGATTTCATCCTGGCACTTTTGCAGTACCTTTGTCTGACCCCAGCCCTGTCAGTACTGAACAAATGTGTAAATAAAGCATGCTACTTCTCTGTTACATGTCCCACTCTCTCCTTTATTAGTTTGGCTTCATCACTCTCCACCCCCATCCCCCCACCCCATCCCCCCACCCCCATCCTCTTTTTTCTTTTTACTTACAAAATGCTCTTGCATGTATTTCTTCTAATAGGCATTGACCATGGAAGTCATGATGCTGTGGCTCCAAGTACTGATCAGCTGCACAGAAACCTGTCTGGCTTAGGCAAATGATTATTTGCTTGCAGTAATGCCATTTGCTTTCCAGTATAGGTACAAGCTCCAGATGTTAACTGTTGAGCAATGCTGCAAAATCTGTTGAGCAGTGCTCCAAAATCTGTAGGCCAGATCTTTCCCAAAGATTACTCCAGCCAGCCAACACCACAGTAATCATATCAGGTATGAATTCACATTATCATTTGAGAAGTATACACAGGCTCTCTCTGTGATTCTCTGAAATATGTCAGTACAACTTAATATCTGAGGAATGAAATACACTGAATTGGTGAGAGAGAAAAACAGTTGGATTTCAGTTTTTGAAAAGTCACTGAAACTGTTAACACACAGCACACTCACTGCTCACAAATTCATGAGTTGTGGTGCGGGTGGTTTTAGCCCATTGCACTGATTTCAAGTGCATTCAATATTTTAAATATTCTCATCACACTGTAGTCATGTCCTCCACCCAGCACAACGCAAAGTTATTTATTCCTGCTGAATGCAGCATCTTTCAGCCTGTTATGCTCAGGGGATGGTGACCTGAGGAACACTGTGGGGTTGTGCTCCTTCCTGTGAAGCTCTGACAGGACCAGTCCAGGCTGCAGTGGAAATGGCATGCCCTTCGTGGTCACCTTTGCAATTTCCAGCTTAGCCCCATGGCCTCTCAGAAACTGGCAGCTCAAGTTCAAGGCCTAAAATGTCTGCTTCCCTAGGCAGGGTAGCCCACAGTCCGACCTTGGGTTAAAAAGTAGTTTTTTGCAGATGTCAGCTGTACTTCATGTGAGAGAACAAGCCTGAAGCAAGGTGTAGGAATAAGGTCAAATACACATAAAAAAGACATATATACAAGCATTTCTGATATCTCTGTGTGGTGCTGAGGAGCATGCAGGTGTTTCTGGTTAACCTGGACTTTACAGGAATCATACAGAAATGAATGTCAGAAACCCGGGGCTAGCCTGGCTGAACCCCCAGGAATGCTCCAGCATTTGTTCCTTGGCTGTACTTGTTTAGGCAGACCAGACAAAAAGTACCTGATTTAGTCTGAAGAGGGAAGCTGGAGTACAAGGTAAACATGTATGGGCAGCACTCTGGAGCAGCTCGACTTTCAGGTTTTCTGAGAGCAGTCATGCCCACAGAGCCAGTAATGAGAAGGAGTTTGTTTGCTGAAAGGTCTCTGAGGTTCTGTAACTCTTTTCCAGATGGGGGCATTCAGATGATGAATGAAGCATTTTCTGTCTGGGACAGTAAATATTTAACAGGAAAGTTAAGAAAGATCCATGTTTCTGAGTTTTCAAGACCTTCTCAAAGAAAGTTTCTTTCCTGCAGTCACAAAATGAAAAAAAAAAAAAAAAAAAAAAAAAGAGGACAGAGCCTGGGAAAGAGATGCCAGAAGAGCTTTGTCCCTCTGTAATGCATTGCAGTCCTGCATTACCTTCTCTGCAGCATATGTAAGAAACCTGCAGCAACTGCCTCTGGCATCCACAACACACTGCAGAGCATGTCTGCCTCCCTATTCAGTTTTATTCAAGCACCCCCCAAATCCCATTTTTCACATCTACTCACTGAATGTTCAGTGCTTTTCTTTCCTTGGACAATCAAGCAAGACAAAATATGGCCTGCATATAAAAGTGTTAAGAGAGGCAAGATTTTTACATGAAAAAGTCTTTCTCAGGTTTTCCACTGATTTGTCTGGCAGCTTTTGGACATGAAACTGGCATCAGTAGCTACTTGGAATTTTTTGGCATGCAGTCTTTTGCAGCCTGCTATCTAGGCTGCTAGGATGCATCAGGATAATTGGTTATAGCATGTTAGCATGGAGAACCATGGCCTTTGGAGGCCTGATCTATGTAGCAGGAGGGTTTCCAGTGATTTCAGCAGAAATTAGTTACTCTCAAGCACCGAAACCAGCTAAATCCTCCTATTCACTAACTAGGGTATACTTCGTGGCTCATCCTGGAGAAGTAGCTGCAGATAAACAGTCTTAACAGACCTTCTGTGTTTCAGAAAAGGCTGTGTCTCACATTATATCTACTGTGTCACAGACAAAAGCTGTGTGTGATTAAGGCCACAGCACATTTTGTAGTCAAGCACAGTGGAAAAGAGAAGTCCCCGAGGTCTGTGTGCTCCCCCACGCCAGTCGACTCAAGGGCCTTCACCTCTCCAGCACGATGCACCCGGTGTCGTCAGTGAAATGCCTGCTTAGCCAGCTATGACAAGGAGGCTTGAATCCACACTTAACCACTCAACAGCTCACACAAGTGGAGAGTGGAAAGAGGATCTGCTGGAGACAGTGTTCTTAGGATGGTAATGCAGCCTGTTGCCCTGAGAGCAGTGTGTCTCTTCAGAGCTAAGCACCAGCAAGAGCAGTTTGAGAAGTACAGAAATAAAAGACCAAAAAGATCTACAGGGAGTTTAAGTGGGCTTTTTCAGGAGATTACCACTTCTCTGCAGCATATTTCCATTGATCTTGATGGTGGGATGTTGGCTGGGTGTCTGGGCTACTTAGGGTAGTTCACTTTCTTGTTGAAAGTGGTCATACGCAATTCTTTTTGCACTTGAGTGACTCATGATGGAAGAGAAGGGTGCTGGGCTTGTTCAGCCTGGAGAGGACAAGGTCAAGCGGGTACTAAGCTGCTGTCATCCAGTCCATTGTCCCACAGGGTTACACGGGAGAGAGAGACATGAACTATTTTTAAGGTCCACAGGGAAAAAACAGAAGACAATAGGCACAGGTTGCAACAGGGAAAAGTCTCGTTTAATATATGGAAAAAAAACTCTTTTTATGAGAGTAATGCAGGTCTGGGATAGGCACCATAGAGGTTGTGAGATCTCTGTCCTCGGAGATTCCCCAGACAGGCCCTGGGCAACATGACCTAGCTTTCGTCAGCACTGCTTTGGGCTTAAGACCACCAGATGTAAACTTTCCTGCAATTCTTCAAGGAACCCCAAAGCAATCCTTCTGACGCATCTCTCCATCCTATGAGCAGCAACAATATGTGACACAGGGTCCTGTAAGAAGATAGAGGCTGGACCTTGGGGAGATGTAGGGATGTAGGTATGTACATGCCTCCTGTTGAGAGGGGAAGTGCCACACACTCCTCCTTTGCTGTCCTTCCTGTCATCCCCTGATGACTGTTACAAAGGCCTCAGAAAGCAAAGCTAAACCTTTCACCACCGGTGTCTCATGGCCATATGTTAAAAAATTATGTCATGTATGTTAGTGGTGTTTGATTTCTATATAGCAAAGCCTGTCACATCACTGATCTTTGGAGGAACAGCCGTTACACAGCAGCCAAAACAGCCTTAGTTCTCAGCTGCTGGTGATTTCACCATGCTCTGTGCAGGTGAGAAGAGGCATGAAGAACACAGAGAAATAAGGGCTTCTGGAGAGCAGGAAAGGCAGCAGCGAAGTAGCTGAAAGTAGCTCAGCTGGAAGTTTCCATTGACTTGGAAATGATCCACTGAGCTTGCAGCAGGATGCTGCACTACAGGCTGCATATGGAATAAAAATCAGGAGACCTAGGCAGGTTTTCTCTGCTGTAGAGAGCACAGGTAGAAGCTATTGTCGAAGCTAACTGGCTGAATATGAAAGATTGTGGTAGGTGTGTGCTTCTGTTCCTCTACTATTTAATAAGGCCTTGAGCCCAAAGACTGCTTCAGAGCAGAGATGGCCTCCTCCTGGGCTTATGTGGTGTGTGAGGCACTAGCAGAGGGGCCTGGCTTTCCTTGCCACCTCAAGAAGGAACTGGGTACAATCCTTTTTCCTGGAAGAGAAACCCAGATGGGAAAAAGATAAGGCTTTAGCCAGTGATGGCATTGCTGTACATCTTTGGAAGGATGGAAGTGAACAGACAAGTGAGAGATCAGGCATGGCTGGGATAATCAAGGTAGGCTCTGGAGCCTTAGAGACATGGTCTGGAGGTAACAAGGGCTGTCACTGGCAGCATATTTCTCAATTTTGTCTTTCATGTCTGTGAGTCATCAGCAAGCTGGAGGAACAGCTCAGGCAAGGATCCCCCCACGCAGAATTGTGTGTGAGCCATCCCAGTGAAACTGCAGAGCACAGCACCATTGGGATGTCATCTGGCAGTACCTAGTTGCAGCTAGCCCAGTCCACTGGGAAGTGGCTCCCCATGAGTGTGGAAAGCTGAATTTGAGCTTCAGTGGAAGACCTCTTTTTTATTTTAATTAGTCTTTAAACATTTGTTTTCCAACTATAAATGGTCTTTAACAAATTCTGCACAAAACTTCAACTATTTTTAACAAAAAACCCACACCTGAAGCTTATAATCTTTTAACAAAGGATTTACCGTTTTTGAGAGGAACTTCCCTCTCAACAAAGAGATGGATTGCTCCCCCTCTGCCTGAGCCTTTCCTAGACCTCTCTAAATGTCTGTTCCACACCTTTTCCTTGGGAGGGAAGCCAGCAAAGTTGCAGGATGTTAAGTTGAAACATGTTGTAATCTCAGCCCCATGAGACAGAAACTGGAGAGAAGGAGTTTGAGGATCATTTTGTGGTTTCCTGGGGGCAGTAGACATGGGTGATACAACACTGGAGGAGAATGGGCATCTGAAGAAGTTCCAAGGAGGCCCACAACATGCTCTCTTGCAGCAGAGTCTGTCCTAGCCCAGTGCCTTGCTAGGGTGTCTGGAGCACCCAGCAGCTGGCATCTCTTGCTCACAACAACACCAACAAAAATCAGACTTTAGGACTATCAATGTCATGCTGGCATCAGTCTCAGGGATATTAAACTCAAAAGTTTTTATGGCACCATGTCCCACAAGAGACAAAGGAAGTGAACAACAGAGAGACAGGACACAATGAGTAACAAGTCGTCTCCTGAAGTGTAGTAACTCCAAGGTCTCCTCACCTGTTTGCCCAGAGTCCTCAGGGATGGATGTTGTCTTATCCCAGGCTGCTGCTCTGGCTGGTCACCGCAGATTTGCTGCCAGTTTCTTTTTGTCAGCTCTCCCAGCATAGTGACACACACACACAGAGTAATCCTTGCTGCTACAAAATCTGTATCAAACAGATGGTTTCACTTTTTCAGGTTTTTAAATTTAGGGAGTTTGCACCCACGGCATATTTAGGAGTGATGACCCACCTACAGTACATTAGCTGTCTTTCACTTTTGTCTAGTATCACAAGCACAAGCTGCCTTCCGCTCCCCAGTATTTCTCCCCTCACAACCAAAACACATCAGAAATAATGATGACAAGCTAAATACAGTGCATGTGTTTGAGGCCTGCCCACAAGCTCCTTTCTCTTCTCTCCAGCAAATGTCATCTGAGCTTTTGGGCCTCTGTCTTTCTAGAGCCCAGAGAGCCTTTGCCAACCATCCTGATGTAAATGGAAAATTTATGCACACACCCCCATGCATGTGCAGTCATCCCTTCTGCTTCCTGATATACTCTTTGTCAGACATCTCAGTTTTTCCAGTCAAGGCCTCTGTTTCAAAATGCAAACTTTTCTGGACAAATGTTGAGGACTCTTGTGCCTATCTATTAAATCCAGAGCTAACAAAGTGGAGCTTGGCAGCAGTCTTGTGCCCTTCTCCTAAGTGCCATAAACCCATGGATTTTAGGACCTCCCTCTCAAACTGTACTCCCATTACTGTTCACCCTTAAGACAGCAGCATAGGGACTTTGTCCATGCACTGCAACCCAATCTTCTTTCAAACAAAACTGTCTTAGCATTAAAGAAACTGTAAGTTATAACTAAGTTTCAGCACTGCACTTTTCATCTCATCCCCTGATATTATTGTCGAAGTAGGCTAACTCAGTTAAGAAGATTCTATTTGATATCTCTTCCATCACAATGCATGACAATGCATGGCATTTACTCACACAAACTGAGCCAAGCAACTGCTATCTAAGCATATCCCCACAGCATACTCCTCAGAGGGGCATGGGTTCCTCATCCTTTGAAAAGAAACTGCAGGAACCACAGATAGTGCAGTGAAGGTGGCCAGGAGATCACATATGAAGACCTACAACAACCCCAATGACATACTGACAGCCCCAAAAGTGCTGAAACATCTTGACTGTATAAGAAAGCCTGGGCTGGAAGAAGCAGCACTGTGTTTAATCACCTTTCTGCTTGGCTCCCATCTGAAATCTGTAGCAGCCACGCAGAAATCAGGGAAATATGACTAACACTAACTTACACCCATGAGTGATCCTGGTTTCTCATCAGTCCTGCCCAAACTTCAGCTCAAGGCGCAATGTAAACAGGAGGATGATAATTTTAGCAGCCAAATGGCTTTGCCAGTCCACTTAATCTCATTTTAGGTGCGTAACAAGTATCCCTTGAATATCTGTGATCTACTTGTCACATGGATTAAAAAGCAAGCAACTGATAAAAAACAACTCTGTGGAAAGTTCTTTTTCTGACTATTCCTGACACAGATCCAGCAGACATCTGTTCTTGGTGCATTGCTCCAAAGTAAAGTAGCCAAAGATCTAGGTAGGAGAAGATGGTGTTTCTTGTGAAGTTTACAGCTGATGGAAGCACAAGTGGACTGGCTCCTACGCAAACACACTGTGTTGTGCCACACTTCCCACACATGGAGGATGCACTACTGTCAGCAATTTTTGGAGAGTGGGGACTCAACTGAAATGCATAAGAAGGATTCAGTGAAACCACTTCAGCCCACAGGCGAGCCATGGGAGTGGGTGTTCCTCTCTGAGCAGCTCTAAATTAAGAGAGCTTCATGGATGGGCTCTTCATTACAGATAGACCAGCTCACTTGTAACAACAGTACAATGGTGGTGGGATTGTAATCAGAAACTGCATCCCTCCACACTCTGAAGGAATTGGCAATTCAAGAATTTTTAAAGAACAATTTTTACAACACTCTGCCTGAGAGATGGTGCACTCATCTCACCCTGCTTCTCCTGAACTCTCTTCTTCCTGTGAAAAGAACACAGATTTTCAGCACGCAAATGTCTAGAGAGGGCAAGTTTCTGACTGTGCATGGCAGCAAGTGAGCCAGACTATTTATTTCACTTCACCTGGACCAAAAGGAAACCTTCCTCTTCCTTTCAGAGGCTTGTGGGTTTTTTTCACTGCTTAAGAAAAGAAAAAAAAAACAAAACAAAAACAAACACAAAAAACCAAAACCAGAAACAGAAACAAAAACAACTCTGGGTCAGTTTCAAACTGAAAGCTTCTCATAAAACAAGAAAGCAAATTAATTCCTTAGGAAAATGTCAAAATATGTTGTTTCTACTTTCAGGAACATTTACTCCCCTCTTTTCAATTAAAGCCGTTTGTCAGTTTGGATCACATTCAAGAAATAATTTAGTTTGCCACCAAAGCACACCTTTACAGTCCAAAATGTGCATCTGGAAGCTCCAGCAGCAGAGTGGATCCTGCTTGTCTGGCATCATGGTGCTCCTGCATGCAGCGAGGGGGCTGCTTTTGAGCATCACTATATGTGGAGCTAAATGGACCAGTTTCAACTGTGGTACAGGATTACCAAACCCACCTGCTTCAGCAAGAGCATACCTTTCAGAAAGAGGCAGTTTGAATCTCAAGGCTACATAATTAAATTACTGATGAACTAGTAACCAAGATCCATAGTCTGAGTGCTTACTGACACACTTCTGTTTCAAAAATGTAAGAAATCCCTAAGTAAACAGTGCAGAGCTGTTATCATATTTGGAGATGTTTAACTTTGAAATTTAGGAGGAATTGTTTTGCTTGTGTGCAAAGGCTGTAACAAGTCACTTAAGCCTCAAATGCCAGACCCAAATCTGGGTAGCACTTACCAGCAAAGTGAAGGCCCCACCAACACTGGCACTGGTGTTTGATATGGTAATTTCCCTCCAAATATTCCAGGGGGATCCCCCACCCATCTCACAAGATAGGAATGTGAGGACACCAGAAGCATGCACCACGCCTGCCCAGTGGTTCCTGGGCAGGGACTGCACAGGAGCCCAGCCAGGTCCATGGCTGTCTCTGACACCCATTTGTTGTGGTGGCTGGTGTCCAGGGCTTGCGCTCACCCTGGGTACATGAAATTAAAAACCTCTGTCTCCAGGATCCTTTATGAAGTCTGTTGAGCTGCGAGCATGGATTCCAATAGCTGGACATCTCCTATGTGCATAATTTCCCTTGTGGTCATGGACTTGGAAAAATGCTCTGTTCCAGTGAAGACTGTTTAACACAAATACCAGACTCATTACTAGGATTTTCTCCATCCCCAGACAAAAAATAAAATATTTTTTAAAATTTTGAAAAAATTAAAAAATCCCTTTTCCCTTGATGGCAGAATTACAGGCATCCTATGAACAACCTCCACTGAGTATTGGTGGAATGAAAAAAGAAGGTAAGTGGAAAGGACATGACAATCAGTAGCTTTTTGAAATAAAACAGGGAGAAGAAACAACTCTCTTTCCCAGCTAAGGCCTTATTTCATTTTCAATTTGGTATATTCAACACCTGTATAGATATATTGACAATACTGATGACGCTTGTGATTAATTATTAATACAACCCTTAAGAGGCTGAGCCGTGAGATGAGACACCCTATCCAGGATATAAACACAGAACATAAATGTGGGGCAAGCACAGAGCACAAGAAGCTGGAAAGACAGGACCAAGATAGTTTTGGTAAGTCTAAAAAATTGTCTGCTGGTTTTCACAGGTACTTCAGAAAGGAAAGCTTTTAAGAAAAATTTAGGAGAAATTTAAAGGAGAAATTTGAGAAACACAGTGATAACATGTGAATAAAGCATTGAGAAAGGGAAATTATGTTTAACCAGAAGAATGGATGGAGATATTGAAAAAGTTTGTTTCTTCTTATCAAATGCAATTCCTATCAGGAAACCTTACTTCAGGTTAATGCAGTCAGACATTTCAAGCATCAGTACAGAAAAATTATGTTCACAGTTGTGGGCATGTCTGTGGGAAGATCCTGCAAGGTTGGCTGGTTGCTTTTAAGGGGTAGGACTTTAATTTTATACCTTGCGAAAACCACCTTTCATTTTATACCTTGCAAAGTTGATTGAAGCCAAAATTCACAGATGGGAGGGAAAAAGACAGCAGTGTGCTCTTGAGGGAGGATTATTCTGTCACACAGGACACAATAGAGACCTCTTCTTTACTACTTTAACAAGTTTTACCTCATGCTGGCATTCCTGCTTCAGAAAGGCACTGTCATGGGAAACGGATTCTGCCTGGAGACCAGACATTGTTCAGGATATCCCTTCCACCTCCGCGTGCTATTCAGCATTAACACAGCCGTAAGCAAAGCCCTGAGACTATTGAAATTTCTTTCTTCATCTCCCCCTTTCTCTTTGACAAATGTGTGACAGGGATGCAATTGTTTGAAAGCCCAGTGATGGAGAAAACAGAGAGCGAAGCCTTCAGACGTGCCTCAGTGATTTAGAAGCCTTCCCCCCAAGACTTGTGAAAAAGGTCATGGGAGGTCTTCCATAGGGTTCAGCTTCCCAGCAGGGCTCTAGATGCCAATGTAAAGGCACTTAAATTCCTTTAACAGCTGACCCCTTTGTGGATGCTCCCACCTAGGATTATCCTGGCTCTTGGGTTGAAGAATAGCCCTTAGCCAACTAATGGAAAGCCCTTCCCTTTGAATATCTGCAGTTTGTGTTGGGTAATCGCCCATCCAGCCAGCAGGAAGTTGTTTCTTCATTTAAATGACAAAAGCTTTTGAACGAGGAAGATAAGAGTTCTTCTGATGAATCATGGGCAGGGCTGGTTTGGGAAATATTGTTTCATGCGACCCAGAAGTTACTCAGCAGCTTGCTGGTAATGTAGCCTGAACACAGGGGATGAAGCTCAGGCGTTGATCTGTGCATACATTCCCCTGTCAAATCCCAGCCCAGCCCCAAACCAGACGTTTTCTCCTGCAGCTGCTGGGGCACACAGTGCCTGAGGGACTCTTGGTGTGAGCAGACATGTGGACCCAGCTTCTGCTGGGCAATGGAGAACTCCAGGAACATGTCTGCAGTGGAAACTTCACCGGACACCAACCCTCTCCTCAGGGTACTCCTGCTCTGCCTCCTAAGGGAGATCACTCTCCTTCCTAAACCCAGCACTCCTAAACCCCATGCACTGGGCCCCCTATGCCAACCCTTTCTCTGCCCATGGATAACCCTTTCCCACCATCCCCCCCTTTACAGAGCAATTCTTGCTCCTCCAGGCTACATGTCGCCCTCTTAGTGGGAGGGCATAAGGAGGTGGTGTCAGACCCTTGCATTAAGGCTAAGCTATTTAAAGATCAGTGGACCAGAAAGAGGGACCAAGGGTCAGCATCACTGCTCAGTGGAGTATTTACATATTTCATGCACTGGCAGTTTCATTTACAGAACTCCAGAAGTGCTTTGAGCAAGCCATGCACAATGGATCTCTTCTGGCAGGGGCAGCTGTGGCTGCCAGGTGACCCCCCCAAGAGCCCTGTGCTATTTTGGCTATGACTGGAGGTCCTGCCAGAAAGAGGCAGGAGCTCCTCCAGGCTCAGAGCAGCACACAGTACATTCCATGGTGGGGTCCCAGGCCAGAAGCCCTGGCAGACCAAGCGTCTTCCTGTCCTTGGGACATAAGACGCAGGAGATGGAAAACAGTTCATTGCAATCCCACAGCCATTGCTGTTCTGGTGGTTTGCAAGGGAGGGAAGATAGGGTGAAAAGGGAAGGTGATGCCTTGCTTTTGATGTCATGCTTTTGATGCAGAACATTTTCTAAATAGTAAAGGAATGAGGGCAAAGCAAAAGAACAATGATCTGCCCTGGAAGACCTGTCTGAGGCCTCTGGGGGCCATCTCTTTCTATTGCTTCAGCCTCTCTGTGGCCGTGCCCCCAGCCCTATCAAGCTTTGCTCTGCTCATCAGTATGAGTCAGCATCCACTTCTCTTTGGCAGTGCTTGGCATGCCTGGGGCCACGGATGTAAGGGGCCAGCCCAGTCCATCCTCTCCTGTCACCAGCAGGTCTCAGGGCCACTTGTGCTGGCTGGTACTCCAAATTCAGAGTCACAGATGGGGTCAGGTTGGAAGGGAGCACAGTGGGTCATATGGTCCAACCTCACTGCTCAAGGGGCAGGGTCATCCCAGAGCACATGGCCATCTACAACATCTTTTGTCTGCATTTCAAGGAAGGGAGAACCACAATGTTTCTTCTGTCTACCCATGACAGAAATGGCACTCCCTGAGTTTGCTGTGGATTTTCTGTGCTGCCTTCAGAGCTTCCTTCCTTCTTTCCCTATCTCCTTCTGCAGGGTTACTTGCCCCCAGGTCTCCGTAGTGCAAAAAGACTGCAGGTGGACTCACACAAATCATGAGCCAACAATGCAGCTTTCTATCTCCAGGGTCTCTAAATTATTAACTGGGATTTTGCCTTAGTTTAGTTTGTTTTAGCTTCCCAGATAGGAGCTGGGCAGCTGAGAGCTCTCATATGGCTACATCAAGCAGGACTATAAGGAAGCTCTGAGCTTTAGGGTCCCAGCATATCCAATGCTCCACTAGTCCCTAACTCTCTGCTTCATGCAGCAGGACAAGCTATCTGCTGGGTTTGCCACAGGAAAAGCTGGGTGCTGCCAGGAATGCGCCCATAAGGGAAGAGGATCCCCAGTCATCGCAGAGGAGTCTGGCAGCCCCTCCAGACAAGGAGAAGGAAAAAAAACCCAAAGCAGCAGATGCCAGAAAAGATATTGCCGTGTAGCTGCATGAGGCCAAATGCCTTCACTTAGTGCACACAGCTCCTGTCCCTACAAGGAGATTGAGCAATAACCTGGCAGGAATTTGATCAGGAGTTAAGTCCCAGTTACCAAATACAGGCTGCATGGGGCCAGCATGTGGGTGCAAATCCTCTTTATGCTCTGTTTGCCCTGGTTCTGGTGCTGACCCTGCCATGAGCTCATTGGAAAACAACTTTGTGCACAGCAGCCGCACGAGATATGATATATCCACACCCAGCTCTGGCCCTGGAGACTCATGCAGTGCTGAAACACCCCTCACTAGGCAGAGAGGTGAGACAGCACTGTCTGACTGCCTTGCAAACTGTGTGACACCTGGTGCTAGAGGAAGGCTTAGGACCAGAAAGACAGCTGTGGTCTGTCTTTGAAGCAAGCAATGTGGTCAGAGGCTGAACTCTGTGAAGGAATCAGTTGGGATGAGCATCATATGTGGACTGAGTTTTATTTTGGATTTGCCAGATGGCCTTAGAACAGCAACATGATCTAGCATAGCTTTCCTGGTAACAGTTAACACCCTCTTTACCCAAGGGGTGTTGTAGGAAAGGGCATACAGCAGCACAAACCTCCTGATGCCACACTGATAAGAGCACTGGTGGCTCCAGAGCTAGGTCAGCATCTACTCTGACAGCTGTGCCAAGCAGCTGGGTGTAAGAGGGAGGGGAGAGAACCCTCAAGCCCCAGAGTGTTGAAGAAAAAAACCATTTCCCCATAACCAGTGCCCAGCTCCCTCTGTAGGGGCAGAGGAACTTGGTGCCACAGAAACTGGCACAATTTATTGAGAGATGAGTCCAAGCCTGCCAACAGTGTCCTCACCTGAGGTCCTTTACTCTTGGGGGATGCTGCTTCCACCCCAGGCATGCAGCATGCAAGGCCACTGCTCCAGTCTGGGTTCTAACACCAGAAAGCATTTCCCATGGCCCCCAGCCTCAGATTCAGGGGTCATGGTACTGCCGGAGCTGCCACAAACCACCCTGTTTTTCAGGCTGCATCAGACCGAGGGTTTCAGGTTGCGCCGGGAGGACATTCCTGGGCACCATATTCCTTGCAGTGCTAATCCTCAGGAGAATGTGCCGGCATGCATAGCAGCCCCAGGCTGCGCCAGCCCGGCCAGAGGCACAGCTGAGCCTGCGCTGGCCCCAGCCTCACCCGGCCCAAGGTGGGCTTGCAGCTCCAGCAAGCCTTGTCCCATTTGCTGCGTCCAGAGTCCCTTTTGCAGCTCAGACCTGCCCACAGCGAAGTCTAAAGGGCAGCAAGACACAAGCTGTTGCTGCCAAAGCTGTGCCACAGGGACTCCAGCATTTCACTGCCTGCTAGGCATAAGCACCCAGAGGTCTAGCAGGTCTCAACTGGTCTGTCCATAAAAATCAGCTGATTTTCTCCCACCCTGGTTTGCAGAACAGGACCTCCATCTACTGAAAGGCTGCCACACTTCTGCCAATGTTCTGGGCATTTCAGAAATACCTTCCTTTAAAACTTAGTCTTTATCCTCATCTAAGTGCACCTCTTCTGCAAGTATCACATCTCTACTAACTAGTGGGAGAGGCTGGAATGGAAAAGTGTCCTCTGTGACTCCCTGGTGCTTTAGCTTTTTGCTGCAAGCACATCAACATTTTTATTTTACAAGGTGAAATGTTTTAAGTAATAATGGAAAAATTACTTTCTCTAATCCATGCTCTGGAGGTGTGTTCTCTTGAGCTACTGGTCTGCAATCTGATGGATGTGTCTGCAAAGATACCAGGTAAAGAAAGTAAGCTAAAGTAGTTAAAAGACTTGTGAAAGGACACAGGAGAAAACTACTTCTATGTCTACTCTACCTTCTAGAAATCCAACCTTCCTTTCCTGGGCCCAGATATTTAGGCTAGGCTTGTGCTTTCACCCCAGCTAATCTACTGTCCTTGCTAAAGAAATCTGGTTGCAAATTACCTTAATCCTTTGTCAGAATTCCAGGGCTTCTTTGTTTGGACTTGGCCAGGGTAATCCTGGCTAAAAAATGCAGAAAATATTTCAAAGTCCAACTTTAAAAGGATGGTCATTGCTTTATTTGTGTTTAATTAAAAATAATGATGAAATAATAGTAATTGTTTTCCAGACCCATGGTAATTAGCAATCCAGCTTACAGGTCCCATGGGAAAGAGCCTCAGTTTCTGCAACTATTGTGCTTGAATATTGACTTGCTCCAGACATTGCCAAGGTTTTGAGTTCAGCAATTTGTTGGGAGGGGGTTTCCAACTTTGACTTCGTAGCAGTTTAATTGTCGTGCTCCAAACCACAGAGTTTTACTACAGCCTCAATTTCCCTTTGTTTTACCTGAACTTCTCATCTTGCTCTGCAAATCCTATGCCAGAATGAGTAATTCCTGCAGGACTAGCTCTGATTTTTCAACTCCTCTCTCAGTGTTGCCCAGACTAGTTCTGAGGAGGAAAAAACTGACACGCCCTATTCAGGACATGTAAGAAGTGAATGAAAGAAATGACCTTCAGTGCTCAGCTATTTGCACTGAACCAGCAAGAGCCACCCCATCTCTCCACCACAGCTGAGTCCTCAGCATGGCACAGTGTTGCTGACAGCACTGGGCTGGCAGCTCCAGCCAAGGGGATGCACCAATGCCCCCCTCCATTGGGTAATTCCCCTTTGCTGCTCAGATCCACACAAGGATGTTGATTTGCTCCACATCTCAGAGGGGGTATCCTGAGAATGACCTATGAGGGACCCCAGGAAGGAATGGGGGCACCAAATGCTGCCCATGGGGTGCACTGCCCTGGAAGGCTGCACTGAGCCCAGCTGTGATCTCCTGCCTTTAGGGTGGAGGTACCTTCCGGAGGCCCCCTCTTTCTGCTGACTGCAGAGGTCAGGCCTGTACCTCCTGTGTTCAGCACCTTGTCCAGACCAGAGAGTCTTCTGCTCACGTACTGGAAGCAGATCTTAGCCTGTCCCTGCCCTCAGACCTTTTCTTATGTTCACATCTAAATAAACACTTCTTACAGGAAGAAATGGTATTTTGAAAAATTATTTTCATATTTAAATTTCCGCCTCTCCCTTGTTCTCTGTTTTGTAAAGTGATAAAGACACTCTCTGTTGTGGTTTAACCCCAGCCAGCAACAGAGTCCCCCGCAGCTGCTCACTCACTCCCTGTGGTGGGATAGGGGGGAGAACTAGAAGAGCACAACCAATAAAACTCAGATAGAGACAGTTTAATAGGTAAAGCAAAAGACACACACACACAAGCAAAGCAAAACAAGGAATTAATTCACAGTTTCCCACAGGCAGGCAGGTGTTCAGCCATCTCCAGGACAGCAGGGCCCCATCACGCCTCATGGTGACTTGGGCAGAAAAACGCCATTGCTCTGAACCTCCCCCCACCTCCTCCTTCTTCCTCCAGCTTTTTACGATGAGCATGACACCATATGCTGCGGGATAACCCTTGAGTCAGCTGGGATCAGATATCCAGGCTACATCCCCTCCCAACACCCCCAGCCCTTTCACTGATCCAGTGGATGAGAAACAGCAAAGGCTTGGGCTCGGTATAAGCCCTTCTCAGCAGCAACAAAAACATTCCCGTGTTACCAACACTTATTTCATCACAAATCCAAAACACAGCCCCATACTAGCCACCACTGAAGAAATTAACTCGATCCCAGCAAAAACCAGGCCACTCTCACATAGCAAATATTGCATTGTCTCCCAGCAGAGTAAAGGGGAGGGAATCTCAAAAGTCTCAAAATTATGCCACTATGCTTCCCTTTCCGTGTCCAAAACATGAAGTGATCCTGGAAGTGATTGTTAAATCACTTGGAAGATATGTTTTCTGATAATGGTCCAGCATGGTCAGCAAATCTGTGATTTGCATATGAATACCCAAACTGCATAAGCAAAATTGTCAGAGCCAGCCTGAAGAAAGAAAACCTGAGCACCTGGCATTCTGAGAAGTCCTTCGCTTGTGTTCTCAGATCACTTTCCTGTATCATTGACAGGACTTGAGCTGATTTGACAGAAACTCCTGGAAATCGTGTTTTTACCACACGAACAGAGAGAACTGCAGAAATGGCAAGGTTTCTTCTCCAATAAAAACTTAAAGTATGGTTATACTCCAAGTTAGATCCGCTTGTTCAGGGCCATGACCAAGTAAAATTTTAAAAAGCCCGACAGAGAAAGATCCCACCATCTCTTTGGGAAACCTGTCCCACGGCACAGCCTTCACAAGAGAAATACGGACTGGTCACAGAACAAGTAAGACCAGACTGTCCAAAATCAGAAAGAGATTTCCTAAACTTTTTGCTGTCCCCGGAAATACATGAGTGTTCTGCCTATTTTTATTAGCAGCACACAACTTAAAAACAAGTATTTCTCTCCAGATTACCATGACCTACACTTTTGGTTAGAGGTACTGCCTCAGGCAAACGCTGGGCAGATGCTTATCTAGTGTAAATCCCCAGAGATCTGTTAACTTCAGCAGGATGCCAGCTATTCACTGCCTTTTCAGTCTTGTTTTTAAAAAAGCTTGAATTTGAAAAATAACCCATTTTCTTATCTGTGGAAGAGACATTTTTGTTACAGGCTCAAGCGAAATTCCAGCAGATTTCGGAAGGTACTTGTAAATAGGGCATTACTTGGTAATTACCATGGTGATTGCTAAAGGGTCAGAGAGAAGCAATGAGAACAAAGGGGCCTAGGGGAAAAAAACAGGGGCCCTTTGTAAAAGTATTCAGATTTTGTCTGCCAGCGCCAATAAGCTCGAACTATGTCCACTTTACACTTTGTTTTTTAAATAAAGACTATTTACATCCCTCAGGCATGGAATTACAGCCGGGTAGCACTGAGTCCTACCGATCCCCCACCAGTATCAACCCCCGAGAGCTGAATGCATCCGTGGCAGCAGCAGCACTCACAGCTCACCCCACTGCCAGGCGTGGTTTAACATCCAGCGATGCACTGTGCACGGCTCGGGCACACGCACGCACAAAATGCTGCAGGTTTTTTTGCCTTTTTAAGTACAAATTTTCTTTCCTCGATCAGTGCTTGACACACTCCCCAGCCTGGGCATCCACCAGGCTGCGCCCAAGGCCAGGAAAGAGCCCAGAGAGGCTACTCAGCTTTAACTGGGAGCTATTTCCAAGCTGGGGATTTTGCCTCCAGCCGCAGGGTCACGCCGTGGCTGTGCCTTTCTCTCTCCCCGCAACCCCAGCTGCAGGCTCTGACACAAAGTCTTTGCTCCCTAGCTCTGCTTCTGACCTGTTTTGTCGCTAAGGGCTTCCCCAGAAAACCCCGAAGATGAGTCACAAACTTGGCACACAAAAGGGCTGGGTTCCTAAACGTACCTATTGAAACAGCTTATTTTTGTTATCAAGTAGAGTCACGCAAAGCATGCTAAAAGCTGCCGTTTCCAGGGAAGGGCAACAAGTGTTTTGTTTAATAATGCTCTGTAGTACAGTTTAATCAGTGATTTACCTTGGTTTAAAGAAAAAAATAAGGAACAAAAAAGCACCTTTTCGTTGTCTGTATAGACCAGTCCTAGAAAGCTGTGACATTACTTTTCATGTTTTTTGCTTGTACCAAAGCGATGCTGAGAGTATTTGATTCCAGACCAAGACTCAGAGGAAACAAAACTTAGGTGAGCTTTTTTCTGTCTACCCGTACAAGATTCTCTCCACAAAACAAACCTCTCAACTAGTGTTCCAGCAAAGGCTCTTCAGATTTTTCCAGCTCCACCCCCTATCCTTCCTCTCCACATTCCTTGCTTTTCCACGGTACTGCTCTTTCTCTTTCCCCTCCTTCATGTGCTCCCAGTCTTACCCCACTGCTCCCATCTACTAGCTCCCCTTTATCTCCCTCCTTGGCTGATGCACTGCCTGTGACCAGAGCAAAGTGCTCTGCAAGGACGACAGTGCAGAGCATGTCTTGGGATGTCAGAACCCAGAATGTCCCTTGGACACTCTTGGATGTTCCGGGCCCAGGTCAGAAGCATTTGAGACCCTGGAATGCAGCCACAGACCCCTGTGGCTTTGAACCTGGTCCATGGAACAATTTACCAACCTTGCAGGAAGAACAAGAAATCACAAAAGTTTAGATATTATAGTAGAAGTAGTCACAAAGTGAGAGGAAGAGTTTTTGAGTGCTGTACAGGGGGTTTTAGGCCTTGTACAGAGGGGTCTGAGTTTTGTACGTGGGAGTCAGAAGTTCTAAGATGGAGGGACTTGGGTGTGCCCTGTCCTCTTTCCTTCTTCTCCCTAACCTCCATGTTCATGGTGATATTGGCACTCACAGATCGGTTTAGAGTAGAAAGTCACTGTTCAATATAGGTGATGGGCATTGGGGGAAAACTGCAAACATCTAATACGTAATATATGATATAAAAGAGGGCACCAGCCCCCTGGGTGTCGGAGTGTGCCCTTGCTTGACTGCTGAATGGACCGCAGCAGCTCAGGGAGAAATCTTTTAGATAACATACAATAAACTACCTTGAGACCAGACGACTGAAGACAACTGAGTCTTTCTTTGGAGACACGGGTTGGAGGAGAGATTTTTCCACCTTTCTGGGTCACCCCAACCAGGGGCGAGTTCCTACATTGGGACAGGGAATTGGTTAGTAAATTACAGGGCATTGCCACTGCAATTTGTTAGAGCTTTAAATATCCATATTTGGGTGAAACAACATGAAGAACACTGACAACAAAGAACACCAAGAAATTTCTCTCACCTGCACTGGGAAATTTACCTCTTAACTCTACAGTTTGAACAAAATGACCTGTCCCCTCTCCATCTCATGCTTAAGTGTGAGTTAGAAAAAGCCAGTGTCCAGGACAATGTGGTTCTGTCTGCAACAAAGAAAAAGAAAAAGAAATAATACTTCTTTCCACATAGCATATTGAAGAAAAGCAGGATGTTTGCAAATAGATTTTGTTTGCAATATGGCAATTAATTAAATAATTAAACAATTAATTCCCAGCTCCCAAAGTAAGCAATTAATAATTCCCTCTAAACTGCTGTATTCTATCATTTTCTATCAAGCATCAGGTTTCACTAGTAGCTGTGAAGAGGGCTCAATTACTACTCTGGCAAATAGTAATTTATCTTTAAAAAAATTGCCATCAGGTAACACTCCCTGTGCACAAGCCTCAGGGTCTTTCTGACCCTGTGGGCCCCCAGCAAGAGCTTCTGTCAGACGCCAGTGACACCTGTTGTGAGCCAGCAGTGCAGACCTGTCCCAGCAGGGTACCTGGGAAATACGGAGGAGGAGATATTCACCCTGCCAGAGATTCATCTTCTCAAAACTGTTGAATGACTGTCCAAATAGGGCATTTGATAGGTAAAATAGAACTTATTTCCATGCCAACAGTGTCTGATGGCTATTCAAAGATACCCATCCAGAATATTTTCATGAGGTGCTGAAATTCAAAGGCTTCAGGGGAGCAAGAGCCATGCAAGCTTCCTAACACCTGCACAAAAAAAAAAAAAAAAAAAAAAACCCAAAAAAAACCACCCCCACAAAAAACCCCAAAAAGCATAGCAAATGATTTTCAGCTTGTAGAAGAGCTTGACTCTGCTTTGCATGTTTCCTGAAAAAGCCAGCTCTCCTTTTTGAAGCATCTGACAGATCTGCACTACTCTCAGTGATATCTTGGTGGTGCAAAGGCAAGAATGGGCAGCTTATTCTCTTGGAAACCAACTCTAAATTCTCCTTCGGCAGGAGAACAAATGAATGTGTTATGGTCCATCCAGCTCAGGCTGCATCCATACCACTTCCACCAAGAAGGTGCCTGCACCTTGCTGCCCACATCACATGTGGTGTTTTCTATAATTTCATTTTGTGGCTCCATGTCTTAGCTAAACAAGGCTCTCGCTGCCAGTGTGCACAGCAAGTTTCCATGTTTAACTGTTTAGGAGTGCTGGCACAAACCTCAGTTTGCCTGACAGGCTGTGCTCCTCAGGAAACCCAGTATGGAGTGTAACTCGCTGCAGGAGTCACTCTGGGCCTGTGTCCAGCCCCATACATAGCATTCCCCGGAGTCTCTGCAGCAGGGTCCCAGCTGGGACTGGCGCACAGGGCACTGCTGCCCCAGGGCACCACTTGCATCTCTCCTTTGCTGGGCTTCCCAAGCTTTCTAGCAGTCCTGTGCTCCCGTTTGTGGTGGTCCCTCTAGGTTGGGGCCTTGCCTCTTCCTGTGTCAGCCACTCCCTCTACTCCCTCTAGTTCAGCGCTACCATCATCCCAGAGCACCAATCCTGCATATCTCCCATGCTGGATGGACAATCCTTTTGCCATTGTGCTGCTCACACTGAATTCCTGAGTGGGACAGTGTCCCAAAGGAATGGTCAGAGGTGGTGCTCTGCTCTGAGAGAGCCTGCCCTGCCCACCTGCACCTGCCCCCGTTGCAGCTCATCTGCTGCGAGTCCTGTTTCTCCCCAGGAGCCAGGTGTGCTGCTGGGCTGTCAGGCAAGCATGCTCAGTGCCCTGCCCAGGTGGAACCATGCTGGATGAAGGCTAAGGCTGCCCATGGCTCTTGCCCCTATTTCCGGCCTGAGATATGGCCTAATATTAAAGCCACCATGTTGTTTTGGTTTTTTTTCTACAGAAGAATGACCACAGCAGCTAAATCAAGTCTCCCACATGATCCTGGTTATATCCATGTGATTCTCTCAGCAAGTAATTCTTTGCCTCCTGCACCCCCAAGTTCCCATACAAAACTCAACAAAGGGATGAGAAGCTGCAGTAATTTGGAAAAACAGCACTGATACTAAACAACCAGGCCAGTGATGGAAACTACCCCCACTAGACAAGGCAAGTGAACAGCTGGTAAAAACATGCAGTATCCTTGTATGTATCCTATGTTGTTTTCCAGCCTCTCTTCTGCCACATGGTCATAGTCCATGTCCAGCTGCACATCAGTTCTCCCTCAGAGGTTTCACCTTGGTCTCCACACCACAATCTATCCTCAAAGTGTTTCCAAAATCCATGCAATCACCTCCCTGTTCTTGTTTCCCACCAGCTCCAGTTAGGTGCAAAATATCTTAAGCTCAGTCACTCTGGATACTTGTTTGTGGAATGTGCTCTGAAAGTGCATGAATGATGTCATGCCATCACCTGTCTTATTCCAAAAGGCTTATGGTCCCCTCTTAGATCTTAACCACAAGCCGCAGGTAGGGCTAAGCACCTTGTCACAAAGTATCACGAGGTGTCTGGCTGTGATGCTCTCCGCACTTCTAACTGCAAGGTGCTGGCACCAAACACACAGCCAATAAAAAACCCAAATTTGCCATTCCATGACAGGTACAGCTGAGCTTGGGGTGGTGGCTGTGCCATGGGTATGTGCTGTCACTTCCTTTGCATTCAGACAATATGATCTGGGACTTTTGATTTTGCCAGACCCTTAACCTGAAGCACATTAAATACAGCCATGTAGTTCATGGGACACAGAGACAAAAGTTTTCCTCACCTCATAGAAGAATTCTGACATAGAAACAAAACTATCAACGTGCTGCACATGAAGGGGCACATTTAGTGTCCACTGCCCTTTCTTTGGTTGAAGTGGAAGAAGCAGCTCAGGTCATAGGACTAACGAAGAGCAGGGTGTTCCCATAGTCTACCCCTGAGGGAGCTCAGTGGTGTAGTTTGTAACAGGGCAACTGTGTAGGGAGTGAACTGAATTTTTTTGCATGGGTGGAAATGGCTTTTGGAGATCCAAGCAAATAGGATTTTGGTTGGGGTAATTCTCTAGCAGCTACCACTACTAGCAAACTCCATTCTTGAGAGGCCAAGGCACAGTGCCCTTGTGCAGGGTACAACTCTGCAGTGCAACTCAAGTGAGTTGTACAACTCACTATCAATGACTGCTTTGCCCAGCTGAAGGCTCAGACCTTAAGTGTCGGCAGGATCTGAGCTGAGAAATTTAGACAGAAAAAATGATAACCCTAAACTTTGTCCCAGAGACCAAAAGAAAGTTCAACTGATAGATTCTGAATGGGTAATACTGTGTAGATATCATATATTTTTGATTGTATTATGAACTCCAGTATGAATAGGTTTAAAACAAGGCATGGTGTTTCCCATCTTACTTACTCTTGTTCCTCCTGCAGCATGATGGAATCAAAAGAGAACACAATGCTTCACAAACGTAAACACCAACTGTTCTGCTCCAGCAACAGGTACCACTTGACTTACAGAGGGAGGAGATCTGCCGTCTAAGATCCAAGCAGGTGAGTTGGAGTTTTGTGTTCTCCATAGTTCCCTCCCCATGGGAACTGGTACTCAAAAGAGACACCAATGCTTAAAACAAGACATACTCCTGCTCCCAAACCAGAGACTTAAAAGTGTTTTTAAACAGGTTTATGATAATGTCAGATTGAGAGTAGTCTCCAGGGCACCATGTTATACAACTAACACTTCACTCCCAAATATTGGCACCACAGTTTAAGCGTGATGTGGAAAGGAGAAGGGACAAGAGCCAGCACATGCTGTTTGGGTATCCATTTCAGTCTGCTTTGGGCTCTGCCAAGGAAAGTGCTTACTTGGGAAAGGATTTTCATCACCAGCAGGGAGGGCAAAAGCAGCTGTTCAGCACACCATCCCTCCTCAGCACACACCTCTTTCATTCCCCATCCTCTACAAGTGCAAAGCAAAGCACGATCTGACTTTGCCCTCTGGAGGCAGGGAATTGGCATGGCACAGAGAGACACAGTCCCAGAGGTGACTGAACTACAGCACTGTCTTTTGGAACATCTGATAGGAAAATCTATTCCCAGATGCAGCTTCCCACAAAACAGAAGGCAGAGCATTACTGATGAGGCAGCTTCATACTGAAGGAGATGGGTTTTGGTTTGTACAGGGTAATACTACCCTAGTCTGCTGTGCACTTCAAGAACTTGGGTGTTGGTACAGGAGGTTGATTTTTTTTTCTTTTGACACAAACTCTGCAGCGTATGATTTGAAATTCTGCCCAGTGTCTGAAACCAACTACTGGACACACTACACACACATGTGGGTCCACAGCAAGTGCCACTTCATGGTTTATTCTGCAAGCTCCTTAGGACTTTTTGCTATCTCCCAGATTGCTGGGAAGCCACAGAGATAAGCAGGTGGCCAGTGACTCCTGGGTCCCTTATTTAGCTGGAAAGCAGGGCTGGGGTTTGTTTTCTGCATGGAAATGGATCCTCTCTCTCTCTCTCACACACACACATATACACACACCACACACCAGATTTTTCTCCAAGCAGATAAACAGCTCAACAACTCTCTTGGACACCTCCAAGTGAGCTGTGTTTCACTAGGATAAACAGGATTCCCCTTTCTCCTTTAAAAATAATTTGTGTAATGCCCAAGAGAACTTTGGAAAAGCTTCCCCTACAAAGATAGACTCAGCAGTGCACTCATGACTTCTGTTCTGGAAGAACTGGCAGGAGACACCAAGACATGGGCAGGATTAGGTGTACAGCCGTGCACAGCACCTGCACATCTGTGCATATCCATCTCTCTGCACGCACATCTGCCTACATCTGTTTCTTGCCTACATGGCCACATGCAATCCTTGGATCCAACCACAAACCTGTGTGTGCTGGCATCTTTTTATACACATGCTTGTCAGTGCACATCCACAAACTTTCCCTCACATCCTCACCCCCACACCAGTGCCCTTGCACACCCACATACCTGAGCATGTGCACCCTTCCATACACACATGTGCCTGTGCACACCTGCACACACTTTCCATCTCACCTTTAGGACATCCTGCCATCTCCTTTATATTCTGGCTTGCAAGGAACATCATGCCAGCAGGTGAGGAGGCTGTGCTATCCCCAGGCCTGTGGGTGTGTGTCACAGGGGTTCAAGTCCTGGGCAAGCATTCCTCACCAGCTGGCACACTCAGCTGGGGTCTGACCCTCAGCCCCAAGTATCTGAGCAAACACGAGGGAGCTGGCAGGTATGTTCTAGCATTAGCCTGTGGAGAGCCTGGCATCCTTCCTGTTTGGATCATGGACTGGAGGGGTCCTGTGGCACAAGGATCAGGGACATGCAGGTCAGCTCAAGTGTAAACCAGGGGCACGGGAGCCTAGCCCTGTGCCAAATCGCTGCTGGGTACCAGCTGGGAAGGCCCTAACCTTAGTGCATTCTACATAGCACTAGGCAAGTAAACCGCGTAGCCTAAGCCCGCACTTACTATCTCTCCCCACGCAGATCTGTCACCGGGTGTTTTTTTCTAGCCTAATTTGTTTCGACAGCTTGATTTCTGCAAAGAAGCGCTGGGCTCCCTGGGCAACGTTGCCCGGGGCCGACTGTCCCGCGCGGACCAGCAGCATCCCCTCCGACAGCGGCGGCCGCTCATCGCTGCCCCTCTTCCCGCCGCCGCCAGCACAACCGGCCCCGACGGCGGCGAGCCCTACGGGGATGCGCGTTAAATGCCCGTGCCCCGACGCCCGCAATGGGATCCCGGAGACGACCCAGCTTCGCTCGGTGCCCGTCAGTCCTCCGGAGCTGCGCTCTCCCGACGGCAGTGGCTCCGCGGCGCCCCAGACGGCGCTGGGGACGGGGACCAGCGGAGAGGGGCGGGAGGGGGGTGCCGGGCAGGGCGGTCTTCCTACCCGGGGCGGCAGCGGCGGCACGCCCGGCCCTGCCCGCGCCTCCCGGGCGGCGGGGCGTAGCAGGGGGAGTGCCGGCTGCCCGGGAGCGGAGCCGCTGGACACCGCCGCATAAAAGCCGCGGTCGTGCCGCGCTGCGTTCCTCGGCTCGGCTCGGCTCGGCTCGGTCCGGGGCGGAGCCGCTCCGACGGCCACATGACAGCCGAGAGCCGGCTGCCGCCGGGCCCCCCGCCGCCGCCCCCGCCGTTGAAGGCGGACGCGGTGCCGCCGGGAGAGGAGGAGGCGGCGGCGGCGGCAGCGGGGGGGGTGCGGGGCGGGCGGCGCCGCCGCAAGCGACCGGCGGAGCGGGGCAAGCCGCCGTACAGCTACATCGCCCTCATCGCCATGGCCATCGGGCAGGCGCCCGAGCGGCGACTGACGCTCGGCGGCATCTACCGCTTCATTACCGAGCGCTTCCCTTTCTACCGCGACAGCCCCCGCAAGTGGCAGAATAGCATCCGCCACAACCTCACTCTCAATGACTGCTTTGTCAAGGTGCCACGGGAGCCCGGCCGCCCCGGTAAGGGCAACTACTGGACGCTGGACCCTCACGCCCGCGACATGTTCGAGAGCGGGTCCTTCCTCCGCCGCAGAAAACGTTTCAAACGCAGCGACCTCTCCACCTACCCGGCCTTCCTCGCCGAGCGCCCCGCCGCTCCCTGCCGCCTCCTCCCGCTGCCCGCCCCGCCGCCCCCCGCCGACCTGCCCCCCGCACCCGCCGCCGCCTCCTGCGCCTTCGCCACCGCCTTCCCCGCGCAGGGCTGCGCCTCCGCCGCTCTGCCTCACGCCTACGCCCCGCTGCCCACCGCTCCCGGGCCCTACGCGCCCGGGGGCCACACGCCGCTGTACTCGCCGTCGGGGCGCATCGTGCTGCCCGCCTCTTCGCCCGGCCCCCCTGCGCTCTACGGCCGCCACTCCCCCGCACCCTACCCGCCGCTGCCCCACGCCTACGGCGCCGGAGGGCAGCTGAGTGCCGCCGAGCCCGCACCGCGACACGGCACCTACCCTGGAGGCCCCGACAGGTTCGTCCCGGCGCTCTGACCTACCCCGAAGGAGCCCGACAGAGCGGACCGGAGCCCGGGAGACGACGGAGTGCGGAGGTTGCCCGGCACGGCTGCTCCCGGCGCTGCCCTGGAAGATGCTGAAGAACCTTGGGCTGCACCTATTCATTCTGCCTTCTGCCCAGACTTCCTGGTGAGGAGTGTTGCAGTCAGCCCTGGGGATCTGGGGTGTCCTGTCCAGCCCTGTCTACTCTCGGCAGAAAAGTGCTAGGGACTCCCAAGTGCTTGGATTGGGCAAGCAGTCTCTTCTTCTTCTACAGACCTTCCTGGAGCAGGTGCTCAAAGCTTCCTGCCAGGCTCCCACACTCCCACACACCCAACCAGGCCCCTCCGGTCTACCCAGGAAGATTTCACGTTTAAAAGTCTCTCTGGTGTTGATGATTTTTTTTAAACGGAATTAAATGTCTGTTGATGAGGTGAAGGAGGGAGGCAAGAGAAGCATTCTCTGGCCTCGTGCAGGCAAAGCTATAAAAGCAGAATGGTGGCACTAATGTGGTGGCATGTCCCTGATGGCTATTGCTTTAGCCCCAGGCTTTACACCAGCAGTGTCGTCAAGGCTGGAGAAGGTTTGAATGCCTGGTCTGCAGAAAAAAGCATCAAGTCATATCCTTCGAGGTGTTGTGCTCTGTGCTGCAGGGATGGGAACAGTGGTGGGCTTGGAACTACAAAAATTTCTACTCATAAACGTGCCCAGCGCCTGGAAGAGGGACACAGGGAGGCTGTGGCACCTCTGCTGTTGGAGGTCTTTCCAGCTTGATTGGACAGAGCCTGATCTGCCTCTGAAGTCATAGCCAACATTGAATCTGGACTTGTTTTGAGTGGAGAACTGATCCTGAGGATTTTACAGCCTAATTTACTTTGATCCCAAGATCAGCCCAGCTCTGTCTGTAGCCTAGAGAAATTGGCATATATAGGAGAAAACTTTTGTTTCTGGAACACAAGAGGCATGATATGGTGCCTTTTCATCTTCAGTTGCTCCACTTTCAAGCTTTCTGGGGATGGAAAAGAGTCTATAGAAGATATGGAGAGGGAAAACGAATAGGAATGTCTGTGAGACAAAAGCTTGAAACTAGATTTGTGGGGAAACTCAAGCATACCCCTCCCAACAGATCCCACCACCCTGGAAAGTGGTCTGGAGCAGTAGTGCGTACCCAGAGCTCTGCTTGGGGCTGTGGGTGTAGAGGGAGCCAACATAGCCCTGCTCCCAGGTCTTCTTATACAGTTCTTTTTTCCCATGGAGGTGGGGAACCTGTGTATGCAGGGCCAGGAGGAGGTTGGTGAGAAGATCCTGCAGTGTGGTGGGGCCTTGTATGGGGAGAGGAAGTGAGAAAGTGCAGCCAAGACCTCAACAGGAGCTTTGGAAGAACAGATGGTGTGCACGTACATCAGAGTCTCTCTCACCAGAGAATGGTATAGATCATAGTATAACTCAGGTTGGAAAAGATCTTAGGAATTTTCTGTTCCAATCTGGTATCCAAATCAGGGTCAGCTATGACTCAGACCAGTAGGCTTAGCCCTATGTAGTTAAGTGTTCCATCACCTACAAGGATGAAGAAAGCACAGTCTCTTTGGGCAGCCTGGATGTCCTTGTTGGGGAGAAGTTTCTCCTTGTACCCTCCATTTAGCACTTCTCTAGTCTCATTTCATGTTTACTATCTCTTGTCCTACTGCTGTGCTTTGCTGCAAAGAGTTTTTGATCCCATGAAGACACCTGTATCTTCTGCTCTGCATTTTTCAGATGAGGTCCCCAGCAGGATGAAATTTGTGTAGAGGCAGCTTTTTTGCTTTCTGTGGGTGTTGCGGTCCACATATCCAGGTGAGACATGAGGGGGGAAATGGAGTGGAGCAAGAAGGTGGTTGGGTGTTCTCACAGCACAGCTTGGTGTGGAGAAGAGTAAAGCCCTCTGCAGTAGGTGGGCAGGAGAAGTTGTACCTTCTGCGGGGCTGTGAGGTAGGAGATGAATTTTGGATTCAAGGTTTCAGAGTGCCAGAGATGGCACATGGTGAGGCAGCGTCTGGGCTGGGAGGCTGAGAGTGACCTGATACCACTGCCCTGTCTCCATGTAGACCTGTCTGTGGCAATGCGGGAAGCTGCTGTCCGTACATAGAGCTGGGGAGGCTGCTCCATGTACGGAGCCAGTGGGGGGCAAGCACAGACAGCAAGTGTAAGCACCACTCAACTCTTTGGCGTGCTGAGGCCAGTCAGATTTTTCCCTTCCTATCCTTTCTGAAGAGGTACGTTTTATCTTCCTTGTTCTTCCTGGTCCTGGCACATCCAGAAGCTGCTACCATCCTGGAAAGAGCTGTCTCAGCCAGGGGCAGGTCTCCCCAGCAGCTGTGCTAACACGTCTCCCAACTCTCCCTTCACCATTTGGAAGAGGATCTGTACACTTAGCTGTGCCAGCTCCTAGTATTTTTGATAGCTGCTGGCTATGTTTTCATTGCCTACAAAGACTGGACTGTGTCACTTTGACAGAAAGCCATGCCAACCTCTTGCTCATTTGAGGGTAGCTGGGAGAAAAGCTGTCCTGCCTTTTAATGCCTTTCTTTCCTTCCTGTAGAAGCAGTTATCAATGTGGACCAGATAATTTTCATGGAATCATAGCAGTGCTGGGTCGGAAGGGACTCATCAGGATCATCAAGCCCAGCTGCTGTACCTGTGCAGGACACCCCGAGAATTGTACCGTGTGCCTGAGAGTATAATCCAAATGCTTCTTGAATACTCTCAGCCTTGGTGCTTGCTCCCTGGAGAGCCTGTTCCAGTGCTCAGCCACCATGAATCTTGTCATTGGTCAAGAGAGTGAAGAGCTTAGATGTCTTCTATGTCTTCTGGCCCTTGTTCCTCTCATTTTGTTTCCTCCTTCAGCCCTCATGCCAGTTTAGAGTTCAGTCTAAAAAAAGGTCACCAGTGATGATACAGGTTTTGAGGAAGATGCTTCTGAACTTAGATGGCATCTGTAGGTAGTTCAGAAAGCAAAACTCAGTGTCTGAAGGACAGGCCTGACTGATCTTGGTGACTTAGAATGCACAGATTAGGTAGGTTCAGTTGTGTATTGTTTGCAGAGAAGGTCTAGATGCTTGTTGTTTCTCTCCAGATCTTTTATACCTACAAACTAGGGAAACTGGGCATATCTAGATGGTAATTTTTTTGCAGCAGGTACAGTGATGATCTTGCTGTATTAAGAACCAGAGATATGGTCAAAAACTGCTTAAACTTTGGTCACAAACAGCTAGAAACCCTGGTCAGAACTGAAGAGCTACTGGGACCATTCAAGGGACTCTATATCTGCGTGGGGTCAGTGCTTCGAGCTTTTTTAGGCAAGACTAGACAAAGCTGTACCTGACCTTTGCTAGTGCTGGCAGTCCTCCAACCTCCTGCTTGCAGCAGGCCTGGAGACTCCAGCAACCCTTTCCCACCAGCACTGCTGTGGTTTTGTGGCTATTCTAACCTCTCTGAGCTGTCCTGTAGGCTCAGGTACCAAGGGTGTGCTGAACACTGCGGGTCTGTCCAGGCTGTGCGTTGTGGTGCTGAGATGTGCTGCCCCTGTGCCCACGTGTGACATGGGACTGCCTGACCACTGACAGAGGAAGATATGCTTGTTGTGTCCTTGGGGAGCCATGGGGTTGGGTCTCTCTGTGAGGATATGGGGATATGCCAAGGGGATATGTTAGACAACTGGATCTCAGTGTATTCTTGTGCCATGGGGATATGTTAAACATGTGGATCTCAATGTGGTTTTGTCTAGCACATTGCTTGTAATTCTCAGGCACCACCAAGAATAAGAAAAAGATTTGATTTCTATAAGTTTTATTGTAAATATCTGAGAGCCTTCCTTTTAGCAAAGTTAGTCTAAGTTTCAAACTACTCTTTTGATTTCTGTCAGAAGAATCCAATAAATCTGGATTGTAAACCTGTAGGAAACTCTTAAATGTGAGCACTGATAGAAGAGAAAGGGGCCTTGAAAATGCTCATTCCTCAAAGGACAGAGCCTCTCGGTTCCTCTTCTGCCCAGGTTCTGGTATAGTCAGGCCCTGTGCAGACTTTGAGAAAGAAGTGGACTGTACAGCCTAGGAGAACATTATATTCTGTATTGGAGATTTTTTTTTTTTTTTTACTCTTCTACTTCACTTGAAATGGAAATAAATCTTTGCATTGTTTGTAATAAAGTGTCTCTGAGTTTACTCTTTCAAGCCTTCCTTGTACTCTTGAGACTGGGAGACATACAGAGACATGTGTGACCTGTGCTGCTCATTGGTATTTTTTGGTGTGCTGGGTTGCTGAAGACATCAAAAGGAAGGAGGAGGGATGGTCAGCAGCGCCAGGCTACAGGTGGCATATCAAACGTCCACAACCCCTTGAGTCATCAGTCTGCTTTGAGGGTCTCCTGTCAGGCCACAAGCATGCCCCAGACATCAATGCATGGCTCCATCCCAGCCGCGTGTCTCTGCTAGAAAAAGGGACAGGCAGGGAAGGCTACTACCTGTGAGAGGAACAGAAGCTCAGAGATGGGCAAGGGGATTGTGGTTGGCATTAATTACTGTCTGATGCTCCAACATGGTGCTGGGCTAGCTAGAGAAGATGTTACTGCTGGAAATGTTATATTGCCTGTCCTGTGGCAGCAGCACCAGAAATGCTTGGTCTTGCCTCCTGCACCCCACATCAGTTAGGTTTTTTGGCTGCAGAGATGGAGTTCCCGCAGCCACAGCCTGACATTGTGCTCACATTTTGTAGCGGCAACATCTGTGGGAGCAATTCATCAAGCAGCAGCCATAACTAATGGGGGGTGTAACAGGCCTTCAGGGGCAACTCCACACCTCAGGATGATGAACTGGCTTTCACATGGGTAAGATGATGGCAGATGTTGCCCCTTCTCCCTCTGAGAGGGTGGTGACTGGCTTCCTGAGGGTGTTTGGGAGATAGTGAATTCTGCAGCTGTTGCCCTGTCAACAGCCCAGAGGGCAAGGAATGAGATGGGAACAGGTAGTTTAATCTGCCAAGTTACCAAAAAGCAGATAGGAAAGTCTTCTTCAATAGCTTTGGGACTCTCAAGAATGATTTATCTGCCTTTGAAAGTGAAAATAAGTGGATCAAATCTATGAGAAAGAGGAGGCAGGGGAGGTCCCTGCCATTTGGCCAGGAGGGAGTACCTTGGAGGGAGTCCAGAGCTTTGTGAGTTGTAATTGGAGGGCAGTCTGTGTAGCTGGAGCTGGATTTCAGCTATATCCTTTACCTACAGCTGCCATGTCAGTGACCAGAGAGGGCAACCCACTCATGTGGGACCTGGGAGTGAACTAATGTGAGCACAGGAAGGCTGATGGGGCTCTGACTTTACAGAGTATGGTGTATAAGAATATAGTGGCCCATGCTGGCACAAAGAACAACTTTACACACTTGTCGTGATGTAATCCTGAAGCCTTGATTTGCTGGAAGCCCTCTCTAGACAGTAGAGCTGATTTCTTGACTCAGTCCAGTTGAAATGTATGTCTTCTTATGTCCAGGGTCAAGAAGGCAAGGTGGTAGATGGTGGCATTTGCTATACCTGGAAGCTGGTGTTATTTATGGGAGTTACTTTTGGATGTGGTGCAGTCATCCAACCCCTCTTTGTGTGGGCAAACTTGTGGGAGGGAAGCCCAGCTCAGGGCTGCCAGACAGAACTCTCACTGCTTCTGCAGCATTGGAACACAGGGTGCAGAGGCCAGCATGAAGTACTCAGGCCACACTGCTTGGGCTAAGAGGAAAGGAGGCTGTATCCTAGCCTCCTCTGAGGCTAGGACACTAACAGGAAGTTAATAGGGCTATTGTATGCTCTGGCTGAAAATGACCGTGGAGAGGAGGCAGGAATATTAACTGTGGGCTGGTGCAGAAGAGCTTACTGAGCTCCCTGCTATCCCTTCTCTGATGCCAGGAAGCTAAGATTCATTAGCCATTTAAGAATTTGGAAAGCTGTTGTCTGGATGTGAACTGTGCAAAGAGATCCTAATTGATTAAGGAACAGCTTCTGACTTTTTTTTTTTCAGTATCAGCACCAGAGCTCTTGGTCCAGTCACTGAGATACACCTTGCTTGGTGCATGAACCACTCTGAGTCAATTATCCCTGTGTCTGGCTCTTGCAAGGACACCATATGCATCTCACTTCCACTTGGGAAAAGGTGCTCATGAATCCAGGCTGTCAACTTCTGAGGTTAACAAATGATGTCGGAGGCCTCGTTTCACTTCTACAGCCATATGTTTTAACACATAACCTGTCATCAGGCTCACTGGAGTGCTGGCCCTAGAATTAGCCAATTAAATAGGGGCTCCCTAGCCACTCTTTGTCTGTTCTCAGGTTTATGGTGGCAAGAATAACAGGGGAGGAAGACTTACAGGGTATCAGCATTTGATGTCTTCAACGGGCAGACCATTATGTTTTCAGAGGTGCATACTGATGATGATGATTTCTTCCTTCTCCATCTTTGGGTACACTAGAGTTTATTGCTGTATGTGTATTCTTTTTCAGTAGTTCTCAGATTGTTTTGGTGGTTTGGGGTTTTTTTGGTTTGTCTTTTTGTTCTTCTTGTTTCCTCTAAAATTGCTTTTACTTGAATAACATGGGCTTGCATTTCTGCAGCAATGAGTGCCTGACCACTACAATAGACCTGGACCCTGGAGTTACAGACAGGTCGGGCCACACAGAATAAATGCCTAAGTGATAAGTGCCACCCTGTCACAGTGTGAGAGGCCATGCCTGGGTATTACTGTTGATGTTGGTGTCTTTTTCATGGAGGAAGCAGAGGATGATTCAGAGCTTTGTCCTTTACGCAGGAAACATTTGTTTTAAAAAAATGTTTTCCTTCTTGGGTAATTTCTTTTGCATTTTGTTTTCATTGAGGTTTTCTCCACAATTCCCTTCTGGAGAAAAGGCAAAAGAAAAGCTCTCTTGAAGCAACCAGAGAAAATGGTTTCATGCCTTCCCATTTAAGTGGATATAAGATATAGTACCTCTCTGCCACATCAGGAACCGAGCTTAAATCCAGGAAGACCTTACACAGTTGGGGAGACCTCATAGCACCTTCCACTATCTAAAGGAGGCCTATAGGAAAACAGGAGAGGGACTTTTGACAAGAGCCATGTGCTAGGACAAAGGACCATGACTTCAAAGTGAAGAAAGGTAGATTTAGATCAGGTATTTGGAAGAATTTCCTGCGAGGGTGGTGAGGTACAGGCAAAGGCTGCCCATAGAAGCTATGGATGCCCCATCCCTGGACGTGTTCAAAGCCAGGCTGGATGGGTCTGTGGACAATCTGGGGGAGAAGAGATGATCTTTAAGGTCCTTTTCAACGCAAACTATTCGGTGCTGCCGCTAGGGAGCACTGCCGGCCGCGCCGGGCGGGACGGAGCGGGGCGCTCGGCAGGAAAAGCAGATCGGCCGGCTCGGGTCCCTGCGGGCGGAGGCGCTCGTCCTGCGCAGAGCGCGGTGCCGAGCTCCAAAGGCGCACAGGAGAATTGCGCCTCCAGCCCGCCGTCCGAGTTTGGGCCAACAAGCAGCCGTGCCCAGGGGCATGTGATTAATACTGCACCCCAAACTCCGCTTTAGCGTTTTCATGAATTTCCAGGAAGATGGGTCGGTAGAGGAGAGTTGATAAAAGCGTCATTATAAAGCCTGCAAAGCACAGATCACGCTGTTTACCACACAAGCTATATCCTGGTTTCTTCATGTTTTCTGTGTCCTGTCAGTGAAAACCTCAGGTTGTCTGAGGAAGACACAAGCACAGCTCATGCTCAGCACCCCAAGTCCATCTGGATGGACTTAATTTCAGGCAGTGGGCTTAGACAAGTGGCCATTCCCCCTGCCTTATGTGAGCCCACAGCAGGAATACTGGATTCAGTTAGGGGAACCCAGTGCCAGAAAGTAATTCTTATATTGGAGCTCAGCTGAGGCCATCAAGGCAGGGAGCTGGTGTGTAGGAAAGGCTGAAGGAATCACGGTTGTTCTCATGCAGAGCAGGTGAGCCTGGAGTCTAACTTGCAGTCTGAAAGAAGGTTACAGAGAAGATGGAGCTGGAGTCCAGCTGACACTAAGATGGAGAAAGAGGGCACTAAGATGGAGGAAGGGCAAGGAGCTAAAGCTGTGCTGAGGGAAAGCTTGGTGGGACATAAAGGAAAAACATTCTTTCCTTGAAAGTGGGGCAGCCTTGGGATGAGGACATGAGGGGGATGATCTCATTACTTGGAGAAGGTCAGCACTTGACTGGAAAAAGCCCAAAGCAGTCTGGTCAGATTTAGCCATGCTCTGAGTAGGGGTTGGACCAAGATCTCCAGAAATCTCTCCTCACTTAACTTTTCCTAAAGTTAAATTATTTCCTGGTGGAACAGGAGAGTCAGGCCAGGTGGTGGAGCACTGATGAGCCTAGCTTGACACACATCTCCGGCCTGTGGCAGCCCTGGCAGCATTATAAAAGTATTTATTTAAATAGTGAACACAGGATGGGAAGGAGCAGAGCTAACAAGCTCTGAGCAGGAAGTGGTGGCCAAAGAGGGAGGGGTATTTGCTGTCTCCAGGATTTACTGCTTAAAGTCAATATTTGTAAATTAATTAGCAAATGTTTCTTATCATGCAAGATTAGGCACTTATGGGGTGGAATGGCTTTCATTGACCTGTGGTGGCTTTTGGTTCTAAGTTGCTTGCCAACTTCTTTCTGCTGAGGCTTAGATACGACTTCAATTCTGCCAAGGACAGGAAGATCCTTCTGGTTCAAAACATCACCTATGAGCCTGCCACAGATCACCCCTGACTTTCAGCAAATGTGGGGGACCCCATATATTAAGAGTAATTTGAGAAGTGGGAAGCCAGGGTGCACAAATGAAACAACTTCCCTTGTCCCATACAGCTGGAAGCATATTTCCTGAAAGGATACTGAAAGGTAATCAGCATGGGCAGAGGACAGTCTGGTTCTCCAGGATATGATAGGTTTCCTCTCCTTAGCGCTCATGTCATGCCTGTCAGCACTCAGGATGGCTTCCCGTGCTCTGCAGGAGGGGGGTCAGGACCTGAAGCCTTGAGAAAAGCTCACAGGAACATGCTCAGTCCAGCCCAGTTGACATTAACTAATATCCTGCTGAATCTCACAAGTGAGGAGACAACTACAGTGCTCATGTCCACCGTGTACCACAACATGCCTTTATCTCTGTGCCTCAAGGAGCAGGTCAGAGTATCCTGGAGGAGCCTCAGGCAGCCCAGCCAGTTTACAGCACACCAAAGATCACTGTGTCAGGCACCTACCTGGCTCCCTGTACTGGCCCCATAGCTCAGAAGCTATTTCCCTGCACCCATATCCTTCTCTTTGCCAGTAAGGAGGCTGCAGTCAGTTAAAGGTCTCTTGCCTCCCCCAGACTTCCCCTGCATGTCAGAACCAGACCATAGCTGTTATCCAGCTTTCACCCAGAGGGCGAAAATTTACTTTATTGGACTCTCTGTCAGTGGCCCTGGCTAAAGACAAGTGTCTTGGACTCAGGAAGGAGAGAAGAAAGGGAGAAGGTGACTTGTTGCACTTGCAAAACAGCAGCCTCCCTGTTGATTTCTCAGGGTTCTGAAGGTCAGGGTGATCCCGAGATTGTAAAGAGTCTTTGCTTCCCTAGCCCGACGCAGCCAAAGAAGGAGCCTGGAATGCGTCCAATTGCATTTTCAAGGTTGTTTATTTCTTCTTATCTATACATTCTTTCTCTGACCTGCCAAGCTTTGCTAGCACGGAGGCCATAGCATTCTGCCCCGAGCCTTGGGCGGCTCCCACCTTATATACTCAAAACTACGTGTCTATGTTTACAATTTATTACCAAGTCCCATCATCTATGTTAGACTATGAACCTTGAGTCAATAGAAAAGTGTCACCATCACACCAAGACATTGAGGACAAGAAGAAGGAAAAGAAGGCTAGGATATGCCCAAATTCCTCCATCATGTACCCCCTTGAACCCCATTCTAAAAATCCCAAAATTCTACTTTTCCACCCTGTGTTAGTTCAAATATCACACTACTAAAACTCTTGTGGCTTGTAATTCCTCATACAAAATTGACAGCCTTTTCCACAGGCTAAAATAGGAGCCACAGATGTTTTTGACATCATGCAAGGGTCTCTGAGACCCCTGCCAGGGTCTTGAGACAGCCAGGGCAGCCAGAGGGATATCCTGGACTCCGACACCTCCCTATCCTAGATACAGCTGCCCTTACCAGCCTGTCCCCAGCTCCATTCAGGCAGCAGAACCTACCTCAGGGGTACACAGGGACCACTATGAGTCCAGCCTCACACCTGAACCCCATCTGTATAAGCAAGAGCTCTGTTATCTGTCCTCTCAACAGAGGAAGAACCAGTGCATGGCGAGTGAAAGTGTTGATTAGGAGGATTTTATCTTTGTCTTGTTCAGTTTGTGATAAGATTTGTTTGCACAGGCACACCTTTCTTACTGTCTGCCAAAGAAGACAAAGTAAGAGCGGCCCTGAGAGTGTACACTACCTGAGATGACTCCAGGACTTCCTAGCCACCAAAGGCATCTCCACAGCCATGGACAGAGGTGCTTGCTCTGGTTCCTGCACATCTCTGCCCTCGGAGAACTCTCCCAGCTCTTCCAGTGCAAGGATTAGCACTGCAGCCCATGTGTGCTTCAAGAGTGAGTGTTGCCCCATGTTCATGGACACCTCACTCTGCCAGGCCTTCACCACCTCCAACAGCTCCACTTCACAATGGAGAAGGTGGAATACAGTTGTTCTGTGCCCTCCTTGATTGATGTGAGCTGTAAGATGAATCTAAAGCCCCCCAGAAGTTTCTTCTCAAAAAAAATCTAAAGGGCTCTGGAAGCCAGGAGAGTCTAAATGTCTGCAGATGTGGGCAGCATGGCTGATTCCCCATCCCTGTCAGCACTACAGAGGATCAGAGAACAGGGAAGGGCCACTGGCTCTTGCTAGTCTCTGCCATGGCACATGCAGGGCTTCACCAAGTGGAAGGGTCTCCTGACCTGCCTGGCAGCAGCCACAGCCCAGCCTTTCTGCAGCACAGTGTGGGCACCACACTTGCAGGAGGACCCCAGCACAACTGTTGTGCTGTTGCTCATCCATAACATGACCTCCAGCCTCTGGCTCTATTTCAGGCTAGTGCAGCCTCAGCTGCCTTCCCCCAGTGCCTTGGTTTAAGAGCAAATCTCACAGATAGAAGTTCCTTCCATGCTGCAGGGCTTCCACAAGGCCCTCTTATACCTTAGATATTTGGGGTTGTGGGTGAGGTTTGAGTGATTCATGGCAGAAGCTGAGAGATCTTGTTCAGCTGCCACCAGTATCAGTGGCTCAAGCTCAATGCTGTGGCACAGAGCCTCGAGGGCTCTGGGACAGCAGCAGCAACATGTTCAGAGACATAAGAAAATCCCCCAAATCAGGGGTGCCTGCAGGATCTGGCCAGCCTTGTACTCTGGGAGACAGGCCCTTGGGAAGTCAGACAATGGCAATATGACCTCCAGTCCTCCTCAAGAGGAGAAGGATCCTCTGTGTCAGGATACTACAGGAATGTAAGAGAGCCTCTTCCCTCTTCCCTTTCTTACATCAAGGGAGACTCTTCCCTTCCAGGAGCAAAACCACAAGACCCAAAATATGCGGAGAGACACAGGGTGCCCCATTACCTCCTGGCTTCAGGAGAAATCCTGTGTGAAGACTGGGGAGACAGGAAGACAATGACTGTGCAGAGTGTCTCTTGTCTTTGCCCCAAATGGCATTTTCCTGATAAAAGTGTATAATTCAGCCAAATTTCAGCCCAATGCACTCAGCTTTTCAACCACCTTTTTTTTTTTTTTTTAATCTTCAAGGTTAGAGTGAAGCTGCCCAGAAAGCAAAACCAAAAAATATTTCCAGATTTAGGAGAGCAAGATGTTTATTGCAGATAAAAAGAGGCTATGAGAAAAACTTCCAGACTAAAGATAATAGCGCAAAGCGTGGTGGGATTTGTAGGGTGCAGTAAAAAGCCCAAGCTGGGCTTCTCCAGCCCGTTAAAAATCTTGGTGAGTGCTAGTTTTGCAATGCCACTCACATTTATGTAAATAAGAAATTACTTTCAGAAACACAGGTGGATGCTGGACTGTATGACTGAACTGTAGTGTGGCACAGCACTGTGAGGCCTTCCATGGGCCCAAGCAAAACAGCCTGTTTGCAGAGGGAGCAGGAGGCTCATAAGCCACAAGCCTATGGACTGCCTCTCTAGCCTGGAAGAAGCATAGAAAGCAGAGTGACAAGGAGAGTATGGGCTTTATGGCTCCCAGGAAAGCAGCTGATCAAAATCACTGTGCCGTACTTATCAAGTTTGTGAGGTGAGAGTAGAAATAAAAAATATCCCCAAAAAACCAGAAAGTTAATACAGAATATGAGGGATGACTTAGTTATCCTGGTGGTCATTTTCCAGCGGAGTATTCAGCTCTTCTAGTATATCTGCTTCTGCTGGTTTCAGCACATCCTCTTCACCTATAAAGCATGTAAGAGACAGATAATTTTGTACTGGGGGGCTCTCATGTGTTACCCTTCTGTCCCATGTTAAAGCCCCCCTGGCCAGTCTCTTGCAATTTCCTGGAGAAGGTGTTATGTAGCTCATGGTGGATTGCCTGCTTTTCAAGGGCAGTCCCAGTTGTGGAGGGGAGTTGGAGAAGGTAAAGAAAGCACTGGCAGGTTTAAAGCCAGAGTCAATAACCACAACCCTGATGGCTGCCCATTTCAAGACCTCACAGCTGGAGGCTGGACACCACCCCAGAGCCCAGGACACAGAATAGCTGTTTTGCATGGCACGTCGGCACCACATGCCTTGCATCAACAGGCCTTTTATTCCCCCCTGCACAGACATTGCTGGAAATGCAGTAGTTGATGGTCAAAGGATTGTTACTTCCTCTGAAGCAGATCCTTTGTTTTCCTGTTTTGAGGCAATCTGCATGCTTGACCCACTGACTGCTAAAGTGAATGTACTCTACTCTTCCCACTCCAGATCTGGGAGCATCTCCTTCTGCAGTGGCTGTAAATGGATTTTCTGAGCCCAGACACCAGCCTGCCATTTGGACCAGCTTAGTTCCCTCCATGCCTCAGTCCTGGCAGGTTTCAAAGGTGTAGTTGCCTGCACCTCTTTTCACCTTGCCTGTAGTTGCTTTGCCACCTCTTTTCCCAGTGCCCACTTTGCTCTCCCACCATCCCAGTGTCAGTCCTGAAACTGAATGGACTGTGGACAAAGCATGTCTTGACTTTGGCTCCTCCATCCAGCTGTGACCACAAAAAACCTCATATTCTCTCCACAGAGAAGAGATCTTGACTGAGATATATCACCCTCTACTAATATGGCTCTTAGCAGAGCCACAGAAGTGTTCTTATGACAAGGAGTTATAAAGGACCAGGTCCACAACCCCATCCAATGACTGACAATAATGGACTTGTTATCACTCCCCTGGACTCAGAGAGAGCTGTCTGTCCCCACAGTCCCACCATCCCATCCCCCCACCCTTTCTCAGATACCCAAGTTTTGTGGGGTAGGGACCCAACCCTGTAGATGCTGTGGGATTGTTGTTCATAAAGTGTGCACCCTTGGCTGACAATCCTCAGGAGGCAGCACTGCACTGCCCTCCAAGCCACCTGGGGCCAGCAGCTCTTCAGCAACTCACCAGCAGGGTCCAAGCTCCTGTCTGCCAGCTCCCCTTCCACTGCCACTGCTTGCATCCCACCGACCTTGTTCTGGATGGCCAGCACAGGTGGCTGCTCTTGAAAGCCTGGTTCAGGCAGTGCTGGCTCAGAGGGCACTGGCTCAGCCTTCTCCTGTGGGTCAGGCTGGGGTTCCACTTCTGGCTCTGACTCCAGGACAGACTTGACCACCACCACCTGACGGCCCCGTCCTCTTTTGGCTCTTCTGCCTCTCCTTTGCTGTTCGTTCTTATAGGCTCTGCCAGGGGATTTCACAGGGGTGATGACTTGGGAATAGGACAAAGGACTTTCTGCCCTAAGGCAGCTTTGCTAGGTCCCCCTGTTGTGATTGTGACCCAGTTCATCCCAGCAGAAGCTGCAATTCTTCAGCCCCCCCTCCTGAGCCCTGCACAACAGCCTTTTGCAGCTGCACCAGTGGGCAGAAGCTTGGGTAACAAATTTTTCCTCAGCTCCACGTTATGGTTGAGGTTTGCTTGCTACCCATCCATCTCTACCCCCTGTGCCTTTGTAGACCTTGAGTAGCTACTATCTGCAGGTCACCTTTCCCCACTGAAGACTGATGGCTCTGTCCTTGGGTGAAGATGGAGGGGATGGGCCATGTCTGGGCTCAGGTTAAGTGCCCCACAAAAGCAATATGACAGAAAAAGCAAGGTTTACCTCATAACCCACTGAGCTGAATCTTTCTCCAGGGCTTCAGCTTTTCTTTTCCTGAGCAACTCCCGGTCTCTCAAGCGACGGGTTATGATGACATCTACAAGGATAAAGTGAGTGCTAACATGACATCCTGATCCCTCCCTGCCTGGTACTAGAGCACTGATGCAAGAGGACATGATTTTTTTTGTCCCAAAGGGGTCTCAAGATGAAACTCCTTGAGCACTGTACTTCCAGCACAGCCTCAGTGGGTAGGATCTGATGACACAGCACCCAAAACTCCCAGGCTCCTAGCCTGACTCTAGATTTCCAGTTACAGTTCCCTGGGGTGACCCATGTCCAACCTACTCCCCACTGCAGGGACTTGGGCCGTGGTGCCTTTGATCAGGCATCAGTATAGATTGCAAGATAATTCTTCATGTTTGCTCCAGTTACCCTTTTTCCCAGAGAGCTGGAACTGGCCACCACTGAAATTGAGATGTTTATCTAACAACAAAGAGAAAGCCTTTACTCACAGAACAGACAGACCTTCAAAAAAGGAACAGCTCTGTGGGGGCAAGGATGAGCCAGAGGGCACAGTCTTACCCACACAGATGCTCACGTGCATTGGGCTGAGACCTCATGGGGAGATGGTGATCCAACCAGAGACCAAGACAGGACGAGTACACACTGCTGGGGTTGAGAAAATTGGTCCCAAACACCACAGAAACAGCCCCAAGCTGTCTGCAGCTGTGAGGAAGACAATGGCAGGGCCTAAGAAAGACTAACTGATGTGAGAAAGCTCCAACACTGGCTTTATTATTTGGGCAGGATGTGCAGGTTGCATACAGACAACAGCAGACAGGACTCCCCAGATCCCAGTCACCATGCCTTCCTTGGCCAAGGTCAGCAGTGTCCATTTCACTGATTGCAAAGGGCTTCAAATGGCTTCCCAAGACAAAGACCAGCCTAAAAAATGGTCTGAACTTCATTTGTCTATGTCTTTGTCCTAAAAGACAGCAATCCCTGATGATTTCTAGTGTAGACTCTAAGCTGTGATAATAAAAACTTGTCTCAAATCAAGCAGTATGAGACCCAATCCCAGGAGACACAGGGACCAACACTACTGCCCTGAGGCCTTGAGGGAGAGAGAATTCTTCCCAAATGTATACTGAAGAGAACACAAAAGAACTGATTTTCATAGTTTCAACAAAACCCACACAAGTGGAAAAGCAAAATTATGACCTGCTCCTTCCACATGTAATCAGATTCAGCTCCTTTCACAAAAAGCTTCAGCTCACATTAAAGTAGTGAAATCAGTGAATAATTGTAATTTTGTCATTCCCTTGATCAGATGGTAGAAGTGTCAAGACTTCTGAGGCTGAGCTGGGAGAAAGACTTCAGAGGCTGAGCAGGGATTACAGCTCTTTTATCCCAGGTATTTATTAAATGCAAGAGAAACTGTAGTCCAGGACAGGACAATGCAAAACTGACAGCAGGAGCCAATCTCTGCCCAAAGTAGACTTTTACACAAGACGCTTCTGATAATTAATAATAATCTTACAGAAATTTAGCTTGGAAAGTATGCTGGTCTATGCTTCAGAGACCTTATCAAAGCATAGTCAACTTTAAAATTACATCTGAGTCCCCAGGACACCCTCCAGGGAAGTTGAGAATAACTCCAAGACAAGTGGGAGGTTGTTCCCTGACATGAGACAATAACAGAGATAGTAGGGCTCAGCCAGCAGGAGATAACTCTGCCATTCACATAGAAAAAGTCAATAAACTCCCTGGGAAGATGAGGTTACAAGTTGCAGTTGCAGGATCTGCACAGGGCCTCAGTTCAGCTACTAAAGTATATAATCGCTTGCACATCCCATTTGCAGCCAAGGTTATTTTCTTTTCCTTTCAAAATGTCTTGTGAGCTATCAAAGTAGCTTTAACTGCTTGCAATCAGTCTCCTTCCAAGTCCATTCTAAGAAAACACCCCTAATTCACTTCTAACTGGACAAAAAAAGCAATCCCACAACAGCTCCAAAGCTGTCACCTGCCAGCACTAAGCAGGAAAGATCACAGTAAAGCATATGCATCCTGATGAAAAAATGTTTACTAGAGGGCACAAAGAAACAGAAATTAAATTAAAAGAGAAAAGAAAATCTATAAAAACAATGAGGTGGTACTGCCAGTCTGCAAACAATCTACTGATGCTCTCTGAAGAACTTTAGTTGAAAAACCTTTATATGTGCTTCTGCCTTTCGGATCTGGAACATAACACGTAAAAAGACATGCATTTGCAATTAAATGTGCATCTCTACCCCCAAGCATAGACTAATAATTATTAGTTCCTTTCTGAGAAACACTTGGTAACAAAAATCATGCTCTCCTCTCTCTAAAAACTCAAGTTAGGAATGTTCTTATCATTACCTGGCACAGCAAACTCCTCACAGGCTTCAGAGGGTGGCACGGAAGAGTCCGAAGAAGCATGGTCTTTTCCTGAACTCTCCATTGCTCTTTGCAGTTTTAATTAGAAAGCAGCTTAGTTCCCTGGAAACAGCATCTGGAGATACTGGCACAGCATAATGAGAGCTTGAAAAAAATGCAGACTGCCCGCCCCAAACCTCTTATCTGGCCAGGCCAGTAGGAGGGTATTAATATTCTCCTTATCGGAGTGCAAAGGTGTGTGAGTCTCTGTCCAGGATCTACTGTGTGGATTGCAAAATATGTTAGTGCTTTTATACTTCAATAATTCTATTTCAGATAGGAAATTTACACTCACTGCTGCTAAACTGTGACTCAAAAGCTCTCCTTTATAGTGGACATGGCAGGGCAGGATGTGGCACTGCCTCACTGCTGCTTTCCAGAGTGAGATGCAGGGACGTGTTGTTAGTCCTTAAGGACCCCTTGAGAGGTCTGAAATGGGATTTATGCTCTCTGAAGGTGTTTGCATAGGATCCTAGCAGTGCTGGTAGGAAGGGACATCCTCCAGCTCCCCTCATGGCAGGACTGGCTGCTTCACAAGGTCAGGATGGCTTTGTCATATTCTTTGGAAATCCCTAAGGATGGAGACAGTCATGGCACCTGTCCAAGAGCTGCATCAGCTTCCTGGGATCCAAACAGAATAATAAATCCATGCCAGCCTGGCTGTGCATGTTGAGGACTTCCTAATGATTCTTTGGTTCAGTCCCTAGTGGATCAGGACTATGAACAAAGCTCTTCACTGATGAAGCAGGATGGCAATGGGCAGCCCCAGAAAAACCAGTGAGAAGACCCAGCCGTTCCCTTGCCCCCCACAGGATGATTTGCTTAAGTGGCTGTTCCTAGCGGCTGGTAGCACCTTGCAGCCCCAGCCCTGCCTGGCCTGCAGGTTCGTGCAGGGACATCTGCAGGGCCAGAATTGCTGCAAGTGGAAGCTGCTGCCTGGTACAATGGCTTCAATGCTGAGAGCCTGTTCCTTGCTCTGTGGGAATGGCCAGGCCCTTAGATCAGTGCATAGGAAATGAGGAGATAATCTTGGTCTCTCCTGAAAACTGTCTTCATAGTTTCTTATGCCAGGATAGTACAGAAAAGCTCAAGAGTATATTGTGTGTAACAATTCAGATGGACCAGAGATACCTCTTTAGCCAGTTTCTTGTGCACTCAGCTGCTGTCAGCACTTTTCTCCGTGAGATACTCAACTACTTATGCACTGGTCAGGTGCTAGTGCCGCTAATCCTTTCCCTCCCTGCCTGCCATGAGTTCAAAAATGGTTCAAAGGTTAGTAGAAGGACTCAATAACGATAATGTGTCTACCCCCAGGTCCTCTGGGACCTGACTGCCTTTCACTGCAATCTGAGGACTTGCCCTGAGGAAAGCAGCTTCTCAGGGATGAGCAGATCTGGCTGCCTCCAATCTTTGCCAGTCTTTTTTTATTTTTAGTGTACATCCTAGACTCTAAGCAGAATCCCTCTCTAGAACCTTGGAAGCACCAGAGCTTGAAACTTCATGCATGTTGATTTCTTAAGATGCAACCTTGGAGGTCTGTGGTCATCTGTGCTGCCATTCTTCTTATCCCCTGAGCTACCACTTTACTCTAGGGCTCCTTCCCTGTGTCCACTGCAGATTACATGGTACCTCCAGAGAGGTGGGGTAGGTCTAACAGCCCAAAAGAAGCAACAGGGTGGTGGCAGCAGAGCAGATATGGGAAGGCTCTGATATGGGAGGGTGGGCCAGGAGCATGGATGTCATAAAGAGATGTGGGGCTACTAAGTCATTCACAGAATGTTTCCTTGTTGCTCAGTCACAAATGAAGACAAGGTGTGCCAATCTGGTGAGGGTGTCCATGTTCCAGCCCTGTGTGATGATGCACAGCACTAGAGACACCCTGGTCATGCAGACATCTGGAAACTGTATCCTGGCAGGATACTTCACTGTGCAAAAGCATTGCTTTGGAGGGGTAAACATATCAGACCTTGAACATTGTTTCTGTTTTTGTGTCCTTCATTGCAAAAAACACAGTATCACAGAACCACATAATATGCTAAGCTGGAAAGAACGCAGCAGGATCACTGAGTACAACTCTTGTTCCTGCACAGAACACCACAAAATCACACCATTTTGAGAGTGCCTGAGAGCATTGTCCAAATGCTTCTTGAACTCCGACATACTTGGTGCTGTGACCACTTCCCTGGGGAGCCTGTTTCAGTGCCCAAACAACCTCAGGGTGAAGAACCTTTTCCTGATATCCAGTCTAAACCTTCCCTAAATCAGTTTCAGGCCTTTTCTCAAATTCTGTCTCTGGCCACAAGAGTGAAGAGATCAGTGCCTGCCAGTCCTCTTCCCCTCACAAGGAAGCTATAACTGCAGTGAGGTCTCCCCTCAGTCTCCTCCAGGCTGAACAGACCAAGTGACTTCAGCTGCTCCTCATATGGCTTCCCTTCAAGGCCCTTCACCATCTTTGTTGCCCCACTTTGAAATTTTCTAAGAGCTCAATGTCTTTCTTACACCCAAAACTGCCCACAGCACTAAGGTGAGGCCACCCCAGTGCAGAGCAGAGCAGACAATCCCCTCCCTTGCCTGGCTGTGATGCAGTGCCTGATGCCCCCCAGGACATGGGTGGCCCTTCTGGCTGCCAGGGCACTGCTGGCTCATGTTCAACTTGCCACTGACCAGGTCCTTTTCTATGGAGCTGCTCTCATGCCTCTCATTCCCCAGTCTGTACACACATCCAGGGTTGCCCAGTGCCAGATGGAGAAACTGAAGTGCTTGGAGCATGTTCAAAGAAAAGCAAAGAAGCTGGCAATTAGTCTAGAAAACGAGTCCTCTGAGGAGTGACTGAGGGAGCTGAGGGTGTGAGGGTGTTGAGCTTGAAGAAAAGGAACCTGAGGGGACACCTTATTGTTCTGTACAGCTTCCTGATAGTAGATTGTAGACTGGTAGAGATCCATCTCTTCTCCCAGGTAACAAGCAATAGGACAAGAGGAAATGACCTCAAATTGCTCTGGGGTAGGTTTAGGTTGTATGTCAGGCTGCCCAGGACAGTGGTGGAGTCACTGTTACTGGAGGTATTTAAAAGATATCTAGGCATGGTGCTTAGGCACATGGTTTCCTGCAGGACATGGCAGTTAGTGGTTGAATTCCATGGTCTTAAGGGTCTTTTTCAACCTAAATGATTCTACATTCTGGGCTGATTGCAGGTGGTATCAAGCATGGAGGGGAGGTTGGAAATCCCTGTGTGTTTCAGTATTCCACAGGAACTGGGTGCATGCTTAGGCTGTGGCTAACTCAGCTTCTCACACCAGCCATCTACATAGTCACCCCAAAGCCTGGTGAGGGCTGATAAGTGACTCTTGACTCAGCAAGACTTTGCCTTAAGACACTGCAGAGCTGGTACTGTGAATATTTCTCCATTTTGTCTGTCTTCAACCTTGAAGGGAGCATTTATGAAAGAGAGTCACTGTGCCCCCAGGTTATTCAGAGGTGTTTCATGGACTAGATGGACTTCAAAATCTCACAGAGCTTGCACTTGCATCTCTCAGGATGGAAAACTCTGGAAGACACTTGTCCCTTGAGTGCAAATTGCTTTAAATGCCAAGGAAGTAATTTCAGTATCCCACAGAAAACTTTGGTAATGGTTAGCAATGTGGAAATTGCAGGCCACACCACCTACTTTCAAGTTGTCTATGCTCTGAAGTAGAAGGACTGAGATGTGGCCACAACTGCATCCCCTTTGCTGCAGAGAAATTTGTGCAAGTGGGTTAAATTTTATGGCCAGTCTTGGCTACGTGAACTGTTGTAGCTGGACACTTTACAGTGTGCCAAGTGCTACTTCCCTCCCCTTTCTTTCCACATTTGAGTTCAGCTAGCCCTGGGCCATCTTCACTGATGTGTCCAGTTTCCTCAGTTCCTGAGGCCCTGGAAGATGTCAACTGAGAGTTCAGCAACCTGAGCATCTCCAGTGTCACAGACTCCTCAAATGTCATTGGACCTGCTCAGTAGGGGAACATCACCAACCTTGGGTACATCTCACCATGCCCCCACACAGCTTTCAACACACAAATATCCTAGGAAAGTTTTGTCCAAGGAACACTCCTAGGGCTGGATCCTGCCATTGGCTGGACTGCTTTCACTGTAGACACAACACCAGGCTTTGGATCTATGTGTAAGTCAAAGGTCTTTGTGAGCCTCAAGGGTATCTGTTCCCCCTGTCTGGCAAGCCTACTGCAAAGCACTATCCAGAGACCTACATATCCCTCCCTGCAGTCACGGGCAGCCCTGGTCAACATGGGCAGCTGGGGGAGCTATGCTGCTGCCACTCTTACAGGGTGTCAGGCACTTCTTCCAGTTTTGTCTCACAGGACAATGACAGAGAAGTAACTTGCAGGCTTGTCCTTCACTCTCTGACTTGAGGAAACTTGTCTGGTTACAACACACTGCTCCGGAGGCAGGACTACTCATTGCTCTGTGTGACAAACTATAGTGCCCGTGAAAGCAGATAATCCCTTTCTTTCCCTGCCTTGACTGAAGCATGAAAATATGAGAAACAGACAAATAAATTGAATAGGAAAAGAGTATGCAAATGTGCAAATTCATACGTATACTCTCTGGCACAGGTCAGGGCATTGCAGACATCTTGCTGTCCACCAGCTGCTTCCTGAGTCTCACCTGACCTTGGCAAACACAGATCTGTTGTGCTTCAGAGTCAGGCTCTCTGCAGCAGGCTGGTCTTGCACAGGCCCTGAGGTCTGTGGTAGTCTTCAATTACTGCCTTCACCCTTCCCTTGGTCTGACACTTGTTTTTGAGCCATGTGAAATAAACAGCCAAATCCACAAGTCCCTGGGAAGGACGAGTATCTCTGAATTTGCTGTGTGTAAGTCAACACTGACCCTGTCCTGTGGCTGCCCACGCTCTGACCTTGCAGGTCTGGCCTGTTAGTCTGTGCTTTAGCTCTGCAGTTTCTGAATAAACACTCCACTTTGTGCTGGAGGCATGTGGTTTCCCTCTTCAGAAGAGCTTCTGGATGGTCTGTGTTACTTTTTCCTAGCCTCTGCACATAAATAGTCGTGGTTCTCAGGGCATACACAGCACACACACTCTCTTGGCCTGCAGCCACTCTGCTGGCACAGCTCAAGCCATGGCGTGGGGCTGAGATCCTGGTGACACTTGCCCACCCCAGAGGAGAAACCCAGTTATGCTAAGCTGGGCATAACCTTCCCCTCAGCCCTGGCAGAAAACTGGGATAGAGCTGCCCAAATAAATCCTGCCTGTGGCTTAGTTGGCAGCAGCAGGAGCAGAAAACCTCAGGGCAGAAGTGAGCAATACATTTGTGTTGCTCACCGTGGATGTGTTTTGGCCCTATCAAAGCCTTTCCTTATGGCACAGGGGAGACAAAAAGGTCTGCAGAGAAGAGCTATCAACACAGAGAGTAGCACACAGCCAGTCCACCTCTTCCATGCTATTTGGGGACTGGAAGGGGACAAACAGCCTTGCAGAGCCTTGGGACAAATGAGCAGGTAATAACAGCAGCCATGGATAGGTGTCCCCTCCTCTGCAGAAGTAGAAAGGGTTCAGGAAAAGAAAACAGGGAAAATCAAAGCTCTGGACAACCCTGAGCAATTAGTCAGGCTAGGACTTCTCAGCCTGGGAGAGAACTTTCTAAGGAGAATAAAGTTTTTGATGACAGCAACTGCCTCTGGGACAGAAAATAGTGGATACAATCCATCTGACAGAGCACAGCTGTTTTATGCTTCTCAATACTATTTCCAGTTGCAGCATTCAATCTGTCAGCAATGGCTTTGTTGTGCACTGTGGTGCTATGGGTGTCCCACCTGGTGGCTCCAGCAAGGTGCAGAACTGGGGTGAGAGGGTGAATTCTAGCTGACCAAGCACAATAGTCATAGCAGACACTGGCACATCTCCCAGATTCTGAGGATGGTCACTGACTTTGGGGAGCTCACTTGACCACATATTAGACCCCAGACTCCTATCAGATGACTGCAAATGAGAGCTGTATGTGATACTATACTATACTAGTATAGCAGCAAGTCAGAGCAACATGATCTCCTGCGAGTGAGCACAGACCTGTCCTTGGAAGGTTTCAACTCACCCTGAAGCACTCTTCAAAGCTGATCAGAAAACCCAGCTGGTAATTCTGTACAAATACAACATCTGATGTGGGACTGAAATGACCTATGATCAGCCCTCTGATCTCTGCCACTGTGTGCAAAGGGGGCCCCTTGCCCGCCCAAGTTGTACTGCCTTGTTGCAGGTGTTTTGTGTGTCCATGTGCTAGAAGTGGGAGATGAAAGAACAGAGGAATTCCCAAGGCCTGCTGATGCACACTGACACTATTACCTTGGCAAGACTGAACCCTGCTACAATCTCAAAGATGGCTCTGACACCAGGAGCAACCTACACCTGAAAATTCTTCACTTCAGGGTTTTTCTCAAGTGCTGGAGCAGACATCTCGGATCCCTGGTGTTCACCATCTTTGCTCAGGCTCTTTCCATGCTCCCATGTGTTATCTGATCTGATTGTTCTATAAAAGAGCCTTAGATAAAAAGCCGAATAACATCTAATATGACAAGTGCAGGTGTTACTATTTTCAATTGACATCAGCTCTGGAGCCAGTGAAGCAGTTTACTAGGGAGCCATGGAGTCATCTTCTTCCATGCCAGAGAAACTTTATTTTCCCTTCACTAAATTGCCTCCTACAGAGAAAAAGTTGTGCTTGTTCAGCATCTTCTTCATCAGGACGGGCGCATTTCTTGCTATTCCCCCATGGCCTTTCTTGCAGGAGTGTGGGTGAGATAATACTCTATGCAAAGCACCCTGGTTCATTATGTGGATTTGAAATTATTGTTTTGACTGTGCACTTTTAGTAGCACTTGGTGGGAACTGGATTATGCTGTTTTCCTCCAGCCATGCATAAAAATAGTGCTGTTGAAATACGATTGTGCATGTCAGTTTATTATTCACCATAGCTAGCTTAAGTGTGCAATCGGCACAGAGCACACAGGATCAATTAATCACCTGTTTTTAGGTTCAGGAAAGCTATCAGAAAGCTCAGGTATCTTGACACTCCCCATCTTTCAAAATTCGGATGTCTTGCCTGGTTTTCCTAGAGTAATATAGGAAGAAGGGATAAGAGATTGAAAAAAACCCATTCTGTGAGTCATACTTTGGCTGCATTCCATCAAATGGAATGGAGCTATTATAAAATTGACCTACTCATTTTCCTGTCTAAAGAGCTGAGGTGACTGCAACATCCTAGCTCATGCATGTGCCCTCCCAGGGCATGTGGTACTGGTGGTGCATCTGCAGCTCAACCTGCTCACAACAGGACTGTCCCTAACATGAGGCTATAGTGGCCATGGCTCTATCTAAGCCCCAGCCACCATCCCCAAGAATGGAGACCCCCCTCACACCTCTGTGGTGCACCACCAATTGGTGCCTGTGTCAAATTTTCACCCTCTTGGGGCTGCTGTTTGTGGATGTTGCTATTGTCTGTACCAAGACAACTGAGGCTCCATCCCATCTGCAACTGTAGATTGCTGCTGGATACCCCCAGGCATCCCCTTCCTCAGACTGGCTGGGTACAGCTCCTCTGCACTTCCTTGCAGCTTTGCTTGACAAGCTGGCCATCCTTCCCCTCCTGCAGCCCAGCACACGGTTTGTGTTACTTGCCATGCAAGTGCAGCCTGCCATAGCTTTTCCCAGGCTCTAGGGAGCCTGAATGACTGTACTTCACAAGCACCCAGTTTCAGACAGCCAAAATTAGACCCAGGAGGTCCCTGCCAAGGGCATGAGCTTACATTTTTTCCACACAGAGCTGGCATTCATTGGCATAGGTATTCCAATCGGTCCCACAGATGGGCAAGTACAGGAGGGGGCAGGCCTGCAGGTGAACCAGGTCTTCACACACTGGCTGGAAAGGAGAAACCACAGCATGCATTTCAGTGCCAGCAGCACCCATTTCTTCCCCCCAGAACACTCAAGCAGAAGCAAGTGCCACTGGCAACCTGGTTCCCTCTGTCTTGGAGCAGTGTGTGCCCACAGAGTAGCAGGGGCCACTGAATCTCTCAGTGGGACTCGTGGCTTGGGCTTTGGTGTGGGTTTGGTGCTGGAACACCAGTTGCCATGAGGCTGGGGATGATTTCTGAGAACAGTCTTTCTCCCAGGCACAGCAGGCATGCCCATCTCCAGCCATGAACAAAGAAAACCAGACACCTCTTACCCTTCTCAGGCCACCCCCTTCATTCAGCTCTGCCCCTGAAACAGAACAGAGACCCATGAGCATGGCACACCCGTGCCTGATGGCAGAAGCACAAGATGTTGACAGAGGATCACATCCAGACCAAAGGGAAGGCAGTGTTGTGCAGAGCCCACTTAGCACTGAATCAGCTCTGTGGGTTTCATAACGGGGGATCAGTTTGCTGCTGCATGTCACTCCCACCCCTCCCTGACAGCAGCACAGTACACAGCTTCCATCCACAGCTGAGCTGGCTGGGACAAACCTGCAAATAGCTGTTCCCACTCCCTAAACCTTCTCCTAACAGCCCTCTCTCCGAGTTTCTGGGTCAGAAACTCCACAGAGCATCCAACACATCTTGGGAAATGGGAAACCATACAATGCAGCATGTGGCATGGGGCATCCTCAGAGGGATGAGGCTTGGTGATATTGCACAGCTGAACAACTGCCACCTCTAGGGAGAGCAGCATCTGGTGGGTTCCTTTTTCTCAGGCAAGCAGAGCAGCAGCAACAGTTCACAGCTCACCTGTGCAGTGCACAAATGTCCTGGGAGCATGGAGGCTCACACACAGGCAGCTGCAGGACCACCACTACCTGCACATAGGTAGCAATGGCTTCCCAGTGCCTATAAACAGGTGCTTCCCTCATAAATATGCTGAGCACATACTATTCTTGCAAAGACATGCAAAGTTTGCATGGAGGCAGGAACTGCAGCAGCTGTGGACTCTCCTCTCTCCCAGATCACTCCCAAGTGCAATACATTTGATGAACCAGCCTGTAACCCTTGCCACAAACTGCTAATAAGAAAGGCACAGTGTGTTTGCTTCAATCCTTCTTCCTCACCATGCTGCCACTGTTTGTTTGCCTTAACCTCACCTCCTCTCCAAAGCAGAATTTCTGGGTCTTTATGCCCTATCACACATTCCCCTTCATCCCATTATCCGTCTGCCATTCCCAACCCACCGCCGATGAACCAGCCTCCAGCAGCAGAGCAGATTTACCTCTGGCAGCAACCAGAGTCACCATTGCCACCAGCAGCAGCAGCTCTCTCCCAGGCATGGTCAGTTCAGGCAGACCTGCTCATGCACCTTGCTCTGCTCATGGCTGCCTTTATAGGTGAGGGCACAGCCTTATCTCAGGAACACTGGGAAAAGCAGTGTTTTGTTCCTGCTGAGAGCAGCTGGACTGTACACCCTAAGGGATCACTTCGGCACTCTCACACATAAGATAAGCTTTCCCCTGAAGCTTCCCACTCGTCAACTTCAGGTGGCAACATCAAAAGCTGCTTTACAATCCCTTTGAACTGTAGTCAGGTGTTGTGGTTTGACACTGGCTGAATGCCAGGCAGCCACAGAAATCACTCGCTCACCCTCTCCTGCTGCAGCTGGGCAGAGGAGAGAAAAATTACATGAAAGTTTCATGACTTGAAATAAGGACTAGCAGAAAACACTCCAAGGGCAAAAGAGGCTCGGCTTAGAGGTACAAAATGAATTTATTACTAACAAAATCAGAGGAGGATAATGAGAAGTAAAATAAGCCCTTATAAACACCCTTCTTTCCCCACAACCCTTCCCTCCTTCTGACTGACAGCACGGGAGACAGGGCAGGGGGTTTTGGTCACTTTATCACCCAAGGTCTTCTTCTTCTGCACAGGAAAAAAGTTGTTCCCCTGTGAGCCCGTGGGGTCCCTCCCATGGGAGACAGTCCTCCATTAACTTCTCCAGCTGGGCCTTAATCTCAGGAGCAGCAGTAATCCCAAAGCTGCTGCAATGTGAATTCCTCCCACAGGCAGTCCTGTCAAAACTGCTGTGGTGTGGCTCTCTTCCCACGGGGTGCAGTTCTCCAAGGACAGGCTGCTCCAGCCTGGGGGCAGGGCCCTTCTCTCCACAGGGTCACAGCCTTCTCCAGGCATCCACCTGCTCCAGCATGGGCACCTCCATGGAGTGCAGGTGGATCTCTGCATCCCTGTGAATACCCATGGGCTGCAGGAGCACAGCTGCTTCACCATGGGCTGCACCACAGGCTGCAGGGGAATCTCGGCTGCAGTGCCTGGAGCCCCTCCTACCCCTTCTTCCCCAATGACCTTGGTGTCTCCATGTTGTTTCTCTCACACATTCTCACCCCCACCTCTTCTCTGATGGGAATTAACACTGCATACCCCACTTTGTCTTGATTTTCTTCTTAAATCTGTTATCACAGAGGTGTTACCAACCTCTCCAATTAGCCCAGCCCTGGCCAGCAGCACGTCATCTTCAGAGCCATCAGGGATTGGCTCTGCTGGATATGATGGAAGTTTCCAGCAGCTTCTCACAGAAGCCACCTCTGTGTTCCCCTGCTATCGAAAACCAGGCCGTGCAAAACTAACACATCAGGGTTGGGCAATGCTGCTCTCCTCTGCTTACCCCAGTCAGCTATCTCTGATTGTATCTCACCCAAACCATCCTTTCAGCCTTGCAGCTGCTGTTCTTCATACATGACAGGTATCTGCACTTGAGTTGTGAGACTAGACATAGAAAAGCCAGGAAATTCAGGCCCATCAGAGTGGTGGCACTGTGGCGTTATCCCATGAGACCCAGCCAGGTGGATACTCATCTGCCTGATGCACTGGTCAGGATCCCAAACACAACAGGAGGCATGTCACCGTGCTGCAGCAAGCCCACACAGTCACTGGATGGGATGGGACAGGCTGGGGGTGCAGAGGGTCTGGAGGATACAAAATTCAGCTGCCTGGGGGCAAGGAGCTGCAGGTGCAGTCACTGCCTATGCTCAGAGGAGCCATATAGTCAGAGGTGGTTTAATACCTTACTCCACTCACCACCTTGGCTGCAGCTGAGATTGCCAGAGCAAAATTACCTTTATCATAAGATCGAGTGTGTTGGAAGGGGGCAATGTGAATGAATACCCAGATTAAATACACAGAGGTGGCACACAGAGCAAGGAGAGGACAGAGAGGCCAGAGATGATCCTCAGTGGCAAGAAACACCGTCTTTTCAAAAAGAATCATGACCCCAGAATATCCCAGCTGCTTTGCCTGCAAGACTGGACACTTTATGTCAGAGTGAGCATTCTTATCTGCTCTTTCTCAGAAGCTTTATTTTCTACAGAGCTCCAGATACATGGAGCATTTGCACTCACTGAGGATCTGACTATGATTTAATGCTTAGGATGTTTTTTCCCCAGAGGAAGATACACACTGGCCCTCTCTGTCTGAGTCAGAAGAGAACAGCTTGAGCATCCCTTGTGGCCAGAGAGGTATCGGCCCTGCCAGAGGCTGCTTGCATCCTTCTATTGGAGGTCTGTTCATGCAACTCAGCAGGGCTGTGACCAGGACTTGGGAAGTGGCAATGTAACCAGCTCAGGGCTCCCCTGGCAGAGTCATTCCTCCACTCTTCCAAGGCAGCTGCACACGTTTTATATTCCCTCTTCACGGAGTTTACACAGTTCAATAACCTTTGGCTTTCATTATTATTCCACTTTGGAAATCCCTCAACTAAAGTAAATATTTAACTGCATTAGCAGTTGTTCCCAAGGCACATGGGGTCCTGTTAGTCTTGTTTAGTCTAGTGCAAGGGAGGCCAAGGGGGATCTGATAGCAGCCTACAACTGCTGGAAGAGAAGCTGATGGAGCCAATCTCTTTTTTGTGGTGCAAGTTGTCAGAATGAAAAGCAATTGTTATAAACTGCAGTTTTGAGATGATCAGGTCAGGAGTCAGGAAAGAAGCCTTAACCCAAAGGGTGAACAACCCAAACCAGCAGAGAGGTGGGACATCTCCATCTCAGCGGGACATGTACCTGACCAAGCCTCACTGTGCACAAGGTTTGTTGGGTGAGCCCTGTAGGACCCTGCCTCCAGCAGGTTGGGTCCATGGGAAAAGCAGCTGTCAGTCTCCAGCACACATGGATGTATGACCTTAGATTCGCATCTGGCAAATCTGGTCCTAGCCAACACTTGACAATATGAACAACATAGAGCCCCCTCCTGCAAATTGCTCACACAGCAACACACTTAACAGCTCCAGATGAGGGCTATCTTGGGCCTTTAAAGTCTTCTCCAAAGTTTTTACTACCAAGAAAAACATCCAAATGCTGATTGTAATGCCTCTGGTGCTCTGGCACCTCTGCTGCCTCTGATTCTAAGCATGGCCTGGTTCTCTGGTCATGCCAGCAGCAGCACAGGAGCAGCAGGCTGGGGCTGGGCTGCTGGACACATTGTGTACTCCAGACCGCTCTCCTTGGATAGAGGTTGGCAGGAAATGTCTGCTTCCCCTCTGTGCTGGAGGCAGCAAGGTCAGAAGGTCAGTGGTGCTGTAGCAAAGCTGTTGGCTGATACAAGGCTTGATCTTCCTCCACCTCATTCCTCAGTGATATTCAAATTCCAGTGCCTTCAAAAAGCAGATTAAAATGATATGCTAAGAGACGACAAAGGGTAAATGACCTCTTGCAAACTGTTTTTTTTCTTTTCAAACTTTTCTGCCAAGCACAAACTTGCAACTCCTAATGAAAGTCTCTCCCTACTGCATCCCTTGAAGAAGAGGTAGGGAAATTCTTCCTCAGGTGAGGCAGGAGGTTTTCTGGTGGCTGCTTTCCTCACACTGGCTGTGGAGGTCCAGCTGGCTCTGCATTTTCTCCTTGTACTTACACCAGCAAGATGGTGATGTGGAAGGCTTCAAGACATAGGATGGGAAGATGTGAAGGCTCTAGGTTTGTCTGAGGAGCTGGAGATTTAGTGTCACCACCAGCAAGACACATAAATTCTGCTGGAGACAGTGGTAACAAGCAAGGAGGCTTCTGATTCTGAAATCAATCTTAGGCCTGCTCCCTTGCAGCACTGCCCCTGCCTTTGTGCTTGTGCTACACCAGTGGTACCCACATCCGTGTACTCATCTGGGATTACTCATCACATCATAAACCCTTATTACACCTCTCCCTCCTAGGGGACTGCAGCTGTTTGCAGGCTTTCCATCTGAATGGGCACAGATGGCAGCTGGCCAGACCGGATTGCGTCACATCGCTCTTGCTCCACATCTGCCTGGTGGCCTTATCGGTGTTGTGGCCTTGGTGTCATCACCACTCCACCCAGCACCTGCTGTTTCCTTGCTGTTATCGATTGTCTTTCCTGGATTTCATGGCTGTTCTCGGCCTTCTCACGTTCTGCACCCATACTGATATTTTAACTCCTGTTCTGCTGCTCCTCCCAGAGCTATGGTGAACCAGTAGACACCAGGGTCCCACAAGTACTGCAGTGCCCTGAGAGAAGAGCGCTTCCTTGCTTGTGCAGCCCAAACCAGAGCCCACCATCTACTCTCCTGCTGCACAATGGGGCAAGACAAAAAGAGGAGGGCAAGTGCCACACTCATTTTCATCTTTAGCTCTTTCCCTGCACCTAGACAGCTTTTATAGAGAGGATAACAGTCTCTGTTCTGTTCCTCTGACCACTCTGAGGTCTCCAGACAAGTAAGAGAGAGAAAGAGCAATTTGTTCTCCTTTGTATGAATAAAAACACCAAAAAAAACAAACGAAAAAAACCCAAAAAAGCCCACCAAACAAAAAACAAAACAAAACAAACCCAAAAACCCCAACAAACCAAATCAATACTCAAACCCAAAAGCAACACCAGAGATACAAGTGACCACCAGAGGTTTGCCCTTAGATATACTGTGGATTCAAAACTCGACACCTGAAATCTCACTCTGTAACTGGGGAAAGGACCAGCCATCACCCCTTCCCAACAATTTTGCCAGATTCAGGATTTGTTCAGGATTCAGAATACATCTTTGGCCACCTTCCTCCTTTTTATTACTGTGGGTAAATACTGCAGTATGTCAGGCAGTGAGTAGTGCTCATTATTTCTTTTATGACAGAAGAATTACCCCGTCATAATCAGCTGGGAGAACACAAGATTGTGAGTACACAGATGAATCCTATCTGCTGGCACTCTCACCAGATGCACTCTGAACCATCAATCTGCCATCAATCTGGAGAAGACTAGAGCTTCCTGCCAGGCAAGGCTGTACAGCAGACCTCAGATGTGCAAGAGCCCAAGGGAATATCCATTGCATAAATTTTCCCCTGCTGCAGCTTACAGCTGTAGCTTGGCAGAAGTTGCTGCAACTTGTCCTGATCCATGGGCACCCGCTTCTCTTCTCCCTTGTGTTGACCACTGCCTGTTCAGACCTCTGTTCTGCAAGACATGCTCTAAATGCACGCTCTATCTGCAAATGCTCTGCAGCTCCTTGGCAGCTTAAGAATGGCCTTGACCTGCGTTTTTCCGCATGCTTGCACTTGAGGGCTGAGTGACCAAATTCCAAGCGCAGCAGATAAAACAGCAGAAAACTACAAATTTACTTCTTGCCCAGTAAATTCTTAGCCTGGGGCACACCAAGCCCCATTGCTGGTGTCAGGGATAGGATGAGGCTGTGTGACTGGGCTGGGTAGGCAGAGCTCCCTTGCTGCTGCAGTACAGTCCCCTCCTGCTCTGAGCTGACACAGATAACCTGGGTGCTGGCAGCAGCAGCAGGAATGCTGTCCCCAGCATACTGATGCTCAGTCTTGTTTATCTGGGAATTCACACCCACTGTAATAAAAAAAAAAAAAAAAAAAAAAAAAAAAAAAATTAGATGTCTCAGTCTCTTTTTCCCTGGAATTTGTTTCTGAATGAATAAATCTGTACTGGGCCCCAGTTTTTTATACCTTCTGAGAACAGTGTTGCTAATTCCAATTCAGTGTGGGACTGAATGCTGTCATCACCCTGCATTTAACACCACGCTGGAGAAAAAGGGGTAGCACATATGCCAGCTCCCCCCTTCAAAGTGACAGCTGCTCTTGGTGGGATTTTGTGGAGAAGGCCCCTTGACTTCTGCAAGAGAGGCCCGGTCTTCCCAGTCTGCCAATTGCTAAAGTCCCTGAAGATACCCCAGAGTGAATTGATGTAATAAGGGACACAATAAGGATGCAGTAGTGTAAGAGAACTGGGGAAGTCTTTCTTTTTCTCCTTGCATTTTGAGGGAATACTGTTCTGTGATGCTGCATTCGTGTAGATCTTTGACAGCAGGGTCACCCAGCCGTGCCTGGCCACCTTTCCACATTGCCACTGGTTAACATTCATATGTCTCCACTTTCTCCTACACATCTGCAGGTGCAGCATCCTTCTGAAGAAAAACACAGGGAATAAAATTCTCTCTAGTGTTCTGTTTATCCAGTGAATTTATTCTGTTTGTGTGCAGGCACACAAACTGCTCAGCACTTCCCCATTAGTTAAATTGCCAGAGAAGGAAGATGCAGGTTTACACATTGACACTAAGAGCAGAAATGTTGCCTACTACTTCTGACTTCAGAGCCCACCTACTGTGCAGGTGTAATTTTTTCCAAATGATCTATTCACTACTTGGATATGTATGAATTAACACCAGGAGGGAGCCACAACAAACCACTGAACAGAAGGGCACCAGTCACCCTTGGTGAAACCCATCCTGTTTCTTGGAACACATTCCTGCAACCTTTGCTTTCATTTCTCTTAAAAGCTATAGAGAGAACTTGGTAGTCTCTGAGATATCTCATTTGCTTTGAGACAGTGATATCCTCTGTTAACTCATGGAAGCTCTGTTTTTTACTCCAGCACTGCAGTTATCTAGATGTGTATTGGCAGATCAGAGCAGAACTAGAAGTTCTGAAAGCAGCTTACTCTTAAGTAGCCAGATGCTAATGCAAAGCTTTTCCTTCGAGAATCGTCAGGTAAAATCAGGTCGACAGTGGGAAAAACCCTACCTTTGAGTATAACTGCCATCCCAGATTCTCCTCCAGGAAATACACTACCCAAGGGTCCAGCCAGGTCTTGGCACCTCTGGACAGATGCTATTCTTGCTGCTGTCTGTCCAGGGAGGCAAAGTACTGCATAGAGAAGAAATGCACTGCTTATAGGCACAAAGGCTGAGCACCCTTGTAAGAAATGAATTTGTGTGATTTGTACATTACATTGCTGTGACAAATAATCAGGCTGTATGTTAGGCACTTCAGCAGGAGCTACCCAAACCAACAGAAGATGAGCTAGGAACTGGGAACATGCAGCAGTAACCAAATGCAAACTGGCTTTGGAGACAGATTTTGGCAAGGCCCTTTTAACCTTATTCTAGTGATTAGAAAAAGTTGTGTATGACACAAAAAACCCCAAAACAGATAAAGAAAACTTTCAAATTAAAAGCTATCAAAGACTGTAACTAAGAAATGGCAGATGTTTTTCTTCACTTAGATGAATGTAGCTGCATGTACAGAACATATCTTCTTGCCTGGCGATGAGCTTCTCTGCAGAGGAAGCTATTTTTTTCCCCTGTTCTCATCAACCTACACACAACCAAATCTTTGCAGGCACCTTCCTTTGCTCTGGCAGACCTGACTCTATGCCTCGTGCAGAAGATTATCATCACTTCACATCCAAGGCAAGCACACAAAATGACGCCTGAGACATGGGGTACATGCAGACCTTACAGGACTGGATACAACTGAGAGGAAAGGGGGAATAAGCCTGGTATGGCTGGACAAAGAGGTACAAGGTCATGCGTCTTTCCTGTCACAACTATGGGTACCCCAGTTCATAACAGAACCAGACAGAACCATTCAGGAGGCAAGGAGATTAGGATTAGGATCTGGTCTGTATCAATATTCTCTGTATCAGGGCTGCTTGGGACCTTTCCCACTGTGCAAAACCACCCCACAAACAGGTCAATGCTGGCAGCAGAACTGTGCAAAAGGACTTCCAGGTTTGTAAGATGATTCAAGTTCAAGTCTTCAAGTCTTTATTTCAAGTAATGATCATTGCAAATTGTAGACAAAGCTTGTAGCCTGGGTTGTCATGAAACTTTTTCCCATGGAGACAGTGCTGTTCCTGATTTGACTTCTCTGAGCTCTCAGCAAAAGGCAGCTGGATGTTGCAATTGGATCTCCAGAGCATTCTGCCTCTCTTCTCTTGCTCCTTTGCTGCTCCCGGTCCCTCCAGATGAAGTCAGCCCTTCCCAGTCCTTCCTCTAAATCAGCATCCTGGCATAAGAGCTCCGCAGCCCACACAGGAGCAAGCGGAGTCGTGGTGCGGGATCCCAGGAGCAGGGGGCTGTGCTGTGATACTCAGGTTCACGTCCCCGCAGCAGGGTGACCTGCAGGCAGCACGGAGCCATGCCCTTGCCTCGGGGCCCTGCCCTACGGAAGTACACTGCTCTGCCCTGCTGCCACGGCAGCGCTAGGAAAAAGCCAGAGGAATGTGCCTGAACTGCCGCATGGTGCGGCAGGGATGCCGCCCGCCCATCCACAGAGCATACCCCAGAGTCAGTGAGCGGGAGGCAGGCACTGGGGATATGCCTGGGCTTCTGCCGGCCTTGAAGAGAGCAACAGAAGAAAAAGCATAGATTTATTTGGGCTGAAAGGGAGCTACAAAATATTATCTAGTCCAACCCCCTGGCATGAAGAGGGAGAACTTTCACTTGACCTGGTTGCTGTAAGTCCCATACAAGCTGGCCTTAAGCACTTTCACAAATGGGGCATCCACAACTTCTCTGGGCAACCTGTTATGGTGTCTCACCACCCTCACTGAAAAAAAAAAATTCCCCATGAACGGTCTAAATCTAGACTCAATTTGAAAGCCTTCTCGTCCCATCTTTCTTGTAAAGCCCCCTTTAATTATCAAAAGGCTGCTCCCTAGAGCCTTCTTTTCTCCAGGCTGAACAACCCCAACACTCTGAGCCTGTCCTCATAAGAGAGGTGCTCCAGCACTCTCATCTTCTCCATGGCCTCCTCAGGACTATGCTCTAAATAGGTCCACATCTTTCTTCTGGGGACCCCAGAGCTGGACACAGCACGCCAGGTAAAGTCTCACCGGAGCAGTGTAGAACCCCCTCGCTCAACCTGTTGGCCACAATTCTTTTTTATGCAGCCCAAGGCACAGCTGGATTTCTGGGCTGCAAGCACACTCTGAAATAAATAAACACAGAACAAATTCTTTATATCATTAATCTGGGTTACTGCAGTTTTGATAGTAAGAAAAGCTATACCTTATGGAAAGCTATCAGATCACTTTAATAGGTCCTGTAAATCTGAAAAACAAAGATGTCAAAGGGAGCATGTTTCTGTTCTGCTGGCATCCCTGGAAGCAGCATTTCTATGGAAAGAGATGGGCTGGATTTTCTGGGGAGTTGCATGGTGCCTGGACTCCCTGCCAGCGCCTGGGAACATGGTGCCAGCAGAGGACACCTGCAATCCAGGGTACCCTGGCACAGAGCCCCTCACACCACAGGATGCACAGCTCTACTGCCACTCACCAATCTGTAAAAGCCTTCTTCATCTGGCCAAGCCCCAAATCCTGACAATATCTTCTGACCTTTCCTCTTGCTTCCTTCTTGGCCAAGCAGTCCTCATCCCAGGCACCACTCTCATGCTGTGGGGACATGCGCTGCATATTTTTTGTTCTTGCGAGTGACCTGGGGCTGTGGGATTCAGTCTAGCACAATCCAAGTCTATTCACACATGTGGGGCCTGCTCTTGTCCCATAGATGCTCAGGGCTGCCACAACCACGCTGAAGAGCAGAGTCACAAGCCCAAACTCCCACTCTTCCTGGAGGAGCTGACATGATGCATGCTGAGCTTGGAATAAGCAGACAGGAGACCTGCTGTGGGGCTGTGCTTCTCTGGGTCTTCCCTGGCCAGAAAGGGTCTTGAGAGGTTTGATTCAGAAGGGCTAGAACAGCTACTGCACCTCCACTGTCCCAGCCACCTTCAACTCCACAAGACCACACACCCAGATAAGCCATGTTTTGCTCTGTGTCACTGCATTTTCATGTGGATATGTCCCTGCAGTGCTGGTGGTGACCACACACTGCTCTTCTGCTGAGAAGTGGTTGCCCAGTGGAAATACATGCTGCTACTGCTCTGGCGAAAATACTGACCCCAGCACATGACCTGCCTGACCGAGAACCTCCCATTTGATTAATATTCACATCCTTTCCTGGATTATGCCATGCTCCTTGAGAACTCTGCTTTTCTTCTGGAAATACGGGGCTTATAACTTCCTTCTTCCTCCTCATACTTTGATGCCTAACTACAAATGTCTTGCCACATTACCAGTGAACTTTCATTCTGTTGCAACCTGATGGCTTGTTTCAGCAGGTATTCTAGATGTTTACAATCTCTTCCAACTGCCAGCTTTGATTAGAATCACACTTACAAGTCATTAGGCATGATGGATGGACAGATGTATTCATGTGTAGCAAAGTATTATAGTCAAGCAGTGTTGTTTTTTTTTTTTTTTTTTGGTAGGGAGAAAAAGGAAAAGTGAGATCTCCAAGGACTCCTTACAGGCTGGGCTGGAGTGTAGACAGCAATGGTGAAAAGCTGGAGAGGGCTGGCATGCAGTGTGAGCAGCCAGATCTTGCACAAACACGGGCTCATTTTTACTTCTCCTGTAAGGCCTATATTTCTCTTTCCTCACTCATGGGTTCATTAGGACACATTACCTCTATGTAAAAAATAGGTGTGCAGTTACCTGCTTGGATCTGTAAGTCTGTATTTACCCTTTCACACATTGTACACTTGAGTGGTACAGAGTGTAAATGATCCTTTCCAGCAGCAGGGCTTTTAATCACAAAGCCTTGCTCTTCTTCCAGAGACATGTTGAGACCAAGCAAGACAGTGGTCCCATGGAAAAAACTGCAATATTTTTATAGGATTCACATAAAACATAGCAGGCATTCATGGTGGGGAGCTACAGTGGACCCATGGAAAAATGTGTTAGACGTTTCCTAACTCTGATGTTTTTACTGAACACTGTGCTGTCTCTTCTTTTGCTGTTGATAGTCAAATTTGAAAAATGGCATATATGATAGTGTCATGGGAAATCAAATTGACTCTGCCTTGAGGTCTGGTTCACAATGCACCATTTTCCCTACAAGTGCTCAGTTCAAAACTGAAAGAAGGGAAAAACAAATTTCACTAGCACAAGTCTCCAGGTATTTTCTAACAGTAGAGAAACATGGAAACTTTGGACTGACCTGCTAGCCCTGAAGAATGGATTTTCTGCTGACTCACATTGTGGGTTGCCTTTTACCAATTGATACATAAAAGATGTCTGAAGAGATGGAAAGTTTTGAAAGATAGGTTTACTCATTGAAGAAGGCAATTATTGAGCTGATGTTTGTTTGAGTGTTGACTGAGAATATCAGTGCCATCAGTGATGGTGTCATTATAGCGTCATGGACACCGGCATTGCCGTCATGTTGCTCACAACATCACATTTAAACAAAGCACAAGGTGACTATTGGACTGACTTGCAGAATGTCTCAGGAAGAACTGAGAAATATCTAAGTGAACAGAAAAGAGGAAGCAGATATCTCTGGTCATGCCCTTTGGCAGTAGGATAGTTCATTCTCGTCACTTTGGCAGCCCACCAGGCAGCACCAGAGGGCTAAGGACAGTACGAGTAGCTCACGTGCACATGGGGCTGTGGGTGTGTGTGAGTGTGTGGGTGTGTATGTGTGTGTGTGGGGGGGTGTTACAAAGTAGTTTTTACCAATGAGAAGAATGAGATTCACTTTCTCCCTGCAGTTACTTTGCTTTCGTGAGACCAAATGAACAGCGGCATTAAGGGCTACTAGCAGGAGCTATTTATTGTACTTGAAAACCACTTGAGTGTCGCACAGTGTACGTGAAGCACTCTGTAGCCCAGATGCATGCAAGTCTGCCAGACCACGAACAGGATTTTGCCGGTGAGCTGTCAGTCTCACCCTGTGAATCACCAATCACCCACAGCCGACTGATTACTTTCCAGTCAGCTGTGAGTGAAATGCCTACAGCACCCAGGGGAACAGCAAGGTTAGTACTGTCTTCCTGACTGCCCCCTGCTCCTGCAGTAGGGCAACTCTACAAAACCTTCACCATCATCTCTGCTGGCCAAGACAGGATAGGTTTTTTCCTGTAGAACCAAGGCAGTTTCTTTCCAGGCTCAAGGACTTACTAGTTATAAGAAACACACGTAACTAACTTTGAGGGATGTTGGATGGTGCCCAGACCTGCATGCACTACTACTGGCTTGATGATGGACGTCAGGAAAATCTTTCCTCAGAAACGTGGATCAGTTCTCGGACAGGGCACCAGAGAGGTGTAGATCACCATGCTGGGTAGCTTTCAAGACTCAGTGGGACAAAACCACAGCTGATTTCACATGTTGCTGGCAATAGTCATACTCCAAGCAGGGTTTCACTGAAGACCTCCAGAAGACCCTACCACTGGCACAACTAGGATGTTGTGATATATTTAACAAAAAGCTAGTCATGATGCTTTGTAGGAAACGAGCTGAAACGTGCTCCACCGAGCTGACAGAAAAGCTACAGTTTATGTAGAGTTGCTCCAAGCGAAGACAACGTGTAGCCAGCCCTCCAAGGGGCGTGAATACAAACATAGCCCTCGCTGCCCGGCAGCAGCTCGCTGCTGCCGCTTACAGCCTCTGCTACAGGCGAGCGCATCTGGGGGCTTCTACAGCGACCGTTCCAGCATGCTGCCACGGGGCACCATGTAGGAGAGCCAGCCAAGGCGGGATACGTTCACAAGCGCCGGCCGGAGCGGCGCGGGCTCGGGGGACACGGGTGGGAAGCCGGGACGGTAGGAGGATGCCGAAGCCGGGCGGCGCTGGGGGTCTCGCCGGCGCTCCCGGCGGAGGCGGGCGGGGCGCGGGGCTCGGGGCCGCCTCGGAGGGCGGAGCCACCACCGCCCCCGCCCCGTCCCCGTCCCCCGTCGGCGGCGCGGCGCGGGGCGGGCGGCGCTCCCCGCCAGCGCAGCGGCATGAAGGAGCCGTCGCTGCCCGGCACCTCGCTGCAGCGGGCCTGCCGCCTCCTCGTCGCCTTCTGTGCCCTCCACCTCTCGGCCACGCTGCTCTACTACCTGGCGGGCAGCGCTCTGGGGCCCCCGGGCAGCCCCGAGCCGCCGCGCCGCCCGCCGCCCGCCAACCTCTCGCTGCCGCTCTCCCGCCCGTCGCCGCCCGCCGCCCGGGCCCGGTCCCCCCCCGCCGAGCCGTCGCCGCCGCCGGGCCCCTGCCCCGAGCCCTCCCCGCTGCTCGGTAAGTGCCGTCCCGGCAGGGTTTCGGGGGGACGGGCAGGGGCCCCCGCCGCCCCGGCGGAGGAGGCGCGGGCGGGCGCCGCCGGGTCCCCGTGCGCCCGTGGGTGCCCCTCCCGCACGCTCACGATGTGAGCGGGCGCGGTGTGACAGCGGCGCGGCTGCTCTCGCCTGTGCCGCCGGCGGAGGGGGATTGTGGGAGAATCCCCGGGGAGCCGGTGCGCAGGGGAGCGCGGCGCGGATGCTGCCGCAGGCACGGCAGCGGCGAGCGGAGCCTCTTTGCTCTCGGGAAGCGCTCCCACCCCGCCCGGCTAGGTTTCTTTCTGGTTGTCGTCGAGGTTGGGTAATTTCCTCTCGGAACTCTACCCAAAATGCTGCTCTTGCGCAATGCCAAGCTCAGGAGGGCTTTTTGCGATGTGCAGGCTTTTCGCGGCCTTTCTCTGTCCGCGGACATGCTGAATGAGCCGCACGGGTTTAAAATGAGCTGTGAGGCAAGGTCATGAGTGCAGTTATTATGTATCCCAGCGGCGCTTTCCACTGGACATATTTGGTCCTGTGATGCAGTACCGTGATACGTGGCAGCCTGGCGTGTGTTTTATCTTCACTGGAGCTGTGCTCCCCATAGGCCTTTTCCATGACCGCTTGGGTGCTGGAATGCTGGCAGGATCTCGGTGGGTTTGCAGCCTGCTGGTGGTCTCATTTTTACTATGTGATGACCTGGAGCTGTTTTGATCTGCTGATTTTGTGAATAGGCAGAGTTGGGGACAAGGGGAATTTCAGATTTTTTTCGTACCTTTAAAAGGCTCTCCCACCCAACTTGTTGCTTGTAACTGCTGCTCTTGAACAGACTCTCCTGTGCTGTAGGTAGGGTTGATACCATGACCTGCTGGCATCCCAGTTGACAGTAGCCTGGCCACACCTTGGGCCCTTGAGCCTGGGGATAATCTCCTTCATCCATCAAGTGTGCCATTTCAGCACAGGTACCTCTGTTACCAGAGATCACAACAAGGGAAGAGACTTCAGAGAAGCTACCTGTGGTTTTCCGTTTATGTAACGAACAAAAAAATTCATCGCTTCTCGTTGTGCTTGCTGGTCAGCCCTTTATGGATCAATGCATCTGAATTACAAATGACTGTTTTGTTATTTTAGGAAGGTGGTTTTGAGGTCACTAAAAGAAACTGTCCTGTGTTTTGTGTTGCTGTTTTTGATTAGTATCTTTTCCTTTTTTCCCCCTACATCACTTATGTTGAAAGTGGTTGTGCAAGCTTGTCCTCAGAGAGTGGATGTGGGATCCCTTTATGAATTTGGCTTTGCTTTGAATGGTCTCCACTTAGTCTGATCCTGTCAGGAGTGAGTCATGTGGTTTGGAAATGCCTGGAGTTTAGAGAAATGCTCTTAGTGATTCCAAGATTCAAAGTGTTTTTGGAGTTAGTTGCTGAAGGATCATTTAAGATGTTTTAAATCATCTTTGTAACATCTTCAGTGCTGTTCACTGAATCTGCCAAAGGCCATATGAGGCTACTGGTCGTGGTTACAGGTGGTCAAGAGAGCTACAGGGCCATGGAAGAAGTAGCTCCTTACAATAGAGTAGGCAAATGTTTTCTAGCTGTGTTACCTTCAGTACTTGTGGGGTGGTGCAGTCACATGCAGCCTGGCACCATCACAGCATCAAGATTTTTAGCCAGCATGTAGGTGAGAAACTGCTTGTTCTTTTTTCCCCTCTGTTCTTTTCAGATTTTGGTAGCAAACAGCATTTGTTAAACAATTGTATCATGCCTCTCATGTTGGTCAGAGCTGAGTCTGCCCTGCTTAGCACCTCATGTGTCCCAAAGGCCACTGTGAGGAACAGAGGGTGTGCACTTTGTGGGCACTTCTGACTTGTAATTTCATCATCCAGAACTCAGAAATATTCCTTTTTGAGCTCAAAACTCACTTATCAATATGAACATAAAAAACGGGAATTATCCTGTGAGTCCTGTATTCCCAAAGGCACGGGAAGTGCTCTGATGAGAACAGGTAGTTCCAAAAACTCCATTTCCTCAATAAATCGACATTTATTGCAACATACATGATTCTGGGTTTGTTAATTTCCTGCCTGCCCCTCCCCCATCGTTGTTGGGAAGCATGTGATGACTCACACAGGATATGTGTGACTGAACTGCTCAGGCTTTTTGAATGGTAAAATAGCCAGGTACTCATTTCAGAGGCCCAGAGTTTTCTTCCTAGCAGTCTGTAGAGAGTAATTTACAATCCCTGCTGTCTGGCTCTGGAACAAATGCATTAGCTGAATGAGGTTTAATCTTTTACAATAAGCTGCCAAATTTTAAATGTGCTTTTATGGTTCACTTGCTATTATTTATAATTTAAAAGAATAAATCAGGACTGGGGTAATACTATAATTCAGCTTTGAGCTGAAAGTTCTTAAAAACTATGCAATTCTGTAATACAAGACAATATAAGCATTTTGGATTTATGCTCCAGTTTAAAACTGCATGCTAATGAGTATCTTAAATGGGGTATGAGGAAGCAGAACCTGCTTGCTGCAGTAAAATCTCAAGAATTCCAAGAAATTCTGGTTTCTCGGAGAAGCCCAAAAGCAAGTAAATCCAGGTATTTCCTGCAGATGTCCATTCCCCAAATTGTTACATTCTTTAGGAGATGCTGAACAGTATTGTGGTATTGGTTTTGGTTGGTTTTCTTGGGTTTTTTTTTGTTTATTTGTTTTGTGGTTTTTTTTTTTTAATAAAAAATTGCTCTCTAGAAGTAGTATGTGGGTTGGCCTAAGCACTTTCAAACCAGTCAAATGTGTTTCTTCTACCATTTCCATGTGGTTTTTGTATTTTGGTGTTGGGGTAGTTACATGTCTGCTGGTTTAAGGAGGGTATGCACAAAGGGTCAAATTCTTCAGCTGAAAGATCCCTTTCCCAAAGAGCTCATTTCAAAGCAGTAAAAGTCTGTAAAGCAGAATTTCATAGACATGCTTATCTGTATTTCAGGGATGCAATTTTCAAGTCCTTCCCAGGTGAATGCATGTACTTATGGAGGTTATTTTAGAGTACAGCTGTCTCCTTAGCCAGTTCTACCCCCATTTAGACACCGGGTGTGGCTGGGATGGCAAACATAAAAGATGCACTCTTGCCCTTTTTGCCATGAGCATCTTCTGGGAAAGTTCACCCAAATGTGCTAAATATTGCAGTCACGTGTCTGTCTTAATAGCTTTTCATGCCCAGATATAGAATAAGAAAACTGATAACTATGTACACTAGTAATAAACGGATATTCACAAAACGAAAGACTCCCTGGTGTGGGCATGCACACCTTTACCTAGACCAGGTCATCCAACTTGGCATTCAATAAACAATTCCAGGAAAAGAGTATCCAGAACTTCCCTGGGCAACCTGTACCTCACCACTCTCACAGTAAAGAATTTTTTCCTAACATCTGACCTAAACCTGCTGCACTTAAAAGCCATTGCCCCTTATCCTGTCACTATCTTGTCAAAAGTCCCTCTCCAGCTTTGTTTTCTCCCTAGAGCCTTGTCCTCTCCAAGCTGAACAGTCCCAACTCTTTCAGCCTGTCTTCATAGGGAAAGTGCTCCACCCCTCTAATCATCGGAACTCCAGCAGGTCCATGACCTTCCTGTGCTGGGACCCCAGAGCTGGATGCAGGGTTCCAGGTGGGCTCTCACCAGAGCAGAGCAGAGCAGAGGGGCAGAATCCCCTCCCTCCCCTGCTGCCCACGCTGCTTTGGATGCAGCCCAGGACACGTTTGGCTTTCTGGGCTGGGAGTGCCCATGGCTGGGTCATGTCCAGCCTCTCACCCACCAGCACCCCTAAGTCCTGCTCGTGGTTCTTGGGCATACAGGGAAAAGAACTGTTTCTCCAAGATGTCAGAGTTCTGGATATAAACTCGTGCTTCCCACTTCCATGTTAGTGAGGTATGTTTAAAAAAAACAAGGATTGAAAGAAAAATCTCCTTTGGGCAGCTGTCACTCAGGGAGGAGAGGACCTATTACATTGGCTATTTCTTCACTGCACTGCTGATGGCTGTGTAGTCAGTACAAGCAGGTGCTCTAAAGTGTTGATGCTGAAGATAAGTGATGAGGGTTTTCTGATGCTTTGAGGTAGCCTGTAAAATCAGCAGTGATGCTTAGTGTCTGTATTACAGAAATGTTTAGAGGTTATGTGCTGCCTGAGATGGAATAAATAAATAATACAGTTGGAGGTCCTGTATATGTGGACATTTAGTGGGCAGAGGTAGAAGATGTTCTACTGCTGGCAGAATCCTCGCAGGACAAAATTGGGGCAAGAGGGTGAAAACCTAAGAGATGATAAACCCACCATGTTTTAGGAAGAATTCTAGTGCTGACAGTGCTGAAGGGATTTGGGAGGTTTGGCATGCCTGGGATCTGGTCATCCTGTCACAATGGCCACCTGCAGTCATAGGCTCTCATCTTGCTGTGAGTAGTTTCTACCCCAGGAATTGGAAGCCTCTGAATCTGTGGGGTCACTTGCAATACTAGGCAGTGGAGAAAACATTTGCTTTACATGTAGCATCTCCCTTTCCTCTCTCATCTGGACCTGCCTTTTTTTAACCTTTTTTAGATAGCCAGTCTCTGCTCCTTCCTGCCTGCCTGGGTGCTGGAGGCATTGTTCTGCTTACAGAGACAAGATGGGGTTGTGCAGTGTCCCTCTACCACCTTCTTTTGAAAATGTAAAACAGAAATTCAGGGCAGAGCATGGAGAGGGCAGGGGCGGGGGAGATAACACATGAATCAGTTTGCTCAAATTTAAGCTTTCTTGGCTTCAAAAGAGGGTTTGAGAAACTGTTAAACTTCTCCAAAGAATATGCTTAAGATGTTTGGCAGCAGTTAGGGAGCAGACGTGTGATCCTGGCAACACCACGGACAACTCCACAGCTATCTATCTGTGTGGCTGGGAGCACACATCATACCTCTGAAGGACAGGCTTCCTTGGCAGGCAGGGAGCAGCTTCTGTGAGGAAAATATCACTAGCATCCTCTTATCTGGTCAAAGTGGAGGTCAAGGAGTGTTAATTAGGCTCGCACAGTAACTTGGAAAGGTACTGTGCTGTGCTGGAGAGCAGCTGTTTCAGGGACAAAGCACAACAGATGGAGGAGAAAAGGAAAGTTTTCTGTCTCATGCATGTAGTGTTATATGACATGCTTGTTTCTCTGCCAGCATTGATCTGAAGCAATAGCTAGTTTCTTTGGAAATTGGGCCGAGTTTGTGTTTGGAAAGAGACAGATAACTTGCAGCTTCCAAAACTGCACTTGGACGCATAATTCAGTTAAGCTCTTTCACTTTCCTCCTCTGGTGTGGAGCATCTTAGTCTGACTTCATTCAGCAGATAGGGAGCATTGTCCCTGTCTTGAGGGCCATCCTCATTCCAAAAGGGCAGGGTGCTGGCGGTGTACAGTCCTCAGTAGGGAGCTGCTCTAGGTCTGATGGCCTCACATACAAGCAGGAGGTGCTGGGCTCCATGGCTCACCTCCTTTCCTCACCAGAGGACACTACTCTCCAGCCAGCCACTGCTCCGCTCCCTCTTGCACACCCTTCTCTGCAGGGCAGAAGGGGGATTTGGTTCTGGGGATAAACCCAGCCAGTCCACAGCAATACTGCAGTGAGGTGGCCAAAGATTTGGGGTGTTGGAGCATGAGGATGGAGCAGTGTCAATGTTCAGCTTGCTCCTACAGGCTTCCAGCTGAAGTGCAGGGAGCTTGGGGCAGTCCCCAAGCCTCTGCACATGTTTGTCTGAAAGAGTTGCTTTTGTCACCTCCCCCAACTGGGGTGTCACTGGATTTGCTTTGAGGGCAAAGAGACAAGTTACCTGCAAACCTGTCTTGCTGAATTTGGAAGTGGCCCTGTAAAGGCCTTTATGGGATGGGTCCGCACAAACCTTTGTGCTCCAGGGCAGCACACGAAGCAGCAGCCATCTCTCCAGGCATGCAATGCCCTCCTGCTGTCCTGGCCTCCTGTGCTCCCTGACGCCAGCAGCAACCCGTGCTTTTGGGGTGCACCAGCCCTGGCAGAGTTTCAGCCAAACACACACACCTCCACCCCACCTGGCACTCGGTGCTCCCCCACCTATCTGGAGAGTGCACCCCAGCCCCGGGGCAGTGTTGGAATCCAGGTGCACATGCCACAGGCAGGATGGGGTGGGGCACAGGGAGAGGGGCTGCATGGATTGCCTGGTGATTTGGGGCTGCCACTGGCAGAGACATGCCTGAGATGCCACTCGACTCCACACATCCCATCCTGCTGTGTAGTGGGGGGTTTGTGGCTGATGGCTGCTCAGCCTTTTTCTGATCCACATTTGTTTGTTTGTTTGTAGTTTGCTGTTAAGAGAGCCTGGAATTTAATTTTGTGGTGAGTGGGAACAGCTAATAACATGCAGATTGCCTGGCTCAAAGGGAGACAGTTCAAAGCCGCCTCAGTGAGCGTGCACTGGATTTGAGCCATCAAGGAGGACTTTGCTTCTCTCCCAGAAGTACCTTCTATCAACGAGACTGTCTCCCTTTTTTTTTTTTTTTTTGTTCTAAAGATGCCACGTGCTAGTGTCAGTGCTGGGGATTGGGTTAAGAAACTTTTTTCTCTGGCTGTAGTTGCTGATTAATCAGGCAGACCCAATGTTGCCAGCACATGTGATGCATCCTCATTTTTTTCAGCCTGTTTTCCTTTGGGGTCCACAGTTGCAGATGCCAGACCATGTGCAAGCCTGCCCAGGACAGGAGATAAGCCCATCCAGCAGGCTTCCCTTGCCTTGGCGTAGCTAACATCTGTGGGGGTATGCAACTTCACAAGTGTAGATCCAAATGTAGAGCCAAATGAAGTGTATCCCAGCCTTTGGGAGAGCACATTTTTTTGTGACTAGGATATTTCTAGAAAGACTCAAGGAGATTTTCTTTAAACTCTCCGAGGGAAGCAATGGCTGCAGTTAGCAAGAGGCAGCAGCTGCCAGTCAGTTGGCCATTTTGACCAGTGAGTTGCATGCCAGGACACGGCTGCTTTGGAGACCCAGATGGGCAAGGGACATGGGGGCTGCCCCGTCCACCCACCATGGGCTTGAGCCGTGACTTGAGTCTGTCTGGTGCCATCTGAAAAGCTGCTGGCACAGCTTTGAAGTTTAGCTGATGGGAAATTATTTTAATGACCTTAAGAGGAAATTACTGCTTTGCTGAACTGAGGGATGCATCTGCCTGCCTGCCCTGGAGCTGCCATGTGGGGCTGGGGTCCAGCCTTGCTTCACAGCCTGGGGTGGGGGAACTTGTTCTCACATTGTCTGGGGTGGAGCTGATACTGTTTTTACCAGCCAAGACAGGCTTGGTGTGTGGCTGACGGGCCCTTCCTTCCCTTTTCTGTCGGGCTCCTCCAAAGAGAGGGTTGTGTTTTTTTTTTTTTTTTTTTTTTTGTTGTTTTTTTGGTTGTGTTTTTTTTTTCTTTCTCTCTTACAAGCTCTGCTTCTCTTTTCCAGCTTTTCTTTCACATGAGGATTGTCTGAGTGTGGCAGTGTGGGTGTGCACACGGCTCAGCAGATGGATAGCAGCACCCAGCTCTCAGCCAGGGTGATGGAAATGTTCTTTTTAGCTCTGTTTGGGGAGAGCCTTTTTCCAACTCCTGCTATCAGTTTTTGCTTTCATTTTCACTAAACTAAATGTCTGAGATTGATGCCTGTCTTAAAGCATGCAGGTGGATTTTGCTTGTTTTCCCAGTGAAGCTCTCAGGAGGGTGATTCAGATGGCTGGATCACCCTTCCTTCACCTTTCCTTCTCCCAGGGCAGCACTACCTTCCTGAAGAATAGGGTTCCCACAGATCGTCCTGCCTGAGCCCCCCAGGGCTGCCCTTTGTGGCAGCAGCCCTGTTTTGTATCACCTGTTCCCACCTTCTTGGATAGAGTGTGGTGTCGTCCCATTTGTACCCCCTGTAGGGATGCACGAGTACACTTCTGGCCCTGCAAGGCATTGCTGCCTGAGTTTTCCCAACATTTCTAGTATTGGAAGGGTGTTCCTAGGAGCCTCCCTAGATCACTTCCTTTGGTCTAGGGAGGCTAGAGCAGTCTCTAGATTTATTTTAACATCAGGCTGAGTGGATTCTGGGCTGCTTATGTGATGGTCCTCTCATTTTGGCTTAGCAGGATGAGCACCAGGAAGGCTGTGTGCTGGCAGTCTCAGGTGGCAGGAGGTTTAGGTGTTGCGGCAGGCATGGCCATTGGGAAGTGGGGATGGGAAAATCACTGGCACTGTGGGACAGGCTCCTGGGGCTCCAGCACTGAGCTGCCTCTGATTTGTGCAAGCCTCAGTTTTTGCTTTGTGTGAGAAGCTGTGTCCGGTTTGTGATGGCCCCTGGCTTTTCCTGTACACCTTCCCTGGGAGCAGAAATGCTTCTGGGGGTCAGTGGTGAGGGACAGGAGTGGGATTTTTTTGGTGTATCTTTCTCTTACCCTGCCATTGCCAGCTAAAGCCTCCTTTGACAAACTCTGAAATGTTTTGATGTGATGCTGTGCTTTTGTGCTTTTTTGCAAGCTTCCTGCAGTTGCTTATTTATGTTTTTGAGGTCTTCTTTTGCTAAAAATACACAGTGGAGGTTCATAAAGCTGCTGTGTTAGAGCTTTGTGATGCTGAACCCAACAGGCATCTGCCTACAGATGCCGGGCTGCATGGGTGACCAGAGTTGCAAGTCCACACAGCACTGTCATGCCTGTCTGTTTTTAGAAGGGACTCCTTATACAGTGATTCCTATGTCAGGCAGTCAGCTTGAACAGAATCAGAAAAGATTCAGATGGAGTGAATCGAGCTGGAAAGTTTACCTAGTAAACACAGATTGGGACACAGTTTTGACAGGTGGGACAGAACTTGCAGCAGACTTTGCACGTTTTCTTGGCATTGCAGATTACATCCTGAGTCAGCATCCTTGGGAAACAGCAGCCCTACGGCTGGCTGCTTGCTATCCAGGTAGTCAAATTTGAGTGAAAATTATTTAAAGTTAGTAGCTGGAACTATGACTATTAAGCTGTTGGATGGCCTGTTTGTGGATTTGGCTTTAGCCTTGTCCTGCTTGGGAAGTGAACTGAAAGTGTCAATTTGCAGTGGGTGGTATGTTGCTGCTGCTTTGTGTCAGCCACATGGCTTTATGGAGTCAAGTTTGTTTTAGTCGTTCTGTATTTCAAAACAGCTTATTCAGCTTTTTACTGGTTTTGTATTTGGTGATTGTATTAACTGTGTGATTTGTGTCCAGCCTGTCTCAGAGGTGCCTGCCACACATGGATGGCACTGGTGCCTGGGGACTTCTCACTGACCTACGTGTTGGCTGCATCCCTTAGGGCAGTATTTGTGAGAAGGTGTGCTGCCCTTAAAACTGATGCATTAAGCAGGAGGTTGGAGCAGTAGAGATTGTTTCTCACTAATGCCCTTCAAGACTATGAAACTGTTAAATCTCTGCCTTCTGCAGGTTTTTTTTTACAATGAATATGCTTTCTGCTCCCATCTTTTCCTTGCCAATGTTCCAGTCTCCATAAGGCAAGCAAGAGTAAGTGCTGGCAGGATGATATTTCGCCTTGGGGGGCTGCTGGATGCCAGCCAGCAAAATGCTGTTTGCAGTTCCAAATGCTTGTGGCTGTCCTTGCCCAGCTGGAACTCACAAGTCACCAGTGGGAGATTTCCTCTGTAAGTTCACCTAAATGGCAGACTTTCATTTCCTCCTGCCTTACTCTGAGTGGGTTCAAGACATTAAAAGAACCTTTGTTTGTTAAACTAGAAAGCATTCTCCAGTCTGCTGGGGCTCGCAGTCACTTCTTGGGAGCAGCAACTGGGAGAAGAGTCCAGTAACTGGGAACACAGAGCCCAGCTTGTCCCAACAGGAACAGGCTTGTTTGATGGGACAGCAGCCACACCCAGTGCCTGGCAATGGACTAGGCTGGCAGGACCCTGCGAGAGGATATGTTGCTTCTGCCCCTCTGCTTCCTGAAGCATCCCAACAGGTCCTGCTGCTGGCAACCAGGTCCAAGAAGGATGGGAAAATAAAGTCGCTGGGCACAGATGCCCAACATAATCCCGTTTGCTGGATGTGACTGGTTAGGTGAACCATGTCCAGTGCAATGCCCTCTGCTGTTTTAAAATCACAGAAGTGTAGCATCATCCTAGCTCTGAGTACTAGTCTCCTAATGGATGTGACACTGATGGCCACAGGGACGGCTGGGGGAAGTGGGTGTGCAAGTGGGCTGGGGCCAGAGGCTGTTTTGGGGAAATACTTGCCACCATGGTGTGGAAGCAGGCCCCAAATCCAGTGGAAACATGAAATGTGCTGCCTCCCCCTCCTGCCACCTCTGGCCTCACTGATATGATGCCTGTCCCACAGGCACGAGGGTGGCTGTGCCTGGCCACTGATCCTGTCATCACTGAGCCCCAGTCCTGGTCATTCCACTCCGTGTTCCTTCCTGCCCCGGTTCCTCCAATTTTTGCCTCTTCCTCCTGCTGCAGAGCACCTTCTGAGCTCTCCCTGCAAGCCACATTTAGACTTCAGAGCAGGGAGGCTTCGGCCCTGGCACTGCAGCTGCAGGGTAGCATCCACGGGGCCCAATTTATACCATGAGGCAGAGAGGGTGCAGAACCGGGCACAGGTGTCAGTGGTGCTGGGAATTGCTGGAGTGCTGGGAGCGTGGGCAGACTGATCCCAGTGCACCCGGAGTCTGAGAAATCACTGCCTTCTCCTCACGTCTGAGGGAAACTTGCCCATTTAAACAGTGCAAAATGCCGACATCACAAGATCCCTTTGCATCCTGCGACTATGTAGCTGCTATGCAGCAAAGCTTCCCTGCTGCCTCTGGAGGTACACCGAGCATCTCTGCCAGCTTGGCCAGTCTCCTCTTCGTTTTCTCCAGTGTGAATGAGCACAGGTTAGTGAAGCAGCACAACCAAACTACAGTTGCTTCTTCTAAATAACCAGGGAATGAGCCATGAGTCTGGAGAATTATTTGTGCTTTTTTTACTAGTCAGAAATTGTGGAATGCACAAGGTTGGTTGTGATGGCCGCTGCCTTTTTGAGCTCCATAAGTCACTTGTGCTTGTTCTCAAGGGGCACCCCCAGGGCCGTGTACCCTGCCTTGGGGACCTGGGGATCTCTGCCACAAATGTGAGGCAGTAGCATTCCTGAGGTAGGACACTCAAACACATCCAAATGGAGGAGAAGGGGATGGTACAGCAGCCATATCCTTAAGGGGTGATCCTCAGACTGGTATTTAGGGTTGATGCTTTATGCCTTATGCAGGGGGCCCTCAGCAACCCCCCACTGCAGAGTTTGTGCCAAGTGTAGTTTGTTGACTGGCTGGTGCTGGATGCAGGACATGGCAGCAGGAGAGGCCCTTCCTTGGGCTTTTGTGGTGAGTCGCTCCATTGGTGCTGGAGCAGCTGGAAGCAAATAGAAGGGCCCCCCTGGCCATTCTAAAAGCGTTTCTCTGATGCCATCTGGACTTCTCACTTTTAACCTGTTTTTGACACATTGTCAAACCTGCCACTTTTGAAACCATCTGCGGGAATTGCCAACCGGAATGCAAATCTGGATATGGGGTTTTTTAGCATTTCTAGTACAGAACTTCTAATAAATAAATGGCATGTCTACAGAACACTGAAAATATCTCTAAGAAAAAAAAAAAAAAAACAGGAAGGGGATTTTATTCACTTTGCATGTGACTAGCCATAGGTGATTTTGTTGGTAGGAGAGAAGAACTATTTTTGAAGTTCTTGACTCTTGTGCTGCCTGAGGTAGGTGAGAGCCCAGAGGGCAGTACTTTAGGCTGGTTTTGTGGTGCATGTGCCAGTGGGAACACAGCTCTTGGTTGGCCACACAGACTGTAGGATTTGCAGGTCTCAGTGTCAGTGACTCCTCTGGGTTCTGATACCAAGAGGACACATTGTTCGTGAGTTTACTGTGACTTGGTGGTGTGAGATTGCTTTGGGTATGGATGGTTCAAGCTTCAGTACCTCCAAGCACTGATGGGGTTGTGTTTGGACCAAAAGCTCTGTTTCCTAAAAACCAAACTCAACCAAAACCCTAATGTGTGTAAAGGATGTATGCTCAGAGAAGTAGATTGTGTGTGTTAATTTGCTTTGTGTTATGACTCTCTTCCAGTTGGTGCACTACGTGTCGAGTTCTCCCAGCCCGTAAACCTGGAAGAAGTGGCAAGAATAAACCCACAGGTCAAAGCAGGAGGTCGTTTTGCCCCGAGGGACTGTATAGCACTTCAGAAAGTAGCAATAATCATACCATTCAGGAACCGAGAGGAGCACCTGAAGTACTGGCTCTATTACCTGCACCCGATACTCCAAAGGCAGCAACTAGATTATGGAGTATATGTTATCAACCAGGTAAGATGCTAGAGACAAGTTTTTACACAGCTGTCACAACAGTGCCTGTGCCTCTTAAAATAGAGGAATGGTTACTTTACTTTGAAAAGCAATAGGCTGACAGGAAGGTTGTAAGCTTAAAAATAGAAAAAGGAAGAAAAATTTTGCTTCAATGCTTTTGATGGAGAACCTGAGATCCCCACTTCTTCTCAGGTACAATTCACTCTTAAGAGTTTCTGCTTAAAGAAACTACTTGGTGAGGAGGGAAGAATTCCTAATAGCATAACCCAATTAATTACCTCTTTCCAAGTGTCCTTTTTCCCCAGCTGCTGCAGGAATGGCATGCAGAGATTTTTAAGGTGGCAAGTTTGTAGGTAATGCCTAATTTGTCAGTAGATGTGCCATAAATGTGTAGGATTTCACTTTATCAAGCACCTTCTGTTCAAGCTAGTGCACAAGGTCAGGATGGAGAAAACAAAGCTGTGGTAGTGAGGCAGGTAAGTGGTTGTCTTCAGGAGAACAGAAAAGAAACAAGCAATCATGGGGAAGTTCTTAAAGATTTTGGTTTTGGGGCTTTTTTTTCTTGATATCTTGTGGCCTTCAATCTGCCTTTTAAAAAAAGAAAAGCATAAAAATGCACATTTCACTCAGGACAAGCTGTCTTAATTTATAGCATAATGGTGTATAAATAAGTGAGTGTTGTTTGCCCTTGGAAAGGCTAAAAATGTGCAGGCATTTGTATAGGCTGCAGGGTGAAAGGGCAGATGCAATTCTGAGAGACTCAGCAGAGACCACCTTCTGGACAATTGCACTGCAGTTTCTCTCTAGGATATGTATTTTTATCCTATTTTCTCAGCTCAGTAAGAACTGAGATGAAATAACATGCTTCTTTAAGTGTTAACTCCTTAAACTTCTGCTTGGATCAGCTGGTGTGTTTGGGCATATCAAACACCATGAATATTTAAAATAGTCACCCAAGTGATGAATTTCATCACAGACTTGAAAGTAGGGGCAGACTTATCCCGAGAGAGAAAACTGATACTCCATTACTACAATTTCTCTTGCTTTGCTCATTTCCAGGGTGCCAGAGATCAGGACAAAAGAGATTTCTGGGGAATTAGCAGTAGTTCCCCGGCACAGCAGCCAATATGGTTAGGTGTCTGCCTCTTGACTGTGCTTATGACCTGGCAGCCACACTGCTGAGGACACAAGGCATTTCTGCAGCATGTGGACTGGCATGCTGTGCCCTAAAATTGAGCCCTGTAAGGAAACCCATCCTGTGTAAAGCAAGGAGCAGCTGGTGCCGCTGTGGTGCAGCGGTGCAGGGCCAACCACAGCCCTCCATGCTTCGGGCTGCGTTTCCTTGCACATGCAGCATTTGCCTGTGTGAGTTACCACAGGGCTGGCTGAGCCACAGACCCTGCTGGTCAGGAGGTGCAGGTGGTGCCTCCCTGCTCTGAGCACAGCTCGGAAGCGGAAGGGTGGTGTGGCATCCAGCAGTGGTCCTGTGGTGGGGGCTGCTGCTTTCCCAGGCAGGTGTAGTCACCTGCCAGCTGTGAGAGCTGCCTGCATGTGGTCTGGGGCATTGCTTGTGAGAGAGCAACCGCCTCCACTGTGAAGAGCTGGCAGTGCAGCTGGCAGGGGTGTTTCACCATCGGTGGTGCTCCAGGGAGAGGAAGGCAGTGCTGGTGCCCCTAAAGGCAGGCAGTGTCTGAAGCCTGACTGGAGTCCCTGCTGCTGCTGTGATGGTGCATGCTGGCTTGCATTGCCCTGTGTTGCTGGCTACTCCTCTTCTGTGGTCCTGTTCTCCAGCACTAGGGCTGTGTCCTTTACAGTTAACTCTCACAGAAGTATATATGCCATGCTGCAAGTATATATGGCAGGTATATATGCCCTGGCCACACCAAGCAGATATAGGTTAGCGAGTAAGACTACTTAATCTGTAAAATAAGTGTTCTCCTTCTGCATGCCTCTAATAAGTCATGTCTAGAAATAGTGGAGTGGTCAGTGGTAGTAAAACCTCTGGATGCATCTCCCAAGGGTGACTGGGAACACTGAATAGAGAGAGAAGCAGAAAATGTATTAATTCTTCCAGAAGTACAGTAGAAAACAGTCTTATTTCTCTGCTGTCTTGACAATTGCTTTTCTCTTTTTCTTGTCTGTCCTTCCCTTTGCATCTGCCCTCTTTTTTTTATTTTATTTTTCCTTCTAGTGGGGAAATATTACCTTTACTTGTTAATCCTGTCTATATCAAAGCAATCACTGAAGCAAGGAGAATTACTGTGTGATCTGGTTCTTACACGCTGCCTACATGCTCTTCTGTGCTCCGCATCTCATAGAAAGAAAGAGGAGTGCTGAGCCCTGCTACTGCTGCACTGGTAATGTCAAACTTCTTCCTTTCAGCGCAATCTGTTTCTGTCACGAGTCCATTGTGTCTCCACCGTGCTGTTCTTGCGTGCCTGAATGCCTCTGAGTAGGACTTGGCTGAAGTCAGGGGGATGATGTTTGTAAAATGTCCAGCATGTAACAGGAGCCTGTGGAAAATAACGTATTATGTTTCACCTTGCACACTCCACCCCTAGATAAAACCCAAACCCTGTGTGTTGGAGGATTTTTCAGGTAAATCTGAGATGAGGACACATGGCTGGGCACGCTCTGCCCAGGGACGATCAATGCCGCACAAGGGATGAATTTGCAGCGCCTCCCTCAGCCTCACTCACTCCCACCGTTATCCGTGTGTTCTCCCACACCTGTGGCTGTTGCCACGTGGGTGCTCAGGTCTAGAAATTAATCTCGCTGCACTTCAGCCCTTGAAAATGCCCATCCAGCCAGATGAAAGTTTGGGAAAGGGAAGACTTAGCCAATTCCCTGAAAACTGGGCAGTTGTTCAACCATTTTCCAATGGCCCCTGGTGCTATTTGCAGTGTCTTGGTAGTAGTTTTCCTGAGAATTGTGTGTGCATGTGTGTGTGAGATGGCTGGGGCATCACTCTTACTCGTGTTACTTTGCAGGGGGTATCAGGTATGTGGGCAAAAGAGGGACTTGTGCTCAGCTCCTGCTTACCCTTGCAGTGGCAAGGGAGGCAGGTTTCCACTGTGGTTGCTCTCTCCCACTGTCCAGTGTAATTGTGCTGAGGCCTCAAAACACCCTGTGGCAGAGAAACACCAAAGTATCTCCTGATATCTCTCTATGGCTCTGGAAATTTGTTTCTACCTGGTCAAGTCCACTGGAGGAAGGACATCCCCATGGGTATTGTGTGTGTGCTTCAGGCTATCTCAGTGTATCCCTGACTTAGCCAGCAAGCTCCCATTGGAGGCGATGGCTCTCCTCGTTGGCCAGAAACATACATCGTCACCGTTAGCTCCATGATATCTGAAGAGCGTAGGAATCAGGAGAGAGATGCAGCCACATTTCATCTGTGCTCTCTGCAGGAGGAATCACACAGCTGCCTCCTGTATAGACGTGGGAGGCAGAACAAAGTCAGGACATGTGGCTTCTTGCTGGTTTGCAACTCCTTTAGTTTGAGTAACGATTCCAAAAACCTCAAATTTTTCTGTCTAGCACTAAAAAAAAAGGAATCCTCCTTTGGCAGGTCTGGCTGAACAAACTAGATTTGGCTAAGGTAAGGGATGGGAAGTAAAAAAGCCTGCATATTGTTTTGCTCAGGCTGATCATTCACCTCCAGGTACAAGCAGTGTCAGTGTCAGACCTTGGAGGACTGAGGCAGCAATTTGTCCTAGGAGTGACAGAGAGAGTTAATTCAGGAACCAGAAGCAGGTGCTGGGCACCAGCACTGAACTCAGACATGGTTTAAATTTCAGGACAAGAGAACATTGGGACAAAATTTTCAGGAAAAAGAAAATAGAAAAAATGAGCTTGGACTACATATTTTCTGTCTGAAGGCCTAGGAAAGCATGGAGGCTACGTCTAGAGCTTGACTGCATTGGCAAACTAGCAGTCCTCTGTGCGCTGCCTCGCTCTTCAGGATAATGCTCCTCTGTCTGAGCAAATCCAAACAAATCTCTTTCTTTGTGACAAACAGCAGCATTCATGAGATGACAAGCTACCAGGCAGAGGCGAGGGATGGAGGTTTTTCAGTTGTGCTTTACCTGCTTTCTCAAGGGTCACCAGCGGGTACTGCGCTCTGTGCTAACCTGGACGGAAGTTTTCACAGCTCTGGTTTGTTGTTGGGTTGTTTTTCCAAAATGTCGGGGATCAGTCAAGGATTGCAGTATGGGAGTTTTGAGAGATTTGAATCTGAGATACCACAAGCACACCAGTGCTTCCACATTGCCTTAGGTAAAGAAACAGAGCTTCTGCAAAAAGCAAAACCTCTTGTCAGTCTTTTTTTGTTCCAATATATTTTGTTAAAGCCCCACATACCTTCTGGGACAGAAAACCAGCCTCCTGCTGTCACAGCAGTCACAGTTGGTAACAGCCTTGCAAAGTTTGCTGCATGAGCTACATGCTCACTGTAAAGTTAGTAAAAAATGGCTTGTAGAGGGTTCTTTGTTTTCTAGTATAGGTCCTGATTCCCTTCTTCCTAGACTTTTGGATGCCAGAGTGTGAAGCTGTGTGGCCATTTGGGAGGAGAGTGGCAATGCCCACATGAACTGTTTGTGCTGTGTCCTGTCCCTCTCCATGCACAGGGCTCACAGAGCTCTGCCAGGTCCTGTGGGTCCTGTGGGTGAGGTGGCCGGAAGGGTCCTGCATGCTCTTGGTGCAAAACTCTCTGTGCTTTGAGATTTTTTGGGGAGAGGTTTAAAAACAACAGCTCCTTGTAGCACTGTTAATCCCCATGTGTCACCTCTAACTCTTCTGAGTTAGAGGCTACCTGAAGGCTGTGGTTAATTACAGCCGAGTCTCTGCTGGTAACAAAATTGGTGCCCTTTGCCTTGAATTTCATTAGGAAAAGAGCAGCCAAAGGGTATGAAATGAGGCCACTCTCCTAGACTGGCCCCAGCAGTTGCTTTAAGGTGTGAGCACATTGCACTTTGCACCAGCACCAGGATGAGTTCCCCTCAGAACCTTGGAGCCAAGTTTGGGTTTGGTGCTGTGGGACCTGAGGAGTGCTGGGCAGCAGCCTTTGCTGGAAAAGGAAAACCCTCCAATCTCATGACCTCAGCTGGTTCCTCACCCCAGCCTCTTTGTTCCACTTGCCTTCATTTTCTGTACTTGAGTTTTCACTGCTCTTGCTTTATGCATGATGGTGATCATCCACCCACCACCTTATTGTTGTGTGAACCCTTTTGTTTTGGGTGAGGATGCTGAGAATTTGCTCAGATCCTCTTCCATGAAAGCTTACTCCTCCCTGTGAAGTCATTTATGCCCAAGGCAGGTGAGGAATGCTTTTGAAAACTGGTTTGACACTTGCATTTTAAAACCTTCATTTGGAATATACTTGGGGCTGTTTCAAGAACCTGCATTGGCTCTTCAGCAGCAGATCTGTTAATCAGTCTGGATTAAACAGTTACCAAAATTATTGATTATTAACCAGATAAAGCTGTTAGAAAGAGTGTGGTGTTTCAAACTGCTGCTCCTTGGGCACAGTATTTTATCCATCCTTGATTTGCATCCCATGTCGGGTGTGGGTAGTGCAGGTTGGGGGGACAGCTTGCACACTGGAGGAGTCCTTTGTCTTAATACTGCTCAGAGAGTGTGGAGGACTAAAAGTGGAATGGATTTGACAGTCTTTGTTTCCAGGCTGGCAAAAACCTTCAGTCTCTTTGAGCGATGCCCTATGAGTTTCTTTCTACCTGCTCTGTTCCCTTGTACAGGGTTTGGGTTTGAAGCTGCTGCTGCAGAGTGGGGTCTTTGATTGGAAATCCTTACTCTCAAACCACCAGTATTCTGGGGTTTGGGGTATGATCTTATAGCTAAAAAGCTAAAGTACTCAGCAATTTGTAAGCCTGTACTTGTGCTTGAATCCACATGTGCTTTTGAAGTGTTTTTGCCTGAAAAAGGCTTGACAGGTTCTCCTCAAGTGCTTCATTACTTGAGGAGGAAAGAGGAGATTTTCCTGCCCTGCTTTTTGCCAGTCCCTTCATTAGCTGTGCTTGCCCTGGGATAAATATGCCCTGCTGTAGTGTCAGCTCTTTTCAAGCCCTTCCCGTCATGGTGAGAGCCTTCCTGATTGCATTTTCCCATCAGTGGCCCCCAGGACAGATGAACAGTGGTGGAAGAGCACCAACTAAGGGGATGCTGCCACTGTGGTGGCAGCATCCATCTCTCAAGCTGTAGCCCTTTCAGGAAGCAGTTCATGCTGGCCTGCCATGCAATAACCAAGGCTGTGTGTCACAGCCATGTGCCAAACCTGCTGCCCAGGGCCCAGGGAGCATCCTACTCCTCTGCATTCATGGCTGCTCAGGGCTTGGCAGAAGGTCAGAAATGAGCAGCAAAGCATCAGACCTTGGCTCCTGGTGCCATCTCGTGCTTTGCAAATCAGGTCTGGCATGTGATCACACATTGCTCAGCAGTGGCTGTGCCACAGTCTCAGAGCCATGTTGTGGCAAAGCTTAGGAAGAGGATGCTGAAATTCTTGCCACAGAAATGTTTTGGTGCATGGTCCTGGTCATGGCTGCAAGCTAACGCACTACCAATGTTTCTCTCTGTAGCAAGAGTCCCTTCTTCCAGAAGAGCTCACCTCTTTTTGCTTTTCTCTGCTGCTTCAGGAAGCCCCACCTGCTTGCCCTGTATAAGAAAATTCAGTCCTTCAATGCCTGTGCATAGAGTGGGACATAGGGACTGCTTACTATCATATCAAACCTGCCCTCTTGGGGGCTCGTACCAAGAGATGGGAGCTGAGCTGGGTCTAGCCTTTCCTCAGCCATTTTTCTTGCCTCCACGGTTTGCAGCTGTCCCAGGTGTCATTGTCCCACAGGCAGCATTTAGGGTCACTGGAGGTCTGCTGCAAACATGCCATGGGTGCTGCAAAGGCAGTGCTTGGGTTCAAGCTCAGTCCATCATCAGGCATGTCAGCCCAAAGCAGCAACACTGGCATCTGGCAACAGGTAAGAAACTGCTGATGTCAACTGTCATATTTAACTCACTTAACTGTTTGGTTTTTTTTTTAAATTAGGATGGAGAAGAAGAATTTAACCGTGCTAAACTGCTGAATATTGGATTTGCAGAGGCCTTGAAGGAATATGACTATGATTGCTTTGTGTTTAGTGATGTAGACCTCATCCCAATGGATGACAGGAACACCTACAAATGTTACAGCCAGCCACGGCACCTCTCTGTATCCATGGATAAATTTGGATTTCGGTGAGACACCTTTTGAAGTGGCATCTGTTTCCTAATACCATTGCCAGCCTAGCAGGGCAGGCGCAGTGTTAAACATCCCCGCCTACCACTGAAAGCATGGGAAAGCATCTCTCCCAAAAGCCTGTCTTAACGTGCACAGCTCTGCATGGAGCGGGTGGCTGCAGGGGAGAAAGGCGGAGAAATGCAGCTGAGCAGTTTATTAAAATTCACAGCTTCTGGAAGGTGAAACGAAGGGTGAGGAGGAGCTAAGCAGCCTTCGTTTTGCAGATGCCCACATATCCCTTCTTGTGTTTCAGTCTGAAAGCTGGGAGACAGCTAGTCTTTCCACCCAGTCTGAAAAGTGAGACACTCTTACACAGTGAGAATTATGTGCAGCTTTAAAAAGACTGCATCAGACACTATTTTAAGAGCAAGACAAAAATTTTTTGGCTGTTTGGTTTTATGCCACTGAGAGAACTGCCCTAGTACATGAGAGCAGCAGACAGCGAAACTTCTTGCAGCATACATTTGGGTTCAGCAACCTGTTCTGAATGAAAACATGTCTTGCTTTTCCTTTCTGTTTTTTTTTTTTTTTCCCTGTCCCAAATCCCTAAGGAGGAGTTTAAAAGTTCATCTATAAAGTGAAGACTGGTCATGACCCTGTGGTGGCCAGTAGTGCTAAAGCTATAGCACTGGTGGTGTTGGCAGGGTCTCTACATGTCTCCACTCCTGACCCAAGCCCTGCTTGGAGCAGGATTGCCACAGGCACTGCAGCAGCTGCAGTTCTTTCTTGCACAGAGGTGAAACTTAAAACAGAAATGCATGGCCCTGGGGATTTCTCCGCTTGTTAAAGCAGAGACAAGTCTGCACTAGGTCCTGGTGATCCCTATGTGGACCCTCTCCTTATGCTCTGGGTCTGAATTTCATCTGTCCCCTATCTCCTGGTAATTGTCCCGTTTCAGGTGGGAGCTGGTTGGCAGTATGCAAGGTCACACTGCCAGCTCAGTTTTGGGCTGCAGACTTCATTCTGGGGCACTGAGGAGTGTGGAGGTGAGTGGTAGAGCTGCAGGAGGAGAAGGCTTTGTGGCACATCCAATGCGCCTGTCTGAGCTGTCTGAGCTCGTGCGACTCCTGTGGCATTCATGTCACCTTCGGTGAGGTGATAGGCATTTCTGCCTGTCCTTTGAGGATAGCGTACTGCTTAGTAAAAGGCTGCAGCTACTTCCAGTTGCAAAATACTTCTCAGATATATTTGGGACTGAGCCTACCAGTTCCCTCTCCCTCAGCTGAGTCCAGAGTACCACAACACATGGCTGCTTCCTATGGCAGGAAGGTGCCTTGCAGTGGGTGCTGGCTGTGTGTGGGCTGGGTAAAGGGTGGCAGCAAGCCCTTTTCAGGCAGGCAGGCTGCCCCTTGGCTAACACCTCTTCTCCTCTAATATGCTCTTTTCTCTGCTTCCAGGTTGCCTTACAATCAGTATTTTGGAGGTGTGTCTGCCTTGAGCAAAGAACAGTTCACAAAGATCAATGGGTTCCCAAACAATTACTGGGGCTGGGGTGGTGAAGATGATGACATTTATAACAGGTAAATAATTTTTCCTCCTTGGCACCCTGGGGTGCATTCAGGGTGGGGATGAACACAGACCTGCTGCTCTCACCTGAATGTGGGGGGAGATGGGGTGTCTCCAGGCAGGAGGTGAAGGTGGTGTGTGGGCAACCTGCTGGCTCAGTGAGAGCTTGTTCCTTCCTGCTGGGTTTCTCACCCATTTCTCAGCTCCCAGGGTGCAGTGGGAAGGGCCTCTAATTGGAAAAGTCACACCCCAACCCCCTCCCCCTGCCATTGTTCTTTCTACCTATAGCCTCACCAGCATCCACACCAGTGCACTGGCTGGAGCAGTGTGTTTCTGGGTCTCCCAGCACTGGCTCAAAGAAGGGGATTCAGGACATGCAGCTGAAGGTGGATGAGACCTTAACCCACCTTGCCCAATGCAACCCAAGATTTGTTTGGGTCTGCAGCCTTGTAGCAGATCCCTTTGCTCCCAGAAGAGTTCCATTTGTCAGGCTGTCTGTATAATGCTGCGAGCCATGTAAGCTTGACTGGAAGGAAGCTGAGCAAGGCTCAGAAGTGCAGGAGAGGATGAAGGTGTACTCACAAGGGCAGGCTGGGAAGAGCAGGGCAAAGGACGAACGTGCTACCTTGCAGCTTAACATATCCACAGCATTCACTGAGAGAAATCATCATGAGGGCCTTGTATTTGGAGACCTTCTTCATGTTTCTTGGTAACAAAACTACTCTGTGATCTTTTCTCTGGGATTTCTGAGCTCTTCTAGGCTTCAGGAAAGGTGTTTTAAAAAAAATTGTACCTTCCTGAGGTTTTACACTTCTGTAAAAAACTAAGAGAGGGACAGCTTTCCAATAGGACATTCAGAGCAAGGTGGCTGTCCTTTCTTTTTGGGGCACTTGGGTTTTGAGGAACAGAAGATGCCACACAGAAATGAAAAGGGAGAGGCAAAGAAGAAATCAAGTACTTTTTCATCACTGATATCCATGAAAAAACACTGCAGGTGCTTTGTAGAGAGCATACCAACAAAGACAGGCTGTCCCTCACCCAGTAGGTCCCAGCTGGGACCACTGTGACACTGACCATGTGTTTCCTTTATGCTGTTTCACCACCATTCACTTCAGTTTCCCCCAACACTGCAGCATTCACGTCACAAGAAATAAGTGCTCCTCTGGCTCCTATCCAGATGGGTTAAAAACTAGGTGACTCCCACTCAAATTCGAGTCTACAGCCTGGACCAGGGTTAACGTGGCATTGGGTGCTGTTTAAAGAAGATGGAGGTGTAAGTGAGGGTGTGGTGAACTATCTTGGTGTTGGCAGGGGGAAGTCTCTACTCTGCACGATACTGTCTGTGTGGAAAAGGACTGTCTTTTCTTCCTTCTGTTGGCAAGCTTGGAAGTGCATTAGTAACATCCCCCACAAAAAAAAAAAAAAAAAGTAGGTAAAACCAGTGGTTGTTTGTGGAAGGTGCAGCAGAGCATCCCACATCCGCCAGGTGTTTAATGTACTTGCTTTCTACAGGCTGGTGTTTAAAGGCATGGGGATATCCCGTCCGGATGCGGTCATTGGGAAGTGCAGAATGATCCGGCATTCCCGGGACAGGAAGAACGAACCCAACCCTGAGAGGTGTGTCTCACCCTTTCCCACAGCAGGTGTAGGGGTGCCTCCTGCCCTTGCTGCTCCGACTGCTTGGCTTTCTCTTTGCTGGGCACAAAGGTCCAGTGTGGAAAGGCTGCAGCATCTCCTCACTGACTGAGCTCTCTCTGTAAGCGGCCACCTTCCCCTTGCCAGTTTATTATCTGTTTATAGACCATTTCCCCAACATTGCACTATGGCACGACGGCCTCTCCTCTTTTTTATTTCTTAAACCAAGAAAATTAGATTCTGAGCAATTGTTTCCAGCTTGTCTTTGGGATACAAACCTTTGCTCTAGTGCAGAGCTGGAAAACGACCTGTGTGATGTAAAAGCTTGGCTGCTTCTTCCTAGCTAAGATTTGACCCCATAGGAATGCATTGGCCCATTGCTCAGGCTGGCCAAATCTGGGAGTTTATAGCACCGATACTCAGGTTTTTCTTGAAACACCTGCAATGCTGCCTGAGAGGCATGCAAAGATCAGATTGTTTAAACATTTTTTTCTTCTTTCTTTGTTGTCTCCTCCCTCTCCCCCACTTTTTTTTCCTTCCCCTCCTGCAGGTTTGACCGAATTGCTCACACACGAGAGACAATGAATTCTGATGGCTTAAATACACTATCCTACAAGGTGTTAAGAACTGATAAGTACCCTCTGTATACAAAGATCACAGTGGACATTGGCTCCCCCAATAGCTAACATCAGAGACACAACAGAGACTTGCCTATATTGCCCAGGATATCTGGTCTCACTGATGCATTATATGTGCTGGTTTTATAAGAGTTGCAGTGAACCAAAAAAAAAGGCCTCTTTTGGCATGCCAAAGTGTCTCCAAATTGGTTGGACAAGTGCTTTTTAAAATTTTTTTTAAAGTTTCAAACTTGACTTTACACAACTTTCTAGCTCTCTGTTGTTTTTTAAGTCCAGAAGCTGTACATACGAGTTGTAAATAGTTACTTTGCCAGAAATTGTTGAATCTGATCTATTTGCTGCGGTAGTCCCCATGTTGAATTAATAGCTGGACTCAAATTTTTCTGATTACGACTGTGATGTATCAACAGTTACTGCCCATGATATTTGGTATTTTGAAAGAGGTGTGTGCAGGCATTCTTTTTAATTCATTCCTGGTTTTACTTTATGAAGGACTGTAAAATGCTGCTAAAATTGTCCAAGTTTACGCTTTGTATTAGATTTTTTTTAAATGGAGACAGCATAATACAACATTTTTCTCAGTGACCAAAACAAACATCTCCTCTATGTGCAGAGCAGGTGTTGAACAATCAAGTCTGGATTCAATGAATGTCATTATTTCTTTTAGACTCAAAGGAGGCTTTGAGTGAGATGAGACAGTTTGCCAGAATTTGTGGGTAAGCTCCCTGGATAGGGTGGGAAGCTATACAGATGACCTCTCTAAAAACTGCTGGCTTCAGATAACCTTACTTCTGGATATGATAAAGATTATTTGCTTCAGCACAACACCACCTGGGATTTTTTTGGGGGGTAGAGGAGTTCAGAGAGGGGTTTGTGGTGCTGATCTGTCTTTTGGGTTCATTTTTTTCCATGAAGTAGAGATTAATTTAATTGCACAAATAAATTATGGCCTTAACATTTGCTAACACTTGTTAGCAGTGGTAGGAGGTTACCACGCTATTTAAGCATCATCTGAAGCTTCCTAAAACCAAAATTTTCTTTTGCAAGGTTGTGCATAAAACTTGAAATATTTTATTACTTTTCCTGTTGTTGTAACATTTTAATAACTTTTAAAAGTAACTTGTGTATCATAAGCAGTATATTTAATACCAGATTAAAGTAGGGTGCAGTGTAATAGGATGTGATTCAAAGCCTCCTTTATCTTTAGACTAGTAGGCTTTTTATGTGCGTCATTATATATAAGCCATGTATTTTATTTGCTCTGTGTATTTGTCTATTAAATCTCCTGCGGTGCTGAGATATTCACAGCAGGGCTGACATCCAAAATGATTTTTCTTTGCCTAAAGCCTGTTTGCAATGTGTGTCCTCTATCTGGAACCTCCCTTCTGATTGTCTCAGGCTTGAGGAGCATGCACATTCTGCAGTACTATTTTCTGTCAGTGCACCAGGGCACCACCTGTACAGACCCTGCTTTTCCTCCCCTTGACGTGTATGTATGAAAGCCTCAAGCGCTGACACCCAGGGAGCTGGTTTAAGTAATTTAAAGCTCTTAGCCAGAACTCAGAACTGAATTCCTTCTGGTGAGTATTTGCCACCAGCTCTGACCACAGCAATTTGCACTTCCTTGGCCTGTGCTGAAGGTTGTTAAAATCAGGGACATTTTGTTGTATTGGGGATCATCTTCAGCACTGCCTTTTTTTTTTTTTTTTTTTTTCCCTTTGTTTGGTTTAGTTTGTTTTTTTTGTTACATTTTTTGAGACCTGAAGGTTTTGCTGAACCCTTGCACTGCAGGGGTGGGATCCTGCAGGGACCAGGGAACAGTGCATTTCTTCTTAAGCCAGCAGTGGCTCACAGGATGCATAGGGACTTTAATTTACTAGATGCCTTTTCAGTCTCACTTTGGAAAAGTCTTCACCTCCTTTGGTTCAAAGCTCTTTCTGGCTAGGCTTGCTGCTCCAGTCACGGTGGGAGCTGTGGAAAGATGGTCTTGCATGGAGCAGGAGCAAAGTGCAAGGAAGGAGGCTTGTAGTTAAGAGCTTATCCCTTGTATTTATCATTGAATATTAAAAAAACCCCAAACAATATAATAGTCCTTATGGCAGATCAGGCTCCAGGTCTTAAAGATGCAAAGGAGTACAAGATTATGTGTTTTACAGAAATCAGGTCAAATGTCTCCCTGTAAAACATTGGCGTGGGTGTAGTCTGTAGGAATAATGGAGACACAGGAGAGGACTATTTTTTATTTTTCTTATAAAGCTGCCTTAGAAGGAGGGCTCCACTTCCACAGCTAGCAGCAGATAACCAAAAACTTACGAAGGCTGCACGTCAAAATGCCATGTCTTTGCAGAGAGCACGTCGGTTTTGCGCTAAGCCTTTTGTAAGTCAAAGAGTTGGGATCTTCTGCTGTAGTGGTGTGTGTCTGCTATCAGGTGGGTGGGGGAGATGCTGGCAGCATTCCTTGCAGTGAGATTCTTGGATGGTTAGAAAAAAGTTAGTGCAACAACACATTGTTCGGCTGTATGTTGAAATTACTCAATGTCATGGAGGTGGGATGAGTGCTTGTTTCTGGCTGTTGTGATCAAGCATTTCTACAACATGTGCCTTGAAAGAGGGAAGAAATGGAAACTGGAAAGTCAGGAAACCTGAAAACCCTTTTCAGCAGATACTAGTAGTGCAAGAAGCTGCTGCCTAGTTTCTCTTCCACTGCTAAAGCCACAAGCCATGGTAAAGAACTGAAGCCACCTTTTGTAGCTCATGTTGCCCTTTGGTGCTGACCTGTGATTTCTAGATCTCATTGTCTCTGTGTAAAATGTATCAGTCAAACTCATTAAATGCTCTTGACTTGACCTGGCCATGAAATTTCTCTCCCTGGGATTTTCAGGGGCCACATCTACAAACACTGATGTTGCACCAAAGCCAATTCCGACTGTGTCCTATGGTGGGTGGTGTTTTTTTCCTCTCCCCTACTGGTGAAAACACTCAAAGTGATGCTGATTGCAGCTAATGGTTGAAACCCAGAAAAACAGCTTCAAAGAAAATGCTAATGCTTGGATTCTTTGGGATGACTGACTGCTTGTTAGCATGAGGGAGGGTCCTGATATGCTGCTTTTCCCCAGTACACTACTTGTATACTGGCCTGCCTTTGGGTTTCCTGTAGATGGTTTTGCCTTTGCATTCTTATAATTTATATATCAAGGGATGTGTAATCAAATGTGTATTCTTTACTATTGATGTCAAATAAAAATATTTTCAGTTACAACGTTTGGCAGCATTGCTCTGGATTACCCCTCTGTCTTGATGGGTTTCTGGCTCATGGGGTAGACTAGGCTGTGCCTTAATCTCCTTACATTAACTTTCTCCAGCTTTTCCTCCCTCTGGCTACCCCCTGAATTAATTTGTCTGTGCTGCAAAATTTTTGCCCGCTACAGACACAGACCTAAGAGTCCTCAGATGACACCAGAAAACTGTAAGGTGGTTCTTATATCTGGGTAGGGGGACAGCATGCAATCCATCCTGAAACCAGGCAGAGGATGCAAACGCTCAGTCAGGCTGTGACTGCTTGGGTGAACAGGCCACTGCTTGCTCCCTGAGTGCTTGTGGGTTTGGCTGGAGTGTGGAAATGGAGGAGTAATTCCTGGGAATCTGAAGTAAACATTTGCCTGTGTTCCTTGGCAATTTCTCACAAAAACAGTTTCTGTGGAAGAGACCTTTCTGGCCAGACTGTGGCTAAGGCTAGGCATGAGCTCCCCAGTGCTCTCCAGGGAAAGGTGGGCTTGTTTCCAGCTGAGACCAAGTACCAGCCTCTAGGCCCAGGCTGGCACAGTGAGCAGGACATCCCCAAGCTCCTGCAGTTGCTTGAAGACCGTATTGACTGAGGGATCTGGAAGAGAGCAGTGGTCTCTGCCTGCTTTGTCCCTTCACAACTGCCTCCTAGGGCTCTGGGGACAATGCTGAAAGCAGCAGAGAAGTGTCACCAGGATTTCACCCCTCTCCTCATTAGCTACCAAGGCTTCCCTTTTCCAGCACGTGGCTGGTAAAGGATCCCATGACTTTTGCTGCGAGACCTTACTTGCTCTAGCAGAGCTTTCTCCAACTTGTGCTCCACCTGCCTGCCAAAAGCCCCAATGAGGGAGCAAAGGTTTCTTACATTTATCCCACATGTTTACCTGGCTACACTTTACTGTTCTCCAGCCCACAGGGGGAAAAAAGAGCCAAAAACCCACAACAAAAAAGAAGCTGTTGTTAAAAGGAAGGAAAGTTCTAAGCTGGAGTTTGCTAAACCTTTTCACCCTCTTGGAAGGAGTCTGAAGTAGGCGTGCTTGTCCTAGCACAGGACTGCTGATTGCTGGATCTGTTCTTATTTGACTACATCCAATGTGCAGGATGTCTATATACTCAGGACCATGCACTTATATGACACCTATATTTTCTCTCAACCCAAGGCAGCAACCCCACTCCTGAAGCCTGTTTTCCTTATCCATCCACTGGTCTAAATATAACTACCAGCAATGAAGATGAGTGCACAAAAATCTCTGTAGAGTCAGTGGTGACTTGACTTCCCAAGTCTGCACTAGACCTCGCAGTGATGAGCTAAGCGGGGAAAATAAGGGGTTTGGGTTAAATCCAAAGGCTGGACCAGCAGACTTTTTCCTGATTACCTTCCTGCCTCTCACATGCATGAAAATTATTTCCAAGAATTCTTGCTCTGTGATTTTTCCAAGGATGGAGGTATTACTCATAATAATTTTGTAATTACATTTTGTAATTACTACACAAGATGGAGGTACTACTGCTGTTTCACATGTCTTTCTCCTTGCCCTCCCTAAAGGTGGGCATCATATTAGGTTTTTCATTCAGCCTTTTCCCATTTGCCATGATACTCCACCATGGCTGACAGCAGCTTCATTGACATGAACTGATAACTCATCTGGGTTAGTGTCAGCTATTCTATTCTTTAAGCAGTCCTTAAGCCTCACGTTTGGTCTTCCCACCCACTTCCAAAACCAAGCTGGTGAATGGAGATATCTGAGAGCCAGCTTTGCCTCTGAAGATGCTGCAAAAATTCATTGATCATTGTGGTTTTTTTCCATATTGTCCAGTACCACAGTGTATCCTCCATCTGCCAGTGGATGTGCATTTTCTCCAACTTCTTGAATATCTGTAGGGTCCTGTTGTACTACCTTTAATGATCCTTTCTAGTCTGAGTTGTAGGTGGAACTTGGCCATGCTCAATACCGTCTTTAAGTACCCAAGTAAGCAATGTTTACTACATTCTTTTGCTGTCTAACGTATTTCCCACTTTTACATGCTGCTTTGTTGTTCTTGTTGTTGTGTTTTTGTTGGTGGTTTTTTGGTTTGGTTTGGTTTTTATTTATTATTTTGCTACAAGAAGTGCCCTTTTTAGTCAAGCAAGACTTCTAGTGAAATTCCCAATTTTCCTGCCAAAGGGAAGGCTTGGGATATTCAGGATGAACACTGTGAAAAAACCCCTCCCAAGGAGGGTGATGCAGTCCTGGGACAGCATAATGAGGTGACACCTTGGGAGGTTTCAAGGGTTGATCAGCCGTTCCTGGGCTGTGTGACTGACACAGTGATAAAGCAGTCCCTCAGGCGCTCCAAGCCAGAGCCAGTAGAGCAGCAGGAGTGCAGTCCCTCTGTGATGGGACACTGCTGCACCAAGGTCATGGACCATGCCAACAAGCCTGGAGAAGCCTGCGTAGTACTTCCAAGGAAAGAGCAGGGAGTCACACAGTTGCCTGTGATTTCCAAACCTGCTTTACACTATATTTTACTAATCAGAACTTGACATGGTCTTTACACTGTGACCATCTGCCGTGCTGCAGGAGAGAAAGGGAGGAGCTGTGAAACTTTCCAAGATTGTGTCCAACTCATCCAGAGCTGGCAAACCTGTTAAGCCCATGTCTGGGAGTATGTGGAGGTGCTCCTGACTCTTGGCACCTAGAAAATCACATTAAGAGCTCAATGACCACGTTTTTTTTTTAACATCCTCCAACTGTCTCTCAAGAGGGAGTGAAACAACTTAGTCAAAAATGCAAAACATTGGTAGATTCCTATGTGAAAAAGAGTTTGAAAAGTCATCTTCCAGCAAAACCCCACCTAGCAAATGCCTCAGTTTTCTTTCCAAGAATACAACAATCTGGAACAGAAACAATTTTTTTTTAATGGAAAAAATCATAGCCACTGTATCTCTCTCCCATGGGATTTAGTGACCCCTCTAAGGGAAATGTGGTGACAAGTCTTCACAAGGAAAAGCAGCACTGATGAAGGGGGTCTAGGTCTGAGGTCACAGCACTCCAGAGCAGCATGTGTTCCAGCAATGTGGGAGAAGATGTCTCTGCAGCATAACTTTCTCCCCATTTCCAGAAATACTGTCAGAGATACATGCGCCCAAGGAAGGGTGAGATGTGCCAGAGAAGAGACCAGGTCTGGGAAACATTGTATTGAAGGGAAAAGAGATAATTCTTCTGTTTGTGGTCCAAATTTCTTTGTCTTTCTGACTCTAGTACGACCAGAGCTGATGTGTTCTTACAGAGGACACAGTGGTATGGTCAGCCCTGGCACTGGGGTCTGAATGAATTTAATGCATCCCACTCATCAATCATCAATGCCTGGGGATGTGCTTGAGACAGGGAAGTGCAAAGGCTGTGTAAAGACATCAGTGGCACAGGTGAGGTGGGCTGTGTTGGTGATACAAGTCCACAGAGGCAGCCTCAGAATGTCACAGAAGCATAGAATGGCTGGGGTTGAAAGGGACCTCTAAAGACCATCTACTTCTAACTTCCTTGCCATGGGCAGGGACACCATCCCCCAGAGCAGATTGCTCAAAGCCCCATCCAACCTGACTCTGAACACTTCCATGTCTCTCAAGTTTTGAGAGATGTCACATGAGACAGCGTCAAACTCTTTGCACAAGTTCAGGTAGGTAACATCTGATGGCCAAGTCTTGCTCATTTCAGGTGGAAAACATTGACTTTCTGCCTGTGTCTCCAAAACTTGCTTTCTCACCCAGCTGCTAGAAATTTGCCTCACATATTTACCAGGCCTGGGTGGTTTTCCAAACATAGGTCTAAGCAGGAGTCCTACAAGGGAGCACAAAGCTAAGGGGACAAGTTGGATGTCTCTGAAGCAATAGGAGGATGAAGACTACATCTTTCCCTTCAACTGGACAAATCCCTGAGTGATGATAAAATGTGAATTCATATTTACACTAGCTTTGAGTAAAGAGATTGAGCAAGAGCCCTCAAGAGATCTTTCCCTGCCATAATCATTCTAAACCACCATCATACCCTTAGAAAACACAATTACAGAGGGATAAATTGACTGTGTTTTGATTACCTCTAACTTACATGAACATTGTGGAACTTCTCAGCAAGAATCCCGGAGAAACAAGGTCTCAGCACACCTTGTTGATGGAGCAAGGATTCCCCAGACAATACAGAAACAGGAATTGGAAACTGGGATTTCTCAATCTACTCAGCAGCCCTCCAGGTTGTGATCTCACTGCAATGAGAATTTCTGGTGGACAAGATGACACCTAATTGCAGAGGTGGTGAGGGCCTTTAACATGTAATGGGCTGCTGAATATCAGAGTCAGTGTTGGCTACTGCAAGCAGCAAGGCTGTAACTGGCTAATGTAGTTCTCTGCCTGAGAGTCTGCTCGCTGCAAAATTAGCTGCTTTGAAAATCAGCATGCCTAAACCACTGCCACTGGCCCACCTCTGAAGCATTTTGCTAGGTGCTAATTATAGTACTGCCCAAAATCATGATTACACGTTGACACATATGTATTAAACCCATTGAGAACTGGAGCATTGTCGGAATCTGTGATATTTAAATGATCCCAAGATTGTAGAAAGTCTCTGTCTTTCAGCCCCGCTGCCAAAGAAGAAGTCGTAATTCGTCTGTGCTGGTTTTCAAGGCTGTTTATTCTTGCTTATCTATAACATGTTCTTTCTGACCTGCAGCAGGTCTGTCTTGCAGGACAGTGTGCAGGGCTCTGCCCCTCAGTGGGATGTTACAAACATTATATACTAAAAACTACATGTGCTATATTTACAATAATGTGCCAATATCTGTCACTCATGCTGAACAGTGTGTACCCAGCCTAAACCAATAGAAAAATGCCAACACCACAGTAAAACATGGAGGGCATGAAGAAGAAGAAAAAGGACAAGGCATGCCCGATTTCCTCCACCTTGCCCCCTTTGAACTCCTTATCTAGAATCCTAAAATTCTACTTTTGCACCCGTGCCACACTAGTTGCTACTTATATCAAACATTCAGAGCTAGTAATTCATCCTGGAAGATTGAAAACTCTTTTCCATGGACAGAGATCAGAGACAGTGTCTCTTGGGGCTCTGTACAGGGGGGTTCGTGACCCCCTGCCAGGGTCCCAGACCTTCCAGGGCAGCCAAAGGGATGCCCTGGATTCCCACAGAGCATTACATGGGCACAAAAAGCCCATCATTCAGATACACTCCTGGCACCATGCACCTGCTTGCTATTGCCAGCTCAAAAGGGTTTTGCATCCAGGCAGATGATGAGAATATCCACCCTTAGAGATGTTCAAATGCCATCTGGACATGTGCTGGGTGACTGATTCTGTGTGGCCTTGCTTGAGCAGGGGGCTTGGACCAGATGACGTCCAAAGTTCTCCTGCAGCCTCAGCTGCGTGTGGTCCCCATGAGAGCAGAGATGCAGCAGAGCTATCCACAGCCCCACAGATGTGGCACAAAAGCCCCCAGAATCACACCACATTCAGCACCCTGGCACTTCTTCAAGGTGTCTGAGCTTCTAGACAGTTCTTAGCCCTTGTCCTCTACCCCCTTTCCTGCACAGCACTGGCAGGTGTTGCTTTCCCAGACCACAGCAGGTGCCTGACCCTGTTGCTCAGATGTGTTTCTCATTGCTCAGCTGCCGCTGCTTTTCTTTGGAACACTTAACACAGGCTTTGCCCAGCTTTTGAGGCTGCACACCTAAACCACTGCCAGTGAGTTATTTATAGTCCTGGAGCCTCTGCTTCTGGCCTGTTCCAGAACTCTCAAGGTCCCTGCTGCTATCGTGCTTACATCACACATTAATAACAAGAGACACCTGGCACGACAGGCCAGTTCACACACCAGGCACTCATGAGGAGCTGGCAACATGTATAACAGGCCACAACAGGGTCTCGGTATGCTGTGTATCCGCTGTTTTAGTTAAAGACTGGGACTGTTACCAGCAGCAGCAAAATCCTTCCTCGTGGAGCCCCAGGTGACAGCAGCAGATGGCAAAAAAGCAAATCAGAAATCTCAGAGCAAAACCTCATATTGCAAGAACACAGCAAAGCTCACTATGGAACCCTATGGGAAGAGGGAGTACTTATTTTGAAACTAAGCCAGTTGCCTCTTACTCACTAGGATATTCAAGCTGAGAGCATCTGAGTGGTCTGTCTAAGATGAAAGCACCAAAATGCAAGCAAGTCTGTCCAAGGACACTGAATCCTGATGCAGAGTTAAAGGGACACTCACTACTGAGGTCTTATGATGGCTTCTGTGTTGTTACCTCATGAAATGTGTGCTGCTTTTGAGTCTTGACTTTTGGTACCTGTTAGGAGCTGATGGTGACTGTGGTCTCTTGTCTCTCCATTTTCTTAATCTCTGCTCCTTTTCTGAGAACCAAGAAGAAATACTCACTTCTCTTTGTCAAGATGCTTTACATCTCATCTTCCAAACACTGTTTTTAGTAGCTTCAGTATATCCTGCTTTATCCTTTCAAATATTTGATACCATCCTGGGGGTTGGAATGGTCTGGAAAGCAGCTGCAACCCATAGTCAGCTCATGCAGATGCCATCCATGACTGCCCACCCTGTGGCTGCTCCTGCCACTTGTTCCTGCAGGTGCTCCTGTACCCACGTACTCTCCATCCAGTCAATGTTTTCCTTGCAGAATAACAACTAGCATAGGATTTCCATGAAGATAGAAGAAGTAAGGGTAAGGGAACAGTTGGCATCTTATACAAATGTGGGTTTGACACTCGGGATCAACAGAGGGTGAAGACTGAAACCACAGTCAACCATGAAGCACAGTACTGTCAAATAAACTTGGTTTATTTTTCTTACTTAAAACAAAAACTGAACAAAAACAAAATAAAAACAACACAAAAGAATAAAAAGCAAGCAGTACAGGATTACTGCTTCAATCCAATTAAGGGAATGGTGTTTCTGTTATATAATTGGATTTCCTCAAAGCATTTTTTCATTTAGTATCACATAATGCTTTGGTAAGACCCATGCCTTATACAAAAGAAACAAGAATTTGAAAATTATCTAGTGACCTTTCAAAAAATAGCTGTTACAAAACCTTTAAGAAGTTGGCAGGTGGCAGAAACATGGTGGCATGGCAAATGAGGTCTCTGTTCCAGGAGGCTCTGGATCTAATCAAATCATTACAGTTTGGTGAAATAAACTTTAATAAATTACAGAAATGTAAGTGGAGGCAAATAATGTCAGACGTGAGATCTGCCTGGTAAAGCAGTGTTGCAGAAAGATTGAAGTGTATCTGTGGGTAACATGATGAGTTCTTTGTGCTGCAGTTAATAAGGATAATGCAACCCCCAGCTGTAAGAAAGTGGGTAACAGCATTAGAAACAGACAGCTTTTGCTTCTGTGCATAGCCCTGGTAGGCAAAGTACTCAGTTGCTGTCTGTATTTCCAGAGGAAGAAGGACACATGCCTATTCAAAGAACTGCAGAAATGAGCAAAGAGTGCTAAAAAATTAACCTTGTGCTGCACATCCAAGAGGGTAAGAGTGTCTCTGAGCCCTGTTCAGAGGTACAGCACAGCAATGTAATATTCCCCTCTAGCCTCAGGTCAATAATGTCTCTGTTGTGCTCCTCACTCACACTGGGTATGTCTCTGGGGAGGAGGCATTGACAACTCTAAAGGAAATTTCTGTGTCCCTATGTTGCAACAAGACTATAAGCCAGGGCTCAGGCTGCAGAGCTGGACATTGGCAGGAGTCAGGAAGAATGACTCCATGCAAACTGCATTTTGTATTTTAGATCCTCACAAGTGTTTTTTAAGAGATAAAAGTGCTGACCAAGTTTGGAAAAGCACTGAGTTAAAATGATCAGTGTAAGAAGTACACTCAAATGGCACAGGGTGGACAAGCAAAACTGAGCATACCTCTGAGCTGAGATGGAACTGCAGATCTGAAGCCATTCTTTTGGGTGGATAATTCCTTTGGTGGATAATTTTGGGTGGGTAATTGGGCAGAAATTATTAATTCCAAGTGTTGTCTCAATACTCAGGGCATTTCCCTAGTTTCTGTGTGCATGGTATGAGCCCCATCACTTGAGTGTATTGGGGACAGCCAAATGAATGCCTTGCATCCACCTACCCAAGCACTGTCTGTCCATCTTTCCCTCTGCAGGTTATCCAACCAGTGAGCCTATTTTTTCACATCACTTATTTTCCAAACTACAGATGTGCACAGTCTCTTTGCCCCATCTGCCACTGAGAATGGTGGCATATCGACCTCGGCTCTGACAAATCCTTTGCTGCCTGTCAGTGAGAGAACAGCCCCTCTGCAAGTGTCAGATGCAAAAGCCCCAGTGTGAGGTCAGCAAAAGTGGATGCATCTGGCTTTAGCAAACAATTTCTTCCTGAACTCCAAGCCAAGAGCAATGCAGCTTTTTCTTTGTCCCTGGGAGGAGAGAACAAGACCCCAGATGTTTTCCAGCAGAACACTTATACAAAGCCTTCAGCAGTCTGCCAGAGGAGTGCCACATGTTCAGACAGATGTTGAACAGAGCTGGACCCTGAAAGGATTTGTGGTGAAACAGGGAATCTTGGCGGTTGAGAGCAACACAGCCCAGGACAGGGAGAAAAGCAGGTAAGCCCCCAAAATCCCTGCGACAGTGCAGTACAGCTACATGGCTTTCCACACAAATGCCTGAAACCTGCACATGCTCTCACTGAAAAGAGTCTGGTGACCAAAAAGCCAGAGGAAGCCCAGTGGATGGCTGCAAAGGAGAGGAACTTGGCTGGCTCATTTGCAGAGCGAAGTGGGAACAGATGCCCCTCTACCACCCTGACTCCCCTAGTTGTATTTCATCCTCCCTTGCAACTGCCGCAGAGCTGCCTTCCCAGCCCCACCAGCAGAGCTGGTATTAAGGCAGCACTGTGTCACTTGGGGCACAGTGGGGGTGGGCTGAAGTTTCATCTTAAACAAGCCAGGAGACAGAGGAACTTGCACGGTTGTCAAATCAACCAACTTCTCCTTATCTCTGTTGTGATTATTTCCCTCCCCTGCTGCATTCCTTGAATAGCAATACTTGTTTTGGAAAGTCTCCCCAATAGTTTCAGGCTAGAAACCTGTGAAGATGCCGGAGCAGTCTGGTGTCAGAAGCTGCACTTGCCCTAGATCTGTGTGGCAGGCTGCCCTGCCCATGTGGACCCACAGGGGGTCCTGGGGGAAGCAATGCCGCAATCTAGCAGCTGCTGAGTATGTTATTTTTTGTCATGTTTTTGTTGTCCCATCACTTACAGGTCCTCTGATTCAGCACCTTGCTGCACAGCAGTGGTGACACAGCAAAGCAGCTCATTCCTTCCAAACCTGCTGCTCCAACTCCCAACCTCTGCCTTGGCTTCAGGACTGTGCAAACCAAAGGAAAACTATGTACCTCCTATGGCCAAAGTACTGCAGCTCAGCAGAAGGGATCTGGCAGTAGTGCTGCCAAGCTCTTTGGCATGCTTTGCTCTCTCTGGTGGCCACCATATGGTATTTCATGTTTTGCCCACTAAATCATTTATATCTGTACTGGGTGAGAGGGGAGATGCAATCACAGGTGAGTCTGTGAGCATAGGTGTTTCAGAGAACAGCCAGGTGGTTAGGTGGGGGCTCCTGGCCTGTGTTTGAGTATGCTGGCGGGAAGAATAGTCTTTGGGCATTCTGGGAAGTCTGGAAAAATCAAGGGAGGGAATGGGACTGTGGCATAGTTGTATATTTTTCAACCCTGGACAGCTGGTTGGCGTCCTGGTCCCCTCAAGAGACAGCTGCAAACGAAGCACACGGGGAACATCCTGACCCAAAGAGGACTCTAGAGAAAAGGGCTGTTGCCACTGAACTGAGCAGATGTGCTCTTAACCTTAGCCAGTGTCAGCAATAGCCTGCATGACTAGAAAGCAGATCAATGTCGCAGATCAGGGGCTTGTCTGACATGTTTCTGGGGAAAGAAGGCACAGAGTGTGCTGATCCACAGGACAGTGCCATCATGCAGCACACACAGAACTCATCCCCCACCTGTGACACCCTGGACAGGCTGAAGGAGGGAAACCCAGGTCTCTTGCTATGCACACGCAATGAGTATGCACCTCATGCCAGCAAAACCATGCAGATATCAGGAGGCACTGCTGTCAGGACCCTCAAAATCTGCCTGCTACAAAGCTGTACTGCTGCCAGCAGGCAGTGGACTTCTGCTTCAGCCAGAAAGAAGCACTTCATCCACATGAAAGATCCTTAAAGTAAGAGAGTAAGTCCTTTGAACTGCAGACTGACACAAACGGGTGAGCAAAAAGAGGTGCGAAACAGCCTGCAGAGCACCTAAAAAGCCAGGCAGCATGGATTTGGGTCAGAAGCTGAAAACCACACTCTCCTGCCCAAACACTGCATTGTGGTGTGGGTCCACACTGTGTATGCAGCAACAGCTCTGTGTATCTTACCCTGGGCCTACTGTACCTGGCAAACATCATCCTGAGGGTCATGTATGTCTCTGTTCATGAATGCGGTTCTGCAAGATCCTTGTATATAAAAAGCCAGCAGAGACATCTTGCACTGGAGCACAGGACAAAGAATAAGGCTGCTGGGCTGAGGAGGTTCCACAGCTCCAGGCAAATCAGGGTAGTTTTGGAGGTCAAAACCCCATTATAGGAGTGTTGGTCCTGTGAGTCAATGCATAGAAGAGAACCAACACAATCCTGCACACCAAAATCCTCTGGCAGAGAAAGCCTGAGTTTTGGCATTTGTTTTGGCAACGTCTAAAAAATAAATTAGCTTCACTAATGCTAATTCACTTCACTGCACACACAGAGATTTACAAACACATTGTGAGGCAGCTGATGAGTCCTGGGAGCTGTGCTGTGGCTGTATTGAGGAGCGGAGAGGAGCTTGGGCTGTTCCGGACCCAATGTCAGGTTCTTTTACTGCTTCAGACAGACATTCTCAGTGGCAGGATGGAGCAAGGAGTATGCTCGCAGGTTACAGGAGTTCAAAATCCGAGCACACTTTTGGATGCGAGGAAGTGTGAAACCAGGCAAGGGTCCGTTAGAAGGAGGTGCCAACTCCTTTACAGCACAGAGGGACAGGAAACACAGAGCCAAGAAGGAAGGCAGTGGGTTGGGGATGGACATGAGCCCTGAGGGATGGAATGGGACAGGTTTTTCCACAATGTGCTTAATTAGAGCTGGTTCCTGCTAGCAATCCTGTGATGCACCAAGAGGAAGCAAATGACCTTTCTCAGAGGAGTTTCATGTTTCAAGCACAGCTTGCTCCCAGCACACCAGTGTTTACTTAGCGCTTACTGGTCCCAAATAGAGCGCTTAAAGAAACACTGGGGGGTTTTCCCACATCCTCACAGTGCCATTTGTCACTGGTCCTGTTGTACAGGGGGACATAATAAACTCGTAATTTGAATCGGTTCACACATTCATTAGATGAATGCCCCATCAGAAGGAAATATATTTTGCTGCACTTTTAAGATTTAACCTTATCTTGAATGCCAGAAATTGTTGACAGTGCTCAAATGACTAGTTATGTCTTTTCCCAGTCCAGGGAGGGGGAATTATCTCTCCATTTCTAATTGGCTTGCTTTTGACCATCTTGAGCAGAGCCACCGAATCTTTTCTTACACCCACACTCTGCACAGTGCGTGCTGAGGACATTCACCGGGTGCATACCCTGGTCAGGGGCCCAACATGGATGGGTGCATGATGGATGAAGTCTTGCCTTTCCAGACAGACTTTCTCCTGACCATTCTCATTAAAAGCAGATGATCAGAGGCCAGGGCTCATGGTGAACTGCCTGAGAGTTTAATGCCCTCTGACTCCCATGGATGCAGAAGGCAGAGTTTGCACTGCTGGTGCTAGTGACAATTTGCAGGTCCCTGCTCAGTGCATGGCCTTAGTTGCAGTGGGCCATGAAGAGCTCAGAGTGGTTTTTGCTAGTCCTTCACACTGATGACTCCTGCTCTCAAAATGCAGCTGCAAAGACAAACACAGTTATCTCTATGCTTGGGATAAGAAGCATGAGAACCAAGCTTCAGCTCTCCTACCATCCAAGAAGTTTGAGCCAGTGCATATCTGGACACAGCATTTTGCACACTTGCACAGCCCCAGCCAGCACGTGGTAAGAGCACAAGCAGATGTGCTTGGAAGAAGCTGAAAGGAACTTCATGCTATAGACAGCACTCATTCTTCAGGTGGGCACAGGCAACTCCAATTCTTCAAAAGGAATCCCCACATTTAGCTGTGAGAAAAACTGATTTGATCCTCTCTTTGGTATATTTCTTGCCCTTAGGGTAGCTCAAACCTTATACACACTACCCTTGCCTGCTACAGTGTTTTGCTTTCATGTGCCATGCCACAGCAGCAGGGAGACACTGATTCAGGCTTCAGGCTGTTATGGAAACCATAGTCATCATGCCTGAAATGCCATCATACTCCCTTCTGCAAACGAACCCCTTAAAACCCAGTGCAAAAGTCATCTGTGAGCCAAACCTCTGCCTGGAAGACACAGCTTCAACCCATTGGCAGCCGCTGAAACTGCAGAGGAAGATTCACTGTGGCACTGCAGCCTGTGGGAGACAGTGAGAAAGCCCTGACCATGCCATCATCTCTCCTACCAGCCCTGTGTGGAGAGGCACAGCAGGAGGACAAACGAGGCTGGTCTCAACTTCAGGAAGTGCTTTTTCTGTTTCAGCTCCAGCCCCACTACAGACTCCAGTCCTGGGATTCCTTGCTACTTCCCCATGCAGTCTGAGTCATAGATTTCTCCCCGCCCCAAGACTCCTTCCCAATGGGAAGGAGTGCTTGTGGCAGACAGTGCTTGTGGCCTCACTTCTCACTGCTGTCTCTATGTGCCCAAGGAAGAGGATGTGTGTGGCAAAGGCATGTGTTTACCATCATTTGGGCAAACACTTGGCACAGAGGAACTGCTGTTTGGATGCAAGAAAAAACTGCTTCCCTGCAGAAGGGACGCAGACAAGTACCAGAGGGCTAGTAGGGTCTCTGGTTTTAGAGATACCACAAACATAAATTGATAAGGCTCAGAACAACTGGACCTGGCATTAGGGTTAGCCTGCTTTGAGTAGGGGATGTATTAAGAGCACTCCAGTCCTCCCTTCTTGTTTATTCTTCTGACTGCCTGCTAGCATGAGCTGGCTGGTTGTCTAAGTTTCTAGATTACATGTTCCATGGAAGATCCCCATTCCCTAAATTCAGAACTGTAACTTGCACAAGACCCAGCACCTTTCCTCCCTCTACCATGACTGAAGCCAATGAAAAAGACTTAGGGGTTCTGGTTGACAAGAGGCTCAACAGGACCCAGCCATGAGCACTCCTTGCCCAGAAAGCCAAACTTGTCCTGGGCTGAATCCAAAGCAGCATGGGCAGCAGGGGAGGGAGGGAGGGAGGGAGAGGATTCTGCCCCTCTGCTCTGATGAGAGCCCACCTGGAACCCTGCATCCAGCTCTGGGGTCCCAGCACAGGAAAGTCAGGAACTGCTGGACTGAGTCCAGAGGAGGGACACCAAGATGATTAGAGGGATGGAACATCTCTGCTATGAAGACAGTCCAAGCAAGTTAGGGTGTTCTGCCTGAAGAGAAGGCTCTGGGGAGACTCTGTAGCAGCCTTCCAGTACCTAAAGGGGCTACAAGAGAAGGAGAGGAACTTTTTACAAGAGCACACATAGTGATAAGACAAGAGGAAATGGCTTCAAACTGAAAGAAGGTAGGTTCAGCCTAGATATCAGGAAGAATTCGTTTACTCTGAGGGTGGTGAGGCATTGGCAGTCGCTCACAGAGGTTGTGGATGCCCCAGCCCTGGAAGTGTTCGGTGTCAGATTGCATGGAGCTTTGACCAGTGAGGTCTAGAAGATGATATTCCTGCTTTGGTGGGGCCGTGATGGGGGGAACGGCAGCAGGACTTATCTTTCAGTGTGCTTCCAACCCAAACCATTCTATGATTCTGTGATGTCCTAGCATAAATCACTCATGCTACTTTAACACTGCAAAGATGCAGTGACTACAGAGGGACTGTTCTCTGGTGGATGCTGAAGGTACCAGCCACAGCAAACCCACCGGGAGAGAGGATCTCATGACTTAGCCTGGTGCCTTCCCCAGAGAGACAAACGAGGGACCACAGCTGATGTCAGATGACCTATCTTTTCACCGTTTGGGGATGTGACCAAGAAAGAGAATTAGTTCACAGCGGCTGCAAAAGTCCAGCCTGCAGGTGGATCATTAACACCTGATTTAGTCTTGACTGAATCTGGGTGGGGCCGGTGAATTAGCTTCAAATGTGAGGGAGCAGGGAGAGAGAAAAGGACACATAAACATCCCTTCAAGGACTGAGGCTGTGAAAAAGTAACCTGGGCACTTCCCAAATACAATTAAGCTAAGGTTCAGCATTTAGGGAAGACTGAACCATCCCGCCCCTGCCCCCACTCTCGCCGCTTTCCCGTTGGCTTCCGGAGGTGCTGCGTCCTGCCTGAAAACACAGGAGACGCGCAGAGGCGACTCTGGGTGAAGCTTCACACGCGTTTTTCTGCTCCATTTCCAGAATGACGATAGGAGGAAAGGGGTCTGGCCCCAGCAGGGTCTGGCCCTTCACTTTGGGGTGTCTCCCATTAGTGTGACCCAAGCTGAGCCATCCCCGGGCAGCACTCTCTACCTACCCCTGTTCCCCAGCACAGGTCCAGCTCATGCACCAGACCCACGTGGGGACAGACCCAACTAAGCCCCCCATCACCGTCCTCCAGACCTGCTTAGCTACCACGCAATGTTTCTCTGCACGAGCATTTCTTCCTGCCACATCTCCTCAGTTCCAGCCATGCCCCTGGGCAAACCGCTCTACCCCAGCTCACCAGAGTTTTAATACCCCTCGGGAGCTGACTCCTCCCCCGTCTACTCCTTCTTGGGTCTCTCAGTCCTAGGAATCCTGACCCAGGGATGCCAAGCCGTCTGATGTGTTGACTGTAATTATTTGTGCTGATTATGCATTCCTGGTTGACTAATATTCTGCAAACCAAACACACATCTGTCTACACCTTTAAACGTAGAAATGTTTTTCAGACCTGGCGTTATTAATCAGCGTTACCGATTTACATTTGAGAGAACAAGAGGAAGACTGAAGAGGAGGAAAGGGAAGATAGTTCTTGTATAAGCAAATCTTTCTGTCATGCCTGGTTAGCCCTTGAGTCCCCTCCTGTGTGCAGAGAGGAGACAGATGTTGCTGATGCTCTGCTGTATTAGCTGTTGGACCAAAATTTGTGCCTGGACCTGATTAAACTGAAATCTTATAGCTTCTACAAAGTATTCCATCTATGGTAATGTGAACACATTAGACAAAAGAGTCCAAAGAAGAACAATCTTCACCATTCTGGCATTTTTGAGCTAAGAATTATTACCCACAGAAAAAAACTTCAGACCAGGGCTCTTATTACAATGCCAAAGAACTCTGTCTTCCATCTCCTCACTGGGCTTGCTTGTGAGAATAAACACAAAAAACGGAACAAAGGGATAAATTTAATTAATATGTTTGAAATTTTTTTATTGGAAAAATACAGCAGTAAGGAGTTCCCTTTGTTAGCAAAGAAACTGCTGTTTCTTTTGGGAGCAGCTTCCATGTGGTCATTGGTTGCACATGAGTAAGTGATTATCCTGTTTCAGTAACATCCAGGAAACTCTGAAAAAACCCAAGACATAATGCCATTGCAATGTCTTAACATATCAAATTTCTAACCCCTGCCGTCAGTTACAGTATTTGTGGGACTACAATAGAAAATAAGGGCAGAGCTATAAAGATTCCCCTTCAGGGGAAATAAGCAACTTCTACTAGTGTTTTAACACCATGGCTGCTGCTGCACCAACAGCTTAGGGCAGAGACTGTTCCAGCCGTTTTAGCAAACCCTGCTTTATGCAATATCAGATGGTATGATAGTACGAAACCCACCCAGCATGAACCACAGTGGAATTGGAAAGAGCAACACTGGAAACATATTGTGGCCAAGGACCCCAGGCCTTCTGAGAAAATGCCACCAAGCAGCAGCAAAACGTGAACAAGCTGAGGGACAGCAGACAGTGCTACCTGCCATTTTGACTGAGAATAGGCTGTGCTGCAAGACTCACCTTAACCTTTAACTCACCAGCATACTGGAAGTGATGACCCTGGGAGGAAGCAAAAAGGACAGTGTGGCTGGTACCCTGTGTTGCAGCACACCATTGGGGACATGCTGGGCAGTGAATGCAGGGGCACGACCGTTCCCCCGCAAGCTCTGCAATCCCAGTTATTGGCAGGCTCAGCACAGGAACAGATGAAGATGACACAGGTCATGGGATAAACCAGAACCTATTTATCAAATGGACAAGATAAGGCCCCAGCTCAGCAGGTGGACAGAAACTTTATACAGTAACTCAGGAGGAGGGGTGTAGGAACATTTACCAATGAGGGTAAAGCTGGGGAGGGGTCTAAGGTGGGACTAAACTATTGTAAATCTATCAGGGGAAATAGGGGAATGGAATAACACAAAGTAACGAATGGGGTGTTGAGTATAACAAAATAGACAGAGAACACTCTGGAAGGACGGGTTGGGACAACGAAGATTGGCAGGGAGAGTTCTGGAAAAGGGGGCAGGGCTGGGGAGGATTGACAACTTGGAAAGGAGGAGGTTAGGGATGGGCTTGGAAAGTTTGACAACTGGGGAGAGGAGGGATTAGGAAAGGGAACAGGGGGCAAACATGAATTTAACCAAAACACACTACAACAACCTGCATGCTGGCACAGCTTGCATGGCTGCCCCAACCAGGCAGTGATTTATTTAGGCCATGCCAGCAGGCTGTGTATTGTTCATTCCAGTGCCTAACGTACAGCAAGACATTTTACCTACTGTTTTCTGCTAGCATGCCTGCACACTTCAGTCTCCCTGCTTAAACACTTAGGTTTCCACTGGTCTGACTACCTGTAATCTCATCAGTTTTCCAGAGGGATGCAGAAGAATCTTGAACTTGGCCAACATCACTGTCCATTTCTCCTCACTGTAATGAATCATCTTGAAAAGCTTTCTGGAGTTGCAGCTATACAAGAGTCTCCAACACCCCTCTACTGGGTTGACTGTGGTCCTCCTTGTACAGCTTAGTAAGCAGTTTGCATTATACACAATGAGAATTACTTTTGGCCCACGTTCAAGCTCTTTTCACAGTTATCTCCAAGTCCTATCCACTAGTCACTTCTCAGTCTGAACCAATCCTCAGGGTTATTCCTCCTTCACCCCTGTGTATCAGATGCCACTGACACTTCTGCTTCCTGAGCTGTGTAAAAGTCCTGGTGGTCCAGTCCTCCCGTTCAGAGACACCCCTCTGGACCAAGGCTCTGTCTTTCACCATGTCAGCCTCTCCCTCATAATGATTGTTTCCAGCACTGTAAAAAACAGAAAAAGAATATGTAAGTATATATCTGCATATATATGTATGTGTGGTGAGAGAGAGTCATATAACATTTCTGTTTTCTGCAGACATCTGCTGTTACACTTACGAGTTTTATGTTCCCTGGCACAGAAATACTTCCACTAAAAGCAATAAATATAAAAATACTCAAGGAACAAAATTAGTACAAAACAGGAGCCAAAGTTTTATTGAGGTTCATACCTGTAGATGCCAGTAACCATTTGGGACCTTTACTGGATCCTCTGCCAAATCCATGGCCTGTGTGTGCTGGAGTGGTGCTGTGACTTGGCCAACAAGCACAAAAAGCCCCAGCTGATCAAAGGACTGATACTGGGTGGCAAACTTACCGTTTTCGTAAAGCTCTTCTGGGGTGGCAATTAAAAAAAAAGGTTCTATACAACCTTCTCACCCCAAAAGTAGTCCAGCTATGACAAATTTGTTCTCAATAAGTTCTTGTTTAGAGGAAAATAAATAAAACCTAAGTACATCTGCCATTACAGCAGAATCCTGTGAAAATTTAGGTTGGAGGGGAACCTCTGGAGGTGTTCAGCTCCAAAGCCATGCTCAGAGCTTCAAGGGGCTTGCACAGCCAAGCTGGGAAGTCTCAAAGGTCTCCAGTAGGTCTCCTTTCCTTGCCGTGCAAACATCAGACTCACAGCCAACACCCACTGCATGGTGTGCCTCCTCAGACACCCTCAGCATAGGCAGGTATTGTGGGTGTGCTTATTGCCATTGTTGCAAGCACAGGAATCCACCAGCAAAGCTGCCACAACTTGGATAGGCAAAGGTACAGTACACCAGGGAGGGAGGTCTCTATCCCTGGGGAGTGGTTCCTGGACATGGCTGCACAAAGCCACAGCTATCCTGATGTCACTTTGGAAAGAGACCTGTTGTATGCCAGAGCAGGAGACCTTCAGAAGGCCCTGCTGTTTTTTGTGCTGCTGGGTCTCATGTGACCTTACATGTCACCCTGGGCTCAGCTGCAGCCCTGGCCATTCTGGGCAGGTGAGAGCAAGAGGAGTTGTGTGCACACAGAGGTGTACCAGGGGCTGCCCCGGGTGTTCACCTCCACCACCCCAGGGATATTTCCAGGCCCTATCACCTCCGAGCTGAGCTGCTTCATATTACTCATCCCTGGTTTGAATGGAAGGGTGTGAACTGGAGAACTCCAGAGGCTCCACCACCACGAGCTCTGCTGGGGGTCTGAAACCAGTCAGGTGAGACAAATTGGTCATAAAAGCCGTGGTGAAGGTGCTATGCTAAGTTACACAATGAAGCATAAAACGCGGTCTGTGGCAGACAATTGAGACTAAATCATTAGGTATTGCCTACAGCTTCTCAAGTTACACAGATAAAAGAAAATCCTACCTAAGTGCAAATTCCTGCAAAATTTGTCTTTGTTCTGAGATGAGTGCAAACTGACCCACCCTGGCAGCTAAACCTCGGTTTAGAAGGGATTCTGCAGACAACTGTTTTTTTGGGTTTTTGTTTTGGTTTGGTTTTTTTCTGTAGTCAAATAGTTGGTTTTCCTCCCTTTTCCAGGAGGAGCTCGGCTTCTACCACTCGGCTTGGGGTTCTGACTATGAAAAGAAGAGTGCCAGCAGATATTTCCAAGACTCTCAAACTTCTGACTTCAGCCCCTTGTGAGGTGTGTGTGTGTGTGCGCTTCCCAGTGACAGGGACAGAATACTCAAGGATCTCATCCAGCCACCCTGCTGCATGATGATACTACAGGTATTGATTAAAATCCATATAAACCACTTGTAGTTGAAGGGTTATGCTAGTCAACCAATTGTGCTTTGTCCACTCTGGTTTGTTATGGCCAAGCTACACACAAAACAACAAGAAGGACACCAGCTCCCATGCTGCCTCCACAGCCAAGCAGCTTCACAGGCTGCTGGAGTGTCTCTGTCCTGGTGCCAATCCCTCCTGTCAGCCCATCCCTCTCTTGCCATCTGGGAAAAAAAAAAACAACTTGCTAAGTTCCCTCCCTTGTGAGGCTTCCACACAAATAGGTGAGAGGAGCAGTAGTTGTTATGGACTACCTCAATCTGGGAGAAAGCATCCTTCTCCAGCTGGACACTGCCCATCCTAAGGGACTGGTCTCCTGCACTGAACCCTGCAAGAAACACCCAGAGGTGGAGACATGGGCAAATGAAGGGCAAGCTGCTTGGACATTTTGAGACACCAAGACTGCTTTTGTTTGGAGTACCAGGGAGGAACAGCCTGAAGGGAGAGCTCTTCCAAGAACAAGAAATTCCAGCTACCTGGATGCTTTCTTGCCATGGTGCACAGGGCAGAGTGGTGGCCAGTGTGTGCTATCAAACCCCAGCCCTCCAAGTCTGCAAACTGTATGCAGATTTGGCCTTACTGTGCTGTCAGACAGTTTGGTTTCCTCCAAAGCCAAGCCCCATCACAGGCAAAAAGCATTTCACACTGCTCCTGGAGAGCAGACGGAGTGTCTTGCTGGTGCTGATGATCTCAAGGCAAGGACTGGGGCTGGGGCTAGCCCTGAAGAACAGCTGTTGCCTGCCAAGCCACAAACACAACTTCCTGCCCATCCTTACTTTTACTGCTCTTTTTTTTGCCCCTCACCTCATTTTTATAAGTGTCCAAAGGCCTTACCCAAGATTACAGCTTGGAAATGTAACACAGCCTGCAAGTTAAATATACTCAATCCTATCAAACGTCACTAGGGAGTGTCGTTACTCATGATTAGTCTACAGTTACACAGAAATTAGTCTTCTCAAGTTCTCCCTTGTCTGAAGTCCATAAAAATGAAAGATAAATGTCTTGAATCAGTTTTTGCCTGTAAATAACAGCTTTTCAGCCTAATTTTTAATTTCACTTCTAACCTTCAAGCAGTTTTGACAAGACTCACCCATTAAAATCACTCAAATGTGTTGGAAAATCCAGCTTCTAACATAAGTCTGTGGCACGGTCTTCCGCTCCAAGACAATAATACAGCCGAAGCACACCATGCCACATTTTGTTTTCATGAGGCCTCCTGTGCTCTGTATGCACCCAAATCAATGCCTGTCTGTCCTCGCATCACAAGCTGGTTTAGGACTTAAAAATGAAGCAGATTAGAAACATAGTGGCCACCTCTGTGAAAACTGTGCTGGGCCTCCCCATGCCCAGGTGCCTCTGGCTCTATTGGTTTAATGCATCCAATGCTCCTGCACCGGTGCATAGCTGCATACATGGCTTCTGCAGACATTTTCTTTTAATTGCATGTGGAAACACTACCTGGAAGCTGTCCTCTCTGGCAACCCCAGTGACTGCCTACTATCTGTGAGCTGTGCTGGGCCTCCCCATGCCCCTCACTGCAAAGAGCAGAAAACCATCCTGCACAAAGGAGTGCCTAACCAGCATCAGGTCAGCTAGCTGCTCCTTGCAGCCTGGGGAAGGAGGCAGTGCCTCCAAGATGCCCAAGCCAGGAGTCAGCTGGGCAGATGAACTCAGATGAAGCCAGTGGGCAGCCTGAGCATGGGCCTTTTACATGCTGCTGCAGACCCCCATGTGAAAACATAAGGCAAGCTGGAGACTCCTATCTACCACCAGCTGTTTACCCATACCAGAGCTCAGCCCCTGCTGTGGCTGCGGGGGAGGTTTGGTATAAAACAGGATATGAAAACTCCCAACCTAAGGACTGCAGGTGGGCACTAAATGTAGGTGTAGGAAATCTCTGACCACACTTGGGCCATTCTTTCACCTTTCAAAAGGAGAAATAAGAATGACTCCAGCTCTAAATACAGTCTCTACCAGTAACCTTTTGCAGCAAGGCCACTTTCCACGGAAACAGCAGTAGTTCCTACTGCTCTCTCTGGATCCCTGGCCAAGAGAGATAGAAACTCTGGGCAGTAGTCAGCACCCGTGCCAACCCACTGCACAGGCATCTGGTAGAAAGGGGATTTCAACTAATCACAAGAAAAAGCCCATAACTAATATCAACAGGTTGCTGTGTTTCAGGAGGAAGCCCTATGACCTGATGGGATCTTAGCAGGTGGAGGAATGGGCCAGAAGCATACTCATCAGTTTCTGCACAGGAGAGGAGATTCCTGCTTACCACTTTGTGCTGCTGAAGACTTATCTCACTACTGCATCCTTCAGTTTGGGCCTACAAGGAAAACACTGACAAACTAGAAAGAATCCTAAAGTGACCACCAGAGTAGTGATGAGGCTGCAGTACAGGGTGCATGAAGAGACATTGAGGGAACTGGGCTTCTCCAGCCTGGGGAAGAGACAACTGGCAAGTTCTCACAGGAGTCATCCACTTCCTGAATGGTGGTCATGGAAAAAGCAGAGACAGACTCTTCCAGAGGCAGACAAGGACAGGACATGGGGAAACAGATAACATGCTACAAGATGGGACATTCCAACTGGACATGAAAAAGTTCCTCCACTGAGGGTGGTACGACTTGGAGACCAGGTCTCTATCTTCAGAGGTATGCAGAACTCAACACAGCCAAACACAATCCGATCTAGCTTTGGACTGGGGAGTTGAACTGCAGACCTCCAGAGATGCCTTCCTACCAAAATCTCCTAGAAATTTCCTATTAGATGGAATACAGCTGCCTTCCTTTGGAGCTTTGGGTTCCCCCCTGCTCTGAAACATCCCTAGTGCCTAGGACATATCTGAGACACTATATGCCTCTCCCTTACCATTCCTGGGCTGCTTTCCTCGTCGTGCAAAGCTAACATGGAAGTGAGGGTTTTCAGTGTGGTTTCTTCACAGCCTCAGAAAGGCTGGAAGCTGTGTCCCAGCAGGCTGTCTTGGAAAAAAGGTCTCAAAACCCAGAGCTGAGCTGGAGCAGGAGCCACTGTACTGCATAGTGCCGTGCACTTTGTGTTGGCCCAGGAAATAACACAATGCTGCAACTCAGAGCCCTCTAACACGCCTTTGCAGATCTTCTCTGTTACCTCTTTGAGAAGCATTTGTGTCTGTGCATCTACAGTTTTACTGATGCAGAACAGTGACGAAGCAGCCAGGGGAACTGAAACGAGTGGAAAATGACTGCAGGCATGTATTAAAGTATTCAGCTTGTCCAGCTGAAAGAGATTTTTGCCAAGCGATTTTATAAGGAATAAGGCATTTCACAGGAAAAGCAGGGCCTCTCCTCTCATTTCCTTTCCCCTCTCCTCTATGAACTTCAAAGGAAAGAGGGGTCAAAACAGAGGCCAAGCAACTGGAACTGAATTCCTGAGCCCTAAGGCCTAATTAGTCCAAGATACATTTCACTGGCTATCTTTCAGAGACTGGCCTAAATTACCAGTCTTCCCTGCTGTGCTGCTGAGGGTCAGATGAAGCCAGAGTGTGATCCACAGTTTGCAGGGCCCCAGCATCCCCACCTCTTGTGGAGAGGGGGAATTGTTTCAGTTCAAGTCCCACTGATAAAAGGCTCTCCCTCCGGGCTTTCTGTGGCCACAAGAAAAACCCCCTCTTCAGGACAGAGAATGTCTCCTCGACTAAAACCCCCTCTCTCCAAGGTCCCTACCCCCCTGGTGCTTGCCCCAGAGCTGCTGGCGACTGCAGGCAACTAACAGCCGCAGAACTGTCAGCTGAGGCTATCAAAGAGCCTTCAGCCATTTGGAATTACCCCTCCAGCAATTATAGGCTGATATTAAACCTGCCTCCTGCCTCACCTCATCCAGGCAAGCCAAGCCCAGCTCCTGCTAGCAGACCATGTGCTCCAAGCTGGTCCCCATCCAGCTTCTCCACATCCTTCCCTACTGGATACCCAGAAGAAGGGATAACAATATCCTTTTATCTGTGTCTCCTCACATGGCCCAGCATGTGGTCTGCTTCACCAGCAATGACAAATGAAACCTGGTTTTGCACACAGGTTTACCAACTCTCTGGAACCACAAATCAATCTCAATTCACAGGTCTCTCCCTGTGAAACACACCGGTCTTGGCGTGGGATCCACAAAAAGTATTCTCAAGAGCTGAGAAAAATAAACCACACAGGCTGTTTCCCCTCCCCAGCCTCTCTCAAGAGGCTGGCCTCAGAGGGGTGCATCTTATTTTGAGACCACAGTAAATGCACTTTGACAGAAGGAAAAATTTCCAGCCTTGTGGCCTGAAAGCTGAGAAAAACCAAACTTCACTGTAGATCACCAGAGTAATCCAGAGAACAGGGAAAGGACATCATTGTCACTGTAAACTTATGTGGCCTCCTGGTGCCGTAGCACAGCTCTGGAGCATAGGAAACAAGCCTTGCAGCTCGTGGGGCAGCAGACAGTTGCACATGAAATCAGACGTCTGATTGGTGGGGAATGTGATGTCCTCATGGATGTGAGGTGGGCTGTGATTCTGCATCCCATCCGCTTCACAGATCCTGCTCCACAGCCAGTGCAGACTGGTGACATGGCTGGCAAAAGGCACACCTCACTCCTCGTGCTCAAGCTGCTCTCACAGAGAAGCAAAAGAGCAGGATGCATGAAGGAGGGGAAAGCAGGAAACTGACTACTTTTGAATCAGGAGAAATTAAAAATATATTTTTTAAAATTTTCTGCCAGAAAGAAGGGTAATCATCTTGCCTTAAAAATTTTGATTCCAAGGTGCTTGCTCACCTTCCATTTAAAGAATGGGCCTGGGACCAATGAGGACTGGGTTGGCTCCAGTGTAGTACAGAAAACTGTGCTGCCTAACTGAATCACAACTGTTTATATCCCTTTGCATCCACTTCCCAATCGAGCCAAAATATATAATGGAAACCTCTCCTTCCCTTATGCAATGCTCTGCCAGAGCTGGCATCCTGTGAGTGTAGGCTGGAAGGATCTCTGGAGGTCTCCAGACACTGGATTGCTGCCAGCACCAGATGAGATTGGCCGTAGCTGTGTCTAGCTGCAAAGTCTGATTCTTGTGTGCTTGCGTAGCGCTTGGAGCACTGGGACCCTTTTCTCAGGTGGAGAGCACAAGAAGGTTTACCTGGGGTGTCCACCTCCCTGTGCATCTATCAGGGAAGGAGGGCCACAAGGGCTAGGTAAACCAGCATGCGGTCCAGTCTGTTAGCAGGTTCCTATGCTGAATTCACCTCTCTGAAAAATGCCATCCTGAGGACTGGGACAGTTCAGGACCAAGTAGCCTGCCTGCAGGTTTTTCCTGCTAGAGGCCATTAACACTGGAGGGAGAGCAGCAAGAGAGCACCAGTTAAATATACTGAGGATTTGAGCCAGATTCCTATGTGCAGCCAGCACAAAAATAGCTGCCATCTTTAGATTTTATGGCTTTTCTTTGTTAGAGTCTGGATCAGACTTGTTTTCAAAACAACCTTCAAACAACATAAATATACCTGTCATTGAAAACCAATACACCTGGAACAATTAAACAACATTTCCCTGAAGTAATCCCTGCACCTCTGTAAAAGCAGTTAAAGAAATTCGTTTGGATCACAGAGAGAAAACAACAGAATGCAGAATGTTAGCCATGTACCTCGCTCAGTGTTTTTCCAACTTCATGGTATTGGATTACGTTCTTAAGTACTCTGGGGACAGAGACAGCAAAGAACAGCTTTCCTTGGCAAAGGGAGGAAGTTTCTCACACACCGCTGTATTTTCCATGGCTCATCTAGCAAAATGCACACGCCTGAAAAAACAGCAAGAAAATGTCCATCCAAGAGGGGCCAATACTGTGGATTCCATCCCCATGTACTGGCAGTCTAGCTCTGCTATCAGGCTTGGTGGTATCACTGGATCACTGGGTGCAGGTAGGAAGTATAGATGCCAGAAAGCCATGAGCCGCAAGATCTTGGTGCTGCCCAGGGAACAAAGAGCCTCTCTTCCTGACAAAGATGCTTATGTGCAGCCAGGAGGTTCACAGTGAGTTTTACTCATCTTGTAGCACTAACCAGGACTACAAGACTTTTGGCCTCAGTCAGAGTCCAAGCAGGACAGATGGACTGCAGAGCCACCTTCAATGTGTTTCAAGGCGAGTTGTCTTCTCATGCTCATCCAGGCACTGCTAAAAGGCTCTGCCCAGCAGACCATAATTTTTCCGATTCTTAGTCCGTAAGTAGAGCAACCAAGACATGCTATAAATTTCCCTACTCATACTGGTATTGTTATGTGTATATGGGATAATTTGTGCGTATGAAATGATATATATATCTTATATATTATGCTGGTGAGAAACATTTTTATAAAAGATTTTTAAGCACCCAAGTCAGCGTCGGGGATTGCATCACAGTGCGTACACTTTGTGCACTGTCATTCCTTCATATACATGACCACGCTTTTGAGATGCAGAGCTCACAATGGCTTTTTAAGGCTTGCAAACTGCAAGTAACACCCTGGACTTGCGCCTGCAAACCTGCACATGCAAAGAAACACACGGCCAAGGAACTGCTGTGTCTTTGCCAGAATGTCTGACCTGCAGCACCACGCCTGTGTCACCACAGGGAATCTTCCAAGATCCCTGTGAATGAACGACAGTGAGTGGAATCACAGAATAAATTCAGTTGGAAAAAACCTCTGAGATCATTGAGTTCAACTTATGACCAAACATCATGTTGTCAACCAGACCACAGCACTAAGAGCCGTGTTCGCTCTTTCCTTAACCACCTCCAGGGATAGTGACTCCACCACCTCCCTGGGAAGTCTATTCCAATGCCTAATCACCTTTCCTGTAAAGAAATTCTTCCTGATGTCTGACCTGAACATCCCTTGGTGTAGCTTAAGGCACCATGTCCTCTTGTTCTGTCACTGGCTGCCTGGGAGAAGAGGCCACACCCCACTGGGCCATGCCCTCCTTCCAGGGACACGTAAGAGGGATAAGGTCATTCCTAAGCCTCCTTTTCTCCAGGCTCAACAACCCCAGCTCTCTCAGCCAGTCCTCCTAGGGCTTTTGCTCCACAACCTTCAGCAGCTCTACTGCTCTCTGGCATCTCAATGTCCTTCCTGTATTGGGAGGCCCAGAACTGAACACAGCACTCGAGCTCGCTGGCCTCACTAGTGCCGAATGCAGGGGGACAACCAGCCCTGGTCCTGCCGGTCACTCTGTTGCTGGTGCAGGCCGGGCTGCCACCGTCCTCCTGGGCTAGCCGGGCTGCCACCGTCCTCCTGGGCTAGCCGGGCTGCCACCGGCGGCAGCCGGGCTGCCACCGTCCTCCTGGGCTAGCCGGGCTGCCACCGTCCTCCTGGGCTAGCCGGGCTGCCACCGGCGGCAGCCGGGCTGCGGCCCCGCGCCCCGCCCAGGCCGCGCCCGCGGGGCCCTGCGCTGCCGCCGCTCCGCCGCCGGGGGGCGCGCCGGCCCTGCCGCCGCCGCCGGGGGCGGTGCCGGCCGGGTGACGTCACCGCGCCGGGGGCGGGGCGCGATCAATTTATTGGGGGGGGGGGGGAGGGAAGGAAGAAGAGGAGGGGGCGGACGGGAAGAGGAAGTTGCGTCCGGAGTCGCGGCGGAAGGCCTGGCGGAAGGCCTGGCGGAAGGCCTGGCGGCGGCGGCGACGACAACACCACCATTACTACTACTACTACTACTGCTGCTGCTGCTGCTGCTGCTGCTGCTGCTTCTGCTTCTGCTAACGGCGGCTCCAGCACCAGCGGCGCCTCAAGATGTCGATCGAAATCGAGTCCTCCGAGTACGTATGGTGGTGGCGCGGGGCGGCGGCCGGGGGAGTGGGGAAGGAACGGTCTGGCGGCCCCGGCCCTGAGCCAGGCCCCAGCGGCGCGGGGGCAGGGAATCGAGACCCGGCGGCCCCGGGGCCGTGAGGGGGCCGAGGGGTGCGGACGGTGCTCACCGCGCCGCGGCCGGGGAGTGCGGCCCGTGTGTCCGGTGCTCCGGCTGACCGTGCGCCGTGCCTCGCCCGCAGCGTGATCCGGCTCATCATGCAGTACCTGAAGGAAAACAGCCTCCACCGGGCGCTTGCCACGCTTCAGGAGGAGACCACCGTGTCCCTCAACACCGTGGACAGCATTGAGAGCTTCGTGGCGGACATCAACAGTGGGCACTGGGACACGGTGCTGCAGGCCATACAGTCTCTGAAGCTGCCAGACAAGACCCTCATTGATCTCTATGAGCAGGTGAGCAAGCGCGGGGTTCCCGCAGACTCTGTGGTCCGTGTGGAAACCTCTGTGTGGTGTTTTCCACTAACTCTTTGCTGATGCAGACATTTGTCTCTGGGTGCAGGTTGTGCTGGAGTTGATTGAGCTCCGAGAGCTGGGTGCTGCCAGGTCTCTGCTGAGGCAAACGGATCCCATGATCATGCTGAAACAAACCCAGCCGGAGCGCTACATCCACCTCGAAAACCTTCTGGCCAGATCTTACTTTGATCCTCGTGAGGTATGTTATGCCTTTGTTTGGAGACCTTTCCTGCATGAGCCTCAGCATCATTGCAAGCTGCTGGTGGCACACAGCTTTGGTTTTTTTTCTTGGCTTGGGGAGTGGGAATGCGCAGTTTCACAGTTTCATGATTTTATACCTTCTGTGAAATGTTTGGGAAGCAGTGCATGACACTTTATCACAAGGGATAAAGCAGTGGTTTTGACCTGTGCTGCTGTTTGGGGGTTTGGCCCTGTGTCTTGCCAACAGCATAATATCTGCGGTTTGCTTTTTCAGTGTTATGTAGGCAGCAGAAGAAAACACAAGTTGTGTGAACAGAAATAGTGCTATGTAATAACAGTAAAAACAGGGCATTATTTCAGACTGGTTAGGTCACTCTGAAACTTTTTGTGAGAGCATCTTAGGTTAATAGATAGCTTAGTAAGGGACTGATTTTAGAAATCTTTTCCAAACCCGATGATTCTTTGCTTTTAAGATTGATATTAAAGAGAAGAGCTCTTTTGGAGGCGTAACAGAACGTTTGTATGGAAAGGGTTTTTATTTCAGAACAACAGAGGTCTTTTTGGAAAAATAATATTATTTAAAACAACGACCTCATGAAAATAACTTTTCTGTAGGCATACCCAGATGGGAGTAGCAAAGAGAAGCGGAGAGCTGCTATTGCACAAGCTTTGGCTGGAGAAGTCAGTGTGGTGCCTCCATCTCGTCTTATGGCACTCTTGGGGCAGGTGAGTCTTGAAAGGTGTTTTAGTAGCTATGTCTTTAGGTCGTTGCTGCATAAAACTAGTTATGATGCAGTTGAGTTGCTAGCTGTATAAAAGTAAAGTTTTAAAGTGGTGTAGTTAAAAAAAAAATTCCCATGTAGCAAGGATTTAGCAGCTGTAGAAAAAGCCATCACTCTAGCAGTAGATTTCTTCCAGTAGAATCAATATGCAGCACAATGTGGACTTTGAGAATAACATTCTGTACCGCATGTTCTCTGGTGTGTTTTCAGCCCTTTCTGATTCTCAGAATCCTTCCTGCAGACACTGTTTCTTTGTGGTAGATCTGTGTTAACTGGTAGCTAATGGTGTGGCTTTCATCTCCTCTAAAGGCACTGAAATGGCAGCAGCACCAGGGCCTGCTTCCTCCCGGTATGACAATTGACTTGTTCAGAGGCAAAGCTGCTGTGAAAGACGTAGAGGAAGAAAAGTTTCCCACGCAGCTGAGCAGGCATATTAAGGTAATGTTTGCTTTTGTGTGTTTCTGCTGGGTTTTTTCTTCCTGTGTTTTTTGCTGGGAGATAAGAGGAAATCTTCTGGATGCTTCTTTTTCCCTTGTTGTAAGTCATTCCCCTACCCCCTCCAACCCCCCACCTGTACGTTTTCCTCCCTTTTCTGTGTATAATCTCATCAGAAGACTTTTCTTCCTGGTAATCCGAGATTAGGTCTTTTAACAAGATTGTGTGCTTTTGGTATTTGTGATTAAGATAATGGCATCTTTGACTTCACAGTTCACAAACAATCGTTTTACAGGAATTGGCACAGTCCCCTTCTTTATTAGTGCGAGGAAGTACTGGTCTTAAACTGTTTTTAGAAGCCATGAGCTGCAGCTTTTCAAATCAGTTTGTGATGTTCACTAACAACTTGCTAAAAGTTTTTTACTATAACTTGTTTTGTTTGTCATTGCTGATCTTGTATTTTTGTTTGGGCTGGTGAAGTTTTCTTCCTGTACTTAGTTGTCATGGCCACTTGTATTTAAAAATTCAGAAATAAAAAAATTGGACATTGAGAAAGACCAAGCAAACGTTCTGTGTAAAAAATGACACTGGAGAAACATTACTCCAAATGAAGCAACTCCAGAAATAGATTAAGTTCTGAAGTCTGACTGTGATACATTGAAAAGGTGTTTGTTAACAGAGAATTCAATGCAAAAACAAAAATACAAAGAAACCGGCTCAGCTCCTGATGTAACCATGCAGTGTTTGTTGTAACATTGGAAATTACCAGACCAAAAGGAGGGTTGTTTTGTTTTTTTTTTTTTTTTTTTAACAATAAAAAAAAAAATGCAACTCTCTATGTATTGACAGATTTTTTTGTACTTCAGCATTAAATTTGTGACTACATACCTTTTGAAGGTACTGTATTTTTACCATCAGAAGGACATTGCAGTTTTCTTTTAATGAGTTGAGTCTTTTAAATTGCTAATTAAGCTTTGCTTATATTCTTTTTTAAACAGTTTGGGCAGAAGTCACATGTGGAGTGTGCTCGGTTTTCTCCAGATGGACAGTATCTGGTTACTGGCTCAGTTGATGGCTTCATTGAAGTATGGAACTTCACTACTGGAAAGATTAGGAAGGTAAGTTACTTCTTATTTCACAGAGCGACTTTGACTTGCCGGAGCACCTGGATTTATTCTTTGAGATTGTTTCAATTTCTTAGGGACTGTGAACCTGAGAAGATTCTGTTTAGATGATTCAAATATCAGTCTGGAATATTTATGTGGGTATAGTTGTCAGGTTTGTCGTAGATTTCTCTCTGTGGTAACTTCTTTACCTTCCTGCAGTAGTGTTGTTGTTGTTGCTGTTAAAATGGTGACAGTGGTAGTACCCTGTATTTTGAGGCTATGAAGTCTGATTTACAATAAGTTATAAAATATAACTGAAGTTAAAACTGTTAATACTTTTGCACTTTGCCTTAAAATAGATTTAATTGATTTCACTACATTGACTGATGAATCTTCTGCTTTTGTTTAGGATCTGAAGTATCAGGCACAAGATAACTTCATGATGATGGATGATGCAGTGCTGTGCATGTGCTTCAGTAGAGATACAGAAATGCTAGCAACTGGAGCACAGGATGGAAAGATTAAGGTACAAATCTTTTTGTATGGAATGTTGGGAGAGGTGGTGACCAAAAAGATCAGTTTGCAATAGCAATAATGTTCCCATTCTCTATAAACTCAAAGGAATTTTAAAATGTATTTAACATATGTATTGGCTCTGATGTTTATGATCATGTGATTTCATAACAAAGTAATCACTTACTTGCTGTTTCCTTTTCAGGTGTGGAAAATCCAGAGTGGTCAATGTCTGAGAAGATTTGAACGAGCTCACAGTAAAGGTGTTACATGCCTCAGTTTCTCTAAAGACAGCAGTCAAATTCTTAGTGCTTCTTTTGATCAGACAATCAGGTAAATAAATTGAGAATGTGTGAGCTACAGTAGGAGGAAACCGATTTTTCTAATTAAGCAGTTTAACTATAAAATAATGCAATATAGAAGGTGCCTGTAGAGGTCTCTAGACCACTGTGTTTCTCAAAGCACAGCCAGCCATTCTGTTAGGACAGCCTGCTCAGGGCCTTGTCCAGCTGTGTTTTCACAATCTCCAGGGTTCAAGATCCCACTGCTTCTCTTGGGGAAAATCCTGTTTGGGTGTAGAGAAAGATATTTTGGGTTGGTTTGATCATGCTTGTTTGTTTTTTGTTTGGTTGGAGTTTTTTGGTGTGGTGGGATTTTTTTTTTAATATCCTTTGCCTTTTGTAGTTCAGCTGTACACCTTTTGAGGAGTCTAGTTCCATTTATTCTGAAGACATGTTGGATAGTGATGTTAACTCCAATAGTTACAATTTTTTAGGTGTTGAAGTGTTAAAATTATTTAGTTGAAGATTCCTTCCTTTCTCCTTTCCTCTTTCCCCTCTCTTTTCTCTTTTATTTTTTTCCCTTTTTTCTTCTCCTTTTTTTTCCTAAGGATCATTGCAGGATAGGTTAGAAGTAAGAATAAGTATACTCAGAAAAATACTCAAACACTGTTCTAATCTTAATAGGCAAGAGGATCCTCATCAAACCCCTTTTCTTGCAGTTCTTAGCATCTGGAAAGTGTTGATTAATGTTTGTGTAATGCAGAATTTTGATCCTGCACCTACTTGGTTACTGAGTGGAATTTGCTCACTCATTTCCACCTATGTTGTCTGACAGGATTCATGGTTTAAAATCTGGGAAGACCCTAAAGGAATTCCGTGGTCATTCTTCCTTTGTCAATGAAGCTACTTTTACCCAGGATGGCCACTATATTATCAGTGCATCCTCTGATGGCACAGTGAAGGTAAGATGGCATTTACCCTTTGTAAAGAACACCTTCAGACTCCTGCTCTCTTATTGGTCCCTTGATACAATTGTTGCAGTCACTGGAGAAGGACTTGTGGTTATCTGGAGTGGTGAGTGTGCTTGTGACTTTGCTGTAGATTTCTGTGCGAACTGATGAAATTTGTTACTCCGCTTACAGTCTCTTGCAGAGCCTGTCTCTGCTGCATTTATGAAATGGGGACATAAGTGCAGTGGTTACTGCCTGTTCTGCTTTATTCTAGTCACAGAACGGACTGTGACACCTCTTGTCCTATGATGTAGGGATTCCTTTAGCTGAAATAATTGTGTATCAGCTCTTTTTAATTCTTAAAGCTAATTTGTGTTATTTTATTTTTTACACTAGGTTTGGAATGTGAAGACAACAGAGTGCTCCAACACCATCAAGTCTCTTGGTAGCACTGCCGGGACAGACATTACTGTGAACAGTGTCATTCTGCTGCCTAAAAACCCAGAACACTTTGTTGTTTGCAACAGATCGAATACAGTCGTCATCATGAATATGCAAGGACAGGTATGTGAACGTACTGGTATCCTCTCAGGTCACTGTCATTTCAAGAATGCAGAAAACCTAATTAATAACCTAGCAGGGTTCAGCCTGATTTCTGTGGTTTGCTTGCATGACAAACTATTCTGAACTCAAGTTGATAGAACACGGAAAACTCTTGAAGCTATGGAGAGATCTGTGTTCTGAACAGACCTAGTACTTCTTAAATATTTTTTGCTCTACACATGGTATTAAAATGCTGCTGTTTTTTCCTGCTGTTGAAATGTTTTTGGGGTTGTGTCTTTACAGATAGTAAGAAGTTTTAGCTCTGGTAAGAGAGAAGGTGGTGACTTTGTCTGCTGTGCACTTTCACCTCGAGGTGAATGGATCTACTGTGTTGGTGAAGATTTTGTGCTGTACTGCTTCAGCACAGTGACAGGCAAGCTGGAGAGAACTCTGACTGTAAGTTTTCAGCTCTGAGCTTTTCCAGTGTTTTAAACACGGGGATGATGTAAATGTTAATTATGAAGTCTGTTCTCAGACTAACTAATCTTTCATCTCTAGCAAACATGATTGGTAACAAATGAATTTCAGGAATTTGGCCATAGAATGTGTTTGGGGTTTTTAGAACTATTTAATTGTAGAAATTAGAAGTATTTACCCATCAAGCAAAGACTGAATTGGTTCACGCTTCCTTGAATGAGAGCATGTCTAGACCTGGGCTCTAGCTGGTGGAGAATCTGAAAAAACTTGATCAGATTTAAAGCTATCAGGTTTAAATTTGCTTTAGATTGAACTTAAAGAGGAATACCAGCTTGAATGTCTAAATTTAACAGGGAACACTTTGATGCTGTAGATTTCAGTGGATGTAAACCTTCACTAAACCTTCTCTTGCCCAACAAAAAGTACCTGCCATGTCACAAAAGTTGTTGTGACTGGAATTGAATGTTGGTGTGTGTATCCCTGCTTTTGCTCTGTACACAACGCACCTTAACCCTCAGTCCAGGTTTCCTTCAGTTGTTTTTTGAAGAGAATATTTGTCTTGAGTCTGCTGAAGTAAGACTCTTAATTCATCTTTCTGCTTATTCTCTAGGTCCATGAAAAAGATGTCATTGGCATTGCTCATCACCCCCACCAGAACCTGATTGCCACTTACAGTGAAGACGGCCTCCTCAAGCTCTGGAAGCCATAGATTGATTTTGCAGCAAGCTCTGAAGCATGCCTGTTAGTTGCAGGTTACTAGTGTTTGTGCTTTGACAAGGTCTAAATATGCAGAGTGTGACACTTGCTCAAATTTCAGTTCAGGTTTCCACAGAATTACACTTTTACCTACCTAGAGTGGATTGATGCATAAATATAGCATCAGTTAATTTCATATACTATTATTTTTACTAGAGTAGTTGAAGCAATTTCAGTGAGAGTGCTTTTTCTGCCTCTTGAAGTCTGTACTCTTGCTACAATGTTTGTAAAAGTTCAATGAGCCAGCAGCTGTACACGCTTATGAGTGGTTGCTGACTTCCTAGAATACAGTAAAATGCTGTTTTTATTCTTTCTTAAGTAAAATGTGGAATTGGAAGCTGTCTCTTCCCCACTGCTGAAATAGGAATAGTTTCCTGGAATGCAGATGAGGATACAGTATCATCTTGAAGATGGGGTTATTTCTACACCACTGGGTTTTGCTGTGTTCAATTTTCACTATCATTTTTCCAATTATATTGGAAAGTAGTGTCACACAGCTGACTCATAATGAAACTATCCTTCCCCATCAGCCAGCACTTCCTGCTATAGACTGTAAACCTGCCTAATGTGGCAGTGAGATACAGTTGATTTTGGGGATTTTTTTGTTGTTGTTTTTTTTTCCTTTTTTTTTTTTTTTTTTTTTTTTTTTTGCTTCACATCACTTCCAGACTAAAAGGAGTTGTTACCAGGGCCTTCTTCCTATGAGTGCAAAATGTTTTCAGACCAGCTATAACTGAAACAGGCTCCAGGGGATCAATATTTTAAAACATGCAAAAGCTACATGTTTATATAGGCTGAGTTCTGAGTGCTGTGATAATGCTTTAAATAATTATTTTTAAGATTTTTTTTTTAAATTTCATATGCCTGTGGACCTTGCTGAGTTTGTGCTTAGGTCCCACAAGATGATAAAAAGATACTTGCAGTCTCTTCAATTTGAAGCACATGATTTTTTGTTGAGATTCTGACTAATGTACACTGTTCTGAATGTACACCAGAGTCTTCTTAAGTCTGACTGTGTCTTTTCTAGGATGCAGAAAAATTAGGTTTTTCCTGTAATGATGAATAAAATGCATGTGAATTTGAATCTGCTACACTGTGTTATGTCCTCATCTCTTGTAGAATGCTTTCCTACTGTAGTAATCTTTCAGACAGTAATAACTTGTCTTCAACTTAATAAATTAGTTCCACTTTAAGTATTTTGTCTGTGTCTTTAGTGGTGTGGGGAAATATAAAAAAAGCTTGGCTGGAATTCTCATACAGCACCTTTACTACAAGTGTGGTCTTCAGTTCTGTTGAGCTATGATGTCTGAATTCCCAGGTTCTTTTTTACTTCCATAGATACACTAACAGAGGGGGCTTTTAGATACTAAGAAGAGGTTAGTTTTCCTGCCTGAAAAAACTGAAGTATCTGTCAGTGATACCTGACAAGTTCCATGGGCAGTTAGCAATTGTGTTAAGGGGGAAGATCTTGAGAAAATATTTTAATAGTACTTTTCCTTATAAAAGAGATGTTCCCATTCCTTCAGCATCTTTGTGACCTTTGACTGGTCTGTCTCCAGTACAGCTCTGTCCCTCTTCTATGGGAAGACCCAAAACCAGACATAGCATTCAAGGTGTTTCCTCACTCTTGCTGAGTAGCTGGGAAGGATTGCCTCCCTCCACTGCTCTCAACCAGGACACCATTTGCCCTCTTTCCAAAAACGTGGCTCGTGTTGAGCTTGGTGTTCACCGGGACCTCCAGGTTCCTTCTTAGCTGTTTTCCAGTTGAGTGCCCCCCAGCACGTACTGTTCCATTGGGGTGCTCTTCCCCAGTTGCAGCACTTTGCACTTCCCCTTGAATTTCATTATGTTCTTACCAGCTCATTTCTCCAGCCTTTTCAGGTCCCTCTGGATGACAATAAAACCCTCTGTTTTTTCAGCTGCTTCTCCCTCTTCAGTGCCATCTGCAAATTGCTGAGGCAGTACTAACCCTAAGACTGCTCTCCAAGTGAACTTGTTGCACTCATCACCACACTTTGGGCCTGGCATTCAGCCAGTTTTCAATCCACTTCACTTTTCACCTGTCCCATACCTCAACACCTCTGCATGGATCTTATGGAAGACAGTGCCTTGCAGAAGTCCAGGGACACAATACTCACTTCTCTCCTGTCGTACACCAGGTCAGTCACTCCACTGTAAAATGTATCAGGCTGGTTAAGCATGACTTCCCTTTGGTGAATCCCTCCTGACAATTTCGGATGGTTTTCCTGCTCTTGGTGTGCCTGCAAATGGTTTCTGTTTAGCTGCGTCACTACCTTCCAAGGGATTGAAGTGAGGTTGACAGACTTATTTCTTTGGATCCCCCTATCTTGCCCTTCTCAAAGACAGATGTGACATTTACTTTGCAGCAGTTTCTGGGCACTTTTCCAAGTCACCATGATCAATCAAAAATTGTCAAGAGGGCCCTTGCAGTGACATTGGTCAGCTCCCAGAGCACTTGTGGGTGCATCCTATTGGGGCCCATGGTTCTGTGTATGTTCAGTTTTCTCTGACCTCATCATCCTTACACCAAGGGAACATCCTCCTTGCTCCAGACTTTCCCCTTGATCTCTGGAATTCTCAGAGCTTATGTTGTCACTAAATAAGACTGAGGCAAAGAAGGTACTCAGCACCTCAACATTTTCCATGTCATGTGTGACCAGATGCCCCATCTAATTCTGTAATGGCCCCACATTTTCCCTGCCCTTTCCCACTTTTGTACTTATAGAAGCCTATCTTATCCAGTTAAGCTTTAGCTTCCATAACTTCATCCCTGGATGACCACACATCACATCTGTGTTCCTCCCAATATACCCAGCCTTGGTTATACCCTCCAGATAATTCCTTCTTGTGCTCTAGTTTAGCCAGGAGTTCTTTGTGCACTCCCACAGATCTGGTCATTTTTGTCTGGCTTGCTGTTCACTAGGATGGACTGCTCTTGAGCCTGGGGGAGATGAGCCTTGACTAGCTTTATTGGGCTCTTCATTCCAGAGCCTTATCCCTTGGAGTGCTTCTAAGCATATCTTTGAAGAGACTAGTCTGCTTTTCTGAAGTCCAGAGCTGAGAACTGGCTTTTCATCCTAGTTCTTCTTCTCAGTATCCTGAACTTCACCATCTTGTGGTCACTGCAGCCAAGGCTCCCTTTGACCTTGACAGTCCCAACAAGCTCTTTGGTTTTGAGTACAAGATCCAGCAGATAACCTCTCCTAGTTGGTTCCACTATCAATTGGGTCAGGAAGTTCTCACTGATGCACTCCATGAGCCTCCTGGACTGATTATCACAGAATTGTTAGAGTTGGAAGGAACCACTGGAGATCTAATCCAACCCCCTCCCAAGGCAGGGTAGCTTTTGAGTATCTCCAGGGAGGGGGGAGTCCATGTCCAGTTCCAGTACTCTGCCACTCTCAAAAGAAGTTCTTCCTCATGTTGAGGTGACCTCAGCCATTCTTCATATGACTTCCCCTCAAGGCCCTTCACCATCTTAGTTGCCTTCATTTGGATGCTCTGTATTGGCCCAATGCCTTTCTTACCTTGTAGCACCCAAAACTGCACACGGGACTTGAGGTGAGGCCATCCCAGTGCAGAGCAGAGTGGGACAAGCCTCTCTCTTGCCCAGCTGGTGATGCTGTGCCTGATACATCCCAGGACAGGATTGATCCTCCTGGCTTTCAGGGCATGCTGGACAATTCTCACCCACAAACTCTCTGTTAATTTGTCCCCAGGTAGAGCTTGATACATTCCAGTTCCTCTGTCTCATAAAGAGAAATTCCACCACCTTGCTTCTCTGACATTTCTCTGTTGTTTCTAAAAAGGACATACCCATCCATGACAATATTCCAGTCATGTGAGCTATCCCACTATGTCTCAGCATTGCAGTGAGATCATGGCCCCGTGAATGCATATATATATATATATATATATATATATATATATCTTGTTTATTCCCCATGCTGCATCTTTTTGTATACTGACACTTCATGGATAATCAAAGAATGGGGTTTCCTAGAAGGGATATTAGAGGATTCACCATAGCCATAAGCACTTATGATGTGTTTTCTGCTTTGATCCTCAACTTTAGGGGCAGCCTGAAGTCTCTGCAGTGTTTGCTATGACCTGCTCCCCAGGAGGAAGCAATGGCACAATCATTGTCATTTGCACCCTGACTCCAAGTCCTTCAGTTTAAAGTCCAATTGTTGCTATTTGCACCCTGACTCCCAGTCGTCCTTCACTTTAAAGGCCATCTCACTAGACTGGCCAGCTTGCTGCCAAAGACTCTCTGCCCCTTTTAGCCGGGGGATCCCATTCCCCTGTAACAGGCTAAAAATCATAAAAACACAACCCACTGTTATAAAAGCCAAAACCTTTTTGATAGCACAAGCCACAAACTCAGACATGGGTCTGAACAATGTATCTGGCTGTCCTGACTTCTCTAACAGGGAGGACAGATAAGATGACTTGGGCATGGGGATTTTTCACCTGTCTCACCAAGGCTTTATAGTCTCCCTTGATTCCACCTATTTTTTGGCTTGTGGTGTCATTTGTATGAAAAAGTGATGGGGGCAGTGGTGTATGACAGGTCAGTGTACCCTCTTGGTGACACCATGGATCCCAGTTCCATTCCTGGAGGGCAGGATGCCCCTTGTGACTGTCTGTTAGGCTGGCAAATGGACAATTCAGTGCCCACTACAACCACTTGATGTTTCTTTTTTACAGTAATCACAATGCACTGCTGGTGATGTTCTCTTGATTGGCCTTGCTCATGGACATCTAAGGCCTTTAAAGCATCAGATCTGTATTTTTAGTCTGCAAGTTGAAGGGTGGAGATTGAATGGTATCCCTGCTTTTGTGCCTCCCCAGGATGCAAGGTGCCTCAGGCTCAGTGGTATCCATGGCAGGTGTGTGGTTCTGAACCCACTTACCTATCTCTGCTTCAGCTGCACAGCCAACGTTCTCTTGTCATTCAGCCACCTGTCATCCATGTGTGCACACTTTGTGCAGGTACCAGCCTTTTCTTCAGAAGTATCTGGGCATTCATTGAAATGTACCACCTCTATTGACCTGTACCTTCCTCATCAGTTCTGTCTGTGTGGAAGCATTAGGCTTCTCAGGGGCTTTCTCAGTGGACACAATGGCTTTGGCTCAGGAATGCTCACCATTATGGCAGAAACCTAAAGCACTTTCCACTTATCTATGCCATTTTTTTTTTCCCCTGACAACCAGTTAACAGGATAGTTGAAGTCCCATTCTTTGGGCACTGTAACAGTGCTCATTTTACTCCCTAAGAAAACAGTAAGCCCAGCATTTTTTTATGTGCTCTTTTCTAAAAGAGTGGCTTATATCAAACCTCACTTTTCTTAGTGTGCTTTCCTAATGCTCTGAGCAGGAATCAGTCACAGTCATGTCTTCCAGGTGAAGCTGCTAATGAAAAATGATAGGGCAAGTTGCTTGCTTGCTTGACCTTTCATCACACTGCAAAGTCAGAGCGGATTTGGGATTGAATTTACATGCCTGGGCTGAACCAACCTTTTCCACTGTTGTTGGCTAGCAGGTATTCAAAACTGGGAAGAAGAGGACCTGAAGTCTAAGGGCTCTGAAAGCGGAAGAAAAAATGAGAGTAGGCTCTTTCACAGCCAACCTGTGCAATAGTGGAGTTCCTAGATTTATGGGAAAAATATTAACTCCTAAATGCCTCGTGCATAGTGAAAAGAGTAAGTGTAATAGACTAAAATATAATCTTGATCATATGAATTAGGTGGTGCTGAAACAATGGAATTGCAAACTCAGATGTAACCTGACAATAGGTCAGTTACAGAAACAGCTATTTTGTGCTAGTGTATCCTCAGTTTCAACGGCTGTCCATTCTGTTTATTTCCCCCAACTATGTATCCCACATAAAGCAGCAAGTCAGAAAATTCTTCATTTTTCAGTGTCACAGAACACGTCTAGCTGCTTGCTCTAACTGTATGATACCCAGAGTATCACGGGACAACAAAGTTCTACTAGCTCTTACCAGCCAGTGCTTTTTGCCAAAAGCTTATTCTACTGCTGCCAGTATTTGTTTGGGGCAGCTTTTGTATCAGTAACCAGCTCATTTCAAAACAGAATACTAACCTGGTGGTGTTCCTGCTTTCTTTCCTCCACTAGCAGAACATCCTTCCCTGGACTGCTCTGCTAAAGCTTCTACAGGCAGCTCCTGATCAGCCACCCTCTTCCTGGAACCTGGCCCATCTGCTGTGGGGTCATCAAGTACGAAGCAGAATTGTCATGCCCTCCAGAGTAAGTCAAGAATATAACCTCAACTATGCCAATGCAGCTGTGGGGGGGTTGTGGTGAAAGGAAAACCAGTGCTCCTGAGAAAGTAGGTTTATGGAATGTTTTGGGGTTTTTTTAAATATAATAAAAATCATCATCTGAAGCAAAATCATGTCTCACTGTCAAGCTCAAGAATGCAAATGGAGTGGTGTTTGTCCTTGCTGTTTTGATGTAGTGGTTAAGGAGAAAAAAAAAACCAAGGGTGCTTACTGAGCTGAAAAAAGGAAGCTTATTTTACTGCTGTTTAAGTCACAAGCCAGCTGTGCAGGAGTGAGCCCTTGGCAGAGGAAGATTACTTTCTGTTTCTTCCGTTGACTCAAATCATCCTACTGGTAGGGCACAGGCACCTGCAGGTTACATTTTTCAGCTCACTGATGAGCTCACTCAAGTAGAATTTGGAAAAACACTTGGCCTACAGAATTTTATTTCTGTTGAGAAAGAAAACAGAAAAGTAGGTGAAACATGCAAGTGAAAGATCATAGTTCTGTAGGTACCTGAAAGGGACCACATTTGAGGTACAAAATCCATGGTATACCAGCTGTCTTTATACAATAAAACTTGGAATGCTTAGATAAGCTAGAGATGTTTTTTTCTAAGCTTCCAGCTATTCAAGTTACAACACATGTACTGCCACACAGCAGCTACTTAGATGAGTTCTCCTTGTGACACTTTTGCTTCAAAGCAATATGAAAAGCATAAGCTCTGTCCCAAGCCAGATGGTTGAGCAAGACTAAACTACCACACTAGAGGTTAAATCTGGACATGTCTTCTCAGCGTATTTTCTGAAAGGTTTTAAAGATTTTTCTGTGTATAGCTGTCTAAAAAGAAGGGGGTGGTGCTTTTGAACCAACATCTGGTCTAAGAAAAGAGGCAATGAACAATTTTTGTAATTATATCGGAAACACTTCATCTACAATAATTAGAACATTCATACAGAAATTTAAGAGTCAGCTTGAAATAATGCACACAATACATTAATTTCAGAACATCCTAAATGCAGTGCTTGGTTGTATTCACTAGCCTTCTTTCCTCTGCAGGATCACATATATATACCCACTAAGAGGACTGGAACTGCTCTCCACAACACACCATGGGTATCCGATTTCAGTAATCAGGGTGGAAATCAAGCCTCACCTAGCAGCAGTCTGATGTTCCAAGCCACCTGCATGCTGACAAAGCCTACAGGATTTTATTAATGCACAGTAGCCAAGGCAGCTCCAAGCAACCACTGGCTCCAGAGGCAGTGTGGTGCAGGACAGCAGCCAAACATGAGTCACCTATGAAACAAAGCAAGCTCCACATCTAGCTCTGGGGTCAGGACCAGTGCCAGCACAGGAAAGGATCTCATGTGGAATAGCGTGGAGAGCTTGGGGATCTCGTTACATTAATAGGCCTGTGAAGATCAACCACATCTGTGTCAGCCTCATCTACCAAGTGGGTGCATTAGAGCCAGGCCCTGTTTAACGAACAGTACAAGCCCAAACATTATTATCCTAATTGGTACAAAACTACTACATCTCACCACGGATTATAAGTACTTCTGCATACTTTATTCACAGAGTGTAAGATCTAGAATTCCTAAAAAGCACACCACAGACTCTTAGTTTAAGCCTGGGCAATTGCACACATACAGGAATTACAAGGTTTGGAATAAGACAAGCAGGTAAGGGAGTTTTCTGGACCAAGAGGCAGGAGTGAAGTGCATTCAACTTCATTTCAGCTTGCATCTTGGAGCTTTATACAAATCGCAAAATCAGTTTAATTACTTAGTTTATTTCTTTATGCTTTTAGAAATGACTATGGCTGGATAGAACAACAAATAGCAGGTGAGGGCAAACTGCTTGTAGTCCTTCACTCATCCACTACTGCATACAAAACAAGCATCACAAGTTATTCACTGGCCCATTTATGATGTCTGGCACTGAACACCACCTCTAGGCTGATGCTCATCATCTTCATACACTTCTCCATTATAGAGGTGTTTTCGCTTTTGAGATGGATCAAAGTCCACTAATTCCACCTGTTCCATTTCCTCAGTTTCTTCTATCTCCTGCCTTGTAGGTAGCAGTTTTTCAAGTAAGGACAGCTTATCTGAGGAGAGGAAGCCACTCTCCGGGAAGATCACCTGAAATCAAGAACTAAGGTTACTCAAGTCTATCTGAACTGTTTTTTCATTTGGTCAAATAGACCTACAGGTTAAATACCTGCCAAAGTCAGGTTTGTCATCATAGATTACTTAAATTCAGAGCTTAAAAAAATTATCAGAATCACTAAGCTGTTTTTAATGCCCACATGAAGTTAGCTTCTAATTCTGGCAACTTAATCAGCAACTTTCTTCTGCCTCAGGCTGTCCTCTGGAATCAACCACTAAAGGAAAGTATATATGTAATATAATAGTGCATACAACTACATATTTATAACAGTATATACAGCTACATATTTAAATATATATATAAACAAAATGTCAGCATTAGAGGTATGGTTAAATATATTCTAAGCTGTAGCAGACAGGGCACACTGCTATAGCTCCCAGAATTAGCTTCTCCCCAAAGAAGAAAATCAGCGTTTTCCAACCTACTCTTCTGCTCCAGCACAGAAGTCAAAGTTACTCATGCATCCTTCTTACAGGACAACAGGAACTAAAGAATATGTCAAGCAAATGGAAGTTCACAAGGTTGCTCTAGAAACTCCTCTGGTACCTAACGTACTTTGAGCACACAGTGTTCCAGAAGTTTTCTCTTTGTTCTGAACTGTAATTCTGACAGGTTGCATGTTCCCACCATTGTAAAGAACAAACACCAAAATAGGACATCTGACTATTGGTATGTCTTCTTGACTGAGGTAGTGCTTATTGGTTAAATTTTGGATAGATGTTCAGTCCTGAGATGCTGTGGAAGTGAGTTGATTCACTTACCCTGAATTCTATGATCAGACGTCCTTTTTCATATGGTCTGCGATAAATTGGCATACCTTCATTCAACACACACTTAATAGCCCCATGCTCAACAACCTGGCCTAAAAAAACAAACAAACAAAAAAAAACAAAAAAGGAAGGGAGACATGCAAGCAACAGAAGCAGCTTTAGTTATAATTCCCTTCAATATTTAGGTAGCTTTCTACATTGTGGTTAGGCAGCAACATCAACATGTAGTAATCTAACAGGAACTTACTGCCTGGTAACGTATGAGTAGGAAAGTAGATTGATGTCTACATTACATTCCTGTAAACCTTGTTATGCTTCCCAAAGGAAGCATACTTACAAATTTATTAAGTGCTCCATCGCTTCCAAGGCTGAAAAAGTGGTTTTCAGAGACCCACGGCCTTCAATTCTCACGAGATATCCTCAGGATGCAAGTATGTCCATGAGGTAAGGTCTGTTACTATGTCACGCAAAGAGGAAGTTACTGCTGAATGCTATGCAATAATCCTTTTTTATTTTAAGATTCGTACTGCAAAGACTAGGGCAAAGAATTTGACACCAGCACACATCCCTTTTACATGAAGATGGGGTGCTTCTGTTCCTTTAGATTTCCAGCTTACATTCACTGCATACTAGAAGTTCCAACAGAAAGCAAACCAACGCTTACCAGGATGGGAGGTAATAATAATAGTTCTGTTATCCAGCGTTGTGATGGGCTTTTGAAAGCCACATAGTGCTTCAACCAGCTGAATATCCATAGACAGAAGTAGATCTTCATCTCGTCTAAGGAAGAACCAATCAACAACAGGCACAGTGAGAGAGAAATAGTACAAGGATCATACCCAACTTCAATATTTAATATCTGGAAATTACAATAAGCTGTAATTATAACAGAAACCCAGAGAATTAAACGAAGAATACCAAATATTAATGTAGCTCCTCAATTACTAGAATGATACCTACTCAGAACCATTATGATCTTGTCAAGCTATTGAAAGCATTATGAGTGTTTATTGAAAAGAAATAAATACAGTAAGGCCCACTTGCATCCAGTTCACTTCACAGCTCCTTCCCAAGTAAAAAAAAAAAAATCTCTCAGCCTCATAAATACTGAAACTGGGACAATTAATTTGTTTCTTTGCATAGATAAATACCTTCTTAATTGCACTAGCTTGCACTATGGTGATCTGTTACACCCTGAAGATTTATTACCAGGGAAGTTTGAACAGGTGATGGCCACTCTGGGTAATGATACAAGTACCTTTGATACAAGCACCAAGACGTATCTGGAATAGTGTTCATTACTTTGTGTTCTGACTTCAGTATGGCAATGCTAGTAATTGTTTACATGTTCAACGGCTACAATATTCCTTCATCTTATTCAAAGAATACATAGCACTCACCCTGTTTTTAAAATGTCTCTGTCAGGAGATTTGAACGAAAAGCTAATTTTAGACTCTGACAAGAGAGGAGGAACATCCCACTTGTGTGAGAGCATGATCTCAGCATAACCCCACAAGACCAGTAATATCAAGGGTTACTGAAGGACACTAGAACTGAAGGCATTAGGCAGAAGGATAGACAAAAATAATCAAGCAGAATTGTGACTTCAGGTCCCAGGTAACCATGAAACCAGTTTGGCATATCTGAATCAGTGTCTGGTTTCGCTGGAAGTTAAGAAAAATCAGCTGAGTAAGCTCATCCAAAGCAAACAGAAGTGATTCTTAACCTGTGAGCTCAGTGTTCCTTGGCATAGAATTCTGGCACCAGCTTCAAGAGCTCAGCACCATACATGATAGGCAGACCACCTACAGGTTTCCCAAGAACCTTTGGCTCACTGATCCTATTTACAAGCACAAGGTCAGTGGTAAGTGCTTTCTCTAAACCTACCACTTCCTTTGTAACTTCTCTGAGCAGCAGCAGTGAGATAACAAATGCAACACACTTCTGTGAGATCGTCAACTGTGCTTTTAACTGGACAGACTAATTCCACAAACAGTAACACGAAAGAGGGAGGTGTCCAACACTGAGCAGCATTGCCTGGGAATGCGACATAGTTGAGATGGGGTCAGTGCTGCTTGAGTTGCTTTTGCTTTCACAATAAAAACCAGACAGGACCAATTATCCTGCCCATAGCACTTGGGCAGGACATGAAGTGTGGGAAACCACGTTTTGATCACAATGGTGCACACTATATTGAGTAAGTTTGTCCTGCATAAGATCCACAAACACATACACACACTCCAAGTTTTATGTGTCTTGAGGCCATGTGGACAACAGTGGAATACATTAAATGGCAATTTTCTGAGTCAAGTAATTCAAAGCAAGGAAACAGTCACAAATATTCAAAACTACTAAAAATCTCAGTATTTCAATGAATTCTTAAACATTTGTAAACTCTTAATTGTAACTACTTTTGTTTGCTTTCTATCCCCTTCTGCTGCCAAAGCTCACAAGAGATTACCTCATGCTATTAGAACACAAGTGGTCAGACTAGTTACACCAGAACTCACCTCAGCACTCCTCTGACCATCCAGACAAACTCATGGCTGAGTGACAGTCATGTGATCCTATCTCCTGACACTCCAGTACCTACACGATGAGTGGTAACCAAGGAAGCATGTGGAAAAACATCACAGGAGATAACACAAGAGAATTCAAGTGTCTTTACCTTGTAAATAGAGAGTGGTCTTTCTGATCCAAGACAATAATAATATCCCCTGGCTCCAGACCTGGCTCTTGGTCCCCTTCACCATGGAATGTAATTTTCTGACCATCCTTCATTCCTATTGTACAAAACAAATATACATTTTTCTTATTTTTAATATAAAATCACCAACAATGAACACTTTTATAGGCATGAACTGGTATCAAGGTATCTCTGGATCTTTAAGTAAGAACATCAGGATCTTCCCTTGAAGCAGTTTTTTTTTAATCCACTCACTTGTTTAACAGATCTTAGCAGTGCTAACCTGCTCAGTCTCAAGACCATCAAGCTTAACTGTACTGCCAAAAGAGCCACCAACATAAAGTCCTGAAGGGAAATATCATCAAAACAGTTTTCATTATACACACAAATACAAAAAAGAAATCAGAAACACTGTGTACAAACTCTATTTCAAGAGCAATTGACCGGTCAGCTTCTTCAGTTTCATAAATATGTGGCACATCTCCTTATGAAGCATCATCTTATTGCCTGCCAAGTCCAAGAAGCATTCCCCACAGACTGAAAACCTCCTGTAAGAAACTTGTTTCACCCACACAAGAAATGTATTGAACAAAAATACTAGCTTTCTTATGCTACGTAAGTCTCTTTTCCCTTCCTTCTAGAAAAACATCCTTTTCATAAGACTTCCCTATTCAAAATATCAGTAATACATCCCTTCTAGTCCTCATATTTACTACCACTATGGATTTCCCCTACAAATTCAGGCACTGCATAAGCTCTGCTTACACATGTAACAGCTGCAAGCCATAATCACAAGCGAGACTGTTTAAGTCATGTACTTGTCAGCCTGCTCTGCCACACAAGCTGCACTACTCCAGAGACTTCTCCCACCACCTTTTGGGCAGCCCCCTCAACAGAGATGCATTTGTCACTCAATGCCATTCACTCAATATCAGTACATTCACCCATCACGTTGAGGGTTTGTGTATCGAGTTGCATTCTGCCAGGCAAGGAAGTGGTACCTGCATTGGGCAGCACTGTCAGGGCTGCATAGCCAACAGACTTCTAAGCACAAGAGGCTTAACACTGTCTCGATACCCGGTCACTATAGCAGACCTGGTTCCCCTTCACACTGAAACACAGCGGAAGTGATCGGGGTCTGCAGAGTTTTGCTGTAGGTAGTGAAAATTGATTGGGCTACCTGATCACAAACTGGGCTTAGAGGGACCTGAAAAATAATCCACTGCTTACAATAATGCAGGTTTCAGAATTCTTTCTTAGTTATGTGCCAGGCTTTAGAAGTGAACACAGAGACAGTCTACCTTCCCTAGAAAACAAGTCTACTTTTTGTAAGGCAGCAATAAGCAATTTTAGTGTGTATTCAGCACTGTTACTCACCAAATCAACACCACATATTTGCTAAAGCTTCTGTTTTAGTGCTGCAAAGTCAGTCAGTACGTTCAAGTTCAATACTTCACCTCAGTAAGACCTCACCTTTGTCAATGTGAACTTCCAGGATCTTCTTCTCTCGAACAATTTTTCTGCCATTGCAGCTCTTACACCGGTCCTTGGGACTGATACGCTCCCCATGCCCCTGACACTCAATACACACAGACTGGATCTGCTGCACCATTCCTGGCCCGATCTGGTGAATTCTGATCTGCATGCCTGTTCCCCTGCAATTAGGGCAGCACTCTACTGCACCTTTCTTACCACCACGACCTGAGAACAAAAACTGGAGTTAGGTGGTTACGTACTACCAGAAAAAAAAAAAACAACCAAAATCTTTAGAAACATCTCTTTAGTTTCAGTTTCAACATTACCTTCACATTTGTCACAGATAACGTTTTTCTGCAGTGCAAGTTTCCTCATCGCACCATTGTACATATCTTCTAAACTTACTGACAACTGGTGGACCACGTTTTTACCTGTAAAAGAACAGATATTTACTTAAGTTTAGAAGCTTGGTCTGCGTATCTCACTGCCAAGCCATGATAAAGCAAGTGTCTGGGCTTTAACATTTTGTATCAATAGAGCTTTGTCTTGTTTTGCCTGTATTAGTCAAAAGCCCCTTCCCAGCTGATATCATATTAGGTAACAGTTGTTATGACTTTGACTCTGTTAAAGTTAGAAGAGACCTTCTGGAAAAGTACAAACAGTAACAGCAAAAGAACATACAGAACCTCAAATGTATAAGTTTTATATTGCAGGACTCTGGTTTCAACAAAGTCACCAAACAGATCTACAAACAAGGGAGAGACTCTCTTTGGAATCTCCACTTCAGCACTTTCTTCCTCTCACCAGGTGACCTTCTGGAACCAGAAATGAGCAACTATATTTTTAACCTCAAGAACTCCATTAGCACTTCAGCTGATGTAGGCTTAGTTTTGTAAACGATGCTGAGCTCTGGGTTGTTACAAGTACTTTAACACTCTTAACACTTTGATACAAAACATTTTTTCTTCCCTTTTTCAACAGATCTGCAGTAAGAGGTGACAGGGTCAGCACTGCTCTTAACAACTTTAAAGTTTTTCCCAGTGTGATTAAACTGGAGCTTAACTTATGGGCAGCATTTTACTGCAGCTTCAACTTAATTCCACTGCACAGTGCAGGAACACAGAAAAGTTTCACGGACTGAACTGGATCTTGATGTCTTGTTTGGACACTTGCTTTTAGATACTACACTTAAAGTAGCTTAGTTAATAAACCATTTTAAGCTATTTTACCCTTCCATTTCCTATTCTGTCTACTAGCAGCTGAGCTTACACTCAGCTAAAGGTACTCCGAACACACCTGGCTAGCGATTAACAGGGCACAATACACAGGGAGACCAAACTACCACCGCACCAACCAAACGCCCTCCCTTGGGGTCTCAGCTATTAAGGACAACAGTTTTTCCCAAGTTTCAGGTTAAGCCTGTAACTTCAGTTTAACTCTATTTAAATTCCTACATCTACGGCATTCTCCTCAGAGAATCTGATACCCTCGCTGACATGTTACCTCGCCTCTCCCTCTGCATCCTCCCTCCACCGCCGAAGAACATATCGAATATGTCCATGGGTGACCCGAAGCCGCCGCCGGAGCCGCCCTCCTTGATAGCTTGCTCGCCTCCTTTGTCATACAGCTCCCTCTTCTTCGGGTCCGACAGTACCTCGTAGGCTTGCGAGATCTGCTTGAACTGCAAAAAGGACAGCACCGGCACTCAGGCACCTGCAGCGCCCGCGGCAGGACTCCTGCCCGACCCCCTCCCGCCCGGCCCCACCGTCCCGACCCTTCCCGCCGACCTTCTCGCCCTCATTGGGATTCTTGTCCGGGTGGTACTTGAGCGCGAGCTTGCGGTAGGCCTTCTTCAGCTCCTCGGCGGAAGCGTTGGGCTTCACGCCCAGCACGTCGTAGTACGTGGTCTCCTTCACCATGGCGGTGGCAGTGGCGGCGGCGGCAGCAGCAGGGGGTCCCCGGAGCGGCGGGCGCAAATCCCACTCCGCGCTGCTCCGATCCCGACTCTTCTGGAAAGTTCGGGCCGGCCCCACCCCGGAAGTCCTGCCCCGCCGCGCGCCGGGCCCGGGCGAGTGGTCCACCAATGGCTGTTCGGGAGGGGAAGGCACTTGGCCAATCAGCGCCCGGCTCCGCCGCCCGCATTGCGCGCGGACCCCGCCCCGCCCGCGCAGGCGGTGGCGTCCCTGCCCAGCGTCCGCCTCGCCTTGCGCCTGCGCCTCGAGCCGCTCCCGCCCTCGGAGGCACCGAGCTGCACCGGGTACGCGGCGCCGGCCCGGCCGGCGCCTTCCCGGCACCGCTCCGCGCCTTTCCCCCCATCAACCTACGCGGGCCTGGCTCCGCCGCCGCACAGGCCGGCCGGCGGCCCGGCCCGCTTCACTCTACTCCCCCTTTGCGAGGACCCAGCGCCCACCCCCGGGTGCGCGGGCTCAGCGCGCCTGCGCCGGCCACGCGCCGCGTCGGGAGCCTGTATCTAGTCACGTGGGAGACGCGCTGCTGCAGCTGATTGGCTGCGGCGGCGGCGCGAACGTCGCGCGCGGTAAGGGGGAGGGGTCCGTCCGGCATTGCCATGGGAACGGGGCCCACGGGGATGGCGGTGCCGCGGGGGTGCGTGTGTGGCAGTGCCGTCGTTTCACTGGGGACAGAGCCTTGCTTCCCGCGGGCATGAGCTCTCCACCGCAGAGCTGGGAGGAACAGGGCCCAGCACCGGGCAGGGTGAGGGTGAGGGATCTTTACCGTCCAGGGTCAAATTGATGTAAACTTGAAGATTACATAGCATGGTCCGTGTGCTGACTGTTGCTGGATGAAGCTATCGCGACTCTCTCTCTTCTGCTGCTCTCTCTTATTTTGGTGGTTAAGTTAATCTCTCGAGTGAACTCTGATTCAGTGGGAAACAAAGTGAGGTTTTTTGTGGCTAGGCCCTTCTGTCAGATGGAACTGTCAATCCAATCGGTTTTTCCTATATATGGTTCACAGATGTGAGAATGTATGATAGAATAGGAAGGAAAACAGGACTGCCCTTTCAACAGCAACCTGCTCTTAGATTATGCAAGTGCTGGTGACGTGCTTTGCTTTGAATTTCGGGAACTTGAACCACGTTAGCAGAATTAGCTCAGCTAATGGATGGGCTAGCAGCAGAATTCACGGACACTGTTCCACAGCAAGGTAGCCCATCAGGAAGTGGCGTGTTGGTAACACACTATTCATTTTGGTTTATAGCACAGTGATGCGTGTGTGCTGGCTTGTGGGCAAAGAGAAATGCACTCAGCGGGTGAAACTGCCACACTTGGAACCTGTGGTAATTGGGCGTGGCCCAGAGACTGGGATAACGGATAAGAAGTGTTCACGGCAGCAAGGTAACGTGATTTAGCTCAAATCCTGCTTTCCACGTGTAGCAGCACCTGAGCTTGTCTTGTTCCTCTGTGTGGTCTGCAGTGTTGCCTGGTTCTTGAAGTCATCAAGCCTTTTTAATAAGCACTTATGGAGATCTCTGGGGCCTAAAAAATCAGAGACAGGACGTCCACCTCCATATACAAAAGCTTTATGTGAGTTCCCAGGCCCACAGTTGTGTTTCACTGCTCACTACATGAGCAGCACTTCTCCCTAGTATTCCACCAACTGATTTTTAGTATGATTGTTATTTTATACATAAATTAATGTGATCTTGGAGAATAAATGAAAATACCTATCACCTATATAATACCGCACATCTTCCCTGCCTTTTATTCTGTGCCTCTGGACACAGTCTTGCTCTATGCCTTATTGTCCCAGAGGGCTGTTAAGAATATCAAGAATATGTATAAGACATCAAGAGAATCCAGCTTTGTTCCAAAGTAATTCCATCCTCGGCTCAGTGTATGGATTGACTCTGTTTTACCTGTGGTCCTGGAAAGAAGAGATGAGGCAGAAATATTCTTGGCATGCATTCACAAAGATCAGCTCCAGAAAGAAATGGCTCTTCAAAAAGAGGAGTGTTTTCTGTATTGGGTGGTTCAGCAGAGTTCTTTTTATTTGCATGGTTTTGTGACACTTTGTTCTTTATTTTCCAGTTCAGTTAAAAGCAGACTGTAACAAGGGCTATGTCACAGTTAAACAGGTATGTTTTTATGTATGGATCTCCAGTATTTCTGGTACTTACTGGGACAGTTGTACTTAACTCCACAAATGCTCCAAGTGATGATTCTGATCACTGGGTCTCAGGGACCTGAAGCTTTCTTATCACCAAGGGAGGTTACAGCAAGTGGCCCTCAGAAGTGAACTTCCTTATTTGTGCACCTCAGTGAAAGGCTGCATGTTGGAGTCCAGAACATCCCTTTGGCTGCTCTGGATGCCTCGAGACCCTGGCAGGGGGCTCAGGGACCTTGGCAGCAAGTCAAAAACACCTGTGGCTTCAATTTTAGCCCATGGGAGAGGCTGCCAACCTTATATGAGGAGTTACAAGCCAAAAGGGCTCGAGTAGTGTAATAAGGGAATTGACACATGGTGAAAAAGCAGAATTTTGAGGTTTTTAGAATGTAATTCAGGGATACAATATGGAGGAATCTGGGCGTGCCCTAGCCTTTTCTTCCTTCTTCTTGTCCTCCATGTCTCAGTGTGATAGTGACACTTTTCTGTCGGTCTAGGATAGGGACACACTGTCCAACATAGATTTTAGGTATTGGTACGGGAAGCATGGTACACATAATTTTGGGTATATAATGTGGGAGATGCTCGGGGCTCGAGGCAGACTGCCATGGCTTCTGTACTAGCTGGACCTCGGCGGGTCAGAAAGAAAATATTTTAGATAAGAAGAAATAAACAACCTTGAAAACTCAGCTTCGCGCCTTCCAGACGTCTTCTTTGGCTGCTGGGCTAGGGAAAAAGGACTTTCACACTGTTGGGGTCTTGCCAGCCTGACCCTGACAGCTGCACTATTCCTTCAAGATACATTCCAGTCTAACACAGCCAGACTTGCAGCATCAGGGAATGCTGTTGTGAGTCCTCAGTCAGTTCTGTTGGGTGCTGCATTTGCGAGATTTTGGACTTCTTCTACTAAACTTGCTTATCTTTCTCCTGAGCCTTAAACTTCATAAGCTGAGGCAGCCCTTTGTTTAAGGTTGAAGTTCTTGTGTTAATGGGACTATGCAGTTGTAGAAGATTTTTGTTGGTGGCTGATAGAGCCAGAGATGTGGTTACTTATGGAAAGGGATAGGATGTAAAAGAGCACTGCAGGAATGCTCATGTTACCAGATGGATGGAGGCAGGCATACTCCCTCACACTTAGGAGACCCAGTGTCTCGGAGATAATAGGAAGGGAGAGGTCTCTGGTGCTGGTGTTAGTGTGTGTGTGCCCACAGCATCAGCCTGCGTGGACGATACAACACATTCTACCTACCTAGGAGTAACGTCTTCTTTCAAAATACCTCCACTGCCCACTAAGCATAGGCACCTCAGGGGTATCTGATGAATCAGACAAAGATATCTAGGACAGTTTTCCTCAGAAATCAACCCTAGTCATGATTTGACACATAATATTGTGTTACTGGAATCTCAAAACTAGGAATACTTTCTGGTGGTGGGTGCTAGCATGTTTTCTCTACCTATTGAAGAGTTGCTTCCCAGGTGAGAGATGTGTGGCACAAGGTTCCAGTGATCGGTTGTTTGATATGTTATTCACTGATGGGAAGCATCCTTGACTTGAGTGAAACTGCAGAGCTGTAGACTAAAGAGATCCTGGCTGGAATCAGGTGTGTGCTTCATTGCAGTGAATACCAAGTGAGAGGTATAGTACCGTCTTGTGAAGCGTGCAGGTATGGCAGTGACAAAGCTAATGAAAACTCTCTCTGACTGAGTTCATCAGTCCCTGGAGAGAGCTGATTTCCTAAAGCCTGTTTTGTGCATAAACATCAACCAAAAGCATTTTGCTGAAGATTCCTAATTTTTGTAGAGTCACCCACATGATGATGCAAAATCCATCTATCAAGCAATCACTGTAGGTTGCTTACATCACAGTTCGATTGCACTAAAGTAATTTGCTAAAACTACTGTTGCTCCTCAGAAGTAGTTGCTGCTGTTACTAATTGTTTGATAGGTTGCTAATTTTTGAGAGAAGTGCAGCACAAGTGATACTGTAACTGTGTAGCTGCTGCAGACCCAGGCTCCTGTGATGCCAGGCCTTGAGGTTGTGTGCTGACAGCTGTGACTGCAAGACTGGGGCAGAAACAGATGTCCACAGTACTGCAGTGCCTGGTTGGCTAAAACGGGTTGGTGTAGGCAGGGTGGGCAGTGAATACAGAATGTATTTGCTTTCTAGGATAATGGTATTCCAGGAGAACTGAGCAGAAGTTGGCGATTCCACTTACAACATAATTTTCTGCTATTTTTTCCTTTTCCTGTCTACCAAAGATAGGGGTCAACCCAACTAGTGTTGATCTTGTGAATATTGGCAAGGATGAAGTGGTGAAAATGAAGCCAGGCCAAGTTCTGCATATTGTAAATAACCTTTACCCCTACATGGTGCAATTTGCCGAAGAGTCTGGGAAAACTGTTCCAAAAGCAGACAAGATGCCACATAAAGAATCCTGTGAGAATGATGATATAGAGCTTGTGCCCAGAAAAACAATGAAGTTGGAGGTGGTGGATACACAAGGCAGTTCTACAAATCCAAAGCTAAGCAATACCAGTGTATCTACACATGAAGGAACTTCAAGCCAAAAGGCAAGTGTATTGCTATTAATTCTTGTGCTGTTTCTCCTGGCGTTGTCTCCTCCACGAGAAGATATTGCTTTTGTGGATTCTGCTGGTGGCAGGCATCTCAGGTGAATACGGATTATCAAAGTATACAGAGCATGAGAGGTGTCATGTGCCCCTGACATCACCTACACCCTGGGAAAGTCACTTGGAATCCATTCTAACCTGACCTGAGGTGTGTAAGGTGTGCGTGAGGGGGCTTCCCTGTAGCACATGAGGATTTAATCTGGTTTCAGCTGCAGTTTCTGCTAGAAGGACAGTCCATGTGAACTCCATTTAGCTGCAGTCACTCAAGGACACTGTCCTGGCTTTTGAGTGGTTATCTAAAAGCAAGCGCACAGAGAGCAGAGCAACCTGAGCCTTTTCTTTTTAAAATTTATTTGTTTGCAATTGCATGGGGTTTTTTTCTCCTCCTATGTTGTTCACTCCATATGGCAGAACCATGTTTACATTAGTGAATGTTTGCAGACAGAATCTTTGAAGGGAGTTTTTAGCCCTGCAACATGGACAAAATAAAAGTTCTTAATGCATTTGGAGCTAGTACAGTGCTGGAGGAGAAGGCACAGTAATGAAACCCCTTAAGACACAATTTTATTCTCAGGTTGCTGTGAGTTATCCACTTATTTAATTTGTGGACTTGGGTAGGGTCAGATCTGTGGTGGAATGAGCAGGGAGATGACAACTCACACTGTTTCCCTGCCAGCACTATAATAATGTTTGAACGTGTTCCTTTGTAAGAATATGATGAATATCATTACTGCTCTGAATAGTTAAAACATTTGTTTTGAAAAAGGTGCACTCAAGACAGACCTTCTATTAGGTGTTCAGTAGCCAAGTTAAGAAATAGCTTGTGATCTTCCTGTGCCTTTATTATTTTCTCTACAAGCCACTGCACAATATAAAAAAATAAGTACATCTAAGAATAAGGCCACACACTGCAACTACTTTGTTCTGTGCAGAGCAGTATGGGATAGGACAGTTAATGGAGATCTTTGTTCTTTCTTTGGTTCTTGTGATCCCTGAAGCAGAGGGACTTGTGCCATGACACGTGCAGGCAAATTATTAAATTTAAACACATTTATATCTCCCTGTTGTTGAATTTCTAATGTTTGGAAGATTGAACTTTACATCTTTACAGTATCTTGTTAACAGTTTTCAAAAATAGCTTTTTGGGAGCAGTTAGAGCAGGTATGTTGGCATTTTATAGAAGGGAAATAACTGAGCTGTCATTCAGCTGTTATTGTAGTGCTGTACACAAATGAATATTCTTAACTGAATCCTTTGAAGTATATAATTGGGTGCTTAATGGTCTTATAATTTATTTTTCCCATTCTGTGGTATAGGAACATTTAGGACACTGGAGTCAGGGTCTAAAGAGCTCCATGCAAGATCCAAAAATGCAGGTGAGACTTGTACTTTACAGTAGATCCTGTCTAGCAAAGCTAAATGAGCTTTCTTTCTTCTTTCTGCAATTTGCTTTAACAATCTGGTTAATCAGTGGAGTCCTAAATAAGGGCTGAAATGTACTTGCATCTCTCTCTGTAGTAACATTAACTTGGGAGTCTCTACTCTGATTTTGCAGATTCTTATTGTGTTAATTATCTTTGAGCTCTCTGTACTGTGAGATTTGGCCAACAGATTTCAAAAAGGTTGAAGGGAGAGCAGGCGAGCCGTGCAGTTGCTTTGTTTCCTCAGGGAAACCAACTAAAATGGAGGTATCATTTGAAGCTGAGCCAGCCACAGAGGTTCCCATTCTCCAGCAGTCAGTGCTGTCTTGTTTCTTAGTGCAGTTTCCTGGTTTCCAGCAAATTCTTAACTTTCACACCTTTATGTCAGCTGACAGGATCTGACCTCTGGCCTCACTGGGCCTCTTCGGGTGACGATCCCCATTAGGCTGAAGATAATTAAGAGTCATAGTGTGTCACCCATGGTCCAAGAATGACACAAGAACAGATGAGAGACCAAATTGCAAGAGGAGAAAAAGAAGCTTTAATACAAAGGATTCTCCAGTTTATAAAGACCAATATGATACATTCTACTTGATTGGCTAGTTAATAAAGCATCTTTCTCACACACCGTCCTTGAAAAGAACAGAAAAACAAAGTGGAAAAAGACCACCTGCAAATTGCTTATACTAATGAGTTGTCACATTCCTGCAACTCCCTAAAAATTCTCACAAGCCACTGTGAGAAACGACTGCCGTTTCTCTCTCCCTGACCAGGCTGGCATCCACAATAGTGTATGTTGAGTTGGAAGGGACCCATCAGGATCATTGAATCCAGCTCTCAGCCCTCACAGGAAATCACACAGCCCCCAGAAATCACACCATGTATCTGAAAGCGCTTTTTGAACTTGGACAGACCTGGTGCCATGACAACTTCCCTGGGGAGCCTGTTCCAGTGCCCAACACCCTCTGGGTGAAGAACCTTTCCCTGATATCCAGCCTAAACCTCCCCTGACTCAGCTTCAGGCCATTTCCTCAAGTTCTGTCACTGGTCACTAGAGAGAAGAGTGTGCTGCTCCTCTTTCTCTCACAAGGAAGTTGTAACTGCAATGAGTTCTCCCTTCAGTCTCCTCCAGGCTGAACAGACCAAGTACGTCAGCCACTCCTCATATAGCTTCCTTTCAAGGCCCTTCACCATCTTGTTAGCCCTCGTTTGGACATTTTCTAAGAGCTTTAAATCTTCTATTGTGTCACCCTGAACTGCCCCCAGCACCTGAGGTGAGGCCACCCCAGTGCAGAGCAGAGCAGGACAATCCCTCCCTTGCCTGGCTGTGATGCTGTGCCTGATGCACCCCAGGACATGAGTGGCCCTCCTGGCTGCCAGGGCACTGCTGACTCAAGTTCAGCTTGCCACTGACCAGGACCCTCAGGTCCCATTCCGTGGAACTGCTCTCCAGTCTCTTGTCCCCAGTCTCTCTGTATGTCCAGGGTTGCCCTGTCCTTGGTGCAGAATCCAACACTTTACCTTCTTAGACTTCTGCCCAGCCCTCTAATTTGTCCAGGTTTCTCTGCAGGGCCTTCCTGCCTTCAAGGGAGTTGACAGTTCTTCCCAATTTAGTGTCATTGACAAACTTGCTTTCTATTCCTTCCAGTCCTCTGTCTAGATAATTTATTAAAATTTTGAAGAGCACAGGGCTGAGGATGGAGCCCTGTGGAACCCCACCAGTGACAGGTCACCAGTCTGATGTCACCCCATTCACTGTAACCTTTTGTGCCCGACCTGTGAGCCAGTTCCTCGCTTAGCTGATAACTAAACAGAAGCTCCTGTTTATTGATTGATATTTTTTTAATGGAAGCGTGAAGTGTTGAACTGCATAGATTTACAGGAGAACATTGTCCTAGAATTGCCAGCATTTTCAAATGAGTCTATCTATAGGGGATGATAAAACCATGGAAATTCTTCTGTACTTTATCCCTGAAGCAGAATTCTATATGCTTACCGAAACAGGGCTTTCTTGACCCAAAATGTAAGCAGGTTTTAAAACTGTTCTTTTAATGTTAGACACAAATAACTGCTTATGAGTGAAGGTTAGGTTTATTAGTTGTAGTTTCAATCTGAATACACAAATAGAACTCCTATCTTTTCTTTTTAATCAAATATTAAATGGCAATATTTTCTAAAAAGGCTTGAACATGATCCTGTTCCTACTGGCAGCAGGAGCAGACACTAGTATGTGTGTATAAAATATCTTGCTGCTGAAAGAGTCAGTCCTATGATTTGTGTACCCATAGATCTTCTTTCCTGTAGGGTAAGACTGATCTGTGTATAAACATACAAGAATAATTAGCAAAGGTGACAAAGACATCATCCATCTCTCATCAGCCAGTGCACTGCTAAGAGACCAGAGGCACAATACACAGCCTGACGTTTTTTTATTGCTGGGTTCTACCCACTGTTGTCCACAAGCTTCCAAACCATTTCTCTTCCTCAGCTGCACTGAATTGTTGCAGAAGGCAAAACAAAATGAAAACAGGAAGAAGGACATGATAGACAGAAATCTGTTCTCCTTGTGAGTGATCTTACAAAACAGCACACTGGGTAGGATGAACTGAAATAGCCCAGACTTGAGTATTTTTATCTTTGTATTGCTGGTGGAGGTCTGCAGCACACTGCTGGTAGCACATCTGAGATTTGTGCTTCACTCTGGAAATCTGCAACCTAGTGCATTCTGACATATTCTGTATTCAGCACACTGGTTTTGCTTATGACTACAGAGCTTGAATGTAGCCTGATGGAAGTGGAGTTCCCTAGGCCTCACTGGTATCTCAGTCCAGGTGATTTTCAAGCGTTCATATAGCCCTGTAGTTATTGTTAACTTACTGGAAAGTAAGATTAGAAAGCTTTTGCCTTTTGTAATAAAGTATATGAAAAAGGATGCTGGAACACCTCTCCATAGCTGCCTGGTATATGTTATGGAAGAGGGTACTTATCCTGGAGCAGCTTAATTCCAGCAAAAATTTTCATTGGATAGCATCTCTCCATTAAATATAGTGTTTATAAGAATAACATATTTAACTTCCAATCAGAAAGTAATCTAGTTATTTCATTTTTTGCAAGGTTTACAAAGATGAAAAGACTGTAGTCATCAAGGATAAATATCCCAAAGCACGTTACCACTGGCTTATCTTACCATGGGACCCTATTTCAAGCCTGAAGTCAGTCACCAGTGACCACCTTGAACTCCTGGAACATATGCATGCCATTGGGCAAAAAATGATCGAACAGTGCCCTGCCAGAGAGAGCCTGGAGTTCAGACTGGGTTACCATGCTATCCCCAGTATGAGGTAAGACCTGGAGGAGTCATGTGGTGGACATACTATTCTTCCAGTTAGACAGATTTGGGGCTAAATCCATGAGGAGATTTGGCATTGCTAAAGAACCGGCAATCCTCCTCAACACTCCAGACAGCTTGGTGTGCAGTCTTGGCCCCACACTGCTGTATAGATCCTGATGCATGGGCATCTTGGGCATGGGGGGGAAATGCCTGTTGGGCTTCTCTAGCAGAGGTTGGTGCTTGGGGCTGTGGGATGCCTGTGGGCCAGCCCCAGTCACAGGAGCACTGCTGCCATTGCTAGGCCATCATGCTCCCAGGGCACCAGCATGAGATTAGAGACTGACTCCTAGACCTGTCAAGTGCTGCCTAATACTGAGCAAGGATTTGAGTCTTGTGTCCAAGTCCACACCTTAGAGTGTCCAAATGTCTCTTGATACTGCAGTCAGTTGTTCTCCAGTTCTTGAATGAAGCATTCGAGCACTGATCAAGTCCCATTCACTTACTCTACAAATAATAAAACTTTGGTTTATTATTAAACCTTTAATATACCTGTGGTTTGCTAACACTACTGTCTCTGCCTTTTTGGAAACTAGCAGGAATATAGACTGCAGTGAGGGACCAGTGGAGTACGCGGACTATGACCCTGACTGTTTATAAGTGAAATGCTTGAGTGCATTCCAGAACAGACTGTGTTTCTTGTTACAGGGTCAGGACTGACCCACAAGGCTGGCACCCTGCTGAATCATGTTTGCAACTGAAAAAACTGCAAAACAGCTTTAACCTTCTCTCAGATCTATGTTATATTTTTTTCAGTCAGCTGCATTTGCATGTAATCAGCCAGGATTTTGATTCTCCGGCCCTGAAAACCAAAAAGCACTGGAACTCTTTTACTACAGACTACTTCTTAAACTCTCAAGGTAATGATTAGAGAAAGTATTTCGTAACATATAATCCTGCTTGCAGGTTCTGGCTTTGGGCTTTTCTTCCAAACAAATGTACAAGTCGTACATTTTATTGCAGTAAGTGAAAGGTTTTATTTAAGATACTGGGGAATAGCACTGAGTAAAAGCCAACAAATTTTGTGGCTGGTTTAAATTAGAATGCAGCAATGACACACTGTGCATGCAAAACAATACACTGAGATTTGCAGTGTTTGTGTGTTTCATGATGCTACATGGTCTCAATACCTATGGTCTTTTTTATTTTTATCCCCAGATGTCATAGAGATGGTAAGAAGCAAGGGAAAAGTGATGGTGAAAGACCATACCTCTGAACTTCTCAAACTTCCCCTCAGATGCCATCGCTGTAAACAACAGTTGTCCACAATCCCACAGTTAAAGGAACATCTTCGGAAACATTGGCCAAAATGATTTTGCAAAAAATGATCTTTCAGTCCGCCTTCAGATTTCAAGCCAACACAAAGACCACAAAATGTTAATGGAAATGTATGTTTATTAACTAGAATGACAAATGTAATGTGGGGAAAAAAGTGGCCTGGAAACAGCAGCATACTAATTTAGTAATAGCTTCAACAACAACCTAAGCCCTCTTCTTCCTTCCTACTAAAAATTTAAATAAAGTGACTTCTGAAATTGAAGCTTTTTGGTTGCAGCTTTATTGTGGTACAGCCACACTAATCTGTAAGTGAAAAGAAGTCTGGGAGAAGTGCTTTGTTTGGATGAAAGGATTTATTTTAATTCAGAAGCTGAACTGAGCCCAGATCTAGGTTTCTACTGAGAAAGGAAAGAAACAATGATTGCGAGGTCTTTCTCTTCATGTTTTCTGCCTACCACTGAAGTTCCTCCTACGTGTTAATGTTGCAGGCACTGGTGTGGCTGACAGAATGTACTGTCAGTAGAGAGGAAGGAGCAGCAGCTGATCACCCCTACTTCGCTGTGCCACTGAAAAGCCTCACAGTTCAGTGCTGCTGAACTGCCCCTCAGCTAGGGGACAGCCACTGCTCAGGCTCTAAGTGGAGCAAAAATCTCTTTTGGGTACAAGGATGTATTTAAACATTTTTTGTGAAATACATTTGTAATACACAATTACAAGCTTTACTGCTTCCCAGAGTAATACAACTGTCAAGGTTTGCAGTTTCTTGTCTGCATAGGTTGAAGTTGGTACAGAAATTCTGTCGTTTAATCCCATGCTGTTTCTCCAATCAGGATTTTAGTGAGCCTCTAATAATTTGATTGTTGTCAAGATGTGAACTTTCAGAAGCAGCAGGACAGTACTAAAAAAAATCTCGAGTCCAGATCTGGTTTGTACAGTTCAGCTTCATCTTTCAACTTAAGCTCAGCTTTGAGTAAAGTAAGACACACTGTGGGTGAAATGGCTTTCAGTAAAAGAGTGTACAGAGCTTTTCCTATACAAGCAAAATGCTGCTCCCAACAGTAACACATTCTGTAGGGAGAGGGTGTCCTCTTCTTCCATGCCCCCCTGCAGCAGCATGTTGCTGTACCCAAACAAATGCGGCAAATAATAAATTGATGTTGCTGGAAAAGAATAAAGATGTTTGTGTCGTAAAGTTGTCCCCAAAAATAGGTTCCTTCAACCTGGTATGCAAGAAGCCGATCCACAGAGGGTCATGTTTATTTCATGCTTATGCAGAGATGGGTGCTGGGTGGTGAATCCACAGAGCCAGCACACCCAGTTCTAGCTAAGCAGTATAGTTAAGATATTTGCAAAATATCTAAGTCTGCACTTATCTGATGTCTGAATAACTGCCTAATCAATAACTATTGGACAATCTTTTGCCTTCTTCAGCTTAAAGGTACAGTATGTTTAGAGTTTATTGTGCGTGTTCAGTAGGTAGGATTCTTCATTTGGAGGTGAGTAATCTAAGCTTTAGAGATACAGCTTTCACATTACAATGAGCTAAGTTCATCTAAAGGATGATTTTTTAGCTGATTTAATTAATTTCAGTAAAACATATGGAACGTTGCCGAATGCAGTGTCCAGTATCTTATGCAAGATTTCTGTTTGTGTACTCGTTTCAAAACTATTCTGCAAAACCTTGCCATTTCCCACTGGTCTGGGTCTTTAGAGTATTTACTGTTCTCCTATGACTCAATGTGCAAAATCTTTTCTTAAACCATTCATCTTTCACCAGAATGGGGTACAGTAAGGTGAAGGGCTGGCCATGGTCTAATTTAAAACACCAGTCACAGTTCAGCTATTGCTGACATCAGTAATAATATGCTTTAAATTACAAAACAAAGCTTAGAGAGTAAGGAACAATGACAAAAGCACAGCCAGTCTGTGAATTCAGTCTTGGCACAAACTAGGGCTTCAGCTGGCTCCAGAGGTAAAGTGCTAATGCTTTGCAATGGGAACTAATTTGAACCAAAATCAGTTGCGAATGCTAGAGAGCTGTGGTCTTCCTCATAGCAGACACAGGCCAGAAAGGGAAACCATGTTTCTTCACAGTGAAATGCGCTGCTTATGGCCCATGGCCCATCACAAACTGGGTGGGAGCTGTGGTTTTAGTACATCTCAGAGCAGGTCAGAGTGAAGCATAAACCCCTGCAATCCATCTGTTTGGGGACAGTGTGCAGCTCAGTCACAGTTGCCACACACTCAAATGTGGAGCACGATTCAGAGGGACAAGGCTATGTATGATGTTCTCAGCAGCATCACCAGGAGAACCACTGCCACCAGGGTTGACCCCAGGGCGAGGGATGGCAGCATATCCAGCACTCACTGTGTGAGGTCACCACTGTAAGAGAAAGGTCTACAGGAATGGCAGCAGTGAGAACAAACTCTCTGAAGCCAGCAAGGGGCAGCCACCTATAGGGGTAGCCTCAAGGCCATGAAGGAAACTAAGGCAGAAAACATGTATTTTGTCACAGGTTACTTTGTGTGTGGCTTTGCAGGGGACTCACAGCCTTCCTCCAATATTTCCTCTACAGCTTCTAAGTCCATACAGGAGACTGCGAGCAACCACTATGACATCTTTGTTTGAAGAGAGCCTCAGAATAGCAGTTTAACCTTATCAGCCAGTGATGATAAAGCATCTCCTTTCCACCCCTGGCTGTAATCAGAGCTCCTCTGGAGCTGTATTATCTTCTATGGTATTGTTGGGAATGAGGCCTAAAGCCAAGGAAGATGTGGTAGAGGACTTTCCATGAGATGTGCCACAAGATACCTGGTGAAGGGATTAGCATGGGCTGATGGGGTGTCAGATTATCAGGTGGAGGGCCAATTGCCCTGGCCCCTGCAGCCATCCAGATGGAAAAGAGAATGGTGCAAGAGTTCTATTCCACCCTTATGAACACCCCACTGCCTTTGTTCTCTTTTTGCAATTGTAAACCGAGAGAAGGGGGAGAGAACTTCCTTTGTAAATGAGTATTAAAAGTTGCAATTACAGAATATAAGACTACAGTCTCATCTCTGTTTCTCCCAAAAAGAATAAATGTATTATTTGAAAGTCTCCAAGGCAGAGGCTTGCAGACCACCTTGCAGACAAGTCAAGGGTCTTACTTGTCTCTTCTCCAGAGCAGGGATACCTCTTTGGAAAGATCTATGACTGTGATGCCATTGGAGTATACCTGGGAACACTTCTACAAGGCACCGTACATTTGTATTTTGCAGGTGCATTTATCACTGGTAATCGAACAAGAACTATAATCTATTGCTCCAATGAACCACGCTGTTTGTGGATCTGTTAATGAAAGCTTCTATTGAACTTGATGGATTTCTTTGCCTTTAGTGTTTAATGAAGCTAATCAGCAGATAGGTGAGAAATATCTAACAAGAGAAACAGGCTTCCATACAGCCATATTTACTCAGAGGTTGAGATACTTTTAAAGATAACTCTGTATTTCTGCATTAATGGTTTACTTCCATTCCTGGTAACTGTAGGAGCCCCCACAGAATTCATAAGAGCAAATTCAATGTGTCTGTAATGACAGTAACTAAAGCTGAGCATATTTCAAGATTACACACATCACTAAGAAAGCAAAAGAACATGGCAGCAGAAATCAAGGAAAAGCTGACTCCTTGCAACTGCAATAGTAGTAAGAAGCAGGATATCCCCCCCTTGAAGCTCACCCACACTAGGTGCTGCTCCCAGCTCTACTGCTCCTTACTCCAAGTTCACTTAGGAGAAAAAGGTGTAAGGGAAGACAGTAAGAATTTGGTGATGAATAATGTAGAAGACTGGTCTTTCACTTAGATGGCAGATTTAAAGGGGTTTTGCATGGTGGGAGAACAAGAAAGCACGCCTAACACAAAAGGGTCTTTGGCTTTCACCATCACCATGACAGACAAGCAAAAGAAATCATACATATACTTAGGCACAAGCACGAATCCTCAGTAAGCCAGTGGCAATTTCATCTTTTCTTGTGTTCTTTCTAGACAATAGATTCAGTTGTGCAAGACCTCAGCATCTCCTGGCATCAGATTTAGGAATGTCAGGAATTACTGGTGTCAGTGTCACATTTCAGTTGCAGGGCCAGAGTGCTCTGCAGAAGAGCACAGCTCCCTCAGCAACCCTTTCTCCAGATCTGGTAGATGGCTTCTGTATTTCACCATGGACTATGCTCTGCTACCATTTTGAAGACCCAGATCCCATGAAACAGTCTTGCCCCATAAAGACTTTCATGTGTTTTGCCATCTGAAAGGGCTTTACTCTTGGAGAATCTCTTTCCAGTGTAGTCATAGTGTTTGACAACAGGCTTAAGTCATCCCCACACAACCCACAACAGGCCATACAACTCAGAACAACTGGCAACAAGATGTGCTCCAATGTTTCACGCTGACAGAAGACTTACCACTCCCCTCCAGCCAGCCCAAGCCAGCACAACACATACAGTGCAAGACTAAATGGCCACCCCAATCTGATGGAGTTCTTGCCACACAAAAACAGTGACCTGCAGCACTGCACACGGTCATGCTGTGCAGTCGGAACACAGCTCGCTGCTGTGCCATTAAACAGCTCCAAGAGACAGTAAGCACCTTGTTTGTATGGTGTTTTTCTACAGAACCCAACGGAAATGGCCTGAACACTGCAGCTGCCAGGCCAAAATTAACCAAGAAGGGGATGCTACCACTGAGAGGGTTTCCAGCCTTGTCTCCTTCCTCTGCTCCCAGAACTACTGCTGTTACTTCTCACATCAGATGACAGAAGTATTCTGGGGTAAAACCTAATTCTCAGTACAAGACCAGTTTCCAGATGACACAATTCTGCAATAGTACACAGCATTATCAGGATACAGCTGCTGATCGGTCAGTGCCATAAAGCACCATTACTCTTATCTTCTTTGATCTCAGATAATTAGGGTAGTATTACCCAGCAGAGTGGGACACCAACACCTCTGCCCTGCTTTTATTTGTGTTTTCCTCTGTCCAAGACCTCCCTGGTGTGAACAGGCCCAGTTTCAATACAACAATGGCTGTTGGCACTGCAGGATTTGCTCTGATGTAACAAAGCAATAATGAAAATCTGGTATCAGCAACACCCAGCATCAGCAGAGAAAACACAAAATTTGTTTAGCAACTACAGCAGTTTCCTATTGGTACAGTCTTACAGGTAAGTTCTCTAAAGCAGGCTGAAGTGCTTAAAACGTGCCCTGTCATCATGGAAGGTATCAACTCTGGGAAGGAGAGATGGCAGAGAAGATAACCCAATACTGGTGGGATTGCTTCATCCAGAAGGGGGGAACAGTAGCAGGAGCTTTCAGAGCTGCATATCCTTTTGCTCCCCAGCCTCACAAGCCACCTCTGCAGTGGACATGAGTGGTTGTGCCCTTAAGTGTGACACCATATGGGTCACAGTCACAGCTGCACCAGGTGGAGGGACCCTTCACTTGCACAGCCCTAAGAACAGTGTATCAGAAACACCAGAACAGCAAAGGCTTCTGCAAAGATATAATGAAATTATATGAGAAGTTAAGAGTTCAGAGTCCACAGGGATTCCTTGGCTTCTGGTTACTGGAGAAGATGCAGCTTCCACTGTAGATTTTTATTGAATTTTGGTGGAGTCAGTACTTCTGGATCTGAAAGACAAATGGAACAAATGTCAGAACAGGGGGTAATAGCAATATAGTTTCTTCAAGAGCTGTCAAGTACTTTGTTCACTTTTCTTACATCAAAGGATGATGAGAAATCTCTTGACATCTATCATTTCCCTGTAGTGACTGATCACCAGCCTGCACAGGACAGTGTCCTCAGAAGATCTGCTTTCACCAGGAAACATCTGGGCACTCCCAGTGCCCTCTCAATTGTTAAGTGTTACGGTTCAGAACAAGGAGGCACAGGCACAAAGCCACAACCATTAGTGACACAAAGCAGAACTCCATTAATTTACCTGTCACTGGCCCATCATGCACCACAGTGAGCTGGCTCCTTCTGCAGTGAGTAATAGACACAAGGCTTTTTCTCTGAAGCCAGCCCTGGCAAGTGGCAATAGACAGGCTGCATCTATAGATTCAATAGAGGATCTCCCCAGGCAATTTCAGGACTAGCAGGGAAAGGATGTAGGACTAGGGGAAAGAGGGAACACTGAGGAGTTGGGACTACCCTTTGCTAGGTCTCTCAGCTCTAATTTTGTATTCACTGCAAGGACTTTGAGATGGCAAAGTCACATGACAGACTGTAGCCTGGTCTGATCAAAGGCCTGGCCTGACTGCCAAAGCCAGAGAGAAAAATTCAGCAGGTAAGTTACAGGAAGAACTATCTAACACATTCCTTAAGAAATCAGATTTTCAATTCCCTCACAATAGACTGACATTACACACACAGGAACCCCGGAGTAGTTGAGGTATTTTAGTACAGGAAACAGTTTTAAGCTGAAACAGTTTTAGAACACAAATTCAGAGCAAAATAAACTTTGTTTAAGAAAACCACAAGGCACGATGGTACACCATAAAGAAAAGCAAGGAACCACCACAGCTGAGTAATTGGTACAACTGTTGTTGAAATTCTCCAAGCCCATTAACCTCCCTGACATTCACACCCAAGCTTAACTCAGACCCTCAACTAACCATGTACAACAGGAGGCATCATCCTCTTTTGCTGATAAGTAGCCGTAATGCTGTTTGCAGTTGAATTGGGTCCCAACACCTGTAAGAAGAAATAGCCATGTTCCAACCTGAACAACACAAAGGCACAAGCAGGGATATCCTCAAAAGAAACTTTGCTATGATTGTCCAACACCAGGACACCTCACAGTACAAACTGAACAGGATCAAAGGGTGATTAGTGTGATCAAAGCCCAGTAATGTCTTAGAAAAGTTAACACAGAGGCAGAACGAGAGATCTGCTTTCATACAGCTTTTCATGACACAGAACTCTTATCCAGCACCTACTTCTTCACAGCACCATAAATTTCATGATTCAGCAGGACTAACTTCATTAGAGCACCATCAATATTTAAAGTTCTTCTGGGAGTCTTTGTTCCCTGTCACACAGAATGATTCTAATCTGTCTTTAAGAGTCCTGCTAATTAGCAGTTAGGGGGAAGATACTGGGGAACATTTTATGTTCACCATAAATGCTCAGAAACCACTTATTAGAAATAAGGACTTTTTTACTCTGGAAGGGAACTAAATAAAGTCCTTGTGATTTCCTTATTCTGCATTAAGCTGAAGCTTAGAAGCCTGACATAACCCTTCTTTATGTAATTTACTCCTTATGATATATGGTTCAGACTTAATTGACCACTTCAGCAGCTTTTCTCTTCATAAGACCTACTCTACTCCAGTACACTTCGACCATTAGGCCTAGAAAGAAGGGAGTGTTCCCATATTCTACAAATTGCTTAAGATGGAGCTTACAAAACCAAGTCACCACTAGGACAAGGCAGCACAAGCCTCAGAAGACCTCATCACATCCAATGTGGCATTCAGTGCAGGGGACAGAGTAGGCTATATTTGTTGCACCCATCTAGAGTGTACTGACTTGGCAGGTCCTGACCAGAATATCTACTCAACCTCTTAACAGAAAAAAACCCCAGATTTTGAAAGCCATGGAGGGATTCTAGGCTTTCTGCTGGAGAATGCAAAACACTGCTAAACACTTGATACTGTCTAGTTATGAGTGATAGGTACTGTGGATGAGCACAGACCAGGCTGACAGAGCTCTGCTGCAGGTCTGGAGTCCAGATTTCTGGGACTGAGGCCTCCATCAACTGCAAAACCTCTTCCAGGACTTGCTGCAGTGCCCCAGCTTGCTCATCATAACCAAAGAGCACAAGCTGCTTCAGAAGGATGTGTATCTCTCCTGCAGGAGGGAACAGAAGCAATAAAATAGCAATCAACACAGGTATACTAAATAAACAGCTGCATTTTTTTGCTATCAGGACACAGGAAAGACAGCAGCAACTCAGAATTGGTTCTGTTCCTACTGAGCCCCTACAGTGTCCGAGAACCAAAAGAAGACAATTCTGTAGTGGCTTCTTTTCTCTGCTCCCAAATTCAAATGCAGAGAGTTCATGTTATTCTGAGCACAGAGGCAGACTAACTGAACCAAGGTCCAACACAGATAGCTGTATGGACCAGGCAGCTTTTCTCTACAGTATACACAGTAAGAACAAGAAGGGGCACACTGCCTTAGCTGTCCTCATCCTCACAAGCTGCAGCATGGATTTAGATCACCAATTGTCCTACCTTTCACAGTCTCAACAGCACGAACACTCTCTCCCAGGACTTCTAGAAGGGCAATATCTTCAAAAGGACTCCCCTCCTTCAGGCTGTATCTCTTACGCTCTGCCTTGCGTCGGTTCTTTGAGGATCGCCTGAAAAGAGCACGTTCTGTTACAGTGTACACAACAGGATTAGCTGTTAGCAGGGTTAAGTCTGAAGGAACATCAACAGCGTGCACAAAACCTGTCACTCAAGTCCTTGCCTTCTCCAGGGGCAGAGGACTGCATGTAACCTTAGGTGCTCTGACAACGTTTTCAGTGCTATTCAACCAATATCCTTAGTGGTCTGAAACACAAGACAGGAGTCAGGCTGTTTCTCTGCTCCAAAAAGGACTGCTCCGTGTTCCAGCAAGGTTAAAGCATGTGTACAACACAAAGTAGGAGCTGCTCCAATCACAAAACAGTGGTCACTGTCAGGCAAAGCTGAAGTCCACTTAAAACACTGGTGGCCAGGGTCTGTGCTTGGCTGTGAACATTTTAATTTTTTGCCATCTCCAGAGCCTGCTCAGCTCCTAAACAATCACAGGAAAGCAACTTCTTTCATAGACCAGACCTACTTGCATAATGTTCCCAAGTGATCCACACACTCTGATGCTGAATACTAAGGCTGCATTCTCCTTCTGTTTACATCTGGTCCACAAGAAAAAAGTGTCTAAAAAGTCCACATTTTCCCCACAACTGTATTCTTCCACAATTCAGCCAGGGAATTCAGAAGTGGTCCCACAGACTACACCAGCCTGTTACACATTCCACACTGCAGCTCATACTCTTGAGAGTACTCAAAAACAATGCACACAACCACTGTGGGAAGACATTGGTATGAGATTTAGTAGCAAGTCCCATGCACCAAGCGCAAAATCTGGGCCAAAGAACACAAGACATGGACAAGCTGTTAATTTTTGAGAGGCTCTGCCCGTGTTCTGTGTCTAGCTTTCTGCAAGCCAGCCATTCTGGCCACATGCCCAACATCCATGAGAGCCAGAACCCACCCAGAGTCTGTGTTACCAGCTCCTCTGCTGTTCCTGTTGCACTAGTAGTTTCTGGCTTTTTCTGCTCTTTCCCTTCCAATGAGTGTTAAAATAACCATGAAATGCCGGTAATTAAAGGAGCTACAAGGCACACACAGCTGCAAGGAGGAGCACACCAAGCATGAGCAAGCTAACCTCCTGAATGCTGATGCCAGAACAGTCACTACCTGATTTGAAGGCAGATACCTACGCTGATATTCTTGAATTGCTGTGTGTGTATTTGCTGTTCACGTCACTGGCTGTCACAACACTGCTGGTTTCAGAGAAAAGCTCCAATTCTGGGCAATTTGGCACTTCATAATCTGCAAAACATGGTAACAACTGTCAAAGTATGGAAAAAGGTCAGAATTATTTAAAGCTTTCTGACTAATCTGTGCAGCTTGCTGGCCAGAGTCATTCTACCTGCTGGTGTTCAGGAGCCTTATGGCTCCCAACCCCACTGAGCCAGCACACAAGAGGAAACAGTAATTGTGAGAACAACACTGCTCCTTTGCCCTGGTGGGGATCGTGATATTGAACAGCACAATCAAAGGGATGACAATCTCAGTGCAGCAGATCTGGACTAGGACACAGCATTCTGCTTTCAGAGAAATTCCCTGAGCCTGTGTCAGCTAGCAGGTGAATATGCCTATAGGTACTTGGCACTGTCTCACCCAGCCAAGCTGGTACTGTGGAGATAATGCTGTGTCATTTTGAAGAGCTTTCAGGTGCATTTTCATTGCGTGAAAGCTGTGACCCAAGGAAGAGCTGAAAATACAAGAGTAACCGCACTCCAAGTATGGAGTGAGGAGGGCTTGAGAAGGGTGCTGTTTTACTGCTGTAGATCCCATTGGAGCTAATGGAGAGCACAGCTCCATCAGAGCAAAAAGAAACTGCAAACAAAAAAAATTATCACAGTTACTTATGCAGGAGGAAGTTATATGCACTTCAATACCAACCCTGCAGGTTCTCACAGGCCTTCTCCTTCAGCTCTCGCACCACTTGCAGGCGACTCTTATGGTGAAGAAATGCTGTTTTCTGGGAATCTAGGAAGATCAGCTGACTTTTCTGAGCTGACCATTAAGAAAATCAAAACATAAACATTTGTGCAAGAGAAACAGAAAAGCATTTTTTACACAAGCTAGCCTTCAACAAGCTCAGAAAAAAATCCTTCAACTCATAAAGCATGAAAAGGAAGAACAAGCTATAAAACATTCTTCCTGTGAGGTAGAATAAAGCTATCAAATAATTTTTTTATTTCCAAAAACTACTCATCAAAGCTTACAGGACAGATAGCCATTTTCCTGGTCCATAGCTCTGCTGCCACATGTGCTTTGGAACAAAGACTGCTCTACTTGTTCATGGACGTGCAGACACAGATCTCTTTGCAGCTTTTGACTGTAAGGTCTGGAAAAGCTCCAAAGGAGCCTGACTAAGCTAAAAAGATCCCATGACGCTGCAGGGCTTCAAGATGCACTGAGGACAGCCAAGTGCAGCTAAGTGAGCAGCATCAATTAGGTGGAAGCAAAGTATCCTTCCATACACCTTCCAGTACTGGAACACTGTGGCTTCCCACAGACCCAGCAAAGATCTTCTTTAGCCTCTATAGCACAGAGAAATCTTAGATTCTTGCACAGACTCACCTTCCAAAATAGCAGGTTTCAAGTTGGTTTCCAAGATATCCAGTCTACCATACTTGTGAATCTGGATCAGGGAAAGAGAAAGTATCATTTAAGGATCTAACCTACACCACATCCCTCTATTTTTGCACTCTAAAGATGTATTTCCACTTCTGTTCTTGTGGTTTGAAATGTCTTACCAGTCTCAAAGCCTCTTCCCAAAAAGCCCCTTCTAAGAGCAGGAGAACAGCCTCTTCATAGTCCTAGAAGGAAAGAGCAACCATGGGCTGCTGCTGCTATTAGTAATACATGTTCAGATAGAAGCTATTCAGATGAGTATTTCTACATAGCAGTATCACAGTGAAGAGAGGTAAACACTACTTTGCCAGCTACTTTGAGGTGTTGACATAAAAACCCAAACAAGCAAACAAAAACCACACAACAACTCGGCAAAAAGTTATCCCACAAAAGTTCTCCCACAGTAAGGGGAAATCCCTCTGGAACTCTGTCTTCCTTATTTCAGCCCTCATGTTTTGGCTCTCTGAGACAAAAGCTTTTCATACCAAAGCATGGGAGGATTCACAAGTGGAAAAACTCAGGGACACAGCATTTATCCCCATCCTGCTCATAGCATCACCCAGGCCTGCTCTGCCCTCCCCAAGGGAGCCCATGGCACAGACTGTTTTGCTGTCAGCATGCACAGAATCACATGTGGTGCAGGAGAACAGAGAAAACACAGATGTGTATCTGACTGAAAATACTGGGCAGTCCTGGGCCACAGGCAGGAGGGAGATGACATTACCTGAGTGTACTGCTCCAGGAGTATGGCTGCCTCTACATACTTTCTCTGTTCGGCTAGTTTTCCTACAAGAAAAAGTGGAGCTTCAGCTTTTCAGAAACAGCTGGATTTTGTGCCAAAAAACTACAAAGTAAAGGAAAAATCCCACTCACTGAGACACCTTCTATCTGCTCATATATATACTCAATTGCTAAATTACAGCTGTAATTACAAAAAGGCACCATAAAAAAGCATTAAAGGCATGAAAGATTTAAATCACATTAAGTGACAGAAAAAGCAAATACTGGAGTATCCAACTCTGGAAGACTAGAGTTCCAGAAGCCATACTCCCTCTGTGTTATGTGGCCCTTCATAAACTCCGCCTCTGAGTAAAGATTCTCTTGCTGGAATAGATGAAACTTCTCTTGCTGAAATATACACCAGGTCCACAACACCCCTCATGTCTGACATGTGCTAGTGAGTACATATTCTGTGACCAGCTACCTTCTTCTCCTTAGGACAACATGCAGCTTTATGTATCAGCTGGTCCTAGCTGCTAGCTGGCTTCAAGGAGAAAACAAGATGCAGTTCCAAATTATCCAATAGCCTTTAAGGTTGGTGAATAGGCGCAACACCTGCACCAGTTAATGTCTAGAGGCCTCAGTTACATCAGACACTTCAGCGCACGTCCATTCCTTGGAGTTAACTAATGAGGCAATTTGGAAGAGCAGTCTGGCAACCAGCTGCAAGGGAACAATGGAAGAAGCAGTTAGCACTGGGCAGCCAAGGGCACGGTTTGCTTGGCAGCTCCTGTGTTGCGTACCAATTCAGCTTCAGCATCTTTTGGCTCCTTTGAGAAACAAAGGTCATGTGCAAGTGCGCAAACCTTGGGGAAACATGGGATCTTTGCTGTCATTTAAGAAAAGCACTGCTGAATACTGAAGTTTTCACTGAATGTTAGGAAAAATTGAAGTGAACCAAAAATAACAGCAGCCACTCTGCTCTGCACATTTACATCTCTTCAAGGCCTACCTGCCATGTTCCGTGCCAGGCTGTACAGCTTATCCTTTGTGTAACCAAGCTGTGATGCCATGCACAGGGCTTGTTGCCAGCTGCCACTGCTCTGAAAAGCATCAAGTGCTTTTGCAAAGATGCCAGCACGAGCAAATATCAATGCAGCCTGTTCATACAACTGCTTCTGAATCAAATACTCCCCATATGCATCACTGATATCCTAAAAGACAGGGACAAAAAAAAAAAAAAAAAAAAAAAAAAAAAAAAAAAAAAAGAAAAGTCAGTAGCAGTCCTCCATTAGTAAAAATTAAGGGGCCATCAACAAAAGCCAGCTTCTCCAAGGAGTTTCCAAGCATGAAGTTTCTACCCCATTTCAAACTATATCAAGCCAAGGGCTGATGATTAGCACACGGAGACACTTCACAGAGCTACAGCAAGTGACACAAAGAGGTGCCTAACCCTCCAAACCAAATGCTGGGTAAACTAGATACTGCAGGAAACCAGACCCTTCCTCCCCACCCACATAAGCAGTTTTTGTTAGAATGTCTGTCTGAACCAACCCACTTTAGGAAACAAACACTGGCACAAGGGAACATGCAAGCCCTGTAACTCTGTACACCCAGGCTACTCAAAGCTCACTATCTCCACGAAGAAGGGGCAAGTGGATTTCACTGGAAGGATACAGAGGGAATAATAAAATACTCCCAAGGAGTCATTCAGAAACAGACCTCCCTCATTAATAAAGACTTCTTTCTGCTTTCACTGTGCTGCAAATAGACCAATTTTCTCTATTTCCCCTCTCACTCGACTTCTCCTTGTACAGAGGCTTGTGTGTTGTGTATTTACAGTATCTACATTAGATAATATTAAATGCATTTACATTTTATCTCAGCCTTGGACAAGCTAAAGTTCTTCAGTAACACTGAAACCAATATGAGACGCTGCACTAGGAAAAAGCACATCTAAAAGTGTCCAAGTTCTCCAGCACTTTTCAGAATAGTTTAAGGATAACAAATTGTCCCCACACAACCTGCAAGCCACATAGAGGTCAAAACAGGGAGAAGTCTTCCTGAGGTTATGGGAGTTAGTCAGCACACTTCAAGATAGCGCAGCAGAAGAAACAGGACTTCCAGGTGCTCTCTGAGTCACAGGATCAAAGGAATGACAACTACTGATGACCAAGCCACACAGGGTTAGTGCTGAGAGTCATTCCAGCGGTTATCTTTGAAGAGGGTCTCAGACAACACTGGAAGAGCAATGACCTAAAGATCTTGAACACATGCAGCTGCAGTTTCATTCCTGCCCTCATGCAAGGTGCTGAGAAGATCCAAACACACGCATAAGGTAATATAAACCTTTGACACTGCTTTGTCACAAGCTTACGCACCTTGTACTCCTGAGTGCTAGAGGGGTACAGCTTCAAGGCCTCAGAATACAGATTCTGATCCTTCACCAAGTTCAGAAATTCAGAGAAGTGTTCAGGACCTGCAGAAATAATTCACTTTTTGTAAACATTAAAAAGAAAGTACATGGCCCTCCTGGCTCCCACACAGTCTGGGTTCACAACATGGAGAAGCAACTAGAGGTGCCTAGGTGGAAGACCACCCATTCTCCTACTGTAAAACCAAAGTGTTCACTTCCTTGAGGTTTTGCCAGAGATATTAACCAGGCACATCTGACTTGAACAGGAACAAAACAAGACTTTGTGTGCTTCATGACCACAGAGGAGTAAACATTTCTTCCCGCACCTACTACAGTACAAAAATCAAGTAGCAGAAGTTCACCACACATTACCAGATGGGAAGATGGTCTTGGGAAATCCTTCTCTTTCTTTAGCTATTTCACCTCAGAGGCTCTCCAAAATGAAAATGTTACACTGCAGAAATCCTCCTTAGGACACCTACCACATTTGCTGAGGTGGCCAAGAGCTTTTGTGTATCTCTTCAAATGTCTGTCTATTGTATATCGTTGATAATTGGTTTCCATCTTCCGGAGGGTATTTAAGAAGGGCAAGTATTCTTTTGGATCCTGCAAAGAACAATAAAAACTGCAATTGAGCTAATCTGCTAAAATCCTTATTTGCCCCCATCTTCACCAACAGACAGTCCCGTATTTGAAAAAATATGACAATACACTAAAAAAGGCTTTTTTCCTCCAAATGTAAGCCATCTTAAAGAATCAATTTGTGCATATATTCTTGTCAAAAATTACTAACTTGAATTACCAGGCTCCTACATGGACTTCAGCAGTATCTAAAGGCTGCTAAGATTTAAAATTCAAGTCTATGTGTCATATCAAATGTTTTCTATTATCTATGATTATGTATAAATTTGCAGCCATAAAGTTGATCAACTTCCCCACACCAAGGGTCATAAAACCTGTTAACACAAATAGGGTGTTCCAACTGATGGACAGCAGAATTTGCTGTATCATTAGGAAACTCAGAAGATGCAGATAGGCATTTCAGTTCAGAGATTTCACATTAAACCCACATGAAGACACATGCTATTATAATGGGAACTACTAAATAAGCAAGAATAAAGAGTACAGTACTGAGAATGGAAGGTATGCAGTCACAAAACTTCAGATACCGATCCCTCTCTTCCCCAGAGCTACTTTGCCCTGCTGCTCTAGAACAGCACTGTTTCATCTTGAACACAAATAGATTTCCAAAGCTGTGTTCAAGAAGAACCAAAGGACGTAGAGACATGACACTTGCCCAACATCATCCCAAGCACACATAGGGCTTCTGAGCAACTGGAATCCTGCCTGGATAGAGAGCCATTACTAAGAAAACATGCAGGCTGATCTGCAGACTACAAAGAACCTTTGAGAAAGTAGAAAAATAAGTTCTTTAGCTGGAACTATAGGCCAAGACCTTTTGAGACTTTTCTGCCACCATGATGACTAAATCAAAGTCATACGTCCCCAAGGAATAATCATACAATTCATTGATATCCACAAGGAAAAGCAGGTACTTCAGTGCTTCTTCTGCACTCACAGCTTGCACATCTGGCGTAATGCTTTCTGCAACAAGATAAAGCAGCATATGACCTGTTACACCACCAGCAGTGGAGCCCTGCTGTGAGGAAAGGATGCATCATCAAGCACAACCTTAACATCAGAGATGTCAAGCTGACTAACAGCTTGCTCTGTCTTGCAGAAGGGTTACTTTGCCTTTAATGGGCAACTTCAAGGACCATCCCAAGCATAGCAGTGAGTGTGCAACCGTGATGAACTCAAAGGATCAGTACAGAATAAAGGCAAAGTTTGCTAGTCTGGGATACCAGAATCCAGAATAGGAATTTCCTGTTCCATGCTGGGAGAACTAGAGCTCCAACTGGAAAGTGAAAACAGGTCCAACTCTGGGGTATCTGCCAGCAGACCTGGTCAAAAGGGTGAGCTGAGGGTGTGTACAGCAGCTATCTTAGCTGATATGCTGCTGTACCTAAAGACACAGATGGTTTCAAGTCCATTTCTGGTTTTTGGCTTGCTCCATAGACAGCAACCTTAAAATAATTTTCTCGGTGAACTGTGCTAATGATTGAAATGTTGAAGAACATATCCAGTGCAGTATCTCAGGGTGCAGCTGCACTGGGAGCTGCAGGCTGAACTTTGGGTGGTGAGAGCTCCAGTTTGAACTGCCAACCCCTTGCATAACAAAGGGGACAGGGACCTGTGAGACACTGAGACGTGGTAGGAGCTGAGGACCACCAGATTTTTGCAGGGATAGACTGCAAAGGTGTAAAAGTTGTCACAGGCCCACGGGTTCCTTTGTTCAGGGTCCTTCCTCAGAGGCACCACCTGGAGCTGCTATTTTGTCACTTAGTTATGGCACTGAGACTAAATTATATTAAGGATCAGGATGCCTGAGACTTTGCTATGGAAAACCTGAGGTGGAGCTGGTAAGGAATCCTGCTCTGAATGTGAGTGTGGGGGATGTAGCTGTGGGGGGTGGTCCCAGCTCAGGTGGTGCAAATGTCAGTGTGGCTCCTGGATGGTCAGATGGGGAAGTTTCCCCCTTAACAGTTTTGGTTGGACAGAGAAGTTTCCTTAATGTAAAGCCCCTGCAAACCACCCATTTTCAAAACTTCTGAGTTTCTGATACAAAACCTCGAAGATCATGAACCTTCTGGAGAGCAATTTCCAGCTCTGGAGGACTTTTCTTCACATGTGCTGTCAGTATCGATAGGCAGTATCTGAATAAAAGAAAGGAGTGAATGAACACAGCTTATTCCTTTTTTAGCAAAGTTCATGCAAGTTCTAGTTTATGTCTTAGTAAAAAAAATAAAAATGAAACTGCTCAGGCACTTTGATCCTCCTAGAGGAAGGCAGCAAACATAGGAAAACAAGAGAATATACCAGAAAAGTTCTTTTACTCAACATGTCTTCCCAAACATGTCACAAAGCTGGAGGTGTGTTTTGAGTAGAATGAAACTTCCTTTACCATGCCAGCCAGCATGATGAAGGAACTCTCTCTGAGAAAGTTCAGAGACCTGGACACGGTTTTCCAAATGAAATCTGGCACAAAAATAGCCTTTAAAAAAAAAATGGATAGCTTTCTGGGGTGTTATTTATGCTTCCATACATCTCAAGTTTATTATTTCAAAATAGCTTTCCCAGCCAAGCAAATGCTCTATTTTCTGAAATAGTTTGCTGGCTAGTGTCTAAATTCTCAGGGCACAGCAGCTTGCACTTGTCGCTCCCCTCTCTACTGTTTAACAACATTAAGCTGTCAAAAGTTTAGCACCATTTCACCAGGCACTGTTATTATCACATTTTCCCAGCTTTTACTTTGTCTGGTGTTGATTCATCCAAGGAGGATGGTTACCAAAAAGGTAATCAATCAGGAAAACTGAGCTGATAATTTACAAAGTAATTCAGTGTCAAAATGAACAGTTGATATCTTTCCAAAGGGCCAGATGCTTCAAACAGTCAGCAACTCACCAAGATGAAAATCTTGCTCATGTCTCCATTCCCACACAGACTGATCCTAAATTGAGTGTATCTCCTAATCCTTTGTAAGCATTCTGCATCCATTTTTTTAATTCTGGTAGTAAAATGTTGGTATGCTATCTATGGAATTATTAGATGTTTCCAGGACAGCATGCTCAGCAGAAGCAATGCATGGTACAGTTAATTTTGTGGAGCACAAGCTCACCTCAGAGAACCTAGGGCCAAATAACTGATGTCAAGGACAGCTTTGCTTCCTGCCAATGACTTACTAGAAATCTCTCTAATGGTTCCTTCAGTACAGTAAGAAAGTGCTCACTTTTGAGGGTCAATGCGTTCCATGGCAACTCTCATCACATCACATATTAGGTTTACTTTTTTCTGATCAGGATGCTGGCATGGCTGGCTGTTACTGCTACCATTCAGAGATGGGTACATACTCTTCGTGAAATCTTCTTCTCTGCATAAAAACAGGTAATGTGAATAAGGGCACTGTCCACCACATAGCCCAGAACAAAGAAAATAAGGTTAAGGAACTCAAATGCATGCAGAAAATAACTACTCATTAACTGCCACGCTAACAGAAAGCTCTCCAAAAATCTGTCAGTTGAAACTGATTGTCAGCCAAGACAGGCATTAAAAAAAAAACACCTAAAACTGGTCAAACAATTACTTCAGTGGCACCAAAAAATCAGAAGGCAAGATTTGCAAGATACAGCTGTCTTCCACTAAATCCACAATGGATATATCCACTGAAAAATTCAGACAGATATGCCATTTGCTATCATTTCTGGTCAGGTCAACACTGAAAATCAAACCAAACACCTAAGTGATACACCAGTTCCTACACAATTACTGACTTTAGCAAGCTTGAGAAGTCCTGAAACTACTGAAACTACTATCACTGTAAAGCCTCATAACTGAGTCTTTAAGAAAGAAGTCAGGGGACTTGGTTTGAGGATTGATCAAAGCAAGTATCTTGGTCTCAGACTAGATACGCACTGCCACCTTGCTCCTCTTTATGAGGGAACAAAACTTTCTCTGCTCTCATTTACTGCTCTACAGCAAACCAGCAGAGAAGTCAAAGCACTCAGATAATGTACTAATTACTTGCTACAAAAATCTAATGGCTGCCTGCAAACTGGAATTTCCAACAAGACATGCTATCCCTGAAACTACCGAGCCAACTCAAGCCTTTATGACTCAACACGCCAGATTTCTGATTCCTTGCACCCACACTGAAGAGTTGCCAATATATTGATAAAATAATGTACCACCAGTGATTACGTGTATACTTCCCTTTGCAGACTAATACTTACTTCAGTTCTGTGAAAAACAAGTTGATATAGTTCACAGAATCTATTTGCCTGATAAAAGTTTCTGTGTTTTCCAGAAATACCTGAAATGAACAAGAGTATTACCACTGATATTCTGAACAGTAAGAACATGTACGTCAAGTGTAAGAATAAATTCAGAGACCTTGTCTGAAAGTACAGGATGAAGGAAATGCTACATTCGATATGACTGCACGATGATGTTGCAGTGCAGAACAGCCATCACTGCTGAAAGCAGAAATGACAGCACCCCCTACACTTTTGAGTGCAGTGAACAGTGCACTGTTCAGTGGATTCCAGGGTAGATTAGTATGGCAAACAACACAGGAGAGCTGGGCAGACTTGCCTTGGGATTGTGGTCGTAAAGAAGATTGAGGTTGATTCGCAGCTTCCTCATACACTGAAAAGCTTCCCTGAACATAAGCCTGGAGGAATGAATCAAGTGGGACAGTTTACTTAGTGGATCCACTAAGATGCAAACAAAGGCAACTTACTAGAGCTAAGCACAGAACCAGTGGGATGAGAACGGCCTACACAATAAGCTGTGTAGATAGTCATCCAGAAAAATGTGCAAGGTCAATACTGTTCATTGCTGATCCTTGCAGTGGTACACACCAGCTTGCAAGGTTGATGAAGCAGTACAGAGCTTAGATTATTTTTATCTCCATTAAAAGAGTATTACATTTTGTATCAATTTCCCTTTCAGAAAATTTCAATGTAAATGAATTCAGTAAAAAATGGTAAACAGCCAGCTTAATCCTAAAGTGATTGAGATGTCTGGAGAATGGAGCAGATGAAGATTTCTCTCACCCACGCAATTTCAGCACATGTAGATGAAGATTTCTCCCACCCACACAATTTTCAGCCCTTCAGTGGTGAAGTGAGAAGTGCCTGGCACAGCTGAAAGCTAGACTTCTAGGTGGTCACACTAGAAACAGTTTTGTTCTCTCTAACAAGGTCAATTCCTCTGAGTTTAGCCTCCCTCTCCTTTCCAGGTCAGTCAGCCTCTAACAACTCAGACTGCAAGAGGGAAGACAAGAATATAGCAGCATCACTTACTTGTCTAGCCACTTCTGAATCTGGGCAAGAACCAGAGCACGGTGGTGTATGGTCTCCAGATTTCCTCTTGGCATCTATAACACAAGACCCACACAATTACTTACTTTAGTTACTCTGCCTACATTGTGGGAAAAGTGAGGACTGGCCAATTTCTTAGGCCTTTCTGCTACTTGCAAGTGCATAGGCCTGGTTGCTCACTTCAGAGGACATGCAATTTCAACAACTGTGGAAAAATGCCTGAACATTCTCTCAGTCCAGAAGCATTCCTTCCTTAGAAGGTTGGACTCTAGCCAACTAGGCATGACCCAGAGCAACCCAATCAAGTTTTCATGCTAGCCCCGCTCTGAGGAGGATGTTGGACTCTACACCTCCAAAGGTGCCTCTCAAATTACATCCTTCATTCTGTGAAACTCTGGCAGTTCCGAAGAATGAAGTCAGCAAAAAACTAAGTGCCAAGGCTAATGTAGGGCTGCTAGTAAATACTAGGAAGTGATTCATGATGAGACGCCACAATATGTAGCACTACACTACCTCAGCCATTAGGAACTTGAGTAGTCCTTCCCAGTTCTGCACATACCTATCTACCTCTACTGAACCTAACTCTCAAAGGCATGCTCAAAATCCCTCTGCATCCAGCCGGCACCTGGAGATTTGTGAATTGCTGTGCTGCAGCACTGTAGAGCAGTACTACCAGCTTTGCAGCACTGCCTAAACTGTTTGCAGGTTGGCCAGGTGTCCACTGTTACAGGCCCCTGCACATCCTGATAGCACGTCAGCAGACACAGGCAGAGCACTGACCTGCAGCACAACCTTTGTGTCCTGGGGAACGACGGTGACGATACGTGAACCTCGCTCGACCTTGCGCAGGGTCTCGATGTTGGGTGCAGCAGCACTGCTCAGGCCAGCCTGGAGGGCTGAAGACATATGCATTATCAGCATACATGGCACATGCAGCACAGTGCCCCATTTAGGACCTCCCATGTTGTAGGAGCCAGGCAAGGTTGTACTGGACCAACCAAGCCACCAGTACAACAGCCATCTTCAGCAATTCCTGATAGGACTTGCTGAGTGCTGATCACTGCTGAACCTGTACACAAAGCAGAGCTGTGTCTTCTGCACAACAGGATGACAAAGCTCAACAGCCCAGATAAGAGTAGCACTGAAGGATGCAAAAGGACCAGTAAGTTATTGTCCTGCCTTTACCAAAGTCATCACACTTCTCATAGCCAGACACCAGCAGAAACTCTTTCTACAGTGATCCCCTTCCTACCACACACCCTCAAACAGCACACAGACTTCTTTTGAATATGGAGGGAAGGAGAGAATGCAGGGCTAGGCTGTTGGAAACAGTGTAAGGGTCAAGTACAGCACAAATTCTCTTCTTTTTCTCCGTGAAAAACACATGATATATAGTCAGTTCCCTGAGCTCCTTGCTCTCTGGTAGTTTTCTGAAAGCAGCTCTCTTACTCTCATCTCTTTAACACTTCCTTTGAGATATCCAAATACAGCAGGTTTGGATGTGAAAAATGGGGACATCTTGTATTTCCAAGACAAATACTACAAGTTAGCAACAGGCAGCCAGTGCTGATATTTACCCTTCACTGACAAGTTCTTCAAGCAGAAGCACTGACAGGTGTGCAAGTTGGTTGTCACCAACAAAAACTCATTGTATGTTGCGAATGATGTGATGTTAGAAGCAACCTGTAAAAAAATGAAGTTTATCAAAGTTTAGACCAGAATACAGAAGCTGCCTTTGGCAGAAGAAAAGGGCATGAAACGAGGGGCAAAAGCTTTGTACCTCAATATCATTAACAAAAAAACGGCATCGATCTGTGAGGCCCAAGATCACCTCCTGCAATTAAAATAATGACAACTATGAGCTATCAGCTTTACAACCTCCAGTCTTTCACAACACTGAAAAGCACTAGATTGAAGTACCTTACAATTAGGTAACAAGTACCTCATGTGACTTAGAGAAGAAGCTGCTGTTGGATAACAGCAGATCAACCAACCTCTCTTTCAGGAGGACTTAAACTTACACATCTTTAAACACTGCTGGCTGAAAATCCAGCTTGGCCTACCCTGTAACTGCACAGTCACAAAATGGAAGCAGAAGCCATGCTAGAAATCTAGGCTCTTCTATTCAGCAGCACATGGTCTAGGATACCAGAGGTAAAGCTCCACTACAGAGCAGAGCAAAGCAGCTTCCTACAGCTGGATGCACACTGAAGGAAGTAAACCCCTCAAATACCAGCAAAACAGCTGGTCATTCTTTAAGCTGTTGTAACTATGAAGAAACCATCTCTAACAGAAAAAGAAAAACAGAAGCAGAAAAACATCTGCAGTAACTCAGTGCAGCCATATTTGCTAATAGGTTAAGTTCAGATAAAACCAAGCAAAACAGTCCTTTGAAAAAGAGTGCGGTAGCAACTGCTAGAAATCTCCAATTTTAATTTTCTCACTCTTTAATGAAATTATTTGTTGTATTCATAGAATGGGGTGATCAGGTGTTAACTGCAATTCACCAGAAATGCTCTAGAAGGCAAGGGAAGGTAAGCTCTCAGCTCTGCAAAGGGCTTATGAAGAACATCATGAACAAGTATAACTGGGCCCTGGGCAGAAGACCATGGTGTACTTTTGGCACAGAGAAAAACTGAGTAGGGAATGTAATCTGCTTGCAGTCTCACTTACTTCACCACTGATCCTCGTGATGGAAGTCTGCACACAACGGTAGGGGAACTGAACAGCAGAGTTACTGCTACTCCGCCAGGGCTCAAGGACTGGAGGAGAAGCCTCTAAGGAGCAAAGAAGATCTAATTGTTTTCCAGCCAATCAAAACCTCAGACATTAAAACCACATCACACGTATCTTAAGAAAACCAGAACTGGGAATAAGCCACACTATCTGAAAGAGGGGAGGAATGCTGGCACAGAAATCCATGACACAGCAGACAAGAAGGTAGTAACTTCCAGGGGCTCAGTAGTGCCTTTACTCCACTATGGAATGAGACAGAAGATCTATGGATGTGGCAGTCAGTCAGCACTGAACTTTGTATGTACATATTCATGTGTATATACATAAAGTTACCTTTAATTGAATTCTGACACAAATCACTATTTTCATTCAGCCCATTTCTGGGAGGAGAGGAAATATAAAAGCAGCTCCAGCTACACAGCAAGAGTCACTCAAGTCCCAGAAAGTCAAATAATCTCAGTAAACCTTTTAAGAGATGCAACAACTACACCTAAGACCAAGTACTCTAATAGGGCCCAGCTTACCCCACAGGTATTTTAGGATTTGTCTATCAGTCAGCTGCAGAGCTACAGTTTTGGTCACTGGGCTGCAATACAGGCTGATCACTTCTCCATCTACAGGCACTGACAACCTGATGCAAGACAGAGGAAATACAGAACATAAGTCACAGCAGATAACACGTAAGCACAGACACCTCATTCCTGCCTTTCTTCTAGCCAGATGAAAAGATGCACATTTCCAGCATGGACATACTTTGTTCATGTAAAGATCTCCTGCAGTCTTCTCACACCTATGTCAGCTGACAGTGGCATTGCAGAGCACCAGCAACTCCAGCCAACAGGCATCTGCCTAACTGTGCTGGTCACTGTCTGCACTGCAGCACTCTGCAAACACACCCCTCTTTTTCTGTTCTACAGTTCACATGCAAATCATTCTGTCTTTGCTGGGTGAGTGCTGCAGAAGCAGCTCTCCTGATCTCTTTGGGAACCATATTTCTACGCCCCAGGTGGCTTTCTTTTGTGTCTGGTTTTAGCTCAACTGGCCCCACAAAGACCAGCAGGTGAGGAGGAGGAGAGCAATTTCGATGGCTACTGGTCCCCTTCTGGACCTTGATAATGGTGGGCAAAGGAATGGAGGAATTCAGTGTCATGTGCCATCCCCTCTGCCCCAAGGGCCTCGAATTCTAAGGAACAGAGGCATCGGGTACTGATACAGGCATGCTTAGCATGCACCCTTGCCAGGCTGGGTGTAGGCATTAGGACTACAAGCAAATGCTGACCAGTAGGCAGCTTCATGAGCTGTTTGGTTCTCCCATCAGAAGACAGCCAAATTCCTTAACCCATGGCCTCCAGGCTAGTATGACACTTAATTCCTTCTAGTCACTGTCCGGAAATGTTGTCAGACTTCAGCCTGACAGATCTCTAGTACCGTAAGTTCAGGCACTCTTCTTCAGCTCCAGCCACGTGAGGCACTGCAGTCAGATGATGAAGGACAGACTGAGCGGCATGCTGACCTTGACCAACAACCAGGAAGCTGTCATCTGGCAGCCAGGTGAGAAATTGGAGCCCCAGAGGATTCACCACTTTGCTGCTGCTGCTCACATCAACTCTGTCACAAAATAGGAGAAGTTGGGTCACAAATAGAACCTGATTTCAGTAGGCCACCTCACTATAGAGGCAGAGGACTTCCTAGGCACAGCCTGGCTGTTTAAACACACAGCATGGCTGGGAAGGTTCCAGTGCAGAAACACAGATACCCAAAGCATGAATCCTGCCATAGGCTAAGCTGAAGATAAAGGATGAGACCTAGGAAGCTCCTAGGAAGCTCCATCTGTTTTCCCTAGGTTGCACTGCTTCCATGCCAACTATCTCTAGGAAAAACAGAGGGCGTGGTGGGATTTTTAACCTCATCACTGTCTCTGCTATGCAAGCAGCTCTGTTGCTCTCTGTGTTGTGATCATGGGCCTGGGCACTGCACCATCATTCCTTTGTGCACCAGGCACAGGAAGGCACAGGAAGAGATATCTCACTGCTGTCATTAACAGTCACTGGTTCTGCTAGATTGAGACAATAGTAAAGGGCCTTTCTCAGCACTAGTTGCAGACACACTGTCAACAAAATAAAACCATTTTATCTGACAGCCTCTTGAAAATCTTGAGAAAAGTGGTAAGAGCTGTGACCTCTAAAGCATCCAGTCAGGTACAACCCTCTTCTCCCCTCTACAGCTGTAGTTGTTCTATATTACCTGTAGGTTTTATCCAGGTATGGTGTTTCCACAGCTGCTTTAAAGCCATTTCCTCCCACAGCTCCAAACTTGACAGAAGGGTCATTCACTGTTCTCTGACCTAGCAAACACAAAGCAGAACAAAGCAGAGTTTATAGAGCCACCCAACAGAGCCCCTTCCATCTTCAATCTTCTCAAAAAATAGATGCTTCATGGAAGTATTAAAAAAGTCAGAAAATGCCATCCCTACTTGTACAGCCAAAACGTAATTCCCATTAACAGTCACTTTGAGGAAGGCAGTCACACTCCAACACTGCAGTACAAAACAGCTGTTTCCTCACAGCACACTGCATACAGAACTGCTTTGGGAAGTGCTGGGTGCCCCAGACAGGTTCTCAGACACTTCCCAGTGACAGTCAGCATCATGCCATCAAAGCAGCTTATGCAAGACACCATGTGCTGCACTCAAGCTGAAACTAAGCAGAAAAACCAGCACAATTACATAGTCAGTTGCCAAACACTGTCTTCTCACAAAGTCAATGCACCACCAAAACGCTTCTATGTCGCTCAGACTACTGGAAATGAGAGCAGAGCTTGAACTCACACTTAAACCAAGTATGTCTTGTGTAAAGATTTAAGTGACCTTACTAGTCTCCCAAGGTATTGTTCTCAGGAACACAGGGTTTCTTTTAACGGGGTTGCAACATGCTCTCACCGTATCTGTACACAGAGATCCTGTTATCAGCATCCAGGACAGCCATGTCCCCACTATGTTTGGGATCTGTGTGAAATGCAACCTGATTAACTGCCTGTTGGAGCTGGAGCTCATAGGTACACATGGGTGGAGGCACCACAGCATGCTGGAAGGCTGTGACAAGCACTTTATCTGTGGAAGAAAAGAGAAGAAAATCCAAGATGAACCCCAGTCCAAATGTTAATGAAGCTCTTCTTGGATTCTTTATTGGAAGCAGAAATAATGTTACAGGAAAATTGTTGGTGTGCTCTTAGTGGTGTCCTCATTGAGCTAACCCTCAAGCATCTATCAATTACATGGATCCCTCCCTAAAAGTGTTGTAGAAACAACTAAAAGAAGAACTGAATACAAAAGGCTACCCCACCTTTTCAGACCCCAGAGCTGGAAAGCTGTCCCACTGCTTACCTCCATCTATAACAGCCACATTTGCCATATGTTGACTATTCTCCCCCAGCCCATGGTCTGTGGTCCAGTGCCAGTCGTAGAAGAGGTAATGCCAGCCCTGGCAGAGTATATGTAGTCTGTACAGGTTCTCTCGGTCCCATAGCAGTGACACCAACTGATTTTCCTCCAAGCTACCGAAGTGTAGACTTTGCTTTAGGTACCAGTGATAGTTCCCTGTGGTCCACAGCTGAACTGCAGAAAAACAAATAGTTACTACAGACTAGTATTTGAGACTCAGCTCAAACACTCCCTCCCAACCACCACTGCCCTTAGACAGGTGGGTTAAGTGCAATTAAAACAACAGTTCTAGTCTTCAGCCCATGAACTGTGTCATACAACATACAGCACAAGAAAACAATACACTGTGCAAAAGTCAATCCTAAAATTCACTGAGCTACTCTTGTGAGACCCTTTAAACAAGTACCCTTGTTTAATGAAGGGCTCAGACCTTTACTATTTCATTTGTACCATTTACAGTTACAGCAGCCTGGAAGATGCTTCAAACTCAGGCTGATCTACCAGTTCTTCCTCACCAGCTGAGCTGTTTTTGGCTGTGGTAGTTAATTTTCTTCACAGTACCAAGTATGGGATTGGGTTTTGGAGTTGTGCTGAACAGTGTGGATAAGTGATGTTTCAGTTATTGCTGAGCAGGGCTTACAGAGAGTCATGGTCTTTTCTGCTTTATGTACTGCCAAACTGGCAAGGAACCTGGAGATGCACAGGTCAGGAGGGCACACAGACAAGACAGGTGACCCCAGCTGATTAAAGAGATATTTCAGACCACATGACATCATGTTCATATATAAAGTGAGAGGAAGAATGAGGAAGAGCGGGATATTTGGAGTGACAGCATTTTTCTTCCCAAGTAACCATTACACATGGTGGGGCCCTGCTGTCCTGGAGATGGCTGAACACCTGCCTGCCCACAGGAAGTGGTGAATTAATTAATTGCTTTGCTTTTTATGGCATGCATGCCTTTTTCTTTTTCATAGTAAACCATTACTATCTCAACCCATGAGTTTTCCAGCTTTTACCCTCCTGATTCTCTCCCCAATCTTGCTGGTGGGGAAGTGGGCAAGTGACTCTGTGGGGCGTGGCTGCTGTCTGTGGTTAAACCATGACACCAGCACAGCAGTCTCAAAGCCACTGGCAAGCCTCCACAGTGTCTCCTACCCTGCAGGTAAGTACCTACTGCTAATGACATTTGCAGGCAAGCGTTAAGAGCCAGAGCCTCATGGAGTGCTCTCACCATAAGTGTTTGGGTTGGAGTTTTCCACCTTCAGGTCTTCCAGCCATATAGCCAGGACTGTAGAATCTGCATTCCAAAGCATTTCGTTAACCTGCAGAAACAAACATGGCTCTTGCTGATATTCTTGCTCCCAGAAAGTTTACAAGACCAGGAGGTGCTCCAACAACAAAAGGTACATCGGCTAATCTACAGAGCCCTTGTGTTTTGCAAAGCTCCTGACTAGGCATCCTGAGAAGACCACAGATGAAGAGGACACAAAAATGACAGCAGCCTTCTCTTTGCTTTCCTTGACACTGAGTTAAGCATCTGCCAAAAGACCTCTCAGCATCCAAGCACAGAAGCTGAAGTAATGTCCTAGCAATAGCTTCTCACTTATTTGGGATAATACGAGTATAAAACCTCACTCTTGCAATGGCTGACATGCTGAAAAGTATTTTTGAATCATTTGCCTAGTGTAAAGTATATAGAGCACAGAAGTACCCCAGGGCTACAATCATCCTTTACTACATGTCTTTGTACTACAGGCTTGCAGAGGGCATTGCATCTTCTCCACAGGCTTCTTCATTGTTCTCTTTTCAGGTCACTTCTCTCATTAGGATAAGCATGAAGTATTAGGTGAAAAACCTCTTCCTAGAATTTGGAAGAGATCTAGTCCTTATGTCCATTACACTCTCATCAAAGAAGCCCAGACAAGGAACTTACTTTGACCTGCCCCTTCTGGAAAGGGAGGGTGAACTCTCCATGAAGAAGTCCATTCTTTTCCAAAAACACTACATCATGTCTGTTGGGTTTTTCTTGTGTAGATGCTATCAGGTTTCCCGAGGGCCTTAAAAAAGCCAAATGAAAATTCATTGCTCACACAATCACTCACTGTCATTCTAAACCCCAGTCATCTCACATTTTTTCCAGTGATATGAAGAAAAAGGCAGCAGAGGATGTATTTTCCTCAGCACTGTTCAGTCAGTCATAGATCCAGCACAGATCAGAGCTTATGTTACCCACAGGTGACCCAATAAATGTCAGTACTAGGAAAGGAACCTGTAATATTTCTTTTTATACAGCTCAGCCCAAACCCACTTGACACTGACTCTATGTAGAGACTCAATCCCTTCTTCCCATTTGTGATGCAAGTATTAAGATTTCCAGGGTTTAAAGGGCTACTCTTCCTCATGCTGAATCAGAAGGCAACTTTCTTCAAATTTTGGGAAAAAACAAAATGTTGAAGAAATTAAAATTATGCTGATCAAAGACTGTGACCAGGGAATAACAAGCACCACTGCTGTCAGCATGCACACTGCAGTACTACTCACTTCCAGGACAATGCTTGTTCTAATCCTGAGATAGGCTCACTTGTTGACTGCAGCACAAGCTCTCTGCTCCATACCCGGACCTTCCGAGCACCTACAGATTGAGAGAGCAATGAGACAAAGGTCTAAGAAAACTGGGAAGAGACTTTCCTAATGTTATGAGAGTAGAAGAGCAAATTTTGATGCACATGTGTAAAAAGGAGATTTCTCTTGTACACCTTAAGGGCTAAGAATTTATTCTGTGTCAGGCAGTTCTCCAATAGAAACCAAGTGACTAAAAGAACTGTGTTAGGAATTTCAGTCTGATGTAGTTCAGTTATAATCATTTCTCGCTCCAGCTTTCACCATAGAAATGTTAAAATCTTGCTATAAATTTACAATCCTCCCTAATCTGAAGTACTGAAGGTAAAAATCCAAACAAGTGGAAGAGCAGTGCGGTTTGATGCAGTTCATTATGTTAAACAATACATTTAAACTGATCAGAAAGTAGTATTTATCAAGGAAAACATCAGTTACAGTCTTAGAAGTAATGCATATGCTCATCACTTCTTTAACTTCAGGGCAAAACCAAGGGAAAAGTATCACCAGTATCAACAAAAAGGTGTGCAAGGCTAAACTCTAATATAAGGGACAGCGGGTATATGAACCCAAACATATTAATCTATTTGGTATTGAGAGCCTATCAGGTATTGTTTAAAGCTTAAGTAGGTGAAAGAAATAGTTCAGATAGTATCTGCAAAGTAGTACTCCCTCCTGGCATCTCAATGAACTGAAAACCAAACCACAAAGAAAGTATTCAAAATATCATGTCTATAAAATGGCTCTGAAAACATCAGAGCAGAGAAAAGGGCGCGGAAATTGCTCAACTCACCCTCCCTTTAAGTGGTCAACTGATCACAAACATCCTTGCCTTACCTAGATTCTGCTTAAGAAGCCCTTTACACAGGCTGGTATTTCAAAGAAATGGGGTGCCATACCTGTCTCTGGACAGACAGCACTCACTGCAACAAACTGCCCGTCTCCTCTCCACGTCACCCGAGGCCTGCCATCATCCCAGGCTGATGCTGGTAACACTTCCTGAAGTCACACAAAAGAAAGTTGCATCAAAGCTTGGGAAGGCAACTGCTGTCTTTGTCTAAACAGACTGCTTTTTCAAGGGCCTTAGGATGAAATCCATCCATTAAAAAGTGTCAAGTCTAGTAAGTTAAAAACTCACTATTCATAATGTTGTTTTAGGAAACACTAGAATTAAAACTATTTAATTCACTCTGTTCCTCCTCCAACTGCATATGACTGTCTCTTCACATGACCACACACTATCCTTCCCATCCACCGGGGTCTCCACTTACAGACAGCAGTGCATAAGCTGGACACATGGTGAATTGAGATTTGCTCAAGATAAATGCTGGAAAGGCTGCAAATCTTACTTTGAGCTCTCTTTGAAAAGTAAGTACTCTCTGATGCTTGCTTGAATTCAAAGAAAGATAAAAATGTGTGATTTCAGACAACAGAAACACATATGAAGAGAACTACCAGAAAGGTGGTGGCAAATCAGCATCACAGGAGTAATAGAAACTCCCTTTATGCATGTTTTCCCTGAGAGAGCATCGGCTTGACACAAAAAAAGCAGTATAATACCGTCTGTTTGCGATGTGCTGCCTGTTTCCCTTCTGATCCATGGAACTGTGTCTCCTTTTTACCCCAGCCAAGAGCAACAAACTTTCCTGAAGAAGAAATAATCCTTGTAGTGGAAGATTTACACATAATACCTTAACTACTGTGCACTATGTACACAACCACAGCCTCAAAAAACCCACACCTTTGTGGATGCTACAGTCTGGTCAGAGAGAGAAAGCCAAATAAACTTTCCCAGGAACTGTTCTGAGGGAGTTTTGAGAAGGCTGAGAGAAAGAATTAGAACAATCTTGCAGCTGGTGTTTTGAACAGTTATTTTCTCATAAGATGTTTACCAAAGGGCGTCTTCTTAATTAGCCAGTGGTGACAGGGTGTTGATTAAATGACCAATCAGGTCCACCTGTACTGGAATGGTGTACAAAAAGAATGGGTTTCTACTAAAACTTGTATTGGCCTGCTGAAGAGAGCTAGAGTTTGTGTCAACTCACTCCTGTTTCTGACTCAACGGTGACACATTTTCTCCCCAGATTTTATTCTAAAAACCTGCTGGGAAGTTATGTAGTCTAGGAAGTTCTTTGGTACATGGAACTTACTTAAATTTATGCTGACAAGTAACAACATTGAATTTACCCTTCAGCTGTCCAGCAGCATTACTGTCTAAATAAAATGTCTCCTGGGGCCTCGAAGTGCTCAGCTCCATTTCCTTACTTTCCACGTGCTTACAACGTATCAATTACATCAGCTAGGGCACCTTCATTTCAGTGCACCTCTCACCTTCTCCAAACCCATCTTGGTGGATTTGCTTCTCAGTAATTGGTTCAAAATCCCTTGTCATCATGATGAGTGTCTGCTGACCTGCAAGGCAGATATTAAATACAGTACTGGTAATGGTATCTGCAGCAAATAAAAACTCAAGTGTTCTCCTGTGTGCTCCTATTGCTCTGTCATGGACCTGAATACAGAAAACATGGTACTAGAGAGAACATATCCTTCAAAGCATGAAACCTCAAATTGGAACAGAACACTTTCAAGCTTTTCTCCTCAAATATATGCTTCCTGGCCTAACCTTAGTAAGTTTTTCCATGTTCCAAACAAATAACTGGTTCCTTTTCTCTGGAGATATGAAGGACTAGAAGGTGACTGGGAACAGTCACCACAGATTTATGAAGAGGATATCATACCATCCTGATAACCTCCTACAATGAGATGACCAGATTGTGGATATAGGGAGAACAGTGGATTTCATTTATCTTGACTCTAATAAGGCATTTGAGGCTGTGTGCCACATCATCATGGACAAATCCATGAAGTACGGGATAGATAAAAGGACAGTGAGAACCAGATGGAACTGCCAAGCTCAAAAGCCTGCTAGCACTGTCAGTAAGTGCAGCTCAAGGTCAGTCACTGGCAAGCCCCTAGACACTAGGGGCCATGATTAACATCAGCCTTAATGAAACAGAGAATAGGACCCTTTGCAAGTTTGTAGATGACACAGAACTGAGAGAAGCAGCAGGTACAGCAGAAGGTTGTGCTGCTGTCCACAGGGACCCTGTCATGTAGGCAAGATGGGCTGCCCAGAACTTCACAAAGCTCAACAAGAAAAAAAAGTCCTGCATATGGAAAATAATAATCTCAGGAACTAAGACAGACTGGGAATCAAGTGGCTGGAGAGCAGCTTGGCAAAAAACAATTAACTATGCTTCCTGAGGCTCCAAGCTGAACTAGCTAGCAGTATGCCCTGCTGCACAGGTGAACAACAGCATCCTGTCTGCATTAGGAGTGCTGCCAGCAGGTTATGGGAGGTGATCTTGCTCCTCTACTCAGTGCTGGTGAGACACATGGAATGCCGAATCCATTTCTGGGCTTCCTAGTGCAAGACAGACAAGGACATACTGGAGTGAATCTTGCAAAGGGTCAAAACGATGATTGAAAAATGTGTCGCATGAGTGGAGGCTGAGACAAGCCAGACTACCCTGGAGAGAAGGCTTCAGGGGAATCTCATCAGCATGTATAAATATATTGTGTGGGAGGTGGGGTACAGTAAACAAACACAGCCACATGGTTTGCAGTGCTGAGGGATAACACAGGAGGCAATGGGCACAAACTAAAATACAGAAAATTCCCTTAAAACCTAAGAAAAGGTTTTTTTTTTTTTACTCTGAGGGTGGTAACAGATAGAAACAGGATGCCCAGAGGGTTGTGGGGTCTCAAATTAACTGGGCGAAATCCCCAAACAACCTGCTCTAGGTAACACACATTGATCAAGGTGGTTGGAATAGGCAATCTCCAGTTTCCTTTCAGTCTCAAGCACTCTATGATTCTGTTTTGTCTGAAGCTAATTTTATTTTCTAGATGAGTCACACCTGTAGTTAATCAGGGCCTGTGACACATAGATTTCATACCAAAGGCCAAGAAACAGTTTTTGTTATGAAGAAGCCAAATGGTGATACAAAGGAGTCTTTATATTTTTGAGGCAAGATCAAATGTACTCCCTGGGAAGATTTTAAGGACTAAAAACTCTTCCACAAAGCAGCTTTTTGGGCCTAACCAATTTCTGCTTGGATCTCCGAAACAGCTTATGAACCATGAAATGGAATCTAACATATAGGATCTGGTAGAATTTTTTTCCACTTCAAGTCCTAGTCCCAGTTTTGTAACTTTTTTGTCCTCTCTCTCAATCTTGGTTATGTTTTGTGCTTTGGCCATAGAGATTTTCACTCCTACAGCAGAAAGCTTACAGGCTGCTGTTGATACCTGTTACAAGCAAAACAAGCTCTTGGTCAGGACTCCAGCTCATCACACTCAGACCGCTGTCCACACTTCCAACACATTCCACCTGCAAGACCAAAATAAGATCACAGGAAAATGAGTGCAGCACTATCCCAGCTCAAAAGCAAACAGTGACCAAGGGAAAAGAAAATTGCCTCCTACTTAAAAAAAAAAAATCAAAAGACTACCTTCACACTTTGTGTTGGACAAAACAAAAGACACATTTATGACTAAAAATGGTTCCAGAATGTTTATGAATGACAGCCCAGGTAATGCACATTATACCATACACCATTTTAGAAAGAGCTTTATTCTGCAAACCCATATGGCCTGATAGGGCCTGTCATTACACTGGTAAATATTCTTCAGTAACAAAACACAGACACAATGATTTGTGAGAATTCCTAGAGAGTTCCAACACACAGGTAAACTCTTGACTGCCTGTGTATGCTGAACTTGACAACTGTACATACCTGCACCAATGTCAAAGTTTATGGAAAATTGGGCTAGTCATGAGCAAGTAATAGCAGTAGGCAGAGAACTTTTGTTATGCATGGTTACCCTGATTTGCAAAAGGCATGGAACATAAGAACAAATACACCACTTGTGAGATGATGCCGTTCAAGGAATTAGGCTCTGGTGTCACAATCTTTACAGGGAAGAAAAGTGAGACTGGGCACCTGTCAACAGCAACTATCACTCCCATAGAGAGGGTTTCAGAATAAGCAGAGGAATCTTCCAGACCTCTTTCTTGGTGCCCAGACTGCACCAAAAGAAGACTGGAAAGTAAAGCAAAAAACCAGAAAAGTAAGCCAAAACCCCACAAAATAAAGAATCTGAAGTTAAACCTGCTCTCTGACACAACTATCACTGCAAAAAAGTCTCCTGCATCACAAGCTCTGTTAATTTCTATTCCCTCATGACATGTTCTAAGTTGCAATACAGGACACATTCTTCAGATACAGCTAACTGCATATTTAAGTGGTACCTGCAAATCAAATGCAAACATGAACCAAAACAGACAGGCTGCAAATAACCACAATTTTACAGCTAACCCAGACAGACCACTATCATCTCATGCCCACTTAAACCTGCACTGTTGGACTGGTACTGTGGGAGCTGATTCAGATTTCAGAGGGTGCTGTTGTGGTGTTAAGTGTCTTGCTAAAGATGATACAAATCTGACAGCGAGGAAGGAACAGAAAGTAGTATCTCGGTTTCTGCCATATCCTAAGTCATGCCAATGTGTATCAACTGATAACAGAATGGTAGCTATACAGTGGATTATGAATGGATTACTTTATTGTGTACCTAGTCTCAGCAATATCCTGTTTCTGTAAGACTCTCCAGCAGATCCTTTGCTCCTGGAAGCCCAGCAACTTAGAAGACCCAGGCTGTGGACAGGTAAACCATCATTTCAATTCCAGTTCTTTTACAGAGTATATATTCTGCCTTTCATCATTCCCAGGGCTACCACAAAAAACAGCTTGGCTGCCAAGAGAATGGAGACCAGCCACAGCTCAGTATGCAATAAGCGTACAACTGACCACTAAAGAAATCCTAAGTGTTACTCTCTCCTCTGAATTTCCTTAGTACTGTTGAGTATTTCATGGCATGTTACCTGTTCCGTGCTCAGATTGCACAATAGGATGTCTCCAGCTGCTGTAGCAACACACACACTCTCCTGCTCTGGAAGATCTTCAATGCCCACAATACAGCCACTTCCATCCTCAGGCAAGAACCCATTCACAGTCAGGGAAACTTCTCTTGACACCTTGATATAGAAAGGCCAATGTCTTACTAATTATACATCACCTCCTGGGATTTTTGCAGAAATGACAGTGTAAAAGACATAGGTATATTTCATCATACTGCAGTTACACAAAGCACTACACATTAGAAGAGAGTGTGTGAATGGCACCAGAAGAAAGCCAACTTGCAAGTACTTATCTTCACTTACCCACAGGATAAGATCCTCTTATGGCAAAAGTGATAGAAGAAAAAGAGAAAACCCACATATGGAAGCAAACAATACGCAACTTCCAATTTACCCTGCCAATCATCTTTCAACATCCTTTTCAAAGTATCAACATTAAGAGGTGTATGGGTACCTGCTTAAAGTGTCCCACTGCTCTTAAGGGGGCGTGCAGACTACTAGACTCAGCATAAAAAACAATTTCTAAGGAAAATAATTTGTATGGTTAAGATACAGCAATATTTGAAAATTAAATCCCTAGAAAGTGTCCAAGTTTTTTTCGTCAGTTAATTTCAGAACTGAATGTACTGAAGGAATTAGATGCCTCACAGTTGTACAATGAGAAGAAAGCAACCCAGCTCTAACAGGAATTCATGACTCAATAGCATTCTATTACTTTAGCGGTACGTGGGGGTTCCCCCCCGCGTGCAAAGTTTCTAAAGCTTCCTCTTGTACACTTCACTATCTCTGTGCCTGCTTGGTTCTGTTTTGTGAACTTTTCGGGATGCAACTGTTTGCCATGTCGTGCTTAAGGCTAAACCACGCGAATGACACGCGTCCAACACAGCCACGCTCTATTTTAGAAGCACAAAAAGCCTCTTCAGCCACCGAGATCACAGCGCAGCGGCTTCCACGGCACCGTGAGACAGCGGCAAGCGGCGGCGGAGAGAAGCGGGAGGATCCAAGACCGCGCAGACCCCGCCGCGAAGGGGGAGCCGCATCGGGAGACAGGCGAGCTTCCCGCCAAGCTCCCGCTGGCGGAGGCGCAAACGCTTCATTCCAGCAACCGAAGCCGAGCCCAACACGCCGGCAAACTCCGGAACCCAGCCCCGCAGCCGCGGCTCTCACCGAGTACCCGGCGGGGCGCAGCTCCACGAGCCCGTACTGGGAGCCCACAAGAACCGCGCCGGACTCTGCGCCGAGGCAGAAGCACTGCGGGGTGCCCGTGGCGACCGCGGAGCGGCACCCGCCGGCCCGCAGCAGCCGCAGGTTCCTCATGGCAGAAGGAGCGAGCGATGGAGGCCGGGCAGTGACAGAGGCCGGGCAGCGAGGGACGCCAGGCACCGCGGCCGCCTCACAGCGCCGCCATGTCGTGCAGAGCGGGCGGGCGGGCGCAGGCGCCGTGCGGGTGTCGCTCTCGCAGGGCGGAGCGCGGCCGGTCCTTCCCCTCCACGGGCCGCTGCGGGCCGCCGTGGTTGAGGCGGCAAATGCAGCGCTGGGAGGCCTCAGGAGCGCAGCTCCTTGTGAGCCTGCACAAATAACCGAATCACCGGGTCTGGAGGAGAGCTCTAAGGTCACCCAGTCCAACCATCCACCCGGCACTGCCACTGTAACCCTCAAACCACATCTCCAGATCCAGATGTTTAAACAGAAAGGGTGGGGGACTCCACCGCCTCCCAGGGAAACCTACTCCAATGCCTGACCACCCTGACAGTGACAACTTTTTTTTTTTTTTCCTAATATCTAATCTGAAACTCCCATGTCTCAGACTAAGGCCTTTTCTTCTTGTCCTCTCACTGCAGGCACGGCAGGAGAGACTGACTCCCACCTCACTACACCCTCCTTTCAGGGAGTTTTAGAGAGCAGTGGGGTCAGCCCTGAGCCTCCTCTTCTGGAGACTAAACAACCCCACCTGAGGCTTCCAAGGCACTTACAGGCCAGCCTTCACATAGGTTAGGGCTGTCCTGATGCTGCTCCTGTCACACTCTGCCACCTCCCTCCAGGTGTGGCTAAGGGGGAGAAGGTAGTTCAGCCTTCAGGGGAAAGAAGGACTTCATGCAGTCAGTTATACCCTTCACACTTCCCCCTTTTCCTAGTGGAACTAGACTCAGTCAGTCAGTACTGATGACGCTTAAGACATGGAGCTATTGGAGAAGGTCCAGTGGAGACGAACATGATTTGCCTGGAGCTTCTCTCTTATGAGGAGAGAGACTGTGGGAGCTAGGCCTGTTCAGTCCAGAAAAGACTGAGAGGGGATATCATCAATACATCCAAATATTTCAAAGGCAGGTGACAAGAAGATGATGCCAGATTCTTTTCAGTGGTGCACAGTGACAGGATGAGAAGCAATGGCCTTAAACTAAAACACAAGAACTTTCACCTCGGCACAAGGAAGAATGCATTCTACTGTAGGTGATCTTGCCTTGGCAGGGAGGGTTGGACTTGATGGCCTCGAGAGATCCCTTCCAACCCTAACAATTCTGTGATTCTGTGTGATTCTGTGATCCAGTCTACTGGCCAAATACCAAGAAAAGACAAATTTGAGACAATTTTTTTTTTTTTTTTTTTTTTGTCTATGGCAATCTGTAATTTTTGCATGCTGTAATCAGCTTTATGTGCTCTACAGTTTGGCAGTTTAGGCCAGTGGAAAGATGGGCCACACCTGGACAAGTCTGCTTTCTGCTGTTCTGGTACTAAACTTGGCTAAAGTCAGTGATAAAACTCAGTAACACTTTCTAAACTCAGAGAGGGCTTTTTTGAGACCAGCGGAAAAGACACAGCTATCATAGCACATGAGGAAAATCAAAGCCATCCAGACTCCTTATTTTTGGGATAAAGGCATAAGAAGTGCTTTCCCAGGCCAGTACAGCACCTGTCAAGGCCAGCAGTGCCTGGCTGCACTGGTAGGAGGAAAGGCAGCTATCAGCACGTGAACCCGGCTATGCTGTGCGTCTAGTCCCCTGTGCAGCCAGGACCTACACTGCTTCATTAGGGCAGTCTGACACCCCTATTCCTTGCTGTATCTTTTCCAGAGGCTTTTTCCTTTGGTGCAGCTTGATCCTATCAGCCTCCAGCGTCCCAATTCACCACTGTTCCAACCCTGTGAAATGTGCTTGACTGAGCTGAGTTGCCCCAGCTGACTGCACAGCCGTGCCTCTCGCAGCGTCTACATCCACCACCCGGTGGTTTTGCAGCTCTGGAGAGAAGTGCCCTCATGGCACATGGCACTTGCTGGCCCCGTCTAGCCCACGAGCTGTCCTCCTCTGCTTGCTTGCCTTCCGTGGGTCGCATCACCCTGATAAATCACTTTCTTCCTGAAACCCGTCTGAAATGCCCTATCTTGTTGTTATTTGTCCCGCGGCTGCAGCTGATATCCCCCGCCCCGCTGCCCTCCTGCTGCTCCGGCGCGTCCCTGCCGTTGTCCCGGGGCCGCCGGGGCCCCGCCCCGCCGGCACCGCCGCAGACCGGCCCGGCAGGAAGCGCGGGGCGGCGGTCACCGCAGGTATTCCCGGCGGGGGCTGCGGGTTCCCGCGCCGCCACTCCGCCTCCCTCCCAAAATTACAGAGCGGCGAGCGCTCGGCTGGGCGCTGGTACAAGCGGTGCCAGGCTCAGGCCAGCCCGGTGCCAGGCTCCGGCCAGCCCGGTGCCAGGCTCCGGCCAGCCCCGTGCCAGGCTCCGGCCGCCGTCGCTGGTATCCCGCGCGGGGCAGCTGGGCTGGGAGGCGCTTCTGCGGCGCTGCGGGAGGCACGGGGAGTGGCGGTGGGGGCTGCCTTGTGCTGATCGCACCAAGAGCTCCGGAAAGGTTTTTGTAGGGTCCACCCTGATCCGTCTTCATTGGTGAGTCAGTGTCAGGGCGGTTTTCGGCTAAAGGCATCTTTCCGACAGCTCGCCGCCAGTGACTGGACCGAAGAAAACGTGAGACAGACGCTGCTTTTTCTGTTGCTGTTGGATTTGTTGGAAGCTGTGGGTACCTGCTTGGTGGTGCTTGCAGCAATAGCTCCATGCCAGGAGACGGTGAATTCCAGGAGCTCCTCTCTACTTCCCTTAAGGAGGTGAGGTCTTATCTAGAGGTCTTTGAATGCAGCTCTGACATGATTCCTTATAACTTGGTTCTTGAACCTAATGCTTACTAAATAACCTAAATTAAATTACCTAAAATGCTTGCTTGGTTCTGTTTATGGTGTGGACCCATGGACCATCACGCTGGCAAGAAGTAGAAGTGTGATGGAATCTGCAGAGGGTACAGAAGTATGTCAGTACTTACACTGGTACTGACATAAAACTCCCAGCGTCTGTTTGGGAAAGTTGAAAGTGTTCCTCCTGATGGTATTTCCTTTGTGACAAGCAAAATTAGCTTGGAAATTAAGGTTTTCTGTGTGTTTCAGAAGCGTAGTTGAGGCAACACCTTCTCAAGGAATGCTTGTTGTTGGTATTTGTGAATGTGTTCAGCACCATGATCCACAGTGTCATGGGATTGAACTAAAAGAATTTAAGTAGCTTTTCACAAAGAGTGAACATTATTGATAGTTGTCTGTAAAGCTAACGTGGGAACAGGAGGGGGCAGCAATAAACACGATGGGGCCTAGCCAGTGCTACAAAGCATAAAACTTCTTTCAGTCATGAGGACAAGTTGTTCCTAAGAGCAGAGGAAAAGGATCAGCTTGGGAAACATCTCAGTGTGCTCCATTGTATTATATCACTGACATGTTGCCGTACAGCTGGATGTTATGTTGAATAGTTTTGTGTCTGCCGTTGGATTCACACTGACTTAACACTGCAGCGATTTATTTGCTCACATATTTGCTTCAGCTATGTTAGTGTCCAGAACTGAAGTTTCAAAAAGTGCAAGAAGTTATTTATAGATACTTTTCTGGAGTGTTGTTAGCTTTCTTTATACAGGAGCTGTGGGTATCTGCTGCTCTAAGCAAAAAATCACATCTGTCATATGGTTAAGCACTTGAAAAAGTGCTCGGAAACATGGCAAAATTGCCGTCCTTGCATAAGGACAAATTTACCTGAATGTGGGCCTGTGTAGCTGGCTACAGCTTTTATATCTGAGAAATAAGTTGAACTCGAGATTTAACAAAATCTCTTCCAGCCTGAGTTTTATCTTTTTCTTTTACATTTCTGGGACCCAGGTGGTTACTTTGGTCACTAAGGCAACCAAGTCTCTTTTGCAATGACCACAGAATTACTTTCTCTGGTGCACAATCCTTATGAATCTGTCCTACAGGATGAAGAATTAACACGTAACATGCGGACATTTTAACACCTATAGCAAGCTGACACAAATTATTCATAAGGATGCTGCATAATGCTGGAATTTTCTTCAGATGCCATGGTTTAAAATATCAGTTGAACATTCAGTGCAAATACCAGGACACACTTACCTGCAATTCCTTGACCTATGTGCCTACCCCCAGAGCTTGTTATCTTGCCATGTTTTCTGCAGCTGTTCCTTAACATTAAGTACTGAATGCCCTGGTTATTGCTATTGATTTGTTATGCCAACAGCCTGTACTTCTTTTTTCCACAAGAGATTATGGTACTGTTTCTTGGCTGCTAGTCCAGCCTAATTTTGGAATGAAGAAGGGAAAAAACCGGTATTAGATGTCATTAGAGCAGAGGAGAGCAGGAAACAATGACCAAAAGTAGAGTTGGAGACCTTGGCTGGGTAGTTTGAAAGCTAGGAAGTACTTTCTTGTCATATGGCAGACCTGAACTTATTCCTTCCTTTTTTTGTTGTCTGCAGGTTCTGTAACAGTGATGATATAATTGGGATCGGCTTATTTACCTATAGAATTTCCTGTTTCAATCTACTTTAAAGAGATGAAGAAAGGACCAGAAAGCGGAGCATATATGCTTGCTGCTCCAGGCAATTTAGTGGAGTCAGATGCAGACACTAACAGCAACAATGGAGCCTCAGCAAGAGACAAAGACATTCCTCCTTCTCCCAGAGAACTGGAAAATGTACTGCTGAAAACCAGCACAGAAACATCCAGAAAGAAACTCTGTGGTTATTTAAATAAGCTGGGCATCAAGGGGCCAATCAAGACCTGGAAGTCTCGCTGGTTCTTTTATGTTGAAAACAAATGTTGCTTACTATACTACAGAACTGCCCAGGACATTAATCCTTTGGGGTCTATTGATCTCTCCAGTGCCAGCTTTGACTGCAAAATGGAAAATGGGGAAGGAGTTTTTGAGATCAGAACACCAAGCAGAGCTTTTACTTTGAAGGTAATGAAAAATTCTCAGTCAGGACAGACATATCTGTAGTAAGGTATCTTTTAGCTTGAGTTTCATTTAAGTCCTAGCTTGGATTGCTACCACTTGGACCTAAATTACTTGCATTGTTTTGGCAAGTCTGGGACTCCTTACCTGTGAGATGGCTGTTGTTTAATAGTAGGAATAAAAGCCGAACTGTGTGCCAAATTAAAGTAATTGAGGAGTCTTGCAGTCCGTATGTAATTTACAAAAGAGAAATGAACTCCTCTGTCTAAAATGGTTGTTCCAAGAGGATTCTTTGCTAGACTTCTATTTTTGTGTAAGTCATTGTTAAAAAGTTCTGGGGATGCTTCCTGTCTAAAACAATCGGGACATTTCTGCTTAATCTTGGACCATAATAAAACAAAACACATTTAAAATTAGGTCAGTGGTCCACTAAGATTCTACTCCTTAAGGCCATACTAAAGACTTCCTCTGTCCTCCAAAATCAGTGTTAGGACCAGAGGATACAGATACAGTATAGGCTTGATACAGCTGACCTTTTTTCCTCCTGGCTTGTGCAGGAAAGTGGTAGTCATCTCCTCAGGCTGTGTCTTGTGTTGATGAGATGATTCCCCTCCCTTTCCTGTTTTGTTAGGCAATCAGCAAACAGGCAATGATGTACTGGCTGCAGCAACTGCAAATGAGACGTTGGGAATTTTGCAACACTCAGAGCAGATTTCCTGTGGGTAGCTCCCAGCTTGTGAATGAACCCCTGGCTGGAAGAACAAGTAGGTGTTGTACATGCTAGCCTTTCTTTTGCTTTCAGCCCCCTGGTGATGAATGGTGTTCCTCATCTGGAAGTGGGCAGAAGTTTTGGCCAGGCTTTTAAATGCAGATGCCAACTATCAGTACTTGGCCAATGTTTGGCACTTCTGCCTTATTATGTATAAAAGTGCATTAGCTGCCTCCTAATCCACAGCATATGTTTGGAGATTTTCAGGTGTCTTGTAATCATCTTGATTTTCCTCACACATGTGAAATGTGCACATTTGATATGTCACTTTTGTAAGGCCTCTGAAATTTAAAGCAAGTAAGGGTTTTTTTCAGCAGTGGGCTGAAGATGTCCATTCCTAGAAGTGGTAGGAGACAGGTCAGTGGATCAGGGGAAGGCACAACCAGTTTATCCACCTGTTTAGTAATGACTAGATGCACATTTTGTTTGAAACAAATAATCCCCTCCCTAGTACGTGTCTGCTTTAAAAGGTTCTGGCATCTTGCTACAGCAGGCAAAACCAGCAGGCAAACTTTGGTAACAAACTGTGCTTGCAGAGTGTTATCTGCATATTAAAATTATCAAATGTGGTTTGGAATGTGGGAAGAGAAGAGCAAAATTCTCCTTCCTTATACCTTTGGGCAGTTAAAGTATGATTGTTTAAGGTTAGTCATGCTCATATATATAGTTGAAATAATTTGATTGTCCTTGAGTAGATCATTCTGTTTGTACATGGAAATTTATGTAATTTGACCTACAATTGAGGAAACAGGCAATGTTTCCTTAATTTTTCCTACCCTACTGTCCTTGACCACTTGAACATGTAATGTATACCTGTAGTATACATTAGTATACTGTAGTAAACTGTTGTGGCTGTCGGGTTACATGAAGGACGCAAAGTCCAACAGAATTCTGTCTTGCTCATTTGCTTTTTTGTCCTGTTCTGTTTTTACATTTTTCGATGTAGTTGACAATGAAGACTTTCTGCCTCTTGTGAAAACACCAACAGAAGCAGTGGGTTTAAAGGCAGCATCTTTGCCTGCACCCCAAACATGTACTGCTTTGCAGAACATCTCTCTTAAGCACCCTTGGACAGAGATACAGTAAGTGTATGAAGAGATCTGCAGTGCAGTTGACATGCTGGCCTGACACTGTGTGCCTTCCTTGTCTGTCATGTATTGTGTGCAATGGTACTCTTGCCTAGATGGGAGAACTGTGAAGCACCTTTTTGGAGGCTAGTCCAAGCCAAAGTAAACTTCCTGCAGATTGGTCTTTCGCATCCCCCTGTTCTCATGCATTTCACATAATCTAGTTCTCTTAGCTAAGATCCTGGTAGCAGACCTAGGACTTGGTTAAGCTCTCTTGAGTGTAGTCAGTGCTTTGCATGCCTAATGTGATGCATCTGCACAGCAGTCTTGGAAGAGCACATGGTCAGGGTCAGCTGTACTCAGCAGGTAGTCATAGAAGCCCATTATCTCTTTCCAGTGGTTTCAAAGGACTGTGAGTATAGTGTATTCTCCAGAGCAGGAACTCCAGGGAAAAGGAGTTTAAGGCTGTAACGTGGCCTGACAGCACAACTTGCTCTTGCTTGCTGAGTTTCAAGGGTGTTAGTATTCCTACTGCCTGCTTCTATCTGCTGTTGTAATGGATACACCCATCAGGTTGAAAGTTACTAGACTTGGGCAGTTACAGTTTCACAAAGACAACCTTATCAGTATCTTTGTGTTTCCTAGTCACTTATTTACACATAATCAAAAATGAGGAAGTGGCCATAGGTGTGGTAGGCAGCCAGGCACCTGCCAAATATTGTTGCTGTGGAAGTTGCCTGTAGTTTTTTTTACCACCACCGGTGCAGCTACAGTCTGATGCTTATATGAAGAAAGATCCCCCATGAGACCAGAGTTTCATGTTAGCATCTTCATTTAGAGTTAGGAAAGCAGCAGACCCTGAGTCTTTTATAGACCTCAAAACAAGGGACTTGTTTTATTTTAGCTGATGGACAACACAGGAGGAAAAGGAAAAGATCTGTATGCATACTTTCTGGTACAGGTTTTACACAAACTACTTGTACATTTGTAGTTCCTGTTCCATTTTTCAGGCTATGCATTCTTTCCTACTCAACATTGATTAAAAATAACACAAACATGTCTTTGGCCCCTGCTCCCACACTGTGCTTTTACTCAAGCATGAGCTTGAGTAACAGTTGTCTCTTTCCAGCTTCAAGTTGTCTTGCTCCCCTTGTTCAGTAAACATTTCTCCAGACTCTATCACTGTCAGGCTGGATCTTCATGAGTGTAGCACATCTGGATCCCTAAGCTGCTATAGTCTCACGGGGAAAACAGTGCAGCATTAGATAGGGAAAAGTAGGAAAATTGCACTGGATGAGTAGTAACTTCAGACTACTGGGACTGAAGGTCTGCTAGTCTTACACACCAGTATGTTCTCTAAGGTCAGCAATGTTTGATCTTCTGCTCTGTAGCCTTACAGTAGCAAGGCAAAAGGATAATAGTATCTAAGTGGCAGCTTCATTTACAGTTAGGAAAGCAGCGAACACTGAGTCTTTTATAGATCTCAAAACAAGGGACTTGTTTTTTGTTTTAGCTGATGGACAGCACAGGAGGTGAAGAAAAAGACTTGTATGCATGCTTTCTGGTACAGCTTTTACACAAACTACTTGTACCTTTGTAGTTCCCCATGATTCTATAAAGTAATCTCTTAGTGCTTCTGGCAATATCTGATAGCAGCAGTTGAACAAACTGTTCCTGGGTCTGACTGCAGTTTTGTTCCTGAAATTCTTTACTACATTTTAGTTTATGGCTTTGTAAATAACCTTTGGCAAGGTTATTTATTGAATGTTTCAGAGCACAGGACCTGTGGCTACTTCAAATATGATCATTTGTCCCAGTTTTGGTTGTGTTGTAGGTAACTGAGCTTCTCTTGGCAGCCTTTCTTGGCAGCTGGGGATTTCTGCAGTGAACTAAGGGTAGGGATGGATGAAGGAAGTGAAGGAGAGAGGAAAGGATGTGGTTGGTGTACTGTTACCTTTGATCCCTCTCTTTGATCTGATGTGTTTATGTATAGGGCTCAAGCACATGGGGAAAGATCATCTGGTTTTACATTGCTGTGCTGTACTGATTCTGTGGCATGTTCCTAGTTTACACTGGTTACAACATTGCTCTCCTCAAATCCACCAAATCTATAAGGAGTTCATTTTCTCAGCACATGAAGGAGATAAGTTTTGGGAGGAGGGGTGAGAAGTAAGGGGAAATAAGGAATTGAATAGTTTGAATATGCACTGGTTGACTGCAGTGATCATGACTTCTGTTCACTAGGCTGTCTTGATCTCTTCTTGTTTCAGAAACACTGTCCACAATATTTGTGGCTCCAAGCAGCTCTGGGGGAGCAATGGGAATGTCTTTAGCTTTGATGAATTCCGAGAGCATCCTGAGAACGTGGATGAGGAGCAAGAGGCAGAAGGTGCAGGTGATTGTTACTGAGCTGCATGAGCTGACTCGGATGCCTTCTAGCAGGGATTAGCAGGAATGGAAAAGAGATGGTGGCAAGTTTTCAAGTGATATGAAAATCGTTACATTGTCTCTTCCTGTGTTGTTGCCACAAGACTGACTTCTTTGGCTCTGCTTCAGGCTCCATCTCTTTCTATCTTCTACCTCTGGAACCATCTGCAGAAGCAAAAAAAAAAAAAAAAAAAATCTAAAAAACCAAAATCCATCAGATTTATTTCTTTGAGGTAAAAGTGTAATTGCTGCACATTCACAAGCTAAGTGCGGCAGCTCTACTGCATGCATACCTTTCCATGGTGGTAACTTCCATTTGATGTGGGACAGTTTCATGAGCAGGGTGCAAGGTGGGTTAACAGGTAAAACTATCACAACTTTGTTTATTGTGGGCATATTAGTGTCTGATCCCTAATGTTTTGGCTCCAGTCCTGTGGGTCAATTTTCGATGTCCTGTATGCCAGCCTTCTCTGTGGAATTGTTGAGTCCCCATAGGAAGACTTGGGAGTCCACAGTAGCAAAGCAATTCTGTCTAAATTAAATCTATCTCCCCTCAGTTAAGGAAGGGACCCTGGAAGATGGGAGGATGGGGCCCAGGCTGAACTGGATTAGGAAAGCCAGGTGGATGAACAGTGGCTTCCCAGGCTCTGAAGAACTGTCGAGAGAGAAGAACTCAGTGGATAAAGTGAGTGTCTTTCAGCAACAGATTTTGACACTCACAGAGGAAGTCAAGTCACAGAAGGTGAGTGTAGTGAAGAGACTGCTATTTCTAAGGGTCAGGGCCCTGAGGCTGGTCACAGGGACTCCCTTAGACATTGGTGTGGTACAAGCTCTGAGAAGCGTTCAGCAGGCAGTAATTGGAGACCAGATGAAGTGCCTGGTGTGTGCCTGAGTGTGTCCAGCACAAAAGCAACCTTCAGCCATTTCTAGGAAGTGCAGCTAGGTGTAAGAGGGAGGTAAAACAAATCCAAGTGTACTCTGCTGTTATCTTGCTTGTGCATCTCTGTTGCTCACTAAGTACAGTACTGTGACACTGGTGAGAACTGCCAGGTGGAATCATGGTCTTAACAGCAGGTCATTCTTTTTGAACAGTGACCCACCTTTAAGGTGTGATTTGACTGTAAGAAGTCAGGGCATGGGTCACTGCAAGGACTGCCTCTCATGAATGAAACTGTTCTTCAAAGCATGGAGCAATGCCAGGTTCTCTGCTAATGATGCTGGTAGCTCTTCCAGGAGAAGAGGCAGGAGAGCCAAGTTCCATGTTGGGCTTTCAGTTGTGTCCTTAATTTGCTCTCTTAAGTGTCTGAGGTGGCAGAACCTGAATCAACAACAATTTGTGGGGTAAGGTTCCATACTTTCATGCAGGATAGAGTGAGGGAGGACTCTGTCAGAAGAAAGGTTAAAATGGATATTACAGTTTCTTTCTGGTAGCACAGGTAGTTGCAGACTGCATTATTTCCCTCCCATTTTACCACACTTCTGACCAGATCTCCATGTTCTCTGCTGGGCCTCCCAAGAAAGACTGTAGGAAAGCCAGAGTTCAGACAGTGTGGGCAGCAGCTTTTCTGCTACCAGTCCATGCCAGGTCATCTGTGAACTGCTGTAGAGACCTTTCAGGCCCGGCTCTGAGAGCAGAATGTCTCACAGTGGTGTCACTGTGGATTCAAGATTTCTGTATTGTTTTCCTTCTGATAGCAGTCAATTTAAAGATATTTCACTGTTGGGTCTGTGCTGTCCTTAATGCCATTGCCCTGGACAGCGCAGTGATATGATGGTTTTGCATTCCCGTTCCAGGAACTGGTCAAACTTCTCTACAAAGCTCTGGAGTCAGCCCAGCAGGAGAAGCGAGTATCTAGCATGTATCTCACTGCAGCAGAAGATAAGGACAGGCTGGAGCTGGTGCGCCACAAAGTGAGACAAATTGCAGATCTGACAAGTCGACTGGAAGCTCTTGAACAAGAAAAGAAGGAACTGGAGCAGATGCTGACTTTGAGAGACAGCCATATCCAGGAGCTCAAGGAACATGTGCAGCTTCTGATGGAGAAGAACCATGCCAAACAGGAAGTCATCATGACCTTGACAGAGCAGATGGCCCGAGAGCTCTCTGACCCCCTGCAAGAAGCTAACACTATCACTGTAGAGACATTGTATAAGCAGCAGGAGGAGATTGAACATCTGAAGGTGTGTGAGATGGCACAGGTCTTTTGGGCCCATTTTTATGCCCTCAGGTTCAGTGGGAGGGTGGTCTTTGCAGTAAGAACAGAATATACTCCTGCTGGTTGCTCCATCCCTCTCCAAAGGAGAGGAAGGCTGGAAGGGGCTCACCTGATGCCAAAAGGGTACTAAATAGCATCTGAGTCAGCTTCAGCTTAGAGGCTGTTTTGTTTGACTTCCTGTCATCATTCAGTGCCTGCCACTTTCTTTTCTTTCATTTCATAGCTGCAGCCTGACTTGCTGCCTTCACTTACTTTGTTGCTGTATGTTTCTGTCTTGCAGTTTCCCAGTACATCCTGGTTCTTTCAGATGCAGGCTGTTGTATGTGCACAGCTGTAATTATGGGTTAGTGTGAGGTGGAGAATTGCCAAAAGAGCCACTTTCTGTGGAGAATGTTCATTTTTCCTGCCAGCCATGGGGCTAAGATTTGTGAGTTGTTTCATATAAAAAAAAAAAAAAAAGAAACCAATCAACCCAATAAAATCCAAACAAAACACATATATTCTTAATCTTATTTAAGTGCATCCCTGGCTTTATATGATCTGGATCTCTCCAGTGTTTTTAAGTGTATATATACATTTAGCATTTTCAAGTGTCTTGTTGATGCATGACAGTATTGTGTCTTGATTTCTTTTGTAGGCAATATTTGTAATGGGGAGTCCTGTCTGCTCCTCAGAACACAGAATTTTTGAGATATTTTGTTGTTCTTAACTTAATCTGATGTCCCTGAAATGGGAGGGATTTTAAACCCCTCAAGCTGTCTTCTTGTGTGACTGTTTTGCTTCATGGCAGGATGATATTGATGCATACAAAACCCAGAACCAGTTTCTCAATTCTGAGATCCACCAGGTTACTCGACTCTGGACAAGTGTTGCTGAGAATGAAAAAGCTCTTCTGATGAAGGTAAGGCCAACTGACCTTTTTTCCTTGGTGTGAACTGTTACTAATTTATTTTCAAAGTTTCTCTTCTGTGGCACCAGAATAGATTTTGATCCACAAGGAATAAGCTTTCTTGTGTTTTTTTTAGTGTGACCTATTTACTGCTTTGTGCTGTTCCCAAATTAGACATGATAATTTTAATTATTCAACAGAAGTAAAATACCTGTGAAGATCAGTCTTAAAGGTGCTGAAACTTAACCCAAATTTCTGCTTTTCAGCTGTGCAAATAAAAAAGCAACCCTGTGCAGGCAGTCAGAAAAGTTTCCTGAGAGCTGACAGATTGAGTCCTGGCTCCATCTAGCCATGGTTTCTTTGCTGGACTTGGCACTGCTAGGTAGCAGCACGCTTGGAGTCCTGCAGTTAGATCAGAGTTCTTATGTTTTCCTAAGTTGTATTTTTATTTCTAGCTCTGTAAGTGTGAAAAACCTGGTTACTCTCAGACTTGTCTAATCCTATTTTCTGGTCCTGAACCACTCTCAAGGCTGGAGCTGTGTGCTGGCATTTGGTCTGTGGGTTTTGCCTAGGATTTACTTCCTGGGTTTTAAGGTATTGTTGAGAATGAGTGTCTTAGGTTGCTTAAAGAATCACTGGCAAAGGTTAGGCATAGCAGGTTCAATATTGAAGTGAAAGCATGGCAAAACTTATTGCCAAGGTTCATTCTACTACTTACTGGATGGTTAAAGCACACAAAGATAAAATAGTAGTAAAACCTATAATCAGTCAATCTAAAACTAAAATCAGTTAAAAATCTATGTGGAAACTGGGGATGGAAAAGGGTAAGGATGGGAAAGCTTTAGCATAAAAGGAATAAGGGAGGCCCTCCCATCGAGCTACAAGGTTCAATGTGGACTCCTGTGCAAAACTTAGCTCTGGACTTGAGCAATAGTTTGGGCTGAAAGATTTTAACACACTTAAACTTAACAGCACTTAAACAATGGCTGAATTGAAACAATTTACAAAAGATTCTATGGAATTTACTGCAATCACAACAGTAACTCACTTAAAGGCCTAAATTACTAACTAAAATACTTGAGAATCTAAGATTCCAGGTACATTTTCTGTAGTATATTCACACAGACCTAGAGTACATACAAGGTACGAGTGAAAACTCTCCCTTGAGCTCAGTGAAGTGCTCATGTCAGATGTCTGCATCTTCTCAGCAGGCAAAGGGTTGAGCCTCGAGGGGTGGGGGTATTGGCCCAGGCTTTGTCATCATTGTTTACCAGTGGTGCTCCAAGTACAGCAAATCTGAGAGCTCTCTGGCTCTGAGAGGCCCCACTCAGGGCGAGAGGCTGGTCACAGCCCACTGTGGTCCAGGAGAGCTCCAAGGGTCTCACTTGGGACCACTGTTTATAGGTTCATAAGAGAATTGCCTTTAGTCCTAGTAATTTGCCATCCTGGCTGCAATTGGTAACTTTTGAAAACTTGATGACAGAAATGTTCCTCCACTTGAGTTTGCAAGAAAATTAAGTTTCCAATGGTGTTTGTTAAAAACCAAAGCTCATTAGCACCAATTCCTGGGAGCAGACAATATTTCTAATAAGCACAAGAGCTTAGCCCAGGTGCTGTTCATTGAGACTGAGGCCTAACAAGCATTTCTGAGATCATAATGTGGTCTTAGATGGGGGAGTGCACCACTACAGGTATGTCTTCACAGTCATGGCTTCTGGGGCAGGGCAAAAAGCTGCTTCTGGAGTGTTATTGCCATTCTTACATCTGTTTGCTTTCTAGTTCTTTGAAACCCTGTCTTCCTCCTAACTTATTGCCCTCTCATCCTGACACTTCCATAACCTTCAAAAAGTAAGTAATCACACGAGCCCAGCATGCTCAGTGTGAGGCAAAATGCTGACTAAAATGGTAGTATGAAAGAAACCATACTCCTTTCTGTCTCCTCTATGTGCAACCTAATTAACTCTGTTTTGTTTATGTTTTCAACTTCTGCTTCCCACTCATCAGGAGTCTTCACTGAGCTTCCTGTGAGACACTGGGTGAGTCTTGTCACCTGTGTGGCCTCAGTTCCCCACTTGCGGAATGCACTAATAATCCTTATTAATTTTTTTTTGCTTTCCGTGCCCAGGACTAAGGTGGCGGCAAGTACTGTCCTGCTGTTTGATCTCAGTTGGGCTTCCTGTGCATGAGAAATGATGTGTACCATGGGGACTGGGGATGCTGAAGGGCACGTGGTCACCTAGTCTGTGGTGCTACTGTGTATCCTGAAAATGCTATACTTACAGCTCAGTCTCTGGAGTGGTATGTTTTATTAGGATACCGCTGAATGTGGTGTAGAGAACTTGTCTGAGGATAAGGGAAAAAGACAGTAGAAACCCAGATGCAGAGCTGGCTATTTGACTGTGTCCTTAGTTGAGCTGGTGGGGTGTGGCATCTACTGATGCAATGCAGTTGTTAAAGTAGGTGATAATGTAGTAGGTCTCCCACTCAATAAGCAACTTCTGTTGTATGCTAGCTACTGCAGCTTGTGTTTGTTCATAGACCATGGTGATTCATTCATGGCTGCAATTCCACTGATTGTAGAAAACTACTAAATGTGTTTCCTGGGACTTTGCTCTGCAGAAGTGTGTGCAGACCAGGCCAGTAGAGAGCAGTGGCAACACAGGAAGGACCACCACTGAGCGAGCTCTTTCCTTCTTGTTTCCCCATCAGTGTGCTTGCCTGCAAGCAAGAAACTGCCAGATGGAGAGCAAATACCTGACAGTCTTGAGAAAGCTGCAGGAGGCTGTGCCTGGCCTGCCCAGCTCGCGTGCTGAACTGGTGAAGAACCTCATCCAGGAAGCTCTCCAGTGGGATGTGAAGGAAGAAGCAGAAGAAGGTTTTAACTTGAACCCTGTAAGGTAAGAGTTGAGAGCATGGGGATATTCAGAGCTTTGTAGAAGCCTGTCTGCAAAGGGAAGTGTGCAGGCATAACACATCTAACAACATTCTATAGCAGAGGCCTAGATTTGTGTCTATGCCTTCCTGCACAGTCAGGGCCCGTGTTCTGTAGCAGTTCCCATTTCATCTGTTTGGTCAGTCTCACAGGTTCTCCATGTAGCTTTGGAGATGAGATCCCCTAGGTCTCTTTGTCAAGAGTTTCCCACCTTGTGGACAGATGGTGCACAAACCTTGACAAGCTGTATCTGTACTCTTGGTGTGTTCTGATCAGTAAGAGATTTGTATTGTGTACAAGCAGACATCAGAAAGGACTGTGGATCTCTGTTCTTTGATCTCATGCCCCAAGGCCTTTCCAGTCCTCTCCTATAGAACTGTCTCTGCACTGGGACAGGGTAGGGAGAAGGTACACAGGGTGAACTCAGTATTTCTTTAGGGGCTGATTAGGGGTCTGCTGAGGTTGGTATGCAGCTCAGAGCAAAGTTACTCTTGACTTGGTGTGTGTATGCCAGTGCTGCAGGTTCTCATTTGTCTTTAAGGCTCTGAGGTAGGCAGTCACATGCAGAGAAGTGAAGGAGTACTGTTACAAATGAGTGTTTGAGTTTGCTTTAAAAGAATCCTAGCAAGGGTATCAGCAAAACCCAGATTTAATATTAAGTGACAGCACAATAATGTGAAGTTGCGGCCTAAGGAGCATTTCTCAGATCTCAGTGCAGCCTGGAAAGGGAGGGGGTGGGACGTGCACACCCACAAGTACTTGTCCTCTGGTATGGGTGACGTGAGCCTGGCAGCAGGCTGTAGCTGGGATGATTCCAAACAGTAAGTGTCCTTGACACAGGTACCAGCACTGTCATTTGAACTAAACACTGCCTTGTGTCTCCCCAGTGAGTATGATGAGTATGGGTTTATGACTGTACCTGACTATGAAATTGAGGACTGGAAACTTATGGCCAAAATCCAAGCCCTTGAGATAAAGTCCAACAAACTGTGGAGCCAGGAAATAGTAGAGAAGCCCCTCCGTGACAGATGGAACAGCATTGGAGAGCTGAACCCCTCTGCAGAGCTGAAGAATCTGATCCGAAGTGGCATCCCAGTAGAGCATCGGCAGCGGGTGTGGAGGTGGATGGTCAGCCGGCACTGCAGCCCAGTGCCTGGCCACTACCAGCGGCTACTGGAGCAGAGCAGGAGCACCGAGCACCCGGCCTGCCGGCAGATTGAGCTTGACCTGCCTCGTACACTGACCAACAACAAGCATTTCTCCTCTCCCACCTCCCATCTCATCCCCAGGCTCCGGAGAGTGTTATTGGCATTCTCCTGGCACAATCCTGCCATTGGATACTGCCAGGGATTGAACAGGTATGCTGCTTCTTCCTGAGATGGCACTGAAAAGGTGTAGACACATACTCAAGGCTGTGATTCAAGCAGCCTCAGGCTCTTGCCTCTCTACATATTCTGTCCTAGCTCTAGGTATTTAATTGCAGAATTCTGCATTTGGTGACTTATTTTTCATCCAGGGTTGTTATGGGGATTCAGAAAGCAGCAGGATGCATTTGCATGGCATCTCTATAGTTACAGAATGGGAAAGAACAGATGTAGGAGGAAGAGTGAAGCAGTCCCAGAGTAACACAACGAGGCTGAGGCTGAACTTTTAAGTAGTAATGTAAAGTAGTAAAGCAGAAGAACACCCTGGTGATTCCCTTTTTTGCTGAGAACAGTTGGAGGAAATGTTGGGAAGTGTTAACATGTGAGGGAGTTGCAGGAAATGACACAAAGAAAGACTGAGGAAACCACGGTTGTTCTGTCTGGAAAAGAGAAGATTCAGAGAATATAAAAGTTTCTTTCACTTCACAAAGAAGGCTATAGGAAAGATGAACCTAAATTTCATAGAATTGTACTGCCAAATAGAAAAGGCAGTAGGCATTAGCTGTAAGAAGGGAATTTCTATTTGGACCTTTTCACATGAGGGAGGTTTGTGTAAGCTATTTATTCCTAATGATCTTTGGATGGTCTTCAGAAAGATGATAGAAGCTTTCCTCCAGAGAGTCCTTAATATAAGGTTTGATCTTTCTAGTCTGTCTAAAAGGCAGTAAGTCACAGCTGAAGGAGGTCAAGGCTATAAAAGAATGTATGGAGATTATATCACATAATATGAAGTGCCTCTTTGAGACCTCTTTCTTGTATTGAAATAGTCCAAATCAGCACACTACTAACTTCAGCAGATCTGCAGAACATTCCATTAGCTGGGAAACCTGGCTTTGTCACACCAGAGCCACATGGGAATGAAAATCAATCCCTGTAGTTCCTTCAGAAACAGATCACTTACCTCTGTCTGGCTGTCCTGCCACATTTGATATTTTGGATGCCAATGGAGCTGGAGACATGCAAAAAGACCTCTTGTATTCTTCAGTTCCTCTGTTGATGATTCCTCCTGCAGTACTGAATTCTCTCACCATGTCTTGTCCATCACAGATTGGCAGCTGTTGCTCTCCTGGTCCTAGAAGATGAGGAAAGTGCTTTCTGGTGTCTAGTCTATATTGTGGAGAACCTAATGCCAGTAGACTACTACAGTGAGACACTAATAACATCACAGGTGAGCTGAGTACCCTCACTCTGCTTGGACTCTCACACAGTGATGTGCAGTAAATATTTAAAAGTGAGTAGTCAACCTGCTGTGTGTTTGATTTCTCATAGGATAGTGATACTATCTTATAATCCCTTCCATTGCAGAGGTATTGGAGACTTGAGAGTACAAAATTGTTACACTCACACAGAGCAGCAAAATTGGTCACCAGCTCTAGGAAATGAAGTACCATTCCTGAGTAATAAAATGAAATCAGGTTAGTCAGAAGGAAAGTGGCCATTAATTGCACAGTTACTTATTTTAAAGAAGTCTTAATAGAGGCGAAGCATCAAATTCTGGTATATATAGACTGAATATGAAGAAGGCACCATTTTGCAGCCCTTCAGTTTTTGAAGCTGCACTCTATCTTTGGAGTAGAGCGCATGGAGTAGCCATGTACATGTGCTGAGATTTTTATATTCACTGTATTTGCCTCAGTTTGTTATCAAGCATGGTGTTAGTTCTCACTATTGGGCTCTCTGCGCATCAGAAAAGATGCTAGCCTTTTGATATCAACCGTTGTGCTGCAAATAGCTTACTCACCTGATTCAAAATCACTGGATTTCAAGGTTTTCAGTGTGTCTTGTGTCAGATATCTATGTCCTCCCAGGCAGACAGAGGTAAGCTAACTCCCCTATAGTTCAATGGAATTGTAATTGTGTGCCCATACCACCCACACCTATCAGTGTCTGGTCTGGTAAGCCTTGCTGTGATCTTGGTGTCTCTGTTTTGTGTGGTCCTTTCAGAGGAAAAGAAGGTTTGTTTTTTTCTGTGGGCCCACAATAGAGGAGGCTTCATGAGTCAGTAGCTGAGAGTGACTGATGCCACTGAATTTGTTGACTAACGTTTACTGGGACAGTGGTGTGGTGGTGGAGAGGCCAACTCACAGACTTGGGAAACAGTTAAATCACTTTGAAGATAGCAAAATGTCTCTCCAGAGGAGATTGTGTTAGCTGTGGGATTTAAGAGACAGCACTCAATACTGAACAGGTAGAGACTGACAGGGAAAATATGACAGACTGAAGAGGCTCACCTACATTCAGTGAGAAAACACTGTCAGCTGAAAGTCTGCTTTAGAAAGAATTTCTGACCTCATGGTTGGTATCTGAAAATCTAGCCAAGACTCAGGTAAAGAGGAACATCTAAGCTGGCGCTTTGTCGGTTGGCTTGATAAAGTGAGTTGTCTGGAAAACTTAAAATTGCAAATTTTGAAGACAAAGCATATTACTTGTATGGTTGTAGCCCTGTGCCAGAGCTAAGTGGGCTGATACAGCTGGGGCATTAATATGATATGGCAGAGGGAAGCCCTAGACATGATCCTACTCTTTAGCACTTACCCTCCAGAAAGCATGGCTCTGCTGAGATGAAACCTTTACAAACCCAGATCAAGGATCTCACTAACTGCATTTCTGTGTTTTGTCTCATGCACTCAGAAGTAAAGCACAGACAGTACTCAGACCATAAAGAGAAGCTTAAGTGAGAAGATAAGGTTCCGCTTGCAAAGTCAGAGGTATTTGAGGTGTTCAGTCTGTTGGGCCATGTAGAGTCATTCAGACCTGGGCAGGTCTTAATGCCTGTCATTCAATTGGATGCTCACGGTATTACAGAAAATCCCAGTAAGACCAATGCAGGAAGATGTGTCAGATTTTCCCTCTCGACTTTGAGATTGGGAAGGAATATGATTCTTTGAGCGAGAAGAATGTATGTTTCTCTGCTTATATCTTGGTCTTGTTTCAGCTCCATGCCTTGCTCTGGATGCTGCAAACAAGTACACTGCTCAGTGAGTTTGAAGGGTTGGGAGACAAAAGATGCTCTGCTCCTCCTAGGGTGTGGTTCACTAGAAGGCAGCACCAGTGATGACCCTGACATGCAAGGCCTATTGTCCTGTTGCACCGCTCCTCTCTAGTAGCAGGACTGCTCTTGACTAGGACTTCATTGTTTTCTTTTTTGTCAATTTTAGGTAGATCAGAGAGTCTTCAAAGACTTCCTGTCTGAGAAGCTGCCTTGCCTCATGGCTCATTTTAAACAGTATCGGATTGATGTCTCACTCATCACCTTCAACTGGTTTCTGGTGGCCTTTGTGGACAGCTTGGTCAGCGACATCCTCCTGCAAGTGTGGGATGCCTTCTTGTATGAGGGAACTAAGGTGCAGCTCTCAGTCTAGGCCTTCCTCCCATCTGTACCTCCTCTGTGGCATAGTGACAGGGTGATGGGCATACACATATATCAAAGATACGTGAGATTGAATCACTTGGCCTATCCTGCCTCTTTGGTGGCATACCTTGATGTCTCCAAGCCCCTGTTTTCTATGCATTTGCTGCTAGTAGGGAGACCTAGTCCCTGATTCTGTGCACTTGGTACTTTTTAGTGGATAGTTGTGCTGTAAAACATCTCTCTGATAGGCCATAGTGTCTCCTACTCTGTGACATAACTAAGACTATTACAGATAAAGGGAGCATAAGAGGCAGTATCTGAAAATGTGAGTCCTGCATTGTACCTGTGCATAGGGAAAACTGTAGAACCCCTGTGAAATCCCTGCGGGGTACTTTTGTAGAGCCTGGTATTCTCTGGGGTTGCAATTTAGCCAACAGATAGTCATTCTCTTGAGATTAGCTCTGTACTCCTTTAGGCCTGCCCTAGTACATACTGTTGAGAGCAGGAGTAACCCTGGATCTAGTCTGTACTGGAGTGCTGTATGCCCAACATTATCTTTTATTCCAGGATGGCCTGGACCTTCAGTTACTTAAAACTTTATCCACTCAAATATCTTTCAACCCTCCAGGTAATTTTCCGCTATGCTCTTGCGATTTTTAAATACAATGAGGAGGAAATCCTAAGAATTCATGACAGCGTGGAGATCTACCAGTACCTACGCTTCTTCACGAGGATGATCACGGATGGCAGGTAGGACTGAGTTGTAGACAAGCTTCCATTGTGTATTTGTACTTGCTTGCCTGTTGGGTCCCCTTAACAGGAATTGTGACTAGTTTATTAAGAGAGACACAAATGCACTGATAGGTCTGTGGGACATGGATCCATTTGTCTCTTTTTGACTTTCCCTTCATGGCATTACTTAAAATCTTCTTGGCTCAAGCAAAGGCATGCTGCAGCAGAGCAAGCCACAGAGTCTGGGTCAGTCTTCTTGTAGCAGCTGGTACTTGTGCTAATGATTGCTGGGCTTCTCTCAGCTGTAGTTGAGGTGTTTGGGAACACAGCACAACCCCTGACCTTGAATGGCAACATGTTTCTGAGATGAAGATTTCTGTGATCAGAAAAGCTCAACATCAGGAATATTTCTCCCTGACAAGCCATCAGAATTGGCATCTGATCCATTGTCTCCTAAATGATGGCTGCACACTGATACCTTAAAAGGTGGGATGGTATACGTGTATGTGAAGTACTGCTTGGGTTGGTGTTTGTGTGGGAAAGAATTCCTTTAATACTCGGCTGTTTGGTGACTTCTTAGCTCAGAGAGCTGAAGTCTGTGGTCCTGCTTTTTAATATCCCAGAATGCTCTTGGTGTATCTGTTATGATGTGTTACCAGCCAGTAAATAAGATGACCACAGCTGTCCTTTCTATCATAGGAAGCTGATGAACATTGCCTTCAATGACTTAAACCCCTTCCCCATGAAACTGCTGAGGAACCGTCGGTCAATGCACAGAGAAGAGCTGGAGGCAGAGCTGTGTGAACTTGAACAGATCAAGGCAGCCTATGTGAAAGAGAGAGCAGAGCAGAGACCTCAGGACCTGGAGGAGGTAGTTAGTGAAGAGGAAGAAGAGAGCTAACAAAAAGAGAGTTTATCATCACTTCCCTCCCATACTGCAGAAGGTCATCAGTAGCAACTGTCAGTAAGAAATGGACCAGAGGGGGAAGTGTGGTCACAGGAGCTCATCTACCCCAATAAGCAAGGCTGTATTTATGGGACCATTTGGAGACCAAGTCAGATTTATAATGGATTGGAAGATGTCAGAGGAGTTTAATCCTCTTTATTTCTCCCCATTTAGCCCATCCTGTCCTGTGCAGTTCAGGATTACAGCTGAGGGTGCAGAAGAAATATCAGCTGTGGTGTCGTGACAGGAACTGACATGATGCAAAAGACCAGGCAGGGCTTTTATTCATTTTCAGATGAAGGTTTGAATGAGATCTTTACTACAAGTAAAATCTCCAGAGATAATGAACCAAGAACACTCCCTCATTACTTAAAGCTTCTGAATTGGTCAGGAAAAAACCTCCTGGAGTGCATAGTGCCTTCAGTATCTAGCCTGCCAGGAGAGTGTTTTTTTAACATTGTTTCTGATCAAGACACTGTAGAGCAATTTCTGAGAGAAATGGGTCACGGTCTAGATGTTTGTGATTATATGTTTAGAGTGAAGGTTGAGCTACCCCAGCCTAGGCCTCAGATGTGGGCCTCGGAGGCCTGGAAGCCAGTGGCACAGTTAAGAATAAGTTTGTGGCGCAGTCAGAAATTATGTTAAGGTATAACACAGTGTATTGAGCTATCTAGGTGTGAATTAGTATAGGCCTGCAGTGTGAAACTTTAGCCACCTTAAGACAGGAACAAACAATGTTTGCTTGCCAACGAGAGTGTGCTCACGATTGTAAACTATCTGGAAGTGTATAAAAACTACTGTCTGTAAACAATAAAGGGAGAGCATCGGATTAACCACATTGGTTTGGCTCTGCATTTGTTCCTGTCCAGCCACCCTTTAATTATTAGTCCCTGTTTCAAGACACTGTCTCCAGATGAGTGTTAAGTCTGTGGAGGTTCTGAAAGGTGGAGGACATCATCCCATGGGATGCAGGCTGGGACAAGGAAACTGATTGCGGGAAGAATAGAGTTGCTTCTCCAGTTTGGTTCCTGTAGGAAGTTCATGGGAGCACAAGGTGTGTCTTCTGCTTGGCTGGGAAATGTTATGAGCTTTCTCTCCTCATGTTTAGCTTTTAGGCCCTGGCATCACTCTGTGCTGGTGAGTTTGCTCCATGGAGGAACTCTAATCTCTGTATGAAACCAGCCTTCCTGCAGGCAGGACCTAGTGTTATGTGGAGTTTTACTGAGGACAAACTGGATTTTCTGATAGTCTTACTCCTGGCCATCTCTCTGCCCCACGGTTACAGTCCTCCTATGCTGGGTTTTTACATTGATATCCCTGTCTCTGACTTCCATTCATTATGAGAGGGACAAGGGCTTTTCCATAGGAGTTTATGATATTGAAGGTGTTTTGTCCGTGGCATATGGCTGGTAATGAACCTGAAAATCCTGGGAACAAGGTCACAAAAGATGACTTCATATTCTTTAGAAAAAAACATTAATGTCCCCTGAACCAAGGAGCTGGCCTCCATGGGTCTAGCACACAGAGATGCCCTATCTGCCTCTGGGAATGGGGTCTGATAGCCTTCTGCCCTGCCTCCCAGGCTCACCCATTCCCTGCCTGTGCAGCTCAGCCCTCCACAGACCCAGGATGAGTCAAGTTTTAGATAAATACAACTTATTTTCCTTAACATGATGCCAGATCCTGCTGCCTCACTTACCTGCTGAGTGGTGCATTACTCCAGGTGTACCTGCAGTGCTGGCACTGATAGCTTGCAGCAGACCCTGCTATAAGGGGGCTCTATGTCTTTAGACTGACCTTGAACCCAAATGACATATGCTTTCTTTAAATATCTGGTGGATGATAACCCAACCCTTCAAGTTGTCAGTGCTTCTAGAGGAAGGAAAGGGAGGAATTCATAGCCCACAGTGTTCTCAGCCCCATGGCCTGTAGCCAAGATGACAGACTCTAGGGGAAACATTGACTATTCACCTGAGACACATGGTCTGCCTCACTGGACAAGTCAGCCACTTTCAATGCTGACTGTGGAGGTCAACCACACAGCAGAGAAGTAATCAAAGTGGAAGTGAAGTTTTGGGAAGAGTGGATAGATCTCCTGAAAGTCACCGAGAGCTGCACACATCAAAAGTGTGGGATGAGAAGAAAATGTTACTGGAAGCCTACTACAGTATCTCAAAAAAATGAGCTCATTTAAAAAGTATGCCACCTAGATAGGGAAGTCTAAAAGGCAGAAGGTTTTTCTTCACAGATGATATTGCTAATCTAATTTATTTATAGACTTTTCTTCACGAGTACGCACAGAATTTTGCCGTTGTTACAGACATTATCTTCTAAATCAAGACCATGAAAATTAGAAGTTTACTTACAATTTTGTTTCCTAGAGCTTTCTGCAACAGCTTAAGAATCTTTCCTCCTGATTTGCCCTTATGTTTAATAATAAAGGCATTTTAAGCATGTATTATTAGACTAAACCACAGCCTGACTATGGTCTATGTGATACATAAACTCATCTGACGTAGACATAAGGATCAAGATACTGATCTTGATGGGGAATTCTGAAAATAATTTTTAAATTTAATTGAAAGGGAAGGACATGTGAGCGTTGTTATAAGTTTATTTTCTTTTGTGTCTTACTCAGCTCTTGGTTTCGGTCCAAATGTATTTGCTGAGGACCATCTTCTCTGGTCCTATTGATAACCAATCGTGGTCATTCTTTATTAAACTGTGGTGGATATAGGAATGTCTGCAATGCCTATAAAGACCTGCACCTTGGAGCCAAGCTCACATGTCCTCATGGGCTCTCATCTACTTTCCTTCTGCTTCATAAACTTTAGTAGTACTGAAAAGCACTGAACTCAGGTTACAAAATTGCAGTTGGGCCAGACACAAATCCCTCAGGCCACTGCAAAACCTGCAATGACTATCAATCAGTGCCACGGGTGTTCTGAACCTCTTGGTTACCTCTGCATGAAGTGCTCAAGAATGATTTGTGCTGCCACTGCCAACTGTTGTGGCTGGGAAACAGTTTGACCTGGTTATGCAGCCCAGCAGCTCCTTCTGCCTGTGCTGGCACCTGTGGATAAAACGGGTGTCTTTCTACCCAGAGCCAGTCTTTGCTGAGCTTGGCTCTATGCATAACATTACTTGTGAAGTTAAGCTTTCTATCTGAATTAACCTAAATCTCGGCATACCAGCTCCAACCCTAAAAAGGATGGTTTTGATTTCCACACCCACCCTCCTCCCTATGGTGTGCCATTAACTTGTAAGTTCACTTTGTTGCAGGATCTTGTGGCCACCAAAAGTTCAGAGGGTTTGAGAGGATAAATTGGTAGAGTGGTGCCAAACACACATAAAGCCACTGCTGACTCAATAATTCCCTGACCTGCCAACAAGAAGAGGCTGTGAAGCTTCCCTTTTTTACCCCTTTTTGGCCTGGATGGTGTTGGGCTGGCAGGATCTATACTCTCACATGCTGCGGCTAAGCTCTGTATTCTGGTGTGCTGCTGGAGTGGTAAGAGGCACTACTGGGGAGGTTGTTTCTGGGTTAATGTTTAGTCTTAAGAACATCTCATCCAGGGTGAAGGTGAGAGCTAAGGGGCAAGGCATTCTTCCGTAGGTGGATAGCAACAACACCCTGTAGCAGGAGCTATACCACAGTGCTGAGGTTTCGTTTCCAGTCTGCAGGCCAGGCAACCTCCTGCCACCATCACAGACACAAGGCCTCAGGCTTGCTCTCTTCCCATTTAAGAGCTCACTTGTGGTCTGAGATGATGCTGAGACTTCTCCAGCCATCTTCCAGTGCTAAGAGCTCCTTTACAAACCATTAGCTCTGGTTGGTCTAGGGACATGCCAAGTGCAAGAAGACAAACCACTTTCCCATGATCAAGCCACGGCATTGCAGCTGATGTAATATAATTCCATACAATATAATTTAACCCCTTTGGTAGAGTTCAGTGAGGGGCCGGAGATGCCTAAATCATGAGATTATCTGTGTTCAACCTCAGGTGCTCTCCAGAGGGGAAAACAGCACAGCAGGTTGGTCAGTGGAAAAGAAGGTATCCCTAACCATGACACATTTGGGGTGGAAGATACCATATTCTGCTGCAGCCAAATGTTTGCTTTGGTCACATGGTCCACTACCTTTGAGATGAAGTCCTTATTTCTCCTTGTTATTAAATGACAGCTTCCTCCGAAGTGCAAAGTCTGCCTTTGAGACTCCAGCTGTTGGCTCAGTATCTGCTCTGGTTTTTAGCTTAATTTTTATGACACAGAACCTCTGGCACATTCTGGTGTCAAGCTGTTGGAAGCTTGGAGACTTGGAGCAATATCCAGGGTAAGTAGAATTAAATTTCAAGCCCCCTTGTAATACCAAAATTGTCCAGATAAAAACTTTCTAACAGAGTTTTGAGAATTAGAAAGCAGCATTCTTTATTGCAGTGTGGTGGTCACTCAGAGAATCCTTCCTCTAACTGAGTGCCCTGAGCATTGGGTAAATGCTCAAAACTGTGTTTTTTATCATACACATTGATGACATACTCGTTGGCTATCCCTGCTTACTTGGCGTATGTGTGTTACTTTGTTTTACATAGTTGCACCCCTTAATGGAAATCCGTAAGTTCTTCAGTGTCCGGATCTGTGATATTTAGATGCTCCCAAGATTGTAGAAAGTCTCTGTCTTTCAGCCCCGCTGCCAAAGAAGCAGTCGTAATTCACCTGTGCTGGTTTTCAAGGCTGTTTATTTCTTCTTACCTAAAATATTTTCTCTCTGAAATGCAGCAGGTCTGTCTTGTGTGCAGGGCTCTGCCCCTCAGTGGGATGTTACAAACATTATATACTAAAAACTACATGTGCTATATTTACAATAATGTGCCAATATCTGTCACTCATGCTGAACAGTGTGTCCCCAGCCTAAACCAATAGAAAAATGCCAACACCACAGTGAAACATGGAGGGCATGAAGAAGAAGAAAAAGGGCAAGGCACACCCAGTTTCCTCCATCTTGCCTCCTTTGAACCCCTTACCTAGAATCCTAAAATTCTACTTTTGCACCCGTGCCACACTAATTACTCCTTATATCAAACATTCAGAGCTTGTAATTCATCCTGGAAGATTGAAAACTCTTTTCCATGAACAGAGATCAGAGACAGTGTCTCTCAGGGCTCTGTACAGGGGGGCTCCTGACCCCCTGCCAGGGTCCCAGACCTTCCAGGGCAGCCAGAGGGATGCTCAGGATTCCTACATCTCCCCCTCCTTTTTGAGTCAAGAACACTTCTCTGACAACTCTCTCCATGGTCTGCCGCATGCACTGAAACAAGCATGGCAGAAGCATCAGAAGGATTACAATAACCTATAAATATATACAACTGTTTTCAAAATTTCCTTCTACAACTGTGAAAGGTTAAACAAATTGAACACACTATTTAAGATTGAATTTTCCTCCAGGTGTGTTTTCTCTCATGATACCTCTTCAAATTTATCACTCTTGTGTCCATGTGTCCGCAAGAGATGTTCAATTGCTGCTTTGTTCTCATTTCACACTCTTGGCTAAGAAATCATTCAATGCAGAAGAAATGGCATGGGCATCTTTACTCTGCCCACAACTTCTTTTGATCCAACTGTGCCAAGGCTCTTTTTGATGCCACCTGCTGTGAAAGCAGAACCATTTCAGTTTTCTGAGCCTTTTTTTCCATGTGTTAACATTATCATTGTCACAATCTGTATCACTCAATTCATAAGATTTTCTCCTTCTTGCTCTTTCTTTGATGCTCTTGCATCAAAGTCATGCTGTGTGTTAACAAAAGATCTTCCAATGCTGCATTGATTGTCCCTGACATCCATAGGGATAGCAAATCCAACTGTGTTCTTACAAATGAAAAAGATCTCCTGTGGCAATTATTTTGAATCCTGGCTGGATGGTTTGTTCGACATCTTAGAGTAAATACACCACAATGATGCTTCTTAACAAATTCTGTGGTTTGGAGTGATTTCTATGATTTTATGTTTGTTTTGTGCCACTCCGAAAAGCCAAATTGTTCTATAAAAGCTAATTTTTGCTGCAACTTTCCAGTTCTCAAGGCTTATAAGGAGCCGCAGAAAGAAACCTCATCCAAACACTACCTCCATTCTCCCAATTGAGAATGCACTTACAAAATTGTTGGAGGGATGTCTTTTGGAATCAGCCATTTGTTCACTGGCAAATTCAAACATGTTGGAAAGGGCTTTTCTGGCCTTGAGTGTTTCAGACTGATGGTGTCAACCCTGATGTGCTGCCCAGAGTTTCCCAAACATTTCTCTTGGTTGAAACATGGATAAAAACACCCCATTGCCTAAGGCAATCAGTGAGAAGATGAGGCACAAGTATAACACTTGATCAAACTGCAGGCCTCATTCCCTGTGGGAATCTGGAATGCAACACCAGCATCTCCCTTTCCTGAAATGGAAAGATGACAACTCAAGTCCCAAAAGACGCCCAAGACCCAGAGTCCTCTTTTTGCATGTAGAACGAAGAGATGTCCGCTGTCTTGACACCTGCTCATGTCTGCGTGCTGACTTCTCTGCTTCTGGAGTCAGGATCTGCTCTCCTTTGAATTTGACAAGATCTCATGCATCCTGCTGACACCCACTTTCAACCCCTGAGAAAACACAAGCACAATCCTTGCCCAAAGTTATTAATTTGAATGGTTTTTCCAGTTTGATCTGTCCAGCGTCTGAGACTCTCCTCACATTTCACTTGATGATCAGTGAAGTGGGCTTTATAAAATAATTATTTCAAAAGATTAAAATACACAAAATCTCCAACCTCATTCCAGCCTTATTTCAGGCACTTCACCGTTTTCTCCTTCTTTTTTGAAACAGAAAGGTTGAAAAATATAAAACATAATATAAGAGAAAAGACCTCAATGATAAAATGTATAAAACTTATCAAAACTGACAACAATTCAAGAAGGTTCAAAAGAAAGAGATTCTAAATAACATACATAAAATTGAACAAAGCACAATATTAGAAACATTATGCCAGCACTTCAGAGTTTGCAAACAGCTGAAACATTTGTTTCCAGTGAAAATCCTTGGCATCCTTTCCCGGGCAAGGCTGACAAGTTTCACCTCAAAGCTGCGTCAGCTGTTACATCTGTAGGATCGAATCGGTAGGTCAAAATGACCTAACTATTATTCATTTTTTGTGCAGAAACTTCTGAATTTTACTGGCAAACTCATCTGTCCAAGTTAAAATCAGGGCCTGGCCAGGACCCAAACTTTAAACTGGAGTGATATCCCCTAACATATTATCTAAAACAAAGCTTGTACCAACAATACATATATGATACTTAAACCATAACAACTTATAATAACATTTTCACATAAAATAAACACTTGAAGTTCAAGAAGATAAATTGATCAGATGACACAAGGATTCATTTTCCTTGGAACTTCTTTGAGGGAAAAGGATGTCAATTGGAAGAAATCTTAAGATCAGTAGTTGACAAAAGGCTGTCAAAATGTTTCAGGCATCTCCCTCTGAGATCTTCTGAAAAACATTTGAGAATGATAAAAATAGAAATGCAATGATTCCACTCACAAGAGATATAAAAACAAACCAGAAGGTCCACCTAGAAAAATGCACAATTGTATAGATGCCCTTGTGGACCTTGGTCCTGCAGGGAAGTCCACTGCTGGCCGGTCCACAGGAGCCCAGATAGCTTGAAACCTAACCCACCAAATGATGGGAGGACACTCAGAGCGCTGCTGTTCTCGTGGGTTTATTGCAGGTACAGCGAGGAAAGGAGGAGGCAGGAAAGGTGCAGGGAGACAACCTCTCGAGAGGGGAGCTGACTCTGAGAGCACCCTCCAGAGCAGGGGTCGGGGATTATAACCGAGGGAGGAAACACGGGGTCAGGGTACAAAAGGACCAATGGGATAGGATGGGGTGATCGGGGGAAAAACAATGGGAGAGGGGGAGAGGTGTGGCTTCAGCCAGAGAACCAATAACAGCACATAGAACGGGAACTCTCTAGAACTGGGGATGGTACAACAGGATGATAGACATTAACAGGGGAGGATACAACTAATGATAGACATGAGGAAAGGTGGGAACCCTAAGGCAATTACACTATTGTAGTATCCCAGGGCATCCCTGTTGGATCTTCCCCTGGGCCGCCTCCCACACACAATACAGTTAGAAACAAAAATGAGACTTCAAAATGGCATGCAACCTGGATAAGATTGCATAAAGGACAATAAAACATACAAAAATTGGCTATGAAAAAACAAAGCACAAGGCTTCACCTAATAATATGATAAAATTTCTTAATGATAACATTTATAAAACACTTAAATAGTTAAAAAATAAAAGAAAGGATTTGAAAACAACAAACACCCTTTGTATCATTATACAAAGAAATAACAGACTATAAAAACTGACTAATAAATTATGAAATCAATCTCAGAAAGCTCAAAACCAAATCCCTTTAAAACTCTTATATATTGATAAACTTATAAAAAACCACAAAAGACTGAAACAAAACCAAGGATCCAACAAACTGTCTTCTCCTTAAACCAGTGTTCATCAATGTTTCATGACCTCCTTTTCAGTTGAAATCCTCCCATCCTTAAAGAAAAACAACTAAACTTAGTTAGCTAAATAAACTTGATCTTTGAAAAACTTAAAACAATTTTTGAATCAAACAGTACTTAAACTCAATAAAAAAATCTTGGTGAAATTTTCCTAATTTATATTAATTTTATAAAATCCATATGTATCAAATTAATAATATATAAATTAATTGTCAATTTAACTTTTACAAAACTTAACTTCTTCAGAGCCCAAACCTAAAATAAAACTTAAAGTGATATACTCTAATTAAACAATACTTAAACTCAAAATAAACTATATAAAAATCAATCCCATAATCAATAAAATGTTAAAATACAACTTAATTTAAACCTTAATATAATAAATTACTAAAAATTCATGCTATTTAATTTTCTATTTCAATTTTCATTATGATAAGATGTCCCTTTCTCACATTCTGTATCCCACACAATGATGACCTGTCACACAACAAAGGAACAAGTGATTGTGATTCTTTCTTCTGGTCCTCTTCCACAATCTTCATGTGTCTTCTGTAAAGTTGTTTCATTGAAACAGTAATTGAAGTGCTTTGAGAAATCTTCCATCCCAAACTTGGAGGATCTTTTCAAGTTGCTCTCCCCAGATGTTTGTCTGAATTGATGCAGTGTGTGGAGGTGTATCATTTTTGCTGCAGCCCCTCACCATTTCTTCCAACGAGGGCTGACCAGGCAGTGTGTTGATGATTTGTCTGCATTTTTTGTTGGCATTTGCAAATGCAAGACCCCGAATCAAATGTGGTTTTGCTGTTTCTTCATTCACTTGCCTGTTCACTGCTTGTGTGAGATGCTCAAGGAATGAATTAAAAGGTTCTGAAGGTCCTTGCCTGATCCCTGTGTAGACGTTTTCAGATGTTCCTGCTGATGGTGTTTGTAAAATTGCATTGCATGCTGCATTCTTGATGTCAATCAACACACCCCGTGGTACCTCCTTAATCTGTTGTCCTGTTTTATCATTTGGTCCCAGGGATTCACCTGCCATCTGCGCTACGGAGATGGCTGCATTTGGTCCTCCCTGATATGTGTTTTTGAGCTCCTCAAGAGTCCTCGCCACCTCACTTCCCATAGAAAAATCTGTGATTCAGTGAAAATCACTGAAACGAGGTATTTGAGATTGTGTGGTGTTAAATCATGTATTTCAAATGTACCCTTTAATAACTGTTTAAAATATTTAGAATCCAATCCATCTTCTTGCAGGGCTGTTTTTAAGTCTCTCACAACCTCATAGTCTAGTCATTCCCATCTCGTGTTTGCAGTCCATGGACTACGAGTCACTGGTAATATGATGCTGTCCATGTTCACTATATCAAAGGTTTTGTCTTTCAATGCTCTCTTTCTGATTTCTGCCCAGTCTGTGACACCAGAGACTTGTGCAAATTGTTTTCTTGATGCGTTCTTTGTCATCCCGGAGTTCGCTGACATTTCTGGCCTTTTCACATCTTGCCAAAATGTGGTTCTTTCATCTTGGAGGGCTACTGAAGTTCTTGGCCTTTCTGCACCTTGCCAAGATGTGCCCTCTCTGTTCCCAAGGAGTATTGACACCTTAGGTATCTCTTTCCTTCTTGGATGATGAGTGGGAATCCCCATTGGCATTTCTTCTCCTCCTAGCTGAGGAAGGGGAAGCTGCCTTCCCTGTGCAGCTCACAGTCCCTGTGCAGCACAGTCAGGGGAAACCATGGCCGAAACTGCCGTCGGTCCAGCAGGTGGCCTGGATGCTGATGAAGAAGGAATATGTACAGATGATATGGGAAGGGTGTGGCTACCTTCAGCTGGAAGGAACAATTGGGAAAAATGCATTGCCGAATGCAAACACAGTTCCAGAGCACAGCCTGTTAATTGGAGGAAAGGTTATAACAAAAAGTCTCTTGTAAATGGAAAAGATTCCAGTGGAATCTCAGATGACACAGGTTGTTGTTGCTCATGAGAAGAAATGTCATGAGTTCTGCTGTCTTTGGTGTTCTCAAAAGTGTGGCAGATGAGTGTCTCTGGAAATCTGTTCATTATTAATGGTATGAAAAAACCGTCGCCATTTGGCCGTTCTGTCATTGGATGACGCTGTCGCCGCACCTGCTGGGTGCGGCTGCTGACCAGGTCGTGTTGACCTGACTGAAGGGCCTGGGGTTGGCGTTAAACCTTGGAGAAGTTTGGAGAAGGCCTTGTGTTGCACTGGTTTCAAAAGACAACTGACTGAATCTCATTTCGGGGTGAATGTTGAGGTCCAGTCGCTCAGCGTTGCCGCAGGACATTTGATGCAATGGGCGTGCTTGTAAAAAGTCGTTTGCTTTGGCTGCTGTGGATTCTGGGCACTGCTGTGTATTTGTTGTCAATTTTTGGACGTGCACTGCAGTTGAACCATGCGATTGCAGGCTCACCGATGCCACGGAGAAATTCCGGCACCGCTGCCCTGCCGCTGCCACAATGCAGCTCTGTTGTTGCTCGCCCGCCAGTGCGGATGAAAGGAAATGGGCGGTGCGCTGCTCGCACTTGCTGTGGAGGGGCGGTGACCAAAGGGCATCCCTGCCTTGGCTCTGTTCAGCCCGTCTGCACTGGCATGGGGATTTGGAGAGGAATGTCTCCGGTGCAGTCACGCCCCGCGTCTGCCTGCCTCGGCATGGCTGCGCCTCTTTCTTGCTCGCCGCCTCCCCGCTCACGCCCGCTGTCTGCTGTGCCTCACTTGCGCCTGGGATCTGCCTCTCCGAAACCAGGACCCACATTCCCAGTCACTTCCGCCTTCGCCATGACTCCCACAAACGCATGCGCAGCCTGGATTCGCCCCCTCCCCTCGTCTGCGTCGCCATGGGGATGCGGGAAGGAACACCCTCGCCTTGGCCACGCCCCGCCTGCGGCCGCGCCCTCGGGAGCGCCTCCTTCCTTCCCCCCGCCGGCCCTCTCGCCGCCCCGGTCCCGTTCTGGGTCGCGCCCTTGGGGCTCCATGGCAACGCCGGCACCCAGCGCGGTTCCGCGCTCCGCTGACGCCATCGGCGCGCGCTCGCTGTGTCCCGCCGCTGCCGCCGTGACCATGGCCATGGCCGCGCGCCGCGTCCTGCGCGGCCCGGCCCCGCCCGGGTCTGCCCCCGCGGCCCCGCCCGGGTCTGCCCCCGCGGCCCCGCCCGGGTCAGCCCGGCCCGGCCCGGCCCGGCCCCGCCCGGGTCAGCCCCCGCGGCCCCGCCCGGGTCTGCCCGGCCCGGCCCGGCCCGGCCCCGCCCGGGTCAGCCCCCGCGGCCCCGCCCGGGTCAGCCCCCGCGGCCCCGCCCGGCTCTGCCCCCGCGGCCCCGCCCGGGTCTGCCCCCGCGGCCCCGCCCGGGTCTGCCCGGCCCGGCTCGGCCCCGCCCGGGTCTGCCCCCGCGGCCCCGCGCAGCCTCCGGACGGCTGGCTGGCGTCCGCCGCTCGCTCCAACGCCGCGCGCCACCCTGCCGCGGCCAGCGCGGCTCCCGCGGCCCCGCCCGGTTCCGTTTCGGCGTTCCCCGTGCGCCCTCCGGGCCTCCTGGCGGCGGCACCCGCCGCTGTGGACCCGGTCACTTCGGTCGCTCCGGCCCCTCCTGCCGCCCCCGACCCCGCGCCCGCCGTTGCGGACGCTGCCGCGCGCTCTTTCGGCGCGGCTCCAGGCACCCTCGCGGTGTCCCCGGCCCGCCCCGCACTATCCCCGCCCTGCCGCGGCCCCCGGAAAGACAGCTCCCGCCCTGCCCCCGCGACCCCCGGGGCTACAGAGCCCGCCTGCACTCCTGTTCCCGGCGCTGTCTCTGCCCCCCCACCCCGCCGCCTCTCCGTCCGTTTCCCTGTGAAGGGGGGGCTGAAAGGTGTTCTGCCGCCAGGGTAAAGTTTCTCGTTGGTCTTTGCAAATCAGGCAAACATGCCTCAAAAAGCATCAGGGTGTGGAGTCCCAGTGGGTGGTGACCATTCTCCCCACCCTCTTTTTGCCGGGGTTAATTCCGCCCCCCCTTCCTTGGTAGGGGCCCCCACCGTCCGCCGTTGGCTAGACGCTACCCCTGCCCTCTCTGCCCCAGGGAGAGTAACAGCTGGCCGCTGATAGCTAGGAGCAGCCCCCGCGGTTTCCTATAAAAGTTGCCTCCAGCATAATATTTGTTGGATCTTGAAGCTTCAAGGTCATTTTATCTTCTGGGAATTAGTGTTCTTGATTTTGACCAGTCTTACCACTAACTGTGTCGTCTGCAAACTCGATAGCCCAGCCAGATGCCTACAGTGGACAGAGCTGTAGGTAGAAGAAATCTTTCCCCAGAAAGACCCTAAACAAAGATGTCTTTTTCTCCCTGTCAGTCCTGCATGCAATCTTCTACAGCTTACTCAGGGCTGGAGCACAACATGTGTTAAAGGAAGCACTGGAAATCATTTGTGCATCAGTACCTAACCTGTCTTGTACTTCTCCATAGGGAACATGTGAGAACACACTGCGAGGATCCTGAGGACTACCAGAAGTCATCTCAATTCCTGTAGGCAGGGCAGGCCTAGGACAGCTGCTGCACTAGCATCCACAATTCGTGTCCACAGGAATTCCTTCCTGTGCTCCATCCATGCACGTTGCTGCTCAACAGTTGTCTGGTGGTGTATCTGCTGAAGTGCCTCAGTCTCCTGGGATGTCCCAGGCTGGCATCTGGTAGCAAAGGATGAAGATCACTCTTAGTGCTTGCTGGTTGGTTCTGAAATTCTGGTCAGCACCCTTGAAGAATTCAGTGGATTTGGTCTTTTCACAGGCATAATTTTTCTTCTCCAAAAGGACTTGAGGTGTCCTGACAGGCGTGCTAACGACATCACACATTCAGTCTCCTCTTTTACTTGAGTTGGGGTCTGTAGTGAGGAAGTGGCCACTGGGTTGGTGGTTGTGATCTCCCGTTGATGGAATTACCTTTCAGCTAAGGACACACTTCCTGCCGCTCTCTCTTGGCATTGTCAGCAGCTCTTATTGTTCCAGTGATTTCAATCCTGCTACTTTGCCTGTTGTTGCTTTGGCTGAGAGTGTTTGAGACATTTTTTTGGAAGGGTTCATGAGGCCTCTACCCCTTCTGTCTTTGTCTGCCTCTGCTAAGGTTGATATACAGCTTCTTGATGAATAGTACTATGCCTGACTATGCTGTCAGGTCGATCTCCTAGGAGAATCACGCAACCACCTTTCACCGTGTGCCTCCGGGCACAGAGTCGGGGACCCACCTACAGCAGTGATGGTGACGGCGAATGGGGCACGTCGGCCCGGGTGGGATGGCTCCCAAGCCCAGGGTAGCGGAGAGACACTTGAGCACCTTGCTGTGTTTGCGGAGGGGCTCTCCCCCCACGGCACCAGGACAAGCCCTCGCTGGCCGCGGGAGCTTGCGCCCAGGAGCCGTGCACGGCCGCGGACCTGACCGCCCCGGGCAGGCTTTTCGGAGCTCCACGGGGCAAGCGGCAGCGCCCGGTGCCCGCCGGCACCTCCCGGCTGCGGGGCGCGGCGCGGGGGCGGGCCGGGGCGGGGACCGCGGGCGGGCCGGGCCGGGCCGGGCTGGGCTGGCGCGGCGCGGCTCCCGTGCGGACGTCCAGATCCCCATCGCCAGCGGCAAGGTACGGGGCGCGGGTGGTGGTGCGGGGCGTGGGGCCGGGACACGCGCGGGCAGGGCCGGCTCGGGCACCTGCCGCAGCCCGGGGCCTGCGGAGCCCGGCGGTGCCGGGGAGCGGGGGGGAAGCCTGCTCTGCCCGCCTCGTGCCGGGGGTGCCGCAGCTCCCTCCGGCCCCACTCCGCTTTGTGCGGAGCTGGGGCCGTCGCCCGCAGCCGCGGGGGCACGGACGGCCGGGGGATGCCTTGGCCGCCCGGTGCCGCGGGCCTCGGGCATCCCCCGTGCGTGCGGAGGGAACGGGGCGTTCCCGCTGGCCGCGGTCGGGGCAGCCGATGCTGGTCATGCCCTCGGTGGGCAGGATTCTCTCACTCGCCAGTAGCGCCAGGGCTATTCCTGTAGGAATCTGCCGGTGGGATTTTCTGCGCGGGGTGTGGCGGACTGGCAGCTGGCCCGCGGCGAGAGCCCTCCGACCCGGAGATCTGCAGACGGAGGTGCGCGGAGCAACAGGGCTTCCAGCCGACCCGAGCCATCCTGCTGCCTGGTCGGGAAGGCTGCGTCTCCTGCCAGCCCTGCAGGTCAGTGCCGCCGGTGGCACGGTTTGGCATCTATATAACTTGGCTTATTATTTATGCAGAAGCCTCACCTATGGTTGTGTGTGAGATGGGTTAAATTTGGCCTTTTTTTGCTGGAGTTGTGGGGAATTCGGGTGCTTTATGGCAGGGTAGGTTACATCTTGCACAGATCATGATGACAACCACATCAATGACTCTCTGGCACCGGGATCCCCTGGTGACACTTCCCCCTGAAGGAGGAACTGGCACCTTGAAGGGGTCTTATTTTCAGGCAGCACAGCTTTGAAGACTGCTTCTTCCCTGGGTCTGACTTTGATGCCGTAGCTCTGTCAAAGGTTAAGACAGGCTGTTGCAAAGGGATGTGTAACAGACAGCACTTTGCAGACTGATAGCCCAGTGAGGCCAGCTATGTGCACTCGTCTCACCGGGCCAGTGAACACATCGTTCACTTTGCAGGGAGTGGTGCCCTCCTTGTAGTACTCTGGAGCATCCTGTCTGTTCCTGATTCCCACGCCACCCTGCCCCAGCCCTTTTCATTTATATTTTCTAAGAAGACACTGTGCCGCAGTCCTTGTAAAGGGTATTTACCTCGACAGGCTTAGCCTCTTTTGGCCCCTTGGATGCTCAAGGGAAGTGATTTCTGCAGAGGATTCAGGGAACATGTGGGAGAAGGTTGACTGATGGTTACTTTTAACCTTCTCCGGTGCAGGCTCCCCAGTGGGTTAACAAAGGAGCAGCCTGTGTAGCCCTGCTGTTCCCTTTGTTCTTCCTCTGGCTGTGCCCTCTTTGGAGAGCTCTGATCTCTCCTGGTTTGATCAGAGATAGGGGAATGACTGATGGAGACACGAGGGAGTTAATGTTTTGGTTGTGAGCATTTCAGGAAGCTCTAGAGCTTTTGGTGGCCGAATAGGAGAGAGCTGATTGCTTCTTAGAGACAGGGAAAAATAGGTGTTTTCATCTGTGCTGCTATTGTTTGGTGAATTAGCATTATGACATCTATTATTATAGCTTCGATGAGCTGTATTTCAAATTCATACAATCTGTTACTCTGTAGCAACAAATCACAGCCTGTTATCTCAGTAGAGCTGCCTTAGACAGGAAATGTGAGACTCAGGTACTGGTGATGTTTGGACAAACAGCCAGACGATTCTGCTGCCTCCACCCCAACTCTGCCCTAATCTCCTCCTGGCCCCTCTTCTTCTGAGGCAAAGCACCTAAGCATGAATGTGCCTGTTTTGCAAGTCCAGGGGTGACGGAGACCACTGTCCCCTGTGTGGCAGCTGCGTCTGCCTGACCAGCAGCACTGATCACCTCCATCCCATTGATCCAGCTGGCTCCTGGATGTGTCTGTGCAGCAGGTGGATTTCCTGGTAGCGGGTCATGGTATCTCCAGATGTTGTATGTTTCTCATTTTCCTTTTTTGCCTGGGTAATTTCTGCCAGTCTTTCAAGTATGTTGGTTTGTCCCCTCTGAGCAAATTTCTTGCTCTGCAAATGTCACTAATGGATAATATTTTCATGTTTCTGTGTCTGCTCCATTTGTTAATAGATGGATAATGAGTGGGTTTTCAGTTACCTAAGTTTGTGAGTCTCTTTCTAGGTGGGTTGGCACTGGGCACGCTGCTGTCTCTGGAACAGGTTTATGGTGCCTCTGCAAGGGGCAGTTCTCTCTTGCCTGTGGGCTGACTGGACTGCCAGATGCTTAAATGTGGTGTGAGCTGTGTTTTGGGGATGAATAGTTGAGTACAGAGCAGGTCCCTGTGCTGTAAGCTTCAGGTGCCCAAGCACTCACTGTTACAGAGGCTTATGGAGAGAATGGAAAGCTTTAGCAAATCCCAGAAAAAAAAGGTGATGCTTTGAGTGAGAGACAGTTGCCTTGGGGCAGGCTTAGCTAGATTTTATGCATGACCTTGCAGGCTACTCATAAATTGTGGTCAGTTTGCTGCCTCTGACTTTTTTTGTATTCCTTGATCCACAGTGGCTGCATAGCATGAAGTCTTCATGCTACCTTGTTAGGTCCCGATTTCCCCAGCAGGGATTTTGACGGGAAAACTGTTGGGGAATGGGATGTGACAGGGTATGACAGAGACTCTGTGAAGAAACAGTGTGGAGGGAAACTGTCCCAGATCATTTCCCCACCATCCACTCTTGCCTGGTCCAAGGGGACTCAGCCGGTCCTTGACAGCCACACCCTGTTCTCCACTCTCATAGGAAAGTTTGTTTGAAGTGTTTGCTTCAACAAAAAAGCCCCACAAAATGCCAGCACCTTATCTGAATGGTCCTGGCTCCCAGTTATAAACACCAGTGATCTTACATTTGGCCAGTGGGCTGTCCGGGTGGCTGCTGGACCTTGCTACTAAACTGCTACTCAGAGCCAATGGCATCCCTGGTGAGGCTGGACAGCAGCTGTACTTTGAAAGAGCCATGACTGGCCACCTCTTGATGCACAGCAGGAGCACAGACGGTCTGGTCTCTTGCTCCCATGGCAAGAAGGCACCAGAGCAATGGTGTGGTGAGGTGTTTCACATGTAGTCATTACATGGCTTCCCGTAAGTGCATGTTGTCAAGCTGCTCTGGCTGCGGAGCTGACTGAGGCAAGCAGCCTGCAGCACGCTGCAATTATGCTGACGCGCCTTCTGCCTCTCCTCAGGAGAAACAGGAAAGACCTTTACATCATCCAGGAGGCTGTATTGGCTGAGAGATTTTGATACTCACAGGGTTATACTGGCTTGTAAGCAGAAGCGAGACTGGCCTAGTATTTCCAGGGATTTCCCCTCTGTGGTATTACAGGCTTGCCAGCAATTCCTTATTTTGAAAATACACCCTGCAGGGCTCTATTAGTGTAATGCTGATGCTTACTATTTCTAAAGCACCTTGAAATTCACAAGTAGGACTTTCTGACCCTCAGCCAAGCAAAATCCTTTCTAAAGCTTGGAGACATGCCACTGCCAAGAGTAGGACCAATGATAGTGTGCAGCTCCAAGCGCTGTTCTATCTTCCCTTGTTGACCTGTTCCGTGCTCTGCTTCACTCAGTTTCAAATTTTCCGGAGCAGTGCCCAAAGTTTGGCGTCTCTCTCACTCTTTCTTCTGAGCATCCTTCAGGGCTCTGATTTGTGGAAGAGTTTCCTTCCAGTCTGGTGAATAGCCTGCTCTTTATCTCTGTGCCAAGAAACATGGACCTACCTGCAGAGAGTGCAGATGACTCTGCACTGCCTGTCTCCCTCTGTGGGACAAAGTCACCTAGGAAAATGATAAGGAAGACAAAGCAGAAGAAAATCCCAGCAGTTGTGGTATTTTTATACCTGAGATTAAGACAAAGTTCATGAAAGTTGATAAGATAGCTTCCAGGAAAGCAGCAGAGGCCAAACTCCATCTTGTTCTTCCTCCTGGAGCTCTGGGAGCTGTGCTGGGGGAGAGGCAATGCTGGGGGAGAGCTCCTCCCAGAAAAAGGTGACTGGGCAAAGCCATCCATGTCAGGGTTGCATTAATACAGGAAATATGAACCTTGTGGCTTGAGCTTGTACATAAAGTTGAGCAGGGACAGTCAGAAAAAAAAGGTGCAGGGAGGGGCCAAGGCAAATACTGCGTTTACTCCCAGGAGCTGAAATTAATCAGTTTTTGCTCTACAAATACCATAATTTAAGCTTGCCTTCCAGACCATATTTTAACTCCTCCTTGTGAACCATATGTGAAGTCCTCCTTGGGAGAGTCTGAAATCTCTGGATCCCATCCCAGGTTTTCTGGGAATCAATGGTAGGGTGCATGAGAAGTGCTTGGTGGGCAAGTGCCGTTTTCTCAGATGTGGCTCACTCTGTAGGCTAGGATATGGACTGATACAGCAGGCGAACAAGAGCATGTACAAGCAAAGGTCTGGGAGCAGCAGATCTCTCCCGGTACTGTCCTACTGCAGCCTCACCTGGATCTTGCTTAGCCATGGAGTGTTAGCATGTAGGACGTTTGCCAGTCTGCCAAAAGGACGCCTGTAGGGCTGCCCCTGAATGCCCCCCAGTGTCACACCATTGATCTGTGCTGAATCCTGTTGCACCACAGCTACTCTGTCAGATGTCTGTGCAGTTTTGTTTCCTGAGCTGCAGCAAATTTGACTCTGCCAGTGCTGTTCAGTTCTCAGCCACCTTTCACATGGTTACATTGAGGTTATTTCAAACCAGTTATTTAAACCAGTGTTCCACAGTGTTTTCCCTAAGCAAGAACATACAAATCTTGAAAAATACAAACATTATTGCCTTAGAAGAGCATAGCTACCACTTTGCTTGAATTGCTGGCACAGTTGCAGTGCTTGTTTCTAGGAAGCCTAACACTGAGGTTTTTATGCACACCACCTGTAACATGAATGATGCCAGGAAGGACCAATCTTCCTTGTCACCCTTGGTTTCTTCTATTCTATCTCCTCCATAAAAGGATCCTGTGCTGGCAACAAAATTGTAGGGTAATAGGCACAGAGAATCCAGACAGTTCTTTAATTGCAAGAGACAAGTAGAAGTAGTCAAAGATTGTCTTGCTAACATCTACTTAAATGTAATTAGTTCATATTATTTTTCTCTGCCATTTTCTCTAATTTAATTTGAATACCAAAACTCACACATAGAGGAACAAAAACAAAATCAGAATAACATTGCTCCAAGTTCCTGCTCTTGTAATGCTCAGCTTCTTCTACATACAGAGGCTCTTTTCCTTGCAGTCAGGGAGGATCAGAGTCTGTCTTCTGACCCCTCCTGTCTGTGGTCATGCCTGTTTCGCTTTGAATTTGCAAAAGGTCTTTATGTCAGTAACTGATGCTCGAGTCTTAATTGAAAAGATTGATTTTGCTAATGATAGCCTGGCATCTGACATGTTCCATAGAAATCAATTGGAATTTAGTGTCTCACAGTTTTAAAAATCATGGCATTTATTTAGAGGGTTAATAGGGATTGAAGGGTTTGACTTCACAGTCTCTTGCATCTATTTGAAGCTCATGCTCCTGCCATACATTAATCTTCTTGTGCAGTAGTTCTGGGTGTGATGTGTCCTGCCAGGCAACACCAGTCTTGGAGCAGAAAAACCCAACCCCTCTATGAGATTTTATAAGTAAAAGCTCAAGTGTAAAGTTGATGCTTTTTTCTTTCTTGGTCTCCAGGTTGTATTTTGGTGAACTCTTTGGTATTTTGGTGGAATTGAAAAGATCAAAAATCACTTCTGTCTTTATAGATAATGGATTTTTCAGTGGGGCTGACAAACCACAATGAGAGCCAGTAGCTGGAAGCAGAAGTTATTACTTGGCGAAATAATAAGGCAGTTGTGTTTTTAGCAGCAAAGAGGAGGAATCGTGGGAAGAGCTTCTCAGGATGATGCATAGCTAGAAACTTGAACAGGATGATCACCTAAATAATGTCACTCAGTGCAAACAGCAGTGTTCTCTGTAAGTAGGTGACATCTCTCAGTCTGCCATTAGCCAAACAGCAGCTACCTGGCCTTCTACAGAAATTTCTATTCTCCAGCTTGTCACCCCTAAAGCATCTTAATCTCACAGAAGAGACCATACATGTCTCCTCTCCAAGCTCTCAGCATGTTCTGCTGGGCTTTGCCCTTAGGGTCCCAAGGTGGTATTCTTATTCCCTAACACAACAACTAACTTTCTCTCCTGAGTTATATTTTATGGTTGCTGGAGGGATGACAATTTGAAGGCAGGAGTCCTCTAAGCCAGTTTGAACATTGACTGTAAGTGGAGAAAGATTTCATTGGCTGTGTTGACTTGAGATCTGTAGAGGGAGGGGTAAGTGATTCATCCTCATGGAAGAAGAGCACAGTGTAGGACCAGTACCTGCTTTTGTGATTGGTTTGTAATGAGTGACTGAGTTCATAATTATCCAGACAGGGGCTTAGCAGGATGGTTTTCTTGCCTTTAGTACCTCCACCTCTGGAGATTTTCAGAATTCACATGAACAAGGCTGTGAAAAACCCGGCTTGACTTAATGGCTGACTCTATTTTGACTGGAAGTTTGTGCTGTGGACCATCTGAGGTTCCTCCCAGCCTAAATTTGCCTATGATTTGGTCATGATACTTGAAGTAAACTCCTGGTGATGATATTAGGAGTAGAAGTTTCCCTAAGTTAAAGCAAGGAAACCCACAGCTAAAATCCACCTGGAAAATCTATCTTGGTCCTTGTGTTCCATGTTTCTTTCCCAATGTTCATGATGCACGTTGAACTCAGATGAGTGGTTAAGAATTCCTAACTTTCTCTGCAGCACACATATCTGCTTTATAGGTTGATGCACTGAATGAAGAAAAAATATCAAAGGATATCCTTGAGTATATTTTGGTCATCACTGAGGTTTAAAGAAAACCTAACCTGAGGTTAAAAAAAACCCCTAAAGCTTATCTTGCTCTTAGCTTGGGGAATCTCTTTGTTTTGAGACCTTTGATTTGGAGTCCAGTTGTCTGTGGACTGTTACTAGAACAGGGCTTCTTAAGCCTGATAGAGAAAATGCATTTAATGTGTAAAGAGGGAACTGAAGTGACAATTTCTCTTCCTTCTCTTTCTTTCAATTTTGAGAAACTAGTCATTATTTTATGAATGGTTCTGTATATTTCAGAAGAGTTTTACAATGTCTTACCTATACTTCCTTCCCTGACATGACTTGCAACATGAACTTCTCTGTGACTTCATGACAGTTTACCTTACATATATTAAAAAAAAATAGCAACATTTGTACTCTTATTTCTGCCTGTTTTGCAGTCAAGCTCAGTTGTGTGAGTCTGGAAGATTAATAGCACTAGAAGTGTTTCATACAACTTTCGTTGTGGGGTTCTGCTTCCACTGGTGCCACTGGCCACTGCTAGTACAGGCAAATGACCACACAATGGTTTTACTCTATTAGTCTGGAATTCTGCAAGTGGTTTCAACTCTTGCAGAAAACCAAGACTTCCCCACGAAATCCAGATTTTTATTTTGAGCTGTTTCCAAACTAACCCTTTTTAAACTTTCATATCTGTCAGTGTCATTACCTGCTGTCCTTACTACGCCTGGAGTTCCCTGGCATGACAGTGTCATGCAGGGCAGGTGTAGCACTCACCTGCAGTCCTTGAGCCTGCTCAGGGAGCCCTCTGTGGGACTCATCCCACTTGCTGTCATCTCTGGCTAAGCTAGGAGCACAGTGTTGACTCTCCACTGGCTCTGATCAGTCTTCAGAAGTTTCCTGGATCCTGAAGGCTATCTGGTGCTGGAAAGCCCTAGACAGAAATACAATTTCATGAACACATATAAGATATTCAAAGAAAACTACATATTCAGATAGCTGCAGTGAGGCCCACTGTGTCCTACCCAGTGCTTTATTTCTCACTCTTCACACAGACAGTCTTTGTTTTTGCTGCCTAAGGCATGGAAATAGCATCCCCAGCTGCCTGGCCTGCATTATGTCAGGAATTCAGAATTCTGCTTTAATTCACAGCCAGATTTTAAGGGCTGTGCTACCTTTCTCGGTTTTCTTTATTTTTTTTAAACTCCTTCCTACTGTACTGATTAAAAAAAAAAAAAAAAAAAAAACAAACCCAAATTGTCTGGATCAATCTATAATGCAACTGGGTCTTCAATGACTTGTGCAGGTCTTCAATGACCTGCAGCTCATTGAGGACCTGGAAGTGCAGAAGGGAATACAGAGAAGGACAACTGTTTAGCTTGGAAAAGGTATTTCTGAAATGGGATATGACATACAGCTTTTCACATATGGTATTATGATGGGATGGAGAGTTCAGATAGGGAGTGATTGTTCCTCTGTTTATCATTGCCCAGGAACTACAGGATACAGATAAACAGTGGAACGCATTGACACAGGATGTTGGGGATGTGGTTCAAGAAAAGCTATTAGATGAATCTGCAGGCGGAAAATCCATTAGGGCTGGCTAAACAGACAGATGAGCCTTTGGCTCAAAAAGTCACTGAGGCACAGATGCCCAGAGCTGACTCAAAGACATAGAAAAGATCCGTTTGTCAGCGTGGATATCAGCTATGCTGGAGAAATAGGCTGGCATAGAAAGCAGCAGTGGTAGAAGGAGAGAGAGCCTGTAGCAGGGAGGTCTGCTGGGAAATGGAGGCACTTCCAGGGGTGCTCCTGGCTGGAAGGGTTGAAGAGAAGGCTGGTGCGTTGGGACAAAGTTGGAAGATGATCAAAACTCATACTGGCGGAGATATGGGAAGAGCCTGGAAGGAATTAAACTACCACCATGTGGGAGGAGAGGCTGATCTTCATTCCTGGGAGGTGTGAAGATGGAGAGGTGTGAAGAATGAGACAGGTCACAGAGAAGAGCAGTGGTGCTGAATCAAATGATCAGAGATTGAGGAGCACCTGTAAGCAATATAAGAATGCAGTACTTGGAGGAGAGGAGGTAAAGAAAATAGTCTATATGAAGACAGGTAAGGCTGAAGGTCCAACAGAGAGGGATGTCTGTGCACAGTGACTCATCTCTCTGCTAACTGTAACATCTATAGCTCAAGAAAAGCAGATCTGGAGACTGAAAGAGGTGGTACCAGGACTTTTTACATCCACAGGCATTTTGGATGTTTTAATTTGACTCAGCTGCTTCCATAGCAGATGGAAAATACTGGGTCCTGATCCTGGAATGATTTTAATTTCAGCTGGAGGGAATCATGTCTGCACGTTCCAAGATGTTTTTTCAATGCATCTGTGTGCAGTGAATGGCGGCAATAAAGAGATTGGCTCCAAACCCATGCTCCAAGTCTGAACCAAACAATACTTTTGTACTTGCACTGATGGAATTGTCTCAGAGTGATGGCAGTGGTTTCCAGAAACTGTATATTTGCCAAGCCCAGCAGGTATGAATGAATTGGCACAGAATCTCTTTTCCCTGGCAGGGAAAGCATGGGTAGTCTTCCCACTTAGTCAGCATCAATCAAAGCCAGACTGAAAACCAAAAAGAAAAACTCAACCTGCTACTGATGCTCTAAATGATGAATTTTAAAATTTATGATACATAGGGTACCATACTTATAATGGGGTGACATCAAACTGGAGACCTGTTCCTAAAGGGCTTCCACAGGGCTCCATCCTTGGCCCTTGGCTCTTCAACATCTTCATTAACAACTTGGGTGCAAGACTGAAAGGAATACTAAGCAAATTTGTCAATGACACTAAATTGCAGGAACTGTTGATTCCCTTGAGGACACAGAGGCCCTGTGGAGAAACTCTGATAAAATAGAGGGCTGGGCAAACACTAACAGTATGAAGTTTAATGAGGAGAAGTGTTGGATTGTGCACTTAGGATGAGGCAGCCCTGGATGTGTGTATAGACGGAGGACAAGAGATGGGAGAGCAGCACCACGGAATGGGACCTGGGGGTCCTGGTCAGTGGCAAGCTGAACTTGAGTCAGCAGTGCCCTGGCAACCAGGAGGGCCACTCATGTCCTGGGGGGGCATCAGGCACAGCATCACAGCCAGGCAAGGGAGGGATTGTCCTGCTCTGCTCTGCACTGGGGCGGTCTCACCTCCAGTGCTGGGGGAAGTTCAGGGTGACACAATGGAAAAAAGACATTGAGCTATTGGAGAGTGTCCAGAGGAGGCCTGAAGATGGTGAAGGGCCTTGAGGGGAAGCCATATGAGGAGCAGCTGAGGTCACTTGGTCTGTTCAGCCTGGAGGAGACTGAACGGAGACCTCACTGCAGTTACAACTTCTTTGTGGAGGGGAAGAGGAGGGCTGGACACTAATATCTACACTCTTGTGTCTCACCAGTGGCCAGTGACGGGACTTGAAGGAAAGGCCTGAAACTGATTTAGGGAAGGTTTAGGTTGGATATCAGGAAAAGGTTCTTCCCCTTGAGGGTGGCTGGGCACTGGAACAGGCTCCCCAGGGAAGTGGTTACAGCTCTGTGCGAGACCCCTTGAGGCCCCTGCGTGGGAGACCCCTAATAAAAGGTTCTGTGCCAGGTGTGAGAGCGGGACTTTTTCTGTCTTCAGGTTGCTGTTTATTTTTATCTTATCAGAAGTTCTGTGTGCCATCTACAGCAGACTTAGTGCACAAGGAGAAAAGAGCAAAAAAGGTCACAAGATGTACAGTTTCAAGGTCTTTTAAAGCTGTTTTATCCAATTAACTCTTAAAATGTACCTTATTTCTACTTATCTACCAATAACTAATTATTTGCCTGCATTGTGGCTCTTCCAACCAATCACCCTGTGCCACCAACGCAGCAGAAGATGGAGTAGGTGAAGAAGAAGAAGGAGACCAGACAATGCCCAAAATCGTCCATTTTGTCTTCTATCTACCCGCATATGAAAAACCCAAACCTCTAAATTTTTCACCCTGTGATGAACTATACTATTATCTATTTCACACAGTCATAGATTTCAATTCATCCCAAAGTCTTGGAAGCCTTCTCCATGGATGAAGGTTAAAAGCAGTGCTTTCCTGGGAATTGGGACTTGTCAAGACAGGTGGGGAAATATTCCCTGTGCCCTGGGTTCCAACACAGCACAAGCCTGACAGAGTTCTGTGGCAGCAGCTCTCTGGCCACAGAGAGAAACACAACTTTCCCAGGCGTTGTCCTGGGGAAGGCTGTGAGAAGATCAGACAACAGAATGATAAACAATCCTTATCTTCACTTGCTGCACCTGTTGTTGTGAACATGTAGAGTGTGTTATGGAGATTTGTTTACCAATATGTATTTTCTTAATTGGCCAATGGTGGTGGTGTTTAGATTGAAGGACCAATTGGGTCCACCTGTGTCGTGACTGTAAGGGCGATGAGTTTCTTAATAAGTATAGTACAATAAAGTCATAGATCAACCTTCTGAGAAACATAGAGTCAATGCTAATTATTACCCAGCTGGGGGCCTGCGACAACAGGGTTCAAGAAGTGTTTGGACAATTCTCTCACATGGAGTGACTCTTGGGGATATCCTATGCAGACACAGGAGTTGTATTTCAGTAATCTGGTTGAATCCTTTCCAACTCAGCATATTATATGATTCTATGATGTGGTGTAAGAAAGCACTGGCTGTTGTGCCTGTGACAACTGCATTTGCCACTCTCTTGCTGGCTTGTCATGCTTCCTATAAGTGGCACATGCTTTTAAAGAGCTCAAAAGTATATTAGAAGTTTTCTGGAGAACAGACAGATATCAATTCTGACTTAATCAGCCACTCAAAGAGAAAAGCCTCAACTTGAATCATAATTCCACAGGCACTGCATGGGTATGGGAGAGTTTCCCACACTTCTCTTCTGTGTGGGCCCCTCACTATTTTTTGCATGCAGATGATGCTGTAAGGAAGGTGGAAGAATTATGCAGCTATGGGTTTCAGAGAATACCTCTGATGCTACCTGCTGCCTTTCTTCAAGGAACAAGCCTTTTATTCCTTGTTCAAGGAACAAAGTCCTGCTGTCATTGCCCTCAGAAGGACAGAGACCATTTCCCTCTAATTCTGGATCAGGTCTGGGAAACTCTCAGATGGTTCTTCTCTGGTCTATGGTAGTAGGTATCTGTGTCATTTTCTGCCAAGCCCATTTGCTAACAGAATGATACAACTTCTGGGAGGGCAGTTACAGAGTCAGACTCTTCTTGGCACTGACAATGTAACAAGGAGACCAAGACTGCAAGCTGCAGCTGGAGGGAAGTAGGTCAGACATTAGAGAAAACTTCATCCCCAGGAGGTCAGTGGGGTCAGGCAGGTGGAAGCCATCATCCTTAGGGATTTTGAAGGCTCCACATCTGTCCTGATTTAGAGCTATAGGTAGGTTGACTGTGAGGCTTAACTGGAGACCACAGAGGTGGGGTCTCCTACACTGTGCCCTTGCATGGTTGTGCTTTCCTTTCCAGACAAATAGGAGCTTGGTTAGTGGCCCCCAAACTCTTTAGCAGTTTTCATTTCCTCAGGCAGTTTCAGAGATGAGATACAGACTTGGTGTCACTGGCCAGGATCTCATCACATTCAATCGTGTGTACACAGCTTCAGTCATGGGGGAATGCAGTACATGGCATCACATTAGATGTAAGGGCTGTATATCGAGACATTCAAGTGAAGTGTGTAACCTCCAAACCTTGACAGAACTCAGGAGAAACATCTGCACTGGTTGTATTTCCATTGTCTCACCATCCTGCTGGACACCTCAGGTTTTCTCATGTATCTGTGTTCTGGTCGCAGCCACAACTGCTCAAGTAGGCAGAAGAGGTTTGAGAGGAAATCTGGCTAGCCCACACTTGGACTCCTGTGGGCACGTAACCAAGATTTTAGGATTCCCTGAAGATGAACAGTCTTGAACCCTTGAACCAGTGATGCTGAAGGAAAGCTTTTGCTGCAATGAAAGCCTTCTGTACAGTAGCCTTTAGAAGAGACACCCACTCTGCCAGATGTCTGCAGACCTCACAATAAAGACAGGTGGGACCAAGTGTCCTTGTCTTCCCAGAGAACATGGCAGGTTACTGAACCCAGCTGCATAATTTTGATGGGGAGCTGAACTTCGGTTTCTGAAACCCAGAAGCCAGCTTGGCCTTGAATAGCAGGAAACTTCTTTCTGTGAAAAAGGAGAGTGAAAGCATGGTGTTCTGGTTTCAGGAGAAACTACTGAGCTTTGCAGAGTGTCTGATTACGAGTTTTTCAAGGTTGCCCTTCTGACAAGAAATGTGGCAATGTCCCTGAAAGTTTATAACTTTCTTTTTAAGTTCAGTTTTTGCAAGGGGAGGTGGGGGGGTGGGCAGAAGAGGCTTCCAGTTTTTATTGTTCTTTGAACTAGGATTGTTTTATTTGCTTTTCTTTTGTAATGAAGCAGGATCTTGCCAGCATATAAAAGGTCTCCAAGGTGGAATTTGCCCTCTTGTTGAATTCAGAAGCACATTAGTACTCACAAGGAAGTTGATAAGCAATAATATTTTCTTTGCTGCCCAGGTAACCAGCAAAGTGAAAGAGGGTATTGTCTCTGGAGAATGCAGGCAGGTTAACTTTATCTTTCTGTACACAGGCTATCCTGGAAAGCTAGAGGCGAATCAGAGGAAGGTGGGGCTTATCCTCCAAAGGCTGGCATTGCCCCATCCTATGCATTGGTAATACTGCCTCCTTCCCTTCCTGAGAGCTCTGATAAGCCTAATGAAACTGAGCTGAGGTTTGGAGTTGTTTTGGCTTTTGCTAGTCTCCACATTCCCCTGATCCACTATGATATCTTGTAAAGGCCATGTTGACTGAAGGCATTTATGTCCTCAACTCACCATGTTTCTTTCTGTTAGAACTTGCAGAGTATGGCACCTCATGAGGCAGAAAAGTGAGTGGTGAAGGGACAGGTTAAACTACCAAAAAAAAGTGTTACCACTGAGTGTGGAATCATTCCTGGAGTATTCCCCTGTGCCTCCTGGGATGTACAAACTGACTTTGCACTGACTGAGCACAAGTGCCTTCACACCACTGAAGGGTGGTCCATATGCTTCAGCTTGATTTATAGCTGATGTTGGCTTAAAACTATTAATAAAGAAACTTCTCCTGTGACTGGGGGTGATCCGTGATATTTTACTCCCTGTGACTGAGTGAGTGGTGTGAACCTTCAAGAAGCAGAACACCAGGTGCTGATGACAGTGGAGTAAGAGTGATGGTGCCTCAGGCTCCCTTGCACCAGGGTGAACCACTTTGGTTGCTTATGGGAAGAGTAATGCTTGTCAGGCCACTGCAGGGAAGTCCAGTGTCTGGCAACAGACCCTCCATGGGTACTTCCCAGCTCCTGGGGTTTCTAAGCATGCTGGAGGCTCCAGACTGCTTTATGCCTACAACAAATGTAAAACCAGCCCCCCATGAAATTTAATAAAGATAAAAGTCAACTTCTGCCCTGATGTGCAGCCTCTTCCTGCAGTGAAAGGAGCAGCTCTTGTGAAAGCAACAAGGGTCCTGGTAGGCAGCAAGTTTGACCAGAGTCATCTGGGTAAATCTGCAGGGCAACTGCAGCCTGAGCTTCTCCACAAGACTCCAGATAGGCACATTTTCCAAGGAGGCTGATGGCATCTCCATCGTCATCAGTCTCCATCGTCATCAGTCTTTCAAACTCAGCTGGACAGTCTAAGTAACCTGACTTCCCTTTGTAGTGAACTTTGATGTGGGCTGAGGACAGGACTGACTCAGGATCTCCAGAAGTGCCTTCTGGCCTGAGGTTTTCATGTGGTTCTGTGTGATTTAGTGTTGTAATTTCTCTTTGCTTCTCTCACTTGTCCCAGGGAGGCTCAAGTACACATTTGGTGTCAAGATTGGAAGTGACCACAGCAATAAAATAAAGAACAGGTGACAATTCAGTCAGTACTTCATGATGTGCACTTCAAAATGTTCTGAGAGGCTCTACCCAAAATATAGTCTTATAGTCACCAGATCAGGTGACAGGAGAGCTTGAGCCTCTTCAGAGCTGCCTGAGGTTGTTGTTTCTGCCAGTTTTTCTCTTTGCTTTCTTCACTGTTCCTCACCATTGTTGCTGACTGTGCTGAGTTAAAAATAACCTGGCTGAGCTACTTTTATGAGGCACATGTACTCTCCTGACCAACTCCGTGCTTTACCAGCATGGCAGAAGAGCACAGAAGTACTGGGCAGTGGGGATGTGGCAATAACATGGACAGGTATCACCATGAGGCTGTTATTATGCTGGATGCCATTTGGTGCTGCTGCCTGCCTTGGGGAGTGCACTGTGGTTAAATCTGTGACTGAACACAAGTGTAGCTGGAAAACTCATCAAGGAAGGCCACAGAACCTTGTCTTGTGAAGAGTGGTCTTATTTCACTCACTCTAGGCAGCCCTTGCCTGCCCCTGGACATAGGTGCTTAAAATTATTTTGAGGATCACAACACTTGGTGTATCTTCTAAAGTAAAAAAATCTGCACAATGTGCATTTTGCCAAGCTTGGGACCTTGGCATGAATTTGGCCCTAGTTGGGTAGCCTTGGGTTCCATCATTAGAAACATGCTCTGAGACAAGCAATGTGGTACCAGCTGGTCATGATATTTGTGGGGTGCATGGCTGCAGTGGGTTTCTGGAGTCTTTCTGTTCAGTACAGGCTGGGTCTCTATGCAATGTTTGTCTTCCCTGGCCTAAGCCAATAACAGGGGTATGCAAAAGTATTGAAATACCCTGTTGCTTACAGTCTGAGCAGAAGATGCCTGTATCAGTGGAAAAGCCACTGTCTCACCTGTCTCACTGCATCTCCTGAGGCTGTGTCCACGCGGCACCCTCTGCGTAAGCTTTGACCTACCGCCAGTGTGGGGGAAGGGCTGACATGTCTCCTGCAAGGACTCGCATGAGACCTCAAGTCCTGCCCTGGCCAGTGTGCGCCAAAAATAAGGGGCAAGAGGGGCTGCTGTGCACTCTCAGAGAAATTCCTGTTTTGTGGATGACGAAATCAACCCATTTTTTTAGTTTTGAGTGACTCCTTCACCTTCCTACTTCATGTCCTCTCTACTTGTGCAATGTTTATTCTAGAGCTGTTTGTTTTCCACAACCAACTTGCCAGGGTACCATATTTAAGTACCTGTGCCATGCTGGAGAGCTGCAAATATTTTGGAGTGTAATTTACAGCTGGGTTTTCTGATGAGAGACAACATCTCTAGAATATATTGTTCTTTGAGATCTTGCTTGCTGCTGTGATTTTGTCCCTCACTGCTTCTGTGGATCCTGGTCCATCTGCATAAGTGGCATGCCCTTCCTCAGGTAGCCAGTTGCCTGTATGATGTGCTGCTCCCTGTGGTGACAGAAGCAGTTCCCATAACTCCTGGTGGGCTTCCCAGGAGAGGGGACCTTTGTGCTTCTGCAGAGGAGCAATGCTCAAACCAGCATTGGTGATGGACATAGACAATAGCACCTCTTTCCATCACCTGTTCTGCTTCTGAAAATACAGATTGGAGCATCTGACTGATGCTTGCTTTGGTGAAGGCTCTTTGACCCTTCTTCATTATAAAGCTGCTTTACAGTGCAGGAGAAGGATGTGGTGTATATGCAGGCTGTGTGTCCAGTGAGGCCACCATGTCCCTCTTGGGAAGGGCCAGCTGCAGGCTCTGAGCTGCTTTTGGGAAGAGACACGTGTCTATTTCTGAAAGCTGACTGAAACCTTAGTCTGAGCTCCCTTAATCTGAGCCCCGGAACAGTGGGTGTGTATCCTTATGGAACAAAAGACAAAGAAAGGCAATTGATAAAATCGAGGCCCATCGCAGGATGGCTGATTTAAAAGGCTGGTTCCCAGCTGGCCGATTTAAAAGCTTCCAGCTTTGGTTGCAGATAGGGTTGTTTTTCCAAGGATATGCCTCTGAGCAGCTGTAAAAAGGTCCTGCTGCCTGATAGAAAGGCGTGCTGAAAGGTTTTTATTTGCTGCTGTGGATTGATTGGAGTACAGATGCTCTGGAAGACGTGCTGCATTATTCATGTGGTAGATACCGTTGCTAAAAGCTAATGTACAGCCTGGAGGCTGTGAGGAGTGGTACGGTCCTTTGTGTGGTTTTGTTGATTCGCTAGAGAGCCTGGACTGCTCTTAAGCTTTTTTTTTTGAATACTGAGATTGATAAAGCAAATCGAGGAATGTGACATCACTTAGTTAATGGTTCTCCACCTCCTTTCTTGTTTACAAAAACTATAAAACTATTCACAGCTTTCTTTTTTTTTTTTTTTTTGAATGCATTATTCATACAAAACTGCTTGCTAGGCTGGCCCTGTTTGCAAGACTTCATGAGTAACTCAGTTTTCTTGTGGCACCAGCTTCAACTGCTTCCCTATCCCGGCTCAAGTGTCTGCCGTAAGTGTCCCACTTTGGATTCTCCATTAATGCATATTCAACAGCCTTACCCATTAGATTCCCACTGCTGTACACACTGCTGGGGCACCCAGCAGCAGCAGGTCTATGGGACACAGGTCCTGTGCTTCTGCATACTGGCTGCAGTGGAAGACCTCATGAAGGGTTAAGGATGTAGTGCTGTGATACATGGGCCCCGTTTTTGTGTGAAGAGGCGAAACTGCAGCACATGGGGACAAAACTGCAGTGTGTATGCTTGTGACTGACTGGACTTCCTGAGATCCTGTTCTGGGCACTGAGTACACAGAAGCCGACCTGGGAATATGTGCTTTTCTGCAGCTCTCTTTGCTGACTTTTAACAGCTGGCTGTCAATTGCCATGTTCAAGACCATGGTCTGATGGTTAGGTTCTCTGTGTGGGGACTCTGAACTGATAAACTTCACCTCCAAGGCAACATTTGCTTCTCCAGGATTTTACTTCTCAGACCGCAGTTGTGAAAGAGACATGGCCTCAATGCAGACTCCACCTGCCCTGCATTAGGTGCAACCAAGTCATGAACCAAGAGGTGAAAGCCACCAAATCAGTGTTGTTTATTTCTCTTGTAACAATAAAGCTGTAGCCTCTGAGCTTGTAGTGTTGTTTGAGATGACACGTGCAGATGGTATTTAAAGCTATGGGTTGCTTTATAATCATATGGTCTGGTTGACTTTGGTTCCAAAGGAATTTATTACTGGTAATTTCCCCTTGATAGTGTTATAGCACAGAAGTGGAATTTGAATGGCAAGGTCTGTCTAGGGGTGTATCACCTACTGTATTGCAGATATGCCTAGGAGAGCGTTCATGGCTTTGAGGGGAATCCAGCTTAAGCTGAGAGGCTCACAAACCATTTGCTGTGATAGGCTTGTGGAAAGCAAATCCAGAAATGAAATGGTGTGTTCTTATTTGGCATCTGAGCCAGAAGGTAGTGTCTGGTGATGAAATTCTGAGGGCTCTGATTTTGTCTTGAAGCATCAACTCAACACATACTGTGATAAACCAGGAAACTGTTTCTTATGTGTGTTTTTTAAAAATTGTAAATAACAATTCCTCTGTTTGAAATTCCTCTGTTTGCCTTCAGGGTTGCCTCTTTAAGGGTGTACTTGTATTCCGTCTTTGAAAATGGAAACGTGTGGGTGGATTTCTGGAAAAAAAAAAAAGCAAACTCAAAAATGTAAACCTGAGAGCATTAAATTAAATTAAAAATATTGCCTGGATGAGGGTGGGAGCCAGCAAACTAGCCTATAACATGGGTGTGGCAAAGGGACACACCAGGGCAAGTGGATTGCCAGCGTATGGCACGGCTTCTGTGTGCTCATGGCCATGCTCAGATTGTGCTGCTGGGTGCAGGGAAGTGACTGTCGAAGGACAACAGTCAGACATGCTGGACTTAGGACGTGTATGACGGATTACTTGCAAAGATAATGCATAAATGTTCTGAAGAGTGTTCTCAGGGAGCAATTCATTCCCCACCTCTTTCCTGGGCAGAAAAAGACAACTCCTATTTTGAAATTAAAGAGCTATGGGAAGAAGAAACAAAAATGGCAATGATAGTGTTGTCTGCTGAGCTGTAAAGTGTGAGCTATACTTGCTCTCTGGATTTCTAGAACTGCTGCTTTTCATGTACTGCAAAGGACAGACATCTTTGCTTATCTTGTTACTACCACTGGGCCTGTTTATGTGGGAATACATTTTCAGCACAAGCTAAAGCCTGTAATTAAATTAATACAATCACACCAGTATTGCTGGTCCTCCTTGACATGCAGAAACTAATCTAAAAGAGGTACTTCTTACAGGGGAAAGGAGAAGATGCTTTCATCCCCATCTTACCTTTAGAAAACCATGTCTGCACAGGGACATTTGTTGGTGTGCAGAGTTATACCCAGTGTAGGCAGAAGTGTGAGGCTGCCTGTCCTGCAGGGAACTGCCAGGTTGCACAGTGCTGCAGGCTTGACTTTCCATAGTAAAAGCAGTAAGACTTTGTGCAGCCCAAGGAGGCAGGCTGTGACAGGCCTCCTGGAGGCCTTTGTGCAGCCCAAGGAGGCAGGCTGTGACAGTTCTCTGGCTCACAGATTCTGAATCTGGGCTCCTGGGTGTTGCTCCAGATGTCCAGTCACAGGTGAGACAGGAGGTCTTCTCCTGCTGCAGTTAAGGCTTTCTGTGAATGATGCTTCCTGTGCTGGACATGGAGCTTAGTCTTGTGTGTTGGAAAAACCAGAGCCCCAGGAGAACAGAAGCTTGGAGATCCTGAGGAATTGCACCCCTGGTAGGCTGTGAACAACAAGCACTTTAATGTCCTGCATGCAGCCCAGTCTGGGGATCCCAGTGGGTTCTTGGGATAGTGGTTGCTTAGCCAGGGAGTTGCTGCCTAAGGGATGCCCTGTGATAGCTCAGCAGTGCAGTCCAGTCTGGTAGGGGTCACAGCTTCCAGCCACACTGGATTCTTCAGTGCAGAGCCCTCCCCAAGCCTGGATACATTCCCCTGTAACAGCAAGAAGGGATGAGTGGTACTTTGGACTACAGTGGGGCAGGTGATGTTGGACAGTGCTCATGGAAGATGTGTGGGGACCCCAGTCAGTGTGAGCTGCAGCACACATGAAGAGTTGTCTGAAATTAACTCAGAGCAATTAACACGATGTCTTTGAGTTGTCTACAGAGGATGGAGGAAGTTCCTGGACTCTAGACACAGGGAGGCTTGAGCCTCTCTATAAGGAGAACATCAGAACAGCAAGAAAAAGTGAAACACATGAGAGAAATAATGAGATGAAAAAGGCAGCCTGAGCATAGTGAAACCAACCTGTCAACCCTCTGATTTCATCTTCCAGAGGGTGGTAAGCCCTACGGATGTGGGATCATTTATCTTGACTTCAGTAAAAAGTTATCCCACACAATTAAGATAAGGGAATATGCACTATATACATCTGTCTGTGGTCAGGTATATGTAAATGTGGTGAGAGGATTATAGAGGAGAGCTTACAACACAGTTTGGTATCAGAATGTGAGGATTTATTGGGAAGAATTTTGCAGAGTTCTCCCTGACATCAGATTTTTATTAGCAATTAGGACAAAGGAATAAACAATAAACAGGAAACTAGGAGGAGGGGGAAGCTTGCAGAATGACAGGGCTCTGGTTTGAAACTGCCTTGATGAACGGAAGTAATGGCATGGGAAAATTAGGAAATGGTTCAGCAGAGAGAGGTTCAGGTCTCCAGATAATGCAGTACCATCAGACCCATTGCAGTTCTGCAGAAAAGCATCCAAAGACTGCATTTAATTTCAACACGACCCAGTGACATGCTGTAGAAAGAAAATGATAAATACGAACTGGAGAATATCTGGTAAATTTAAAAGGGAGCCTTGGGTGGTTCTGTCCATGCATGTTAGTGGAATAGATGTATTCTGCCAGTTTTTGGTGCAGTTGCTCTGGTAAAATGCAGATGAGCCAAAGAGAGTGGAAGCAAGGAAGAGAAATTTGTCAGCTGTTCAGAAAACATGTCTGACAGAAGAAGAATGAGGTAAAAACTGGGGAAGACAGGGAAGCTGTGTGTCAGCTGTGGAGGAAAGCTTGCTGCAGTAAGAAGGGTTAGAATCTTTTGCCTGGGATCTGGCTAAATAGAATAAGAAGCAAGGGACAGTGATTGCACAAAAGAAGATCTAACTTTGACAGTGGAGAAAAGCTGCATGATTGTAAAGGCAGCTATCTGCTGGGTTAAGTTTAGCGGGATGCTGATGGTCTCTCCATTACTTGAGAATTTTTTGGGAAAAAGTCCTTAGGGGAGGATGTAAAAAAATGATTGAGAAGGACAGGAAAAAAGATAGACTCACAAGACCTGTGATGATCTGCTTTTGTTCCATGAATTTATGCTTCCTATTTGAGGACCTTCTTGCTAACCTCATACTGTAGTGAGGAACCATCATAGTACTGGAATCTGAATATACTATGTCATAGTGATTTTGGGTTTTCTTAATGCAGTTTGGCTTGTGAAGCCTGGCAAGGGTTTACAAAAGCTGGGCTGACTCTCCATCTTTCTCACTTTTATTACTTTGATGTCATTATCCTTTTCCCAGCCTCCCCAGAAATCCTTCTCACCTGCCTGTTCCTCATCTAGTTGGTCTTGATTGAGGGAGTTTGCACTGTGGTCCAGCTATTTTTGTTGCTTTACGTCATCTGTTTGAGTTGCTGCTTGTTTTCCTTCCTCTTAGCATGGCCCATATGACAAGTTTCTTGCAGGCAGTGTTGTGTAACAGGGATATCTCCCATATTCTTCACCCTGAATGCACACAGAAAGTTCTGATCTACTTTCACTGTACCTGTTCAGGATCCTCGCCCAAGAGATCAGTGGAGATCTCACAGGGTCACAGCATCATTGAGGGTGGAAGTACCTCTGGACTTCACCTAGTCCAGCTGCCATCTCAGAGCAGGTTCAAGGCTTTTGTCTAGTTGGGTTTTGAGACTCCACAGCCTCTCTCAGCAACCCATGTCTGAGACAGGCAGAGTGTGTGACCACCCTCAGAGTCTAAGAGTTCCTTTTTACATTTAACTCTCTGATCAAGCTCAGGCTGAGGACCCTAGATCCTCTGTCTTGCCCTTTTGAAGTTATGGATGACACTTACAGTCTTCCAGTCCTCAGGGATGATACCCCATTGCCATAAGCTTTCAAAGAAAACCAGGAGTTATCTTGCAGGAACAAGGGCCAGCTTCTGCAGCTCCTCTGGGTCCATTCCATCAGGCTCTTGTCCATATCCAGTCTGTTTAAATGTTCCCTGACCTGATCTTCATCCAAAAAGAGTCAGTCTTCCTTACTTTAAATTTTCTGGATCTCTCAGGCTCCAGGGTGCCTGAAGGCTGATCTTAGCAGTAAAGATGGAGGTGAAGAATGCATTCAGTGCCTCAGTCTTTTCAGTGTCCCTGCTTCTTTTTCTAGTGCTCCTTTGCAATGAACTTCCTCATTTGTTCTTGGAACAACTTCTGGAGATGCAACAGAGTAACAGTTAGTATTTATACTTTCTGCCTTCTCAGGGCAAAATAAAAGTTTCACATTTCCTTTAAGAAAGGAGCTGGAAAGCTGGAGGTCTGTTGTGACCTGCATCTTCCTAGTGCAACAGTAAGCAGTCTTCTCAGTACCAGAATACTGGAAGATGGTCCATGGAGTACCATTGCCAGGTGTTGGAACAGATAATTTGTTAAGTGCTTGTCTCCAAGATCAGTTCTTAGTTCTCCATAGGGACAGCAGCGTATGTCACACAGCTTTACCCAAAAGCTTTCACAACCTAAGGAAAGGAATGCTTAAAATGAGAAGGGACAGCATGACCCTTTCAACACAAAGTTTGGATGGCTGTATTGAAGGCTTGGTCTTGATTTGTTGATGTACATTCTCATGGGAAGATCTCGTTATAAACAAGTTGTCACCGAGCAGGAGAGGACAGGAGAGAGAAGCATTTGCCTTTATGATAAAGACCTTCCTCACGGGGAAGCAAGAGCTGCTAGTAGGTTGAGATGAGGATTGTCTCAGACCAATGGAGCAAAAGGATGTCTTGTCAAAGCCTCTACCCACTCTTCTACCAGCCTGGCAGTGCATTAATTCCCTTGGTATTTTGAGGGATCTCCTCTAGTTTCTTTGCAGGCTGAACCAGGGACTGCCTCCCCACCTGCCTGGTGGTGCACAGGACTTGGTATGTTTGAGTACACCCATGTAATTAGTAACTTTGTGATTAAGAAAGTCAGAAGCCCCACCCCACTGGCATCCCTCTGTCTGCTTGTGAGTCCTCTCTGGAAGCAAGAGGCAGGTGCTCCTCAAAGTACTCCCTGCTCTGCTGGCTCTCCAGGTCATGCATGGAGAGCGTAGGCAGAAGTCTGTGAGGGTTGGTCAACCTAAGGAAGGTGGCGCAGGACACCAGGAGAGTGAGGGAGTCTCCCTTCTGGGAGTTTGTAAGGTGCAGCTGGAGACAGCTGCAGCCATACTGGTATGTCACTGAGGACGGCCTTTCTTTTAGCCAGAAAGTTAACTTGCATGTGTGATAAAGCTGTCCCTTACTGCCTGCTTCAGATGAAAGAGAGAAGAGGAGAATGGGATCAGGATGAGGTCTGGTTAAATCGCCTGGGACTAATACTGGTGTGGGGATGAACAAATGATGACTGGACTGTTCTCTGGTGGGCTGACTGAGCCTGGTCCGTGTTTGCACAGGTCTGTCCTGTCTTCCACAACCTTTCTGGGATGAGTGAATGCTACTGGAAAAAAAAACTACACCTTACTACAATACTTGATTTAGCAAGAGTGATGTGTCTCCCACTTTGCTGTTTCTAATGAAGCCCTTTTCATATCCATGATAGCTGGTGGCAGATGAGGACACATGGGATGGGAAATTGCACTGATTGCTTTTACTAAAAAGTGACTCCAGACTAGCGTAACAGACACCTTTCTCATGCTTGCTTGCTTTGTGATCACTTGCTTCTATCAGGGTTGCAGCCAGCAGCCCTTTCTCTGAGAAAGGCAAGAAAAAAAGGTGAGGAATACATTTGGAGCTGTGTGAGGCTGAAGGTATTAAAGTGGTCTGGAAGCGAGAAGTACCTCTGCACACTGTTTTTTCAATGCCTGTCTCTTTTAATTCTCTTGCTTAACCACAGGGGCAGGGTTGCAGTACCAGGTCCTGGGGAGAGAGACCTTTGCCCTGTGAAAGAAGCATTAATAGCATAATTCAGAGTAAATACAATTATGTGATGTATTTATGTTTGCCAAAACTGTCCCAGTCCAGCTGTGTGGACCTGGGACTTAGTTGTCTTAGTTGATTAGTTAGCTGCTAAAAGCAGCCATATCCCAGTGAAGGTGCTTGTATGAGTCTTGCTAGTGTGTTCCATGCAGGTTACAGATGCCTGCTGCAGGACTTGTAAAACTCATTAACCTTGCTCGCAGGATGTATGTACTGCACTGCACTGCTTCCCTCATCAGAGCTGTGCCCTGTGCCCTGATGCTGGCTAGTAAAAGCAGAAAGTTTTAGAGCAGCCTGCTTAGCAGATGTTCCTCTGCTGAGATTCATCAGGAAGCAAGATGCAGCAAGAATCACACCTCTCTGATCAGGAGAGGGGGCAATTGTCTGCTTAAAGCAGAGAGATACTGAAACCAGGACCCTGTGCCTGTGTGAAGAATGCAGAAGCCTGGTTTGGGAGCAAGTAGCACATATCTTCCTGCTTCAACATAAATATCTTGTGGGGACAGCAGAGTGAGGAGAGGGGAAGTACTTTTTATTAAACTCTCTTGTACAGTTTGCTCCATATGGAACCATGTCATGAAATTTACAGTGCATGTGGCTGGCTCTCAGGCAGAAAACCAGCAGTATTTCATGATATATTAATTGCCTTATTTAAAATTATGTGTTTAACTGTTTCCTTTCTACAAGTCCTGGGGTACTGGGAATGGGAATGTATCCCCTATTTCCAATACATAGCTTGGTGTTCAGTGTGAGGCAGTAGTGAAGCCAAATTCATGTTCATCTTTTTCTTGTCATCTGGATGTAAGCATTGTCTACTTGTCATTGGCAGAGACAAGATAGCTGAAAGGGCTTTTTGAGTCTCCCAGAGTGACTCTTCTTACCTTTAGGCATCAAGTTACCTTATTCATTTTTGGATAGAGAGGAATGGTTTTTGAGAGAATAAGTGGTGTGGAAGAAAAGTGGAGAGGAGGAGGTTTTAGCAGAAGAGGAGAAGGATAAGATGGATGAAACTGATGGATGATTTCAAGAAAAAAGGAGAGAAGGCACCAGAGAAAAGAATGGTTCTAGGCAGATTCTGGGAATGGCAATGATTCTTATTTCTGATTGATTTTATTACTTGGAGCTGAGTGCAGGTAAAGATTTTATTTCATGGACTGGTGGTACAGGACTGAGAAGAGGATGTGTGTCTTTTCAGGAGTTTTCTAGCTATATATCCTTGTGCCACTTTCCATCTGCTTTTTTTTGCATGAGGTTGGAAGTTTGAATCTCTTGGGTGCTTGCAAACAGTTCTCTCAAGACCTGCAAGGCTGCCCCTATGGGTTTTCCAGCCATAGAAACATCACTTTAAAATTATTAGGCTGAAAGGGAAGAGGCAGTACCAATGCAATGCAAGTTTAGCATTCCAAATGAGAAGGTAAAAAGGAAATGAAGTTTAATGGCATTTGAGATTAAAGTGCTCATTGTAACTTTCAAAATCCCCTTTCTAGCATTTGCATTCCTTCTTTTCTCCCCTTTTTATCTCTTTTGACCCTGCATACAAGAGAAGGAATGAAGACAGAGTTTATTTTTTCTCTGTTGGTCTCTCTGCTTTTCAAATTGCCTCTAACTTTCAAGGAATTGAGACCTCTCAAAAGGTCTTTTGATTTGATCAAATTCTCTTGATTCCCTGGGAGTAAGGACACAGGAGAAAGAGAGTCCGACCTGTCTGGCAAGATCACTTGATCATCTGAAGTGATTTTTACAGTGGCAAGTAAGAGGTATAGGCAGAGTTTGGAAACCTGCCTATGAACAGTAGAAAACAGTACTTAAATGGTTTTTTTTGGTAGACTGTCATGTTATGTGCTTTCCCCGGGAGTGCAGTGGGACTAGGTCTCCAGAGGTTTGGTTGGATTTCAGCCTGTGTCTCGCAATGTCAGGACAGCTTTCATGCAGGAATACCACACAGGCCATGTGGAGAACATGTCTTGCATGAAGCTGTGGGAGTGTGTGCGGACATAACCATTATTAATTCATTGGCATGTGTTTCTACTCTGCTCAGAGGTGTGCAGCACAAGAGAACAGAAAACAATTGTTTGGCATGGGGCACGTACCATGCACATGATGGAGCTGTGCAATGGAACCATTGTGCACTATGAACTGGGAGGCTCTGAGCCCAGGTGCTCTGAAGAGTGTGAGTGTAGCATTGTGGGTTTGGATGGGGAAGGGTACAAGTTTGTCTCTTCAGGAGATACTGTGCCAGATTCTGGTCTCTTGAAGAGCTCTGTCTGTTCTTTGATTGCTGCAATAGTGTTTTACAGATTTCACAGAATATTCTGAGTTGCAAGGCACCCACAAGGGTTATCAAATCCAGCTCTTTAGTGAATGGCCCATAGGATCCAGAGATCAAGAGCAGAGACAGGCAGTCTGTCCCCCTGTTGCTTACCTGAAGGCTGACAGAGCTGGAGAGCTTTCTGTTAGAATTTAGAAACTGTTATTTGGACTAAAAATACTGCACTGGCTTGAGTGCTGCTTCTGCAATTCACACAACCTTTTTGTGCCCTGCTTCCATGCCAAGACTGTAATACAGTCTTGTGAAAGACTCACAAGACTCATCTAATGTGATGCTCTACAGGCAGCAATCTTGTGCTCACACAGGCTTAGTTTGTACAAAACTTGTGAAAAAGGCTTTCAATGCCTTACAGGTGATGGAGTAGAATGCCTGTTTGTGTCACTGGAGTCAGCTGTGAGCCTCTTCCCTTCACTGACTTGAATCAGTGAAACAGTGGCAGGTGTTGGCATGGGGAACAGAAGGGGTCAAGGACTTGTGCCTGGATGGATGCGTGTTGGGTGGATGCATGCTCGGTGTGGCCAGGACCCTGTTGTGCAGAAGGTATGGAAAGAGTGTAGTTCATGTCTGGAGCTCGGTCCCTCAGGAGATGGGTGTTGGGATGGGCCATGGGCAGCTCTGGGCACCGAGAACAGCTCTCTGCAAACAGGAAAATGATTTACAGCCTGGTTAGTTTGAAAGATTTTTGGGTGCCAGAGATCTCAGACACCTTCTTGAAGGAGCTTCATGTGGCCTTGCCAAGAGCAGAAATTTCTTGTGCCTACTGGAATTGTTCAGCTGCTCTGAGTTCTCCAGGTGGCATTTTGTACCACTTTGAATGCTTTTATGTATCCATTTCCTTCCTTTACATGTCATCTCTGCTTTTGAAAGTGCCACCCCTTTTCTTCACCATTATCTTCAGGTCTGTATCTGGTTGGGGTGGTCTTGTCCCTCTACAAGTCCTTTTTGCAGTCTCACAGAATTGCTGAGATTAACCTCAAGGAAATAGGGCCCACTTGTTTTTACAATGCAGTGGAAAAGGTTTCAGCTCAAACTCTGCATCAAGCAAACAAACTGAAACTAAACTTTTGGCTTTCATCTACCATTATACCACTCTTAACAGTATCTCCGAAGAGTGATATATTTGTAAGCAGCTATGCTGGCCAGTTAATGGTTGGAATCATGGCCATTGCTAAATAGCTTTAATTGCAACCCAGCTCTTGGTACCATAATGAACCAGGTTGTTCTGAAGTAGCTATATCTGATTCAGCTGCTTTGTCCCTGGATGCTGAAATTTGAAATTTTGGCATTCAGCTGCTTTGTCCCTGGATGTTAAAATTTAAATTTTGGCATTATGTACTACAACTGAAAATTGCTTAAAATTAAGATACTGGGTGCACTTTTGAGTGGGTTAATGCAGCCAAGATGAGTGGGTGTATAGCCCTGCCACACTCTGGACATAGCAGACTTACTGCATGCGAAATTAAAATTATTATCTGATTTCTCTCCAATCTCTGCTAGTTTGTTTTCTGTCCAAATCAGAAGCAGCTGTAGCTCTGTAATCATTGGTAGGCTTTTATTGAATCTGCCTGGGAAATGCCAGGAGAGATTAATGCCATTCTCTCTCCCACTCCTATGACTGATAAAAGTTTTGCTGGTCCCTAATTGGAAACTTCTTTGATGCAGTTAAAACACATATCTTTTGACTCTCTTGTCTCCCCTAGACCTTGAAAGCAGATGATTTATATCCTCCTTGTACCGGCTTGTTCTTTGTTGAAGTCTACTGTCATGGCTTCCCTCCTTCATCTCCACCCCAAAGTTTTTAGGATTTCTTAGCAGATCTCACACCTCTGATCACTGGTTCATACAGCTCTGCCCTGAATTCTCCTCTAACTCTCTGGCACGTCCTCAAGAGCAGTGCCCAGAGCTGAGGTCTTTTGTCTAGTGTTCATGTTGCTGGTGATCAAAGCACAAGCTGAACAGAAATCCCAGTGCAGGCTAGTGGAGTGGAGTGTGAGCACGCAGTATACAGCATCCTCTTGTCTGCACACTTGTTTCATATAGTTTCTCTCCTGGAAATACAGACAACTCATGCCAAGAGCACAAAGCCAGTCTACCTAATTTCTTGCTTGTATTTTAAGAATAGGGAATATGCCTGTAAGGAAAGGAAATACATGGAGAACATCCAGGTTGGTGAATGGTGGGGTTGTTCAGCCTTTCCTCTTGTATAAAGTCACCAACAAAAATTGTCATCAACACTAAGCTCGTTGTTGAATTGGGATGGGTGGCAGCAGACACTCTTGGCTCCGAAAGAGTCATGATGCTGAGCCCTTGGCGTTTGTTTAGCAGGTGGGGGCCTGGTACCTGATAGTCCTGCTCTGGGCACCTGGGAAGTAGAAAATGGGTCACCTTCCTGGCAGTCAGCAGCGGGATGCATGGAAGTCCTGGCTCCCAAGTCTTCTGGTGCTGTCATAACTGGAGATGTTCACAGGGGAATGAGAAGAGCTCTGCTTCATAGCTGCTTCTTTCCTGGGGTGACACAGTCATGCTACCCAGTTGTGGTTCCCTGGGTGAGCAGAGTGAGAGATCTTGTTGCTGCCAAAACACTCCAATTCCCCTCCTTCCAGATGTGATGTGACCCCTATCATTTTTGCTCTTTTTAACCCACGTCAGATTATTATTATGATCTGATTCTGCTCAAGTGTCTTGTTCTGGTTTTTGGATTGGTTTTGTGATTGGTTGTTGTTGTGGTCTTTTGCTTGTTTGTTTGCTTGTGTTTTCATAATTCCCATCCTTTCGCACATTAATTTTCTGCTCAGAGTAAGAGAAATCAGCTTGTGGATGGGGCTGAAGGTGCCAGACCACAAGCAATCCAGGATTGTGTGCTGGAGAGGTCACCTCCTAGCAGTGTGTGGAGCCGCACCCAAGAAGTGGTATTTGTAAGAGATAAGGTGCCCATCAATCTTCTTTCAGGCCTTTCCCAGGATGTAAGAAAAATAATTTCCTGGTTTGCTCCTGGTACTGCCAGGTACATCAAAAATACTAAGGGTATCAAAGATGAGAAATGGTAGAATAAAGCATTGACAAAATTTTGAGTTTTTACACTATTGGGACTGACTCTGCTGCTGTGAGTCTTTCACAAAACACTGTGGTGCCAGAGTAGAGGGGACTCTCAGTTTGATCTGGATTAAGCTACCATAGGTCTGGGTTTCTTCAAACACATTTCACTTTTTTCCATGTGGTTATTTTCTCCAAGACCAAGATATCCATCCAGAATTCACAAATATCATGCATGGTTGTAATGGGTTGACCTGGGGTAGATGCCAGGCACTCACCAAGCCAGGCACTCACTCCTCTCTGCAGCTGCACAGAAGAAAGAAAATTTAATTAAGGGTTCCTGGGTTGAGATTAAGGAACAGGAAGTCATCATTCATCAAATAGTATCACAGGCAAAACAGGCTCAGCTTAGAGATATTAATTGAATTTATTACTCACAAACTCAGAGCAGGATAATAAGAAGTAAAATGAACTATTAAAAACACCTTCCCCCCACCCCTCTGTCCTTCCAGCTCTCCTTCCTACCCCAGCAGTGCAGTAAAACAGGGAATGGGGGTTATGGTCAGTTCATCACCCGAGGCTGCTCCCACTGCTCAGGAAGAGGAGTGGTTCTCCTGCTGCACCTGGGGTCCCTCCCATTGGGAGACTTTTCCATGAGCTTTTGACGTGGCTCCATCTCATGGGCACCAGTCCCCCTCAAACTGCTGCGGTGCGGGTCACTCTTCCACAGAGTGGAAGTCTGCACAGGGTGCAGTCCTCCAAGGACAGGCTGCTCCAGCCTGGGGGCAGAGCCCCTCTCCACAGGGTCACAGCCTCCTCCAGGCATCCACCTGCTCCAGCATGGGCACCTCCATGGAGTGCAGGTGGATCTCTGCATCCCTGTGAATACCCATGGGCTGCAGGAGCACAGCTGCTTCACCATGGGCTGCACCACAGGCTGCAGGGGAATCTTGGCTGCAGTGCCTGGAGCCCCTCCTGACCCTTCTTCTTCACTGACCTTGGTGTCTGCAGAGTTGTTCTTCTCACATGCTCTCTCTCTGCTCTTCTCTGGTTGCAATTACAGCTCTGCAATCCCTTTTTGTTTTCAATTCTTCTTAAATATGTTATCACAGAGGTGTTACTATAATTTCTAATTGGCCTGGTCTTGGCCAGTGGCATGTCCATCTTTGGAGCCACCAGGGATTGGCTCTGCTGGGCTTGGAAGAAGCTTCCAGCACCTTCTCACAGAAGCCATCCCTCTAGCCCTTTGTTACCAAAACCAGGCCATGCAAAACCAATACAATGGTGCAGGCAAATCTGTAATCCTAGGGTAAGTGGGATGCGATAGGAAAACTGGGAACATGCTGGCTGATGGTGAAGCACGTGTTCAGTTCAGTTGTACAGGCATATGCCTGTTTGGTTGGTCTGACATTTCCTCAGGAGTAGTAAATATGCCACAGCATGGCTCTCCTAAGAATGTATTGAAGTGCTGCAGACATCCCTAGGCTTCACAACCCTTCTAGGAGCTCACTCCTTTGGCAAGGGCTAAGACATTTGCAGTCATGTTTTGCAGGTGAGTTATGAAAAGCTAAGTTTTCATAAACAGCCATGTAAAAGAGTGAGAGCTAAAGCAGAGCAAAGTCACTTCAGTGCTACTGCATTGTATTTCTGAAGACAAGTGGTGGAATTGGACTCTGTCTTTAACTGCCTGTTTTCTAGAGGTCACACAGCCATTTTGATGGTCATGTTTGGTAAGCACCAAAGAGCTGAGTAGGCTGTGCTTGAGGGTATCAAAATACCTCAGTGGTTTTCTAGGCACCCTTTTAGGTGCCAGAAAGAAAATTCCCACCTGTTCTGAGTACTGAGCTGAGATTTGCTATGGCTTTGCTTTTTATCTCGTAATTTCAGACCCAACTGCTGAGCTCTGTCTTAAAAATTAAAGAGATAACCAAGCAACAGATTCTTGGTTGATTCCCTTCTGCTCTTCCTTCCATGACCTGTTGCTGACTGCATTTGCTGCATCAAGCTTTCATGAAGTTTACTCTGCTCTGTAGCTGAGACTCTCTTCACAATCAGATCTGCTTCTCAGAGTAGTAATATTCTTTTGGCGTGAAGACTGAGGAATGCCTACGCTGAGAGGCTACAGAAACAATTTTAAATTGTTTGTCCTTGCTGTATCTCTTATAGTTGCATTATCCTACTTACAGAGGCAGAGGAGCTGCTTCCTCTCTTCATGCCAGATGTGAGGAATTCTGAAGCAAATGGGTGTATTTTACTCTATTTTGTCTGAAGTAGGACATATTCTTTCATGAGATAGTGTTTCCAGTGCTAGTGATGCCTTGTGAAGTCTGACCTAGAACAGAGACTAGATGGAGCTAAAGAATAAAGAAGGTATTTATTAAGAGGCTTCAATAGATCCACCTTGGGCAGCACAACCCAAAATGGCCACAAAAATGGACAACTGGTCACGAGGTCATTTATAAGTTCTGGTCTATTAGCATATTGGAGCTAATTGTCCAATTACAGCTCTAGCCCATGAAGTCCTATCCCTGTTTTCTCTCTTCAGTCCACCATTGCTTATGCTCTTTGGCCTGGGATCTGGATCAGCTGTCCTTGGGTCCCCAGCTAGAGAAGGAATTGTTTCGTCTATGTATTCTGTGAAGAGAGAATATCCCGTAATATGAAGCCTAGACTTACACACTACAGCAGAACAGAATCTGAAAAATATAAAAGCTAAAACCTGAGGCATCATGAAGGTTGCACATCTCAATAGGCAGAAGCTGCCTGGAAACACTGTCCAGCCTGAAAAAGCTGGTATCCAACCTGGTAAGCAGGGATCTGAGAAGTGCTTGTAGGGATCTTTGTATCCTTCTCTAGGAATTCTTGGCAGCTTCAGGAAAAGGTCTACTTAATGTTCTTTGCTGGGAGAGGTGGTAATGAAAACCACAAAGTCCTAGGATTTGTTCCCTGAGAGCTGAGTGAGAGGATATTGCTAAGCACAGTCTTTCCATCAGCTGTATGGTTAGAAGTACATGAACAGTACTATAATCTACACTGTCTCTCTCCATCCCGGTTCTCTCCTGCCACACAGGGAGGCTAGCAATACTGAGAATTAGGTCAGGATGATGACGAGGGAAGGCAGGAGGCTGATTCCTGAATTGCAAAGGAGGTGCTGCCTTCCTTCTTTCTCCAGGATGCAAAGGGCTCTGTGCTACCCTGGCAGATGGTAAGTGATCCCTTCAACAGTCACTTTTATCCTTTTGTCAGTTAAGGATCAGTCTATGTGCTGGCACCAGAGGCCTGAGCAGCAAGTGAGGGAGGTCTTCTGCCTCTTTGACCAGAAAGAGGACCCAGATCTCAGTTCCAGCAGCCTCTCAAAATCTTCTGTCCATGTATGCTGCCCAATGTGTATGGGCGGTCTGCATGCCCCTGCTGTGGGCACCCTGGCATCTTGCTGTCCCACAAGCAGTGAGGTGAGCTGGGGGTCCCTCAGCTCTGGCTTCAGGCCTTACCCAATGCTGCAGACACAGGATTTTCAGGTCCTTGGGCTCTGTCATATGGGCTCACACAGCTCAAACATGGCTGTGCAAGGAGAAACCCTCTACACTGGGGCCAACTCTCCAGTGCAGGGAGTAAGCTAATGCTTTAGCTTTTTAGTCCAAAAAACATTCAGGGAAAGCTTATTGTTAAGGGACTGGGCAAAACATTAGATTTTCAGACGTTATAAAATGCACAAATATGCCTTTAATTATTTGGAGATGATAGTGCCTGTTATTGCAATGTAAAAGCAATCCTATCTTACTGACAAAATATTGGTATATTTTTTGGTCACTTTTCCTCCCTTCCCCCCATTCCTTATAGTTACTCTAAGTTACTCTTTGAACTGTTTTGAAAATGGTTGCCTGTCCAAACAGCAGTTTTTATGAACGAGGAAGAAATGTGTTGTCATCACTTCCTGTCAGAGGAACAGGTGAGAAAGCTGAGCCTCTAAGGCACACTTCAGGTTTATGGGGTTGAAAGTCTGCCTTGTATGGGTGTGCATCTTGGTATGTTGGCAGTGGCATTTTTAGGGCAGTACAAGAGAGATCCAGAGGCCCTAAAATCACAGGATCATAGAACAGTTGAGATTGGAAGTGATCCCTTGAGATGATCTAGTCCAATCCTTCTCAAAGCAGGGTTAACTAGAAAAGTTGCTCAGGACCATGCCTCCAAGGATGGAGACTCCATAATGTTTTGGGTAACCAGTGCCAGTGTTGGACAACCCTCACAGAGAAAAGGTGTTTCATTGCATATAAATGGAGTATTCTGAGTTTCAGTTTGTACCCAGTGCTTCTTGTCCAATTGCTGGGCACTGCTGAGTAGAGTCTGATTCTGTCTTCTCTACTACTGCTCTAATACTGAGGTATTAGTATGCATTGATAAGATACTTCTGAGCTTCTCTAGGTGAAGAGTCCTGGCTTTCTCAATAATTGCTCCTGTGTACTTGGTGACTCCTTTCTCCAGAAGAGGCTTGAAACTTCAGACCACACACTCTCTCCAAACTCGAAAGCAGTGTTGCTAGAATTACCTTGCAGCCAGGTAATTTAGTTCCTTTTGGAACTTACAGCAGTTGCTGTAAGAAGCAACTGCTGCATACTGCTGCATCTGGGCAATACAGTCATTCCCCCCCCCCCTCCTGGTGTGAGTAAACCTAACCACTAAAACTGTAATGAGCATTGAAACTGTTTGAGAACACTGCACCTCTGGGGCTGTTTGGGGAGGTAGCCAGTTGCATATAACCTCAACTTGCTTTCTGCCTGTGAACATCCCTTCTTCCAGTATCAGCTTTCAGGATTGCTGCTTTCTTTTTCAAATAACTTGCATTTCTTTGTTTTTGTTTGGCACAGGTAGCTCTTACTGTATAAAATACCTTTTGCACCTAATATTTCTGTGGAAGAGATTTATACAGCTAAAAATATGGACACATCAGGGTTAACATAGGTAAAACATGCTAAGGTAAAAGAGAGCAACAAAGATGAACTATGAAAGGAACTGGTGATCTGCCAGGACTCTTACAGGCATGTGTATTTGTCCAAGGTGGGGTTGGCTCTAAGCTGTGTCAGTGGAACTGGGAGGAGGCAGGAAATAGGATAGAACTTGTGTCGTAGTACTGTTCACAGCCCAAATCTCCCAATGTGACACAGAAGGTGAGCTTTGTGGAACTTTGTATTGATGAGAGTTTGTAAAGCTCCAGTTTGACTGCCCACTATCGAGCCATATGGTTCCTTAGCCTTTAATAGACATCCCAAGAGGATGCAGTACTATGCCAACAACATGGACATTTTGGTATAAAATTGCTTAGACCTCTGTTTGTCAGGTGATGATGCACTTGGCTTCCTGCCATTGAGTGCATGCATGCTTCCCTGAACCCATCAACCATGTGAGCGAGCTGTCTAGGCCTTGCTGTAGCTCAAAAGCTACTTGGTTGGGTTACCTTGTCAAATTGGAGTATTGTTGATCCAGCATCACTGATAATACTGTTCACCAAATGCACATTAAATACTTCAGTGTGGGGCAAAATCATGCCCTTTGCTAGTATTTGCCTATATTCCCAGCTGTTATGTGAGGTGTCCTTTCACCCATAATCTTCCTGCCTTTCTTTTCATTTCTGCATTTCTTTTCATTTGGGCAGTAGGATCTCCTCACTACATTCACTGTATGCATTTTACTCTCTAAATCTTGTGGAATCTGGATTTAATAGTCTTAATTAGCTTCTCTGACCAAATCTGATAGTTTCCTATTTGAAAATAGCCAGTTGAAGGACAGGATTGTACTTCTCTGCTCTTGTGAGACCTCACCTGGAACAGTGCATACAGTTTTGGTGCCCCCAACATAACAATGATATGGAACTGCTGGAGCAAGTCCAGAGGAGGGCTATGAAATTGCTAAAAGGACTGGAACACCTGCCCTATGAAGACAGGCTGAGAAAATTAGGGCTGTTCAGCCTGGAGAAAAGAAGACTGCATGGAAACCTTTATAGCAATCTTCTAGTATCTGAAGGGTTCTACAGGGAAGATGGAGAATGTGTCTTCATCAGGAAGTGCAGTGGTAGGACAAGGACTAATGCAGACAAACTGAAAGAGGGGAAGCTTAGATTAGATCCTAGGAAGAAATTCTTTACTGTGAGGGTGGTGAGATACTGGAACAGGTTGCACAGAAAAGCTATGGATGCCCCATCCCTGACAGTGTTCGAAGCTGGTTTGGATAAGGCCTTGAGAAACTTGGTCTAGTTGGAAGTGTCACTGCCTGTGTCAGGGGGGTTGGAACTAGATGATTTTCAAGGTCCCTTCCAACCCAAACCGTTCTATGACTCTGTGACTCTACGATTTTATGAAATCAGTTAAATCAGTTCCATTAAGCCTCACTGCTCTCTGTGAGAAGGGATTCTTGTGTTTAGCATGCTTTATGTGTCATTTAGACACCATTTAAAATGCTGTCTGTCAGAGGGCTGTAGTGCAGTTATAAACCAGACACGCAGAACATAATTGTCTGTGGAAAAAACACCAACAGGTGACTGTAACTATTCCTATGATCTGTCAAACTTCTTTTTTCTGTTCATGTGAACAAAATTTAGAGTAAGTTTTGGTCCTAAACCACCTGAGGGTTAAAGAAAGCATGCATCCAGACTGGCTTGTTCACTCACCATCTTTCATGCTTTCCATGCGCAAGATGTTGTATTTTTCATGCTTTCTGAACTCTATCGTACCAGAATTCATATCCTCTTAAACTTGCGCGATGTGGCCCTGTCCCAGCAATAGGGACTGCTGGCACATACACAGCCCAGCTGACTGGTGATGCTGAGAGCTATCACTTCTTCCCTGCACTCTTCTCTCTCCATCAGAGATGTGCAACAGGGTTATGGCAAAGGGGTGAACACCAGAAAAAACGCATCTACAGCTTGCTGGCTGAGGCTTGGTGTGAGCAGCCCAACTGGGGAGGGTGAGCCTGTGGTGTGAAGAGGGGAGTGGGGTTCTGCAAGCCTTGCCAGGATGGCCTGTCCTTATGCCTTGGGATGTTGTGTTTCTCTCCTCGCAGATGTCGTGGCACCCACAATACCACAGCTCCAAGTTCCGCCACGTGTTTGGCAAAGCCGCCAGCAAGGAAAAGTGCTACGACTGTGTGCCCATCACCCTCAATGTCCACGACAACCACTTCTGCGCTGTGAACCCCAGCTTCATCGCAGTGGTGACCGAGTGCGCGGGTGGCGGCGCCTTCCTCGTCATTCCCATCAAGCAGGTGAGCTCCCCAGGGCAAGCAGGCTTTCGAGAGCACGTCAAGAGGCTGGAGGAGGGACAGGCTTTCTAGGGAGCTAGACTGCAGAGGATAGTCAGTTAATGCTGTTGTTCAAATTGCAAAATTATAGAAAAGGCCCCAGTTGCCCTAGCAGGTGACTCCTGGCATGTGTGTATTTATATGTCTTGCATTGCTGCTTGCAGATTTTTAACACCTTGCTTCATTTTACAACTCATTTGCCTTTCTTGTATAATCAGCAGAATATGCTGTTCAGATGTTTATCTCCTGTTCAGATGTTTATCTTCAGATGTTGTCTTCTGGGAGAAACTGCAAATCAAAAAGTATTTAGTGGATAAAGGAGGCAAAACCAAAAAGATGCTTTAGTGACATGGATTCAGCTGTGACCAAAGGAGAATATGGTATGTTTTATTCTACCATCTCCTTTGTGAAAGAATGGAAACACAGTTATCAGGCAATGAAGCTCTTAAACTTCAAGCAGTGATGCTGTGAAGACTTCCCTTTCAGAAACAAATGCCATGTATATGAGTTTTCATGACTTAGGATCTGGTGAGAGGGAGAAGCTGGCCGTCTGATGTTTATTGCTTCAGTAAAATTAGGCATGCACTGTTGTGGATTAACTTCAATATGAGATTATGATCTGTCTGGAATCAGGACAGAACAGATGAAAGGCAAAAGTTCAGCCTTTAATTAAAAGTTAATTGATGGTGTTATTGCAATGCCACTTTTTCAATATATATTTGCTAAGGATGAAAGTGAACTGGTTGTGCTTGAAGAACCTAACACAGTTTCTGGCCCTTCTGGACTTTGTTAATTCATTCCTTCAATGCAGTTGCTGTTTAGAGACCGTCCTTCTAAAATTACCCACTACCCTGTTTTTCTTGAATGATTCACTTCTGCCCCCGCAATGATGGTCTGTTGAGGCTCAACAACTTGTCTTTATCACAGAACTGCATCTGTAGGCAGACAGCTGTTGACTATGGGACGTGGTGTGGGACTAAGCTCTCAAAGTGTTGGCCAACGTAGCTGAAGGTGCTTGTACTGCTTACTATTAATTTTTCTGTCTTCTCACCTCTTCTCAGCTTGGCTAGTCTTTGTAGTAATTTTTCCTTCTTACACCTGCTCAGATACTCCACCCAGTTTTGAAATATTGCATGCAGAAATCAAAGGCATGGTAGAACTAAAAAAGATACAGAAAAAGATAATTAAAGTATGTAATTGAAAATACGAAAGCACTTTCATATGAGGAAAGACTTTGCAGGTCAGGTCCCAGTCAGTCTGGGAAAAAAGGCAAGATGTATAAAGCTGTGAGGAGAAGAAGTTTAAGGAGCAACTCTTTTTGATTTGTTTGGTGAAGGGACCAGGGAGCAGACTTTTAGCAGCAGATGTAAATGCTGCTGCAGTTCAGATGTGGAGCTCACCGTTCTGGATGCTGATGAGTCTGGAAGAATTAATGGCTTCAAAATGGAGCTATGGACAGGAGATGGTCCCTTGAGGGTTAATCTTTGGTTGTGGATCAGAGAAATTAGGTGCTTCACACAGCTGTTCTCTGAATATGGGTTCCTGACCTATGCTGGGGGTAAAGCAGCCTCAGCCTTCCAAAGAAAGGGATTCCCTGAGTCAGGACCTGCTATTTTGTTTTGTCTGATACACTTCCAAAGTGGTACCATCTGGTGCAAAGCAGAAACTTTTGACTTGTGCTTCTGATGGTGTGTTTTTTTGTGACTGCCATCTATTGCTATGAAGGTGAGCCATGGCAGACAGTGTACTGGACACCTGGCTTGTGGCCTCGGCTGCCAGGGCACAAAGGCAGCCTGTTCTGGAGACATGTCTGGGACAGTACTGCCCTCTTACAGTGGACAGCTGACTGTGATTATTTTTCACTGGATTCACAGGAAGCAGACACATCCCAAGTGGGACAAAGTGTGGAGGAAGAGCCCAAGAGACCAAGAGCCAGGACAACGTTTGGTCAAAGCAAGAGAAAGTAGCCAGGACAGGGAGAGCTACAATTGGTGAAGAGGATAAACAACCTGTTCAGGGAGCTGTTCTTGTCCCTCTCTCCAATGCAATTTTTAGTTCATTCTCCATGCGTTGCTGCTAGGGGGGCTGCCTGTCTAATGATGACCTTGAATGACGCCTCAGCTTTGCTCTGTTTAACCACCTCTGTGCTTGTTTGTTGTACTCCTCTCCTGCTGAGTCACAGACACCAAGGTCTCTCATCTCTTCTTGAATAAATACCACTTCTTTCCTTCTGCACCAGTCTTCTCCAAGAGCCTGGGGCTGGGGTAGGGCTAGGGACAGTGGAGGTTATGTAAAGAATGAGTTCTTTGCCCTAGATACCATCCTTTCAGCAGGCCTTTGCATTCAGCCTTATAAGAAATTAGTTGAATATTTGCCATCACTTTGGAAATGGTCTGTTGCAGGGTGTGTCAGTGACATCCTGGTGAATATGTGCCATTGAAACCAGCTGGGTGGAAGGGCAGCACATCTCAACAGAGAGGGAAGGGGCTGTGGCCACAGGGGCTGCCTGGTGCCCAGAACAGGCTGACTGACTGTAAATCTTACAAGTTCAAGGAGACATGAGCTCAGTGACTGCAACTGAGAGATCAGCTGCTTTCTGAGAGATCAACTGAGAGATCACAGTGTGGCCTGGGTGTGGGGGAAGTGCATGCACAGCATGCCAAAGAAAGATCTTGACTGGGAGGGAAATTTTGTGGCCTTCCTTTGAGAGATTAAGTCCTGCCTTTTTCCTGTCCTGACAACCAGACTATGTTGAGACCGCATCTGTCTCTCCTCTGCACCAAAAAAAAACCTGTGAGAACAAGGTCCCAAGAGACAGGAGACTATTTATGCCCAGGTCTGCAATCTCCAGTCTTTCAATGAGTCAGCACCAGATGTGAAAAGGAGGCTATCTGTGGCTGTGCAAGCTTCATAGACATAAACTCCCCTTCCCTTCTCTCTGGGAACATGGGCTGTAAAATGAAACTGATGATGACTCCTCTGGCCTTGGGTAACTGACACGTATGTGAGTGCTGTGCTGGTGCCCTTTCGGGGCAGAGGTGGGGCTGACCGACCTCACAGTAATCTAGCCTGCACAAATCTGCTTGGAGAGTTTTGACAGATGTTCCACTAGAAGTGATTTTTGTCAGTGAGCTCCAAGCTTTTCCAAAATGCTAGAATTTTAGAAAGGGAGTGGTTGAAAAACTGCTCATTTTCAAGCTCTGCAGGCAACTGTGGAAGTCAGGTACCACTTCATGGAATGACAGCACATCTAGTTACTGAAATAGTTTTTGAGCTGTAGAATGAAATTTCTTCCAGCAATGAAGATCTTCACTTCCACATGCAGATGTGCATCTGAGATCAGCAGCTCTAGCTTTACGTCATGTATGTTTGTTGGCTCTTGGGGGTTAATGTGTGGTGAGTTCTGCTCTTGTCCCAGGGCTAGCAATGGGGCAGGTGAGACTGGTGGCTGGGAGAACAAGGGGTCCTTTTCCTAAGCCTGCTGGGGAAGTGGGAGTGGGGTAAGAGAGCTCTGAAGGATGGGTCAGGCAATCTGGGCTTCGGACAGCCTGGTAGTCTCCCAAAATGGAGTGGGGAGCAGACAGACAACTAGCTCTGGGAGGAGACAGAATTCCCTTAGGGATCAAGGGATCCCTGTGGATCCAGCTGTCCACCCCTTTTAGTTGTCATCTTGAAACCAAGCTCTGAAGCCTACTAAAGGACACTGTGGGTGGAGGAGTGCTTTTTATTAAAGGCCTTTTATCTCTCTTCTGCCTTCCCAAATCTCTTTGCATTGTCACTGTTATAAAAGGGAATTGTTTTAGACTGTAGTTTAAAAACCACAGTCTTTTACATTTCAAAGCCCTTTGGATGTTCAGTTTAAAGCAGGTTAGTCCCAGTTTATGCAACAAACTTTCCAGTGAAGCCAAAATAGTTACACACTGGTATCCTGTTCTGTATTCAAAATTGCAAAACCCCCCCAACATTTAAAAGCTGGGAAAATTATGTCCTATCCACAGCCGGGTTAGGGGCAGCAGTGGTTCCCCTCGGCTCTGCTCTCCTAAGGCCCACCTCTGGAGAGGTGTAGGGAGTAGTACACTTACAGAAGTGTCTGCTTTCTAGGAGAGCACACATTTGCAATCATTGCGGTCCACAATTCTTCCAGGTAGGAAGCAGTAAGCTGGTAAGCACCACCAGCTTGCCATTATGTCTCCCTCTTAGGTGATTGACTTTTGCTCTTGAGCTGATGCCTAGGGTGGGTCAAGGGGCTCCCCAAACTTTTCCTTCTTCTTATGGAGGGAAGCAAGCGTAACTTCAATGCTAATAAAATCACCACCACCCTTTCTACCATTTAAATATTCAGACTTGACGCTACAGCAGAGACCGTGCCGGCAGTGTGGGTTTGTTCAATGCAATACAGCCCCCATCTGGCACAAGGCTCTCAATACACCTTAGGGCACTTGGTGCGGGATTTGTCCAGATGCAGTGCAGATGCCACCTAAACATGGCATGGTTTTGGGGTTTTTTTTTGAGAGTCCAGAATGCTGACTGAATTTGGTGAAGGGCTGGATTTGAACACCATCAGAGAGAAACAGCTTGCCAAAAGAAAAAATTTGTAATTTGTGTCACAAATACCTTTTTGCTAGACCCAAAACCTAAATAATTTTTTTTTTTGCTTCTTGTAGGAAATGTCTTCTGAGGCAGAGTTTGCTGTTGCTTTTCCCCCCATCAAAAGATCTTTACAAAACATCGAAGATTCATCTTATTCATAGGTGTTTCTTCTCCAAATTATGATTTGGTGTCTGAACCTAATGCTGTCTTCCAAATGTGCAGGCCTGCATGGGAATTTTTTCACAGCAGCATGTTCTTAGGAAGGCCTGGCAGTCTTTCTTTCCTTTATGGTGGTATCATCAAGACTTGACTAACAGGGACAGCAAAAACCCATCCTTAACAGACAGAGACCACACAGGGCATTTGGAAGACAACAAGCAGAAAGAAGTTTCTTTCTGGAGCTGCCTTGAAAATGTCCTGTAATTCCATGGCTCACCTTAGGTTTGATGATATTTTTTTTTTCCAGACAGGCAAGCTTGACCCACATTATCCCAAAGTATGTGGGCACAAAGGAAATGTTCTGGACATCAAGTGGAATCCATTCAATGACTTTGTAATAGCTTCATGTTCAGAAGATGCCACAGTAAGTTTACCACCTTGTATTCTGTGTTAGTACCTGGCTAATGTACTTTTTGGAGAATGAAGTTGAAAGAAACCAAAAGCTCATGAATGTGAAATGATGTGAAATGTGAAAGCATGCATATTTTTATTTAAGAAGTCAGGAAAGAGTAAGATTCCTTTCCTTCTCCTGAGTTCAGACCTGCGTGATGCCTTCCAGATGATATACCAAATCAGTGTAATGAGGAAGATGCATTTTGTAGGGGCTGGTGCCTTTTTTTGTTGTGTCTGTGTGATGAAAACAAAATATGAGTTTAAAATGGAATGGCTATTAAAGTTTAATCTCTTTGAAACTCTGTCTTTACATTAAAAAAACTTCAACACAAGATTATCTGGACTAGCTCTTTCAGATTAATTCTCTGCAGAGCAAGTTTGATCTTGTTCCTGCACTCGGTTGCTCTGTTAACTCATGCTGGATCAGTTGTGGTGAGGAATATGCATCATACAGTTCTGCAGTGGGTGCTTTGGCTGAAGATAGTGTGATTAAGATGCAGACACTGTAGCATTTGAAAGATTGAAGTCATGTTTGTAAGGGACAATTTAGCTCATATGTCCCTACTGGAAGATCACTTTCAAAAGGTCTTGTAAAAGTGTGATGTTGGCATCTTTGATAGTGAGGACATCTGACTAACTGCCATGCTTTTTTTTCCAGAGATCCCACATGAGATCCTACTGGGTTTATTCTCACTCTGCCATAGAGCATCAGGGACGTTTCTCCTGTTATTTTCTCCAGCCCTGGCTTGGTTCACGTGCTCTGCCATTTTAGTTCTGCCAAAAAGTCACTCTTGATTATAAGCTTTTTTGACCGTCTTTCCTGTTTAGTGACTTGTCTTTCCTTGTTTGGATATTCCTCTGGCTTTTTTTTTTTTTTTTTTAAGGCTTTTTTCAGTTTCTGGACTGATGGTAAAGATTTTATTGTAGCTTCCAACCTGTATGTCAGGTTTTCATGCTGTCTCAGGAAGTACGGCATGGTATGACTTACTTATGGCAGAGGGCACCACCTTGTTCACTCTTTTCAGCCTCATATGAGAAATGAACACAATCTTCAAAACATCCCACTGCAGTTACAGAATCACAGAAGCGTTTGTGTTGAAGGGGAGGTTTCTTTCACCACCTCTCTAGGCAGAGCACCTGTTCCTGTTCTTGACTCCTCCTATGGGGAATTTTTTTCCTTCCAGTGTAGCTAATGACTGCTCTATCCTGTCCTCCTAATGTGCATTTCAAGACAGAGCCTGACTCTATTTCTCCCCCAGCTTCTACTCACAGGGTAAAGTGCTGCAGACTCCTAGCATCTTTCTTGCATTGGGGGGTGCAAAACTGGATACACTATCCCCAGCTTTCCTTTCTGGTTTTCTCCAGAAACTTGACACTGGATCATTCCTCAGACTAAAGAATGGAAACACAGAGCATGTCACAGGTCTCAGTACCAAAAGTTGTTCCAAGAAGTCTGTCTGTCTGTGACTGTACTCTATTTTTACTACTCTCCCATCCTCATCCTAGCACCAGGAAATGGTATCTTTGGGGTCATCTGCACTGTGACATGGTGTAGAGACATCTCCTCCCTGCCTGCTAAGTACCAAGGACAGCAGACTGTGTTTCTTGGTGTGACTATCTTTCCTTATGCCTCATAGCTGGACCTTGGATGTCACTTTGTCCATGCCCTACTCAAAGAATTGGATTGCTCCAAGCCTTGTTCAGATGAGTTGAGAAGATCTCTAAGCCTACAGATCCTGTGGCCTCACTAGGTCCTTCTTCCAGGTGTTGAGTATCCTTCTAGGGAAAATTGGATGCCTCTGATCTCCAGGCATTGCCACATTGCCACATACAGCCACTGCCTTTGATGCTCTCCTTGTGTATTTTCAAAGAGTTTGGCTCCATCTTCTCTGTGCCTTCATGCTATGCAGTTGAAGGGCAGCCAGAGACTGAACAAATTATTTTCTTTCAAGCTCTCCTCAGGTTTGCTGTGTTACTGCTTCCTTCTCATCTCTTGTCTGCTGTTGGACTTGTTCTGTGGGGTCAGCATCTTACTTAACCTGGCCTGTTCTGGAGAGCTCAGGTTGGACATACTGTTGAAACGTCTTGACAGCATTATTTCCTCTGTTTTAAGAGAAGTTTGAGAAAGGTTTTTTGGGGGTCACAGAGGTGTCCACCACTTCCACTGGGCTGAACATAAGAGGAAAAACCTTCCTTCCAGTCTGTTGTTAAAAGCCTGGTGCTCTCTTCTGTGTCTGAGCATTAGTAAGCCACTGTGCAAGTAAGACTTGTGTGCAAGGATGCATCTAATTGCTTACTGGGCTGATCCTCCCTTTGAGGAAAGCTACAACCTTCTGAGTAGATAATGGAAATTTCACTTCTCCCACATTTCTCAGAGGTCTTTTGACCGTTAACCAGGCTTTCTGGAGCTTGCTTTGGTGGTACCACTGTTACCAAAAATCGGTAAAAATAAAAATTCCTTAACACTAACGCAGCATTAAGAAGCAGACATTATTTCACTGGGTGCATGAGGGGATATCTCCTCTGAAATATCATGCATGCTGACTACAAAAGAAACTCCAGTTTAGATACTATATTTTATGTACATAGTCACTGATTTTTCCCTGAATAAACATACATATAATAATAATTTCCCTCAAATCAGTAACGTATTTTCTCTCTCTGTTACACATGTGTTCTTCTGTCCTGGGTATCTCTTTGGTCATCCCTGGTCATCCCTCTCAAAATCATACTCAACTGCCTAGTCAAGTGGTAAAAGCTGGCACAACTGGGCTGGTTGCTTTCCAATTCTTCTTCTTACAGAATGGGCATTGTGCAGTTCCACAGGCCAGTAGTTTTTGAAGAATAGGCATTGTGTTAGCCTGCCAGGTGCAGACAATTTTTCATCTGGCAGCACTACAGCTATCTTTTGTGGTGCATAGCTGGAGCTATGTAGAATGGTACTTTTGGGCATGGGAAGGATTGTATGTTCTCTGTGAACAGCCAGTTCCAGTTCTCGCTGCTGTTTCAGGCAGGCTTAGGGCTGAGGCCTATGCAAATGCCTAGGGGCTGAGAGTTTGATCTTATCCTCTTACTCCCTATATTCTTCTTGGCAAATCATCAGACATGAAGAGTTCAACTTGTTGAAGATCTGCTGCCCTCTGGTTAGAGGGGTAACTCTGTCTTTTACTTCATTTTATCAGGCTTTCTTCAAGATGTAGCAGGGTTAGACAGCTTGTTCATTCTTGGATTGTCCCTGCTTGCTCTGCAGGCCTGAGTCCAAGACCTGCTTGTTCTGCACACTAAAGATCTGGCAATTTCTGCTATTTAATGCAGCCTGAGATTCCAGCCAGGCGCTTTTCTCTGCTTTTATCACCAACCATTTTACAGCACGAGGAGTGGATGGTTCTTTCTAGGCAGTTTTTGTCAGCATGAACACAACCTATTTTTCCCTTTTCTTGTCTCTCAGCCCCATTCCCTTAGTGACAGCTGTTGAAACTGTAAGGAATCAGTTAGTCTGATTGTAAAGTGAGATGTTTTCTGTAACTACTGTAGAAGTTCATGTAGATACTGCTGGACTCTACAGCTGTTACGTTTCTGGTGGGCTTGATTCCTTATTGGGATAAACACTGCTGAGAAGGGTGCTTATGATGTTTTCCAGGAGGTCCCAGAATCTGTGTCTGCTTCTTACTTGTCTTAGAAAGGAGTGATCCTCATCAACCAAACAATAGGAGACTTGGGCCGCTGTGGCTGATTTCCACAAACTATATTCCAAAGAGCATTTTGCTTTTGCTTCAGGCTAAGAAATAGAAAAATTATGACACACGCATAGTAATTTTCATTGAGCCAAAGGATTAATCATCTAAATAGTTGTGTTTCTAGGGTTAAGAAAAACCCTAGGGTGAGAAAAACTCCTTTTATACCCGTGTAGGTTCAGCCCCTTTTGGTGGTTTCTGCTATTGTTTTTTCCACCACAGGAGGACAGAGCATTTTTGTCTTCATGCAGCATCCTTCTAGAAGGACCCAGAGCTGTAGCTGGGCCTGTTACAAGACAGCATGCTCCCAGTGCTGAGTGGCTTCAGTGCAGTGCTGCCCAGTGTCTCTACTCAGGGTGTCTGCTTTGAGGCCATCTGCGTGGTGTTCTGTGAACTTTGACAAATGGCTGTGTCATTTGCAAAGAGTCCAGACTGGTGCAGCTTTCTGTGACACACATTACTATAGCTGTCACCTGACCAGAGGAGTTCTCAGTTCTTCTGCCAAGTGACACTGAATGGATCCTCAGGACCAGGGTGAGGAGGGCCAGTTGAGTAGGACAGGATTGAGCTTGGATCAATCACTGCTATAATACCATAGAAACGTAGAATTATAGTATCTTTTGGGACTCAGATTTGCTGGCTCCTGCTCAAAATGTGTCAAGAGGCAAGGTCTACAAGATTTCTTCCCCTTGGGAATAACTTTTCATAATTGTGCTGACAGGTCTAAGGGTTGGATTGCCAAATTTAAAGAAACTCTGGTAGGACTGCTGTCTGAAGACAGAACATAAAGAGGAGTCTTCAGGTCCACAGAATAGTAAAGATACAAATGACAAGGACAGGTGTTCAAAAAAGCCAGGTGCATTCCTATTCACTACAAAGGGAATAGTAATTGCAAGGCAGTTAATTGCTATGGGTAAATTCCAAATTAGCTCCTTCTCAGGAATCTCACAAAGACCCATGCTGTGCCATTCAGGTTAAAATCTGGGACATCCCCAATCAGTTGCTAAAAAGAAACATTACCACTCCGAAGAAAGAACTTCTTGGGCATGCTCGAAGAGTCGGTCTGATTGAATGGCATCCCACAGCTGATAACATCCTCTTCAGCTCTGGCTATGACTACAAGGTGGGTCTGTGTTCCTAGGACACCCTGTTTGGCTTGATGTTTTGAAATTTATTTTAATTTCAAGCTGTAAGATGGCACTAAAGAGTTCGGAAGCTTTCTTCAGGGAGAAATTCCATGGTGAACCAAAGGCAAAAGGATATTGTTATAAGTTCAAAAGGACTGTCTAACTTTCCAGTCTTCTGATGAACTTCAGTCTACTCTGCACTTCTCATTTACTGAATTGGATACAGCATAAGATGCCATCCACTTTTCTTTGTGCTACTGCATATATACGCACTGGTGTTGTCTATTTTTATGTATAAAATGTGGTTTCAAAGGAAATTCAAATATTGGACATTCTTAGCTGACACTGATACATTGCTGTTAGTATCAGGAATTATTTTAAGTGCTGGAGAACAATAACTTATGATGGTAAAACCTATACATGTAGAGAAAAGATGAAGAAGTGAATAGAGTACACAAAGTCCCTGGTGTGGGGCAGCAAAGGGCTGATTTTTTTATTATTTTTGCTCCAGATAATGATCTGGAACCTTGATGTCATGGACACTGTTCTTTCAAAGCCAGTGAAGATTCTTGATGCTCACAAAGATGTAGTCCTCTCCATGTCATTCAACACAGATGGCAGTCTCCTTGCCACTGCTTGCAGGGACAGAAAAATACGTGTGATAGACCCTCGTGCTGGAACAGTCCTACAGGTAGGTTGGGTTCAGAGGTTTATGGTCCATCTAATCTCATCTCTTGGAGTGTTTCCTCTCCTGGGTAGCTTCATTGCCATAAAAGATGATGCATCTGCATTGCCCAAGGCACCATATGGTGCTGTTCCTTTCTACTTTCCATTAAATGCTTGCTGTCATTGTTGAAAACAGGGATTTTGTATCTTGATACCATGTTCCTTGCTCCTTGAAACCTTACTTGGATTGTATTGTTTTCATAGATACCTCCTGCAGCCCTCTGAGGGACATCATGGGAGGGAATGTAGAGATCAGGTGGACAGGTGGATGCAAGTGTATGTTTGTCCCAATGACAAATGTCCCAATGGTTGTTCTTGTTGCCTGGATTTTGTTGGCTAGGTGCAGCTGGCTGCATTTTGTAGCTATTTGCATAGGTTTGTGTACACAGAAAGTCCTGCCTGGAACTACTAAAGACTGCTGTCTTGCAAATATGTGAATCAATAGTTAGGGAGGTGAGATTGGCTCAGCAGGTCAGAGCAGAGTGCTAATAATACCAGGATTGTGGGTTTAATACCCATATGAGCCATTCGCTTTAGAGTTGGACTTGATGATCTTTGTGTGTCCCTTTCAACTCAGAATATTCTCTGGTGTGGTTGAGCTTTTGGGAATGATCCTGAAGAGTTTAGGCCACTGTTTTCAGATGCCTGTGAAATCCTGCTCACCATTGTTCAGATGGGCTGAGCAGATCTTTCAGATGTGAGTGAATGAGAGTTATCAGGTAAGATGAAATGTTGCAACAGATGTCTTACTCATGCAATGTCCTTTCTCTTTCCCAGGAAGGAAGCTACAAGTCTCACAGAGTCAATAAAGTCTTATTCCTTGGAAACATGAAAATGCTGTTTTCTACTGGAACGTCTCGGTGGAATAATAGGCAAATTGCATTATGGGATCAAGTGAGTTGGACCAAAAATCTTAACCATACCAGCTTTAGTTTTCTCTCTTTTGCTGTCACTTTAACTTTCCACCTGCCACATACACAAGGATTGATTTATAACAGCAATTCAGAAGTGATCTGTCAGATTCCTGAAGGGTGATAGATCTTACTGTTGTGAGACACAACTGAGTTTCTGGAGAAGTTTTCAATATAGAAGCTTAAGAGAACAAAGTGAATGCTGTGCCCATGTCCTGGTTTTGGCTGGGATAAAATTAATTTTCTTAGTAGCTGGCACAAGATTGTGTTTTGGATTTAGTGTTGAAAGCACACTGACATTTTGAGGTGTTGCTAAGTAGTGCTTACCCTAAGTCAAAGACTTTTCAGTGTCTCATGCTCTGCCAGTGTGCAGGTGCACGAGAAACCGGGAGGGAGGATATCCAGGACAGCTGATCTGAACTGGCCAAAGGGATATTCTATACCATAGAACGTCATGCTCAACTGGGGGGACTTGGCCAGGAGCCATGGATTGCTACTCAGGGACTGGTTGGGCATTGGTCAGCGAGTGGTGAGTGGTTGTGTTGTCCATCACTTATTCTTCTTGAGTTTTATCCCTCTCTCTCTCTTTTATTTTCATTACAACTGTTATTGTTTTGTATTTTGTTTTTTTTCCCAATTATTGAACTGTTTGTATCTCAACCATGGGTTCACCTTTTTCTGATTCTCTTCCCCATCCTACCAAGGGGAAGTGAACAAAGGGCTGCATGGTACTTAGTTGCTGACTGAGTTAAACCAAAACAACCCATTACAAGAAGGACCTCATGGTTACTGTAGCTCTGACTTAACATGGCTCTTACTGGTCTTAAGGGCAAACTGGTCCTGGAAAGAGAAATAAACTCTAGACACAGCATACTCAGATGAAGCCGTCAAAGAAGAAAAGTGTGTCAGGTGTTTTTGATTTCTGATGATTCCTGATGGTAGAGTACTGAGGTAGTGCTTAATTGGTCATTTCCAAGACATCTGATCTCCTGTCAGGATGGCTGCTAGCCTTATGAAACCCTGCTCTCATTTACCCTTTCATATGCAATGAGATGTTTTTACTTTGTCAGCATCTAAATATGTCCCTCTGCATCAACCACCATGCAGCACAATCTTTTGTCTCTTTGTAGTGCTGTCATGTTTTGTTACCAGACAAAGCTAGTAGACTAGGCCTATGATTTGCTATGTTTCAGCTATGTTTGGATGTGGCTTCTTTACACACGTGAGAGGCAAAGCACTATGCTGCTGTCTGAAGGCTTTCTACAGTGCTAAGCAGTGCTGTGACACTTCATTGGTGTCATGTCAGGGTTTGACATGCTTGGTTTCACAGTGGGAAGATCTGTGAATATAAAGCCTCCTTAGGAACAGGGATTGGCACAGAGCCTGCCCAGCAGGCCTCTTTCTTGTGTCCACACCCATCTTTGCATCTAAACAGAAGCTCTGGCTTACTGCAGCCTGCAGCTGGTCAGTTCTGCAGGAAAATATGTGTGTTAACCCTATGCTAAATACAAGTTTATGTGAGAATTGCCACATGGACAGCCATAGGATACCAGAATCTGCTCTGTCAGTCCTCCTAAAATCATTCCCCTCAGCAGTGCAGAAATAGCTTTGTACAAGACATGCAAGTTTTGCATATGGAGTGGTGTGCTGTGTCCTCCTATGTGGCTTACCTGCAAAAGGCCAGTGGGAGGTTCTGTCCATGCAGCAGGCACCTCCCCATTGTGCAATACTGAGACTGCTTGGCTGATGCAGACTGCTCTTGTGGGTAGTGCACTATTGTGAAAGTATTGCCTAGACTAGAGATTTTGAGAGAATGTGAATAAAATTCAGCGTGAATTTTACAACCGTGGTGCAGGTGTACCCTGAAGGCTCCTTCATCTCCTGTGGTCTGGCCCATGTAGAGGCAGGCAATGTTTCTTACTTATCTACCCTGAAATGCCATCAGATGCCTGAGGTGTTATAGTGGTAGGAACTTCAGTCAAGGCCTGGGACAGAGCACCCATTTCTCACCCACAGAGCTTTGCAGCAGTCTGTGCATGGCCCCTGCTCAGGGCTGTGGGTCATTACAGAGCTGTGCTCACATGCCACTGCCAGGTGGGGTTCAGGTGAGGTGTCCTGGACTTGAGGTGACTGACAGGTGATTGCAGCTGACTCTTTTTCCTGTGTCCTGCCCAGAATGACCTTTCTGTGCCTTTACTGGAGGAGGATCTGGATGGCTCCTCGGGACTACTGTTTCCCATCTATGACTCTGACACATGCATGCTTTATGTGGTGGGAAAGGTAAGTGCTTTCCACATCAGCAAGTGCAGGCCTGTTTGATTCTGCTGTCAGCCTGTGTTGTGACAGACTGAGGTCAAAGATGCTCCTGAAGCATGTTAACCTAAGGATATGAGCAGATGGAGTGGGGCCAGAGGGTGCTTCGTCATCAGGCCACATTTACCACGTTCACATATGTGCCGTGTTTATTGTGGAGAGGTACACAGCTGGGTCCTCATTCCTGTATAGGAATTTGAGGATAAACATTCCTGTATAGGAATTTGAGGATAAACATTTGGTTCATTGTTGATCCTGCATGGCTTCTTGGGGCCAGGAATTCTTCTCAGACTGTCATGCTGAACAGCAGGATCTGGCTGATGTTGATTTTCTTTGTCTTTAGGGTGATGGAAACATACGGTACTATGAGATAAGTCCTGAGAAACCATACCTGCACTACCTGATGGAATATCGTTCTCACTTACCACAGAAGGGAATTGGTGAGTGGTGGAATGTCTAATGTTATAACAGGATTGTGGTTTCTTCATTTTAGAGGCTGCCAGAGTCTAGGACTATCCAAAATACTGTTTAGAAAAGAGAATGGGTCAAATTCCTCCACACAGGTTTACAGGCACTTACAGTCAGCTTGCTGCAGTTCACCCAAATATGACAGGTGGTATTACAGGGTCAGAGCTTGGAAAGGGCCCTTCTGACTAGCATGGGATGGGCAGTTTTACCAGTCACTGCTACATCTCCTCTCACACTCCTGGTCAAGGTGGAAAGGAGGATAGTATGGATTTAAAGGTGGAGAATGCTCCTTGCCATTTGTCAATCTGCTTCAAGATTTTTGTCTTTGAGATCTACTTTCATCATTCTCACTCTGTGATTTCTCTGGTAACAGATGCTTCACAGCTTAATGCCTTCAGTCTTTATTGCTTGTCTGCCTTCTTTTTTACTTCTTTTTTCCTATTTAGAAATAGATCTATTGTGATTAGGTCACCTCTCCTCCCTTGGCGACCCTTGCTTATTAACCTGTCTGTGTACTACCCACTGTTTAACTAATTCAAGTCACAGAATTTAGCTTTCAGCCCTCAGACCTTATTGTTAACCCTTTCTTGAACCTTCTCTGGTCAACTCTGAGTCATATTCCTCTACATGTTTCTAGGATCATTAACGCCCCTCCACACTACCTGTGGTCACTCCTGCTCTTAGAGAACATTGGTACGGATATTTGGCAGCACTGAATTTTGTGCCTGCAGGTTGCCTTAAAAAATTAAAAGGAATATATTATTTAAAACTTAACTGTAAGAATCTCCTCATTATTCAGTTTTTATAATCCTTCTGGTACAACATCTTTATTTCTCGTTGTCATAGTCTCTTTAAAAATATTTTCATGCAAAGTAAGTATACAGGTGTTTTTAAAAAGCTTAAGTGAATCAAGTCTTCCCTAACCTGCTTTATTGAGCTAATCAAGCAATGCTAAGGTTATTGTACAAAAATTCCTTTTCCATATTACCAAAACAAAATACTGCGTGGAGGAGTGGAGTTTAGATTCACTTTTAGATGAAGTCATAATGTAAGGAGCAACAGGCCTTCACGTAGAATCTACTGCCTAATGAAGTTACTGGGTATTAGTAGAAAACTAAGCTTGTGCGCCAATGAAGCAAGGTCTACGAGCATAGGGAATCTCTTTTTTAAAGGGAATTGATGTGGATATAGTTTTGAACTGTACAAGCTAATGAGAGAGAAAACCACTGAGGTTATCAGGTACTTAGAGACCTTGTGTGGCTTAGCCAGTCCCTAAAACACAAATGGACAGAACTGATGTTCATACCCTTCTCATTCTCATTTCTGTTTTGGGACAGCACTGGGGGAGGACACTTGCCTAGAAGGTATTTCACTATATTTGGAGCCTATTAGAATGAACAAGGAATAGGAGGCTTAGCATGAAAACCACACATGTATGTAACAACATGATCTGACAGAAAATAAATTATTTAGTCTAGTCATTTGTGCCACTGAGCCAGTTTTGGATGCAGACCTCAAACCATGCTGATGTGGTGCTGATGCTATGATTCCTCTCAATTTTTGAAGACCCTTTTCACATGGCTGATGATATTAACTTTCCTAAGGAGATTTATACTCCATTTATTTCATGCTCTTGCCCAGGAATGATGCCAAAGAGAGGTCTTGATGTGGCAGCTTGTGAAATCTTCCGTTTCTACAAACTGATTCCAACTAAAAACCTGATTGAGCCCATTTCCATGATTGTGCCTCGACGGGTAAGTCAACCTCAGATCATGTTCTTATCAGAGGCAAATATCACTGAAAAAATGAGGGCACTATCTCCTCTCTGCGACTCTTGGGGACAGGAGAGTAGGTAGAACAAGAGATTTTCTCTCTCCTGGCATGGGGGATGTCGCTGGCCTGTTTCTGGGGCAGCCCTGCCAACAAACCCTGTCTGACTAACTCAAAAGTTACTCAGGAGTTAGGTCTCTGTCTAATATCTTACTTTCAAGACATGCTGCCAGGTCTGCTAGCTGTCTGTAAATTTCTCCAATAGAATCTGTTTGACGTAATGACAAGAGAGGGAGAAGAGTTGGAGCTGGTGTTGGGTGGCATAACAATCTCTTTGTGGAAGCAAGGAGAATCACCCTGGTAAAACAGGAACTATGAATTCATGGGTCTTTACCCATTGGGTGGAGTTGTGTTACAGACAGCTGTTCTGCAGCATGTAAGGCATAACCCATTGCACTGAAGGTGATGTAGGAGTAAGTCTCAGAGCTGATGTCATTAGAAAAAAAAATAGACCTTGAATCTGTAGCTAGCCAAGGTAGCTCCTGTGTGATTGTGTGGGCATGGGAAATGTACAGTACATGGGAAATGTCAGTAGTGTGCTCTGTACTTCCAGAAAGTAGAATATAAAAAGAGGGTACGAGTTCCTTGAATTCAGAGATACAGGAGAACTAATGCTTACTGCAACTCCCAAGCAGGTGTGTTCCTCCAGCTTTATCTCCTTGGCCAGTTTTTGTCAGTTGATAATAAGCTGATGCTTTGTGCCTTGTCCATCCTTTGTATCCACGTATTCATCTTCAGGAACATGATTTCATGGGAGTTGAGTTAGCCTATGTCAACCTCCCCCAGTCTGAAGACCTTACCAGCATGAATTAAAATCAGATACAATTCTTCTGAGTTGAGCGGAGGAGCAGAGAGGTCAAGAGCAGGTGAAAAGACTTTATGTCATGCTGGTGTGTGCTCATGACACTCTCTGTGCTGAAGGGGAATAAGTTCATTTCTCCACCACAATCCAGTATGACCTCTTTAAGTCAAAATCTCACTGACATAGTTACTCTGGACTTTTGTTTGCTTCCAGTCGGAATCATACCAGGCAGATATCTACCCCCTGACTGCAGCAGCCCAGCCGGCACTGACAGCAGAAGAATGGCTCACTGGGATTAACAAAGGTCAGCGCATGGAGAGCTCTCCAGACCTTCAGTTCCCCTGTGGATGCCATAGCCTGGTCAGAGAGTGAGAAAGCTAGATAAGTTTTCCCAGAATCAGCCTGGGAGACTTTAGGGAGCTAGAGATAAACAATGATAGCAAATTATTAACAACAACCTGCAGGTGGTGTTTTTCTATTATCTGTTTTCTTGTTTTTCTTATAAGATTGTTTAAATTGGCAGCTTGTTACTTAGCAAATCAGGTGAAAGGTATTGATTAAATGACCAATCAGGTCCAGTATTGGACCAGTGTTTAAAAAGAAGTGGTTCAGTAAAGACGAGAGGTGCTTATGCCAATTAGCCTTCTGACTAAATATGTCATTTGTGACACTCCCCCGGGCTTGGGTAAGCTGCTGCCAGCTCTCTGGCCTATTACCTGCAAGAGAAAGAGGAAAGAAGGTAAAGGAGAGACATAGTAAATATGGCTGGAAGCTAAAAAAATTTGTTGGCTGTAAATTCTGGAAGCTGCTCCGGTCAGGTGCCTCCACGTTTATCTCTGAATGAACTGGTTGAAGCTGGCTGTTAGAATTAATTGCTTACACCTGATTTTTGAGTGTGGCTTGGGAGTGCTCATTTATCTCCTCCCTCCCCAGGGCCTCTCTTGGTATCCTTGAGACCAGGCTCTGAAGCTGTGAAGTCCCTACCACAGTTTCTTGAGCCAGAGCCCTTCATGGAAGCTACTAACCTGAACCAGCAACCGGGAGCACAAGGAAGGATATCACTGGAGGACAAGCAGAAGCCAAGAGAGATTGAACATGGCAGAAAAAGGCTGAAAGCAGAGGAGAGTCTGCCAGAAGATAAGCAAATATGCCTCTCCAATGGCTTTGACATATTTGAGTGTCCACCACCAAAAACTGAAAATGAGGTAAGAATGCCTGGGGTGAAGTTGGAGCTACAGGGGAAGCTCAAAGCCAGATGATGAAAGAATGCCATTCACATGGTGGAATCTGAGATAAATGGGCCAGGAGACCAGCTCCCTTTTGATGCCTTTATTAAAGTGATTAGCTCTGGGTGGGGGCCCGAGGGGTCATGTGCACACCACTGCTGCTCCCTTTTGCGACGCAGAGGAGGAGGTGATCAGTTCTGCTTCACAGCAGAGCTGGGGCTTCCGTCCTCATGTGCGTGCCTAGGAAGACAATTTCTGGCTCGTTGGCCGGAGTCCTCATTCTAGTCTGGTTCCACTTAGGTTCTGGTTATGGACTTCTAAAACCCCGTTGGAGAGGTAGAGTAACTTCTCCCCAGTAGGTCCAGTCACTTAGTTTTCCAAATTTTAAGTTGGCTCGTTGTTTCTAGGGTCTTTTGTTGGGTTTTCTTGAGCTTTTCTTGATTTGCATATTCCTGGGAATGTTTCCGGTCACCATTTTAGGGAGCAGCAGAGGCGATACCTGAAGGATCCAATAAGGGTACAGGTAAGAGGGAGTACAACCAAGGTGTATGTAAGGGAGATAACAGTGGGGGAATATAACAGGGGCATATACAAGGGAGTTAACAGTGAGGGGTACAACAAGGATTTAACATTTATTAACCTAAGCTCTAAATGCTTTAACAGCTCCAACCATATTGATGTTCATAACAGTACTGGTTTCTGGGCCTCCTGTTGGGCCCCTCCCTGGGAGGGGGGAAACCCTCCTGGAGCAGCTCTGTGTCAGGAAAAGGAGGCGCACAGGACTTTTTCTGTCTTCAGCTTCCTGTTTATTATTATCTTATCTAAAGTTTTGTGCGCTGTCTATACCAGAGGGTCAAAGTCAGTGCTTCTCTGGGGGTCAGGACTCCCAAGAGCAGACAGAGAAATATTCCCTATGCCCTGTGTTCTCACATGGTGGCAATTCAGGGAGGATTTATTTTGCAGGCCTGAGTCAGTGCAAACACTTTGTTCTTTGTGGCAAAAGCTCTGCCTGCCCTGACTGCCACAAGGGAAGCAGAAATATGGCCTAGCAGCACCCCAGCTGAGGGGGTCTGGAAAGGAGGGGGCAGTCAGCATTCTCACTTCCTAGGCATTCTTGTGGGACAGACCTGCCTGGTGACTGGCTGGGCACAAGGAGGTCCTTGTGATCTCCAGTGTAGCAGTGTGCCGAGTGTGGTGTGCTGGGCGGTGGGGAGCCAGGGGAGTGACTGTCCCCTTGCGAGCTCTCCAATCCCAGTTATCGGCAGGTTTGGTGCAGGGACAGATGAAGACAACACGGGTCTTGGGGTAAACCAGAGTGTATTTATCAGATGGACAAGGTGGAGCCCCAAGACCCCCAAGAACAAGCTCGGGGGGGGGGGGGGGGGTTTAACAGAAATTTTATACAGTAACTTAGGTCGAGTGGTCTAGGAAAGTGAACCAATAAGGATGTGGTAAGGGAGGAGTCTAAGGTGGGGCAAATAGTTTACAAACCTATCAGGAAAACAGGGGAGGGGAATAACACAAAGTAACGAATGGGGTGTCAAGTATAACAACATAGACAGGGAACACTCTGGAAGGAAGGGTAGGGATAGGGAGGACTGACAAGGAACATTCTGGAGAAAGGGGTGGGAAAGGGGAGGACTGACAACTTGGAATGGAGGGCGTTAGGGAAGGCCTTGGGAAGATTGGCATCTTGGGAGAGGAGGGGATTAAGGAGAACAGGGGGCAGACATGAATTTAAACAAAACATACTACAACACTCCAGGTTTTGGAGAAGAGAAGGGGGTTTATACAGGATAACCCTTTGATGAGAACCATAGTCAGCAAGCCTGGTGAGGCAGCAGGGATTTATGTGAAAGGACTGGGTGTACTCCTGGTGCATCCATGTAGTCTTAACTGCCTGACTGTACTGTGGACCCTGACATGGGAAAGAGTCTGCATCTGCAGCTCACTGCTGAGGGACAGCTTGTTAGTGCAGTGCTGTTGAGGTTGGCTGTTGGTTGCAGCACGCATCTGGGAAAGGCTGTAGAAAAGATTCTGGCAGGTCCATGATCTGTCTTTAGTAATGGAAAAACACCTCTCTGTATAATAATCAAAGCTGGCACAGTGGTGCATCTCTGTGATTTGTCAGCTTCCCACTGTTGGCAGCTCGGGGACATTTTCAACTACATGGTGTGTTTGCTGTAGGGAACCTTGGAATCATTTTCTTCCTCTACCTGTCTCCTTTCATCTCTGCAAGAATTTAGCATCTGCATCGTGATAGGAAAGGAATTTCCACATCTAAATTTCCCTGTGGAGTGAAAAAGGATATTTTTCCACACGCTTCTGAGCTGGCACCCCAAGGTTACAGAACCAGCCCTTGCAGAGCTGAGTGCTCTGCTGCATGCGTAGTGAAAGACAATGCTAGTCCCAACTGGAAGAAGAAAAAGGACTTGTCCAAGGTCAGAGAAGGATATGTGGCAGACCCAGGAATTTAGACTCCAAATACTTTCTGTGAAACACATGCAGTCACAGCCCAATCTAGTGAACAACTGCTGATGTTGTCTGCTGGTTGAAGGTCTCCTCCTTAGATGTTTTTCTTGGAAATGATGTGACAACTCTGGTGGCGTTGTCAGGTTAAGCCTATGCTTTCTTAGTGTAAAGTAAATGAAATGTGTGTTTTCTTACAGCTTTTACAGATGTATTACCGGCAACAGGAAGAAATCCGTCGACTACGTGAATTCGTAATCCAGAGAGATATCCGAATTAAACAGCTGGAGCTGGAGCTCAGAAACCTCTGCATGGACACAGGCAACTACTGAGGTTGCTGGCCTACAGCTCTTTGTACCCCTGGACACAGGGGGAGACTCCAGTTCCTGCAGATAACTCCTCCTAGGTTTTTTAATGGGGGTAAAATTGGTATTACAGGCAGCATGGACTTCCCTGGCTTGTGGTGGTCACATTTCCCTAATCGATTTCACCGTAGAGCAGGACAGGAATGAAAATGACTCCAAGTGAAGGCAAGAGAATGAACACTTCTAATTTATTTCAAATGCACCACTCTATTTATAGGGAGCATCGTGCGGATTAATTTCGTTGGTCTTAGAGTAAAAACATCTCACACCATTGGTGTGCAGTGAATGACGCACGGTGGCAGAATATATCTATAAACAATGTGAACGGCAAGATAGATTAGAGAATTATTTACGTTCTTTCCCAACTGTCTCCCAGGCTCTTGCCTGGTTAGAAAACCTCTCTTTTTCTCTCTGACTGAACTGAGAATATCCACAAATCATCACCAGACAGTTTTTAATAGACTTGCTGCGCTTCTTCAGGCTCCCCTTGCTTGCCTGCTCACCAATGTCAGAAGCTTGTGTATTAATGCTAGTGAGAGACTTTGGAAAATCTTGTTCTTCTGGTCCTGGAGAAGCTACATGTTAAGCTCTAGGAATGACCTGTTTTGCTGGCCCTCCACATGACAGGAGAATGGGAGACTGAAGGCAGCTACCAGCTTCTTTTCTTGTCCTGGGGACCAGCAATGGGGCTCCTGTGGCTGCTGTCCCCTTGCCCAAGGAGTCTACTCTGCTGAGCTTCAGAGGCACCTCTAACTCCAAAGTGATCCTTATGCACCTCTCTCGCCTCACAGCTTGGCCCTGCCCCCAGGTGGTTCAGGAAAGCTGTGGCTGCCCTGACCTGGTGCTGGGGATAGTCCTGCTCTGGGGGCTGCACTGGGGATTCCAAGGGCCAGCACTCTTGTGATAGGAAGAATCAGTGTTGGATGTCCTACTTTAAAAAGGTCATGGTATGGGCTAGTTCTTACCAGAGAAGCTGAAGAATCTCTGTGTCCTGTGATTTAGTGCCCTTATTTCCCTTCTTCTGCCAAAGACCAGCTGCAGTCAACTGGGGGTCAGCAGAGATTGAGAACATTTAAAGCTGCACAGTGTTGACAGTGGGGGAATTTGCTAAGAGGGTTTAAAAGAATGAGTGGGGAGTTGGACCCCAAGCCCACTGCAGGCATTTCAGCAATGGTGCTAGAAGTGTTGTGTTAACCACAGTAAGATCACAGGGCTCTGGCCAGTCATGAACATCCCTCCAGGATTGCTAGAGTATCTCTTGTCCTTAATGACTATAGCTGCTGCTTCCTTCACTCCCAGGTGCCAGCACCTTGTCCCATTCCTGCAGCTGTCTACAGCTGCAGGTTCTCTCTTGCCAGCTATGTGGCCCAGCCTCCTGCATCCTCCCAGGCTGCTCAGCCTTCCTCAGCCTGGTAGCCACACTGATCTGTGCCCTTCAGCACCAGCTCTCTGGCTCAATGCTGGACCTTACAGAGATGTCTCAAACCCAGGCAGAGCAAGCAAACACTGTTTAACCTGCAACTGTGCACCTCTATTGTGGCACATAGAAATCATGGAATCAACAAGGTCCAGGGGATATGTCTAGGACACATCCTTGTCACCAGATGTGTTTTATTGGTTGCAATTTTTTTTTCTTATTTTTTAACACAAAATAAATTATTTAAATTATTTCCAAAGTAAAGTAGTTTTTCATGGGGACTTCCTCTTGAGGTCTGTTTCTTATTCTGTGACTGACTAGCATAGAAATACACAGGGGTACACATAAGAACTATGGTTCTTATCCTTGGGCTCTTTTGATTTCAGCATTTATGGAAAAGAAGTTGCTTTTATTTACATTTTAGTGAGACTTAATTTAATTTAATCAAAACTTATTTTTTAGAAAGTATGCCTGTAAAAATGTGGACTGTGAAATGTATTTAAATTTGGAGCTTAACTGCAACCACTAATCTTTCACTGGAAAAAAACCTTGAGTAAATGGAGTTATGCATTCATGATCTGTGCCTAAATAGTATTGAGTGATCATTCTAACAGTTTCAAAACTCCTGAAAGCTTTGTAAAAAACTGTTGAACATGGGGATAAAAACCAAATCTGTGCAATGAAAAGCAAATATAACTGAATAATAAATATAGAGATTTACATTTTTATACCTGCAAGATTGTTGTTTTATTATTGTGTTTTTGAAGTGACTGAAACGTAAGCTCAATCAAGGTCAGAAAAGAATGTCACCTATCGTCTCTTTTGCTTGTGTCAAGCTGTGGCCTTACATTAGTAGGTGGGTTGTACACAGACTTATGCAGATGGCCCTTTTTTTTTTTTACACCTTTCCCAGTTGCCCTTGATGCCACAAAGGGGTGGCCATTGCACATTGTTCTGAATTGCTGTGTGTGTTGCCTTGAGTAAACTCAGTCCTGTTGGAGATGCATTCTGTGTGGTTTGCTGCTGTCTTGCAGTCCTGGCTCTTCTCTTGTGCAGTACAACTCTGACCTGGCTCTTTTAGATATTCCATATGAGGAGGGTCTAATGTGTTATTACCAAATTTACTTATTTGAAGACAGAATTTTGATTTAGCAGACTGAAGCAGCACAGACAAAGCACAAGATAGCAGCTACAACCTCCAGCTAGGTCACAATACTAGCAAAATTCCCATTATGCTTAATGTCATGATGCTGGGTATCTCCAGTCACCATGAAAAAATGTGTGGTCTGAAGCCAGCTCATGTCTGTAGCTCTCTCTAAAGGTAATTTTTATGTTTTTGTTTTGCTTTGTTTTGTTCCGATTCCCAAGGGCATGGTAGCTGTGGTGAAAATCTGAAGAACCGTCGCCTGTGCTCATGTCCTTGGAGCTGTCATTCACTGTAGCGGTTTGTTGATCTGTTACAGCTTTGGGCATGGAAATGGTCATGGCTGCATTTAAGATGTAATTTTAAATGTTTTTTGTAACATATTTTAGGCCAGTGTAAGGAGAAACAAAGGTGGAAATTACTGAAGGAAGACTGTGCTGAGAAATTAGTGCATCTGCCATGTCATCAGGACACTGTGACCTCCTGGTCTTGTAAGGAACCTTGTGCTGGTAAGAGTGCCTGGGCAGGCACTGTGGCGCTCCTCAGGGGCTGATATAGTCTCACTGCTCAGACCAAAGCCTAGAAGAAGGCAGCAGCAGGCAGATTAGTGTGGAAGACAGAGGAAGAGCCTGCAGTGCCTTTGCAACTCTGGTATTATGGCTGCTTAACCTCAAAAACAGAGTAAAACACAGTCCTGCAGTGTTAGCTTGCCTGCTGGATTTGGAAACACAACACTTCACATCTTCACCCTCTACTCTAGGCCAGCTGTCAACTGCAGAATAAAACATTGACAGTAGTTGTCATTCTCATTTTATTTCTCTCCTTCAGGCTGGCTGAAGGAAGGCTGTACCCTTGGTGTGCTCAAGGAGCTGCAAGCAGAGGAGAACATGGAGATGATGGCTGTTGTTTGCTCTGCAGTGGGAAACAGCAGATCACCCTTGTTGTCTTGGACTGGGTAGCATCCATCCCTAGGACAGGGTGGCTGCGAGCTGCAGGGGGGCACTGAAGTGAAGTTGCAGTATCAGGAATTGCCTCTTGGACATTCTGCAGCACTATTTCAGAGCAGGATCTCTGAGCTTGTGCTGGAGCCACTGTGGTCTGTCTACAACTTGTCTGTGCTGGGGAGCCCAGGATGGGACTTGGCACTCCTCACATGGCCTCACCAGCACTGAGGGTACAGGAAGGACAAATTCCCCTGAGCCGCTCTTAATGCACTTCTAAATACAGCTGAAGATAGTGTTGGTCATTTTTTGCAAGAGGCCAGTGCTGCTGGCACAAACTCAGCTTACTGTCCAGCAGGACCTTGCAGCACTTCTCTACAAAGCTTCTTGTCAACTTCACAAGTCCCCAGCATCTGCCACTGCATGGAGATATTCCTCCTTACCTGCAGGATGGTGCAATTGCTGTGCTTTATCACATTTCTCCCTGTCCAGCTCTGCATTTCACCTGTTGAGGTCCCCCCAAAGTGCAGCACAGCTGTCTACTGCACCTTCCACTCCTTCCACTTTTATACGCTCTCTAAACTTGCTTGAGTCTTTGCTGTCCCGTTCTGCAGGTCACTAAGGGAGAGGTTCAACAGCTTTGGATTTGTTTTGTAAACAGTTTCTTGGTTTTCTGCTCAGAAATCCAGGCTGACTACTCCTGAGCACCTTCTGATTCTTCATTCCTTTAGAAATGCTCTCCAAGAGGATTTTGTACAACATCTTCTAAAGGATTGCATGAGGCTGTAGTTCATTCATCTTCTTCCTTACATAGTTAGAAGACAGGGCTGAGAGTAATTTGCAACTTTTCCCACTCAGATCCACCTGTCAAAGAACACTGAGAGTGGCCTTGCAATGCCACTGGCCTTCACCTGCCTCAGCACACTTGGGTCAAACCCATCTGGCTCCACAAACCTGTGTACATACAGGATGTTGAAGCATACCTTAATCTGCTCCTCCCTATTTTGAGCCTCCCTAATCTGGTATACAGCACGTATCTACTTATCTACCTCAACAATATCCGTTATCCTCTGTGAGCTTTCCCTCTTCTTAGAACCTGGTAATGTTCTTCAGATTATCACCATGGCTGCTGTGCTTGTGGGAATCAGAAGTCTGCTATGAACAGCACCTCTGTAACCAGTGTTTCATGGACAGTTTCTGGTGAGTCCCCTTTGGGCACAGTGGAGAAAACTACTTGGGTGCCCACACTCTTCAGCAGTTCCCCTCTGCTGTTGATGTCAGCAAACCCAGTGGGAAGGATGATGACTTCTAACTCCAGTTCAGAACGCTGAATGACTTCTTTATTATAATAATGCCATAATACATTAATATACTATATAGAAGAAGATACTAAAAACTACATGCTACTCTCTCTAACTATCATATCTAACTCACTCACAACTCGTGACCCTGTTCGTGAGAGTCCAGACACAGGCGGATCTGATTGGCCATCAGGCTCAAACAATCCACAGTGATCCAACCAAGGGATCACTCCAGGTAAACAATTCTCCAAACACATTCCACAAGAGAAAAACAAGGAGCAGAAATAGAAATTGTTTTCTCTTTCATTCCTCTCTGTTCACCTCAATGAAAAATCCTGAGAGAAATGTGCTTGCCACATATCACCGTTTTAGTATAAATAAAAAAAAAATAAAATAAAAAAACTGCATCTGCAATTCTTCTGCAGGAACCTGCAAAAGACAGCAAACACATCTCAAGAGGTCCCCTTATCAATTTTCTAGTTATCAATCAAAAGCCAAATCAAATACTGATGTGGAATGTTCAAAGAGATCCTTTACCTGCAAACCATCTATCAAATCTCTAAAACAAAGCTTACAATACAAAAACCCAAACAACAAGGAAAAGAATGCTCAAATTTCCAAGTCCAAGCAGCTGATTCTCAGGAGGTGTCCATTGACTGGAAACGTTGATCTTGACATCCTCAAAAGTCCTTCTCAGCGCTGAAACAGAAAACTGCTGAATCCTGAAACAAAACAACTGAAGAAAAGTCCAAATAACAATAAAAAAACCTATAAACAAAAACCAAATGCGACATCATATAATTATCAAACACTAAAACACTGAATGTCATCCCAGAGGCTGCAACAACTGATAAAACCAACTCTGGGCTGATCGTCAACCATGCAAACATACCTTTCATACCATCACCAAATTTAAAAAAAGCCTGAAAAAACATCTGAAATGCCATGGCCAAAACTCTTAAATCAACCACTTTTTTTCTTGTTTTTTGTCTTTTCAACCACCTCTATTTAATTAATCTTAAATCTAATTTAAATGAATTTTTTTTTCCCTGAATGCTGAATGCCCAGCAGCAGCGGGTTTTAGGACCCTGCGGAGCTGGTGGCCCTGGGGGCCAGGTCAAACGACCCAAACCCAGCCAGCGGGGCGGGGGCCCGGGCCCTGGTGGATGGCCCCAATGACCCCAGCCCGGCCGGCGAGGCGGGGTCTTCATCTTCACAGCCCGCCCCCACCATGCGGCCAGCATCACGGCAACTCCTCCAGCATTTTGTTCATCCCGCACCTCAAACGAGAGCAGCACACAAGAACTGCCCCAGGGCTCAGCAGAGAAGGTGCTTTCCCCAGAGAAATGCTGATTCTCAGGACTTGCGGCACGGCTGGGCCGGCACGCAGCTCTCTGACCCCTGGCAGCAGCACCCCCACGCTCTCCGGGCACAAGACCAGCGGCAGCATTCCCAGAACTCATCCCCCCCGCCCCCCAAACGGGAGCGGGAGGGACGAGGGGCCTTGAGTATTGGTGAGAATCCCCCACCCAAGCAAGAATGGGACCAAGAAAAACTCTGTTCCCCAGAAAGGCACTAAACTTCATAACTTCCACTTTCGCGGCAGCTGCAAGGAGCTGCCGAGGAGCGCCAGCACCAGGGAACAGGCCGGGAGGGGACCCCGGGCTGATTGGAGGCGGCGGGGTCCGCTCCAGCGCGGCCCCCGGCTGCTGCTGCTCGCTGCTGCTGCTGGTGGCAGCGCCTGGGGACCCGGCGAAAGCCGCGGGAGGCGGCGGGGCAGCCGGGACCGGCGGGGCCGGCGCGGGCGGGCGGAGCGGCAAGGCGGGCGTCACAGACGACGGCGGCGGAGCCGGCACGGGGAGGTCCTTGGCTGGCGCCACAGGTCTTGCTGCCGATGGATCAATTGCCGGCTGCGGCGCTGGGGGTCCGGCTGCCGCCGTGGAGGGATCGGCCGCCGCCGCCGGAGTGGTGGGTGGCTCTTTCTTCAACCTCACCGCTCGCACCACGAACAGGCTCCGGGCCGGCGGGCGGGGCCGCCGCGGTGGCCGGCGCAGCGGGACCGGCTGCCGTGGAGGGACCGGCTGCCGGTGCGGGGAGCGCGGCCGCCGCCGCGGCAGCGATGACGGGCGGAGCCGGAGGCGCCGCTGTCGCTGCAGGAGGCGCGGCCGCCGACTCCGAGGCAGGGGCGGGCGCGGCGAGCGGGGCTGGCGCGGGAGCCGGCGCGGGCGGTGTCTCCGCCCCTGCCGAAGTGGCTTCAGGCTGGCTCTCAGCGGCGGGTGTGTCTCCCAGCTCCGAATGGGCAGGAGGAGGAGGAGGCACGGCTGCGGGCGGGCGGACCGGCGAGGGAGGCAGTGTCTCCGCGTCCGCCGGGGTCGGGAGCGGGCCCGCCCCCTCCGAGGGGAGGAGGGGGTCTCACACGACTGGACTTTTGGGAAAGGGGTCCATTTCTGGACTATCGGAAGAAGCTCTGAATAAACTCTCATGTATTGAAACGCTCGGAGATCTCGCCTGATGCTTTGCCTGATGATGAAATACAGGGATCTCCAAGCTTCTGGATTCAGGGAAAAACCCAGATCCCTGAAAAAAACACGACTGTCTGCATATTCAAGAAACTCCAATAAATCATCATCAGGGGTATAAATTCCATAGTTCTGAGCCAAACCTTTCCAGACGGTAAGTATAAGGACATCTACACAATACAAACCAGTATCCAGATCTTCAGACATTTCTTCCCAAGATTAAAGTCCACCCCAGGTCAGGGCAGTATTGTAATCCAAAATCAGTACCTTTTCAAAGGCAGGCAGAGGCGTCTGGTTACGGCAACTGCTCGGGGCTGCACCTGGTCCTATAGAGAGGGTTCCCACAGTGTACCTCCCCTATCCCTCACAGGGATGTTGGACATGCCTTTTCAAGAGGGTTCACCTCCTTTCTTGTGTTAAATCACGGCTTCGGACCGATCCAGGTCCTTGTTCTTCATCCAGTGTTCGGCGTCACCACTTGTTGATGTCGGCGAACCCAATGGGAAGGATGATGATTTCTAACTCCAGTTCAGAAGGCTGAATTATTTCCCTATTATAATTATGCTATAATACATTAATATACTATATATTGGCCATCAGGCGCAAACAATCCACAGTGATCCAACCAAGGGATCACTCCAGGTAAACAATTCTCCAAACACATTCCACAAGAGAAAAACAAGGAGCAGAAATAGTTTTCTCTTTCATTTCTCTCTGTGCACCTCAATGAAAAATCATGAGAGAGAGAGAAATGTGCTTGCCACACCCCTCTAGCCTGCTAGTTACACTTGATAATTCTCAGGTTGCCCTTGGTGGTGTCTTTGGTACGCAGGTGAAAAGGCACCACTGCATATTAGAAAGCCAGGTGAGCCTTGGTAGCCTTTGCACAATATTCTCAACAAAAGCCCCACACAAGCAGCAAACCTCCCTAAATGATAAATCTGATCAGCACATGTAGGGCTTCTGACCCCTGTAGCGGACAGCACTGTCCTCTGTCTATCACTTGTGACTTCCTTCCAGTTGTTTTAAGTGGCTCACACGCACCTAGGAAACCCCTTTCTGTTGGTCCTCACGATGCTGGGACTGGGACTATATGGTTAGAGCTACCACACTTAAAATTCTGCACCTCTGAGCTACTGGCAATTGCTGCTTCTGTCAGCAAAGTACTCTCTCATGAGTAAGATCTTTGCAGAGAATTAGAGGAAAAAAAATTATGAGTTTAATTTTTTGTGTCACAACATGGCAAACATTATACCCAGTTCTCTCCCAATCTTTGTTTGTGAAAAAATGATGCACAATAATCTGTTTAAGCAGGTTCTTAAAGTGAATGCATATGATAATGAAGATTGTTTCCTCTTCTGATTTTCTCTCCTGTTGTTTTAGCATGTTTTATCTTCAGTAGAAATGTGCACATCCAGTAACTCTGATCCCACCATAAACACCCCTTTAGGATTCTCAGAGGAAGGTGTTTAATAGCAGAAAGAGTTATCTGTGTTTTTTTGTATTTCTCAGTGCTTAGTAATGAGCTATGGATAGCATATGTGAGGGGCATTAGAAGTGGATAGAGGCAGCATACTTTTATTTCCTTTAACAGTAGAGAGCTTGGGCCTTCATCTGCTTTGAAAGTTGCCTCATATTCTTCCCTCTGTATTAGAGTGAGACACAGGGCTTCTACTTTGTGTTGGATTTGATGCTTTATATTTTGACTGTCTTGACTCATGTGGGTATATTTCATCAGATCTTGCAAGGTCTATGGGAAAATACCATCAGTACTTTACTTCAGCTTCAGGTCTGTGTGTTTTACAGGCCAAACTTAAATCTTTGCACTGATTTCATATCTCTGCAGGACTTGATGTGAACAAATTTGAGCAAGGAACAAAAAATACTGGTGAGTAAACCTGAGGGGTAGTCTGTAGGGTAGAATTACCTAAAAGTGAAGGTAATGTGTTTTGAATCAAACCTTACTTCCTACTGATAGCCTTTACAGAACACATCAGCTTCTTTGACTTAATGCAATCTGGAAAGCTTAATTTCTAGGTCAGTTACAGTGTGTCTGATTGTGATGCAAAATGTTTAGGTACATTTTTTTGCCAGGGCCTGGGACTATAGATTCTTCAATTTTCTAAAAGATGTTCCTACAGACTTTTTTCATGTGCGTTTACCTGAGCCTTTTACAAAAAGTATGTTTAATACATACATTGTGATTTGTGAGGCAGCTTCTTAGGGAAGATTTAAATGAAATTCTGCTCAAGCACTATTTTCATGAACAAGGGCACAAGATGCTTTGTCCCAGCTGGAAAAGTGGTAGAAGTAGCAGCATTTGCAGCAAGGTGCAAAATAAGGAACTGATTTTAATTTCTATTGATTCTGAAAGTGGTTGAAAACAGATTCAAGGGAGGGACTGTAAGTGTTTTCCTAAGGCTTAGTTACTCTGATTTGAAGTCTGTCACATTTTTCTACATCCATAAATTTTTTCTGCTCATAAACCCACAATTGCTTTTGCTGGTGGTAAAGTTAAAAGTGCACTCCTTTTCAAGCCAGGAGGCACACTGAAAAAGCGAGGGACAGATGAGAATGCTTGCCTTTTGTCTGAGAGGAGTGGTGAAAAGGGATATAATTGCCATATCACAGAATATTTTGAGTTGAAAGGGACCCACAAAGATCTCAGAGTCCAGCTCTTAAGTGTATGGCCCATCTGGGGACCTTGTTTTTAGGGCCACAGAAGTGGATCATAGCAGTTCATACTCAGGTTCTTAGAGTGCTTTTGTCCCTGACCCTTATGCCTAGAGGGCTGTAACACTTCTTTAGAAAGTTTTGAAAAGCTCTGGAAGTAAAAAAAAAGGCTTGAAAAATATTTTTTTCCTTAATCATAGATACAATGAACATCAGATGCAACCAGCGGAAGTGTATCATACAGAAAGAAGAAACCTTAGTTTTAGTTCAAATGATCACTCGAAGGAAGCAAAACATGGAAAACATGGATCATGAAAACATGGATCTTACAGTCATGGAACAGGTGTCTGAGATCCTTTCATCAAAAGAACATACAAATAAACAGCTGGCTCAAAACGTGCTTCTCTCCTCACTGGAAGACAAATGCAGCAGAATTGTTTGGCTATTCATTTGAATTCAATACCAGAGAGGAGTAGGTCAGTATACCAAATATTCAGCCCTTTCAGCTACCTAAAGATGACCATGTTGCTATAGAAGATGTTTCTCTCACAGGACTGTTTTAGCTGCAGGCTCCTTTGTATATGTGGAGAGGAGTTTTTATTACTTGTTGCAACAGTAAGCATTGGATTACTAATTTTGGGAGTATGTGGCTCTTGGAATAGTATCTTTTAGACATCAGAGAAGAAAGGCCACCACCCAGTTCCATGGTAAAATTCACTGTGGTTTTTTGCAGTCAATTATTAACCCAATTGGGCCCTGAAGAAATGGAAATTAAGCTTATTGGTCTTTTCTGCCTGTCTTACTGGAGTATGCCCAGGCTCTGGGTAAGTTTTCTGATCCAGTGGGACCACTCAAAGTTCACAGAGTGCTCAATAAAATTTCCTGATGGTGAAGACAGACTGATCTGTATTACACCTCTAGAGCTGGACTTGGGAATTAGAGTTTCCACTCTCCCACCACCATGTGAACCACTGCAGAGTCTCACGCCTTTCAGGGTGGCTCTTGTTTCAAAAAGGGGGTATTTTGAGCAACTTCTGTTCAGGGATATTTTGATCAAGAGTAACAGTTGCCATGGTTCAAATACAGGCCCTGTCCTGCAGAGACCAGCAGTTTTTTTCCCAGACTCTTCTTGCCAGACAAGGCAAGAGGCATGGAGGTCTGTGAATCAAGGCTTGTGGTGTGAACTTCCTTGAAAGTGTTGTTCCAGAGGAGAATTTGGTACCCTTTGTTCATTTGTCTCCAGCTGCAGGTAACCCAGAGTGTTTCAGCTCTTCCATACTGGTACTTTGCTGTACTGGACTGCTTTTCACAGAAAAACCCTTGTGAGAGAATAAAAGTTAGTTTTATGTGCTTGTGCCCCTTCACAAATTTGCTTCCTGATGCTTTGTTCAAGGTGGGCATAACAATTGGTGTCTTTGAGGGCATGTTTTGTTCTGTGAATCTGGGACCTTGAGGTTTTTTTTAACCTTACCTCCTCTATCCATCTTCTTTCAATGGGTGGTTACTTTTTAAAATTTAGTATGTAGTAGCTGATCTTTGATTATGTAATCGATGCTCCGGTCCAAAAGTGCAAGACCTTGAATTAAACACTTGTTTAAAATAAATTCCTCCTTCCAGATCAGTGATTTGTACCACTTTTAAAAAACCCTGGGAGTCTGGGAATCAATGCATTCCAGAGACTTTATGTTTTGCTATCAAAATGGTGACAGATCCTTACTTACATCTGTTGCAGCTATCATTGCCTTTAGGTGAAATCGAATGCAAAGCCCCACAATCCAATACTTCATTGATTTCTACACCTCTCTTTCTTTATGTGCTTGACTTCTTTGTGTGTAGACTTCAGGGTTTTTTGTTTTATTGTAAGGTTCTTCGATTATGAAAGAAAACCCACACCTCCAGTGAACATTAACCGGAATTCCGTCCTGCAGAGATTTCTCTGCCCTCAGTCCAGAAGAGGGAACTATTGTTTCACGTATTGTAAGTCCAAGCAAATAGTTTGGAGCATATTCCAATATGAAGATGAAAAGATGAAAGTGGTCTTCTCTAGTGACAATAAACAATGAGGTGTGAAAATTGAGATATTTAGACTTTAACAAAACAACAAAATATCAGAGCATACAAATGCCGTCTATCTTTGCTTTTAGAATTTTCTTACAATGGTGATTTGTATGAAAATGTGTAAGTATAATTGAACTGTTTACCATAGAATAGGAGCACCTGAGATCACACTAATTTTCTGACATAGGAAATAATTTATATTAATTGAGTTATTTTAGTAATGTACTTGGGTTTAATTTGATTTTATGTTAAGTGCATGAGCCTTTCTGGGGAGCAATAAGTGCCATATTAAAAAATGGATTTCTTCATTTGCAGCTTTATGCTATAAACCATTGCCAGAAATCAGAAAGGAGGAGTGTTTTCCTACCCACAAGAATTTACTTAAATGAACACTCTGGCACTTCAAACTTAGATGTTGTAAATGCCTCAGTTTCTTTAAAAAACACTTATTGAGAGTAATTCTATAGTTATAGTTGTATTATTCAGTTTTTGTAAGTACATGCTGAGATAATTTAACAGCTGGTGCCCTTGTAGCTAATATTTGTCTTTGGAGAAGGGGCTTCTTTCTTACATCTGCTCAGTGATGATGGTATGTTTCAATTGTTAACTATATTGTTTTTAGTCTATATGCTCAACATTAAATAAAGCATTTGTATCCCAACAGATTGTACATGTTCCTGTTATCATGCATAAAATCATGCAAATGAGTGTCAAGTAACAAGTGGAGGCACAACATGAAGTCATTGAACTATTATCAGCTTATTTGGACCCAAGACTGGTTATATAATTTAGGACTGAGAATGCGAGAGAATCGTACCTTAACTGTTGTCAGGACAATGTGTGGACAATATGTGGAGGTGTGGTCTCCCAGCACTAGTACTTAGTACATGGAAGCAAGTCTGCAGAACTGTTAGCACTGATGCTAGCTAGCATCTGTGATTAGGTTTGAATAGAAAGTGCAGGGCTACCATGAGCTGCCAGTTAATGGTTTGTCAGCCAAACCACAGCTGTATTCTCACTGCTACTACTAAACAACGAGAGAATGTATGCAGACCGATAAAATCAGCCCTGTGGCTTTTAGTCCTGCTGATGTGTTGCCTAATGACTTTCTCTGCTCTCTTACATAGCCATCACTGGTTCATCTTGATGACAAATGGCAAAAGTGATGAAACATATTTAAGTATAGCTATCAGGGAGGTGACACTGTAGAATGACTTGTGGTTATCACCAATAGACTAAATGCATTTAAGTGAATCCACATAAAATCAGCAGGACAGAGTTTCATATGTTGTGTGTCAACATAGCATTTTGCAGTAGAGCTAAACCAGTTTTTAGCCTGAATCTGTGAAATCTGTGAGGAAATGCCAATTAGAGTTTTTGTAAGTTAAATTGAGTTTATTCTCACTTCCTGCATTTCCTAAGTGATGGAATCTATTTTGCACAGTTCTGTGTTGAGTTCATCCCCTTCTTCATCATTCCTTGTATCTTCCTACTGTTTTTTAGGAATAGTGAGACAGTGGCAAGATTACTGTGGTGGTTTGCCCATCAAAAAAAAAAAAAAAACACATTAAAACCACATTAAATTTCAGCTCTTGAACCTTAATGATTGAAAATGATATTCCAAATTGTAAGAACACAGCTTATTTGCAGTTAAGGTCACAGGACATTTCAATGAAAATTTAAAGTAGCTCAACTTTTGTCAATAAACTAAGTAGATAGAACTCCAGATGATACCTTGGGGCTATATTATAATCTTTCTCTACCTATTACTTGTATTTGCATTTACAGCTGTACTTTGCCACCATGTGAAATGCTTTATAAGTTTTCTGTACAGAAGGGTTTTGCTATACAAACATACAAATGTATTCAAGCAGATATGATCTGGAACTCACTTGGGAGAGTAAGTGTGGTTGACTCCAGTGTTTCTTCCTTAGCTGACTTTTGATTCCAGTTATGTATAGAGGAAAACTGAAAGGACTAAAGGGGCCATCAGTCCATGTCTCTGCCTGAGGCAGGATTAAATGCACCCACACCATTCTGGCAGATGTTTGTCTGGCCTATTAAAACCTCCAGTGATGATATGTGTCATCTTCAGGTAATCTGTGCCAATTCTTTTCCATTTTTACCCTCAACAGGATTTACACTAATGTCTTGTCTGGATTTTCCTTTCTGTAAATTTGGGCTGTTACTTTTTGTCCTATTTCGTGGAACTGTAGAGTACACTATTCCTTTTTATTCTGTGATAACACTTTGCCTTGCTGGACACTAAGTCCCTCAGTGAAATTGCCCTCAGTTCATTCTCTTCTGATTCGTCTCACTGATCCTCTGGGTTATTTTAAATGGTTCTGTTCAAATCTTGTGAAGCAACACTGTACACAGGCTCCCAGAGCACAAGGATGCATTCAAAGGTTATCTTGGCTGTAGCCATGTTTCTGAATGCCTGTATAATTATATTTTACCTATAGAGATGAATGGAATCATGCTCAATATGTTCACTATAAGCCTGGCCTCCCTTTCTGTAGAGCTGCTACATTCTTTTCACCTCATATTTTTCAGATTAGGTTTTCTGTTTATGTGTAGTATTTCATGCATCTTCATAAAAGTATTTTATGAACACCTTGAAATAAAAATGTGCCTGAGGAGGAATATGAGGTCAGTCTTCAAAATTGTGTCATTAAGAGCTAGCAAGTGAATTATTTTTTTTTTTAGGTTAGGTTACTGTGCTATGTTAAATTACAACAACTGGAAATTTAGCTGTCTTAATTACTGGAAATCAATGAACAGTTGTCCAGCTATTTTTTCTCAACCATTCATGAACCAGGTAGGGTGAGAGCCTACCTGGCTCAAACTTTACTTTAATTTGCAGTTTAGAAAATGATTAGATTCCTTGGTATCTTGTTCCCTGGAAAAGAATATGAGAATGAACTAAGTAGAGAGTACCATAGGATGGGTTCTCTTCCTCATAATGAGGCCTCTTACTTGAATTTTTAGTACTGACAGAAAGTCTTCTCTTTCCCTGCTGCACATAAGTTTCCTGAAATATACATAGTTGCATATAAAAAAAAAAAAAAAAAAAAAAAAAAAAGTACATGCTACAAATATTTAAAAATGCTGGAGAAAAATTATGAAGTGCTGACAGAAATTGAAGGTAGGAAGGAGCAGGATGGAATTGAGTCTTCTCTTTCAGTTCTAAAATACTGATGCCTCAAGGACACTATCACAGTAACGCTGTGGTGAATTCTTTGACCTGTGACATTCTTGGATTATGAAGGAGTGCTTATTGGATAAAATTTTAGCCAAATGTGAGTTACAGTGTCTCTTTTAAAAATACCTGGGTGAGGTTTTCCTGGGTTGGGTAATGTGGAAGATCAGAAAAAAAAAAAAAAATAGAAGTCCCTTCAGCCTTTAAATCATTGAGTGAGGAAAAGATCAGTGAGAATACTGTTAACAATACCAAGGGCAATTAATGTGGAAGGGGAGCTAAAAAGGAACATAGAACATGAGGGAAATTCAGTACTATTAGGCAATATGGCTTCTAAAGAGGGGAGAATGAATAACAAAGCAGAAGTTCAACTCCATCTGCTGGAGTTTGATGGAAGATTGGGCTCTTAAAGTGTCTATAACACATATATAAACGTAAGTATATACACCAGTACATGTATGCAAACACAGGCATACTTTAGTATTTGGAGTGTTTGTTTTGTTATAAATAATTTTGAAAGTTTATTTGGGAGAACTTGAAAATGAAATTGTGTTCACCCATGACAGAAAGACACTACTATGACTAACACAGTGCGAAGTGTCAATAATGGTTGGCTACTTTCTGTACAGTTGTGGCTTTCTTAAATATTAAATTAAGAAGTTTCTCCTAAAAAAATAAACACTATGTCATTATTTTTCAGAGAATAGATAGATCTTAGATTTGAGACAGTGAAATCAGGAGATGTGTACTCCATTACAAAGAGAGCTTATATACTTTCTGGGAAGGGTATGTGAATAATTTCATTTGTGTACTTCCTGTTACTAGGCAGAACTATCCTTTCTGTTGGCATAGAACAGAATATTTCAACTGAGCTGTCAGATGAAGGCACAAATATATCTTCATAAAATGAGGAAAACAGGTTTCATAAAGCTTGATTTTGCTTCTGACCTGTAAATTGGGGATGTGGGGAAAAAGAAAGGAAGGGAATGATTTTGGTGGCAATACTCCTCTATTAAACACGTTCAGTGTTCTGGATCAAAAAGAGCATCCATCAATATTCAAAAGACTCAGCTGTGGTGGTCCAGCGTAGACAGGTTACAAACCACTGCTACGTATTAGCCATCTGGGAACAATTGGAAACACCTGCCATTATCTGTCAGGGCAGCAATTTGTGGGAGCTATGGCGCATTATGATGGATTAGCTCTGCAGCTGAAGGTGTCACTATCCATTTCTCTGCATCTTCTTTGGGATAACATTGCAAAGCAAAGGCTTTTATTGTTGCAGTTTCAGGGTAAGGAATCTAATTTGTAATGATGCTGTAGGACAGAAGGGAAGAAAGGCTTAAATAGCCACTGTGCCTGTGAACAAAGCACACGCTTCAGTTCAGCACTTGGCTGCCTTTGTGGTTACCTACTTCAGGGAATTCCTTATTCAGGAATTATTTACATACTTTCATAGATACTGGAGCTGAGCCATTAACACCAGTCTGGGGCTAGTTTGCTAGGATGCTTCTTCAAGGATTGGTAATCTGCCCTCTTACTCCTATCCCTTCATTGCTAACTCACTATGCTCAGGCTGATCTTTGCCACTCCCATCAGCCTTAGGCTACTCTGGTAGTCCTTAGCAGCCCAGGTCCTTGCAGTTCTTGCCTCAGGGAAGGCACTGAGTCTGTGGTACTCCTCTATGTGACACTGGCTTGGACACTTGTAGGGAGTATGAGGCCTCCATTGTCTTCACCCTTGTCGTGAGAACCTTTCTGAACAATCTCTCTGTCTCTCTTAGGTGCGGCTGATGAGGTAATTCACCTCATCTCATCTCATCTCATCTCATCTCATCTCATCTCATCTCAATCTCATCATCTCAACTCAGTTTCCCTTTATCCTCATTCTGCTTCAGTACAGCAGGTTGTGCAATGGGTAACTAATCTATACAAATATAGGCATACAGACGTATTTTACTGTCATGGTTCTCACATGCACATGCACTAACACACTGCTGCTGATGTGTGCATAGGTACTTCAGTAGTAGACTTCTTTCAGTGTGCAGCTGATCATATTTACATTGTTACCAAAGCAGGCACCAACAAGAAGTTTTGTATTTTCGTTTATTTGCTTGTTTTTAGTTTTTTGCTTTGTTTTGTTTTGTTCTTTCAAAAAAGCCTGGAAGGTATGCATTTTAATTTACTTTTCTTTAAAGCAGAATGGCATCTGGTTGTGTGAATCCCAAATACCCTTTACTTCTGATCACAGCTCTGACCACTGTCCAGGCCTGTTTCCCTACAGCTTAAAGGGAAAATAAAATACCATATTTGATGGGCTAACTACTTAGACTGTTGCTAGCTGTTGGCTGATCTCAAGAAAATAACTGCAGCTGACCCTTTGATTAAAGATCTTTCAGGAAGGCTTAATTATGTTTTAGGAGGAACAAAATGGTCTAAAACATCAAGCAGGGGGTTCCTACACTTCTGTCCTCCTTTTGGCCAGGTGAGTGAGGGCTTTGTACAGAAATGCAGGGCATTTGTGAGGGAAAGGTGAATACTTTCTTCATCTCAGAAATTCCTACATCTTCTGATAGGTTTTGTCTTTGTCCCAACAAGCAGAGAAAATGTGCTTTCTACTTTCTGGGATCATAAAGCTCTAACTTCTTTAAGTGGAATTTGAATCCTGAACCTGGGCAGTAGTTAGTGTGCATGACTTTGCACTAGAGCAAAACAAATTGGCTGAATTAAGTCATAGCACCTATACTCTTTCGTGTTGATATTAGCATCAGTAACTGCACATCTTCAGGCCTCACTGATTTCCTCTGTAGTGATGGATATCTAGTACTGTGCAAGAGTGATAGCAGTAGCAACAAGAGAAGGGTCATTTTGATGGGGACAGGGCTGACATAAGGACCTTCTGTCCAGATGATTCTGTAATATTCCATATGATATTCTTTCCTCTGTAAGACACAATAAACAGTCTTAAACTGCAGACTCCTTGTGATAAGATGATAGCTGTTATATGGACTTTTTCTTTGAAATGTGAAGCATAATCTACTCTTGCAACAATATTTATGTATTCCTATTCACTATCCATTCCTATTCACTAGCCTTACAGTACACTTTCACAAGCCCATTGAGAGACTGACCATCAAAAGAAAAATAGGAAACACAGTGTAGATACCAATCAAAACATTTATTTGTTACTCCTTACTGCTTCATGTTTTGGTGAAGTTGTAAGGTTGGGATGGGTGGTAAAGTGGGATACATAAGATGTCTTCTAAGTCATATTACTCAGGGGCTGGGAGTATTGTGAATATTGTGCTGGTGACATGAAGGGCTGAGTTACAGAGCAAGTGCAAGTACACAGGATATAGGAGAAGACATGCAGTGAAAAGAGGCAGATCTGGCTATAATGGGCCTTGTGGAAATATGCTGTTTGTGTAAGCCAGTGGCAAGTAGCCACAGACAGATGGAGTTGGTGCAGTGCTGGGGAAAGGCAACTCTTCTGTGGCTTTTTCTGCATGCTAAAAGGGTTTGTGCCTTTAGCCAGATTGTTTGACAAACTTCTGGTGTTCTCTTTACCACAGTTTTGGTTATGCATAGTGAGGAAAAGTGAGATTTAAAGAAGCACATAAATTAGATGTAAATTTCGGTGAAAGTGCACGTACAAAACACTGAAGGGAATGTCAGCTCTCCTTGTTTTAAGCTCAGAAACTTTTTGTTGCCAACCTTTTGGTAAGAAATGAGAGAAAAAAACACACCATTGTGTGTTGTATATAGGTTGTAATTACTTTTCTGTCTTGTATACACAATAGCCACTGTGCTCAGAGAAAACAATTGGATACTTTTATGGAGAGCTCCTAATGCACCAGCACAGTAAAATTTTTTCTGAAGTTCCATAAGAAAAATGCAGAAAAGGGTACCTGTTGGAGTATTATTAAATTATATAGTCTTGCCACTCAAGACAATGGTGGATTGCTTATTAACTCTTGAAGAGGTTCCTCATATGTCACAGCTATCACTGCAAGCTTGGAAACTGCGAGTGTAAGGCAGATAAAATAATGAAAAAAAAGGAAGGAGTAATCTTAAGTGTGAAAAGCAAAAAATATGCTAAGAAAATTCCTTTGAAAAGCACAGAATTCCTAACAGGTCTACAGACAAAGTGTCAAGGGATGAGGTAGAAGAGGGTGCAGTTGGCTCCTCTTACTGCTGTGAAGGAGCACTGGGCCAGGGCCTGAATGCCAGCATTCACACTGCAACCAGTGCAGAAGTCAGTGGCCTCACGGAGGAGCTGTGAGCATTCTTTCCTCGGCATCAGTAGAACAGACAGCACCTAAACAAGCTTGAGCTTATTTAGGAGTTGTAGTGGTGCTGGTACTTTTCAAACTTCTGTGGAGATGACGACCATAGACCATAGACTTGAAGAAGAAAACCCAAGCTGTGTGCCAGAAGAGAAAATGGCTTGTGACTGCCAACAGGTGGATGAGGTATACATGGTAACTGTCAGGCTCAGAACATTTAAAAAGGCACAGGGGCATTTAATATATCAGTGCCTGGAAAATTAGCTAAACTTTTCTTAGAAAAATGTTAATCTTCCACCTGTGGGGAGAGACCTTACAAGCCTCTTGTGCAGGTTTTATTCTGGAGAATTGGCAGAGTGTTTGCTGAGGAGAAATGACGATGAATAAACAGGTTGGATCATGCCATATCACTGCTTTCTATTCTGCTGTCCCAATAGATGTGTGCTTTTGGGCCAGTATCTGGTATGGGGTTTCATCTTTAGCTGGAGGCATTTGGTGTGCATACATTTGGCTCCAGACCAAACTATGCAGTCAGTGAAGGAGCAGCCTGCTTCTAAGGAAGGAGGGTTTTGTCTTGGGTAGGAAAAGCTGTTTTTAAAAAATGGTGAAATTAGTGCATAGTGTAAGGACCCTGAACATAGTGTCACAGTGATCCTAAGTGATTCATCGAAGGCATCATTTAAAGAGATCATTCTTGGCCTTAATGTGTCTGGAATCTTAAAACTGGAGAAGTTTTCTTTCTGTATCTCAAAGGAGGTTATGGAGGACAAAGACACTATTGATGCTCAACTGTCAGAGTAAGGCACTTTATGTACTTCAGGTTTGTAAAACCCTGTGAAAAGACGTGTGCAGCACTAATTGGCTTTTGTAATTTTCTTAGAACACCTTCTGGGGCATTCATTCCTGTGGCCTCATTTCAGCTGCATGGCAGGTATTCATCATTAGTGCTTTGCTTGTGACATCAGTTTTTTTTTTCTCAGTGTTATGAAAAGGCCTAATTTATTGTTGTAGGGATGCCTTTGGAGAAGTTCTGGCAATTCTTGCAAGAGCTGTGTAAGATATAGTGACCCTTGGCTATCAGCAGCAGTTGCAGAGGTAGGAGAATAGCGGGTGTGTTTTCCACCTGCTTGCTGAGGGTGAGGGACAGGTAGACTAGAGCAAATTGAAACAAAGTGACACTGATCCCAGCCTGAGCACAGCAGATCTCATATACAGGTAGATCAGAGTTTTGGGTTTCTGGGTTGTATTTGCCTATGGATCCAGTATTTTATTGATCCAGTAAACGTATTTGTCCTTGGCCCATTGATCCAGTCCTTTTCATACCCTTCTGAGCATCAAAAAAAAGTAGCTACATTTTTCTTTTCCTTCCTTCACGAAGGATGGCCCCATACATCTTCCTGCTTCCAGCTACAAAGTTTGATTCTGCTTGGATGAGGACATAAATGTAGTCTGAAGCAGGGCAGGAAGGAGTGACTTAGAGACATGCCTGAGCAGGGGTAGCTGTCACCCTCATGTCTCATCTCCAGAAACAGAGGCATTTGCCAACAAAGTATTCAGTACTGTGATACAGGGGAGCAGAAGTTCAACAAATCTCTCTTAAAAACCACCAAACTGATGAGTAATGAAGGCTAGCTACTAGTATTGTTATAATTTGATTATCTTCAGTACCAGAAAATCAAGCCTTCTGTTGATCAGTTTCCTCTTTTTCTGTCTTACATATAACCATAGCAAAGACAAAATACATCACATTCTGTACTTGTGGATAATGGCTGCATCTGAAAGCAGCTGTGAGAGATCATAACAGAGGAGTTAAGCGACCTGAAATTTGCTATAGAGCTTCTAGGATTATGCAACAAAATATTACTCTGTAGTTGGAATTATATCACTAAATTATTTCAGTTTTGTTTCTGAAGCTATTATTTATAAACGGACGTAATAAATATGTGCTTACTGTGCTTACCTGAACAGAATGTCGTAGGATCATAGAATCATTAAGGATGCAAAACTTCAAAGACAGTCAAGGCTAACTTTTCACCAAAAATCACCATTTCAAAAAAATCCATAGTGCTAAGTGCTGTATCTTGTCCTTTCTTGAACATTTTAAGGGATGGTAACTCCACTGCCTCTCTGGGCAGCCTTTTCCAATGCTTGACAACTCCTTCTGTGAAAAAATTCAGGCATAACCTGAACCTTTATGGCTTGGTGTGGTGTTCTTTTGTCCTATCACTGGCCATCTGGGAGAAGAGACCAACTTTCACCTGGCTACAGCCTCCTCTCGGGTAGTTGCAGAAACAAAAAAGGTCTTCCATGAGCCTCCTTTACTCCAGGCTGAACAAATCCCGCTGTCTCAGCTTCCTCTGTTAGCTTTTACTCTCTGGACCCTTCTCCAGCTCCACTGCCTGTCTCTGAACATGCTCCAGCATCTCCAGGTCTTTCCTGAATTGAGGTACCCAGAATTGGACACAGAACTAGAGATACATCCTTGCCAGTGCTAAGTGCAGGCAGACAAGCAGTGCCCTGGTCCTGCTGGCCACACTATTGTGGATACAGGCCAGGGTGCCACTGGACTTCTTGGCCACCAGGGCACTTTCCTGGATTCTGTGCAGGCATTGTTGACCAGCACTTCCAAGTCCTCTTTTCCAGGGCAGATTTTCAGCCACTCTGCCCCGGCCTGTAACACTGCATGGAGCTGTTGTGACCCAAGGGCAGGACCTGACACTTGGCCTTATTGAACCTCACACCTTTGCCCTTGGCCCATTGATCCAGCCTGTTCAGATCCCTCTGCAGAGCCTTCCTGCCCTCCAGCAGGTCAACATTCCCACACAGGTTGCTGTCATCAGTGAATTATGCTGAGTACAGTCGATCTCATACAGATCATCAATAAAGATTTTTAACAGGATTGGGCCAAATATTAATTCCTGAGGAACACCACTAGTGACCAGCCCCTGGTTGGATGTGACACCATTCACCTCCATTCTCCGGGCCTGACTGTACAGCCAGTTTCTAACCCAGCAAAGAGTGCTCCTGTCCAAGCCATGGGCTGCCAGCTTTTCCAGGAAAATGCCATGGAGATGGTGTTGAAGGCTTTGCTGAACATCAGGTAGAAAACATCCCCAGCCTTTCCCTCATTCTCTAGTGTCCCGTATTGAAAAGCAAGATGTATTCTATTTGCCATCTGTATGGCAGTTGTCTTGCGTTAAGTGGGCAGTTTTTCCTTATCTATTCCACAATCAGTCCTCCCTCAGGGGAGACATCTGTTGATAATGGGCCAGTGAGTGTCACTGCATGACTGATAAAAACTGTAACATCCATCCTGAGATGCTCCACCCAGTGGGAGGAACCAAGCATTCCTACGTGCATATAGTCTTGAGATTCTGGCCCACCAACACAGCTTATTTCTGTGCTGGATTTCCCAGAGTCTCTTCCACTGCCTCTTCAGAGGAAGACTACACCCTTTTCTACAGGATCACTACTCCAACAAAATCATACCTGACACTCCAGGAGGACTGAAGCCACAATTCCAATTAAACTGCTACCAACACCCTGTCCAACAGGGTGTCAAGTTGTATTCTGACTCTGTCAGTGTTGTTTGGGTTCACTGCATAGTTTAGTTCATTTTAAAATTTTTTCTTCCCTAATAAAGAACTGTTATTCCTGCTCCCATATTTTTGCCTGAGAGCCCCCTTTAATTTCAAATTTATAACAATTCAGAGGGAAGGGGTCTACATTTTTCCATTTCAGAGGAGGCTCCTGCCTTCCTTAGCAGACATCTGTCTTTCCAAACCTAGACATCTAGGTAGGTCACCTGGTCATAAAAGGAGATCAGGTTGGTCAGGCAGGACCTGCCTTTTCTAAACCCATGCTGCTTGGGTTTGATCCTCTGGTTTCCTGTATTTGTCTTGCAACAAACTTTCAGGGACAAGCATATGCAAAAAGTAATTTTATAAGACTTTTACTGTAAAAAAATATTCTCTTCACATAAACTTGAAAGATGTCAATATTTCAGCCATGCCAATGAATTTATCAGTGCATTATTTTGTCACTTGATAATACCATAAAACTGTAAAAGGATACACATATACCCCACAAACTAGTAAGTGAGTGGGCAGAGACACAGATGATTTTCTTTTCTGCAAAGGCTATAAAAATGGTCATGGTGAGTAAGACCAAAGATCTAAGGCAGGATTCCTTATTCAGTTATAATCAAAACCAGGTGTGTAGAGGAAATTAGGACCAGGGAAAACATATGTATAATTTCCCCCAGGGTCAAATTATTTTCAGCTTGGAAACTCCCTTGTTTTGAACTGGGATCAGTGTATTCTTCCAGCTTGCTAAACATTCCACAACTGGACACAGGAGAGTAGTGGATGATAAAGTAGTGGAAAAGCTTTAAACCTATCCTACTGTGGAAACAATAGTTTAAGAAATCATTGAAACAGATACCACAATGATGAGGAGTTTAGAAAACCCAGTAATGTATGTAATTCCTTAGTTAACATGTTTTGCAATGGAAGGTGTGATTACTGGGTAAAATAGAATATAGTTTGCAATGGCTAAAATGGCCGAGAATGTGGTCTCTGAGCATCTTTCTCTGTGGCTCAATGACTGTCAAAAAAGCTTATGTCTACTTTCTTATCTGTGTGCCACTCCCAGTACTTCTAACCATAAACTGTTTACTCCAAGAACCCCTCCAGCAAGTTCAAATAAACAAAGCAACTGGTAAAGTGGTAGCTGCATGTGAGTGCTTGGGGAGAGGGATTTTATAAATGCTGACAATAGATGGGCTCAATATATTTTTTGAGAAAGTTGTAGCTGGTTGCCTCATTCATCATAGTGACAGCAATACTGACAGCTCTCTGCAGTGCTTCATCTGTGAAATGATGGATCAGCAATGAGGGCTGGCTGGCAGGAGGTACTTGAAACATCCAGTGTTTTCAAAGGCTACTTTCTCTGTAATGCTTTATTCCTGCTGCATAATGGACAAACACAGGCAGTGTGCTGAATTATAGGCTTGAGCCTTGAGATCCAGTCTGGGGATAATTTTCCTAAATCTGCACAACACTCTCCTTTTCAGGTGAGTGCAATAGCAAAGCCTGTGTCAGAAATGGGGAAGGTGAGACCTCTTCAGGGCTTGGCCACTCAGAGCTGTTTGAAGTCAGTGCAGAGATGCAGAGCAGTTACTTAGGACAGTGGGAGAGGCCAGACTTATCTGTGATTTACATGTGGAGTAGAGTTGACCTGAATGTAGATGCTGATGACCAGAGATTATTTAAAGCTATAAATCAGTCTATGAGCTGTATGCAGAGAGGCAAATTAATGATGACATAAATCTAATGGCTGGTGTAGCTCAAGGAGTAAGTGAAGTTACAGTGCCATGACAACAGCAGCAGTATTCAGAAAGGGTGTGAAACAGAGTTTAAAATCTGGCAAAGATAGGTTGAATAAAAGTACTATGTGCAGGACATGAGTGAAATGCTCCCTGACAGCACCATGATACTTGGCTTTTTCTTCTTTATTGCTGTGAAGCTGATAGGAGACTTGTTAAGTCAGAGCAGTAGCAGCATCTAAAGCTGTATTTTAGTTAAGGGTCACTGTCAGTGTTTCATTATAGAACTTGTTCCTCCAGATTATATAGCACTGCAATAAAAACATTCACTCTGGCCTGAAAGGTGCTGTATGACATTTTGGTCCAGGAGCACAAACAGAGCAGTGAAACAGCCCAACTGGAAGTCTGCTGAAGTGAAGAGCAAGGCTTTTGTTTGCTTTCTGATCAGGCTTCACGTAAGCTGAGTGGCTGTGAGATGAATTTACAATGCTGAATATCCAGAGTCAGCAGAGCATGAACAGTGAAAGCCCATGTTTCCTTTACAGGGACTACTGTCTGAGCACACTATTTTTGTAAGATGCACACTAAGTGAGCGCATTGTCAAAACATGACACAGATCTTGGTCAGTTAATAATTTCACCTTCCCCTTCCCTTAAAATATGTATCTATGGTGTGAGCAGGGGCCAGTCAGCACAGTTTGCAGAGATGGCACAGATCAGACCATTGTTTAGATCCATAAATCCTGACACTAGGAAAGGGGTCAAAATATCCAAATTAGGTCTGAAGCATTTTTTTTGCCTTGAAGTCAGTCCAAAGAGGAAGACAATTTCAAAGGTGAGCTGTGATAAGGAAGTGTATGGTTCCAAATTTATTATCTCAGTTCAGTGGCTGAAGTGAAGTATGGTTAGAGAGGAATTGCTAATAAGGCTCTAAACAGGCATTGTCTTGCTGAGGACCTTCCCACGACTTGGTCCACCATGGTTTCTTACTAGGGAGTCCAGCTGGAACAGGTCCAGGTACTCTGTGGAGGAAGTTTTCTTCCTGTTTTTTGAGGGCTGAGTGGCTTGAGTTGTGTTCCAGCATGTGGGTGGCAAAAGATATTTACAACTTCATGGGTGTGACAGATCCTCCAGCTGAAAGGGAGATTCCTGTGGTATAAGACATGGAAAATGGGGATTCTTGAGCAAGTCAAGTCTTCCTCATGAAGTTCAATCAGGTCAGTAAAAGCACTGTTTTTCAACCTCCTTCAGTTTTCAGACCCCTGAAGTATAGGGCGATTGAAGATGTAGATAACAATATACTGAATTTATGATGACAAATATAGGCTTGTTCCTCTTAATTACCTTTTTTTTTCAGGTGTGCTTAGTCTGTAGGCCTTATAGAGTGTGCAGACCAGACTGAGAAAATAAGCTCCTTGAAATGGGTATTCTAAAAGGAATGATTTTTTCTCATATGCCATATTTTCTGATTTACTTTGAAGTGTAATCAGACTGAAGTAAATATCAGAATTTAAACTGGACATGACCCAGCAAGGTGTACTCACAGCCCAGAATGCCAGCCACATTCTGGGCTGCAACAAACTAAGGATGGCCAGGAGGTCAGGGGGGAATTCTCCCCCTCTACTCTGCCCTTGTGAGACCCCCAATCCTGAAGTCCTGTGTCCAGCTCTGGGGCCCTCAGCACAAGAAAGATGTATATCCTTTCTAGTGTGCCCCAAGGAGGGAGACAGAAATGATGAGAGGAATGGAACACATCCTCTGTGTGGACAGACTGAGAGAGTTGGGCTTGTTCAGCCTGGAAAAGAGGTCTCTCTTCTCTCTCTCTGGAGAGAGCTTATTATGGTCTTTCAGTAAACTTAAAGTGGGCATATAGCAAAGAGAGAGACATACTTTTTAGCACAGCCTGGTTGGACAAGGGGTAATGGTTCTAAAACTAAAAGAGGACCCAGACTAGATTTAAGGGAGAAATTTTTTATCATGAGGGTGGTGAAATACTGGCGCAAGCTGCCCAGAGAGGTGGTCGATGGTCAGTGCTGTATCCTTGGAAGTGTTCAAGGCCAATTGGGAAGGGGCTCTGAACACCCTGATCTAGTTGAAAATGCCTCTCCTTATTGCAGGGATTTTGTATTAAATGACCTTTAAAGGTCCCTTCCAACCCAAACCATTCTGTGATTCTGTGATCAGCTCTCTCCCAAATAACTGAAGCATGCAAAGAGTTATCTGGCTGTGAAGATCTGCATCATCCTTGGGCTGGGGTCTAGTTTTGCTATTTTTTGAGAGCAGGAATTTAGATGTGAGTGGTCCTGAGCAGTGTAGTGTGTACCCTGTCCTGGAGCTTGTACAGAAGAGCTGTTCCATGACCTCTTGAGTGGCTTGCACTGCCCAGCTAGAGACCTCAGCCAGAACTTCGCTGCTGGAGAAGGGCTCCTCTCTTCGTGGTCTGATTTTAAGTCAGTGCTTCATCTGAAGTAAGTCAAACTAATAGGGCTTTGAAAAAACCTACAGTGGCTGGCTTCACTCACTGAAACTCCATAAGTTGAACTGATATGGAGCTTAAATTGTGATCTGCCTGTCAGAAGAGTCAGTAATGTCCAGTATAGGGCATGTTTGTAATGTGAAGCTTTTTCATATTTTAACATGTGTGAAAACTAGTTCTGTTTGTGGTTTTATAATTTCTTTCTATTATAGTGAGTCTGGCATCAGGGGTATATTGTCATTAATCTGTATTTTTGGTGTTTTTTTTTTTTAATTTGATTTATGAGACATAAAGAAGAAAAAAGTTAACCATGAGACATAATTTAAGATAGTCATGTTTCCAACTTGAAAAGTTCTGTGAAACTAGTTATTTGATTTACGATCCCATTTTCAACTTTGTGTCCTGATGTTTTCAGAGCTACTGATAATTTTTGTATTCTAAAACAACTGATGCATTTTGTGGCACTGGATTTGTATACTTCTGCTACCTCTTTATTTTTATAAAAGAACAATAAATGCTATTTTGATCTTGCATTTTAATTTCTAGAGGACATGCATTTACCCAGACATCATTTAAGTATGGGGTTTGCTTACTGATTCATCATTCTAACAGGAATGGTAAAGAACAGTTGCAAAAGCTTATAATTTGTCCAGTCTAGTCACCCACCAACCTGGTGAAGCCCTATGACATTTTCTTAAATGTGTTTATTTTAAGTATGTTCAGGATTGCTTCAATGTATAGAACTACTGGGAGGGGGACAGATTGGGAAATCTTAATACCATGCTTTGCATTCCAGATACACTGCTACCATTATTCTGTGTTAGCATTGTGCAGACCTACTTGCTGGGATCACAGTCCTATTGTCAACTCAGCAGAAATATGATGATAAACTGACTGAAGAGAGGGACCTGACACAGGGCCGTGGACCTGCACACCTTCCACTAATCTCTCTGGAGCTGAAATATGTCTTTTTCATCTCTACATGAAACTTGTGAATGAATGAGAGACAAAGCATATTATCTTTAAAAAGTACTGGTCTGGCACTACCTAAGAACTAGTGTATTTTTATGTTTGGTTCCAATAAAATCAAAAGATCATTTAAATAATTCAAACATCATTTAAAAACATAGCTTTTTGGTTTTTTCTCCTTTAAATTAAGATCTTAGAGTGTATGAAGGTTTTCAATGTGATTAATAGAGACTTGGGCAATATTGTCTATTGTACAGTTACTTTAAGTGTACTGAATGGCCTTATAGCCATACAGTTTTTTTTTTTTCTATGTCCTTATGACACAGTAAACAGCAGAGCATACATCAAAAACATGCTTATCATTGATATAGCTGCTTACAACTTACCTTCTATTCATTGTGTATGAAGTTGTATAAGTTGTAAATGTGGCAGCAGTATATGATAATGCTGAAAGTTTTGTGCTGAAAGTGTCAGAGCTTCAGGAATAAAGAATTCAAAGAGATGAAAGAAGTCAGAAGCATCGGTACTTGTGGAACTTAAATCCATTATTTATAAGTGTGCTTTTATGCTTAATCAGAGACCCACTAAACAGTCCTAACTTCTTGGAGTCATTGAAGTATGAGAACAGTGAGCATCTCTGGAAACAGTGCCTATCACTGACCATGAACTCTTCCTCATAACAAAACCTTAAGGCACCGGTTTTGACACTACAATACATTCAGACTCTTTGACAGAATCCTTGAAAAGGAAATCCCTTGTAGAAATGCACTTGTAGAGATGTCAGAAATCTGCTGTGTGGAGCATGGGTGGGCCCAGCTCTCTGGGAGCAGGATGGTGGAGATGTACCATGTGAGATGCACAACCACACCACAGGATAGCAGATAGCAGATGGTGAACGCAGATGTGGGCCAGCCCTGCACAGCTTGCAGATTCTTTCCCATACACCATATTATTATTATATTAGGCTGTGGGGTCAGCAGGACTCACAGTGCAGTACTGGGTAGTCACAAAATCCCAGTTCCTTTGGAAACAGTGAGCATTGGGTTTAACTGCAGAGGCTGAAGCCCTGGAAGACCTTTTGGTGAAACCAAAAGTTTTGCCAGTACCACTGGTAGTCCAGGGAGTACCAGTGCCAGGACATTTCTTCCATGATGTCCTGTGGAGATTCCTGTCATGCTTACGGGAGGGGTGAGAGGTGAGTGTCAACACTCTTGTCCACACCACACCTTTGAGGAACCTTAGATAACCCCAGCACTGTAGTAACTGGCACACACCCCCATATGGCTTTTGGAAACTCATGAGGAATGTTTTAGATTATATGCCTGTGCCTTTGTCATTACATCATTTGCAAAACCCACATGAAGTTAGTTGGTTCCTAATCACATATATTTTACATGCTACAATACACAGGGAGTAGTAGAATCAGGCAGTAGGTTTATGACCAAATGATGTTTCTCTGCTGCATATTATTTCATGTTAATGTAGGGAAGGAGAAAAGACTGGGAGATACTGCCTCTCAAGAGCAGTGCAGTAAGACTGAAAATATGAAATACAGACAATGTATTTATATCCCTCATCTATCTCACTCAGAGCTATCTGACATGAAAAATTTAGACAGAGTCCTGCCTTTGGGACTTTTCCAAGCTGGGCCTGTGTCCCAGTCAAAGACATGCATACTTGAATTGGATAACCTGAAAATCGAATTTAAAGTAATACATTTTAGTGCATTTCTGTGTTTATAAGAAGATTCTGAGTAGTTGCTATTCAGCAGGGGACCAAAATCACTTTTCAAAACTGTGTATGCCCCAGAATGGAATTGTTATCCAGAGGTCAGTTCTCTATGCTTTTAATTACTTTTAGGATGATTATCAGTTACTGTAGGTTCAAGCCTTTGGGATGTGAAAATTGTGATTAAAAGAGTGATTTTTTATGAGGAATGATGGACAGTAAGTTGTACAACACAAAATCATTGCAAAAGGCAATGGCATCTAAGTATGGCTACTCTAAGTATGATTCAAATTTTCTTTCCATTAAATAGGTCAAGCTATGAACTGAGACTTTAGAAGGCTTGCTAAGTTTTCAAGAGGTTTGGGCTCAGTTTACTAGATGTCTATGCCAGTTCCATCTCCATGAGTTTGGATTACAAAAAGCATTGATAGCATCATATGGCTTCAGCCCACTGATGCTTGAAGAGGAGGAATGGCAGCAACAAGGAACTCAGTGCTGCAGTGTCCTCTGTAAGAGTATGTTTTTTATGCGTATGTCTCCATTTCTGGTTTTTAAAGTGGTTCCTTTTGACACAAAGTCTTACCACATGGACTTAGCTTGGCTTGTGACTGCAAGGAGCAGTTTAATTTATAACTTTTCCTAAAACAGCTGCTGTACTTTCAACTCCTTTAAATCAGAGGCTTCTGCAGCTGCATATTTCAGGGATGCAGAAGGCTGGTTGTGCTCTCAATATTTCTTTTGATGTTAGGCAGCTCAGGATAAGATAAAATTGTGAACACTCCTTGGGTTATAACTTGAATTTACAATCTTGACAGCTCTGTTCCGGCACAGCGCCAAAAAGCTCTTGGTACATTTAAACAACGATAGGACGAAGTGATATTGTCTCCTAAGGGACAACAGGAAACAACTTGGCCTTTCAAAAATGTTACATTGATGTGTTTTCCTAGGACCATCAACTCTAAATATGGTAATCTCCTGGTAAAACATCTCCAGGGATCTCAATTGAAAGAAAGGTATGATATGATAAACTGCTGTATGGAATGAAAATAAGGGAAAAGAATGAAAATGGGAAAGCAGTTTCCTTTTAGATAAACTGTAAATTTGCAGGAGTAATTTCTTTATAGGAAAATTGATTACTTGTTCATTAAAGAGCAGCTTGAAGGGACACTTCCAGTGTAATTGTTGTGTAATGTAAGCACATGATGGACTCTCAGCATAATCTAGAACTTGTCATTGAGAGATAATACCAATGATTTTGTTGTTCTTTATTTTTACAGCAGTCATTTCTGTTTCATCTTGGGCAAAATGAATATCAAAAACCAATCTTGTAAGTCATGCCTCTCCATCAACACTGAAAGGCTAAACAAGGAAAATATGGGCTAAATGAAGCAGTCAGTTTTTATGAAAATAGGCATAGATAAAAACAGAGGTGCTCAGAACTCTCTTTTCATCACTCTTTGCTGGTGGACTCCCAGAGACAGAAGTTAAGGAGGGTGAGAACAACCAGCAAGTGGAAGAAGGTTGAGTCAGAGATTACTTGCACAGACTCAACACCTACAAGGCTATGGAACTTCAAAGGCTGCACCTAAGGCTGCTGAGAGAGCTGGCCTATGGCTGTGTAAGGTCACCCTCAAGAATTTTTGTAAGGCTGTGGAGAGTTTGGGAAGAATCATAGCAACTGAAGAAAGGCAAATATCAGACCTGTCTTCAAAAAAGGAGAGGAAAGATGACTTGGGGAACTTCAGGGCAGTCAGGTCTTACTTTGCTTAGTGAGACAATCATGGCATGCTTTCAGTTGGAGCATATCCCTTGCTGCATGAAAGAGAAGGTGACTGGGATCACCAGTGCCATTGACCAGGGGTGAATCAGGTCTGAGAGAGCTGGTTACCTTGTGTGATAAAGTGTTTGTGGACAAGGGAAGAACATGAAGTATAACTTTGACAAGATTTCCAACAGTATCCCACAAGCTCCTAGAATCCATGCTAGAGATTAGAGTCTGGGTGGATAAACACCTGCTTGACTGGCCAGATGAGAGGTGGTGGTCACTGGGCCAAATCTGCCTAGAGGCTCATGCCCTGTGAAGTCTTTCAGGATCTCCTCTGGGGCCTTTTCTGGTTACTGTTTCCAGTGGTGAACAGGGGAAATCACAAGAGCACTCTGTCAGGTTTGTAGGTGACACCAAGGCTGTGGGTCTGGGCTAAGTTCATCTGGAGCCTCAGGGTGCCCAGCAGAACTTCAGTGCTGATGGAGAGGGGATCAATGACACAGGGACAAGCTCCTCATTGCAGTTCTTGGCTGCATGCAAGAAACTACTTTTGCTTTCCCAAGATAACAGCCAAGCCCTGGAGGAGCTGCCCTGTGTGCCCTGTGGTCTCCACTCTTGGAGGCTGCAAACCTAGAGCTGAGCTACTGCTCTGTGCAGGTGATGAATAAGGGGCCTTCTGGGGCCCCCATTTCCCACCAGTGCTCTGGGAAATGCTCTATGGCTTTATGAAGCAGAGAACAATAGAAAATTGTTTTTAAAAGTGCAATTGAAGGTATCACATCAACACAGCTGTGATTATGCAGTAGATGGAGTTTTCAGTCTTTGCTTTACTAAAACATTTTATCATTTTAGGCAGTAAATGGGATGAATCAAATCCATGATCAAAATGTTGTGACTTTGCAGTAGGGAAGACAAGGGCAACCTGCTCCCTGTGGTCTGCATGTCAGGTGACATGGTCTTTGCTTAAAGTCATTTACACCTTTGTAATGCCATTGCAAAACTGTTACTGTCCTCATTGCTCAGTCCTTTCAATCTGCTTTGAGAGACTGGAAATCAATATGTAAAACTGGAGTCCAACATTTTTTTCTCTGGCAACTGTGAAATTTTATCAATTTCTAGGAAAAAATACCCTGTTGACTTTTTTTTTTTTTTTTGCTTGCCCAAAACTGAAGGAAGTATGGGTGAATAAACTTTTGAATATCTTTCTGAAACTAGCCACTCCTCTCCTTTGAGACTTTGCCAAAGATGCAATGGCTGTTATCTTGATTTCTGAGTAATTTCCATGGCAATATTTTTTTCATTCATATTTTGGTTTTGTACTATCAGTTTGGCTACATATCTTATTATTCAGTCTTATCTAGACAGAGACTTTTTCACAGTGCAAAGTCTATCTGTTTTGGTATACCCAGGAGATTTTACAGTGCTAGCTATCATAGTAAGAAACAAGCAGAGGCCAGCAGATTGATTTGCTGTGGCAATAGAGATGAGTCTGATATTGATAGGCCTAACTGAGGGCTCATGCTTCACTCAGCAGGCTTCAGAAGGCTGCTTGTTATTTCATTTTTTGGCCTAGAAGAATGTGATAAATGACCTCTTGTCTTGCTTTGTGGCTCTCTTTGCTCCATTTATTTGTTGTCATCATGCTCGCATGAATATTTCATCATTATTTCTACAAAACATAGCCCAGCAGGTTACATGAACATTAGTGTTTGAGAAAACAGACTTTTTCAGTACCAAGCTTTTGAAGAGGTTTGCCATTTATTCATAGCAGAAGGGTGGAGAGGGTCATAAGAAGCTCACTGACTTAATGAAGAGATGAAGGAGGAGGCAGTGAAAGAAAATTGACAGAACTGATAATTCTGCAAGCTGTTGTAGGCAATATAATATGTGCACTCACAGAATTTTCCCCCCTTGCTTACTGTAATTGTGACACTGTGCTGTATCTTTATAAAACACTTAGGAAAGACACTGCAGGTTCATTGCTTCATTGCCCGTGACAAAAAGAAGAAGATTATGGAAAGTAATAAGCAGCAAGCATTGTGCATACAGCTTATTCAAGGCAGCTGGAAGAACTGTGCATTGTGTGGCAGACCAGTTCTAGAGGGAATGAAATACTGCAACAATAAAGATCTTCATGGGATTGTGGCTGTATTAGTCCAGGAGAGGTCATCTGCGCATACCTTTTACATTGTAGTGGCTGACTGCAGAATTTGGCCCCTAAAAATTCCCAGATATGCCATTTCCCAGCATTCATATAGCTAAGGTGGTTTAGAGGCTGAATATTAAAGTACATGAGTAAGATAAAATGTTTTGTAAGCTCAGTTCTCTGTTTTGCAAAATATTTTCTCTGTATGTCATGAACTGTGGAAATTCATGTATTCTGCGGTTATAAACTGGTCAGGTCATGGAGAGAAATTCTCATATAAGGTGGGACAAAAAGAGGTGAGATTTTTATAATAGGTAGGAAAGAGGAAGAATTTCATCTTTTGTTAAGCAAAAGAGTTGAGAGGCAGCTGCAGGTCAGCGTAGTGCTTTGAAACAGTTGCTGGTTTTGAAATGGTTATATTACTTTTGGTGTTGCAAGGGTCAAAAAAATTGTTCCTCAACAGTAGAAGTTCCAGTCCTGCTTAAGTGCAGAAGTTTTTTTATGTGCTAAGTTGGAATGAGCCATAACTTTTCCCAAGCCTGCTGTCAATATCTCATTGTTTTTTCCTAACTCACCAGCTGGATTCTCCACACGTCTACTGGATTAGCAACATCTCTGGTGCCTAGACCTCAGCCTCCTACTGTCTGTTAAATGTGTGGTGTATGCATCTATTCATATTGCAAAGTATCTGTGGGGACACCTCTATAAGCATTGCTGTACTGAAGTACCTACAAGCTTTCAATGGTATGGGTCAGTAAAGAAGCCAAACCACGCACACAATTGTTTCTAGATAAAGAGAACACAAAATCATTAGGCCAACTCAAGAAGAAGGTGAGTTCATAGGATTACTAGGGCCACTTGTAGAAAAGCTTTGCACTCCTAATGCTCTGCCAGTTCTCTTCCTTCAAATATCAGTCAGAGCCCAATATGTGGCACTTGATATTTTAGATGGGCTAGTTGGGCTTTAAGGCAAAGATCCTGAATGCAGTTTGCAACTTGTCTGTGGCTGAGAGATGAAGGCCTTTCCTGCCAGATTTGCTCTACATATTAAGAAAAGGAAATACTCGTCCCTACTTCACACTGTAGTGCAGCTGACTCCAACTCAAGGCTGATGACACTGAACCTCTAAACAGCTCCTAATCTTTCTGTGGCAATTTACAAGTCAGGACCAAATATATAAGGAAGAATAAACCTCAACAAAGCACAGTGAAAATACATAGATGCACTAAAATAATTGTAAGAAGGATGGAATACCTGTGAATTGATGGAATGGATAGAATACCTGTGCAGGTGGAACATGCTGAATAACATATTAAAAAAAAAAAAAAGAAAAAAAAATAAAAAGAGGAAAAAAGGAAAATTACTATAATAAGAAAAAAGAGAAAAAACTGTAAAAAGGATGGGATAAATCCTCCACTGGTACAAAATATTGTAACACCATTTGAATGCAACTGACTTTCATCAAAAGCATGCTCTTACAAAACAAATGACTCTGTTTCACAAAATGCCTGTGTTCTGTATCTTTCATGATTAATGAGTAATTCCTCACAGCTAATCCACAAGAACAGAAGAAAACCATTTTTGGTTCCTGTTTTCACAGAGCATTATCTTCCACCAACGATATAGTCGCAAATTACAATCCTGATGCACTTTTTATGTTCTCCAATTTTCCCAGTTTAGAGACATTGCCAGTGTTTGTCCCTTCAGCTGAGATAAACAGAGTGCTTTACTAATGCTGTAAAACCCTGCTATATTTATTTCTGTCTTCTGTCCAGCACCTTATTTGTTCTCTCTTGGAGACACAAGCAGAATATTAATAAAAAAGTTTAGCTAATTTACTTCTTTATTTCTTTTCCACTGAAGAAGCATTAATTCACTAGGAGCATATCAGTAGAAAGCAGAGTCTGAAGCTTCTGAGAAATGCAGCAAAGCACCAGGGATCTATAACTTCTACTGGGGAAAGAGCTGAAATTTGTTGCCACATCCCTAACAGATCCATTTATGGATTAAGTAGAGATAATAAGAAAAGAGCAGATTCATATATCCATTCTTTAAGATCAAACATATGACCAGGAAGTAATTTTGATTTATTGCAGAACAGTGGAAATCAGTTTCTGCAACCAGTACACCAGACCCTCAAAGGGGTTAGGTCACTACATCCCACTAAAATGTGTAAGTGTATGTTTTAGATAGACTTTTACAAAGTATTAATAACTGATAGTGTTAAATGGGCACTACAGAGCGTGTAACATCACTGCTTTATCACTTTTGTTATAACCCACATTGCAAAAACTAAAGAATTGCTGCATCACAATTAGTCTCTTGAATTACTATCATTTTTATATTTCACGTTTCGTGGAAATCTATCTAGGCTAATCTATCTCTGACCAGTCGCAGATCTAGGGTTAGAATTGGGCTGTTTTTTAATTGATTTATAAAATGCTCAAGTTTAAATAGGTAGATCAGTGTGAATGTATTTTATTTTTATAATTTTATATGAGTTATTCTGAAATTCACTGAAGGGTGAAGCTGTAGTATTTTGTTTCTCTAGCAACTTCAGGATTTTTGAAGAAGATGTAAAAGACCACATGAGATGACTCCTTACCTGCACCTTCTGGAGCAGCATAGCTTAAAGTATTGTGGAAAGCCTCTTTATTATAGTTTTTGCAGACCACCTAATCTAGGGATGCTGCAGTCTGTTAAAAAGTATGGTGGTGGTGGATCCTTGCTCTCCAAGCTTCCATCTGGAGACTACAGCTGTGTAGCTGAAAGAGAAGACAAATAAGACTTCACAGAATTCACAGAATGATTAGGTTGGAAGAGACCTTGAAGATCATCAAGTCCAACCCGTTCCCTGACACCTCAGCTAAACCATGCCACTATGTGCCACGTCCAGTTTTTTCTTAAACACATCCAGAGATAGTGACTCCATCATTTCCCCAGGCAGACCATTCCAATACTTTATCACCCTTTCTGTGAAAAACGTTTTCCTAATATCCGACCTATATTTCCCTTGGTGCAGCTTGAGACTGTGCCCTCTGGTTCTGTCAGTTGCTCCCTGGAGAAAGAGACCAACCCCACCTGACTACAGCCACCTTTCAGGGAGCTGTAGAGAGTGATAAGGTCACCTCTGAGTCTCCTTTTCTCCAGGCTAAACACCCTCAGCTCCCTCAGCTGTTCCTCACAGGGTTGGTGTTCCAAGCCCCTCACCAGCCTCTTTGCCCTCCTCTGGACATGCTCAGGTGTCTCAATGTCCTTCCCAAACTGAGGGGCCAGAACTGGACACACTCAAGGTGTGGCCTCACCTGAGTACAGGGGAAGGATGACCTCTCTGCTCCTGCTGGCCACACTATTCCTGATACTGGCCAGGATGCCATTGGCCTTCTTGGCCACCAGGGCACACTGCTGGCTCATGTTCAGCCGGCTGTCAGCCACTACCCCCAGGTCCCTTTCTGCCTGGGCACTGTCCAGCCACACCGTCCCCAGCCTGTAGCACTGCAGGGGGTTATTGTAGCCAAAATGCAGGACTTGGCACTTGGACTTATTAAACTCCATCCTGTTAGATTCTGCCCATCATCCAACCATTCCAGGTCCCTTTGCAGAGCCCTCCTACCCTCCAACAGATCAACACACAATCCCAGCTTTGTGTCATCTGCAAATCTGCTAATGAAAGACTCAATATCCTCATCCACGTTGTCAGTAAAAATATTGAACAGGACTGGCCCCAGCACAGACCCCTGAGGGACACCACTGGTGACTGGCCCCAGCTGAATGCAGCAGTGTTCACCACTATGATGTTCCATGGTATTGAACACCATATATTTAAAACTGAACAGAAACATAGTTTCTTTTTGAAAGATAACTAACAAATGAAAACTTGTGAGTTCATAAACACATAAGTTTTTAGAAAAATTAGACTTTTTTGCTTGTTATATTGATGATCTTTGGCAGCTTCTCTCTAGAAATTTCTGAAGTGTAGGAAGAGAGTTAAATTTAACTGGATGGGGTTAAAAGGCCTTTCCTTAGTGGAAAATTATTTTATCACAGTGTATGTTAGAAGTTAGTTTCTTAGCATTCATCTGTATTGAGCAAGTTATTGGTCTAAATATGCCTGAGGCCAAAGGCAGGATAACAACTTCTATAAAATTGTACTTTTGCTAAGTTGTCCTGAGACTGCAAGATGAGCATTTTCTCTTTTTAACTGTTTGTTTTTAATTTCTGGATAAAAGAATCAGTTTAGAAATTCACTTCCACAGCAAAATTAAATGCATTTTTCTTGTGGCTGTTCTTCCCACTGCTATTATGAAGGAAGAGGATCATGTCATCTTCGTGGGGAGCAGTAACACTGAAAATTTTGTTCTCAGACAGAGTCATTGCACTTCTCAAGTCATCATAAAAATACATCATGGTAGCATAGTGTCAAGAGTGCTTGCATGTTAGATATTTTTGTAAGGCTAATGATGATGCTGCTTCAACAGTATTATTATTTATCTTTCTCAGGAAAAGATAAAAGCCAGAGACACAGGTTACAGATATTATAGCAGTAAGATTCAAAAGAAAAATGTAATAGAGGCATGTTGAGACTAACATGGCTTTTCTTGTTTCTCAGGTTCCCAGCAGAGTTAAACATCCCAGATGGCAGATGTTGGTTTAAGCTTTGGCTGTAAATTAGCCACTATTCAAGCAGCATCTGAAGAGCATCCTATGCCTCTGAACTAAAACGTGCTTTAGGGTGGTAAGCTCATATTATTGCTCAAGTTTCTACCAACCCTTTAGTTTTGAGACCTGTCTTTCATAAATGTGTGTTCTTGAGCTCTGAACTGACAGGAATGAGACAATTTTACAAATTAGAAGACATGATTATGGTTAGGTCCCTTTTATGGCCACTTTGTTGGTCTTTGGGATGGCCTTGTTTCCCCTAAATTTAATGTTTGAGTCCTGTCTGTCTCCTAGGCAGTCTGTATGAAACTCAACACACAATCCAGTAACTCCTTCTTACAGCTTTGTGAATGGACTCATTTGTAGAAAAGCTGACACATAAACCAAGCCCCAAAGGCTTATAACACACCAGTCAGAGTGTCCTGTCTCAAAAAGCACGAGTGCAGTAGGAAGGAAAGGAGAGATTTATGCAGCTTGATTGATCTCTTCTTCTCTGAATTGCAGTATTATTGAATGTCTTTCATTTCAGAGGTATTTTGCAGAACACTAACAGGCTCAGACAAGACTTCAAAATGGCTTCTCTGCATGCCTCCCTGTACTATTTCTCTATTTATTTTGGGGAGATAATTACACTGGCACTAAAGTGAGCAGTTGGAGAGGGATTGGAAGGATAAGGTCAGTGAAAGAGGTGATTTTGTTTATATGACTGTAAATCCTGAGGGAAGGCTACTAAAATGGAGGGATAAAAATGAAAAAAAAAGATATAATAATAATCTACTGGCAATTTTTTGCATACAAATTCAGCAAAGTGCTGGATGCTCATGGATTTCAGCTGATTCTTTTGACTTATGAAAATTGTCCCTGAACCACCTCCTCAGCAGGAGTCTGCAGGATCTTTTGGGTAGTGCCTGGGGCATGAAGTGTTCTTGTTTCTCCCAATGTACATGTTCACTAATCATTTGTAAAGCCCACTCAAGATGATGGAAAAATATCTGTCCACTGATATGAGGGACTGTTGACCCAGTTTTCACTGCATAAATTACTGATTTCATCCTAGAGCTTGGCAAAGACACTCTATATTTTCCATGCACAGCATACACACTGCTTATTTCTTCTGAATTGTTTTTGTGCTTTAAATGGGGAAGTGGTAGGGATAAAGAGAAAAGAAATGAAAAGGAGCAAACTCAGAACTCATGCCAGCCAATACAGGATAGGCACCTTTCCAAAGCAGTATGTTAGCAGAAAAAGCCATTGTCCCCACTGGTTCTGAAGAGATAGAAGGATTCAGGATCCAGAAAATGAAATTGTTATAGCTCCATAATTGCATCTTTCACAACTTTGGTGTCATACTGAGTCTTGTGAACTTGGCATCGAGCCCAGCAGCAGATGTCTTGCACTGCATTGACATATAGTGTGATGAGACCCAGGACAGAAACATAATTTTGCAGCAGGCATGTGAAATAATATTTTTGGTAGTCATTTTATACAATCCTGAGGACTACATTTTGGAAGAAGGGACAGGGCTGCTTTGATACCTGTAAGCCTAAATGACTTTAGATGAAGATCGGGGCTGGTTGTAGCATCCTTTTGAGGTGCCCAAGACACACAGAGAGGATCTTGGATGGCTGATACCAGGCAACACAATTGTTTCAAATAACTCTTCTCTGTTTTATCCCTTCCTTTTTTCCCTCTTATTTGGATTGTAAATTTCTTTCTGATGATTTTGAAGGACCACATCTTTACAAGTATGCCTCCTGATATTTTTTATTGGTAACACTGTGATAATACCTTGGAGTCCTGTGTAACAGAACATTCCTGTGCAAAGACATCAGGGCTACTGCACGGTGGAATGCAGTGTGTTCATTGTGTTAGTGGGCACTCCATTTACTTATTAGCTTATGCAAATTAATCAAAACTAATCAGTCATCAGCAGCTCTCCCCTGGGCTACAGTACTTTGCTCCTACAGGTACTTCATTTACGGAGGAAGGAGGAGCTGGTTTGCCGTACCATGTTGCAGGCATACCAGGAAGGCAAGTCAGAATTCATGTTCCTTTGCATTACAAAAATTGTCTCCTGGCTTAGAAACAGGATATCTTGGCCATCTTGCAGGTCACAAACGGGCATTAACTGGTACTGTCTCAGAAAACACAGTTTTGCCCTTGGCTACCTTTTCCTTCTCTCTTCTCTCATACCATTGAAAGCAATTGTGTAGTTGCTTGGTGGATCTCCCCAGAGAAGTGAAGCAGACTAAATATTTCTTTGCTTTGGCCTCTTAGCTTTACATGGGACTTGCTTCTCTCTGAGGTGCAAAAATCAGAGATTCACAGAATCACACAATGGGTAATTTTGGACAGGGCCAGTAGAGGCTGTTTAGTCCAACATCTCTGCTCAAGGAAGGTTCCACAGAGCATGTTACTCAGGATTGTATCCAGGCAGCTTTTGAGTATCTCCAGAGAAGGAGACTCCACAAGATCTCTAGGCAGCCTCTTTTAGTGTTCAGTCATCCTCACTGTAAAGTTCTTCCTCATGTTCAGGTAGAACATCCTGTGTTTCAGTTGTTTGTTCTGTCTTGAGGAGGTGGAGGGCTGAAAGGCTACCAAGCCAAGCAGTCAGGTTAAAGGCAGATGCAAAGCTGTTTATGCTGTTGAGAAATAGCAATGCCCACTTAACATGATGGTGAAATTCTGCCTGAGGTTCAGTCTTCAGTGCTCCCACAAATTGCATTACCTGTGACTGATAGCTTTTTTGACAAAAGGATGGTGATATTTCCCCCTTGTTCTGTAAATGTTCAGTGTAATTTTGAGATGCTGAGAGTGGAGAGTATCTGCTGGAGTGTCTCCTCTAAGTTATTTGTACACCATCCTGCAAAACACAGCCCTGATCTAGGCTGGGCTTTTTTCAGGCTCCTATAATTCAAAGACTAGAAGCCAATAAAAAGTGGGGGAATGGAAGTAGAGGAAGAGAGCTGTAATAATACACAGCACAGCTCTCTGCACTTCAACAGTGTTGGGGAAAGTCGGTGAAAAGATCATTTTTGAAGGTACATTTTTGTTTTAGGCACCTGTGCTTTTCTCACTATGCAGTCAGGAAGAAGAGGTAATTTATATGTCCTTTGTGTCCAAAGAAAATGTCAGGAAGTCTTTCTAGGAAGTACCCAAAGAGAAGTGACATGGCAGAACATTTCACACATTAGGTGCATTCGGGAGCACAGACAATGGTTTGCTAAGAGCTTGCATATGTATTGCAGAAATGGGCCATCATTAATTGCCTGTCTATTTCCAGTATAAGGCAGCAGTTCCTAAAATCTTATGTGTGCCATGGGCAAGATGCAGAGATCCTGCTTCTCTAGGGACAGGGCCATTACATTCTTTAATACAGTCTATAAGCAAGCTTCTTCCTATCCTGCATTGTTTTCTTTTTCAATGTGAAACTACATCTAATATCACATCAGGTCTCATAAACGTTCATAAGGTAGTGCAAACAGCAAGAAAGGTGAGGAAGAGAGGAGCCCTTGGTAAGCATTTATTTATTTAATGTGATCATTCAGATGTCCAATAGGAGAAAGCAAGACTGAACTTATCTGTACTGCTATTGGAACATAAGTAATAATGTTAATGACCTAGTACTTGAGAATAATTGAGACCTCAAGGGAAAGAATGATGGAAAGATATGTGGTGGGTAAATACAGAATGAAAAAAATCTTAAATAAAATTGACAAGCAATAACATTTAATAATTTTTATGGGAAAATTGAGAAATTAGTTTAATACAATTTTAAAAAGAAAAAAACCAATCTGGTTTACACAGCTCAATCTCTTCAGGCAGGAATTTTACCTGCTAAAATGAGGATTTGAACTGGTGGTTGTTGTGGCTTCCAGCAAAAGTCTTATTTTGAAAAACCTGAATTAATGTTCCTTCTCAGTTGTTAATTTGATTTTACTGCTACCGAGCTGGCAAAATGTAGATGTTGCTCTGCTGTGTTCTCTGCAAAACAGCTGCGTATCTGCCACACAGAGAATTGTACAAGCTGCTGATGTATAATGGGTGCTGAACTGGAGGCAGGTAGTTCTCCCTGTGCTTGAGAGTCAAGTCCTGCACAAGCTCAAGAAGGGAACAGGAATCCCATGAGGTTTAACAAGACCAAGTTCAAGGTGTTGCACCTGGGTCAGGACAACCCCCAGCAGCAGCACAGGCTGGGGATGAACAGGGGGAGAGCAGCCCTGTGAGAAGGCCTTGGGGGTGCTGGTGGGTGAGAGGCTGGACATGACCCAGCCATGGGCACTCCCAGCCCAGAAAGCCAAACCTGTCCTGGGCTGCATCCAAAGCAGCGTGGGCAGCAGGGGAGGGAGGGGATTCTGCCCCTCTGCTCTGCTCTGGTGAGAGCCCACTTGGAACCCTGCATCCAGCTCTGGAGTCCCAGCACAGGAAGGTCATGGACCTGCTGGAGTGAGTCTGGAGAAGGGACACCAAAATGATCAGAGGGATAGAGCACCTCTCCTATGAGGAAAGGCTGAAAGAATTGCTTGTTGGTTCCTGAAACAGCTGGTTTCCACCAGGATGAATGAGATGAAACTGCTGGTGGTAAATATGGATTAGGGCAGACAATTGTGTGGTATTGCCGGAGCAGACACTTCAATTCATCTCCAGGCTCAGACAGCACAGAGCAGTCTTTTGACTTGAGGCTTGTTTGTTTTGGACTGTCACAAATTATTTTTAATCTTTAACATAAAGGCAATGTGCCTTCAGTGGGCCAGTGACACTGAAATACTTTTGGTTATAAGGAATAGGTGCAGTGGTTTGGTCATTATCTTGTTCATCTCCAAATATTCATTTAATTCACATCTTCCCATTGGCTATGCTGGCAGGTAAGCCTCAGTCTGTGCATGGTATCTTTCAGCCAGGGTGCACAGAGGAGAAGGGAGCCAGCTCCATTTCAGTCTCCTTTTTCATGTGCTGTCCTGTGAGCTGGTGACATCAGCACAAAGAAAGAAGCATTCTCAGGGCCAGAAAATAAATGTAAAATAAAGAATATACGTCCAGACATGTACATGACTCAATAGGAGTGAGTCCTTTCTTTCTCTGTTGCTTGATTCATTTTGTAGAGATGCATGTCCAGAGGGGAGAGGCTGGCAAGATGGAAGAAACCGTTGAGGGACCTGTAAGTCATCCAACAACTTCCTCACAGTGATAGTTGGTGAAGACATCACTGGAGAGTCAAATGAACCTGAAACCAGAGTCCCTTCAGTCTGAGCAGAGGAAACCAACCCTGCAGATGGGATTGGATTTGAGTTTTTTGTGGGCTGGAAGAAAGGGACTTTGTGACAAGCAAGTTACATGAGAGATCGTTGGGGTGTTCTTGTGGTGCTGAATTGTAACACAAAACTGTCCAAGGGAAGCTGGCTTCAACAGATTATCTTCTCATAGAGGCACACACAGCGCAGAGGTGTACAAGCCTGGAAAGGTATTTTACCTTCAGCTGCAAAGGGCTAAGACACAGCCCCTAATAACAAGCTACACATCACCATAAAATCTCTTAACAAAAGAATTGTATCTCAGGAAGAAAAATCCCACCTTCTTCATCTCTGGAACTTATATTTCTTTCTGAGTAAATAGTGGTAATAAACAGCCCTCTGGTCTGAGGGGCTGTTGAGTTACTGTGTGCAGCCAGGGCTCCCTCCCTGCCTGGTGCCTGCTCCTGCCAAGGATTGGAAGCATAGGGCTAGTTATTTCGCAGTGAGGTCTGGGTAGCAGCCCCAGGAAGTACATGCAGGCATAGATGGAGGAGTGGTTGGAGGATGTGTAGCCTGCTTCACAGCCTGTGCCCAAGAGGGAAAGCCTGGCCAGAGCTTGGGCCCGCCACGGCCGACCTGTCGACAAGTAAATATTCTGCAAAGCACCACTGAGACCAAGAGAGAGGGGAAGCCCAGCACCCTCTGAGGGGCTGGTGAGAAGGAACTTCAGGCCATACAAGAACTTAAGAATGCCCAAAACCTTGGGCAACAACCTACAAAGAAAAAACATAGAGCACAGCAAATTTCACTTTTGTTTTCATGCCTGCCTTTCCTGTAAAACCAATGAGTCCTCAAGGAGATTGGAAATTCTCTTAAGCTTAAGGACTTTCAATAGGATAGAGGTGGTGAGAATAGATACAGAGCACATTTATCTGATGCAGATGGAGGTGTGGACTTCTATTCTGTAAACTATCTGGAAAGCATCAAGGGTTGTCACACAAACCCATTTTATTTGCTCGTTTGCTTATTTCTATTTGCCGCTGTTAAAAGACATTTTCCAATTCTGTACAACCATCCCCAGGAATTTCCTCCTTTCCCTTCCCCCACCCTCCTTTTTTTTTTTTTAATTTTTTAAAAAATATATTTTTCTTTTGATCTAGACTTCCCCTGAAGCTCTACTAAAGAGGTAGCATCTTCGAGTCTGGCTTCTGGCATTTTTGCTCCTTGCATTACTAGTCCATATCCTGAGGTGACTTTTGGGGATTGTTTGTCTATTTCAAGTGATAGTTGCAGTGCAGAGAGGCCAAAGTTGATGAGCCATGGTCTCATAATGTCAGTCTCCAAACATGACCATAGTAATCCAGTGCAGACAGAAACATGCTAGAACTAAACTAAGCAAAGACTACTGTCTTTGGAAGCTCCAGTGGGTACACATATGTCAGTTGCAGAAACCAAAGACTCATCTATCACTGTATATTTCTGGAACTGATGTTTTTATGCACAAAACAGCTAAATACAGCCTCTTCCAGGCTTTCTTCCACAACATAAATGATAAGGGCATTGGCAGAGGCTTGCTTTTATGAAGTTACTGACATTGAGTAAGATTATTACCTCAGGTTGCATGGAAATTTGTGAGGCATTTTAGTTGCAACTTGACAGAAAAAAACAGAATTGAGGAGTATTTTACCCAGACTGGTTCTACCCTATCTAGAGTAGTCCACCATGGTCAGTATAAAAATAGTTCTGGGAGATACCTTGGAGGAAAAATAATCTTTTTGATTGCTGAACATCATTATTTAACTATGCACAATGATACATACAGAATAATTGTAGCCTACACACTAAATGTGCACATTCTAATTTAATTTCAGTGCAGGACTTAATGGGACTGTCTCTGGCAGTATGCATTCCCAGAATCAGTTAAGCTGTACCTGTATGTCAATTAATCTCAGATTCATTGCTCTCATTGACAAAATTCCCTCCAGGCTAGCAGTGCCAAAGCTGGATGATGCAGGGGATTTTCTGTTGTGATTGTTGCCAGGTGATAACTCAAGCAAGTACAGGTCTCAACACCACATGTTCCCTTCTGTAGGCAAGAAAAGATTACCAAAGAGAATTTAGACAACGTATTTTGTGCTCCAATATTTTTCCTTATGTAGCAGAGCAGATTAAAGGAGCCAGGATGCCTTCCTGAAATTTATGAGTTGGCTGCAGAGAAAACTTGTGAGGTCCCTCAAGACCTGTTCTTTGGCTCAGATCCTTTGGAACTGAGCCCCCACAGGGATGGAGAGAAGTCAATACTATTCTTCTCTGTGCATAAGGAGCTCTTCTCTGTTTATAAGGAACAGGCTCTGTGTGGCTGTGGAGCCATTTGCTCCAGCCTTCCTGCTTTGCATTTGCAAACCCAGCATGTGGTCTGGACAGTGAGGGCAAGGAGCACTTACTGTCAAGTTCTTATCAGATCTCCGTGGTTGCTTTTGATAGGACACATCAAGTTTACTTTTGCATATTGCTTTTATATCCTTTATAAATCATCAGTTATTAAGAAACAGTCCTTTGGTTCAGGTTCATGCTTACATCATCCTTCATAAATCTTACATCAAATTGCTGCTCACTGTCTATTTTTCCTTGTGTGAAATATGTTTGACATGTCTGTTCTTGCTGTGATGTTCCACAGCTTTCTAGCCACCTTGCAGATGTGCTGATTGCAGGGTCTGTAGGCTTATCAGGAGCAATGGGTTGGTGGTAGTGACAGAAATGGCTCTTCTCTTGATTTTGCTGCTGGAAGTTGTGTCCTGGGAGAGATCTGTGTTTCTTCTGGTAGTCACATATGGAGTGTCACCTACTCTTCATGCCTTCTTTTTTTGCCATTAGTCTTGACAAGCTTATATATAACTGATGCTTATGTATAACTGAGATGTTTGTTGTGCTCTGTGAGATTTTATTGCTGGGTACATCTTTCTAACATAATTGCTAGTGATCGCTGAGGTCAAGAACCTAGGTGAAACATCGTTAGAGACCCTTAGGAAGATGACTGCCAAAATTTTTTTGACTTTTTTATATGCTAGCTCATTTCCAGAATCTAAAAGCAGTGCTCTCCTATGAAGTAAACAAGGCCTGAGGAGTGTGACTAATCCCAGGACAGGATGGGTAACTGAGTATATTCAAATATAAGGTAAAGGAATAAGGATGAAAAAGGCGCCCTGTACTACTGGATGTGGAAAGTAAAGTTGAACTTTTCTCCCCAGCTGACTTGAGTAGCAGTTAAGCTACTTTTATCTGTACAGTTGTTTGAACAGAAAGGAACAGTAGTGGAAAAATCAATGATGAGGTTGTTCTGCATCATGTTCTGGAAGATAATACCTCATACATTTATTAAGTACCTTTTAAGACAGACCTAAAATCTCTAAAAATGGACTTTTCAAGATTATGAACCAGATAGATATTGCTGGCAAGTACAATTATACGCTCAGAGGCAGCAACTGTGAATCTTTACAAGGTCAGTATTGACTTTCTTACTCTTTGTTCCATGCTGCTAAAACCCGTTCTTCCACTCTGCTGGGTGTCAACAAGACAGCTGGAAAGTATGACTCAAAAAGAAAAAGGATGAGAATGAAGCCAAAGTCTTGCAAAAATTTGCTCACATTTATCTGGCCTTCCAACTTTTACAGCCTTACCTGATGCAGCTACTGTGCCTCTGGTCAGTTGTTTTAAAAATGAACTTTCTAATGTGAGCCAAAGTGTTTCTACTTGGCTACAGAAGGAATAGATCAAGCTCTCTCAGATGTCTAACACTTAGAACACTTCTCTTCATAAAAGTGTACTGAGAAAAACTCTGCAAATATTCTTGAGTGATGAGGGGTTATTCTCATCCTTCAACACTGAACAGCAAATATCCCTGAGGTTAAGAATGCAGACTGTAGTCTGGGCTGGATTCTTGACAATAGGACAGAAATCTTCTGTGGCCTTCAGCAAGTCTGGGTTCAGTCCCAGTGTCTGGGTCCTGTGCCAAGGGTGTTGGTGTTTTGTCTAGTCCTATCTTCAGTGCTGATATCTGCACATTCTGGCGTTGACTAGGCTTTCTGTTAGGCTGGTAGCACTGCTGAGATAAGGCCAGAAGAGAGGTTTGTTAAGAGGGGTATACTTTGTTACACTGGTTTATGTAACTGGAAAGTGCATATAAATTTAGAGACAAATTAAGCCTTTCTCAGTGCTTAGGGAGACATGAAAAACTTGGAGCTAAAAACCAGGAAAAGTAATTTCCTGTTTAACAACATTGGTTGCTCAAATGGCAGGAAGTTAAACCCACAAAAAATGGAATTAGTAGTCAAAGAAGTGAAAAATTACCAGGTCCTAGAGAAGGCAAAGTAAGAGAAAGTAAACATCTAAAGAATGGAAGCATACCCTAAATTCAGTTATCTCATTTACTGGATAATTCTGGGATGACATTTCTCTTTCCCTACATTTTCCATTCATGAAATGAAGATAGTAAGGACTACAAATAAAAGAAACTGTAGAAGAAAAAATTGTTTACTTCAATTATTCATTTAAGTATTGAAGCTAGTAATTTTGATCTGTAAATCTGGGAATAGTGTGTGATGGCTGCCTGAAACACAGATAACTTGGATCATTTTTATTAGAATAAACACACACCTTAATAGGGGGTTGCCAAGAAGTGTTTCTAGTCTTTTGATCTGTTTTTAAATGTCAGGAATTTAATGCTTATATTACCAGATGAACTTGTGAGAGTCTGTGTGAGTTCAACCTCTTGAGAGTTTTTGTTTAATTTGAAAGGGTAATTATTTTAAAAATGTCAGTTTTAAATTATAATTTAACCAGGCTAAAACTCATGTTCACATGGTTAAACTTTCTTTTCTTTGTCCCTTTACTATGTTTTGGAACTGCTTCTTCCCAAAATGATGCTCAAACTTTGCCAGGTAGGGGGTGGTTGCCACCAGAAAAAAAAAAGTGCCAGATAATGTTGTAATAGTTGAACAATATCAATGTACATGTGCCATCCCTTAAGCCTATTCTCTGTTCCTCTTTAGGTTACAGGTATAGGTGTAGCCAAAGACACCAGATTTGTCTAATTATAATAGTAGTAAGCTAGTTTAGTAAATGAGAACACATCATTGATCACCTTGTGAAAAGAAAAAAAACTATTTGAAGGCAAGCACTACTATAGGCCAAGACAAATACATTGGATATAGGCATGGGCCAATTGCCCAAGCTGCTGGGGCCTAATTCCTCAGTTTTGGCTTCTCCATGCTAGAGGTGCCTAATGAAGCATGGCAGAGTGGGATTCAGTCAGAGCACGTTCTCTGTATATTTCAGCTAAAACTGTCAGCTACAACAATCAAATCTGCTGGAAATCAGTTTCTGGGTTGCTCACAGGGCAATTTATTGTGTTATTGCCTATGTTTAGATGATTTGCAGAATGGACTTGCTGGTGCACAGTGAGTGGTACTGTCTGTCCTCAGCAGCTTTGCTGAGGATGGTGTGGAGGTGCCAGAAGTCAAAGGTTAGGCTGGTGTGGGTGTCTCATCTTTCTGCTGTTTAGGCTGTGCCTTTTCAGGCAGCCTGGCTGGATGTGCCAGGTGGTGCAGTAACCTGCCAGCTCTTCTTAGCCACAAGAAGTCCTGTGAGTTTCCAGGCATCAGCACAAGGCCTTCTCCATGCCAAATAATCCAGCTCTTCTGTCTTACCAGTAATTCCTGGTCGCTGTGCTGGATAGGACCAATCCCAAACCTTGCTCCTGCTAGTTCAAATGGAATAATCAAGTCACAGAGAGAGAGTATTTAATTCCACATTCAGTGTTGCAAATTACTTATGACTCTTTATGATACAAACAAGATTATTCCAGAGCAAATAGATTTGGAGCAAACCCAGTTTTATACAGTAACATGGCATTTTCTCAGTATCCTCACACAGATTTTGGATTGTACAGTCTCATGCTGTTATTTACTTGGTCAAGTAATGCAGCCTGGGGTCCCAGGGTCCGTCCGACCCCGGGCAGCCGTAGGTGTCCCGGATAGCGCTGGGCTGATGGGCACAACCTGTCCAGGTTCCTCAGGCTCAGCTCCCAGCCACAGGCAATCTTAGCGAGCAGCTGCTAAGTGAGATCAGCTCTTTGATGAATTCAGCTCTTAAGTGATTTCAGCTTTTTGCTCACTAAGTGCCTCAGCAGATGCGGGGAAGAGAGAGGAGAAGGCTGTATGCTGTTCCACAGTGGTGTGTTTATTTGCAGCTCCTGTGAAGGGGTACAGTGACAGCTCTTTTGCTGAACTGTGCAGAAATGGGGGTTATATATAGGGTACAGGGGTGTTGGAAATTGTCCAATAGCCAGGGTCAGGGTGAATATGACCTATAGTCTTACAGAGCGATTACAAGGGTCCGAAGACGGAAGAGGGTCTTCTTTGGTCCAGTCATCGTGACTAGGCATTTCTTCTCTTAGGCGAGTGACTGCCAGGGAGGCCTTGCAGGGCCTCTGCCTGCTACAGTCAAGAACCAGGAGGCCAGTACAATTACATTGACTGAAAACTACAATATAGGATAGGGGATCAGCTTCAATGTGACAAATCACCTCCAGAGTCACATATGCAAATAAAACTATTGCAGCCTATAACAATTGCAATTTAAAAAAAAAAAATCACCATATCTCATTCTAAGATAATTTCTAGCTTCTGCTCAGGATGACCTCCATACATAGATGATATTCTAATAAAAGCTGAGATGGTATCGTGAATATATTCTCAGATGTCTTACATAAACCACCACTTAATTGTAAGCATACAAAAGATGCTTTCAGGAAGGAAAAGTTACTTTATCTGTCAGAGTTAAGACCAGAGCTGTATTGTCTTTCCACTACATTGAAAAGTGTTTATGTTAATTGCTTGGAAGAACAATCTGTTAATTCTGATCCTCAGGACAACTCACTGGATTGCAGCAGACAGTCTGCATGTGACAAAAGCAAATTTGCATGATATCAAATACTCATCTCATGTCACGACCCCTTAACTTCTTCAAATCATAGATTTATGGAATCATTATGGTTGGAAAATATCTTCAAGGTCATTGAGTCCAACCTTTGGCCAAAACCACCTTGACATCTAGACCACAGCACATAGTGTCATATCCAGTCATTCCTCAAACTCCTCCAGGAGTGATTTCACTACCTCACTGGGCAGTCCATTCCAATGCCTGACCATGCTTTTATTGAAGAAATTCTTCCTGAATGATGGAGAATACAAGCTCTTTACCTGAGAGGAGAAACATTTGCCACCGACAAATGGCATAAAAGGATCTATGAAAACCATGCAAATCTTTAAAGAGTTGGAGGCTATCATTCTTAGTTATAGAAAGAGCAATAGCACCTGTAACTTTACCAGAGTCGTGCTACCTCAGAGAAGATGATAGTTGACCATATATGTACATGTAATGGGAACACTAAAATAAAATATCACGCGCTTTAGGAGGCAAGGAAGTAATAGGAGATTCAGTGTCTGTCTAATAGTAAAACTTTAGGGGTTTTGGCAGAAGTTCAAAATAATGGTTATTTGAAGTTAGGGTGTTAGTTGAAATGTGAACTGTTAGGTTTCTGAGCAATTCAGAAGCATGAACTGCTTTAGGACCCTAATGCTAGTGTAAATATCCAACCAATATATCAGGTACAGTGTAAACCATGTTCAGTGGTGACAAGAAGCAAGAAAGCGATGAAACAAAAGTAACACACTCTCATCTTTGGTTTTTGGCTTTAGATTCCTTCATGTTAGATAATTCAGTCCTCCAAGGGAATGTCAAGAGACTACATCTGGTCAATTCCATTTAGTGCCTTTTTTCTATGGCTAACAAGGTCTGCAATGCTGTGTCCTCCATAGATTTCTCTCTATTATTATGTGACAGGTTAGACTATATACTGTGAAGCATAGGCTAGAATTTCTTCTATGTTGAAAGTTGCAATGACATGTTTTGAACCTGAGTTGTAATTAAATTTTAACTTGGTTTGATGTTTAAATTGATATTGAGGCCGCTAGATAAGCCAAGTTTGAAGAACGCAATTATCTGAGCTCAAAAATGTAGTCATGGTCAACTGAATGAAATGTTGCAGAAAACACAATCTGTTAAAGCAGCAAGATCAAACAGAAATTGATGCATTTCCAGAATACCTGAGAGATAAAAAAATCCATATGGAGAAGACTGGTGATGTATCAAATAATGACCGTATGAAATATTGAAAGCAGACAAGATTCGGACTCTTTTTAAAGGTGACACTTTCTAAGGGTGTTTATGTACTATAGCGCCTGCTGCAAAAAGATTTAGTCCAAGTGACAACTGGGCTATGATCCATGTCCATTGTACTAAATCTCTTGCTATTGTTGTATCAGAAATTGGATTTAGATGCATGTTGGTAGCATGTCTAATTAGTGCAGAAAGACACCCAGGAGAAAACAGATAGAGTTATCATTGTACCTAGTTTTTAATTTTGTTTTTCTTTGTTTTCAAACAGAATTTGGCTGTTAAAAATTAATTTTAATATTATGTATTTTTCCCCCAGTGAATTGTTGGTAGGTTTGTAGAGCTTGAACCACTGTTTTGCTATTGGAGATAGCTATAGGGGACCATACTCGGTAACTGAAGGTGATTCACTTATCATTCTTAAGGCACCTTTTACTAAATGGAGCATTCTTAAGTGCTCTAACACTTGCTCCCATTTTGTCAGGTTTCTGCTGATCAAGTCTTTTGTCTGACTTTGTACCTTTTAGAAGGATTAATTTAGTCCTGATAATCACATTTTCATTTTTAAGCTACATTGCATTTTTCCTATCCATTTTCTTTCTGGATGCAGCAAAGCTACAATTAATTTATTCATACAGGTGCCTTTGCATATATAGCCTGCCAGAGATCATGTCAAAAGTCTCCAGAAACTTTTACAATTAACAGTTGTAGCTATTTAGCAACTGACTATCATTAGTAGCCTCTCTGTTCAGGTTACTTAATTAGTTACAACCAATTGCCAGTAGGTCATTCTTCTCTTCTGTGCAATTTGTAGATTAGTGAAGCAGCTTTTCCCTCACCCATTTAAAAGTCTGTTGTAGGTTGTTGTGTTTGAATGATGAATACCTGCCTGGTAGGAGGTCTGTAACAGGCACTTGATCCTGCTGTGGCAGGACTTGCTAGCAAGGTTTCCTCTAATGGCAGCACCAGCGCAATTCACTTCGCAGGCAGATCAGAGGGTGAGGCTCAGTATGATGTACAGAGGCACTGGTGGGAGAGTCACCTTTTTCCCCTTGAACTGTGTGGATTTATGATAAAGCTGAGAGCTTTATCCTCCCATGTGTTTATAATAAAAACAACTTTAAACCAGCTCATTAAAATGTCATTGTGCTGCAGCAGGAGCTCCATTTTTTCCTGGGCACATTCAAAAGATCAGTCTTATCAGATCAGTGCAGGCAGTATACAAAGAGGAAACTGATGCCTCTGGGGTGTGCTCCTCCCTGCCTCAGAGAGCATGGTAGAGGATGGAAGAGAAGGCTCTGGGGAGATCTTATTTCTGCCTTTCAAAGGCAGCTTACAAGAAAGATGGATACAGACTTTTTGGCCTGTAGTGACAGAACAAGGGGTAGTAAGTTTATGTTAATTTAAACTATTTTTTTTTTTTTTTATGAGTGTGGTAAAGCAGTGGAGCTGGTTTCCCAGAGAGGTAGTAGACCCATTCCTGAACACATTCAAAGACAGATTGGACAGGGCTCCGAGCAGCATGATCAAGCTGAAGATATCCCTGCTCACTGCAAGGGTTTTGGACAAAATGATCTTTAATAGTTCCTTCTGACTCAAACTCTTTTATAATTCTACAATTTTATGATCTTCCCCTCTTCATCAGAAATGTTTCTGCTTCCTGAGAAGTCTGCTGTGACCACAGAAGCCTTTTCCTAACAATGACTCTAGGACCTGCCAGCTTTATTTCTTATAGGAACCTGAAACTGAAATTCCTGTAAGGGGATGTTATACTTGCCTGAAGATGCCTAGTTCCCATCAGCTAATTTGTATCACTGAACAAGTCTTCTGTCCTGTGAAACACTAATTTCTTCAGAAAGCTGAAATTTTAGTGCTTTGATTTTAACTAGGTTTTCAGTGTGTAAACTTAGAAAAGCATTTTCTAGTGCCAGGAATATGTTGTGGTAGGCGTTTGGTGAGATTCTGCAGACTCCAGGCCTTTTTCCAGGGAATGCTGCACAATAATGAATACCAAACATAAATTATTGAATACAGGTAAATTTTAATGAACAGCACTTGTGTGCTGAACATATGTAGAAAAAAGGTTTATTTATGAAGGCTCACCTGAGACTTGTTTGTGAAGGTTCACTTGAGATCTGAACATCCCAATCTAAATGAACATTGCTGCTCTTGATATGTGCCACTTTGTCAAGATTTCTGAGCAGAGATGGGGAACAGGAAAACAAGCTTCATTTATCATAAAATATCAGTTTTATTAATACCCAATGAAACCAGTTGATCTTTAAAGCAAAGTGAAGCTTTGAAGAGTGAAATGAAAAAATTGCAAATAATCACAGTAGTCTTTTTATATGCGATGCCTATAGAATGGCTGGATACACTAATGGCTGTGCATTTCTTATTGCAACGTGGTCAGAACTTGACTAGAACTAAAGAAATATTGCTGTTTTGCACGAGCTAGCTTTTGTAGCCTGATAATTTGCTTCTTTGTGTTTCTCAGAATATTATTTACGTGGTATCTGCTTTACTTCAACTCATCATAGCAAAAGTTCTTTGTACTCTGGATGTGACCAAATAATATGCGGTAAACTACATACAAAACAAACAATGATGTTAGGATTAATTATTGAGACAAGAAGTCAAACAGTACATATGTATAACTATTTTCAGAGACAGAAGTTATGGTACGGATTATGGTTAAATTACCTTCCTTTTACCCTTTTATTTGGATATAAAACAGAAACAGTTTTCTGAAAGTATTCATTAAACTTGTTTTAGGCTCTCTTTGTAACAGTTTTGGGTACTGAATATAAACTGGCATCAGCACTTTCCATGCTCCCACTGTAAGTGCAGTAACAACAGCAATTATGTGATGCTGTATATAATTCAAGCTTGTAGTTTTTTTGAGTTATTCTCTAGCACAATAGATGGCTCTGGGTAATGACACTTGCCTACATTTTCTCAAGTGACACTTTGCAGACACGTTTAGTTATAAAACTAAATCTGTCTTAATTAAGATTGTATTTGTGTTTCTAACTCCCTCAAGGAAGAATGTAAATGAAGTATATTATGTTTAAAGTATTATTGTTGAGTTGGCTTGAAATTTTTGGTTTGAGATACTGAATGTTGCTAGTGCCTTCTATGTAAAAAAACAGAAGTTATCTGTAATCCCTTTTCTATTAAATACATACTCTATGTTTAAAATAACTGACTGTAAATTTCTGTTACAGAAAAGAGTAAAATATAAGATAGAATGTGTATCATATTCTCTGTAAAATATATGTATTTGAATAAGCTTTATAGTTAAGCACACAAAAAATCAGGAAATCTGAAAACTGTTGACTGTATAGCTGAAATCTTCACCTTGTATTGTATATGGAAGCAAATTCTTCCATTGTGTCTTGGTTACCTATAAAAATGATAGTGTTGAAGTGACATACACAGCACTTTAAACAGAGCACACGAGGCAGTACAGAAGTTGAGAAGCCAAATAATTTCAACTACGTGTCGTTACATGGCCCTTCATGCTATTCCTTTTTCTTTTATAGCTCAGAATATAGACTTTTAAGTTCTTAATTTCTGTGCATCTTCCGGCCATATAGTACTCAGTTAAAATAAAATGGGTAATGTTTATTGAAGAAGAGTCCATGCCATTTCTGGTCCTGGGTTATACAAGATGTTTGTCTGTTTCTAGATTAAGAACCGTAATGAAAACAGCCCATTAGCCTTGATACTGTGACTGAATCAATTGTTTATAGATTTGTAAGTGTGCTGTCAATGAGTATCAAGGGATCAGTAGTACAGACCTCTGCACTTGCACTCTCTTCTTCAATGGAAGTGCTCAAACGCTTCATGTGTGGATGAGCATACTGTGGATTTTAAAGAGGGAGAAATTAAGATGGGGGTGACTGGAGAATTTTCCAAGTAACTTGTGTTTATTCAGGATACTATTCATTAGTCTTGTGCACAGGAGCCTCAGAAGGTCCTACAGCTTTACAATACATCAGCCTTCTTGAAAATTTGAATACTGACAATGGTTGCGTATTGAAAAGCACTCTTACAAATCTGGTTAAGAAATGGCCACCTAGATGTGGCAACAGCTTATTAGCAAGACCCAATTGTTTCTGTGTTTCAGGCTCTGACTGAGACATGTCCAAAAAAGGCAATTATCTGCCTGTAAGTCCTAGAGTGTCCCATGTATTTTTTTTTTTTTTTTTTTAAGATGCAGAAATGCAATCATGTTTCTCTTTTAACTGTGATTTAAGAAGGCTGAATTTTTCTATGACAAGCAATATCTTAGTCTGACCCAAATTCACTCTTTTTGGAACTGCTTTGCTGGAACAAGATGAACAAATGCCAATCCTTGTTTTCTGTTTTCATGGAAATAGATGAGAGTGGATATATTTCCACTAATAGGATTTGAAGTGTGATGTGTAATGTTAACATGCAAATCAGGTGGAGATGATATTTCTGTCAGGGGAAATAAAAACTCTTTCATGAATTTGCCTCATCATTCCTTTCATTTTCTGCATATAAGCTCCATGTAAAACTGTCAGGCTGATAATTAGGCAAATTATAGGGACCTTCTCATATGAAAACTAATGCAATTTCCAGAGAGAATTTCAAATGAAGATGCCCACAAGGAAGGCAAAAGTCTGAGCTCATTTTCCTTTATTGAGACTGATGTATAAGTACACAGATTTTTCTATGTCTGAAGTTGACAGCAGCAAGAGGATCTAAAGGTGGACTTTCTTGCAATGAATAGGTCACTGAAAAATACTTGTCTTCCAGAAAGTAACTTATTTAAATGCAATATAATTTTTTTGAAAATATTCCTGCTTATCTCTGGTAAAATTGTACAAGCTGTCTGCATGTTGCATGATTTATATGAGAAGTCATGAACTGGAGAAGTTTTATCCAAAATCAGCACAGACTTATAAAGCTGGCAGCAATCTTTCCCAAAAGAGAGTTTGTGGGAAAAGCCAATTATAAACTAGGTTTCATAATTTGCTGCAAACACTCTGTGCAGAGCTCTACAGAGAAACAGAATTTCTTACTTTTAAGGACATGGGGCAATAATAAAAAAATGTGATCATCTGCCTTTGTCCTTTTAAGAGCAACAAATAACATTTAGTAAAAAGAGAGGAGGCTGGGGAAAATGTAGTAAGCTATGTAAGAAGGACCCATATCTCAAAACAGTCAGGGGGAATGTTTTGGGGTGGCAGAGTCAAAAAGGAATACAATATATGAAATAGACTAATTTTTACAGTCAGAAATATAATGACATAATATTCTTATACTTCCTTAAGACATTTTTCTCATTCCTGCATTATACCCATATAAAAAGATCAGCATTTCTCAAAATCAGTGTATGTTGAATGAACTTAACTTAGAAGAAACTCTTTAAAATTGAGAAAATTAAACTGTTGGCATGTTATCCAGTTGACCATTCCTGGCTGAGGTGTCCAGGGATTGGTTTATAACCTATATTTAATACTTTTTCATCAGTGATGCAGAAGGAGGAATGTTGCCTGCTTTGGTGGGTCTGTGAGGAAATCACCTTGGCCCTGGGAACTTACCTGCTCCATCTCCACTGGGCTGGGATAGAAACTCTCCCCAGATCCTGCAGCCCACTGTTTCTGGTCCCTCTTTAAAATTATTAAATAATGACTACCAAAATTTACCTCGGTTCACACCAAGGTCACATTTTAAGCCAGCAAGGGGCTTTACCGAGGCATGTGAAAGATATTTAAGAGCAGGCCTTGCTGTCTATGTAATATAGTTTAGGTTTACTTTCTGAGGAGACACAGGATTGCTCCAGTGTCTGGGACCTGACTCACCAGTAATACTGGGCAAGTGCCCAGAGACACTAGTGCTCCCTGTAGGAAAAAAAGCTAGCCAAGGCTAATGTCCTGTGGAGGGCACATCCCTCAATCACACTGTCTTGGTGAAAAGACAACTAATTTAGACATATAATCTATTTTACTCAATCACATAGTCTTCTTAACCACTTTGGAAATGATCCCCCAAATCCTAATTTTACTTCTGCAAGTAGAGCTGGTTATTTTCAGTCCACTTTTCTGTACATGTCTGATAACTGCCCCTTTCCTTCACAACCTTGTCATTGTGAAGGGCAGCCTGGAAATACAATCATCTGCTTCCAAATACTGATCCCTGTGATCAGTCTGGGAACATCATTGGTATTGGAAGATGGATTGCCATTTATGCTTATTATATTTCAGTGAAAGGTTTGGAGGGCTGTTATGGAAACTAGGTAACCATTTCCTCATAAAAGTGCTTGGACCAGTTGCTGGAGATGAAGTGCATACACCTCAATTTATTAATGAAATCAAACCATATAGAAATAACCTAGGAAGGAGAAGCACAGCCAATATACAGGATAAATGTTTCATTTTCTTCTTAACCTTTAATTAAGCTTCAAGCAAAATATATAGGGGCATCATGGAGTCCTAATTTCCTCATTGCTTGAAGGATTAATCTCAGATGTGCCTGCAGAGTGTACTGCCGTTCAAGTGAAAGCTCTGAGGTGCAGGCAGGGATCAATGCATGAAGTGATGTTATCTAGAGGGTAGCGTTAGACAGAGAAATGTTTCTCTCATTTTTAACATGGTGTAAACCTATGCCTTTCACTAAAATGGAGTGATTTTATTTTGATGATTTGCATTTTGAACATTGGTCCAATGATCTCCCCCATTAATGAATGTGTTTACATTTTTGACAGCTGAGTCAATAAAGTTAGGGTTTATAAGATATTGTAGCTATAGTATTATATAGCATTTTCATTCTTAAATCCTTGGGTTTGGTAGTACTTGGATATAATGAAGTAGGATTTGATATCCACCTACAGCAGGGAGAAAGTTCATATTTTTATATCTATACAGCTGCAAGGATATGATGCCCACCTGTATTCACATTTTATTACCAAAAGGTAATAAAAAAGTGTCCAGCACAGGACACTTAATATGTGAGTAGAAGAGCCAGATGTGCTGACAGCAGATCACAGGTCTCCTTCCATGAGGACTAAGGGCATAGAGAAGTTTCTGCTGACATCACTGAGAGAAGGTGCTAAGAGCATGGTTATCACCATCTTGCCTGAGATCGTCACTGTAAATGACAGGCCATATATTTGGAACCTTGTGATAAAATGCACGAGGTATTTTTGAGATTGTAGTGATGCAAAAATGGGGTCATTTTTTTAAGAGAAGAGGAACAGGAACCGTCAGGTGAATAATTTTCTTTTGATGTCCATTGTGTTTCTCTGGCCTCTTGGGGTCACAGGGTTGTCTGTGTAAGAGTAAGTTTTTCTAACTAATTTTATCATTAAAACCAGAAATTATTTCCTGCAGATATAGGAGGTATTTTCCATAGCATGCTCGCCTGGTAGAAGCAAGACCCTTTTTTAAAATACCCAAACTAGCTCTTGCTCTGTCTCACTGCTTTGATGGGTTGATTTTCAGTTCAGAGGCGAAACTCCCAGTCTATATTCCTTCAACCTGGACACTATATCAACATCCACAGCATGGTGGCACTGTGTGGGCACTGTGAAGAATGGGTGAGGAAAGGGTGAGGGTGCCAGGCATCAACGAGGTTGAGGTATAAGGCACACAAAATAATTCTTGTTGCTCCTGTATAATGTGCCTGTATACACAGTGTTAATTGGAGATCCATGCCTGCATCTCAGCCAGCTGATTAACTGACCTCCCTTCTCTCCCTGTTTATCTTCCAAATCTCTGACCAAACAGGGAGCTTCCTCTGACTGTGGATGCTGCCATCCTCCGAGCTCCTTCAGCCCCCTCATGCTGCCTCTATTCTCTAAGTCACGGTCTGCATCCTCCAGGGTGAACAACTTTGGAAAATAATAATCAGTCAGGCCTTATCAGTGACAGTGAAGATGAGGAATCTTAGGATAACTAATCTATCGACACAGTGCTTACTGGTGAATAGCTGGACTCTAGGCTATGCTCAAGTTTTCACCCAGCAGCTAAATCAAGCAAATTCAGCATCCATAGATGCATCTAAGCACTTTGTTTCATATGTAGAAACACTGTGTGTCAGGTGGGGAAGGAGAGAAAAAAATTAGCGTTTTTCCCTGCTGGTGGGTTTGGGAGGAATAAGAGAAGGGTTTATACTGAGAAATCTCTTGCTGTTTTAGATAATGACACTATTTTTTCCCATAAAGGTTAACCTTCTCACCTTTCATGTGTTCCTGAGATGGGGAACCCTCCCACACTCTTCAGTGACTAATTATTAAACTGTTTTCAGAAAAAGCTCTGTCACATGGCAATCAAATGGGAGCAAGAAATTATTACAAATGACACTGTAAGCTAGAGGCAGTGGCAACAAGAAGTCTTTAGAAATCCAAAACAAGAAAAAGAATCACTTGGTAAATACATGTGACATAATTAATTATAGAATCATTATGTCTATTTTTCTTGTCTGTGCTGATCTTCTGGACCTAAATAATTAGCTTAATTTTAAATATTTTATTTACTTGTATGGCTAGACAGAATTTTCTTCTTCTGATGTGCCTTCTTATATCATTGAAGAGAGCTGCCTTCACTCTCCCTTGTCCTCTTTTCCCTCCTGCTTACTTTTGCATCATTTAAAAGGCATCCTTGGTCTTTTTACTTAGAGCAGTACTTCAATATATTAAGACTGTGTTTGACTCCATGAACAACTTCTTTTGCCTCTGTGATTTCAGAGGGTCTGATTTTATAGCAGAGTATCATACACACACACATTATATATATATATATATATTTTTTTTTTTAATATTTTTGTATATATATTATATATGTAAAAATTAAGACGGATAACTGTAGGGAGAAATGTCTTTGAACTGTCATGCTAATGTAATTTTATTTTTAAAGCATATTTGGAGACGTGTTGTTCATCATTTTAGCGAATTAGCTTTGCATTTGCTGATCTGGCCTTGGAAGCAGAGGCATGGGTGAAAGTTGGCCTACTTTTGGTGTCACAGCTGTTCTGCTCTGGAGTCTGCAGATCTACAAGCCAGGCCTAGAGATTACTCCAGACTACAGGCTCAAATGGGAAAGGAAGTATTGCTTGTAGTTCATGTTGTCTGCTATCTGAGCTGAGAAAGCAGCCCTGTAGCTGTCATTGAAGGCGATCCCCAAACGGGTAAAAATTAGCATTGACTCCATGATTCACAGAAGGCTGGTCAATCTCTTTATTATATTATCATTATTAAGAAACCCATTGCTTTTATAGACACAATACAGGTAGACTTAATTTGTCCTCCAGTCCAAACACCATCACCATTGGTCAATTAAGAAACGACCCTTTGGTAAACAAATCTCCATAACACATTCCACGTGTTCACAACAACATATGCAGCAAGTGAAGATACGAAATGCTTCTCATTCTTTTCTCTGATCTTCTCACAGATGTTTCCCAGAACAATGCCTGGGAAAGTTATGTGTTGCCCTCTGTGGCCAGAGAGCTGCTGCCACAGGTAGTGGGTGTAACCCAGAGCAGCCTTTACTCAACAGCATCTACTGTGTGATCAGCATGTCTGTGCCTCTGTGCGTGTCACAGTTAGATCATGCTTTAATTACTCTTCTTGGCTCAAGGGAGGGTGGAAAATCTCTGAACCTCAAAAGTAAGGAGAGACTTACTTTGGAAAGGATGTGCAGCCCTTCCCTGGATGGAGACAGCCTTGGAAAAGCAAAAGGCTTAAAAATAAGGGAGTTCTGCCCCTTTTGGGGTTCTCTGTGCGTGTATACTTCTAGCAAGGCCAGGCTGTTAAACCTTGGGAACAACACAAGGATAAGAACCACACAGTTTTTGGTTGTGCCTGTGAGAAGAGCAATCAGTCACCCTGTAGATTGCTCAAGAGATCTGTGGAATGTTCTTTGAGCTGTCACAGAAATAATATTGTAAAGTTTTTTCTTTCATTATTATCATGCTGTCTATCTCAATTCAAGTACTGATTCAAGCACCTTTTAACATTTGCTTGACAACACTTGTTTACGTAATTTTCTGTTACAAAATTTTTAGTGTTCCAGATACAAATTTGAAAAGGAGTAAGGTGGCTAAAGATATGGACAGACTTTGAAATTTCTAAACTTTGAGAGAGGTCACATGCCTGTGAATTGTGTGTCTCATTGACATCAAAACTCTGAGGCTTTGTAGAACTAAACTTCAAAAGCAAGGGTTATGTGTCCTTGAAAAGTTTATTAGGAATTTTCCATTTGGGGACAATAATTTTCAATGACTAGGGTGAATGAGAAAGCTGCAACTGTATAACCTACAGAAAAGAAGTCTCAAGGATGGATATTTTTAATGGATGTAAGTACTTGAGGGGAGGATACAAAAAAGATGGAATCAGTCTCTGTCCAGCAGTACCCAGTGACAGGATAGAGGCAGTGGGCAGAACCTGAAATACAGGAGGCTCCCTCTGAACATTTTTCCACTGTGGGGTGACAAAGCACTGTCAAACGTTGCTCCAAGAGTTTGTGCATCCTTGGAGACTTTTGAAATATCCAGTTTTTGAAGTTTTCTGGACTCTGTCCTTGGCAACATGTATAGCTGATTCTTCTTAACCAGGAGGCTGGGCCAAATGGCATACAGTGGTCCCTTCCAAATTCAACCATTCTGTCATCGTGTGATTCTCTGGTGCTGTTATCACATTTAGATGTCATTTATATTGGAACTTTATTAACATTGTTATTTAGCTTGTTGTTTTGGAGAGCTACAATACTGCTTTTGCCAGTTATTAATAAATCTGTATCTCATCCAATTGCCTGTTTCAATTTGAAACCATTTATATTTCAATGGTTTTCCATTAGTTAAAAAATAATTTTGACTCTTTGTCTCTAGTAATTCCTGATTTTTCATGTAGCCTGAAGTTTCTGCAACAATGCAATAATAGAAAACTAAAAGCCAGTAGCACTCATATTTTTCCCAGCAGGTTTAGTTTGTAAACCATTAAAACATCCTCCTTTGCTCACAGATAAAGGACAAATTTACCTTGAAGTTACAAAAGTAAATCTCTCTTCTATCAGATTTGTTACATGGTAAGTAATTTTATTTCGCTATATAAATTTGAGGCTGTTACCGTAGTAAATATAATTTGCCCTTTCCTTTTCTTGGATGTTATATTGGTGGCAAGGTGTCAGTAGGAAGTCTTCAATGAAGACATGATTGTCCCGCTCAGCTCTGTACTGGGGCAGCCTCACCTTGAGTGCTGGGGGCAGTTCTGGATAGCACAATATAGAAAAATATTAAGCAATTAGAGAGTGTCCAAAGCAGGGCTAAGACAGTGGTGAAGGACCTTGAGGGGAAGCCTTGTGGGGAGCACCTGAGGTCACTCGGTCTGTTCAGCCTGGAGGAGACTGAGGGGAGACCTCACTGCAGTTACAACTTCATCATGAGGTAAAGAGAAGGGGCAGGCACAGGTCTCTTCTCTGGGATGACGGTGACAGGACCTGAGGGAGTAGCCTGAAGTTGTGTCAGGGGATGTTTAGGTTGGATATCAGGAAAAGGTTCATCACCCAGAGGGAGGTTTGAGCACTGGAACAGGCTCCTCAGGGAAGTGGTCACTGTACCAAGACAAACAGAGCTCAAGTGGTGTTTGGACAATACTCTTGGGCACATGCTGTGATTCTTGGGGATGGTGCTGTGCAGGGCCAGGAGCTGGACTTGATGATCCTTGTGGGCCCCTTCCAACTCATCATTTTCTGTGGTTCCTAGTTCCAGGGTACTCTGTATTCTCCCACATTGAGCTAATCTAGATTGGTTCACAGCTGGAATCATTGGCACTGAGGATGGTGAGGGATTCAGCAAAGCAAAAAGCTCACTAGCTGGTGGGGTTAAACTCCCCACTAACCTACCCTAGAGAAAGAGACAAAAATGGGGCAGACCAGCAGAACTAAAATTACAACAGATTAAAAAATTCCCTGACCACTAGGCATGTAGGTAGCAAGACAGAAAAGAAATGTTGTTAGACCAGTATTTTGTGCTATTCAATACCGGGTGCAATGATTTCACATGATGCTTTTACACACAAAGGACTGTATTTAGTGTTTGCATCCCACACAACAGCACAATATATCTATTCATTCCTTGCAATAGTGGAATCACGATGCTACTGACTACCTAATGCTCTGGCTTGACTGCTACCAAAGAGAAATGTCTGAGTCACATAGAGCATAATAATGAGAGGATAAACTGAGATGATCTACTTCTTACCCACTACCTTCAGGCAGTAGTATTTCTGTGCCTGGAAACCTTGAGGGCAAGCATCACACGGCAACTCTGAGTTAAGAAAGTGGCGAGGTATTTTGGGGGTTAAACATCCTGATCAGGAAGAGGACTGCACCATCTTGAAAAGAGGTGTGGGAGGTGGGGTTTCTGGACTTTGTCTGATGTTCCTGGGGAGTTCTGCTGAAGAGTAGCACTTTCAGGAATTTAGAAAAGGGAAGGAAAATAGTGTTTTGTCACAGGCACTTGTCATGAAAATAAATGAATTAAGCCAACACACAGGTACACACTCTGAGGAGCAGATCCAGAGACCTATTTACTATGGTGGCTTACTTTTGTATCACACTGTAATTCACCCTGGGGCTCTGAGGCAAATGTAAATGAGCAGCAGTCATGACCATAGCTGCTCTCTGAGCCAGAGGTGGGGGCAGAGTGCAAAACATCCCGTGTTTCCACAGCTGTTTCAACTGAGAGGGTTTAAATATGCTTTTGGCTGTTGCACCAAAGGAGGATGGCAGGAGAAAAGGAGTCTCTCATGGTCTCTGCTCTTCTCCTCTGCATCTACCTCTATCCATTATGAGAAAAAATAGCAAGAGAGACTGCAGGAGAGGAATTGAGAAGACTGTTTGCTCTTAATCCCATAAATAATACACATATATATATAGTTTTAGCTGATAACCCAAAATGTGATTAGGGTGAAGAACAGGGAAGGAAGGAGGGTGTTTGGTGTCTCGCAGTGCTGCAAAACAGACTGTTTCCTTGTGATCCTACTAGAAATTCCTGGTCTTGGCTTCAGCAGAAACAGGATCTCACTTTAGAAGAAGAATATCTTCCTTCTAGAAGGATAAGGTTTCATGCCCCAGAACTTGGTAGAAAGTCCTTCACCTGCTGTTCCCATTTCTTCACAGGAGTGTGAGGAGGAATAAATGGTAATTAAAGCTATCATCATTGCTTTGCTCAAATACAGGAGATAGGAAAAAGCCTCTTAGATTCAAAAGCATTTTTCTTCTTGCTTTAAAAGTAGATCTTGTCATATTAACCTCAGTTTAATTATAAATTGCACCTATTCTGAGGGAAACTGAGGGAAAGATAAATGTAGAGTATCCCTGCATAAGTGTATTTTATCTGCTCTTTTTAAAGGCTGAAGAACAGCAATGGAAAGATGATCGCATTTCCTTGGCAGTTCCATAACCATTTTTTCAGCTTCTTCAAGTTACTAGGACTATCACTAGTACTATCAAATTGAAATTCATATGAAGGATCTGCTTTCTTTCCCCCTCTCTCCCCCCATCTCTTCCATTCCCTTCCCTTTCTCCTTCCGTTTTGTCCCACCCCTTGCCTTTTTCTCCCCCTTCCCTCCTCCTCTCCCTGCTCCTCTCCTCCTCCACTTCCCTCTATTTCCTTCCCTTTTACTCTTTATCTTCTGCCCCCTTACCTCTTGCACTTTCTCTGTCCTACCTTTTCTCATAAGAAAAGATGTTGGCTGGCAAGAATCTTCCTGAAGGGCTAATTCAAGAATAAATGATAATATTTATCTGGCCACAAGAGATTTTCTTTCATTCAATTTGAAATAATAAAACATAATTTATACAACATAAATAATGTTAGCTTTCAAAATTTTTATGAGAGAATGGCAGTGTGTCTTTGCTGAGCACAATCTAAAAACTTCTTGTGTGAGCTGATCAAATTAAATAAAGCTCTTATGCTGTCAAAGTTCTAAATCTACTGGTGTGCCAACATTCATTCTTCAACTCCATATTTAGCTTTGCAGGCAGACAAGGTCAGCTGTATCTGATTGATTCAGCTTCTGTCTTATAGCAATACCAGACAGTTTTTTCTCTAAGAAAAAGGGTGTTTTCCCCTATTTTCCTCCCACAGCAGAGTAGCTGATTTGGTCTCATTCCACCAGATGGCAAGCTTTAACCAAGGGAAAAAAAAAGGTTTTTTGCAACTATCCATTTACCTTAGGGGAAAGGAGGAAGCAAGCTTTGCTTAGTAGTTTGTGTTTTTTGTGTGGGTTTTTTTTTTCTGCTTTAAAAAATGTTTTTAGTATAAGAGGCTCACATCCATCTTCTGGCATGATCTGTAGTGTTAGAAAAATAAATCAATAGAACAACATTTGCTGTCAGCTGTTGAGTAACTGACAGGTGTCATCAAGGGAAGCAAAATATGGTTTAGAATATATGATCCATCCCCAGATTTCACCTAAAAGAGACAGAATCAGTGTTCCTAAACAAACAAATGGGTATAGTGATTCCAGTAAGAAATGAGAAGATATTACTAAGTTCTCAGTGCTGCATAACCAACTCTGAGTTCTGGTTATCCCCAAACCCCACATTAATCCCTACCTTTGACTCTCAGGAAGGAGCTGCTCTGCCCTTTATTTCTGCTATTATAACCTGCCCTTAATGCATGGACCATGCACAGAGCAGAGGACTCTGTTTGCTCTGTTCAAGCTACATTATCTCTTTGGTCCAGGGCAGTCTATGTCCCAGGTCTCCTGGTAATGGAGTTAAAGTCTGCTTGTATTAGTGCAGCAGATTTTATCTGCTGTGTTACAGGTGCTAATTTGCACTCCTTACGTTTTGTGGACTGGCTGTTCCAGCTTCACAGGGAAGCTGGTGACACAGGGAAGTTGTGTCACCAAGTTTGGCTTGGCATTGGTGACCCAGCCATGGAGCATTACAGTGATGTGTGAGGACCAACTCTCCCAAGTCCAAGCTCAGCAATCTGGCCCAGTGGAGATATCTACTCTGTCTCCAGCAACAACACCAGGAGACTCTGCAGCCTTTAGGTTAGAAAATCTGGCACAGGAAAAATCACACTTGGAAGTTCCTTCATTACTTTTCTGTTCTCTCCTCCTGAGGTCGTGGGTTCATCCCCTCTTGCTAACTGGACTCCAGGTAAATAGCATGGTGGGAGCTTTGGCAACCCTGGGGGTTGCTGTCCCCATCCCCATCCCTGCAAACAGAAAAGTGGTACCTAGTTGTTCAAGAGGACAGATATGATTGGTTAACATTATGAAAGTCTTCAAAGGGTAGATGGGAAATCAAATCTACATTTCAGCTGCTGACATAATGATGGGAGTAAAAGAGTTCCCATTTTTTCCTGTAGGTTCTTTTCAAGTAAATTACTCTTCCACTATAAACATCTTTAGAAATTTGAAAATAGCTTTACTTCTGTCTTTACACCTGTTTCTTAGCTCTTTCTATAGAATAAACTTCTAAAAAGTAAATCAATGCCATAGACATTTGAAAGATTATGCCAGATGAGCCTGAGGGAAATTTCTGCAACAAACACAATTATGTGGCAGTTTGTGGACTAGTCAAAACTTGTGAGCTTCAGTTCTGAGACTGAAAAATAAATACATGTATTTTAGCTATTTTTGCATTTCCTGGTTCATGGTTTTGATTTCTTTCTCAACATCATGGGAGGTTGGAAGCCTTTGTTTTTCCAAAAGTGGGAACTCATTCTTCTATTCTGACTCCTAGAACTGTGGCTTTACAAAAGGCTCAGGATTGATTATACTATGATGATTGAAGAGCTGCAGCAGTGCAGACTGCAGTGAAATGGAACAGCTAAGGAGTACAGGTGGCAGGCTGTGGGCGTCTGGCGCTGTATTTATGCTATGAGGACTTAGCTTGTGCTTCATTTCTCTCAGGGAGAGGATTATGGGCTTTGGAGTTTCATACTGTGCCTGCAGTTTGTGTAGGTCTTAGATTTTTTTTTTTTTCCTTTTGGGTAAAGCACTGCAATTTTATGCAGTGCCTCTGCCAGAGTTCCAGGCATACCTGGGGAAGTTGTGAATACCCTCTGTGACTTGGGCATCCATGACACACACATCTCCTCCTTCTGGAAACAAGCACTAACTCTCCAAAGCCATGCAGGTTTGACCAACGACTCATGTCACCTTGCTTTGCTGTCACTCGTCTTACTATCCACTTACATTTTTGTATTAAGGGAGCTTTTGAAAGCATCACACCAAAGTGACAGAAATTCAGCCACGTAGGAACTGTTTGGTGCTTCCAAAGGCAATTTGTCCCCTGAGAGATATGGGAACCCACCACCCTTCCCAAGCTGTTCTCAGCAGAGCAGTAGTGTGCCAGCTTGGCATGCTTCTAAGTGTAAGGACAGCGACATTATTTTTGCACTGGACCTCCCTTCTCTGCTGCTACTAAAAAATGCCCCTGCAGTGGTACAGAGAGTCACAAGAAGTTTTTTTTTTTTTTTTTAATTTCTGCTCTTGCTGTGGGCTTTGGTCTGTGAACTTTGCTTTGGTTTTCCCGGTGGGAGTTAACTTAGAGATCAATTGTTTTTGTGACAGAATGCAAGGGATGAGACCAGTGTGATGATTTTGGAACAAGACCACAAAAACCAGGGCAAAATTGCCCAGAAAGAGAAGTATTTTTCCTTCATTGCATCCAGTAAGTTTGAATACTGTACTAAAATGAAAGTCCCCCAAAACCTTGAATGTATTAATGTTTTTTACTTGGTTTTAATTTTACTATTAGTCTCATATGTGAAACTGCTGAGTCTGAATTTCACCTTTTGTTTCATAATTCAATTGTTGATATACAAATTAAATAAAATCAGTTTCCTTTTCCATATTCATAATGGCTCTGCAGTTCTGAAAGAACTTAACTGTAATAAACCAATGCAAATCAAATTTTTTTTTCTTCTGCTAAGAAAATTCTGTAAAAGTATTAATTCTGAAAAACTCAAGTAAATTTAAAAGACTGAACATCCACATAATACCTTTTTAAGGGTAGGAATGGATTTTGAAGTTGTGCATCTTAGTTAAAAAATGCTTTCAGTTCCTCTCTTGTTTAAGTACTAATCTGCCAGTCATGGAGAGAAATGAGATCACTGGTCTAAGTAATTTGTGGAGAGGAGACAACCCTTCTGCCTTAAATAAATCTGAGCTTTCTTTGAAAGAACTGCTTGAATCAGAAGTGCTGGGCTAGCAGGTGTCTGAAACCACACGTGATGTTTGATCTCAGATGTGTGGAAATCAGGTCAACAAAGGTGTATAAAAGACGTATCTGCAGTAGGCTCAGAAAGATTCCAGTGCTGCAAATGAAGGTGTGGTTGAGTTTTTGAGGAAAGTGCTAGGTGTACTTGCCTTGTGCTCAATCTTTTCTGGGATTCAGCTTGCAGTTGGGCTGGAGTCAGGGTCCTGAAGTAGATGAACCTTTGGTATGAAATGTGTGGCTTCTCTCATGTTATGTTTGCAAATTTTTTCTATGTTGTTATCTGTTGACAATATTCTGGATCTCTTATTTTACTTCCTGAGTTAAAAAACTTTTGCTACTCATGGCAGGCTCCTAGTCAGTCCTTCTTCAAATAAATGTTGTTTTGTTGTTACTGCCTCTCTCTGCCACTGCTAAAATAAATCAGAATCCCCATCTCAATGCCTGTAGAGACATGAACAATTAATTTATAGCAATTTCCTTTTCTCTTCATGGTTTCTATAAACAGAACATGCTGGGTTTCAACCTGCATTTGCATTTATGCTAAATTACAAGCATAACAATCAATACAAGTCCCAGCTCATGCTGCCCACAGCTGAACAGAGGCAAAAAAAGAAAACTGCCAAGGAAATCTTTCCCACCCAGCTATTGTTTCTTGTTAATTTACTTTAACAGATGTCATTTAGCCATCTATTTACTTATCATGGTGGTCTTGGAGCACCTCCTCAGAGATGTGGAGATGAAAAGAGCAGCTTATCCTTAGACACCTTGTGAAGGCAGTAAGGCAGTCCCAGATAGCCACCTCTCAGGGCAGGTCAGGATAGGCAGAGGGTGTCTGTGCAGCATCTCCTCTTTGAGTGCCCAAAGGGATGAAGACAGGACCTCCCTCCACACAGGACTGATACTGGTGGGACCTCCACTGGGGTGGTTATTGCAAGCACTCATGCCTGAATACTGCAGTCCTCCTTGGTGTGTGGGTGCGCCTGCTCTTCACCTCGGGAACCAAGTGAGCGGACCCAAGGTGACTGGTTACAGGAGTGATCTCAGTGGAAGGCTGCTGATACTGCATTCTGCCATGACCATTCCAGCTCCTGAGTGACATCCCCTCTGTCCTGCCACCCACCTGCTGAGATGCTACTCGTGTGGCTGAAGGCCCTGCTAGATCTCTGTGCAGCTTTCCTCACAGAGCACATGTGGGAAGGTGTTTGCAGCTTTTGCCTTGAGACCCATGCTGAACTTAAGCAGAAGAGCATCTCTGTGATCCTGCAGATTGCAGCCATATCCTGCAGAGCAGCAGAGACTGACTGAATTGACAGGATTAATGTGATTCCAGGGGGTGTCCCTGCAGCTAATCAGAAGATGCTGATCCTAATGAATGAAGCACAGTGGAGACAACTCATACGCTAAAGGCAGTGAACGTCCCCTTTATTGTAGTTACAGTGCTAGTGATTAACACATTGCTCTGTGGGATGCAGCTGACTCTCAAGCTAATTCTTGAGTTGAAGCAGGAACAGCTCATAAAATGTCAGCTGCAAATGTAATGGCAATCACTGCTCAGGACAGTTGTATTTTTTGATCAACGGTTGTGCTGTAATTGATGCAGGTTTTGGGGACTATGGCTCCAGCTCCTGCCTGTCTCCCATGCAGCTTCTACTCAGAGCCTACTCCCCATCTCAGAAACAAGTAGGTTCAAGAGAAATGACAAGAATTAATCATTTCCCCTCCATAAACTGGTGCTTATAATCCTGGCTGTGATTTCCTGTTATGTCTTCCCTTCTGCAGAGAACTTTATTCCCTACTGAGATGAGATAAAATGAACCAAACCATTGTCAAAACAAGTCAAAGCGCTCTGCTCCTTTGAGCAGAGGGATCAGCTCTATAGCCTAATTTGCCTGTTAACTCCTCAAACTGCTGAAGAAACAGATGCAGGAAAAATGATAGTGTGTCTAATACTATATATTAAATTTAGGTGGTGTGCTGGTTTTATTGGTAACACAACATGGTGTACAATACACCTCTCTATCCTGTCAAATGCCCTGCCTTAGAATAAATCAAAATCTCAGTGTACCTGCAGATTATTGGCCAGTATCCAAATGAGCTACTAAATAAACATGCATGAAATATCACATAAAAGACACATAAAAAATAGCAGCTTTTAAGAATGGGCCCACCGTATCTGTTCAGTCATGTGGTTAGACCAGTTAGTTAAACCGATGCCAATCACACTAAAGGTGCAGCACAGCTTTCCAGAAGGCAGCAGCTTGGGGTTCTCTGGTCTGATGATACAAAGTGTTTGTGGGTAGGTTTGGGACAGAGTCCCTCATAATACACCTTGAAGCAGTGGGTAGCCAACCAGCCAAGATCCTTGGTCAAACAGCAGTCTCATGGTTGCTGAATTATGTATGTATGTAAGACCAGTAAGATTTATTTATTTTGCATGCAAAGGCTTTTCTTTTTTTAAAAAAAATATTAAATTGTTGCTTTTTACAGAGCTCTCTTAGCAGCTCCCATTCATCTTTCCCCCAAAATCCTGTAAATCCATGGAGGAATAGAAAAATCTATATTTACTTTTCACTTTTGAAAAAGGCTAAATATGATAATGGCCAAGAATGTATTTTTAGCAGGGAATAAAATATTATTCTTCATCCTGTCCTTAGCAAAACCTACTTTTCTCCTGTCTTATATTTCTAGGGGTTCTTTCACCCATTATCTATGTTATGCTAATTAGTTCCTAACTTCTACTTTCTCTTTTCCCCTCTCTCTTATTTAATTAACATGGTGGATGTTTCTTTTGTGTTATGGCTACAATGAACAAGGCTCCTGTGTAAATGATGGGTTTTTTTAAACCATTTTAATTGAAATGGCATGAATTCAAAGATTGTCAGGCAGTTCTAGTAATTCTGTCACATGAATGTTGCTTTGGAGACTCTTCCCCCAAAGCACATTTAAAAACCCCCAAACCAGCTTTTTGCTTAGGCAGCAACTGTTGTGCAAAGGAACATAAAAAAAGGCAAGATGTTAAAGAATAATTAAATATTTTCTAAATTTTGGCAGCTGTACATAGAATGTTGCATTCAAGTATGGATGCACAATAATTCACACAAATATCCTTCCTCTAAGTTAGAAAATAAACCTGAGATACAGCCTATTTTAAAAGATTGGTGCTAGGTTCCTGTCCATGGTGTATTTCCATATGAGGTTTCCATGACTTCTTTTCCCATGCAATGAAATCCTTCTCCTCAGCAAGTGGGCTCTAGATATTTTGCTCCTGCAGGTCAAAGCACTATCCGAGTTACCAGGATGAGGAGGTGCTGGGGTGAGCAACCTCTCCAACCCCACTGAAGCTAGATTACTCATCCATGTGGGAAGCAAACCACAGGCTGGGGAGGACAGCAGGGAAATGACAACCAGAGCTCAGCCAAGAGGGGATGGACACTGATCGGTTGCTCCACTACTTTGTTATTGTGGCACCTGTGATTGCTCACCCACCTCATTTCATGGCTTTGCTTATTTGCCCATATCAGATGCTCTGTTCTCAAAGGCTGCTCCTGCTTCTGTGGCGTTTTCAGTTTGTTCACAGAGCCTTCCACCTGTGCATGTGTAGTGCACTGCAGTGCTGAGGCCCTGTGGGGCATGATGTTCTTGCAGAGTGTGGCTGTCATTCCACAAAGTACAATTATCGATTCGCTGGCCCCATGTTAGACTTCTCCCTGGGGGCTCACCTAATGGGGGAAGCCCTCGTGGAGTGGTTCTGTGTCAGGAAAAGGAGCCGCACAGGACATATTTGGTCTTCAGCTTCTTGTTTTAATGTTAGCTTATCAAAATTTCAGCATGCCATCTGCACCAGACCTTGCGTGCAGGAAAACAGCACAAAAATGTCCCCAGATGTACAGTTTCAAGGTCTTTTAAGGCTGAACTAAAACTAAACTACCCAATTAAGAAGTGACACCTAGATTATTTTCCCTTTTAACCCAATAACTAATCCCTTTAGACGTGCAATGCGGACTTTTCTGCCCAATTACAAGATACCACCCAAACCCATGAAGAAGAAGGAAGGAGAAGAAGAACAACCTGCCTCTACCCTAAAACCTCCAAATTGCTTCATATTTATTACTATATTCTAAAAACCTAAACTCTTAAGTTTTCCACCCTGTGACGTTACACACTTCTAGCCAAATACACACCCTTAATCCCAGTGCTATTAATCAATTTTGTAAATCTTCTCCACAGCCTCAGGTCAAATGCAGTGTTTTCTTCCAAGTCTGTGCCTTTCAGTACAGAAAGTTTAAAATTCTCAGCATCCAAGATTCAAACGCACATTAACAATTGTTATTTAAGTTTTCACTGAAAGACAAATCTGAGCATGTTGCAGTAAGATATTTAACAACAGCTTGTAGTAGATGCTTCAATATTTTTTTTCTCTAGCATCCCATAAACAGCTCAAAAACTCATTCAGGCATCTTCCCCTTTAAGTGTTACCTAGTGCAGGGTTCTGGCTGCAGAGCGGAGTACCAAACACAAGAGATGAAATGCTGCAGTATGTTTCTCTCCACTTCTGCTGCTAAAGCAGATGTGAAAGAGGGCCAGGGTGAATCTTCTCAAACTGAGCTACAGGCCATAACTGCAGAGTTTCATTGATGCTAATGTGTCTGATTTCAAATAATGGAGTACTGCCTTGGCCAAAAGCACCAACAATTGCCCCAGTCTGCCTCATTTCCCCTTTCCAAAATCCAGGCTGGCAATGCATAAATGTCCTGGGTCCTGGTGCTGACACTTTTGTAATAGAACAGTAAAAGAGGGCAGAACTAAATCGAGGCCTTAGTCCAGTCATTATCACAATTACTCACATTCTGAAAAAGTATAACATCATGAATATCTATAGTGATTTTTATCACAGAAAAAAGCTTGGAATTTTTCAACTGCAGAGATGCTTTGTAGTAAGTCTAAGATCTGCTCCAGACTTGTTTTACTGCAGACATGCTCTGCAGACTTAACTTCATTTGATTCACTAATAGTCATGCCAGTTATAAAGTGGAGGCATTTAATTACAGTGCCTGCAGCTTGTGAGTCTTGATTCAAAGGCCATCAAAGTCAAAGGATGCTTTAAAACTGAATGAAAGAAATTTGAAAGACAGCAAGGATCCCAAAGTAAGCTGTGACTACAGAACCAAGGTTGGAAGAGACCTCTAAGATTATCCAGTCCAACTGTTCATCTTGCACTGCCACTGTAAGCCCTGAACCACTAAACCACATCACCCAGCACCAGATCCAGATGCCTCTTAAACATCTCCAGGCATGGGGACTCCATCACCTCTCTGGGCAACCTATTCTGATGTCTATACCTTTTCCAAAAGAAGAAAAATTTTCTGTTAAACAGTGCTCAAGGTTGGAACTGTACTTCTAATAATTTCTATTTAATGGGCTTCTACTTCCTTGACATAATTTTATATTTTACAATATTTGTTCCTTGATCTGATATGTTAGTACCTTTAATTTATTCAGTAGTGAGAATGCTCACAAATATTCTGCACTGGGTATTGGAATTTCTTGCAACTCTGAATTAAAACAAGTTGCTTTTAGGAACTGAAATTTTTATTTCATGTATATTCTAATTGAGTTACACTTACTCAGCAGTGGAACGCAATGCTTATTTGCCTTCTATTCTATGTTTTTATATTTTATATTTTATATTTTTTTCTCCAGGTTATCATGTTTCAATAATACAATATGATCACAGAGCAGATTAAAATACATCGTGAAACTCTTGTACTTTGCTCCTTTGAACAGATGGCCAGGATGTGGGTTAGTGTTTATCAGTGCAAACCCAGTGAAACCAGTGGGAAAAGAGCATTTTATAGAAACACTTTCTAAATATCTCAGAACTGTGAGATGTGATAGGACTGGACACTGTTCTTGGTTACCCCCACCGTCTGTAAGCATTTATACTTGAGGAAAGAGGATGCGGGAATGTTTACTCTCTGCTTCTTTTAAAGACAGTGGCCCAACCACAAGGTGTCATGAAGTAGACTAGTTTTGACAGAAAAATACTGTGATTCTGGTTAATTTTCCTTTATCAATAAATGGGATAACAACATGTAAAATAGCAGTGAGAGTGGCAAATCTTAGTTTTGACTTTTGCACATAAAGCAGTGATCCATAACTAGAAGTAGGTGTGTGCAGAGTTGGGTGGTGTAACTCTGGAAAGATTGGTTTTACCCCAGAGATTGGTGTGGCTCCCCATAATGCTGGAGTTGCTCCTTAATGGGCAGTTTTTGTAAAAATGGGACTGATCAGCATTTCTTTTGCCCCCTGAAGGAGCTGTGGGACAAAAGTCTTCATGGTTTTCCACTTTAGAGGTCTCTATTTTTTTTCTAGTGTGTCTGACTACTGTGGTATCCTCAACATTTCTGCAGTACTATTAATGCTCCTGACATTCTTTGAATTATGTATTGAGTTATTGCTAGTCAGATGGAGGTACAGAATGCATCAAATAACCCAAGTTTCTTTAAAAAGTGATGCTAATTGTTAATGCTACAGCAGTAAGGAACCACTTGAAGGTATGAAAAACCCTTGAAGGTATGAAAAACCTCCTTTAATGTTGGAAGCCAGGACATCAACTTCACTGAAGTTTTTGTCATTTTGGTCATTATTTACCTATGGATTATTAATATCAAGTAAGTTCCTGCTGATTATTTAAGAATTTGGAACTCTTATGATGTCTCTTTAAACAAGCTTTCACTTGGGCTTACACAATTAAAGCTTATACTTTGATTTGTGCAATGCAATTCTGTAGTCCCAAAAAGCTGGAAGAACTTTTGTATCTAATACCTCTTTACTCTGTGAGCTGATCTTCCTGTGCTCTCTGGATGGGGAAGGGGAACTTGGAAAATCAGGAGCCACGTCTATAGACCATCACCACATATTTAGTTAGTGCACTCTTCTGGGAGTGGAAGAAAGTGCTTGATGAAGCTAAATTTGCTAAATTTAATTTGAAAGATCTCATGTTTGTACAAGTTATTTGGATTTTCCATGTTCTGGAATTAGTTCTACTGTCTTTCATACCTAAAGCCTTAACAACTGTGCTGTGTTTGAGTCCTCTAACTTAAATAATGGCAGAGATACTGTGAATCATCACCTATTTTGCAAGGATGGCAGTAAGCAATTTTTTATAGAAAAGTAAAGTAAAATTTAGTCTATATTTATCTGTAACACTATTTTTTGGATAGTCTGTTTCTTAGGCATTTGGACATTTTGCATATGGTAGTTACTGTGGCCAAGTCCCTTGCAGTGTCAAGACATGTACTTAGCATGAGTGAAGTAATGGAGCTATCAACTGTCACATCAAACTATGAACGTGCAGCATTTTTTTTTCAATACTGCCAAGGCTGAGCCAAAGTTCACTGATTTACATTGAGTCCTGTATCAATAGAACTGTTTTTTTTTTTCAGAGATGTGCCTGTTTCTGTAGCTCTTTTTAGAAGTGGGAGCATGAAAAAGTTGTGCTCTGCTTGATTTCATTAAAACAGCATTTGACTGAGGGTTGGACCTTACACTGTTTTGATAGGTGTCACTGCAGCTGAGACAATCTGGCTGTGGAGGGATCAGAGCTGTGAAATTAGATTCTGCCTATTGATTGAGATTGTTCTGGATGCCACCAACACCATTAAGATAAATGAATTCTCTAACACTGTGAAAAAGGGAAATAGCATTGCTATCAAATTTTTAATAATTATTGATGTTTCCAATATTCATGTCATTGACTTACAGAATGGATTGTAAAGAAGGAAGAAACATTGAAAAAGAGACTACCCTCAATATAATGAAGAGCAACTAAGAATTGCAGAAGCCTTAGACTATAATTTTATACCTATTCTCTGCTACAAGAAAGGTAAGAAATTATGGAAAGATAGGACAATATTGCAGTACAGCTTGACCAAGACATTGAAGTGTTCCTTTTCGTTTAGAAGTTGAATGAAATTATAAGGATTAATGTAGCTTCAGCTGTAATTAACTTGACACTCTTTTATAAACTGTTGTGGTGCAGCAATAGCACATAGTGGCATGCTGGGTGTGAGCAACAGAAGGGGGTGCGACGTCTCCCCTGGGACCCCGAATCTCCTAAGCAGTTGCCGAGCGATCAACATGGAAAAAACAAGATGGGCCTTGCTTGCTTATCGGAGGATCGTTTATTGTGCCAAAACAGCGAAACAAAAAGCATCCATAACTTGAATATACAGCAGAGGCAAGGACCCCAACACAGACAGGGCAGTGGATTTTAAGGGACAGGACTAGGGTGGAGCTTGGGACTAGGAACCAATAACAGAGTTCCAATAACAGAGAACCAATAACAGGGGAGGAACATAAGGCGGGGATTACAATTTTTAAACTAATAGGGAGTTCGAGGGGAGTGGAACAGTTTAACTAAATCAATGGGGCATTGAGGGATACGTAAATGACAGGGAATCCTCTGGAACAAGGGGTGGGAATTAGGGAGGACTGACAGCAGGGACTGAACTAATGCCTCAGGGGAGGTGGGGGTACAAAACCACTTAAAGAAAACAATAATATAACAAAAACACACCACAACATCTCCTGGGAAACCAAAACCCAAAGCTAAAATAATTTTGTAATTACAGTTTTAACAGCCTTGTATATTTAGTTGAATTATAAATTGTACTTCATGATCTCCTTTTCCTGTTATTTCGAGAGCAGGATGATATCCTTCTCTGCAATCCATACCCTTTATTTTCCTTATTTTGTGTCGGAACCCAGAATGTCCCTTGGACACTCTTGGATGTTCCGGGCCCAGGTCAGAAGCATTTGAGACCCTGGAATGCAGCCGCAGACCCCTGTGGCTTTGAACCTGATCCATGGAACAATTTACCAACCTTGCAGGAAGAACAAGAAATCACAAAAGTTTAGATATTATAGTAGAAGTAGTCACAAAGTGAAAGGAAGAATTTTTGAGTGCTGTACAGGGGGGTTTTAGGCCTTGTACAGAGGGGTCTGAGTTTTGTACATGGGGGTCAGAGGTTCTAAGATGGAGGGACTTGGGTGTGCCCTGTCCTTTTTCCTTCTTCTTCCTAACCTCCATGTTCTTGGTGATGTTGGCACTCACAGATTGGTTTAGAGTAGAAAGTCACTATTCAATATAGGTGATAGGCATTGGGGAAAAACTGTAAACATCTGATACGTAATGTATGATATAAAAGAGGGCACCAGCCCCCTGGGTGTCGGAGTGTGCCCTTGCCTGACTGCTGAACGGACCGCAGCAGCTCAGGGAGAAATCTTTTAGATAACATACAATAAACTACCTTGAGACCGGACGACTGAAGACTACTGAGTCTTTCTTTGGAGACATGGGTTGGAGGAGAGACTTTTCCACCATCCCGGGCTCACCCCAACCGGGGGTGAGTTCCGAGAATTTTGGCTAGTTCATCGGGAGCAAACCGCTTGAGGGCGCAGGGTACCCTGAAAATATTTTTCTTTCACAGAGTCCCTGGCTCCCTGTAACCTCCCCAGTTCCCAATCCTTATCCACTTGTTCTAGCTGAAAAGAGCTCGTCAGCTAGAACTTTTATCCTAAAACCCTCTAACCTTTTTATCATTCTTATCCCATACCTGTCTTCTCTCCATTTCCCCTCCATCCCCATGAAGTAGTTTTTACAATTATGCTTTTCTAGTTCAAGTGTGTGTTCATATTGCAGATTGTCTGTCCTGTTTGCAGTTTTAGAAAGCAGGGGCCTGTCAGGTCACAAGGGTAGATCCAACGAGAAGCAGTTTTCAATTATTTCTTGAATAGCGAGTGTTCAGATAGTATTAGACTGCTGGACCAGAATAGCTTTTGGGTTTATGCTGTCCTCAGTAGGTTCTGAGTGATAACCTAAAATGGTGTCTGGGAAAGTATTTTGCCTCAGAAACCATGCTGCCTCCCGGGGGTAGGACCCCCAATAAACCCTCATCTAATGAGCACCCTCAGAAGCTGTGTGGAATCTCCTTACCTGCCTGCTGCTACCAGCGAACTCACAGCTTAAGGGGCCCCCTGGGGACACCCCAGAGGGTCCCCCCAAACATGCCACAACAATAAACATTCTTGGGATATCTTCTCTGTGATCCATTAATCAATGGACTGGAATTAACTGATGCTTGGGCTTGTAATAATAATAAAAAAAAAATTATCTCAGTTACATGTCGAGATAATTTTAAGCAGACAATGATTACACTGTGTCCTGCTACATGAACTGTAAGAGCACAGGTTGGAATGTTCTAAGAAAGAAATGGAGTGAAACTCAACAAAATGGGATAATTGCAATCCAATAAGCTCCCTGTAAAATCAGAACTGCATTCAGTCAGGCAAAGTAAGCAATGATATTTTCATAAAAACACTTATATCCGAACTGATGTTAGAAAGATGAGTATCTATATCCCGTTTCCTGAATCAGACTGTTGCAGTGAAGCAGAAGCATGTCCTTGGTGCAGAAGCATGTCCTTGGTGCAGAATTCAAGTTCTTACATCTGTCCTTGAGCACGACAAGTCCCATTACAATTATTTTCCTGCTAGGCTGTTTCGCTTTATTGGAATTATTTTATTGGAATGTTGAATGAATATACAGGAGCAGAGCATTAGGAAAAGTTGTGCTGTTCACACTTGCATCTCCACAGGTCCAGGTCTGCAGTAACCAAAGAGAACATTTAAAACATAATTTCTCATGTAGTCTGTTCATGCAAGAAATGATAGATGGGCTTGGTCACTAAGAGGAAAAACAGAGAATTGTGAGGAAACACGTGCATGCAGACAGGTCAGGCTTACCATGGCAGCTGTGTCAGAACCAGTACCTCTGGAGAAGAGATCTGGAGAGGAGGCCTGTAGTTAAAGGAGAAAAAGGCCATCATGAATAGACATTTATTGACCCCAAAGTCAGAAGCAAGAGTTATGAATGTGATGATCTAAGCTGGGACTTCCCCTGCTCACAACAGAGCATGCTTGTATCAACTCTGCTTGTCACCACAACTGGTGGCAAATTGAGGCCTCTGGAGAGAGCAAGAATGAGAAAGAGAAAGGTACTGCTGCTTGAGAGCCCAATTTGGGGACTCATTAAATGTGTTTTTCACAACACTAGAAAAGAAAGACTTTTGTGCTAAAATTAGCTAAACACAAAGGAAAGACCTGTACTAGTTTGTGTGTAGTAAGAAATCATATATGTCAGTTTGGTATCATCATGCCATGCCTGGCCAGCACAAACTTATTAGAGTCAGGGAGTTTAAGGGTTCTTTGCTTCTTCTCTGCTCCCTGATGCAAAGCAGCACCTCCACACCATGATGAGCCATACTGCTCGACTGGCCACCAGGTCCTGAGGGTAGTGGTACCTGGTTCATCAACACAGTGGCATTTCCCTTGAAATTTGCCAAACTTAAGTCATGCTGCAATTTTTGGCAAAGTACTATTTGCTAATGCATTGAACTCAAGAACAAAAAAAGCAGCTCACTGTTTATGGAGCTCTTTTGGAAAACTGCCTTGATGAAGGGTGTGAAAATCTGGCTCAGTTCCCTCTGTCATTGATGCAAAAAGCAAATTTCTTTCACGTACCTAGTTGTTACAGAGACCAATGACAAATGTGCTTACTCAGACGTCCTGGTTTAGATCTCTTCAAGTGTGAACAGCTCTCTTCTGTGAGAGAAGAGATTCTGTGTGAATCTTTGTCAGATTCCCCTGAATCTGACAAACTGCAGTGATAACGCACCTCATTTCTTCCTTGTTGATGCAAGACTGAAAGGTTAAACTGGGCTAAATGCATAACCAGCCCCATGACCTAATAGCAGCTTCACACATTTTAGGGTGAATGTATATGGTTGTGATTTGTTTGCTCAGGGACAGCACTCACAGGTTTCAGCCTATGAACTCCCCTTCAGATAGACTGGAATGGGAATTTCCATGAGTAGAAACAGCTGGATCAAACTCTCTTTAAGTAATTAACACACAGGAGAGACAGTTGCGCTTGCACTTTATCAAGCCTCTTGGTAAGATTATGTACTCCAGATAATTAATCATTACATTTCCCTATACACATAATTACCTCCACTTTCTTGCTCTCCCACCTCCACACATATAAACAATTCATATGCATGTATTTACAGAGTAATTACAGAGTGCATATGCTGTGATTAAAGGCAATATAAACTGTGTATCCCTAATTACAATAAAAAAACAGCAACAAAATACCCAAACAAATGAAAGCTCAAGCAGGAAACCACAGTACTTCTTTAACTGGATCAAATCCCTTTCTCTTTAGAGTAATACAAAGAAAAAAAGAAACTCAAATATTCTGTGCTATGAGCCTGGCAAAAAGATGAGTGTCAGCAAGCCCAGCAGGTCCCTTGGTTGTAAATTATTTAATATATGGGACATAAATCAGAAAGCAATATTACTTGGGAGAAGATGAAAGAAATGCTGCATCTCACAGTTAAAACACCATTTGGGTTTCGTTCCCTTCCACCAGATAAGAAAAGACCTTGCAGGTATAGCTTTGGTGGAAAACACCTGCATCCCACATGAAGTGAATAACAGGTATGTTTGCCTTCTGAAAACCCTTGCTGGCTTTGTTTACACGAGGTGATCTGATGTGGGTCTTGTAAAAGGAGCAGCACTGTTCTCTCCTGCTGAAGTCTCACATTCCTCCATGATATTTTGACATATGACCTTTGTGTTTTCCATGGCAGACTGCTCTGATGCTTTCCTTCAGAGATTTTGGGCCCAAAGCACTCCAGACTACTGGCAAAGGAAGTAATTCTGTGGCATGGGGAGAGCAGGATCAAATGAAATAATTCTGCATTTTCTTGGAAAATACTCTTCAGCACCTGGTGTGACTCTTGAGGATGATCCTGCTGAGGGTCAAGACTTGCACTTGATGATCCTTGTGGGTCCCTTTCAACTCAGTGTATTCTGTGATTCTGTAATCCTTTTGCCTGGGCTTTATGAAGCAGGATAGTAAAAGTAGTCAGCAACAAAGAAAGAAGGTGACATTGAAAAGACAAATTGCTTAGATTTATTTCATCTGGCACAAAATTGTTTAGAAAGTGCCATTCACTTTGGTGCTAAAAGTCAGTGGTGAGACTACTACACCTTCAGCTTTTTGCTGACAATCCACTCTAAGAATGACTCATCATTAGATCTAAAAGCGGGCATAGAGAGATGGTTGGTTGTGGTTTTTATGTATCAGTGGGGCAGCTGGGAGGGCTTGTATGTATCCCATGTATCCAGTGTTGGTCATGAAGTTCAACACAAAGGGCTGTTATTTCCACATCTGCAATTCCAGACAAGCTACTGTAAGGTCTGCCTGAAGTGGTCCTGGACACCAGCTCCTGGAGTAGGTCGACTTGCTTTCTGCAACAAGAGGATGACTAGGATCCTCTCCATGGATGTCGATGCAATTGTTCTCTGCTATTCGTACTGAGACACCACACTTATTGCTGTGTGCATTCTCTGGACCTGTCTTTGTAGAAGTGAATGTATTGCCTTGTGTTTTGAAGTGCTTCCTATGCTAACACCCAGGAAAAATTTAGTGCGGTTAATGGAAGTCTTAATGTTGAGAGACGAAATGAAGTAGATGTGGGACATAGCAGAGGAGGACCAGAAGCACAAAATCCTAGGGCTGTTGAGGAAAAAGTATGTCATAGCAGAAGATTGGCAAGGAAGACAGAAAAAGATACCAGACAAAGAAAAGTCAGAAATTAAGATGAACAGAGACGATCTGGTGGCACAGGAATAGGGATGGCTTTGAGCAATTGCAATGTGCTTATTACTAGAGACCATAAAAAACCTCAGAGTCCCAGCATCCCTGTTGTGTCAAGCAACAGTTAAACAGCCTGGTGTCTTACAGCAGCTAGCTGATGTTGATGGCAGAGCCTGCTACGGCTACCGTCTTGTGTTCTGTCAAAATGAATATGGGCAATAACTCTCCAGGCCTTCACACTGCTTGTAACACTGCTACTGGGGGCCTCTGTAGCAACCCAGTGAAAGACCGTGAGATTAAATCCTACCTTTCCTTCTTACCAGAATACTTTGCAGCTAGTGGCAGGAAGTTAGGGCTAATCATATCACCTTATTCTGGCACGTACTTTGCAGCCTTCTAAGTTAGTTTAAAGTAGTCATTACAGCACCATTTCCGGTATGTTTAAGAAGAAAAAAATTATCTCCCTGGTCGCCTGACTCAACTTTCCTGCAGACCACGCAGCTTTGGATCACCACAGTGCCAGCCCCAACCCGTCAGTGTCTGGCCTGAGTAACAGGGTCTCATTAATTAATACACAAGCTGTGAAACGGGATTGGAGCCAGGTGGCTTGAAATTCTGCAGCCTTTGAGGGGAAATTCTACATTGTGTAAGGCTGAATATGCTGATGATCCCAGCAGAAGAGAAAGTGAAGGTGTCTATCTCCAGTTGAAACTATGCCTGGGATGAAACTCTTCTGTTTGAGCCAGGGAGGTGATTTAAGGTGATTTAAGAGTGCCATTACCTGAAGTGCAATTTAGCCAGGAAACAAACCTCCACTTACAAAAAGCACTTGATGATTTTTAATTATCACAGCAGGACAATCTCATCGGGTAAGTGTTTGCCGACTGATATCAGGCTGAGTCACTGGCTGAATGAAGAGGTCAGAAGAAGGAGAAGGTTTGTGCAATGTCAAAAGACAGAACCTCTTCTTACAGAGATCCTCCACTGAAGGGAGATTGGGACCATTCACAAGTAGTAGTTTGCATCCCTTGAAAACAAATTCACTGGTCCTGTAGGGTCACTTGTAGCATTTGTAATGCTTTCATAGTATTCAATAATTGCTTATTCGTTCACCAAGGAAATACATATTGGACATTGTATATCTTGTTCTGTATATTTCTTAGCTAAGTCCTGTGTTACAACACAGATTTTTATTTGAAAAATGTTAATAAAGCTCTTGTGTTCCTCAGTACATAGGAACAGTTTCCTGCATACCAATACCTTGTATAATGAATTCTTAGTGAGTAAATGAAAAAGGAATCAAGGTCACCTTCGGGCTTGCTACAGTATCTGGAGTGAGCACTGTGCAGAATTTGTGTTGCAGGGCTTTTGCTGAGGCGGTGTAATCTTTTGCCAAATGGGTCATAGTGTGACAAAGACCCAGGCTCTTAAGATCACATGTAGCCCGAGTCTTGCTGGGGCAGTAGAACAGGCTTAAGGTTAACAGACTTGGTTTGCAGAAGGAGCAAGAGTCTCAGGTGTCAGCCTGGCCAAATAAATATCTTGTGCTCACATCTATCCTCATAGCCTAAATTACACATGCATTCCACAAACCCACATATACTAACTGGGAATTATATCAGCTGCAGACAAAGCAATTAGGCTAATTTTCTCAGTGCATATGGCATGTCAGCAGCTGGCAAACTGTTTGCAGGAGGGCTCCTAAAAGTGCTACCATGAGCCAAATTATTTTCATGGATAATCAGAGACCAGTTTCCTTACATTGCCAATGTAATGCACTGTTTGGTTAGGCTTTGAGATGGGGAATTTAATTGCAGCAAGAAACCTTTTTCATTTTACAGGGATACAGTGATAAAATAGTTTACCTATGAGTGGTCAAGGACTTCCTTACCTGTGTTAAATCTGATATCTGGAAATAATAGCTAGAATTTATTTCACTGGTAGCAGTTGTCTAATCCCCTTGTTTCTTCTGCAAAATACAATTTGTTCACTGTTTTGTCACCTAAACTGTGTGACTAATGTTCTAAATTAAAACGCTGCCCTGTTATCCTAACAGACAAAAATTTCATTACAGTTATAAGTGTGATGTCAGAGGACTAAAGTTAAAAGTATCTCTTTCTTTCTTTTTCCTCTGAGACCTTCAATCCTTCATCCGATCCAATGGGATCGGATCCCATATGACAAAAAGCACTGGGCTCAGCCTTGTTAAGCCAAAAGGGAGGGAAAGGGAAACATGGATGGGAGGCATAGCTGCACATATTATGTGTGTTGTGCTATTCAGTTCAAAAGGCATTGCTTTAGAAAAAAGGAAGTTTGTTACTTACAGCTTGAGTCTTGGTCAGTTAATGAATGTGATTGGGGTCAAGGGAGCAGTGAGGAGCACTCCTGGAAGGATGCTGAGCAGCACTGAGTCACAGGAGCAAGGAGCAAAGAGAGAGTTCTACCTTGCTTCAAGGATCCATCCAATGCTTTTTAGATGCTATCTTTGGGTCAGGCCTTCATCGTTTGGCTTTCAAATGTAGTGTCCAGTGCTGCAGCTGTGAGTCAGTCCAAGCAGCAAACAGTTCTCACCTGGTGCTGTGTCTTTACTGGTATTGATAATTGCAGACCTGTGCATTCACAATACAGAGCAGGCAGGCCGAACTCCTCAATGTCTGTTTGATGGCATAACACTCCATACATTTTGGGTTATGACTTGCTAGTCAGCTTGCCACCTCTTGTGCAGTGTTGTGTAACATTCTTACGTGGGCTCTTAGATGGTGGGGCAACATACAACGAGGCATCCTCCAAGCCACAGCCAAAGAAGGCTGCATAATTTACTGTTTTGAGTCCAGGCAGGGAGAGACTGTAAAACATGAGCTCAGCAGATGTAAGACTTCAGGTTGTGCCTGTAATGGCAAGATAACATTGATAGAATAGGATTTGTGCATAGTTTTAGAGGTCTTCTCCAGGATTTTACACACTGGGCCAAATTCAGCTATGTCATGCCATTGGTCTCAGTGCCACAGTTACATGATAATAATTGCTTGGGCTCCTTGAAATGGATTTGGGGCAGAAAATAAAAATGCCACCAGGTTCAGCGGGAATACATTCAGCTACAACACTGTATTTGAAAAGGTCTGTTTGTCATCCTGGCCCCTAGTTTTCTCATGGCTATTTTGATTTTCAAAGGACTTTACAGCTATTGATTATTCTCAGAGTGGACCTGTAAAATAGTTGCAGTGAGTAACTATCATGTCTGCTGCAGAGGCTGCAAAACTGAAACAAAGGAGTTTTGACTGCGCAAGAAGCTGAATTGGCCACTGTGAGATCTTGGCTATCCCCCTGGCCTCAGACCTCTTGATCATACCTATGTCAAATAAATATTCTACTCTTTCTTCCCCTAGCAAGTATTCTTTTGGATTAATTGTTGATCCCACGGGGCACTGAATCCAATCTATTTTTAGTAGAAGAAATACCATCTGGAGTTAGCTCAGAGTGACTGGCTAAAGTTACCTGAACCAGATTGCATTGTTCCTTCTCTGTTTACAAGGGAGAAGAGGTGTGGGAGAGCACATGCACAACCCAACAGGAACTGATGAGGTTTATTTGGATTACCATATAAAATGATCTGCCAGCACTTTCTTTACTGGATATAAAATAAAACTCTCTGTACAAAGGTGGGAAATATACACAGAATGATCTCTCTCTACTGAACTGTGCAAGCAGTTGTGTTGGGACAGATAATGAGAAACACTTATCAAGCTGATGTGTGATTTAGTAAAGAACCACAAAAAAAATGCAGGCAGCTGTCTTTTGCTGAGAAACAGTTTTGCAGTGACCTCAGCTGATTCAAAAGTTTTTACATGGATGAAGATATGGGGAAGTGAAAAAACTAGGAAAAGGACCTGAAAAGTCAGTGTTCGGAATTGACATTTTGGAAGAGGTGCTGGTTTCAAAACATAGCTAGATTTTACTTGAAAGAAGAAAACCTAGTCAAAATTACTCATCTGTGGCTTTTTTATTATTTCCTAGAGAATTCTGCTACCTATGTGTTAGCCTTTCTGTTGTGGGGAAGACATGAGGACATCTCACTTTGGAAGTTTTGATGTTACAGAATGAATAACATGAAGATGCCAAGATGTATCTTCCGAGAAGAACTTTTAGCTGGAAACAAACTTAGTTTGTTTGACAAATAACAAAAGTTACCAATCCAGTTCCAAAGAATGGCAGTTCTGGTGTAGATGGTGTTTAAAGTAATATTTCTTAAACTGAAGCACCCTACAGATGTAGGTAATGCCTAAGCTAATGCCCAGAGAAAGCTAGTGCAAACTTTTCCTTTGAGTTCCCTTTTCAGGATTCAGATGAGTAGTTTGCATTAGGTGATGATGAGTGATCTTTTGCAGACAGCATATACATTGAGTATTTCACCTGTGTTTTGAGGATCCATGCTAATTATGGCACTACAGATTTAAAACTAATTTTAAGGAAACACTTATATTTTTAAATAATTGGGGTAAATCCTGAGTGGTCTGATAATGGTGGAGAAATCTCTCAATAAGTGGGATTTGGTGGTTTGATTAAAAATAGTTTTCTATAATCCATGAAATCCTTTGAAGTCAGAATTATAAAAATCTAGATTTAAGCTACAAGTAATCCTATAAGTCTTTTCAGGCTTTATAACTCACAGTTGTCTGTGAGGTTTTTGACCATATTTACAGAAACTGAATTTGTTGGCAGGATATTATAAAACTAAAAATATTTAAAGTTGGCAGCCTAATACATTCATTCAGATATGGTGATGAGATCTCTGGATTTAATAATTACATTCCCAGCAATCACAATTATAAAAGTTATGCTTGGAGATAATAATGTGAGGCAGATATAATTTTCTGTTGCTACCTGAATTTCAACTGGCTCTGTATCATTAAAGTTGAAAAATATTAATTAAATGCCTTTCCCTAACATTAATTTCTCTGAATACATTTTTGTCTCCATTTTTCTTCTCTTTTTTAGGAAGTATCAAATGAAATATATTAATAAATTCAGAAATAAATGTTTTATCAAGGGTATTATGGATGTAGAGTGCAGCTGAACATAATATCACAGGGTAAAAAAAAGAAAACCAGGTTTTTATTTTAGAAAAAAAAGAGAACATTTTTCCTTTATTTTTTTCCTAGAAAAATAAAGGTTATTCCCTAAAGGGAAATAATTTCAAAGGCTCCATGCATTAAAATAAGCTTTTTAGATTATGAAATTACTCAGATTACTCAGAGAGCTGCTTAAAAATGATGATGATATATTGGTAAAACAGAATTAAATGTATCTTTTTCTTTTAGTGCCTCTTCTCTTGTTTCTCAACAGAGTAAGAGATATGTGGATCTTCAAAAATTGTGACATGCATTTGAATCAGATCACATGCATCAACTTTCTTCAAGGATCTAGTGAACTAAAAGGGTCACTCTGCAGCAATAGCATCTAATTTTTTTTTGCAGAGCTGATGGATGTTTGATTCATCCAGGGTGTCCCAAAAAGCTAGCGCTAGAGTCCACTTGCTGTAGCCATTTGTAGGCAATTATGGAAGTGTAAACAAGCAGCATATTAAAACAACCTTTCAGTGTGATTGAGCAACCTCTGGTATTGTGCCCCTCTCAGCAGCACCACTCACACACTTCACTTGATATTAAGTGAATTGCTAATGTGAAATTTCAGTGGTTAGAGAAGTTAATTAACTACAAAAGCAGGAGTGCAGTGAGGCAGGGATGGGTAAAGAAGACCTGTATCTCTCAGAGCTCGCAGGAGCTCCTTTGAGTGATATCTTTCTTGCACAATGTTTCTCACTTCTTATTTGCTATTATCCATCTTACTAACCATATTTGTTTTCTCTGTTTTTTTTTCCTCCAATCAGAGGCTGCACTTGTGAGCCCAAAAAAGACAAGATTAAGAACAAATACTGTGACTCTCAGAAAAAAAGACCTTAATCTAAACTCCCCAGCCATTGCAACCAGCAGAAATTTCCTGTTGGTATAGAAACTTCTTTATTTGATAGCACTTTGTTCTTTCTGCTGGGACTCATTTCAGTATCTAACTCAAGTTTAAAGTAAAGAAGAAGCTTCCCTCATTCATCTCAGGAAAACACTGCAACGTTTTTTTACCAAAGCTACCACAAATTTGAAAGGATCTTTCTCTTTACGTTTCTTCTTCGACACCTGGTGTTTGGTCCCAGATGGAAACTGATTCTGTGCTCACTACTTGGTTGCTAAGTGACCCATACAAAATCTCTGAGCTGATTTTCCTTCTCTTATATTTTGACCATGTGTGAGAGAACCAGGGAGTCAAAAGATGGATTTCATTCTTATGCAAGATTTCTAAAAAAACATGAGAATCTTTTGCTATACTGCTTTCAGGGCTGCGAGAGTGGCAGCCTGGCTGAAAAATAGGGCTGATATGTGACAAAGATAAGCAGTCCTCACCTTCAGTGGTCTAACTCAATTTCAGAGGAAAGACAAGATAATAAAATTTGGAGGACAGTCATAGCCCTACATTCTCTTTCTAGAGAGATAACTGATTGATAAATGGCTGCTGATTTTGCCCACGTATGTCTGATTTTTAAATAAAGCCTTGCACTAGGGATACCTACCAAGTAATTTGCTAATTAGGTTCAGTAAATGACTTTATGAATTGGTTTGAGGCAGAAAAAGTGGGTAAGGAAATCAACTGCTATTGTACAATCTAGTATTTTTCTTCAGAGTTGCTTTGACCTGTCTCTTTCCTGTTTAAGAATTTTGTTTGAGCAGGAAGGCAGTGACACAAAGAAGGGGTGGCAGAGGGGCAGCAACCTGTAGACACACTTGTAACTAGGAGATGATGTGTATTCACAGCCTCAAATCATGCAGAACAGCCTGTAGCTCTCAAGCCAGCTGTTTGCAATGTTATGCTCCAGTAGGACTTGGGGATTAAAGAATCATCTGCAATGCAGATCAGATTGTCTTTCAGGGAACAGAAGAAGTCACAAAGTACAAGCAGGTGCAAGGTCTGGTCAAGAGGGCTCTTCTGTGATCAGGATATGGGAAATAAGACTGCCACCTGAGTTAACTCACTAAGCAGATCTATCACAACTATTTTACCCTCTATTTTATTAAAAAGGGCAATGAAGCAAAACACTGCCAAAATGCATTGTATTAACAGAACATTGCCACAGCATTACCTTATAATGGGAATCAAAATTGGAGCCAAAGCACTATGTTGCTCTTCAAGAATACATTTCCATCACTACTTTACCCTGCAGACAAGCTGCATCTTCATGCATCTCATGACAAAGAAGATAGTTTGGCACAGACACAGTGCTATCCTTTCCCTGAATCACACAGACCATTTAACCAACAGAAAAAAAAGCTGGATTACTTTGTTTTTGTTCTTTTTAGATGTGGGGCACAGCTGTGTAGACTGTAGGCAACAACTGCCTGCTTTGATGCAGCATCCTGCACAGCAAGAAAAGTAAACACTGTTGCTTCTCTCCTTCACTTTGAGCATTGGCCTGTGCATTGGGAGCATCAGTGTTCATCTGCCTGGTTGTGAAACACTCTCTGGATCACGATGCAAGTCTGGCAGTAGCCCTGTGAAAGGGTTTGGACTTGTGATTTACGACTGATATCTTTCACTACCAAATCCCTGGGCACTGCACATCTTTAAATTAAGACACATGCCTCAAGGTCTCTGAAAAATAATCACTAGCTCTGGAGGGGAAGTAACTTTTCAGTTTAAAAGGTTTATTTTCACTATGGCTTTGACGCTGCCATCTGGCAGAGCGTGAATGACTATAGATTACTATGAGCCAGTTACTATCTAACAGCCTTCACTGAGCAGGTGTCTCGGTGTAAATGTCTGTGAAGGTGGCAGAATGAGGCAGTGCTGCAGGGTGACAGATCCAGAGTTCATTCAATTTCCAAAGGAAGTCTACAGGTGAATTTGGGGGTGAACAGTATACAAAAAAAAATACAGTTTAATGTCAAAGAGCTGTTCCAAGGAAGCAAGGAAAATTCTGTTGGTTTTCGTTTTTCTTATTTCCATGCTGCAAATTCTCCAGATGTGTTTCTGATTATATGAGGTCCAGTGAAAGTGGAACCTTGATCCTTACTAGAAAAAGAAAGGATCACACTGTGACAAAGGATTTGACAAAATTTCTAGACTGATAAGAATTTCTAACATCATCTCAGTTGTGTTTTCTTGCATATAGATTATGATATTCATTTAAATTAACATAACATTTTTTTTATTTTGAAATCTGATGCTTCTTTATAAGCATCAACAAATCTTATTTATAACTTCCATACTAGTTATTTTCAAATAGACTCCTGTCTGACCTGTTTTTTAGGATTACTCAGTTGTAATAGATCTAACAAAGAGTATGGTAACAACACAGAACACTGTCAGGTGAATACAGGGGTTCTTATATTAATGTGAGCCTGTGTGGAAAGCTGAGAGGAGATCCTGCACAAATTACATTTCTAAGTTCACTTTGGCACATTTGAGAAATTTGAACAAGATTTGTAATTCTCTTGCATTCATTTAATCTCTTCATGAGCTGTATCTTATAGTTTAATAAAAATAACAAACCAAAAAGTTAAAAAAAAGGAATTACATGAATCACTTGAAAATTAGTCTGGATTCAAATCAGTACAGTAAGAACCAATATCCCTAAGTATTAATAAACTATTTTCAAAGAAATAAATGGAAACAAAGAATCTCCATATCACTAAGGTTCTGGGTGTTAGATTTTGCCTTGCAGTATCTTGAGGTGTTTATACAGGTGTGGAACATCAGAGAAACAGGCTGATGGTGTACTAATTTTCAAGCAACATGAACAACAACAAAAGAAATATTTATTATTGAACATCTATTTACAGGGCTCTGAAGTCAAGAATTGAATAACAATGGCAAAAATTTGTATATAAAATACAAAACAGTTTCAGCTGAAGGCAAAGTGTATGAGAAATTTCAATGACAGTTGAAATTTCAAATAAATAAATAAATAAAAATTCCACAAGGTTTGTGGATTCCTTCCACTTTCTCTCTCTACATTTGGATCCAGGTTACATAACACAGTGCTTTTTACAATCAAATGAATATTGGTATTTTATATTTTCATATATATATGTGTGTGTGTGTGTGTGTGTGTATAAAATATGTATATAGAAATCATTGCTGTGCTATCTCTCAGGCGTGTTTGCATAATTTCGTCTGCAGGCAGAATGTGCGGCAGTCACAGGAGGCAGCTGAAAGGCAGCTGGGTTTAATGTCCAGCCTGAACACACATTTGTTTGGTCTAGCTGAGGATGGCAAAGTGTCCTCCCCATGATGCTGTTGGGTATGAGCTGAGAGCACCCAACAACACACCAGGGAGCCAGAGATGGGGAAAGGAACTAGAAAGCTGTCAACACCCCTCTCTCCTGTTCTAGCAGCAGGATAAGAGTCTTGAAATGGGAATGTTTTTTTGCATCCCCTCAATAGCTCCTCTCCATTCTCAAAGTGGGCTCCAGAGGTACTTTTTACAAGAAGAGTAAAATTACCCCACCAGTGGGGCTACTGGATGAAAAGCTGCCTAAACCAGTGCTCCAGCCTGGAAAGATCCAACAAAAGCCCTCTAGTGCTCTTGGGTGTTTACTTGGCAGGAAACAGTGGAGGATGTTAAGCAATCACCACTGTGCATACATGCATTATAAATGTAGAATATTCAGAGTGATGCCAGATGTTCACAGCTCTTCTCTTTATTTTTCAGTAAGGGTTTTCCATGCTGTACAACTGTTTATGGGCTTTGCTCCCTTGGTGTCTGGGGGTTCCTGCTGAGCCTAAATTCTTCTAAGGCATCAGAACAGCAGTTTGTTGATGCCAGCAAATACCTTGCCAGTGCTCATAATAAGAGAAGGAAAGTTAATTTAAAAAAAAGCGAATTAACACTTTCTAAATTCAAAAATATTTTGATCATGGAAGAATCTGAGATCCTGTGGAATTAGAAAGACTTATTTACAAATGAGTAAAGAAAAGCTGCAGAAAATTTCTGGCACTAACAGTAAGCAAGAGGAATGAGGAGCTTGGAACTTAACTCACCTCAGCCTTTCCCTTCCTATATTTTGCTCTGTGTAGAGCAGTGTGGATGCTGATTTGGCATAATTTTTGTACTCACTGGATACGAGTGGGGGCAGCCTTCCATGCATCACGTTGATTCGGCAGGGTCATGCACCTCTTTCTTCTCTTCAGAGATTGAGAAATCCTTAAAGGAGGATGGGCAGAGAAGGTTGAAGTTCTTTCTGTAGCAAAGACACTACAGAAAACAAGCAGCTTCACTATTGTGTTTTGCTAACTGTCAGACTTGCGTCAGCTTCAAAAGCAGCTTCTGCTGAAAGGGACTATTCAGCAGGGGGGAAAGACACTGAGAGGGCGTAGGTGTGAGTGATTTGTGCTAAATTTATATTTAGCCCTTTAGCTTAACAAGCTTTCTAGTGTTAATTAAGCCTGTGAATTTTTTTGTGTGACAGGATTCGACAGCCATTCTCACTTCATGTGGGTGCAAGCATCATGGGAAGGTAAAGACATCCAGTCGTTAAACTACTGAAGCAAATGATTTCGTTTTCAAGGGTACCATTGCCTGTTGTGTGAAAGCCAAGCTGTTCTTTCAAAGTTTCTGTGCTCATTGTGCTACTTATTTACCTCCCCACCCCCCCATATATATGGATAAAATCATGATCTTACATATACTTCCTTACACTTCCTGACAGCTTTGACAACTCAGCCTGGGATATGAAGGTCAAGCCTGGTACAGCGTGGCTTGCATTATGTGCTTTGTCTTCTCACAGGACACCATACAGGGATAGGCAGATTACACATACAAGGTCAGAACAAAGCTAAGATTAAGCTGCTGAACTTTATTTAGCAATTTTCTAGCTTTCACAAATATTGTTTACTCACTAATGAGACTATTTTATCAGTATTTTAATTTAATTTTAAATATTTTCATAAAGTCTTACAAAAATAATTTATATGAGAATATTTTTATGTCTATATCTTAGGTATTTAAGAGGATAGAAAATCTGTTGTTAGTAAATAAATGCTTATCTGGGCAATTCAGAGCAGTTTTATATTGTCAGAGGTAACTTAAGTAGAATAAAACGCTATTGTGATATAATGCAGTCCCAGCTATGTACCACAAAAACCAGAATTCATATCACCAGGGTGGATGAAAACTCTGGGTATCATTACCACTTGCACCCCTGTAAGGCACTATTAACCCTGCTGCAGCCAATCAAATCTCATAAAAGTAAAATTGTTGTGTTGGGCTGGTAACTTCTGCATAGGCAAATAACTGAGCTCAGCTTGCTATGACACTGCTACCTGGTGTCAGCCCAGAGTGCTCATTTTGATAAAGGCAAGAACCAATATTTTTCATGATCCATAAACAAATAACTTTACTGGGTGCAGACACAGATATAAGAGAGATGTAATTGCAGCTATATACAGTACTTCTACAATACAGCTATTCCTGGTCAAGACTGATATTTGTTATAGCTGCGCCTGCAAGAGGTTTCAACCCTGTTATCTACTATAAGGAAAGAAGCAGATACATTCCTTCAGAGTTGGGCCCAGAATTTTTCTCTGTGGCAAACCGTGAAAACTATATCCAGTGTATTGCTGTATCATCTTATCTCTAGCTTCCCACAGACATTAATGGCACAGGGAATGAGGTGGCAGAGAAGCAGATTCAGACAAGCAGCTGGAACAATTGAACACACCTAGAAAAAATGTCTGCTTTCCTTCTTTCTTTCTTCTTCTACCCCTCTGTTCATCCCAGGTTGTTTTCTGCCTGCAGTGAGTACTTGTTATTTAGGGAACTGTGGCAAAATCAGTCATTGCCTGGTTAAACTGCCTGGAACCAGTATTTCTGGAACCAGGTAAAGTGCTGTCCCAGACATTGTCTGGAGGCATTAAATAGAGGGGAAATATAATAATAATATGCTTTCTCCTGCTCACAAGATTTAAAATAGCTCAAGATTCTAGCTTGCACAAGCAGAAGTCAAAAAAGCCAGGCTTACTGAAGAAAGCTTGTTATTTAGAGTAAAGGGATTTAGTTCAACATTACAGAGATTGTGATGGTTTTGCTCTCTGATCCCTTCATCTTTTACCAAAGGATGCTGGCATGAACTAGATTTTAGAAAGAGTTCTTGCAGAATGCAGAAATTCCAACAAAGAGAGATTTCCTTTCAAAGATGCAGTGACCCAGTTTAGCAGAACAACAAATATATTTGCAGTAATGGGTGTTGTCTTGAACATTAATGTCAGATTTAGAGTTTAGTTTTGATGCTTCTGTTATTCAGCTTGATCCATAATTGATGCTCTGTAGGTGGCGGTATTTTTTTTTCTCCTTCTTTCTTTACCCTTTTCTTTTTGTTTTTAAATAGTCTTGTCAGAAGTATTTTTCATCTGTTCTTCAGATAGGAATGCTCTTTGTCAACAGCAAACCCAGGGGTCCTTTCTGACCCCAGGCTTCTGAGCAAAAGAATCCGTTTTCATCCCCAGGGCAAGTTAAGGCTGGTGACCCTCCTGCAGTCAAACAATCCTAGACAGCACTACATGAAATGCTGAATTGCCCTACCACATTCCTTTCATCTTCTTGGATATTTACATCCATTCACAAGTTCATTCCCATGCCTGGAGGTGTACATGCGGCACAAGTACATCAGGGTGTCTCACTCAGGGTCACTCTCTTCACATCCCCAAGAAGAGGTGCAGGTCTGCCAAGTGTTCCTTCAAACGTGCCAAACCATGTGTCCTATGGACACAGCCTGTCCTGTTCCCAGTGGAGGCTTAATGGCCCTAATGGACTTTAAGTGGTCTTAGAGTTTTTTTAACTGTGAAGGAAAAAATTCCAGGATTTTTATACTGGCTGGCTGAGGTTTCTCTCAGGGAACAGGTGGTATGCAGGATTGGATCCAGTTTCCAAGGATAAAGGCTTATTGATACACTCATTGTAGGGGTCAAGACTCCCTTCTGGGGCAGCCAGCCCTGATGTCTGGCAACCAGATATCAAGCTGAGAGAAACTGCTGAGTGCCAAATAAAACTATTTATTTTGAGAGAAAGCCCATGAACACTGAGAGACAATTAATTACATCCCCTTTTATCTATTGTGAGATTCCCTCATTGGTCCTAGAAGTCTTGAAGACATTTAGTTTATGGACAGCCAAAGCCATAGCTGTCAACACCTGATGGAACACTTAATCATTGGAAAAAAGGTAAAATTCATTTATACACAACCTTCTAGAGTAAGGAAATTGGAACAGGCTACCCTTTAAGTAACTAATTGTAGTTTTCACTGATGTTTGGAAGCAGAGGAAGTATTCCCATTTTTCTCCAGTATAATTGCTTCTCATTCATGACTGTTATATAGTTTATACAAAAAAATAGTAAAAAAGACTGCTTAAAACTGATGCTTCAATTAAAAAAAAAAAACAAAACAACAACAACAACAAAAAACCCCCCCAAAAAGAAAAAAAAAACCAACAAAGCCCAAGAAATTAGGAAGAGCCACAAATCTGCAATTCAAATATCTCAGCATACCAGAAATGTGATCAGCTGCCTACAAGGGTTGCATCTGCTCTGCTTCATTCTCACAGACAGCAAGTTGCCCACAGAGACCACACATCCTCCCACTCCTTCTTCTGTTTTAGCTGCTGAAATGCTGCCCAAAACCAACAACACAAAATTTGACTGAAGCACTTTTTCGTGTGGCCCCATTACTCACTTGTGGATTGCAGGTGCCTTCACACCTTTGTCTTTTTGGCAGCTTTTCCACAAGACTGTGATGTTATGAGGACTTTTCTGTATGCTTAGCATTACTGTCATGCTAAGCCCATCAAGAAGTTTTACTGTGATGAGAAGAAAATAGCACGGGCATGAGCTACTACTATAGCAGGGACTCAGTGCTAATTTGAAGATAATTATCTACATACAAATGCATACAATAAATTTGCAAAGCACTTTGTAATATTTTCTAGTAGAAGTCTCACTTCTCAGTTTTACTTCAATGCATTTCAGCCAGTGTAATAAATTTCCTGCACTCATTGCCTATAAGTTATTTAAGTCCAGGATGCTATCTTCTCATTATTTGGCATTTACAACTGCTATTCACCATACAATTCATTCAGACTGTTTTCTTCTTTCTTTAGAAAATCAGTTCTATGGTTTTATTTATTTATTTTGGTAAAAGTACAGTGAGGATCAGCACTCTTCCTGCCTAACTGCCTGAGAATGCACACATTTTCTTTAGCTATGAACATGCTGTCTCAAAAATATACATAGACCTAACTTAATTATATTTCCCTTAGGCTATTCAGAAAATGCAAAACTAATATTAATCCCCCTTCTCTCTCTTCACCCATCTCCACAGTCTAATCAAACAATATTGTTGTAACACTGAGTTTGTACTCTCTCAACAAGACAAATGTTAAGTTCTAATGCGCTGGGTGTCATTAAGTCTTCTTGCAAAATGCAAAAATGTGAAGCCCTCCTTCTAATGTTTTTAATTATCTCATGTGTCTTTTGAACTTGCCCAGCACTTAGCTCTATGAAAGCTCCAAACCCAGATTAACCTGGCTGATTCTGCAACCCCTCACAATCTAGTCATGGGGTGATTCTTGTCTCCCATTGACTTTGTATTTTAATTGGTATGTTGTTATTAACAACTGACAGTACAATGTGCTGACAGGAATATACTAGACTGCTAATATTTATTCATATAAGAGGGGAAAGGAAAATAACTTAATCCCCAGACTTTGTCTGACATCCCTATTATCTCACAGTTTCTTACATTTCTTTGTAAAAATATAAAGAAATTAACCTTTAAAAAAAGAATAGCTTTGGATTTGAAAATCTTTAAACTTCACATTCTTTTTTTTTTCTTTTTAAATTTAGAAGGCTCTTTTTGAAGTTAAACTAGTAAAAATAATATTCCAAGACTTGTGTTTTGGTGGGTTTTTAAAATTTTAATTTTAATTTTTAAAATTTTTAAAAATTTTGATTGGGGTTTTTTTGTTTGTTTTTGCTTTTGTTTATGTTTTTGCTCCAGATGGTATTTTTATTAACTTAAATGCTTCTTAGAAGTCTTGAGGAAAAAATTAATGAATTTTCTTGTTTTACCCATGTAAATGTTTTATGTCTAAAAATAGCCACCACACATTTACAAACCTTTAAAAAACTTTTCACATTGCAGAGATATCCAGATGAACTTAGATCCATGAAGAACAACAGAGTAAGAAAGAAAACTGGGTTTTTTTCATGGCATGTCCAAACGGGGTAAATTCCTACCACATTTATAATACACTTATAGAGATGTTGTTGTCCACAGAATTATCATTAGTAACATTATTAATGAAGGGTTTTATCAAAATATGTTAATGTTAGTTACTGATCCTATCTAGGCCTGAGGATTTTGTGGCATACTAGAATGTGTTGCCATAATGAATTTCTGGCTGACTAGGTGTGAGCCATGCTGTGCATGAAGGCACCTTCATCAGAATTACTCCAATAAAAGACTGGCATTGATAATGGATTGATGAGAAAGACTTCAGTCTGAATAGTCATTGTGTTGCAGCACTTTAATCTCAGGCAGTTTTTTATTTATACTTACACTACAAAATAAGTTCAATTAAAGTGGTTTGTTTTTTCTTCTGCAAATAGGTATAATGAGCTTTTTGTCCATCCTTTCCCCAGAAACCTTAGACTCATTAAAGAACTTTGACTTGACAGACACATGCTGGTACCAAAGAAAATATCTTCCTTAAGAAACAGAAAATAAGAAAACAAACTTTTAGGTGGAAATTGCACCTACAGATGCAAGTGCAGTATAGCAACCCATAATAATAAAAAGTTTAACCTAATTCTCATTCGGCTATTAGTATGTTCATAAAAGGTTGATTCAAATTCAGAAGAGGCCATACTTTGGCTTTCTGCAGTCAGGATGGCTGTCAGCCCTGCAAGGCTGAGCTATCTGTATCTGTTTAATGATGCTGTTTTGGTTTTTACCTTTTTTTCTTTCATATACATTGTCTGTATTCTTGACATATGTATTTGCAACCTGTTGTATTAGTGGCTAGTTTCCCCAGTGGTTTTTCATGCCCTTTCCCTACGTAGAAAGACAAAACGTATTCCAAAGCCCCTATACTGTCTTGGTTCTCCCTGGCTAGCAAGACAAAAAAACACCTCTTCAAGACACATTTTCATCAACAAAATACAGTCCCATCTAAGGGGGGATAGTTAAAAGAGGCTTGGACTAGGGGGGGAATTCATCACCATTTGTGCTCCTAATTTGTGCTTTTCTGTCAATTATTCTAATTTACCAAACAAATAAAATTGTATGCACCCCCATGGTGGGGGTGGGCTTATGTGGACATTTTTCCATAACTGCCCCTGGAGGCCTTCAATGAAGATTCACTTTTATATTACCTCGCATACCAATATTATCCTGAAAGTGCGTGTTGTTTCATTTCTAGGTTGAAAAAGGCATTACTACTTTAAATGGTTTTCTCACCTTAGATTTCCCATTCTGCTGTGCGAATAAGAGCATATGGTGCTCTTTTCTGCTTTCTGTGATAAGTTCAGCGTGCAAACAGAAATCTTGAGCTTCACAGCTGCCTTTGTAAGTGAACGTGTTAAAGGGTATGCAAGAGGCAGCCATGAAGGTACACCTTGCCAGAGGGAAAAAACTGCAGTGGAATAGTGGGGAAAGTCAGTGGTGCTTTCTAGAAGCTGTCCATGTGTCCGAGACTGAAACTCAGGATGTCTTCTATTACCCTCTGTGTAGCAGTTGTCTTCTGGGCAGTTTTCCTTATCTCCTGTTAAAGGGCCCATCAATGTCTTGCCACATGACTCCGAGATAACTCCCTCCAGGAGCTGTTTCTGTTTAACAGGTGATCAAGACCCAAGGCATGACTCAGAATGACATCAGCCCATTGTGAGATGCTCCGCCCAGGGGGGAGGATCTAAGCATTCCCACCTAGATACATTCTGGGATTTTTGGACAGAAAGGCAGCCTTTCCACAGGTTTTCAAGAGGACACAGCTGGGGTTTTCCACTGGATGACTACACCTTTTCTACAGGACCAGTGCTCCAACAGAACCACATCTGCCACTCCAGGAGGACTGCAGTCACTCCAATTTGGACTGCTACCAACACGCTGACCAAAGGGGTGTCAGGTTGTATTCTGACTTTGTCAGTGGTTTTCCTTTTGTATTATTGCATGTGTTTTGTTTCTTTTCCCTTTTCCCAATAAATTGTATTTTTGACTTGGAGTCTCTCACTGGTTTTACTTTCAAACCAGAACATCATGTATAAGCAGAGGTGGTACTGAGAGTCCTAAATGTGTGTTAGAGAAGGAGAGCATCTGCTGTGAGAACTGGAAGGGGTCTGCCAGACTGGTTGTCAGGCCAGAGGTTCTATGTAACTGTCAGAAAACTTGAGCTAACAAAAAGTCTAGTGATATTTACATTTTCTTCGCTCTTCTGTTTCAACCTTTTGTTTCTTGGAAGAATAGGAATGGAAGTGAGCTTTTTCTCTGTATTTGTTGAACTTCTCTCTCCTTACCCTTTTTTTCATCATAGATTTTCCCCCTTCCTCTCTCTCCTTGCCTCCTGTTTCTCCAAAGCTGATGTTGCTTTTAGGGAGCTAGACTAGATGCCCTCCAGAAATCCCTTCCCATCCATCTTATTTGATAGCTTTGTTATTCAGTGTCTCTGTGGTTCTGAAATTAGAGAGGCTGGGCACACTGGGAAGAAACCTGGGGAAGATGGAGATGGCTACTGAACACCAGGCAAATACTTTCATGTGTTTGTAGCAGTGTGAGTAGCGAAAGCTTTTAATTTAGGCAGTGTAGAAGTTTCCTGGGAGTGATGGAAAAGGAATTTCCTATCTGAACTTTTTTTATTTTATTTTATTTATTTTTTTTTTTTTTGGGTAGAGAGGTCTTCAGGGAACCATGTGAGCAGAGAGACTTAAAACACGAGCCTTATGGTGGTTAAACTCATGTGCGTGCTGGGAACACTCAACAGACTGAGGGGGCTGGGTGGAATGGCCACCATGCTGTGAATCAGATAGTGTTAAATTCTCTCCTAGAGAGAGAGAGAGATACTGGTGCATTCCTCCCATGCCCTGGACTGGAAATATCACTGACCTCTATGTGAAAGTAGCAGAGCAGACTTCTCATTCTACAAAGAGTGGGATGGCTTCAGTTTTCATAAAAGCAACTAGGGGTTAATGTGACTGAGAACAGGAAAGCAGTATTGAGAGATATCACCTCTGATGTGTCATATGAAATGATGGGAATGTGGGCACAGTCATACAGAAATGGACATCTTCTTTCATGTTACTGGAAACTTGTCATGATGACCTTGGGGATCTTATAATACTAACTTCAGTTATTTTAACCTTACTAACACTGAAACATGCACTGAAATCCATATTTCATGGAGTCCCTAGCAATGCCCTTAGCAGTGAATTGCGAAACTGTTACGAGAAAGTCCCTGACATAGAAAAGGACTGCTATTTACATATCCATAGTGAATGCTACCTTTCAAACAGCAACTTTATGGGTGGGAAAACACAGAAACCACCTCTATTTCATGTTAATCTTATCATTAGTAATATATTAATCATAAGTTGCTGACTACATTCATTTCAGAGAACATCTATGGAATATTTCAGTTGGAACAATGCTGACTTTTGTGGAGAAAAGTCCCTTCCTAGTGCAATGATTTTCCCACCCAGTGGTTAATTCAGTGAAAATTGCTACTGCACAGAATACTAATACTTTCTTACTGATGTCATTGATAGATATTGAAAGATTTGCACCAACTTGACTTTTATTGGAAAAGCAATAATATAAAATTCCATTGCTATATCTTAAGGGATGGTTAGGTTTTGTGAAATGTCATGGTTATGGTTCAGAGCACCACAGGCAAAATTTCTTCGTTCATTCCAAATATGTAAAGCAGGAATATGAAAAGCAGGATTTAATTTCTCTGACCTGTTAGTAACCTCATCAAACCCTCGTAGCCTTTGCAGGGTGTATAACTATGTCTAGAGGGCAAATACATCATTTCTGTATTCAGGTATATGAACCGGCCCTGAGTAAATGGGCAGAAGGTCATATGAAAGAGGGATACATTGGGTGACATACATTGAATTAGTCTAGTCACCTGACTAGCTGGCATGTTCCTGAACCTGATGCTCTCACCAGCTCTTCTTCTGCATCTCCTTGACTCTGTCCAGAGGACACTAGTTTGTGCTGAGACTGGGCTGTGAAGGCTAGGAACCCAAAATTGATGTGTAAACCTGATGCTTTCCTGTACTAAACCTCCTCCATAGATGTCAATCTTAATGCCTTCCTTTCACGTTTTTCCATAAAAGAGCATCCAATTTATGCTTATATGTTAGTGGAAAAATGTAAAAGAGAAAAAAATCCTACATCTGAGTTAAAAAAACCTCAAACACTTAAAAAAATCATTCTGCATCTTTATCCTGCAGCAAACTCTTGGCACTGTAGTTGTGAGCAGTTTTGCATGCTCACCTTTGAGAATACAGAGGGCTCTTTACAAGTAGATGAACTTACACCTGCTGAGACCTGTGATCCTCTGTTGGAAGCGAGTAAGAAAGGAGTAGCAATGGGGAGGTATAAACTCTAAAATTCTTAACCTCTTGTCTTTGAGGGAAAAAATCCACAGAGCACTTAGTGTTTATTTTCCCCTCTCTCTTTTTCGAGTGTGGTATAGCAAGAGATGCTTTGGATTGTGTCTCTGAATATTTGCTTATATTTCCACTCAAGGACCCCTCTATGAAGTGGCAGGATCCCTGTGTTGGACACTGGCCTAATGTTCCCTGAAGCACTGGAAATAATTTTCACAAAAATTCAGAGCTCTAGGAGGTGGCTGCAAACCACATTGATGCATGCTATGGGATATAAGAGTGAGCAAGCCTAGCTGCTTTGCTGTAGCAATAATTTGTTATTCTAATATAATTTATGACCAGGTGTCTCAGTTTGGAAAGACAGGTGTCTGCTAAGGAAGGCAGGAGCCTCCTCTGAAATGGGAAAATGTAGACCCCTTCCCTCCGAATTGTTATAAATTTGAAATTAAGGGGGGCTCTCAGGCAAAAATATGGGAGCAGGAATAGCAGTTCTTTATTAGGGCAGAAAATAAAAAGATAAAATAAGCAATGCAGTGAACCCAAACAACACTGACAGAGTCAGAATTCAACCTGACACCCTGTTAGTCAGGGTGTTGGTAGCAGTCCAAATGGAATTGTGGCTGCAGTCCTCCTGGAGTGGCAGGTGTGGTTCTGTTGGAGTAGTGATCCTGTAGAAACAATCTGGTAGTTCTTGTCCTCTGGAAACCAGTGGAAAGAACTGACTGCTCTGTCCCAAACCCCAGAATATATCTAGGTGGGAATGCTTAGATCCTCCCCCCTGGGCGGAGCATCTCACAATGGGCTGATGTCATTCTGAGCCATGTGGTGGGTCCTTGATCACCTGTTAAACAGAAACGGCTCCTGGAGGGAGCTATCTCTGAGTCATGTGGCAAGACATTGATGGGCCCTTTAACAGGAGATAAGGAAAAGAAAAAAAAAAACCCAAAAAACCAACAATGCTCCTCCTGGTTTCAACAGTTCATAAGGATGGGAATAGAATGCATTTTTACATTGTAATCTAGGACACCAAGCTGGTGAAACCAGTTTGGAAGGGCACTACTTCTAAGTACTACTTCTAATGCTCAAAGATGTTTGTGAACTGGGATGGGGAAAGATCATGTGTGACATTATGCTGGAGCTTTGAGGTGGCGGTAGCCTGTGATGTGTAGGAGGAACAAGCAGATGAGGAAAAACTGCTTTACCAAGACCAGCCGTACCATATTCAGTTCATCAGACTGTGACAATTAATTCTTCCAGGGGTGGCTGGGAACTTCTTGGGAGAATTACATTACTCTGATATCTGCTTGCACTATAAAAAGCTTTTAACCTCACCTGTTAAAAAAAAACACCTGTGTGGTTATGAGGAGAGATCTTTGTTGTTAGCAAGAACAGCAACTGCTGATGTGGAGTCTTTCTGAAGGGATAGAATCTTAATTGCTCATTCTAAGTTTGTCTTTTCCAGGTACAAAATAAATCAATCTCAAGCTGTGTAGCTATTTAGAGGAGACATTTCAGTGTAATGCAGAATGCAACTTTATGTGTGAAAATGGCATACCTTGAAAATCTATTTCATGTTAAAATGGGGTGTTGATTATTTTTACTTATTATATTTATGAGGCACTAAAGGGCAAACCACAGTATGTAATTTGGTCAGCGTTGGTATTGCATGTGCATATAGCCAGTTAATTATACATTGTACTTTGCAGTGCTAAATGTACCGCTCAGGTCACGTAACTGCTGATAGATTGTATTGTAGGCTGAAGAATGGATCTTGTATTACAAGATTAAGAGTAATCCACAGAATTAAGACAGGTTCAGAACTGTGGCAATTGGTTTTGAAATGATTTATGGAGAATGTTTTATGTAATTTTCCTCAATTATGATATTGTGCTTACTTCCTTTGCTGCATAAAACATTTCAGGATGTGAATGTGTTAAGAGATTTATATCATTACTGTGCAGAATGTTTTGATTAAGACTGAGAAAAGCATACTGAGACCAATATGCTTTTGGTTGTCAAAATGTGAAGCCATTTTGTACACAGGAAAAAAAGGAGCCACATCCTTGGTACTCTTGAGGAAGAGGATAGAACTGTGCATTGAGCTCTTCACAGCCTTACCAGTACCAAAAGTGTAATGAACATCTGTCTCTGTTTAAGTGTGTATTTCACGTAAGAAATTGGAGAATGCAGATATTGGATGGAGTAATTTGGTTGAGAGTCTGAGAACAGGCAGGCACTCTTTGCATAGACATATCCCAGGTGCCAGTGCAGTTTGCTTCTGGTCTGCTGATATGCATAAGTTCCTAATGTTTTGAGAAAATTGATGTGCAGTTTTTCTAGGTAAATAATTATCTTTATTAAAAAGCATAATTTAATTTTTATCTTATGAGTGTTTAAAATATTTCCTTGAAGAACACAATTAATCTTCTTATCTTTTACAGAGTCATCAGACCTAATCCTCTTTTTTCATTATTTCCACTACAAGTCCAAGTGTAAGTACCAACTGTGCCAGCATTAACTCACAGATACTTTAAGTAGAAACTATGAAAACTGAAGGACAGTGATAACTCTGGTGCACTGGAGACAAGAAAAATCACCTGTTTGATCTCCCTGTCTGCTGGAAGAGGAGTATGGCTCACTACCATGTACCCGGAGTGCTTCATGTCTCTCACTTGATAGTCAAATGACCCTGCTTAGTCTCTTCTGGAGCACAAGGATAACCAAAGAATTACAGCAGGTTTCAGCCATACTGTGAACTCCCTTGTAGACTTCTTGCTTGACCCTGGACAGGTCACACAGGCTCAGTGTAGTATTGTACAGGGCATTCATGGAGTATTTTTCTCCTGCAGCTGCATTCCAAACAGCTTGATAAGACCATGGCTGTGGTTAAAGAATTTCTACCTCCATGAAACCCTTCTGCCCCATCCAGTAACCTTTAATCTAATTTTTAGTGCACTTTGGGTTCCTTCAGGAAGCAAAACCCATTCACAGTGCAACTTTCTGCAGTCCTGGCAGATTGATAGCTGTTGACTGGCTCTCTAGCCTTAACTCCCTGCTAAAACGGGAAAATATGTACTTTAGAGGTATATGCTGTTTGTCAATGCAGAGCCTTCTCTGTCTTGCCTGCAGATATTCATCATTTCACAAGGCTAGAAGCCTCAAACTAATGTCTTTAGAATATTAATGTGAAAAAACTTTCGAGAACTCCTTGGGATTCACTGGATTTCACTCTGCAGGTTTCTATTTCAGTCTGTTCTTATTCTCTCGGCTGAATTTTATTTGGCCCTGATGACTTATCTTTTGGTGATTATTGTTTGTACTTTCCCAAGTGTGAGGTTGTTTAGGAAATCTGTTTGTGATGCTTATTCATGAAGATGTGGTGGTGTGCAACAGCAGCATACCTGCTTGTGTCTCCCTCTGTTCCCCACCACTCTGTGGAAGGTGGTGGTGTTTTTTTTTTTTTGGTTTTTTTTTTTTTTTTTTTTTTTTTTTTTTGGCGCATATTAGGGCTGGTGAACCTTTGAATGTAGACCAAGTTTGATAAATGTTATGATGAGCTTTACCATAAAGTCACATATGCCTGCTCACTTTCATGCACAGACAAGATTTTAGCAGGACTTCTTTCAGCCCCTACAAATTTAAACATATTTTGCACCCAGTCACCCTTGTGTTCTGGTCCCTTTGAGAAGTTTGATAAATTCTCATCATCAGAAGCTCTCACCTTGGAATCATTACATGGGAGTACAAAAGATGCAGAGCTGGTTCATCAGAAAATAGCGAGTGACTCTGTCCTTCTCTACCCTGAAAAAATTCTTGGGGAAGTGCTAGACATCTCTGATGTCAGCTGACATTATCACTTTAAAGCAAGTGAAGCAGACGTTGTAGATAATGTCTTACTGCCACAGAGCAGGTAACCTTGACAAACCTAGATATAACAAGTCAGGGCTGAGACACATACTGGCAAGACCTGTAGTAAAGAGAGTCTGGTCTTGCAGCTGTCACCTGTGGCTACAGGCATTTGGACATATGTCTCCAGCCTGTGAGTTGAATGACAGCCTCCATGAATACAAAATTCGCCTTTCAAGTTTTGGGACACTATTGACATAGAGCAATTTCAAAGCCAGTTTCCTTTTTTCTTCGCCCTCCCACAGCAGTAAGTAACTCTCCCCACAATAGCATCCAGCCTGTCCCTTGCCTTTATAGACTCCTTCTGGGGGTCTCCCAGCATATCTGGGGAGAAGTTTGCTAGTGTCAATTAAAAGTGACATTTACTGCCTGATTTATTCTATTTTCTTGTGAAAGGACTTGGACTACAATGTGTTAAAAGCTGAAAGAAATCTGGACAAACACAGAGGAAAGTTGGAATTAAGAGGATTATGAAATCACTTACTTTCTGAAATAAAATTGGCAGGCTGGTGTGTTTTTTGACATAATTGCAATACCAAACTTACAAATCACACTCAGACTTCTAAGGCTTTCAGATATTCCATATTATAACTGTCCAAGCTATCATGCTCTATATGCCTTTGGAAAGTGCAGCCATTGTAATGGAGACTGGCACTAGCACAGTCTTGAGCAATGTCTCCTTGTGGGATTTATTAATGCAGTCCTGATCTGGAAAGATGGGGTTAACCTTCTGGAAGACAGAGTATCCACACAATGCATGGATTACAAAAGGAGTACTTCATATCACTCACTTCATTGACTAGTGGCCATTTTTGCTCCACTTTTGAGTAGAAGAATACTTCAAGGGCTGTTGTAGGTCTGAGTCATGCTATAAGCTCCATTGTTGACTTCTTGCTTGATCCTGGGCTGGTCAGAGATCACAGCCAAGTTGTGGGATATATGCTTGTCCACAGCTTCCTGGCCATGAACATGAATCAGTTGGAATGAAACTGATCCTTATCCACTAAGATCTATTTGAGCCTGAAAGGTCTCCTGGCTTCCATGTGCTTATGGCAAGCACGTGACTAGTTAGTATCACAGAATGGCAGCAGCATGTTCAGGCATTGAAGGCCTGAATCTGTTTTCTGTCCCTGCAGCTAAGAAAAGGATAATATTAGTATCATACCTTAGAAAAGTATTGCTGTGTTGATGGGGAAGAAGCCGGTCAGTTTCACTTGCATAGATGTGTAAGAATGGCATATGCAGCCCACATAATAATTTATCTCCTATGCCCCATTTCATGTAATGGCTGCTACCAGGAGCTTTGTGTTAATTTACCTGGAGGAGAATACCCTTCCTAAATACGTTTAAGCTATCACTGCATTAAGGGATTTGAATAGCAAAGAGGCCAAACTTGTTGATGAAAAGACTACTGCAAGTAGCTTGAGACAGTTGGGCAACATAATGGTAAATTACATTCATTGTTGTTGGCTGCAAGGGAATACAAATCAGATGGAACAAATTAATCTCCTTATATACATCGATGGCTTCTGAATTAGTTGTCACCTCCCAGGAAAAAATAAGCTATGGTTTGCATTGTGAGAAGTTCAATGAAGATGTCTGCTCAATTTTCAGCAGCAGTCAGAAATTAATAAGCTGTTGAACAGCTTTAAACTGAGGCTAGGGAACACCACAGCAGCAGTGTTCTGCACTACATATTTTCTGCTTTGTGTACATGTATATTTTAGACTCTTCTCATTGCCTTTTTGAAAAACAGAAAAAGTCAAACTCCTGAGAAGAAATCAAGGAGACATCCCTGGACAAGCACAAAACTAGGCAAAATTGATAGTTGCTATCCAAGGAATAGTTGTGCAGGCACCATTTTTTCCCAAAAAGTCAAGGAAGCAGCTGCATATCTTCAGACTGTAGTCAGCTTTTGATTGTTGTGATTTGCCTTGTGACAATCAGACTCATGGCTGAGGTAAACACCCATTCCCAACTCTACATTTTCAGTTATGAGAAACATACTTGGTTTGAACCATAATATCAGAAACAAAAAAGTGAATAAAATTCCTTTTCTTCATTTTTTTAAATGAAAGCTTTTACTATTGCCTTTTTCTAAAAATATTCATAAAATTGTTTCATTTTATCTGTTTGAATCTCTTAGTTTTATTGTTCATTTATGGTAAAGAGTGTTGACCAGTGGTTAGATGAGGTGCATTCCTTGTTATAATATAAATGCGTATTTTGTCGTAGCATAATGTTTCTCTTCCCCTGAAGCAGTATTCTTTGGTTCTCTCTAGTGGGAGACATTTTGACAATTCTTATGTTTCTATGAACTGCAACTTAATTACAGTCTCTCTGGGAAACTGATGGGATTTCATAGAGGATGTTTTCTTCCTGCTCTCAATGTTCTTTCAAAAATTTTGTTTTTTGGCTGGCAACCAAAAAGCATGGATGAATTTGATTTTTTTTCAGCTTTATTTTATTTAAACACAGGGAACATAAGGTATCAGATAAGAAATTATGAGATGCCTAAAGGTTAAAGGTTGGAGTATTCCCACAATGTATTAAAGATTACAAGATAATGACAGTCCAGTGGCAGGCTAAAAAGAGGGAAAGTTAATGGACTGTGAGATTAAATTATGCATCTAGAGAGTGCTCAGCTTATTACTGATAGGTATTGCTTTCAGAAATAATTGTTCATTTTTAAAGGTATTTCTCTGCTTTGTGCTGAACTGATCAGCTTTCTGGAAGTGGTCATTTAAGGACATCAGCATATGAGAAGATTAGTGAAGTAACAGGATAGATGGTTTTCATGGATTTTTAGTGAACAGTGCTTGGGTAGAATGGCAGCTTTGCTATCAGACATATTTTGAGAAGGTTACGTCAAATAAGAATTGAATTTCATGACTGACATCAAGAAGGCTGAATGCTCTCAAATCCGTGGGATTTCAGGATGCTTATTCAACCCTCTTTAGGGAGAAGCTTTCAGTGCTTTTCATAAAAACATAGAGTGGTGGAAAGTAATCTCTGAAGGTCCACAGTATAGCCTTGTGCTCCAAGTGGGATTTCTGTCAGCATGTCTGTGTCTTTGCCTAGTCAAGCTGCTTTCTACTATCATTTTTCTTTGGAAGGATTGGACAAAATCAATAGGACTTATTCAAAAAGAGGTGACTATGTCTGCAATTTAACTCTTCTTTTGCTTGTTTTGGATATATAGATTAATTTTCTAACCTGGTATATTGATTTGTTCAGTTAGTTCCTTTTAGGTACAAATCATGTTTCTTGAGCTTCCTTTATTCTCACACGAGGCTCTATTACCTTTTAGCAGGGGTTTTGTTTATGAATAATGCAGAAATTAGCACCTAATACAGGTGGCAGCTGGATTACTACCCTTACATATCCATGTTTTGTAGAAAATGCAGAAATAAGAAATACAAAAGCCCTGCCCGTTATAAAAATCTGTAACGATGCTGACTCATACTTAGCATGCAGAAAGACCTGCAATAAATGTGCCTTTTCCATTCAATAAATGTTGTGTTCCTCTTGAACAAGTGACAAATATTTACCTCCATGCTTTGAATTGCTCTGACAATGGGATGAGGCCATGCAAATGACTGTGGTACTTGGTGGTTATAGGGAAATCTCAAATAATGTTCTCCTGAGGTGGTCTTGTTGTACACGGTTTGTCTGTTTCAAAGGACACTGCATTCCAGCACCTTATAGGTCCCCTGATGTTTAAGGATGTGCTGGAAGTCAGGGCCACCTGTATGCACTTGCTGCAGAGACACTGGTGGCACAAACCTCCAGCAGATGCTGTGATACAGGGACCATGCAGGTGCATCCTCTGTTATTGCATCCACCTTCACTGCTTTCTGCTTGCTTGGGGCAAATGGGGAAAGTGCTTCCTCCTTTCTGATTTAGTGTTTCACTTTGTCCTTGCATAAAACCACCATCCCTGCATAAAACAACCATCCCTCTTATTTTCTCCTCTTTGTCCCCTTCCCTGAGTTTTGGTATAGATGCATCCAGGTAATAATCTTTCCAGCATTGCTGCTGTGTTAGCAGCATGAGACAGAGGGAAGGGGCAGATGCAGAACTGTAATCCTGCCTCTTCTTTCTTGCTCTTGGGAGGATGCATCTGGGCAGTAATACAATGGCCTGACCATCTTCCCCTTTTAGCTTTTGCTCCCTGGATGTTACATTAGACCTCTAATGAAAGTGCTTATACAGCCCCTCTAGCCAACCTGATGGATTTTTCACTCCCACCTGCTCAATTGTAATGTTTCTTAATGATCCTCCAAAGGCCTCTGCAGTGACAGCATTATTTAACTGGGACATCACCATGGCCTTTTCAATGTACAAAACCAGGTGATTGACATGAGGGGGAAACCAGCAAAGCAGGTAATACACCAGTTCTCCTGAACCCTCTGCAGCCCTGCCTGAGGAAAGTAATCCCTCAGCTGTGTCAGGCACTGTGGAGACAGATGAAGCATGCATGGGTGAGCCTCTAAAGGGACTCCCTCCAGAAAGACAGACGAGGAATGACTAGGGGTGGGAGTAAAGTGTGGCAGCTGTATTTACTCTAGCTTGCTCTCAGTATTAGTTTTATGACTTGAAATTACAGGGCAATACTGCTGTGAGGAGGAGACGTCTGAAAAGCTAAGCGGGGCTCTTTTCAAAAACAGCTAACAGCAGGGGATGTTCATTGCTCTGTGCCTCTGTGTTTGCTCTGAAGATAAATTAGATATTCTGAAACTCTCAGACTGGGGGACACAGTTTCATTTTTTTCATAGTTTTATCCAAATACACACACACACACACACACACACATATATATATATATAAAATGTGTGTGTGTGTGTGTGTATGTATAAACATGCATTTAAAGCTTTGCTTCTGCTCTCAAGATCATTCCCACTTCAGAGTAACAGTGATGTGCAAAGGCATGTGAAGGCTCGAGGGCAAAATTCTCTGCAATTAAGATGTGCTAACATTGCTGTCACCTCTCCTTTTCTCCAGCTTTTCTCCCTTTCTCCAGCTTTGCCATTACATTTTTATAAGTTTTCTGCTTCAGAAGTCAGCCGTGGTTGTACCTCCTGTGGAGAAAGGCACTGGGTAGATCTGACAAGTTCTCCTCTCAGGGAGGAGGAGACTGCAGGGCATCTCACTGCAATGAGATCCCTCCTGTCCCCAGGAAGCCCCTGCTGGTATATCATTATATACTGTACTTTAGTGTGTTGGTATATTCTTACCTTACTGTCTGGAGTGGCTGTGCCCCCATTCCCCATGGAAGAGACTGTGCCAGCCTTGTCTGTGTGTGCCTCATCTGCAATCTGCAGTCTGGCCCAGGGCACTTTGCTGTGCTGGCAAAATTTGCCCTGATAAAGTACTGAGATTGCACTGTTTCATGGATTCAGCTAAGGGGAAGAGGACAGCATTGCATCCACTGCAACTGATAATAGCTTGACATTGACCTCTTTTTGGGAAGAATTAGAGTGAAATGTGTAAAATGCAGAAAAGAGGACCACAGACAAACTTCTTAGTAAGTTTCTAAATTACCTTGTTTTAAACTATGTCTTTCAGAACTTAATATGGCAGAGGTATTTCAAATATTTAAGGGGACATTGTGTCATTTTGCCCCACATGGTAAAATACTTTCTTTCCTAGGATTTTGCAATCCATATTTGTGGAAAAGATAATTTCCTAAATAAATCTTCTGTCTGCATTTTCTCAGATGTAATATAGGAAGCTTAGCCCAAATATAAACTGGTATAAATAATTTAAATATTTTTTCAACAGCCTATCAAAGATCCTTTTGAGAAGTCTGCAGATTCAGCTACTGCAGTCACAAGCTCAGGAAATACTAGCATTAAAACTGTGACAGAGCTAGTATTGACTTCAGTGGAAAAGGTCTGGATGAATACAGTTTTAGCCAGCCAGCTCTTTTTTGAGGTTTACTATATGACATTATTTTCCACCAAGCAAAGCCTCTAGAGGATTCTGAAAACTTCTCTTCACTAATTTCCATTTTCTCATCATTCTTATTCTACAGGCAGAGAGCTGAGACAGACCAGGCAGGTGAACTAGAGCTATCTGGTAGACAGTGACAGGTTTGGGACTCCTCTCTCCCATGTTGGCCTTCATATTTTGATCCAGAATTCCATAAGGATGGCTGATGAAATCATGGCCCATGTTACCAAATCTTGGCTTCTTCTTGGTTGGACAGAGTTGTTCTTTGGAAAATAGTATGGATGACAAAAACTTAGTAAGCGAACAGAGGAGAAGCTGTTCCAAGAAACATAAACAAAAGAAAATCAAGAATGTAAGTAACTGTGAGCCAGTTATTGAGAAAGGATGAGCTTGAGGCAAAAGTAAAGGAGAATTCTTTGTCCTGTTCATTAACTTATGAAAGGAGAGTGGTTGTTACACAAAGAAGTTCAGTCAATTTGGGTAGGTTTTTTTTTTTTTGTATGTGTTGAGGTGTTTGCTTTTAATTTCTTACAATTCAAAGTTTAGGGTTTTTTGTTTGTTTGCTTGGGCTTTTTTTGTTGCTGCTCTTGTGTTTTGTTTTTTTACCAAGTAATGGCTTGTCTTATACTGAGTGTTGGAACAGCTGCTGCAATCCCAGAGTTTTACAACCAGCCACAGTCTCAGCATGAGCCACTTCATCATAGTAAATTTTAAGCTTGCCTCTCTGGGACTCTGGGCAGGACTGGGTACAATGCTGTGCCTACGAAAAGCATGAAATGGGGCAGCTTGCAACTTTACATAGATTCCCCTTCTTATGAGAAGCGATTTCATTCTGGACTGAAGAATGTCAAGAGAAAAATGAATACAAAAAACAAACTCCATGCCAAAATTAAGCACTTGCTAAAGTCAGGGCTCTCAAACTGCAATGGTCCTTCCAACTTCTTTTATATCACTGAATCTTTACTGATTTTTGTTGCATCGCGGTTTGGGGTTTAGGTTAGGGGTTCTGATCTGTTAGCTAGCTGTGTTCTGTGCACCCCTGCGCACCCCCTGTGTCTGTTCCCCCCCGCTGCTGTTCACCCTGGGTCCCTGGCTGTTAGAGTCACTCCGAATTCCCATCCCCCGTCCACCCCAGAGCCCGGGGTCCACCCCAGTTGCGTCCCCGTTGGGTGCCGTGGTTCGTGTCATCGCCATGGCACCTGCCCCCATTGGGTGGGAGGTCCCTGCTTTCCTCGCTCTCTCCCCGATATAATCTCGCGCCTCGGAGTGCCCGAGGCAGTGTTTCCTCACGCGCAAACTGGGAGCGGGTCGCGGTGCCTTGGCACAGCTCCCCGCGGCAATAAAGGACTATCAGCCTTCCATGCATGGGGAATCTGGACGTTCCTTCATTCTTTACTGGTGTCTCTCGCTCGCAGTGGTGAGAATCCGCTGGCACCCCTGCCTGGACTGCGGCACGGAGCTGAGTCCGGAAACACACGGCGATCCCGGGTCCTGGAGGGAGGTGGCACTACTCTAGGTGCTGGAGCTGCTCGGGGACCGGGAAAACACAGAGAGAAGCTGCGGATTTTAATTCATTAAATTGATGTAATTAATTCTGATTTATAGCACCAGTGTAGGGACAGGGAATGACATTATCAATTTGCAATATCAGGCTGCTCCCTGAATTTGCAGCCATAATTATGTTTTTAGAAGCAAGTTAAAGTTTCCTATTATATCCACAGCAAGATCTATTTAAGAGATAGCAGTTGCACATAAAGAAAATTTATACCACTGAGAAGTGAATCAGCTTAGAAAAAAGATAGAGAAGATCTGTATCTCTTTTCATCCTCACAACTCCCAGAGACAAATTTTCAGGTTCCAGCAAAGCTAAGAGCTTGATTTTCTTTCTCTTTTCACATAAGAAAGTCCCTCACTTTTGTTCTGCATCACAATTCTGAAACATGGTGTCCTGGAGCTTGAAATTCTATGTGCCTTGCAGAATGCCATGGACCTAATCATACCTGGTAAAATCCCCAAGAGCTCCAGTGGAATTCAGGATAAGAGTAGAAGCAGGTGGAACAAAAGTAAGTGTGAGCTGGTGTGTGTGTATGTGTGTGTGTGTCAGGATTTTTCTGTGATAGTTGATGCTGGTAGAGGAGCAGGTGGACAGGGTACCCCAAATACCCTTACATCACCTCATAAATCTGCTTTGGAAAGGCTGTTCACAGAAAATCTGAAAACAAGCTGATTTCCCAAATTTCAAACCACAATGTTACTGCTGGGATGAAAAAGCTTTTAGTGCTGCTTTGATGATTTCCTTGAGATATCTTTTTCCTGGAAACAAGTTCAAAAACCTTTCTCCCATTTATTCTGTTATCATTCTTCTTTCCAAAAATTTCCCATCACTGGTGCCCTTTTTCATCCAGAAAAATGTAAATACTTAAAACTTTTGTGACATCTAGTCTTTAACAATATTCTGGTTTGGAAATATTTCAATTAAACAGCTGGTGTAATTCCTATCTTTTTCATGTAGGAAAAACCTGTTTTCAACTCATTTGGTCTGGAAAAGGGAGAAATTTGTAATGTATGTCACATATAGCTTTGTGCTAAGGCCATATGTGTTTGAGCAATAATCTCAAAAATTCAGTGCAAGTTCTTTCTAAAGACAGAGAGACAGTTTGTAGATGAAAATTTCCCTCCCAAAGATTACAGGTACTGAAATATCATTACATAACCCCTATAGCCTCATAGTCTGACATTTTCCAGAGGAGAATTTATTTTAAGGTTTTATGACTGCTAGTGCTTTAACATGCAGTTGTCTGACTTATGAATCTAGGGCTATTTTTATCTTACGTGAATCTGTAAAAATTAAGAGGTCCTAAGTAAAGCAGTGTCTGTCAAAGGAACGTTCTCGCTTTTAGGAAAATTCAGCTGACCTGTGTTCTCCTGATTCCTCCTGATTCCTGTTCATCTACCAGGAATGACAGTCCCTGCTGTGATGACAAGGGTTGTCTGAACTGCAAGGCCCATCTCTGTCCCTCTCTACCCTCCACAGGGCATGCAAGCTCTGGAAACCTCTGTGTGCACAGCCTGAATGTATCCCACTGTCCTGCCAGTGGCTGGAGCTGTTAGGGTGTCAGCTACTGGGTACAAGCCTCCCTGGCTCCTGCACATGTCAGCTGGGATTCAGTGCTGCTCTGGGGATTTGGCCTGCGGCTCAACAGATGCCTCACAGGATCAGCCAGGAAGAATTATGCTCTTTCACTGTTCTTAATATTCAAAAGAAACCTGATGATTAGCCAATCCTTTTTTCGATGTTCACTTGTGGGACACGTATCAGCTCACAACAGGGACCTTCTTCATGTGCTTTTATCCCTTGGCTGATGCTCCAGGGATTCTTATCTGAATCTGTCTACATATAAAAGCAGGAGAGGAAAAGAGAGAGTGACTCCCTAGTTCCCATCGCAGATGGCTGATAATTAGTGTACTGGTTCCATCTCCTTAAAAACCTAGCAAAGATAATTTTCTAGTGACAATATGATTGACTTCAAGCTGTTTTGCATCATAGTAATCCTCTTGGAAAAACACAGAAAGAATCTCTGCCTCTGAATAAAAAAAACACTTGAAACTTTATTTTTACTTATTTAAACTGGGTCAAATATTACATGCCCTTCAAATTTATTACATGGGAAATTTTGTCTGAGTGGGATCTGCAGACTTATGGAAATGGAGATATGTTAGTAATAACAGTCTAATCTTTTAGATACGCATATCATAATAGACCTTAAAAGTATATATATGTTAAATTAAAAACCATAGATGGCTGAACCATGACCCAATTTTAGATTCTGGTTTAACATTCTCATCTTAACACATGCTCTGCTCTCAGTCAGGAATCACATTCTCTTGTGGTGTATCCTCATTTAGTTGATTCAGTCCTGTGGCTCCAGGTGTGCATGGTCCATCCCACCACAACCCTCATGGATACAGCAGTGCTATTTACAGGCAATGCAAGGCATGCAGTCTTCTAATGGATAAACTGTTACCCGTTCTCAAGTATCTACCTCCACCTTCAATACTTCCCAGACAAATAAAACCCCCAAAAACTCTATGGTTTACAAAGTTTTGTGGATAGCACCAAATTCTCCAGTGAGGCAGGACATAGGACCCTATTCCATGGAGCTCTGTTTTCCTTTGCAATGCCAGTCTTGATCACATCCTTCAGCCACCTCTTCTTGTCATCATCTCTCCCCATGTTAGAAATTGTGTCTCTTATTTATTTTTCTGCCTCACTTTCTTAATTATGTTTCTGCTAAAGTGAAATGGGGGCCTCCTATCACCAATAGCTTTGATGAATGATGAGGCTAAGGCCAGATCCTGTAGGATGTCTGTAGCAGTCTTGGAATTTTACCACTTCTTAAGCCAGCATCTCACTGTTGGGAATGACTCCTTTTCCTTGGTGCAGTTCAGTTGAAGAAGTTACACAAAACAGTGCAACTACTTGGATGACAATGCTGTTAAATTGGTCTTCAGTATGGTCAAGAATTATCTAGATGTTACTGCAGCTCTAAGTAAAATCTGAAGTTTGCTGTTAAAGCTTAATTTTAGTTAAATATCTGTGGGACAGATTCTGACTTCACATCTACTAAGAGCTCAGCTAATGCCAAGTGAGATTAAAAGCTGTCAGCCTGGTCTCCCTCAGTGAAGACAAGATGAAAAATAATCACACTGTGCTGCTTCTCAGACCGGTGCATTAGTCTTGCAACCCCAGTAATGAGGCATAGACTGGTGCTGTATGTTGTGCAGACAACACAAAACACAATCTGACCATGCCAGAAGCAACCCTGGATCTGACCTCACTTGGTAAAAATCTGTGTGCCTGTGGGCCTGTGTGTGTCTCTGTGTTTAATGCATTTCCTCAACAATCCAAAAATATACTGAGGGTTAAGTAATATGCTTTGACCCTGTTGTTGTGCTTTAAACCCAGATGGAAAACTAAGCACCATGCAGCATTTTGCTCAGCCCTTTTCTGTCAATTCCACTCCACAGTGGAATGGGGAGGAGAATCAAAAGTAAAACTTGTAGGTTGAGATAAGAACAGTTTAATATTTAAAATCAAAGTAAAATGCAATAAAAATGGTAAATAATAGATGAAGTAATAATAATATTGGGAAAGGAAAAGACCCAAACAAATGATGCACAAAACACTTGCTCTCTCTGCTCTGACTAATGCCAGCCCCTATTCCCAAAACCGGAATGGCCACTCTCTGGGTAACTTCCTCAATTTATATAGTGGACATAATGTTTCATGGTATGGAATATCCCTTCAACCAGTTTAAGTCACCTGTCCCAGCTGTCTTCCCTCCCCGTTTTGTTTGAGACAGAGAAAAAAGAAGTCCTTGATTTAGGATAAATATGACTCAGCAAAACCCAAAACAGCAGTGTGTTATCAACACCATTCTCACTCTGAATCCAAAACACACCACTGGAACAGCTACTGAAGGGAAATCAACGCTGCCCTCATTGAAACCAGGACACCTATACCTCAGTCTGAGTAGGACTGAGATGTGATCAGATTTTCCCAATGAAAGAACTATTGCAATACCAATTTTCTGCAGTGTCTCTTTCAGCATTTTATCATTTATGACAAGTGCAACTGATAGCCTTAAAAAGCCTTCTTTTTGTTGCCTTAATATTGTCCTAAAGTGCCTCTAATTCATTATGGTCCAATTTTTATAGCCTTTCATGAATGCAAAGTTTTAGTAACTGAGGAGTGCCGTCATCATCATCAGATTTTGGAACTGAAAATCTCTGCAGTTATAGAGGGAAGCCAATGAGTGACTCCCCAGCCTCTACACATTATGACATTTGCTTCCTTGCACTTATAATACATCAGACTAGTAAGGAGTAACAAGGTACAGGATTTTACTTCTCTGGAGTAAGACAGGAATTGCTGTAAAAAATGAAAAAAAGAGTCTCTTGGTACACCTATATAACAGCTTGCTGGCAGTCTCCAAACCTTTTAATCTTCATTTATGTGTTTAAATTAACACTATTATTATTTTTGTTGGCGAATGTTTCTGCCCAATTTTTTGATAAAACACCATATGGGAAAAATACATATATGTGAGAAAATCTTCATGCCAAGTTGAGCTGAATTCACTGGATGTTGCCAAAACATGAACAAAACAATCAAAGCAGTGCTTGGAAAAGGTTTTGGGAGACAGATTTTTGTAGTGCCCATACTTTTGGAAATGCAATGAGGCAGTGGACTGAATAGAGAATATTACTGAAGAAGGTGCTTTCTCAGTGGGGGTGTATATGGTTGTTTCTTTCCCAGAGCAATCAGCATTTAGGAAACTGCCTCCAGCTGGGGAAATGACTGTGTAGCTCCAGTGTGGCATTGTTGGGCTGGTTCAGATCATAGTCAAAGAGTGCAGCAAACACCGAGCTTGTGGGATATAAGAAGACCTTTGCCTGTCTTTGAATTTTTTGTTTTGATTTAAGCGTATGACAAACAAGTGTCAGCCTGAAAATTTTTTATTTCTTTTATTTATTTTTTAAGCTGGTCATTTTGGATGGTTCTGGCAAATAGATTTAGGAAAATAACATTTTGCATACTCATTTTGAGGAAGGGTGTTTAGCAGACGGCATGAAACTGAGATTTGTTCAGTCAGTGCAGTTTGAACACAAAGGGAGTGTTCACCATCAGGCATTAAATATCCCAGCTGTTTGCCTGTGAAATCACATAAGGCACCTTCTAAGCATTTTTGTCATTATCAACTTAAACTCATTGCATTGGACAGGAACTGAAGAGATTGAAGTAAATCATGCCATTAGAGTAAAAGTAAGAAGCTGTCACATGATCAATTTCCAGCTCCCAGTTTATGGACCTGTCTGTTCCTGAGGACATAATATATGTTTTGTGATGCAGCATCCTGAAACTCCACTTCTCTCAATGGAAGAAGGATCATTTTCTCCTGTGCAGATAATTTCAAGCTGGTATCAGTGCCTTTTACTGTGCAGCTTTTCCACTCAGGTATAACTTAAGCTCATTGGTTTAATGCAGCTCTTGGAAGACAGCTGGCTCACCTTCTGCCGGACCTGAGTCTCTACAGAGTGAGCCCTCCCTCAGCTGCAGCAGGTGGAATTGGCATGACAAACTGTTTTCGAGGTGACAGTGTAGATTTTTTTCTTGTAGTGCCTCATAGGAAGGCTGCAAAGCCTCCCATTTCCCTGCCATGCTTCTCAAGGTTCCTTCAGGCCCTGTGCCACTAGCAAATAAAGCCTGCAACTGCAGTGCAGCTCTGCAGTCAGACCTTTTAGAGGTATTTGCCCACCATTAGAAACTCTGCAGTGTATTTGAATCTTTCTTCTGTAATGAAAGAGTCACCCTTAGCTGACTTGAAAGCAGTAGATGAAAACTGACTCGGTTTTTCAAAAACTATAATTGTGACATTCTTCATGGAAAGTTCCACTTGCAAAGATGAATGTTTCATTAATTTTTAAGGATGTGAAACTGTACTGGAACATTAACTACAGCTTTTGCTGTCTAGCCAATGCACTAATACCATGCAACAGTCATATTATTTCGCTCTGTTAAAATAGTTATCAAAAATTTAGCTAAACTTAAAATGGTGAAACATCAAAGTGCAATTTTATTTTTATGAGTGATTACTTAGAAGAAATTACTAGTTTCCTCACTGAAAAATTACTGTGAACTCTTCCTCAAAAGAACCTTGAATAATGTAAATCTCAATCTAAGATGCTGCCTAAAAGAGATAGAGTAAATTCTATTATGCATAAACAGTGTTCTGTCTCTGGAAATTAATTATCTCTAAACCTAATTTTTCTCTATTACTACTCAATACCCTGTTAGCAGACAAACAACACCTGGTGGCTAGTTCTGACCACTGTATTAATGCAGTGGTTTCCTCTCTTTCTTTGAAACATATTTCTCAGATAATGCTGGAAATAACAGGAGGAAAGAGAGCTGATTGTCTTTTCCCTTACTTGAGGTGTTGTGTAGTCATCCATATAGTCCAAGAAAATGCATTAAACTATCTGACCTAGGGGAAATCATTATATAAGGCAGGAAGCAGTCAAAAATAGTATTTGTAAAGTTGGCCAGGAGTTTGTAATCTTTGAAAGTTTGCTGAGTATATCTGGTTTCACTAACAGCAATTTTCCTAATTTTTTCCTGTGGTTTTCAGTTTTTCAGTTAGTGTGTATCCTCTTCTGGCATTTCTGTGTATCCTCTTCAGCATAACCAGTTTTTGCCAAAGAAAGGTAAAGGAACTTGGCAAACCAAGAATGCAGAGTACTGTTGATATATGCAGGAGAAAAGGCCACTGAAGAATTTTAGAGAGGGATTCTTACATTTTACTTGGGAAATTTTTCTGTTAAAACAAAGCTTGTGTTACTTTGATTTTGGTATTCAGTTCCTTTCTAGAGTCTTAAACATGAACAACCACACATGATTTCCATAATAACACTTGGAGTAGGATGGAAGTAGCACGTTCCTAAAATGTATATTTTATCAGCTGAATGCCAGTGCAAAAGGCATTTTGGGTTTATGCTATACCCTTGCATCTTGGGTGCTGCAGAGACCAGTTTAAGTATTAACTCATTCTGTTAAGCGTAATGATCCCAAGAACATTAAGGCAAGGATTAAAAAATCCAACAAGCCAACAATGAAGCAACCCAAAACATCACAGAATCGATGCCTTTCATTTCCAGGTTTGGGGAATTCTCATGTGATGTACTGCACGCTGTAATCCAAGCATGAAAGTTAGAAACATCTCTGGGAAAGACCAGAGGATGATGTGGTTTATATGTGCCAAGTTACAGTGTCTAAGTGTTGTGCAAAACTAATTCAAGAATGTTTTGTAAATCAGGAAATATCATAAAAGAGACACCATCTAATCTGCTGTCTGAGGGAATTTGTTTTCAACCAATCTACAGCATCCTCAGCACTGAATAAAATATCTCTTGTTCCCTTAGTACATTCTATTTGTTTAATTGTGCCATTATTTGTTAGCCTCTTTTGTACTTATTGGCAGGTAGAAATCAAAATTGATTAGACTTTCATAAAGCTAGATTTTTTTATTCTGTTTATCCTTCCTGCAAATATAAGAATGCAGCCTGTGTAAGAGGGAAGTGTACAGCTTTGCTGCAGGAAGATATGAAATGCACTTAAGAAAGGTATAATACTACTTCATCCGAACCTACTCATATTTTCCTGCCTTCCTATTACTTTCTGCATTTTAAATATGTGTTATCCCTTTTCCAGAAGAACATTCTGGTGGTATTCTGAAATCCTCTGTTATTGAAACAGAAACCTTGGAAGAAATCTTTGTTGTTGAAACATCTTTTCTGGTTGGCTTATGATGTTATAAAATTTTCTGACCTCTAGTATGAGCATTGCAAATTCTTCAAAATAGATTCTGCCACTGAAAAGTTGCTAAGCAACTAATCCTGTCTGATCTATTGTAGTTCAAATAAATGAAACAGACATATAGAAGAGAGTTTATAAACCTAATGGGTTGTAAAAAACAAACAAACCTAAACCCATACACAAATAGATATATAATGTATTTAATAGCAAAATAAATAAATGAAGGAAAACAAAAGAAAACCACCAAAATCCACCAGCTCACAAGAAGTATTTGATGACATTTTAAGCAAAAGCAGAAAAGGGTCAGCATTGTCACTTCATAGGTTCAGATTAGCTGTCACTTCTGTCTACTCTTTGGCATCCTTAATGGTTGTTCAATATCCTTTTTGTTGGGTATTTTTCCTTGCATGATATAAAAAGTGTTACTTAGATAGTTAAAAATAAGCTGTTATTCGTCATTCAGATGAGCTGCCATGATTTTTTTTTTTTTTTTAATTTACCTCTAGAGTCAGGGAGAAGCTTTTCTGTGCTTCCATGCTCTGCTCTCCACTGTATCTCCCATTGTCCTGTTGTTGCAGTCTGGCCTCTAGAGATGGGCAGTTAAATCCAGAAGGAAGAGGAGATGCAGCTCCTTGCTGAAACTCAGAGGAGGTGCCATTGACCTGGGGGAGCCCTCCAAACACCCATCATATTTGCAACCAAATAGCTTTTCCTGTTTAAGGCAAACTATGCACATTTTTCATTAGCTAGGATGATTGTGAGGATTTCTTTTTCTCTCTTGCTTTGCCTCCTGCAGGTTCATATGGTTAGATTGATAAAACTTTAGCTTTTATTTTGAGGCCAGGGCCCTGACAGATTTAGCTGTTGCCATAGTTTTCTCCCCTAATTACCTGTGCCTGTGATTTTGAGTCTCAAACTTTTGTAATTTATGGTCATCACTGTAAGATTATCCTTATCACTGTAATCCCTTAGATGCTTTCATCTCTACAACACATTTTGGATTCTTCCCTTCCATGACCAGGACTTCAACACAAGATAATCATCACAAAATTTATTGCACATTCTTAAGGAAAAGGAAGCTTTTTTGATTATACTGAATCTTCTTGCAGTTTCATTTCAGGTCTTTCAGGCTCACACTCACAAGTGCCAAGATGTCTGTGGTCTGGTTGTGGTACTTGTTTGATAGGATAGGGGGGCACAAGGATAAGGGGTTCTGTCTGCATCTTTTGGCTACTGCTTGACTGGTAACAACAAAAGGTGTTTTGGACAGATGTTTTACATCCAGTAGGAAACATCGGTTACAATGTGCTAATGCTTTGTCTCAGTTCATGCTTGCTTCACTTTCCTTAAATCTTGGGTCAGGTTGCTGTCTGTTGACTCTTCTCTCTCATTTTATATATATATGAGACATGTCTATAGCCCTTTCCTGTTGGTCCTATGGGCAAAAAAGAGGTAAAAGGGATACATCACAGCCTTTTAGCTATTCTGCTGGTGTAAGGATGGCTGGTCTTCTGCTGATGGACTGTCTGGCCTGTGAGCTCATCTGCCAGAAACAGGATTCATATCAACTCTAATTCTACAAACAGTTACATATTTCTGCACTGATTTATGATCAGAGACATGGTTCTTTACTTACAGACTGTAGGCCTGGGAGGTATCTTTGAGGTGAAATGTTGGTGATAAGAAAACAGAAATAAAACTTCACAGTTGTACTGTGAAGTTGTGTGTTTATTTAATGTGTTGCAAAAGCTACGTTGGAGGTCTTTAAAGTCATTATGAGAAGGACAGAAGAAAACTTAAAAGCAAAAATAGTGATTTTAAGAAAAGTTAATGGAAAAAAAAAGAATCCCAATAGCCTTCTTTCACCATACCCAGTAAAATGTTGGTCCTTTTCAGGCCTGACTCAAAGCTAGGACTTTTCTACTGACTTGTTTGGGCCAAGTCTCTGTTTTATTTTAGTGTAAAAGCTACTTGATCTAAGGTAATACGTAAGTCAGGCTAATGCATAAGTCAGGACTAAATAGCCACCTCAAATCACATTCTTTTCTCATTATTATTCACTTGAGAAACAACTTCTGTTCCAGTCTTGTTAAGTTGTTTGACAGAGAAATCAGTCACTCCTCAGAAAAAAAGGAATGGAAATGAGTTATTTCTATTTTCTCCTGGTGTTTATACAAGTTTCCCCTGAAGCACTTTCCGGAATGAAAGCTTTTCATCTAACACTTTAATTCTGTACACCTTTTCCCTGGGTCCAAGAAAATAAAATAATAGCGGTACTTAATGAAAGGGAAAAAGCAATCACTGGAGAGGAAACACTCCAGGAGCAGGTAACTCTCACAACTTATTGAATACAGTCAGCATAATTATTAGACCATTTTAATGACTATCATTGCATGTGAACTCTAATAACAGAAATTCCAGGTGCTCATCTGGAAAGAGTTTCTCTCATTGTGCAGGGAGAAGGAATAGGGATTTGCAAAGTGTGGGTATTTTTCTGGTTTGAAAACAAAGCCAGTGAGAGACTCCAAATCAGAAATCAGAAATACAATTTATTAGGAAAAGTGAAAAAGAAAACAAAATACATGTAATAATACAAAAGAAAAAACACTGACAGAGTCAGAATACAATATGACACCCTTTTTGGTCAGGGCGTTGGTAGCAGTCCAAATTGGAATGGCTGTAGTCCTCTTGGAAATCCAGTGGAAAAGCTTGAGTCTGGTGTCCCAAAAACCCAGATCACATCCAGTTAGGAATGCTTGGCTCCTCCCTCTGGGCAGAGCATCTCATAATAGTATGTTATGGTTCTTATCAGTCATGCAGTGACATTCAATAGGCAGATGTCTCCCTGGAGGTAGAATTGGTTGTGATAGAGATAAGGAAAACTGTCCGCTTAACAGAAGACAACTGCCATACAGATGGGAAATGGAATACATCTTGCCTTTCAATCTGGGACAATTTTTAAACAGGTTTTCTCTCAGCATGCCGAATTTTATAATTTTAAGGAGATCTTAGGAGTGAAGAGCTGGGCTGAAACTCAGATATGTATGAAATTCTTATGCTTTGCAGATACTATGTTTTGCAGTATCTTTAAGAAACTTTTTGGTCTGTCAGGTATTTCACTTAGCAAACAAATGTCACACTGATTTCTCCTCTCGTACTGACCACTCTGGGCTATTCAGTTTGCTACTACTTTGGGAAAGGACATGTCACCTTTCATTTTCCTTGCGAAAATCCTCATCCTTCTGATGCCTTCAGCTTTGATCTCACAAAATGTTGTTCAAAGACCAGTGAGGAAAGCGTCCCCATTGGTGCAGCATCTGTCTGAGGCTGTGCAGGGAGCAGAAACACATGATGGTGTTAGTATGGGGGATTCTTACAGCCTCTCTCATGTTATGCCTGCAAACTCTGTCACCACACTTCTTACCAGCAGTGCTCATGAGGATTGCTCTTCCTGCACTGGGGAGATCATATCCTGCTTGAAAAGTAGTCTGTTGAAGCCAAATGAGTTGAAGATCTATGCCAACACACTTTTGCTTTTTTCTCCCCTTGTCTAGCTCTTGCTTCCTCTCATTTCATAATATCCGCTGCACCGGTGTTAATTATTTTCTTGGTGCCTTTCAGATCCATTTATTTACCTTCATCCAGAAGAAGGCCCTGGCAGTAAGAAAACACATTATGCTTTCTGCCTTCTTTTAAGCTTCTGCTTTACTCAAATCTGTAGCCCAGTAGGTTTTCATTTCCTGAAGCCTTGCAAATGACAGCAAATGACAAACCAGCAAAACTCATTTGAAGAAAATTTACCAATGCAAGCAAACTTTTGCAGAGTCCTAATTCATGGTCCTGTGGAAAGCAGAACACATGACCGACAGACTTTTGCTCAGTAGTACTGCTGTTCCAGAACAAATGAGTAATTATGTTTTTTGACTAATAAGCAATTATGACTCTTGACTAAGAGTCCTGAATTTGGTTTCTCACCACTAGACAGCAATTGTGCTTGATACTCAACTTTTGCTTGAAAGCTATATATAAGAAATTACCCAGAGACTGGGTGAAAACCATCTGCTTTCCTTTGTTGCATGCATTGTATGTGGACTGTTACTGTGTGATGTCATTTGGTTTACAGAAACTGACTGTAGTCTTCAGGAAGAGCGTGTTTTGAAATTTAATTTCTCATGTCAGGATAAAACTTCTCTTAGGAATTGTTGATCTGTGTTTTGGTGCAAATAATTTAGAGTAGTCTTGTCTTGGCAGTAGAGTATACTTTCACAAACCCCAGCATGATTTTTCCTTGTGCAAAACCTCATTCCTGCTGCTTTCTATTAAGAGGACAGAAGTAGTTATGAGACAGTGGAGCAGCAGACTTCAGTTAAGCCTGCTGCTGCATTTTCAGCATCAGCCCTTGTGTAAACCAGTTAATTCCCACAGTCTGTGTCTATGTCAGCCCAGAGTGCTCACAATACTCTGCTATGGGCAGTAATAGAACTTATTTTAAAAACTGAAGGTCCACATGAAAAATAGGGTAAAAAGTGCGTAGCCCACAAAAAGTATCATATTGGAGATAATCAGAAGCTTCTCAAGAGCTCTGCCCTTAATAGGGGGTACGGATATTTTCTAAGTGAGGCTGACATCCAGACCTTGCATTTTTCTGAAGATAAATAAATCCATACATACACCCATCTACCATATTACAGCTGGATACCAGAACCATGCCTGTGTGTGAACCCAGTGCTCCTGAGCCACTAATTTGAGGATAACCCAGAAGCTGGCCAACTAGTTGTCATCAGAAGGGAGACAATAGCCTGGCTGAAGATGATGGACCCCCTTGTAACCAAGTGAGAGGCTCAACTTCTGTCCACCTTCACAATTTGGTATTCAACTATAAGATGCAGGAACCCTCCTGGTATAACCTTCTTCTTGTCCAATTTGTATGCTTAAAGGTACCACTCAATATCCTGGTGGGACAATCTGACCTTTCCATCCAAAGGTGGTCCTGGTTGCAAAACTGATCAAATAAGTACATAGCTAAATCCCTTGTAAGCAGGCATTTAAAGCTATTCGTGGAGAAGAAGTAATGCAGAGCAGCCTTTTGTACATGATTAGGCTATTTAAGACACTTTGCATTTGGTTTATAAAATACATAGTGAATGGATTATGCTTGTGCTTGAGTGGTCTCATAGGAGTGTAGCAAGCCGGACTATAGGGACTAAGAAGGGCAGAGGTATGAATGATCTCACTCGACCCAGCTCAAGATGCTACTGCAAGGGCTCTTGCTGCAGAGATAGCTCTCACCATCCAGAAAACAAGTTACCACCTTATTTGGAAGATTTGATTTCCTGAGTGATCATTACCTCTTGCCAAGATCTTAGTAAATTTGTTTTCCTCTTCAAATGGCTGTATGTGAGTGTTTGTGCAACAGCCCTTAGGTCTGAGTCTTCATTTTTTTTTGCCTTAAGCAGATACTGATCTCTTCAGACATCAGGGCTCTCCTGACACAACAATGTGACAGCAGACACAAAGCTGACATAGTTCATGAAAAAAATTACAAGGATCCTGTTCTAGATGACTGGCTTCTCTGTCTTCCCCCCACCCCAGCCATTTTAACTAATAATTTCGGTAGATTTTGTGTTGGAGGAGGAAAAGCCAATGGCTTTCTTAATGAATTAAAGTGATTTAGTAATAAATGAGGAGGAACGGAAAAGTTGGGTTAAATTCTGCAGCCATTTTGCTGTTACAGTTAGAAACCTTCTGATGGGCCTCAGTATTTACAAGGACCCCTGCTGTTGATATAAACAGCCAGAAAACAGAACCCTCACCCATCCACAGTGTCTCTAAAACAGCATCCTCCTCTCCAGAGCATCTGAGCACTTCCAGTTGAGACGGGTACCAGTTTTTGTCAGCTGAGAGTGGGAACAATAGTCACACTGAACTGGCTGAAGAACAGCCTGTGCAAAGTCTGGTCATGCAGCAAGGACTGTGACAGGTGGTATCTGGGGACGCACTGGTGTCAGCTCTCTCAGTATCAGCTCCAAAAGTTTCAAAAAAGTTTCTCTTTTGCTGCTAGGAGATGGGGGTTGACCTGGGACCGAGTGCAATATCAACAGTCTTGCCTTGCACATGGCATATTCAAATGGTGCATTTCACTTCTGAAAACATTTCTTGCTGCTTTCAAAATAGTTGGAAGAGGGAGAAAAAGGAGCACAGAGCTTTAAAAAGAGAGCCAAATGTCTTTCATACCTGCTAAAATGTCTTAACCTAAGCTGTACCCCAGAAACAGACAAATTAAGCTTTTTACAGAGTGTAGCCAGTTTCTTGCCAGGTTGCTAATATTTTATTTAAAAATACAGCCCTGCACATGAGACACAGTGGTTCTGAGAGCACCCTGGTACAGGCAGAAGTCTCCATTTATTCACAAAATTCACACAAGCAGCTCCAGAGACCAACAGGAACGTTTACAAAATTTCTTAGCTAATCTGGCTTCTGAGCTTTGGTGAGGTGTTTAATCACCCTGTTGTCATTATTAAATGTTATCAGATTATCTGTGAGGTAGCTGAAGAGCTTCATGAATCTGTCCTAAGAATGAGGTACTTTTATGTCTAATCAATGACAAGCTGTAGCCTTATTTTAAATAGTGGCTTTCTGTTGATTTAAAAAATGAATTCACTTCACCCTTGGTGATAAAAGAATGTGATTAGGGGGTTCCAAGGCCAAACACTTAAACAGCACAGAGTGTCAGAATTATGTCTCCAATCTCATTTCAGCTGCCACTTTATATCTCCTGATACTGTAATTACATGTACACTTGTTTTTCTTCCAAGTGACCCATGACCAGTTGGTACTTGGTTACATGAGCAGTTATTTGACATTTATTTTATCTTCTTTATTGTACACACTTCAAACTCTACTGTAAAGACAGAATAATTAATTTCTTTGCAGGCTTTTTAAAAGTGCCTGTCAATGTGTCACTCTTTCTAGGTTGTTTAAACATAAAACTTCATGTATTTCTGTGAATTAAAAGGAGTATTTGAATCTGTTTCACTGATGGGAGGATGATTTTAACAGCAACTAGAAAAACACTTATGGTACAATTTTTGTTGTTACAAAGTGGTTCACGGTCATATGCCACAGAAAGATGTCAAAGACCTGTTCTCATTGCCTTCAGTTGCGGCCCTGAGAGCTCTGCTGTTCTACATTCCCCGATGCTCAGTGGCACTTGAAAAAATACAATACATACACTTAGAGATTTGTAAAGTATTGAGGCAACTTGTCTCGTGTTACACAGGAACTCTGAAGTAGATACCAGAGCTGAAAAGCAGCTCTTCAGGGCAGTATTAAGAGTGTAAATGAAGAAACCTCCCTGCTGCACCTACAAGCATTCATCTTGTAACACAGAACTTGTCTGTCAGCCAAACAACTCAGCACACTGAGGAACACAAGTGAATCTTTGCAGCTGATCTTATTACAAGTCTGATTTCTGTATACCCAGTTCTTCAATCTCAATTACTGCTTCTGTATTCCTCTATTTTGGCCCTTCATCAAATTGTCCAAATATTCTCCAAATTGTGTCCTGAAAGAAAAAAAAAAAATTAAAGTAAAAAATACGACTTTACTGTGACCAAATTCATTGAAAGAAGTGGACTTCTCCTACATCAGGTTGGTAACAGCAAAACAGCCTAGATCATACCCACCTGCAAATGATAACAATTTCGTTTCATATTATATATTAACATTACAGCAAATATATGGAGATGTGTTGAGTTAAAATAAATTATTTTATATAGCTTTGTAGTTCATCTTTCTTAACTAAACTCAAGGTCTTAGTGTTAGTATTCCTGGAATGATTTAATCTCTCAAGATCACAGGTTGAATATTTGTTGTAATGTGATGTATTTTTATGAGAATACCTGTTTTCCCCCACTGCTTTTATCCTTTTTTTTTTCATTTTTTTGTGAACTCTAATTTGACCATCTAGATGTATTGTTGTCAGCAGTGTTAATAATGACAACAACAATAATTGTCACCATCCATTAGGAAAACTGATGCCACAGATAAGTCAACTACTTCCTTGAGCAGCTTATTCCAATTCTTAGTATACCTTTCAATGAAGAAGTTTTTCCTATATTCAGTATAAACCTCATGCCTTTATTCTTTCACTCTTTGCTTCAGTGCCTCTTTCTAGCTTATGTTGTAGTCTAGTTCCACTGAACTAGCTGGACTTTTGTTCTAAGGTAAATCTTCTGGCATAGGTTGTAAGCTTATTCTAAAATATTTGCTATCTAGGTAAAAAAATGTATGTTTCTCTTTTATTTTAATATGGTGCAAACAGAGATACTGTTTAAACATGAATTCCTCTTTCTGCTGGTTAGACATCACTAGCTTCTAGCTAAATCTGGTTAACAGCTTTCCTTTCCATGATTCAGTCTTCAGCTAACAATGCCATATTGTTATCCACCTTATGGTGAACTCTAGCAGCTAAAAAAGTATTTCTCTTCCTTGACAAAAGAGTTAATGCCTGTGTCTAATTCCATTTCATAATGTATTTTCATGAGGTTTCTCCCATGCAGAAAGAAAATACTTGTCATGGCTGATAGATGAGGTGTGTTCCCTGGTTAGCTATTGAAGTTGCTGGTACTTATTCTGCTTCATCTGTACTATTTTTGGGATGTAAATCCCAACGAAAATTTATGTTGGTCTTGGATTTCTCATTAAATACAATGCTTAAAAAGAGCAGCAGAACATGTATGTACAACTGGTCAGAAAAATTGTCATGTAAAAATACCAAAAATTGTCTGGACAGAGTAGTATTCTTCAGAAAGTCAAGAACAACAGTAATATTAGCAATTTTGAAAGTAATAGTAATAGTAAAAGATTGTAATTCTAGTAATCCTTGTGATAGCAATAGTAACTGCCAATGTCCCAGACATGGCTTTGTGTAGGGCAGCAGACAGACATACCAGAGTCTTAGTTTTAATTCTTTCTTGTCTTAGGGGATATATGGGCCTTCAGCTCAGGCTGTGTTAGATTGTGTCTAAGAAAGATTTTTCCATTGTCTTAAGCAGGGGCAGAGATTCCCTCTTGAACTTTTTAGTCAAAATTTTCCATTGCATTTATCTGCTTTATAAGGCTGAGGCTTTATATCAAAAATGGGACAGGAGCTCAGATCCCTTTAAAACCTTGAAAATGTGCCAGAGTTCCTAGGTTATTTATGCCTTTTTACTTAGGCTGTAGATTGGTTAGGGTAAAATAAAATAAAGTAATAATTGTTCATTCAGAGGGTTGTGTCAGGTATTTGTTCAGGAGACTTGTGTGAATGCACATTTTTCTTCTATTACTTACTGGGATTTTCATCTGTAGGTTGTAGCTATCTCTGAGACTGCTGTGATTAGAGCTGAGCTCTGTGCTCTTAGAAGCATTCAAAGCAGCTACTTCCCTGCAGCATCAAAGCACTGGGAATCAACATGCTAGCAACTAATGTCTTGAGGAGTTGCACAGTTTCTAGTATCTTCAGTGTGTTTTCTTCATAGGGCCCCAGACACTAAGATAGTTGGATATAATTTCATCCTTGCCTTGCTTCAACATAAGCTAATTAGGAAGCTCATTATTTATTTGGCACAAATTTAGCATAACAAATCAATTTAACAGGGCACAAGAGACAAAGTAATTTAAAATGAAAGTCAGAATCAAGAAGAAATAGCAAGATGGAATATTTTAATTTCTAATAATGCACTAACATCCTAATGGCTCTGTGGGTCTTAGTGGTGTTTCTGACACAGATAGGTTAGCACCGACCTCCCAGAGAAAGGCAGGGTTCACTGATCACTATTTTGTCTTCTAGGTGGCACCACCTCCCCTCCAGTCACTCCCATCCAATGTCACTATGCCACAATACTCTAAACAGGATGGATAACCTGAAAGAGGGAAAGTCTATGACTTGAACAGAATCTAATAGCTGGAAACTATAATTAATGAAAATATTTTGGTAAGGTACCCAACGATAGAAGTTTCAGTGATCCCTATTCAAGTTGTTTTGGAAACAGATTTCTTGGACTGATGTGGAACCCTGGTAACCTACACACCATCCCTAGGATTAGTTTTTCCATGATCATGAGCATTTTGTTTTAAACTTAGTTTGTGATGAGTTTAAAAAAAAAATTATTGATTTTTTTATTGCTTTACTTAACTTTAAAAATCAGTTACCAAGATTAGTGTAGAGCAAAATACTCATCTAGTGTAAATATCTTTGAAGTCAATATAATTATATTCATTATCACTGGGGGCAATTGGACTCCATCTATTTTAGATGTTTCACATAACTTGTGTTTACCATGGATCTAACTATTCTTGCATGATTTATGAGATTTTGGGACAGTGCATTTTCCAGCCAGTGTGGAACCTGGAAGGTTTCCTTGTCTGTTCAAAGCATGCAGGACTTGTAAACATTTACAGTTTCAGCATAATCCTCCTCATTTTCCCAACAGCTTTGATTCATTAGAAAAGGGACAATGAGACTTATTTGAGAGATGTTGCACATGAGGGATAGAAGAAATACTTAGTCTGTGCTGAAATCCTGCACAATTACGTGTATTTTCCTGGTATCTCTCAGAAGAGGTGAAAGTTGTTGTTCTTTCTGGAGATAAATTTGTCTGATGCTTTTTTACTCCTTACCTCATCAAGTCCTAACATGAAACCCTGGGCTGGACTCAGAGCAGGTGCAAAAACAGAACAGAGGATCTACACAGACTTACACCATGGGGAGAGGACTGGAGAGAGGTGAAATAATGGAAGGGATCATCAGCAATACTTACTGCTCAGTGCTGTAGTGTGATAGTGGTCTTTTGCACCATTCAGAGATCCTTCCAGAGATGGAGACATATCCAGTCCTGTGGATTTCATGTGCTGAAGCCAGTGAGGAACAGTGCAAGGACTTGCTTGCCTCTCTTGTTAGAAAAGTCTGATCTCAGAGTTTGAGGATCCTAATTTCTAAAGCTGTCCAGAAATGTGACATGTCTGTTATCTACATATTGTATCTGTGATGAATAAAATTAAATTGATACAAAATCTTTGGCATTCACAGTAATTTATATTTCACAAGTAGCAGAAATGTTCTGAGAAGTCATATTCTTATTCAAATATGGGAAACTCTTGCTATGATTCAGTAAGAATATACAAATACAGTGTGCAGAATGTCTCAGCTGAGATCTTGAGTATTCAGGTACCTATGGTGTAGGATTTGAAGCAGATGCCTTTATTCTGTTTATGAGTGTGGAGGGTAAGAAAAAGTCTTCAAGCAATCTTTGTAAATATAGTAACCTGTTCCTGGCCAGATTTTCTCCACACTTTAACTAAATTTTTGACTGGTTTCAGTTATAGGTTTTTCCATAGTATAAGGAAGCAGAAAGGCATAGTGTACTTACTACCTTCCTTTTCTTGAAAGACAAAAGAGAGGACTTTTTCTGCAAGCCATCTGTATTTGGGTGATGATTTCTCAGAAACAATTTAACCTGTTTTTTCTTCCTTTTTATTTATTTTTTGGATTTTTATTTTTATTTATACTTAGGTCTTCCAGATTGGAAAGAAATGACCTCAAGATAGGCAAGAAAAAGAGCCACAAAAGACAAAAATGCAACTATTTTACCCCATTGCTCTTTCCTCTGACAATATCTGTATTTTGTGATAGTACACATACATTCTTCACTAGAGAGTGCTTACACTGATTTATAAAAAGGTACATAGAGGGCGAAAGACATTTTCAGATACAATAGTAAGCTGCAAATGACACAGCAATTTCACCACCATCTCTCCATTAGCTTTCATGTTTGTGCATTTCAAGAGAAAAGGAGGGTCTGGAGACTGCTGTTGCCGGCAGTTAAGAGGCTTGTAATTCCTGACTGCTGCTGATCTGTCCACAAAACTGAAAGACTGTAAATGTCATTGGGGAGCCAAGGGAGGATTCGTTTCTACAGCAGAGGTAGAAAATGGTCACGATCCCCCAGGTGACAAGTTTTTGGTTAAAGAGAAGAATAACATTCCACCATCATAAAAGCCTGTAGATGGAAATCTCAATAAGCTGCAGATCTTTGCCTCCGTGTGTGTGCATATTTGCCTCTGTCTGTAGCACTGAAAGGAAAAGGATTGCTTTCCACACTAAACCATCTTGTTATCTCTGCTCTGTGAGATCACCTTCTGTAGCACATTATGCAGTGGTTTGTTTAACAGTATGAATTACTTTGAACACAAGAAGGTTCTTACTACATCAGAGCAAATGAACAGCCACAACACAGACTTAGTGCAGCCACACATGTCCAAACTTGGAAAAATGAAGAGAGGAGCTATATCTGTACCAAGCTGTCCATCTAAAACAATTTCACCTTCTTTAACATAGCCTCTTAAGAAGGCATAAACCTTATTCTGCTCAGAAACATAGAGCATTTTCAAGTGTTTGCACTGGTCTTGAGCAAGATGATGTTTGGTGAGCACTTGATCAATTTTAACCCTGATGCTGTATCAGCAGGCATTGTTCCTACTCATTGAAATGCCTAATTTTGAATTAAAATTTTAAAACTATGCAGCTTTTTGGAGCAGAGATGCATATTTTGGTGGGAAGGAGTGGGGGAGAGGGAGATGGGGGGGAAAGGGGGGAGGGGGGAGGGGTGGAGGGAGGAAAGTTTCAGATTTCAAGAATGAGGAAACTGTCAGCAGAGAGTAATAGCCACAGCCAGAACATTGCAGGGAAGCCACATCATTAGTATGTAAAATAAGGCTCATTCTGCATTACTTGTTTCCTAGGATTGCTAGCTTGGTGTTTTCTCAGCCCAAGAAGGATACCTTTTTCCACAGTCTTGAGTCATTTTGAGTGGCCCAGGACCCATGTGCCGATAGCAGTAGATGCAGTCCCACACACAGCACTTCTGGTAATATGATCTACTTTCTTGCCTGACTCTTGTTGTGGTAATGCACTGAATCCTACCTATAACATTACAGGTTTCCTTCTGAGATATATTTAGGTATAGTGACTTGCTAGTCAAGATTTCAGTGCAGATACACACACGGATACATGCAGATACATGCATGAAATTTGTCTGAAAAGGTCCAAATTATTCCTATTTGGTTCTGAATAAAACAAAGAAGCTACAAGTGGTGTTTTTTCTGGATTAATCTACCAAAAATATACAGGCACTTGAATAAGCAAATAACCTTTTGGTGTATGAAGACCCTTCTCAGTGACCTCGATCAGAAACAGTCACCACTGATCTTGATAATGTAAGGGCACACAGAAATATAAATGTCCAAAGAGAGTTTTTGTTTTTCTTTTGATTAAATTCTGTGGCAACATTGCTAGTGGGTCTTGTGGAAGAGCATTTTTGCCTAAACGACTTGCCTTTACTCTCTAACATCAGTAAACAAGATTCTCAGGGTCCCATTTAAGGTATGCATGAGTTTATCTGAACTGCCAAATCAGCACCTAGATAAGGATATACAAGTACTGTGGCTGAAATAACAAGAACTGACACCCTTCCATATACTCCTTGGGGCATAGAAACAGACTGATCAAACTGCTAAATATTTCAGCTCCCTTCCAGTAAGAATTGCTGGCAACCCATGATATCTGATTTCTGTGCAGATGTTCATTGGGTAAACAAACACAGAGCTGCACTCCCGTTCCTGTCATTAGCAAACTGGCTGGCATAGCAGCCCTCCTGCAATATAAGACCATCACTCTTAATTACACAGATGCCTTGATATTCTTTTCTTTTTGAAATGCATTAGGACACTGCCAGGTCCCTTTAGCAAAAATTGAGATGAGTGATAACTTGCAATACCCTCTAAGAAAAATAATCTGAATTTTCTTCCTTCTTGCCTTGACTTGTCTTTCTAAAACAGTGTTAATGAAGGGAAAAACAAGCTTTCTTGCAAATTTCTGCTGACTTTCAGGCAACCAAGTTTCTACCTTATGTCGATGTCATATGAACATGAGAAAATTTAACACCTTGAGCTCCTAAAGCTTAATGGTCGGTTATGCAAAAGGGGTGGGACAAAACTCACAAGTCAGATGATACCTTGAGAGCATGTAGCTCAAAGTTTAGGATATAAATACCTTATTCTTCTGCTGCCTGAAGTCCTGAATTTTTCAGGTAAATTCCTCCAGAATTTAAATTACTGTTTCTGACAATGTCTTGGTGTGCTGGTCATGTCCGTGTGAAAACATTCAGGCAGTGTCTCTGTTGGGATGCACAAAAGTGTTCTTCTAACTGTCTTGACTGATAAAGATTTAAAGGAAACAACCACCCACATCAAACCCAATCATTATAAATATGAAATAATTTGCAGGAGAAAAAAGCTGCAAAGGGAAAAGTGTTAAATGTGGGAATATGGGTCTGGAGAGCTATAACAAGGCAAGAACTGTGTAGGGGAAGTCACTGGGGAGCGTGAAAGCCGTCCCAGGGCCAGTGAGGCACTGGACTTCCAGTGTTCCACTGCAAGACTGACCTCCTGTTATGGCACTAGTTTGCTAACTGTGAATGACTTATATGAGAATGAGTTATTATAAACAGCTTAGATATTTAGGTATCTTGTCAGAAAAAAAAAAAAGTTCTGGATTTAAAAAAAAAAAAGTTATTTAAACCTTAAAGGAAATAAATGGATTTTCCAGGTATGAATGGAGAAATTAGCAGATCAAAATAGGAAAGAGTGATTTTATGGTTTCTTTTAATGCATTTATAGGCCAAACAGGAGCATTTTTTAACACTTGTCCTACCCCATATTTCTCTATAAGGTACCTAATAATTTTAATTTTAATTTTAATAAAATTCTACTGGAGAGGAGAGGACAGGGGTATAAATCAGACTTTTTGGGTCTTTTTTCTTCCATGAAGCAATCATTCAGAATACACCTCTTGGAGTCGCAGAAATACTCTACAGTTTATGTGACTGGTTGTGAATATTATTATGTGTAATGTTTAAGAGTAGAACAAAAGAGAAACAGGGTCTATGCAGGGAAGATAGAAAATGGGAAACTTAAAAAGGGTACAGTTATGCTGTAGAAAACAAACAGGTTTTTAGGCACTTCCCTGTGAAAGAAGAGTGCCCATTCATTTCACAGAACAATGGATAATATATAATAGAGGTTCTCAGAATATTGTAGGTGTTATGAAGTGAAACCTAAGGATGAATGCCTGTTATTATTAGGATTATTGTGGGAGGCTTCTGAAATATTTTGTGCTTGTTTGTGCTGAACATCAGAAAAATCAGTGTCTGGAATCAGAATGGATTAAGAAAAGTCCCTAAAATTGGCCCATTCATTAGAAAAGCAAGGGGGCTTAGCAGCCCAGAAAGAAATTTTGGATCTGCACCAACAGAGAAAAAGATGGTGAATAAAAAGGAAAAGGACAATATTGTAAGAACAAATGAAGGGGTTTATGGTACTACAGAAATTCAAAGGAATAACAGCCGACAGGGGTCAGATAGTAGGAAATACAATGTAAAGCTGAAACTCCTGAACTAACTGATCATTATGCAAAAATCAAAAACAACTACTCTATCTACAGGAAGAAGTGACATGTTAGACTGGGAAACAATGGAAAATGCTGACTTTTTGGATGATATGTAGGAACAAGGAAAGAGACAGGGGTGGGAGCCTGGATGGCTATCCCAGGGGAAGGTAGTGCTGACAACTGCTTTTGCCACTCAGTAAAAGCGAAGATCGCCTTTAAAGGAGAGCACATCTGGGGATTAGAGTGCTATGCTGTGCTGTGCTATGCTGTGCAATGAAAGCACCTGCAGTGGGCTCTGAAAATGCAGCTGGGCTTGACCCTTGGAGCTGTGATCAAAAGGCAAGAATAACAACCATCCTCCAAGCTATGAAGTCTGGTGATGGCAGCATAAGACATGACTTTCCTCTCTGGCCTCTCAAACATACTGAGTGAGAGCTGGGTAAATTTCTTTCACCCCTGGATAAGAGTCTGGCTTGTCTCTCCCTTCAGAGTATGTCCTCATGGCCAGGTTTTATGAAAAGAGGACTCATTTGGTCATGTTTCAAACAACCAGGGGTTCACTGAAGTGCAGGAGTGCAACTTTTTTTTGTGTCGGGGTGTTTACCTGAATGCAATCACAGCCACTTTTACTGTCAAGCATTGCTGGTGTGTGGTGGGAGCCCATAGATCTTCAGTTTTCTTTTCCCTGTGCTCCTTGTGGTGGAGTAAGTGTGGCAGTTGGACTGGTTGGAGTGGAGTGCCATGGCTGTGAGTTGGGTCAGGCTTTTTCTTTCCTCATTTCTATTTTAAGGAACTTGTTGTTATCTCAACCCTTGATCTTTGCATTTTATGCCTCCAACTCCCACCAGCCTCCTCCCAGTTGCATTCCTTTTTTGTTGCTCAACTGTGATCACACTGAAACCAATGAAGGCCCAGTGAAGGCCAGGGTGGTATAAAAGTGATGAAGAGAGGTCAAAAAACAGCCTTAAGGTTTTAGATAAGTTAGTTTTCTTTCCTTTTTGATGGTGAGCATTGCAGCACTCAGAAGAATATGATATTCTTTGTCATAGAAAATATGAATTGTATATACTACCTGAAATCTTCACAAAAGGAAGAAAACAATGTCAGCAAGGACGATAGCACAGCTATCCATCTGCTTTTTCTGCTGGTTGCTCCATTTATTACAAAATGCCAGAAGGTTTAGAAATCAGCAGTCAAGGGGATGATCCTGTCTGTCAATTAGCAGATTTTAACATCTTCCTCAAAGACTTTCTATTTTGCAACAGCTTCAAAAAAGGATTTTCTTGCTGTTGGAAAATTCTGGAAAAAATAGGCCTGGAAAATGTTCACCAAGTTTACATAGCTTTTCTCTTTCCATGTCTCTGTATTATTTTCAGGTTTGCTGTTTAAATTTTGCTTTTGACCAACTGCAGTATAACCCAGTCTGGTATACCAGTTGAAATCGCCCCACTGCGATTTGGTCTTGGGATTCAGATGATAGTGCTATCTTTACAATTTCACTTTCTTTTCCTTCTGGACCTTCTGAAACTCCTTCCAGTTATTATTTCACTCCTTTAAAATCTTTCCTTCATGGTCTTTTGAGAGTTTTTATGCAGTCTGAATCCAGCTGTGTAAGCACCAGCAGTGCAGAAGAATTGGAAATAGTGATAAGGAAAGAAGTTTGATAGATAAATGGCAATAGTGGAGGTCTAGAAATAGAACTTAAAATGCTATTCAGAATTATTACAAGCACTGAATTATTAAATTCAGAATTCAGAATATCACAAGCACTGTGAACAAGAGAAACTGTAATGTGATATTGATGTCACATGTGAAAGCAGATGTTACTCTCTGAGAGTTCCTGTGAAGCATTGCCCTTTCACAAATTTTGTTTGGGCTAGGTCAGAAACCTCATTCCTGTTTGGTCAGAAACCTCATCAACACATAAACCACTGCTTATTCTGTGAAGTAGTCAAGGGAAGAGAATTACATCACTTCTAACCTTGCCTGATTTGGAGGAGGGGAACTTTTTTCTTGTGAAAAAGTAACTATAAATCCATTAGAATAATACAAAATTATTTTTCTTATTTTTATGTTATGAATATTTAAAAATATTTGTTGGAGAACAATACCCAAGAAAATCCTAGACCTATCGTCTCTGAACATGGCTTGAGAACTAATGAGAGCATATCTGCAGTCTTTGTTCTGTTCAGATTAACATCTGTCTGTTAATGATGAGGGTTTATTTGTATGAATGATGTCTAGATATGTTATTTGTAAATTAGTATATAAATATTTTTGGTTTTTATTTCTGTTTTGTTTCATATGCTGAAGATGGCAAAGAAGTAGATATTAGAATTTCTCATTCTTTATACTGGCAAAGAGTAAAATCTTCCATTGTGATCAATTAACATAATAGCACTGAAATATCACATGGAAAGAAACGCTGAGTAGAAAATACTAACTCAAGGTTGCTGTGATTTATTGATGTATTAGTGGGACATAATTAATCAGCAACTTAGTGAACTGTACATTGAGGATCAATATCAGAAACTCAACAGGTGAACTACAATAACAAACACTTATAAAACCAAAGGAAACACATACAAATTTGCAAAGACCCTTCTATGGTAAATGCCAAGAAGGTCTAATCTAACCCCACTGGTGCAGTCACACGTATGCACACACAGCTGCACACACAGCTGCACACACACCCCTGCCCTCCATAGGCTCCGGGCAGCACTTGCCTCTCTTTATGAGTTGTGTGGGAATCCTTTTTGAAAGGCTGGATTACAGGTTTATAGGACTAAAACAATAGTTAAGGAGCTACCACTCCCATTGCATGCAATACTGCGCGCATGAGACTGTTTTTAAAAACCATCCCAGCTCTTCCTCTACTTGGGGATGGCCCCTTCCTGTGCTTCTGCACTGTGTATTGTATTGTGGGGGCAGCCAGAGAGGGAGTTCTGACTCAGGAATGTAGTGAGAGGATAAGGGGCAATGGCTTTAAACTGAAAGAGTTTAGATGAGGTATTAGGAAGAAATTCTTTACTGTGAGGGTGGTAAGGCACCAGAACAGGCTGCCCAGAGACATTGTGGATGTCCATCCCATGGACAGTTCACGGCCAGGCTGGATGGGTCATTGAGCAACCTGGTCTAAATGGAAAGTCCATGGCTCAGAACTAGTTGATGTTGGGGGGCATCCCTTCCAACCCAAAGTATTCCATGATTTTATGATCCTATGGCTAGTTTGATTAGTTTAAATCCTCAAAGCAGCTCAGCTTGGTACCAAGTGAGGATGGGAGGTATCTGATTTTGTTTACCAACTCCTTTTTTATGTATCTCCCACTGCAAGGTCTCTGCGGGATTACATAATTTCAGTGATCCCTTCAGGTTTTACAACCCATGAATCCATGCTCTATGCTTTTATTGAACTTTGCAGGAATGAAAAAGTATGAGAAATAATAATAAAAAAAACACCAAAACTCCAAAGAATTTATTTTTCTTAGTTTTACTAATTGCTTGTTTTCATTTCAGAAGTGCAATTCCATCATCAAAGAATTATTGAAGCAAAGACATCTTAATTTTTCCTCATTATTTAGGAAGGCAGAACGGCAATGTGATTGGAGAATGGAATGAGACTGTAACCTGGGTTAATAGCAGGCAAGTCCTCTTTAACCTCTTTGTCTTCCAGTCTGCTCTTTCCTTGGTGTCCAGTCCTTTACCTATTCCACTTCTCTCCCTGGTTAGATTAACTGCCAAGAAAGCCTTAAGTGTTGGCTTGGATTTCAGCATAGCAGCTTTAAATGTGTGCTTGAGGCTGTCTTTTAACAAACTGTGCAAGTAACTTAGGTGGCCATTTCATATTTCTCAGGCACCCTTCTGCACTGCTAATGTGAACTGAGTCTTGATTTATGAGTACACCTCTAACCCACAACTTTTTTCAGCTGTGAGGGTGTATTTCTTGGTTTAGTGTAAAATTTAATTGTAAAATATATAAGGTTAACCTGCACTGACACTGAAATTTAGAGTGTGTAAGTAGAATTAAAAATGAAATACAGTACATTTGCTTTTGTCCTGAGAATCACTATTATGTTTTACAAGATGACACCAATAACAAATGATGTACAAACAATAGCACATTAATTTGAAAATGCAAATTCAGATAGATATTCCCAGCATAAGGCAAATGAATGTGAATGGCTCTGTCATTTGTGGTACATGCTTTATTCATCATTTGATTCTGGCATTAGTGAACATTGTGGTGAACACCTCTCCTCCAGGTTTTCTGCAGAAAGAAAATCTGGGGTGTTTTTTGATATAAAATATAAATTTTCACAGAAGTTTTCAAATGAAAAAATTCAGATGGTTTCAAGGATAAACCATTTTTTGACAGAAATTAGAGATACTCAAATCAATATTTTCTAGGTATCAGCCACATTAAATGATGACTAGGCTGAAACTGCTTAAGGTTTGTATTTGTAAAGGTTTTTTTTTTTTTAATTTTGTGACTCTAAGAAGTTATGTGTCCACTGAAGCTTGTAGACCAATGAAATCAGAGAACTTCATACAATGGTTTGTCTGTCACAGAGCATATAAGCAGACCTAACAAGGCCTAGATTAATTTCAGGTCAAATTAATCTTGAGTTTTATGTTTTCCCCAAGCAATTTGAGTTACAGCTCATAATTTAAGAAAAAGCCTCCAAAAGACTTACAAAGACATAAAAGTACTTTTATGAAAGACAGCTCTATCTGGGATTCTAACTAACATCACTTAAAGAGGAAAATTTCAACACTTCTACATAAATTGATCAACTTTGCTGAGATCTAGTGACTGTGGTTAAATTTTGGAAGTAGCAGATCATATTTTAAAGAGACTATTAAACTCTTTGTAGCACTTAAAATAATCCTGTGCTTTACAGAAATTATGACCATATTTTGCCAGAAATGCATGAAGTGGGTGACAGTAACAATCCTCCTTCTGCATTGGTTGTACATAAAATGCACCAGCATGTCTTGCTGGTGTTATGAGATTTTCTGGTATGGCACACTGTCAGAGAGTGGTCTTGACTGATGTAGGCAAAAAGGAGTTAAACTTGTTTGTCTTTTCCAAATTCCTCCAGTAATGGCCACTGCCTCTCTTGGCTTTTAAGTTCACTCAGCTATGTATAACTGTTCTCTGTTTTGCTTGCAGTAAGAATTTGCAGCCTTGTTTGCATTAAAGATCTATTCTTCAGTATTTCCATGAGGAGGTAATGAGTGAGTAAAAGCTGTTGTAAATAAAGCTGGTCAATATTTTGTGCTGTCATTGAAAGATTCTTCCAGGTCCACTTACAAATGCTGCAGCTTCAGCAGTCTCTGCTGCAGCTCCTGGGCAAATGTGCACCCCTTAATTAATATCGGCATACTGCATCTCAGGTTAGCTGTGAGGACTGAGCAGTAGCAAAAGAAGCTTTTATCTGATCAGACTTAATGACTAGTACAGACTAGGTACATGGCAGTTACTTCATACAAAGCAGTATTCTGCATTGTGTTATGTGAAATTGCCATTAATTTATATGTGTTAATTGTAAATCTAAGAATAATAGCACAAACCAGCTATCTTAGTGTATGTCTTCAGACAAATTAATAAGTTAATTAGTTTTGCTATGTGGCTCCTACAGTTTTTTTTTTTTCTGAATTTGTATAATATATTGGCTCTAGTTGGTAGATTGTCATTAGAATGATGTGGTGCACTGCATAGCTAATTATTCAGAATACATCTGGGGGTGCCTCCTTACAAGGCCTGCAGCAATGAAAGGTGATTGTGGGTGAAAACTGGAGACATGAAGTCAGATGTAATTTCTGATACACTGACTGGGTCTGTCTCAGTTTTTCTTTTCACAAGATAAGATTGTAGATATCTCTCCCCTCTCCAGTGGGAAACTTGACTTCATTTGCATAATTAAATAAAGCTAAGCTTACCAAGTCTGGGGTTGTAAGCACTGGTGGATTCATTTGGATCTGTACGGGGGGAAAGAGATAGGTGGCCTGAGGGGAATGCAGGTCTCAAGGTATTGCTTCAAGACCTGTGCTCTCGTGCCCTAATTGATCTGTCTATCAATTGTGCAGGAGGCTGGTAGGAGACAGTGAAGGCAAAATACTGCTTGAAGACTTAGGAACAATAAGCAAGTACAGAAGAGGAGAATTAAATGATTCTGTTGCAGCACTGTGGTTTCTGTTTTCTTCTCTGAAATGTCTCTGCTGGTCTCAGTGGTAAACCTAATTTTTCATCATATATTATGCTTGTGCTTTCTCAATTGTTTTTTTCTTAAAGATTCAAACCTGAAAAGTAAAAATACTCCCAGACTTAAGTTGAGCATGGCCTTTAAATTTCACTTCTCAAAGTGACCTAAATTTACAACTTTCTCAAACCCTAGTGCTCCTTTTTGTCCTTCATCTAGCATTTAATTTTAAGACATGATCTCTCTGATAGAAGAATATTGTCTGTTCCTCCTTGTGGAGGAGCTTGGTGGGAGGTGTGTGGCTGGCTCAATTCTCCCAAAAGAAATTGAACAGTGTCTATGAGAACTACGGGCAGGGTAAATGCAGTGCTCGTAATTCAGAAAGATTTAGGGTCAGACTCCTGCAGTAACATTTGTCTCTTCCTTGCAGGGTTCCAGTGCTTTCCTACAGCAGTTATGACTACTAATAATGACTGCAAAGCTCCTTCTCTTGATGCAGTTAGAAAAGCGAAGTTTAAACTCAACATGAAAATAACACTTCTCTTATCTGCCTTAAAAAGCCAGGGGTGACTGCTGAAGGCAATGAAGCATTCCAAGTGAGAATGAATTGAGAGTGTAAAAAAAACTATGCAGGTAACAGATAAAAGAACATGTGAACAAGGATCCCTGCCTCTGTGTTGGTGTAGGGTATATAACTAACAGAAGATATGAAGCTATAGGTAGTTGTCTTTCATGTTACACACATGAGTGTCCTTTCTATAAAAAAGGCCACTAGAGGATGTGTTATCTAAAAGACACAAATTAGATCAGGAAAAACTACTATGGCATATTTTAAATAAAATCTAGCTCATGAAGTTTGAAAATTGAAGTCTTGCAAGTGAAGACAAAGTGCAATCTGGAACAGGGCTTCCTCTGAGAGTTACCTGTTCTTATAACAGTAAATAGCCACAGATATTCAATAACACTTTCTTTTATGAGTGGGGCAGCCCTTGCCCAGATAAATGTCTATGAGGTAAATGTCAACCCATGCATAAAGGGGATGTGACTCAGCCTAAATCTTGCACACAATCACAAGAGTTTTAGTATGAGGTGCAAAGAAGGTAAGGTCCTTGAAAAATGTTTTGGTTATTTTTATTTTAGTTGCATAGCAGTATTTGTTCAACAATATCACAGCAGGACCAAAATCCCAAGTGATTGTGTCATTGGTGATGCTCTTTCCAGCCATAATCCTGGCTATCCAAAGCAAACAGGTTACTGGTGAGGCTTAGCAGAGCCTGTGTTTCTCCCATATTTAAGTTTCTTATGAAGGCAAATCCGAACATTGGTGCAGACACATACCTGATGACAAGGACTATTATGTTCACCTAAGAAGCCAAGTAAACTTAAAGGCTATCAAACACAATGCCATGAAATTTGAAAAAGAATATCTGGCATGAAAATATACAGTCTTAAAGGCACACAAAGATTGGAAGTGGAATAAAGTCAATGATGGTAAGAGATCAGCCTTCTTTTTCTTGCCTGCCTTTATGTACAGGGTGTCATCAACAGAATAACTTAGTTTTTATCATTACTATTGATGGAAATCTCTGAGCAGTTCAAAAGGCAGCAAAGGGTTTTTCTTGTAGTTTGTCCTTCCTAAAGCTTATGCTTGCACTCAGATTTTGCAGATAATATTCCCTTAATCTTTCCCACATATCTTCAGGATCCATTCTCTTGTCTGAGTTACTGAATTCCATCCCCTTCTCCCTACCCTGAAAGTCATTACAAGGAGTGAGATATTTAACTCTTACTTATGAGTTTATTTAACTCCTATTTATATTCTTTGTGATTAGCAGGTCACCTTCTGCCAGTACTTCCCTGAGATTATTTACCTAAAGAAATAGGTGCATGTTAAAAAAAAAATCTGTGACTTAAATCTAGTCATCCTCTGTTTAAAAGTATTTGGTTTATTATGTGGCATGTCCTGATGCATTAACTATAAATTTAAGAAGTCAGAAAACAAAGCTTCTTTTTCTCTTTATTCACTATGATGACAATATGGTTGAGGTAGACTATGTGGTAACATTTCCTATCTCCTTTATATGCAACTTTTCCTTTTTCTGTCACCCAAAAATTATTAAAAAAATACAAAAAAGGTAACTGCAAATTTATGAAAACTTCCAGGGCTGGACCCTGGATTACCTTTTGTTACTTGACTGTATATTTTTATTTTTATTGGTATTACTGACCTACTGGCTTTATTCATGTTCTACATGAATAAATAACAGAGGGAAAAGAAAAAAGAAAAATCCTCCAAAAAAAGATTTCTAGACAAACAGCACACAACCTAAGCTAAGGTATTGCCCTCAAATACTTTCATTATATATATATTTAAAAAGGATAAATTTCAAATTAAAGGTTCCTTTATTCAACTGCCCATTCAACTACCCATTTTATAAAGTGAACCTTACTTAATATGTCAATTTTTTCAGCTATTCAAATTCAAGTAAAATCCATTCTAAGCAGTCTGCATTGATATGATTTATTCTTTCATTTAAGAAAGAGTGAAAATTAAATTCAAAAGCAAGCACCTATCTCCACCTGTTAATCTATTAATAAAAATATTATCTATTGCATGAATATTAATTTCTTACATCCTTGCTGATAAAAGAATGGTTTAATATTGTTCAGGCTTTTAGTGCCATTTATACTTTTTCCAGCTTTGTCAGTGTGGACTATTCAGCAGTTTACTATCTAAAATGGCAGTACATATATATATTTAGATTAAGGACTTTAAATTTACCTGATGTGAGGTGATTTAAATAAACATGTGCAGGCTAGCTCTTATTTTGATTTCATAGGATTTTGTGTCATTTCAGAATACTCAAAATTTTTTTATATTGCTGGAATTTCCCTGAAATGTTTAAAAAATTCTTGCAAAAAAATATTTATTCCCCCCTGAAATCTGAAATCCTAGGTTATGATTTCAAGTCCTAATTAAGTTCATGAAAATATTCACTTTCTAGGCAAGAAAAATTCTTAATATTTATTATGTTTATTAACCAATAGCCTTCAAATTTCATTTTTCATAAAGAATTTCTTTTATAGGGCAAAGAATCTTAGCCTGGACACTTTTTGCCAACTCTGAAATCCCTGGTAATATTCCAGTTTACTTTGACTTTTCACCTATATCTTTTTCTGCAGTCTGCCTTCTCAGAGTCACTTGCAAGTATGAGGACATGACTGAGAAAAACAGTAGGTCCCAGCTTTGGCTGCTGGGTTATCTCTGTGTTGTCAGGTGCTTGTTCTTATTTCTCTCTGAGTGCGGGCTTTTTCATTTATCAAAGTTCATTTTATTGCCTTCTATTCCTGCTGCTTTCAAATCTATGGCACCTGAATGCTTTGTTCAATTGAGTTCTACTTTTTACTCCTACCTGCAATTTTGTCCGGAGGGGCAGTGTGAAACAGAGGCATGGATCATGGTATCTGAGAGCCACTTGTTTGCAAGGACAATGTATTTTTAAAATAAGTTTTACTACTAGCCACTAGCAAACATTTCACCATTACTTATTGAAATAATAATATTGAAACATGGTGAACACAAAAACACAGTTGCCATTCTTCTGGAATCTGACCTGTGCAATATTGAATATCTTTTTAATTAAAAAGAAGATATTCCTGTCTGGTAAATTGCATAAGCATTTTTTACAAATAAAGTAGTTAATTATCTGCACTGAACCTATACAAACCTAGAATGCGTGTGTATTTAGTAGGTTTTACCTTTATTTCAGTGTTTGTAAATCTAAAGAAACACTGTGATTTTCAGCAGTGGTTGTTACCATGTTGGTCAGGGCAATGTCATCATTTCATGTGCTATTTCAGTGTTTTTAAGCTTATCAAAAGCATTTGTCAAAGTGGCACTTGTTAAAGACAAGTTGAGCAACACCGCATTTTTATGTTAAAATGAATGGGGCTGCCACTTGGCAAACAGCCAGGACAGAGAAAGGCTTGAATATTTGAGTAAGAGTGGCTTGTTCCTGTTAGGAATGCAATGAACACAGAAGAATTTGTTTCCACTTTCTTCTGCAGTATGTCCTATCTTTCTTTGAGCATTTTGCACAGCCCCTGTACGCAGGGAAAGGGAAGACACTGAGAGCCAATCTGTGCCACAGCTAATCTAGGAAGGTCCAAGGTCTCAGCTGCTGCCCCTTCCCTCCTATGCAAAATGTCTTTGCAGAAGTTTCTGTTGGCTCCACTCCCTTTGAATCCCATGTTTTCTGGAAACTGGAGCTCTTATTAGGTGCCTGCAAAAAATTTCTTATGCATTCCACTTGCTGACTTTGTTTCTGAAGTGAACATATTGATGGTGAAATATGTCAGCATGGCATGTGGAGAAAATTATGCTGTTTTGGTCACCTCAATCATTGCTGTAGCCCTCAGGGCACAGGTAGAACCTTTGTCTTGCTCCCGAAGTTCTGCCTCCCTCCATGACTCTGGGGACTACTGTTAAATGGACTTCCTGCCCATTTGCATTTGGAGGCCCACATGGCTGCCTGTGAAGTGAAATTGCAGTGTTCACCTCCCTTTGAATGCTCTGGCCCACACACTGAGGATTTTAGACCAGAGTAGATACTTCTGAAAGAGTCTCTGCCTAAAATTTCACATTTTGTGAAAATTCTCCACAACTAGGATTCATAATAAACATTTCTGCTAACTGCCTATTTTGCCTATTTGTGCCTGATCATTTGTCAAAAATGGCTATTTGATTTCCTAAAGTAATGGATTTCTACCTCTGATGCTTCTTATGCCTGTACCACTCTGATATTTCTCCAATCCTCCATCTGCAAATGAATATTGAGGGAGGAGAAATGAGTACAAGGAGTTGCAAGGTTACCCTCCCATCACCATGAAACACAAGTTTCCCTGAATGTCATGGGCACTGCATCACCTTGTGCTCAATGACTGGGTGGTAGTAGGAATGAAAACTTAGGTAATATCTAATTGCTTTATTTTGGACGAAAGCTCATGGTAGCCCTCAGTAATCTGGCACTATGCTCTCTGCAAAAGGAAGACCACAGTTACCACCAAGATAATGGAGCAATTTTCTATTCAGTCATGAGTGATTGATCCCACAATGCCAATCAGAGAAATGGAAATTATCTTGTTTTGTTATAGAGAGCACCCAAACAAGTTTGGAAGGGGATTAAAGAAGAAAAATACAGTTAATGCTTTTTCTTTTTTGAATATTTTTTGGTAGCTTTTATCCTGATTCAGCAACTGTGCTCTTCATCACTGTGTGTTTCATTGGCAGCATCATTGAATGGAATTTGTCTAAACCTACTCACAGATTTTCCTACAAATCTTTTCTTCCCTTGTCACCCCTCAGCTTCACACTGGGTCTCTGACTATTGACAATGGGAATACTTACATGTCTTGGTTTATACTGGCATGGATATTCATGCTGGAGCAATTATTCCATCAGGACCATAATCTGTACTGTGGAAAATCTCCTCACACTATGCTGTAGGCAAGAGAGCCATCTGGCTTTCTCACACAGAACATATCCTAGAGCCCAGGTCTGCTGGAAGGTGCTGAAGAAGATGCTTGGGTAACAATAACCACACACATCAAGATGCTGTGGGAAAGGGTAAGCTGTTTCTAGAGTACTGGAATATTTTTGGAAGACCTAGCTAGATTTCAGCATTATGGGAACCTATGTAAAGACCCCAGGTTCCCCAGCAGTTGGGCTTGAAAATTAAGTTTTCATGACTACTGAAGTTCTGAAATAAAATAAAATGACTCCTGCTAAGACAATGCCAAGTTGTTCTACTTGTCATTGGTCCAGAAGTCAGCAGAGTCAGAGAAGTCAGCAGAATGCATTCCTGGTACTGGAATGCATTCACATTTTCTCCCTCAAATGTGTTTTTGCATTCCATGTTCAAATATGTTTTCATTTATTTGCCTTTTGTGTTTAGATGCTTGTATGATTTTCAACATAATAGATCCTTTCTATGTCAATGACAACATCTCCATTTAAATGCAGACTACCTCTTGAAGACAATTGTTTGGTGGAGAGATTGGAGATAGAAATAGAGCACAGAAAAAAATTACATATATCTTTGCTTTTGATTTTTTCCCCCTAAAACCTGCATTTCATCTGAATGGAGATACATAAAAATCCCATTAAAATTGGTTCTATTTCTTTGAAATGTGCTGTAAGACTAATTCTGACAAAGTTGACATTTTATATGCTTATATCATGACTTACAAAAGGTAATAAAAATAAATTCTCTTGTATAGTCACTATAAAACCTGGTATGAGATGAACATTATATCTATTTCATACAGATATACTTACTATTATGCCAATAAAAAGAGACAAGGACCCTATCAAATACTCCTTTTACTTTCACTTGGCTAAATTTTCAGCTGTCTTGTATGCTGAAAATATTTTTGCTAATATCTGTCTTGATGGAAAATGTCACCTTAAAAAAATTATTCAGATTAAACCAAAATTAATATTTTAATTGATTTTTCCCCCCAGTCAATGAGCTGAAGAAGGATTCAGTAATTCACAAGGAGAACCTACACCCTGCAAAATATTACCAATGAGTTAATGAAGCACAAGCTGCTCACATTCTGTTCTTTTCTGTGAGCTCCCATTACAGGTCTAAAGAGGTCTGCAAGCTGCTCACACCAAGATAATCCAATGCTCTCAATTTAAAGAAGTTGCTGTGTATGTCTTTGGACAGAACAAGTACTTCAGAAGTAGTTCTATGCTCATAACATCATTGCTGCTACAATGGCTTTTTTTTAATCCTAAATTGCTGCTTAAGTGAAAATGCAATATAGAATTTTTTGCATGTGATCATACTGAATCTCTCCTCCACAACCTAGTTTGAGTAAAGGATTCACTAACACTCAAACAAGTACATCACTGCTGCAGTGCTCTCAAGAAAAAAACTGATATTGATCTAGATTTACCTTGTGGGATAAACATTGGAATCCAAGTTTCCATATTATAATAAACCCTGATAACTTAAGATTGAAATCTTTGGAGCTCAAAGAGCATTAATAGGCCTACATTCTCTGGTAAACAGACTGTCCAAAGGCAACATTTGTAAAAGTACCTCTGTAATTTAGACGCTGAGACTAACTGATCTTAAGATTTATCAGCATATTAATTTGACAGATCTGTATCAGGTGATGTATATAGATTTTATAGTATCAATATGAAAAAAAGATTTCCAAATTATTATTCACATCTTGCTGCTTTATGGTTGTGCAATTAGATTCATTCACTAGTTGGGCAAAAGTTCACAAGTAGAATGCTGCACGTTTCTAATATCTGCCTGAGTTTTCACATGCAATACAAAACTGGCCCAGAAGGGCTCCAGCCCAATATTGCATAGAAGTCTTCTCTTGAGGAAAAAGCATTCTACAAGGATTCAATTTTCTGAGGAGAAACAAAGAACAAACTTTACTCACGAGAAGTTCTGACAAGTGCAAGCCTTTTGTCAGATCTTCATAACTTCCAGATAATGTATGCAGGCACTCCTCACTTCCTCCCTAAAGAAAAATCTGTCAGCTATTTTTATGAGTTAACTATTAAAGGGCCTATATTTAAAATTAAAAGTCTTTTTAGAACTTCAGAAAATGCCCAGAAACCTTGCATATGTTTTCAAACACAAATGAGAGCACTGCATTCACATGAGTAATATTGTAGCTAGTGATGGTTCAAATCAATGAAAACCAAGTCATAAAAGACTTTAGATGTCAAGGTGACTCAAATTTAATGATATTCAGCCCTTTCTTAATTTTTGAAGGTTTTAAAAATTACCATTTCTCCAATCCTGTTTTTATTACCAGCTGCAATGAAGACAATCAAAAGAACAGACATTTCCTTTTGATTTTAATTTCATTATTTTTCTTTTGCCATTCTGCGTCCTTTAAAATGTTCTCCAATTTTCTAAGTGACAGAAATATGGAAAGTGATTTTTTCCCCCTCCTTTTTTCATAGTTTGATAGTCTGTATTCATCCAGTCACATGGTATTTCATAGCAATTACAGACTGGCAAAAAAAAAAAAAAAGAAGAAAAAAATGAAATTTAACAAGAAAAAAAGAAAAAGCTTTTAGTCTGTATTTTTTAATGTTCAATTCATAAAAGGAAAGAAAGAAGGAAGTACATGAAAACAGCAAACCCTTGACATTTGATTTTGAATATTTTCAACACCAATGAATGTGTGGGATATTAAAAGCAAAACCAAATAAAAGCCTGAAAACATTTGATGTGCTTCCTCAATCACAAAAAGGCTACTTTTGGTGTGGCAAATGGAGCCAGGGTATACAACTGAGAGACTTGAATTCAAACACGTCTGTTTTGGTAAATCAGCTCTTGAGTGGAGTATATTTTCTCCATGAATAGGAGCTGGTAGTCATACCTCTGTTTGCTTCAAGCATTCCATGGGAGGTATCAGTCTCGTGCAAGGCAACATCATCTCACTTTGGTTACTATGGAAACTGGTTGTGCATGGCTGCAACTGTAGGCACTGAGTCCAAACAGGTTTTTTTTATCTTTTTCCATTTGGGCTGCCTTAATGATCTTGTAATATATGACATGTTGCATAAACCAGTGTTCTTTATTCTCAAAGAGGCAATGCACTTTGCAGATTTCAGTGTTTTAGAAATTGTTTTCCAGTTGGTACCCAGTCCTGCTGTGTGGAGTTTTGAGTACCTATTATAGCTTGAATGACCTGATGAAGAAGAATCAAAGGTGGTTTTTGTTTCCTTCTCCCCTCCTCCCAAATATTACTATTTAATTGTTGCCACTTTACATGCAGTCAGGGCTTTTCTTGGAAAGTAGAAAAAGTGTGTGTGAATTCTCTTTGGCTTGGGAAAGATGTACTGCCAACACCAGCAGACCGGATTTGGACCAGTGAAAGGAGGAGTAATATGAAAGGAGGAGTAATACCACTGATACCCGTTTACACTTTTTCTGGATTTGCCAGCCCAGCTGGGTCACACACCAGCTTCCACCCAGTGGAGGTGTAAAGAAGATGTGTAGTAGTGGGGAAGCTTAATTTAAAAGCTTAATTTAAATGAGGAAACTGATAAAAATCCTGGTTTTTCAGAATGGTTTTAAAAGCATATCTTATGCTGTGTGTGCCTTAATCTAACAAGACCTTTAAAAATACTCAAAACTCTCAAAACAAACCTCCTTCTGAGTGCTTTAATTTCACCATCTACATCTTCATCTGTACACGGGTTACAGGGGAACTTGCAGCTATTTCACAGAGGCAGCTTTGGGGTTTGTCTGTGCCACTCGGACACTTAGAGCAGTTCCTGAGGGTTTGGCTTTGAGATCCTGTCTGTTTTTATAGGAGGCCTGTATGAAGCTTAGAAGATGGTCTTGTGAAAGGTTTCTTGCCTGTGGCAGGGGGACTAGAACTAGATAATTTATAAGGTTCCTTCCAACCCAAAACTATTATGTGACTATGATTCTAAGATGGACTTGTGTAGCTGTACCCCGATGCCATGGTCACCTCTAGACTTTGTCTTGTTCACACTAGCCTGAACAGACTAGCTGGCCATCTTGATGTAAATTGTTGCCCCTTACAGCTCAGCTGTGCTCCCTGATCAATCTGTATGACAACCTGTGTCATCCAAAATGACTTTAGTGAGCTGCCTACACTGCACAAGCACAAGATTGACTTGATGGCTCTCTGGTCCCACTCCTGGAGCCAGATGGAATGAGCCTCTTTGACCTTCTGGGCACTTCAGATCTGTTCAATGTTTCAATGTCAGTTATAACTTTCTAGAGCAATGAATAAAAAAAAAAAAGAAAAAAATGAAAAAACAAACAAAAAAAAGGTATACTTTTGACATTTTATTAACTTGAAGGATTATACTTTCAGCAACATTCCAGAAAATAGTTTATCTATGGTGTATTATCTGTTACGCCCACATTTGAATTTCAATACTCATCAGTTCATAAGCAGAAACAACTTGAGAGAAAACAGGGACAGCATTTATCATGTTGTGCTGTTTACCACAGTAAAGAAAACAGAGGAGCATTCCTATTCTGTCATACCTATAATCTCTTTGTCACATTACAGTCTCCTGATGGATAGCTTTGCTCACTGCTTTTTCAAGCTTTGTCCACACACACAGGGGTAAAATGACTTATCACAAAGGCAGTGCTATTGAGGGTTCCAGTTAGTCTTTTGGTTACTTCAGGGACCAATTCTGTTTTTCTTGTCCTTCATCTTCCTTTTTGAGCAGAAGCTTTCTTTGTCTGAGTGCCTATGCATTGCATAGCAAAAAGAGGGTGAGGAGTTTTAGATAACTCTGCCAATATTAATCCCCACAGCTGCAATTTCCTCTTCAGCTGCTGAGTGTGCTCTATATCCCCCAAGGACACCGAGACCTCTTGCCTGGGGACTGGCTCCCAGTCAATGTTTAGTGTTGGTGCTTCTGATTCCTGTGTTGAACTGCTGATCAGGTATGATCTCTAGCCCATTTGTTCTGCCACAAACAGATATGTAGAATAAGCTAAAAGTAAGTAATGTTGTAACACATTATCTCATTTAGCTTTATGGGCGTGGGAGAAGGCAGAAAGGAAAAGAGGCAGGCTGACATGCTTTTTTTCACAAAGCTTGCAAACTAAAACACAGTAGTTGGTACTCCTCATGATATTTTCTGTTGTGTTTCTGATATGGTTTCTCACACTTTTCTCATAATTTTTTTCTGCATTGTGGAAACAAATCAATGTAGCTTCCATGTGTGTACCGATGTGAGGGAGAATTCTGTTGTATCCCTTCCCCATCTCTCTGATGCCGAAGACAGAAATCAGAGAAAAAAGCATTCAAGAGAATAAATGAATGACAGGAAAACCAACACAGCAGGAGAGCTGGGGGGTAACAGCAGGTGGAACAGGAGAGGGGACAGGCACAGACATCAGAAAAGGAAGACATACATTCAGGAGCAGCTTTGAAAGAAGGATTTTGTTAAGATTTAACAAGTTAATTGCTGCATACTAATTACTGTTAATGAAAAGATTAAAAATAATAAAAGCAATTTATCTCATTCCAAAATAATTAGCCTTAATAACTTGTTTGTACAGCATATAAAAAGAGATTTTGATGGGAATCTGCCCAACATCTGTGTATGCATAGTGTATATATAAGCCATAGGTTCTTGTAAAATGTCTGACAGATGTGGGATCATCAGCCTTGCTGAGACTTTAACAGGGTTCCAGGGATCTGAGCACCAAATTATTCTGATTTTCTGTCAAGTTTGCAGGTGCTCATGTTTCTGAAAATGAGGATCATCTCTCTGTGTTCTCCCTTATATATGTATGTTGCATTAGTCTTTCTCTATGTCTTGGGAAACAGAAGACCTTAAGGGACTTAATCAGGATGATTACAGAATCACTGCTGGGCTTGGGATCTGCCTTCCTGGCACCTGTGGCAAGATTTGTGTGGATTTCCAATCCTGCATGGCTCATGTGTACCACAAGTTTGAGCAATAATATTCTTCTGATAATGCTGATAAGTGGCATCAATTCCCTTTGTTATTGTTGTGAAGTGATTTAGCTGGTGTGTAATTCAGTTTCTTTGCACACAAGGAAAAGTTAATACAGCACTTACTGCCTCTTGTATTCAGTCATTACAGCAGTCAGTCAAATCACTGGTAAGGCAAGCTGAGGGGTAAAAGTGTGAAATGGCAGGGATTTCTTATCCAGGTGTCTTGAGTAATTGAAGCTATCTACAGAGAAGTCTTGAGTAAAAAGGGCAGAATATTATTAACATCATTACGGCCTTTAAATCACTGAATGAATGATAAAGGTGTTGAGGAGGATAATGAGTCTAGGTGAATATCACCTGTGGAGATTCCTTATTGAATAACTCTGTTTAAACCATCCATTTCTTTATGGCTCTGACTTGCACATTTGTTGCCATGCTGGCTACTGCTGGAGAATTGGGCAGTCCAAGTAATCTGAATAAGCAGTCCTGGCTGCCACTTAGACTCTTCCTCTGCATTTAGGTCTTCCACACATGAAAGGAGTGCCACCTTCTTCCAGCTGTCCTCCTTCAAGTGCAAGTGTCTCCAATGACAGCATTGTAAGGGACTGTCAACAGCAAGCTGGGCACAAACCAGCTTCCTAGTTTCTGCAGGCTGTGCTGAGCAAGCTGCAGCAGCAGCAGTAGCATGTAGTTAAGCTGATGCAGGGCATAGTCTTTGTCCTAAGGAGCCTTATCAGAGTTGCTCTCTTGCAAATTGTTTTTAGGTGGAGATGTCATCTGTTGCACCTGGATAAGTGGTGTTGAAGCCTCTTAAATGTTGATGATGGGGGTTAGTTGGAGTGAGCAGGATGGAGGGTTAGGGCTGTGGTGATTGTGTCCTGTTTGTGGTGCTAAGAGGATACCTGCCTTAGGTCCTTTGCTCGATCTCTGCTGGGGTTCCTAGGCTTCATCTTCTGGGGTACTGCTGCAGCTCAGCTGTTTGGTGGAGTTTCAGTGATCTTGATGTTTAAGAACTACAGGTATTTATTTCAGGAGTCTTACTTGGTTGGCTGGCTCTTGCAACTGCACTTACATTGCTACCTACTGGAGTTTTGGCTGTCTATTTCTGTTAAGTGTTCCTGCAATCAGCAAGGGACTTTCATGCATTTGCTGCTGCTCCTTCTTTGCTTACAAGTGTCTTCAACAGCTCTGGCACATTCCTACTGTGTTAGGACAGCTTCTCAGCTGGAAAGTGGTATGGATTACCTTGTTCACCAGCACAACTGGACATGCTCCCAGGATCCTGGAAACAGTGCTGTGGATGTGATACAGAGGAAGCTGCAGTGTTGTGGGGTCCACAACTACAAAGACTGGCTAAAGGCATCATCTTTGTATCCAGCTTGTGTCCCTAAAAGCTGCTGTAAGGAGGGGCATTCTCACTGCAGGGGAGAATTAGGCCATGTGAAGCAACTTTCTGAGGAAGGCTGTCTAAAGAAGCTGGAGGACCAGTTGTGTTTTGCCATGCTGTACATTTTTTGGTGTTGTACTGTGCTAAGCATCTTGGAGCTCTTAGCAGGTGTCAGCAATGGCATCCTCATGAGACATCAGCTGTTCCGTGAACTCTGTATTCTGGACTCATATGCCTTCTCACAGGACTACAGGTACTAGCTGTTTTGCTGGATCTGCTACATCTTTCCTTGGCTTTTTACTACTTTGTTGTTGCATTGGAACAAAATTTTAAAAAATTGCATTAATAATAATTGTAAATCAAACTAGTTGATCATTGCTGGATTTTTTTTTCTTTAGTGTCGTGATCTCAGATCAGTTCTCCCACAGTTTTTTTTTTTCCCATAAGAATTCTGTATCTGAAAATCTGGGGATGAGTCTTCAGCATGTGCAGATACAAAACTACTGTATGTGAGTGCAGGGGAAGCAGTAAGAAAAGGCATATCTGGCTCAGGGCAACTTGTGAGGTCATGAACTGCATTTTTGGACTGAATTGTAACTGTACTAGATTCTTGGAAAGCAATTAATGTGCAGATTCTTCTACTTCCAAACTTGTGTTGGAAGCTTTGTTTTTTATATAAGAAGCCTTATGGATAAAGTCTAATATTTTTTTTTTTTTTCTAGCTCAAATGCTGGTTTAACTAACTTATTCTTCAATGAAAATCCATGTCATTTTTTGAAGTGCTATGAGGGTACAATCTAAATAGGTTTGACAGCAACTGATTAAATAATATGATGATGAGCAGCAGGAGGTAAAACAGTCTTGGGAGTTGCACAGGAACAATTCCCAAATAATAGAGCAAGAAAGTCTCTCTGTATTCATTCATTTACTTCATGACAGAGCAAGGAATGAGTAAATTTTTTTTTTCCCAGAAAAGTTATGTGGGGTCATGTGTGTGCTTGAATTGTACCAGAAATACACTGCTTTTTCTTAAGGTACACCTGCCCTTCTTACTAAATCCCCTTGTTACCCATTTTCTGTCAGTCTCTCTCCAGCCTGCATGTGCTGAAAGGGACTAAGTTAGCATGTGGAGTACTTATATGCTTGTTTATGTCAGTGTTTAGAGAAGTGCTGGCAAAGGCTCTGCTCTACCTGCGTTGGACTGTGCAGTGTGTGCTTGTATATATGTGTCTGTTTGGAAAGTATCTTAAGCCTCTCTGCTCACCTGGGAATGGGCACTCCCTCAGCTTTATCCCTTGGTAAGTGTGTCTAGGAGATCAGCAGGGCCTACAAGTGCACCACATTAGATTTTACTGGACTGGAAACAAGGAAAAGGCCTGGGTCACAAAAACTGCTGGACCTGGCAACTCCCTTAGCGCTTGAAGTAATAGTCAGTTCAATCACTGTTGCTCTAAGTTTTTTACCAAACTTCAGATAACTCACTGCAAATTTCAGACCCTAAATCACCAGATACTGATTTTCATGAGCAGAAAAGAGAAAAAAAACAGAGGACATCAGGTGAGTTCTTGCTCATTATTAGCCATGTGAAACAACAAACATGAAATATACTGCAAAGCTTCTCCAGTAAACAAAAAACCAACAAACCCCCAAACCAAACAAAAACACCAACCAAAAACCCCATCAAAATCCCAACACTGCCTTCCAAACCTACATCAAACAATTAAGGTATTGCTTTAGATAAAGGAAGATAACTAATTCATTAGACATCTGTAGTTCTTAAAAAAAGAGTGAATATTCCAAAGTAAATAAGGAAATGGTTATGACCTTTGCAGAAGGAAACATTTCTTTCATGTTGCTTTACATGGGATAGGTGTGGCAATGAAGGAAGTTTGTTTAGTTAAGCACCACAATAGGGACTTTGTGGTACCTTCTCAACATAAATGCTTTGTAATGCAAATTACAGTTATGACATTAAGAAGATGCAATGAAAATGAAGTGACAGCAATAGGCCCAGGGAGAAAGAGTTTATTGGGGAAAGAAGAGTGGAGTGGGTAAAGCACCTTTTTACCATTTGCCTTTATTAAGAAGGTTATTATTCTTTTCAAATCTTATACCTTACAACTTCACAGTTTCTAAGCCAGAGTCTCTTAGAGGAGAATGCCCATATTTTTCATCACTAAGCAGAAAGTAACAATTTCAAGATGATTAAAGAGAGTTATGTGGATATCCTCATCTCTTCTGTCTGCTAAAAGTTAAGGTCATTCATGATTCCCTCTACTCTTACTGTACTAAGAAAATGAAAAGATAAATATGAAATTAATTAACTGGACATTAAATATATGAAATGGCTTTTAGTAGTTATTTTTTTGCTTGCATATTCTTCCCTGTAGAAGAGCAGGTAAACCTGGTAATAAGTGTGCGGATGCATGAAACAGACATACTCTGGCTATAAATGGTTGGTGGTAGAGTAGAAGACAAAATAATAGATTTATTACCCTTTTGATGTTTGGCAGTTTGAGTACTTACTTCTTGACAGGAATAACTTATTTTGAAATAAAAATGGTGCTATTTCTAAGCAAGTGCACTTTGTTTCTGTATTGTAAGATACATAAATCCTTGGGTGCTATTGCATTCTATGCATTTTGTATTCTTCATTCTGAAAGGATCACCAGATGTTTTTCATAATCTAAAAAAACTAGCAGCTGTAAAGGAAGGCAGCAGATGACTTACAGTTAACATTTTGTAAAATTGTGTTGCTTTTGATATGAAGGGGAAAAACTGATATCCAGCGCAAAGCCGGAAATGTATTCTGTGATTGCTCTTTTACACAGCTTTTTTATACATATATATGTATATATATCTCCCATATATTCCATGCATGAGTTGGTGATTATACTGTGATATCTTTTGCAGAAGGCAACAGTCAGGTAGAATTGTTTCTGAAATGTAAATGACATTATTTCAGCTTTTTCTCAACTGTCTTTCTGTCTTTCCCTCTTTCTAACTTTTTTGCCAAGAACTCTGTATTTTTTCCCCTTTTCCTTTATTGTGAATGACGGCTTGATTTAACTGTGAGTAGAACATAATTCAGCTTCTGAATTATGAGTTGTTCTTCAAATCTCAAATCAAATCTCTTGTCTTTTCAGTTCAAAATTAAATTCTATCTCACAAACACAATGTAGAAAATCTGGGCTTTGCTGGAAGGTGATTGAAGACTCAGTCCCTGCCTATCTTACATGGATATTGTTAAATCAGTTAAAATGACTCTTTAATTGAAATTATGGCTTTTGTACTCTGTTTTAGAGTTGCACTATGTTGTAGCGGGAAGTTGTAGGGTTACACTTTGTATTTTCTTGAAAAATTCGCCTTGCACATTTAGGTGAGCCTCCTTCCTACAACGTGGAATTACACAGGGTAATAAAGAAGCAGAGAGAAGAAAGGAAGCCTAACTCTGAAATATCACAGTATCATTCTGAAAGACGATGCAAATAATTTTTGACCTAAGAAGTACAGAGAACGAGCTGAACTACTTATTCAATTATGTCAAATGATCAGCATTTATTTATTAAATGATATAAAGTGAAATTCAATTACAGCAAGTAAGTGATTACATTATGTAAAACAATTTTAAAAACTGGGTAATATGATAACCATCTATTACATTATATTGAATATATTGGATATTGGTACCCTTATTAAATTCATGGAAATGCTTATGATAGGCTAGTTAAAAGAGTTTGCAAGTGAAGCCACTCCTCCTTGAATTTCTTTTTAGTATTGAGTGTGCTGCTATTGCTTTCCAAGCAAAGGCGCAGATTTTACTATGACATTGTTCTTATAAGTAAATTTTGTAAACAGTACTAGTAAAGCTAATTAGTAAGAGGTCCAAAACAGGGAGAAGAGGATCACCAATTAACCATCTTAGCAGAGGGGAGGCCAGGGGAAAAATTGAGTGCTAAAATTGTAATCTTATCGGAAACATACTAACATATTACGAAAATAAAATATCTTAGTATCTTTCTTCAAGACTAGATTTTCTATTTTGCAGACAAATGGGATGAAACAATAACATTTGAAGTTTTTATTGAGACTTTTCTGGAGTGGGAGAATGTTATTTCTCTGTATGCTGACAAGAAGGTCACATTTTTTCTTACTACTCTGTTAGCATATTTTCCTGTGATTATATTTGAGTAAGGCAAAAAGCCCGCTCATCATATCTCTTAAAGTGTCCACTTTTGCTACTCAACCATTCATGTTGTAGAGCCAGGTTGGAGGTAAAAAAAAATATCAGAAATAGGATCCATTATTAAATGGTCTTCTTTTTTCACAGTACTTAGTGAAAAATATTTGTCTAAGGATTCAAATACCAATTTATTGCTTAAATTCAGGTATTCTTGTAGCCAGAACTTTTTAATGTCTTAAGGAATGTGTGCTTACTATATGAGGTAGGTGCAAAATCCCTAGGAGCCTATGGAATTATAAAATGAAACTAAATATGCAACTTTATGCTGATTACTTGCAGAGCTGTGTGGGAGAGGATAGAATTCCAAGTTTTAGGCAAGAATTACTGTGCAAGTGGCTCAAAACCATGTGCAAGTATAAAAGGTAGCAGATTTTGGGATATCTGGAAGAGTTATTTTAAATATATGGAGAATTTCCCTTGGCTGACAGAAGTGAAAAAAAGCCTGATGTTTTTGTTTTGTTTTGTGTCATTCTCCCCTGCTCTGCATGGGATTTTAATGCAGGAGAAAGCTGGAATGTCTGTGTGAGAGAACCTCTATAGTTTCACTTAATGAAGAGTTCATTTTCTTACCAGGGCAGTTTAGTCTAGGTGGAAAAGAGTGTAAGGGTTTGTTGAAAGTTGTGTTAAAGACCACAAAAAGATAAAATAAGAAATTAAATAGGGAGAAGAAGCTGTGAATGTTGGGCTCTAATTGAGGAGAAAATGCTGAGAGAAAGGAGTGGTGCAGTAGTGTGAATTCAATAGCAACAACTATACAAAGAAGAAAATGGAAAACAGAAGTTTTTTTATTTCTGTGTCTCAGTAATCATAGTTGTCCAGTGCTGTTAATAATTTGAGGTTAAAAACTCCCTGCAAAGGAATTTTGAGATTGTAAAGCACTTTCTTTAACCTCATGCCATAGCAACTGCTGAAATCTCTAGCCAAAGATGCCTGTCTAATTTAGTATGGTTTGACTTTATTATCTTCCTTAAAAAATTAATTTCATAGAGGATATTTGCAGTGCCTGGTATAAACTGGAGAATCATGGTAGTAAAAGCACTGTCACTCTCTGAGCTAATAAAATCTCTGGTGACAGTGCATTCTTATGAGTGAAAGATATTGGCAACAGTTTCTAAGGGTCTTAGAGACTTCTTATGAGTGAAAGACATTGGCATCAGTCTCTCAGCTAAGGGAAGAAGAAGAATACAATCACAAATCAAAACAAATAGAGCAAAAATCAAAGCCCAAAAAAGCCCAAACTACCATTAGCAGCAGCAACAAGAAAAAGCAGTGGAAAACCTTTTAAAGCAGAAGTGGATCAAAATTATTCTCTTGCTCAGCCCACCAATGTAATGAGGGCCTGGGAAGCCCAGGCCTTGCTGACACCTCTTCTCCTGCCTCATTTTTCACTTTTTGGCATGTGATATCAGCTGGCACGTGCCCCCTGAGGGTAGTGTGGGAGTATGACAGCATCTAGTACAAGTAGCATCCCTTCCTTCCTGATACACAGTCCAGACTCCTGAGGGCTTTTCATCCTTCCCTGCATTAAAAGCTTTTCCAACTGCTCTTTACATGAAGATTAATGGCTTAGGCATCTGGGAGGTCTGATTGAAATGTACAACAGGATCTGTGCAGGTGTGTTTAGGAAGAAGCAAACCCAGTCTTTTTAATAAGAATAAATTCTTTGAAACTTTTCTGACTAAGCGAGATGAGAAGATTTTGCAATTTACCTAGATATCTCAAAAACCTAAAGAAAATGGTATGGGCAAAATACACTCATGCTGGTAACAGGCAATGCTGAAAAGCTGCTTGCCTTCCTACCGTACCCCTTTGGTACTATGGTCTCCTTTAATCATACCAACATGAAATTGGTTTCAACTGTGGGTCCAGGTATCAGAGGACAGGATCTAGCTGTGACTTCTTGGCCTTGCTGCGTCTCTTTTCAGACCAGCTGCTAGATTCAGTAAACTTGCACAAACTGGGCTCATGATGCCATACAATATATGACTAGCTAATCAGAGTACAGCAAAACAAAGGACTCTGTTCTACTCTGCTATGTGTTTTACTCTGGGATAAGAAGAAAGGAATTTGGTATGTTTCTTCATTAAAACAGACTTTTCATCCTGCATTAGGCAAAACTCTAGGGAAACAACTTTTCCCCACCATTAATTAATCCAGAGAGTGAACAGGAGGATGACTAGACAGATGGGACATAATTTGAGTATGGAAAAATTGTCATCATCCCTCTTTAATTAGTGTTATAGGATGGCTCTCTTCAGATATAAGTAGATATGACAAAGATGTGTTTCACATATTCAAGAGGGTAATTAAACTGCCACATGCTCAAACCAATATACATACAGATCTGATTAAAAAGCTGACTCTCTGAAAACAATGATGGATGAGGTTTTAATACACATGGGTATTAGGAAAGCAGCAAGAAGGGATTGCTGTGAAATGAATTGCTGCAGTTCTTGTCTGTAGAGAGAAAAAGAAAAGGGAAAATATATTAAATTTAAAAGCGGGAAAGGCTGTAAGGAGGAACACAAGGAGGAACACAAGGAGGAACACAAGGACACAAGAGGATGAATTCATGCTATATAGTTTAAAATAATGCTTTAATTATAAAAACAGAGGAAAGCAGGCAGGCTGTACCAGTCATCAAACCACCACATGCATCTCTGAATAGTTATGCAGTATGCACCATGCAGACTGCTTTTTCCCTTCCAGACCATATGGTTGCTCCTCAAGAACACGTGGTAGGTTAGGAGTGTGTATTTGTGGAGATGAGTTTCAACATTTGCATAGAAACAGGGCAAAAGGAAACCTAGTCTTCAGTTGCTCTACCAGGGCAGGAAACTGTTTCTTGGGTTTCTGGCTGTTGTCTCTGCCTTGCCGTTGACAGTGTTTTTACCTAGCAGTAAAACCTTTTTTCACCACTTTAAAGTAAAATCAACTAAATTTATTTTTAGTGTATGCAGCAACGCTTTTGCTGATTGAATTCTTGGTTTAACCTGCTTCCCTCTGGTGAAATCCGTGTGGACTTTTGGAGACAGTGCAAGAGTAGGTACACAGAGGAAGAAGCCTACAGAAATTCCCAAGCTGATCTATAGTTATCTAGTAGATGTACATCATCCATCTACAGGTATATTGGCTCATATAAGTTGATTGAAGGCTTTCAGAGGACTGCTCCCTTCATGAGCCTAACCTTGAAGCTGTTTTGACATTTAGTCTCCAACAACTGTCACTGTGTTGACAGAATGGCCGTTGTGACTCAAAATCACAGAATAAACTGTCTAATTGCTCTGAGGTAACATGAAATGGACATCTTAATGCAACGCTAAAAACATTGTGGAATGAGCTTGGTAGTCAACAAAATTAAGGGAAAAAAGGACTTAAATATACTTATGGTTTCCTGTCAAAATTTTGAATAAATCTATTTGCATGTGAGAAAGTTAGAAGAAAAACAAATGCCAGTTCTGTTGGTTAAGGGAAAGCTGGCATGCCAAGTTTGTGCCCAGTCAAATTGTGTTCTATTTTCACTATATCTGCTAAAATGGACCCTCTATCAAAATAAAAAAACTTGTATGGAAAATGATGGTGCAGTTGCTTTTATCTGTGAGATGTAAAAAGAGGCAAAGCAAATGGTAAAATTTTTGCTTTTCCACAGATGCTTCCTCATTCAGCACTCTTGAAGGTTTCAGCTTCAAATCTTATTTTTTCTCCTGTGGTGAATCTTGTTTCATCATGCCACTTCACCTGATAATTTCATTTTTTGAAAGTGAGGTACTAGTTTGAAAGCAAACCAGTGGGAGATCCTGAGTCACAGCTACAATTTAATAGGAAAATTGAGATAAATGCAAAAATACAGAAAAACTGACAGAGTCAGAATACAACCTCGCACCTTTTTGGCCAGGGTGGGGATTAAATGGTGGCTGCAGTCCTGTTGAAAGGATGGCCGTAGTTCTGTTGAAGCAGTGATCCTGTAGAGGGTTTGGTCTTCCTCTGAAGTTCCAGTGGTGGTTATGGAGCTCTTGTCCTCTGGGAATTCAGTGAATATGGCTTCTTGTGGTGTTCCAAACATCAGACTATATCCAAGTAGGAATGCTTGGCTGCTTCCCCTGGACAGAGCATCTCACAATGGGATGATGTAATTTTATCAGTCATGCAGTGAGACTCAATGGCCCATTGAGAGAAGATATTTCCCTGGAGGGAGGATGGGTCGTGGAAGAGCTAAAGAGCACTGCCCCACGTGGTTTTAACAGATGGTGATAGAATATATGTATAAAAGTATGCTTTTGGTTACATCTTACATTATAACCTAAGAAAAGTGAATACCACACTCAGTAGCAGATAAATATTGTTTCTTGAACAATATTTAGCTTTACTTTTGACTTTGTAACTATATCCCTGGCAAAGGGGTGCAGCTAATGGGCAATTTTGATAGTGCAGAATGACTAGATGTTTTCTTCGTAACCCTATAATTTACTGAAAGACTATAGCAGTCCCCAGATTTATTTGATTTTTCCTCCTCCAAATTAGTTATATAGTTACATTCTGAAGGCACAAATGACATGACAATTAATATATCTGAACAAAACAGAAATCAGTATCCATTAAAATTGGAGCTAGGGTTAAATAACTAAAGTAATATAGAAAATTCCTAGATCCTGCCCCAGATAGAAATTTCAACTCCAGATACTCAGCCAGCAGAATTGCCCTGTTATTTATTTCCTGCCACTTTCATTATGATTTATTCTTTTCTGTATAAATAATCCCTGTACCATACCCAGGGAGTTGTTTCATTTTTGCGAGGTAGAAATCATTCAATTCCTGCCAATGGAAGCTCATAAAATAATATATTGACAATTACAGCCAGCTGAGCTGGTGATTATGAGATTAATTATTCTTGTGAGTGATGGCATTTAGCTGCTTTAGGTTTCCAGCTCTTTTGTGTTGGGCATTTTCTGTGGACAGGAGGCATCTGTGCAGAAGCCCCTGCAATGGACATGGGGTCAGGCCTGTGCTGAGGACCCACCGCTCTCCTCCAAATGGGCTGGGGCATGATGGGCTTAGCCCTGGGATTTGCAGCTGATAGCTCCCTGACAGCTGACATTTTGTGAAAATGCCTCTAGTACGATTTGGGTCAAATGCTATCTTTGGAAAGGAATCTGGGTTTTGTGTGTGGATAGGAAGCTATTTTCAAGTTTATTTACAGTAGGTTGTTCAGGATACCCCACAGCTAGCGGTCACTGGTTTTCCCTGCAGTTACCTTGAGAAATTAGTCATGACAGCTGTGTTAAGGAACTGATCTGCAGAAAAAGTAAAAAGTCTCTCAAATATTTTGGGCCATGTGCTAGTTAGTGACTGTGATAGCTGTCCCAGAGCCTAGCTATGTGGTGATGCTGAAAGCAGTTTCACTGAACAGGATGGATACTGCTTTAGAAGCCAAAGGAGAGAAAATTGAAGTGACAATATTCTTTCTTCTTGTCAGGGAAAGTGAGTCACTGGATATATATTTGCTCCAGACCTCATAAGATTATTGCTTTTGCCGCAGCTCTCGGGGCAAAAGCTGATGGTGGCCAAGCCTAGGGTGAGCCAGTGGAATGTGTGCCTTGCACTGCTATGGACCTGCACTGGGCACAGGGAGACGTGACACCATGGGGCAGCCCGGAGACTGAGACACTCTGCTAAAAGGGAATGTTCCTCTTACAGGGAGTGTTACTTCCACTGAATTACAGGGCGTATCTGCAGGCTGGGGACCCGACCAAAGAAATGGCAAATACGGATGCCCAAATCAGTCACTCAGCCAGTTCAGATGACTGACCTTGAGGCAATGTGCCTCCGATGCTGAATCACATCACATGCTCTGTGCACTGTCAGACTGTGCAGGCCTGGGTTTTGATGAGTCCTCTCTTTTGTACCCCTTGTCAACATCCTTGGCATGATAAATGCCCAGAGTTGCCATATAGGATAAACAAATACAGAAAACTTCGCACAATGACCCAGTGAAATATTCAAGGACACTTCATGTTCTAGGTAAACCCTAAAAAAATTAGGTTTCATGTCAACATACAGTGATCGTCTGGTATATAGTCCCCTGAGAAAGGAACTGTTAAAGAAAATCTTATACATAGAAAATGCATAAAAAAATATATATAAAATATATGTACATATAACTTATATATTATGTATATAAGATATACATATTATATATATATATATATATATATATATATATATATATATATATATATATATATATATATATATATGTATGAAGGGAGAGGGGGAGAGGGAGAGAGAGAGGATATGTACCTTCAGTTGTATTTCACTTCCATGGATACAAGACCTTTAAAATGGTCTAAATGTCAAAGTTTTTGTCATTTCTGTTCCTTAATCTATATAACTGCCAATGAGAGCATTATGAGATATTCAGTTACTCATTACATTTTGTTAATGATGGCATTTGATTTATCAAAAGCTAATTATGATGAGATTTTACTGGGGAGCAAAGGAACATGATCTATGTGGTAGATGACAGAGAGCTTGTTTAGAAAGACTGATATCTGCAAATGTCAGGAGCTTTAACTTGGTAGCTAGTTTGATATTATTTCAAATAGATATGCATCAAGTGTCTTTATATTTTAAACAGGCAGTGCAAGAGATAGGGAATAGTGTTAATGTTGAGGAAAAGCAAATTAACAATGAAAGTGCCATCACTGGATGATGATACAAAAGGAGACAGTATCATCCCCTAATGCCCTGATGCCCTTTTTTAGAGTGCAATTGAGAAGCCTCAATATGCAAATATTTTACTGGCAGCAGCATTTAGGGAGAGTGTTTTGGGAAGTGTCTGCATTTAGGCAGAGCATTTTGGGAGGTGTCTTAGAGGATGACCAAACTTTCTTCAATTTCTGGAGTGTTTGGATGCTGTAGAAATCCATGAAAATCTTTGGTTGTCACAATGGCAGGTGATGTTTTGCACTCTATCCAAAATCCCATGCTAAACTGCAGAAAGTGACTCAAGTACATTGTGAGGAAACAGAGAGTTCAGCCTCTGTGATCAGTCCATACCAGCTGTTCTACTCTTGAGCACTGCAGGTACATGTCAGATAATTCTTTGCATGATCTTTAAGATTTCATGCAACTGCAGCTGTTTTTTGGGGGGTTTTTTGTCCCTTTTGAATACGCTTTCTTTACAGTTGAAACATTTCCAAAACTGACTTCTGGCCTATTGAAAAAAAAAAAAAAGGGGATTCAGCTACTCCAATTTTCCTTAGCTTCCTCACTCAGTGTATCATTTTGTTTTTATGTGAGTATACAGTTTGTTCCTTCTTTGAAAAATATTTTCTCATTCCCACTGAAAGATAAAAATTTCAAACAAGATGTAGAAGAATGACCAGTCGCAGTTATCCAAATGATCTCTCAGTGTGTCTGATTTGACCCTTTCAAAGTTTCATTGCAATTCCTGAGCCTATGCTGGGGTGCATAAACCTGTGGTTTGGGTTGTAGGAGGGAGACTTATGGAGCTATGCTGTGGTGTGGTAACACTGCCTATATAAGAAGATATTTGATCCCGTCCTTCCAAAAAAATGAATAATAAGGAGCAAAATAGATTCTCTCACTTTGCTTTGGTCTTGAATACTGCTTTAAATTGAGACAGTGCATAGGCAGGGGTGAAACTTTTAGTTAGTTTATTCTTCTGAAAGGTGCTTTGCCTTAAGGGAAGAATTTTCCTTCTATACTTTAGTTTCTATCATTTAAAAGTACAGTTCACTTTTCTGTGCAAATATTACAAGTATGTAAGCCAGAAATAGCTTTATTTGATGTAAAGTTGTCTTCCCAAAATTGTGCCTGTTAAGGCAGAACAGTTTTTAAAGAAAGCCAGGAGAGGAGTTTTCCTTTGCAATATCTAACATTCTTCCAGAACATCACAGTTAAGTGGGTTACATTTCCCGTTCCTACCTTGAGCCATATTTAATCAGGATTAGACGTAATTTCAAACTAAAACAGAATGCACTTGTTCTGTGAACCCCCCTGTTTCCATTTTAATATTTCCAGTCAGTAAATCAAATAGCAATAATTTGCCTCCATTTATTTCCACTTGATGCCCTTCTTATTTCAAATTGCTTGTTTCTTTGAACAAGCACTAATAAAGAAATGCTCTTTCGTCTGGAAGAAAAATACTGGAAACATTTCAGAAGAGAGCATTAACATGTGGCAGATTTTGGTTATGACTGAGCTAGACTGTGTACAGTAGAAGCATACAAATATGAAATGCTTGTGGTTTAACATTGGCAAGGCTGGAAAGAGGGGATGGTTTGACAGGTATAGGAGGTAAAGGAGCAGGACTAAAAGCTTTTGCGCATTCCTCTGCTCCCTCCTCTGTGCTACCCACCATTTCTTCACAAACTTCTGTATGGTCTGCTAAGGGTGATTTTATACCTGCCAGCCACATTTCCCCAGATAAATATTGTTGTATTGACAGGTACGAGATGAAATGCAATACACTCCAATATTTTATCTGAAGCCACAAAGTGGAATATATTTTCATCATATTCATAATCTCATTCTTTGTGAAGAAGAGCAATTCCAAAAATAAATGGAAGTATTTAGTTGCTTTACAGTATTTTCTTACAAAACAGTTGGTTTAAATCCCACATTGGTTTAGGTGTGAATAGAGGAACTATCTTAAGTTGAATAGCACTTTTTAGTGATTTACGAGTGCTGAAGTTTTTTCATCTGATTAATGATTATTTCATTTTTGGTCAGTTATAGGAATCCTGTTAATAACAGATGCTATCATGAACTGTAAACATTTCAGCAGAAATTGGGGTATTTATTCACTAAAGAATTGCTTCTTGCATCTGATAAATTGAGAACAATAGTAATGCATGACAGACTTGGCCAATTTATCTATGTTCTTTTGTCAAACAATTTTCAAGTCACTTAAAGTTTGGTGATCTTGAGAGAGGATTTATGAGCTACGGCACTTAGCTGCAAAGAAACACTATGGTAGTGGAAAAAAAATGGTGCCATGAGGGAAAATTCCTTTTTGTTTCTAATTTACAATTTTGTTTTAATACATTTCCCTCATGAAAAACCAAACAATATTGTAAGATTGCAATAACTCTTGATCAAATCACCAAATCCTAGATCTGCTCAGTACTTATGAGACCAGAAGTGTCACAATGTCAGTAAATAGCAGAGAGCTTCAGGAGAATCCAGAGTAGGGTACTTAGCATATGGCTTTTTCCTGGGTTGTTGGTTTTGACATCAAAACATTCTACAGAAAATTAGAGCTTAAAATATATAATCATTAGGACAATAAAAACAGTAATCTAATTTAAATCTTTAATACTAAATCAGTTATTTAGGTTTCTAGTAAGAGGAGATGAGCTTTTCTTCAGGACCCAGTCAGTGGTGTGCCAGCAGTGTGCCTTGCACAGATTGTATGGCTATCTAAATGTGTGTCTCAAGTGTGAGAGTTGTCACATCTATGCAGCAGCTTGAGTTTACATTATTTTGGGATGCCCAGATATTTTTGTGATGGAACAAAAATTACTTTACCTGAATGACAGCTATAAATTTTCAATACACAAAGACAGGATACTGAATAGTCTGGGATAAAACTATCAGTTGCAATGGTGCAACTTTGGGGGAACATTGAGACAGGATCCACACCTCCATTACAGCACCTATGAGAGAGTGTGGAAGGGTTTGTAGGAGCTTCACAATATTTGATGGTAGGTGTTTCGCAATATTTTAAAAGTGTCTAGGGTTGCTAGTATTAGTCCAGAAAGTATATTTCACTGGGTGCTGGCTAGCAAATAGGTGCATTCTGATTTAAGTATGGTAATGTAGTTTAAGCTTTGTAAGCAGAGCAGTTCACCTTTGTAATATATATATATATATATGAGTATAATTTCTGATTTTATTTGTGATTTATACCTCCTAATCACATAAAGTCCACAGTTATTTCCTGACTTTGCAAGTCTGGTGCCTCTTATGTAAATATTTCTTTTCTAAAGAAGTTACCAGTGTTCTGTCTGTTTCTTCAAACACCAACACCCCTGTTTATCTATTTCTTTCTTATAGATGGATGGCTGGAAGTAAACATGCAAAAATCTGGTAAGAATACTGTTTAGAGAGAGAATTTATTTATCCAGTATCTTAGATCTTTTGTGTTAAATACAATTTTCTGTTAACCTCTGTAGATGCCTTCTTGCCTTGTAAACTTACCTAGTTCATCCTGTTAATTTGAAAAGTGTACCTCCATTGAAGAAGAGAAGAGATGCAGATGTCTGTGTGTCTGCACCCAATCAAGTCTGATACCTTGTTCAGTTCTGCAGCCAAAGGAGATCAGACAGCCATTGCCATGTGTTGATTGGATATGCAGGGCCATCGTGTTGCATGAGGACTCCATGGTGAATACAATTTGAATCCCTCTTGACAAACTTTTACTGCAAGTGTGATGTAATTTAAGCTCTTCTCTTGGAAAATCCGGATGTATGCGCCTACTGCCTTTCTGTTTTGGGAGATGGGTACTTGCCACATGGGAGAAAAGAGACCAAGAAATGCTTTGCAGCCAAATACATGCAGAAGGCACACAGCATGCAATTTATTATTTCAAATTTGTTGTGTTTCTTTTCAATTCACTTAATATTGGTAAGATGTCTCTTAATAAATGGAAGCTGTTTCTTCTGCCCAGAAAAAAAAGGCAATAGTCCCATTTGTTATTTTTCTGGTTTGTTTACTGCAGATATTAAGCAACAGCAAAGAGCAGAAACAATGGCTTTCCTTGACTTGTGGAGTTACACAGCATCAGTTTTCTTTCTGCCTTTGCCAAAGCTGAAGTAAATGGTGGAACAGATTCTAATGCTCAAATGATATGCTTGTGTGCATCTGACCTGGGTGTCACTGTAGACAGCCTGTCGTGCATTTAACTGCAACATTGCTTCACTTGCCTGCTACATATTCTTTTTTTTGTTTTGAGTGACTAGCTGAAGGGAGTCTCTAGATTTGATAGTGCATGAAAGAAATTACTGAAATCTTCACAGCAAATGCATTGGGAATTTGTTTTAGATTCTCAGGTAATCCAGCCAATCTGAACCTATATGCTTCATTAGTCAAAACAAATTTAAATCTCTTAAAAAGTCAAAGTACAAACCTTGTTTATCTTGCAGCCTGCATTAAAAAATTCCAGTGTATGAGTCTGTGGCATACTATTTATAAGACATCCTGGCCTTTAGTGGCCCCTTACAGCCTTTTTGCACAGTAGAAGTAAGTTTATAGCATCATGCATTTTCCTCCCAGGCCAACAGCTTTTGTCTTCATGGTCTTGAAATACTTTGATGTACTGTATAATTCTTTGCTGCCTTTATGTATGCAGGCTTGCACATAGAGGTTACTATCCTGGTTCTTCTAACTGCAATACAGATTTCTACTGTGTGCTGACAGAAAAACTAAATAGTGGGACTCTCCAGTCTGCAATTGGAGTAGAGCAATTGTTGTCTCCAGACAACAATTAGAGTAGTTTGACTGTAATGTGGAGCTGTTTTGATCCTGGATTGTTTTATGACCTCTAGTACTCTGAAGAGGAGGTTGCCTGTTGCAGAGGGGCAGGCAACAGCACCAGCTCCAGACTCTGTCCATCCTGATGCTTATACACCCCAGGGAAATCTAATGAGTCTTTTTATTACATTCTGTGTTCACCCGGTCAGACCCTAACCCTCAGTTTATAACTCCAAAATATCTATTTGTCTGAACCATACACAGTAGAGAATTGGTCTTATGTGGTGGCTATGACAGTCCATGACAGTTCTTGTGACCCTGCAGTGCAATTGAAATATAAGGGATTTAATTAACTCTGAAACTTGCCACCTTAAGCCATCAGCTGAAGTGGTCTCCAGCTGGTGGTTTCCAGGTTGTGACTTTCTGTTTATGCTTTGTTGTCCAATTGGTTTTGCACCCTTATTACAGCTCCTGCATTTCACTTTGACAAATACCATCACTGTGGAAAGAGTCTCTGACATAAGATTGAGCTGAGCACTTGGTTTCACCTGATATCTTTCCCTCATCTCAAACACTGTTACTTTCTTTATGCTTTTCTGGTTGGAAAACAAAGCACATGCTGGATGTGTGGTTGGCTGACTAACACTTCTGAGATATCTGCGACAAGCTCAAAGGAACATCGGAAGCTTGTCTCTCTACGCCTACATGGTAGGCCTCCTGGGGGCCTTTCTGTTAAATGGGCAACATAATTTCCACTGGAAAACTCAGAAAAACTGAAGTTTCTGATAGCAAATCTAAGAAAATACCTTTCACAGTCTTCAAAATTCTAATAATAAGGAAAAAAAAACCCTATAAAAATAAACCAAAAAGTGCAAAGGTTTCCCCTAAACTTTTTTCCTATTAATTCTCTCACATTTTGATTTAGTGACTTCCCGGGGGTTTCTTTAGATGTCTAGACTGCCAAGATTAGGATCTTTGAATTCTTTTTTTCCTGCTTCTCAACTCCAAAAGCCACAACTCTACTTTTGGACTATTACTATATGTGTATACATATACATTATATATTACTATTACTATATGTTTATAAAATCCTACCCATTGTGGGTTTGTCAAAATAATATTTTCTTACGGATAGCTACCACAGTAATCTTTCCTCTTTTTGAATATGTCCATGCTCACTGAGTACATGAGTTATAAGTTTAAGGCCAAAATCCTGCCAGTTTACTGACTCTCATTTCTCTCCATGTGTGACACTTGTTCATAAATACACTCAAATGCTCAATGCACTCTTCTCATTACTTACCATATTCTTCATTTAACTGAGTTTTTTGAGGGAATAGTTGCACTGTTGGAATGGAGTTGGCTCATTTTGGTGAATGTGCATTGGAAATGAACCCGAAAAATCACATAGCCTTCATGGGATTTAAACAGTGAGTGTTCTTACCTTGATTTATGAAGGGAACCCTGCAATTAGCAAGTGGAGCACTTGTTAATTAAATAAACATTAAGTGCTGCATTAGATGTTTTCATCAATATTCTCTGACCATCAGTGTGGATAGGGAGGGAAGGCAATTTAATGCTGATTTGAGTTAGTAGCCCATTTTCATCACAGGTGGCCATAAATATAGTTGACTGAATAATTCATTGCAGGTAATACTCATGAAGGAGCCAGCTCCTTGTTCTCTGCTCCTAGTGATTCACAAGCTTTGCCCACATGAACAATGTCAAGCCCCATTAAATCCATGAGGGAAGGGCATTAATTTCTGGAAATGTGTTTTACTATTGCTATGTATTCGCCAGCTAGCAGAGGTTGTTTTATAGGCAATTCACAAACTGTTTACTTTGACTGTCTCTCATTTAACATTCAATGAATGAACTTGGTCAGCTTAAAAGGATGAGGCTAGAACTTTGCAGAGGCAAATAAATTTGGTTGAAAACTATTATTTTTTGAAAAAAGATTTTTTTATTACAAAACTGAGGAGTGGGTGGAGGATATATTGTATAATAATCAAATTATACAATATATTTCAAAGCCAATATCAACAATATTTGCTCCTCTCCTGGAGTTTAAACTCATAGTAGCCCTGTAACTGGAAATGAAAGCTGACAAGCAAAAGTGAGATTTGTCATGTTTTGACAGTTTTACTTTTGTAGACCTAGCTGAAAGCAGCAATTCTGCAGATGAGATACTTTTGACAATGATGACAATGTTTTTTCCAAAGTACATATTATTTTAGTATAATTGTGACTAATTTGAGTAATTTTCAATGCTTCTTTTTTCATGTTAACCATTCTCCCCCTCAAAAAAAAAAAAAGCCCAAAAACCCCCACCCAAACCCAAACCCAAACCCCAAAGCTCTGCTGATTATGACTGGACTGCTTCAATTTCGAAAACAGCAAATCTTTCCACTAACTCCTCCTCCTTTCTGTATCTCTCTTCTTTTTTTTTTTTTTTTTCTATTAAAAAAAAATCCAATTTATCTCTACATGACTAGTGATTAAATAATCTTCTGTCTCCTACTTTTTTTCCCCCTGGCTTTTGTCCCCTTGTGGACACCTCTTCATTTTACGATTATCTGATGACAGCTCACACTAAAAGAGAGGTGAAAGCGATGCTCCTCATACACTTAAACTGACCATTGTCCAAGGGATATCTGCTGAATCAGAGCAGTAGTTTGTGTAGACCAACAATGTGGCCTAAAGAAAAGGGATAGTATAGCCAGTTTCCCCTGTCTATACATTTGCCATTCTGTGTTTACAGTTGTTGTATAAATGTTGTTGGGTACACTGATGTTGTGTAACAGATCTCTATCTGTCCTTCTTTTAAGTAGCCATTTAAGGGACAATTAATAAAACTGTCTAAACCCCTATCTGAACCTTCAAATACTGACTTCCTCTGCAGAGATCTTGTGGTGCTGCTTTCTAAAATTTTGCAATCATCTATAGAAAGGAGCATTTTTGTGCATTTAGTGATGATCTTCTGCTACTTTCAGAGAGTATCCTGCTTTTTTCTTGTAGTTTTGTTTCTTTGAGAAAAAGGGAATACAGACAATTATGGTTCCTCAATTTTTTCTCACTTTTCTTTTTTAGAAAACTTATTATCATCTGTGTCAGACTTGTTGCTAAAGCAAATTATGTTATCCTTTCCTGGCATTAATTTTAAGACAGTTACTTCTTTCTCTTGACAATATCCAAGCACAATATATGATTATTATAAATATGTAGGTATAACAGAAAAATTATAACCTTTGTCTTGTTCTCAGTACCTGCTTTCTTGAAGTAATTTTTTTGTGAGCTGCTACTGCACATTAGATTTAGAAATGTAAAAAAGATGTCCAAAAATAAGTTCAAAATCTATTCTGAGATGTGGTGTTATATATAGGGGTTGCACTGCTCCTGTCACAAACTTTTCCCTTATTTGCTTATTCAAACACATAGCACCTTTCTATTATTTAGCTAAAAATTTTAAAGTCTTTAAGTCTCTTAGTAAAAGAGGCAATTATCTATTATTCCTTGTGACATTTCACCTCTATGAAATATCCAATAAACTCATTGAATATGGACTTATTTAGTTTAAAATAAGAAAATGAATATTATTTTACTTCATGTCATCCTTACAAATTCAATTTCTAGTTGTTCAAAAGGTCAGCGGAAGAGAGACTGGAAGTTAGATGCACTGGTAACTAATGGAAAGCCCACCTCAGAAAGCTGTGAAGGTATCTAAACTCTGAGATGTTTTCTTAGAACACGCAGCAGTCCCATCGTTGTATTTTCGTTCAAACAAGTGATGTTGCTGGTCTCATTTATATTTGTGATCTGTATGAATGTACAGATACTGATATGCTGAAAGCAGCTACTGATATGCTTAAGATAAGCATTTTCACCAATTGTAATTAAAATCATAATAGTAGAGTGTCCCGTGTTTTTGGCCAGGAGAGATGTGGCGTCCCGGACCTAGGTCCCACGGGGAAGCCCGCCGGTCACAGGTCTGCAGGAGCCCCAGATGACTAAAGCTCGAATCCACCAAATAGACGGGTCGGCACACGGAGCGCTGCAGTTCTCAGAGGTTTATTCAAGGCAGGAAAAGGCAGGAAAAAGTAAAAGGAGCAAAGGGAGACAACCTTTTGAGAGGGGAGCTACCCTGAGTGCCGGGACTCCGAGGTCTGAGTGACCAGAGCCCTCGGAGCCCCCCCCGAATGAGGGGATAGGGGTTATATCCGAGAGAGAGGAGGTGGGGTCGGGGTACATACCTCCAATAGGGTAAGATCTTGTGGGAGGGATAGGGATAGTACGAACCAATGGGAGATAAGGGAAGGAGTGGTTACAAGGAGGGAACCAATAACAGAACTTAGAACAAAGAACTTTCCAGAACCTGGGATGGTACCATTGCTTAACTGACATTAACTGGGGAGGGTACACCAAATGATGGACATAGGGAACGGTGGGAATCTTATTACCATGCCCCTACACCACAGTAGTTTCCCATGGTAATCCCGGTAGATCTCTTCTAAGACCTCCTCCCACAGAGAGAGTTAATTTTTTTTGCAGTAGTTGTGATGCAGCAGAGCTTGAAGCCATGTGGGTGTGTCAGAGTTGTTATAAACTGCTACACAGAAATATAAAATAGTAGTTGGACGCCTGTAACATTAAAGTCAATAATTCCTGGAGTGAGCGGAGTTGCTCTAAGCACAGTTTTGCCCTTCTACTTCTTAAAGTAGTCTGGGATAGCGGAGTAGCTGACATACCCTGTACATGAGTACACCAGAATTGTAATACTTAGCACATGACCTTAAAGCATGCTTAGACTGGAAGGTTCATGCATAACTAATTATTTGTCATTAGATTGAAATGAGTAAAGTCTTAGGATGACTTATTTATTATATTATACACCTTTCTTTAGGTTTGGAAGAATCTGCTGAGAAATAAAGAAAAATGAGTGGAATTTTATTTCTATCATCCTTTAACTGACCTTATATTTTTCTTTACACCAAGATGTTTTCTTAATATACATCACTGATCCTCTTACTGAAAGGATGCCATAAAACTGAGATAGTAGTGGCTCAGTTTAAACAAAGATACCTAAATGCCTGACTTGAAAAGGGAAGACAGAGCAATTTTTGTTCCACTGTAATTGAGAATTTAATGTTTCAGGAATGAACTGTTCATTTCAGTAATGTTTATGTGCTTTAAAACATTTAGTGGACAGAATGAAAGAAATTGTTCTGGAAGAACATATAATTTCTCTTTATTTGCATATGGTTCATTGACCACTATATATAAATGTTTTCCATTAAGGAGAAATTGGCAGTTCATGAATTAGAAGCAGGAATAACTTGGCAGAAATTATTGTTTTCACAGAATCACAGAATATGCTGTGTTGGAAGGGACCCATGAGGATCATCAAAGTCCAATTCCTTGCCCTGCACGGGACATCCCCAGAAATCACACCATGTACCTGAAAGCATTATCCAAATGCTTCTTGAGCTCTGTCAGGGGTGGTGCTGTGACCAGGGATGGTGCTCCTCCTTCCGTGAGGAGCCTGTTCCAGTGTCCAACCACCCTCTGGGTGAAGAACCTTTTCTTGATATCAAGCCTAAACCTGCCCTAACTCATCTTCAGGCCATTCCCTTCAATCCTGTCACTGCTCACCACAGAGAAGAGATCAGTGCCTGCTCCTCTTCTTCCCTCATGAGGAAGTTGTAACTGCAGTGAGTTCTCCCCTCAGTCTCCTCCAGACTGAACAGACCAAGTGACCTCAGCCTCTCCTCACAAGGTTTCACTTCAAAGCCCTTCACGATCTTTGTTGTCTCCCTTTGCACACTCTCTAACACCTCAATGTTTTTCTTATACTGTGGTACCCAAAATTGCCCCCAGCACTGGAGGTGAGGCTGCCCCAGAGCAGAGCAGGACAATCCCCTTCCTTGCCCAGCTTTGAAGCTGTGCCTGATGCACCCCAGGACATGGGTGACCCTCCTGGCTGCCAGGACACACTGAAGTGCACAGAGGACTATTGATTAATTACATTTCTATGGTAACATTTTGTATTGGCATAGCAGGAGCAGAAGAATTGGTGTTACGTCCCTCTACTCTCTAGAACAGTGTATGGCAATTCTATAAATGTAGTCTTATGTTAATATGTTGCTGGTTCTGATATCTTTTAATAAACACCTGCTTAATTTATTCCTACATCAGTGAACTGGTGGAGGGAAGCAAGAAATAATTGTTGTACAGCAAGAATTTCTATAAAATGAAAGGTCTTATTGTTCAGGCAGTACGGATACGAGAAAGCTGAAAAATACAGAAATAGCTATAGGAGACCCAGGAGAGTGGATGTCTTGATGGCTTTGATGATCTCTCTGAATTATCTAGTCACAAAACAGGTTTTACTCCAAGTTGCCAATATACTAGAGGAGGCAATAAATCTTTGTCCAGTGGAAAGGTCAGAGAACAATGGTCTTGGTTGAGTGCTGCAGTAGCTTTTGTATCACTCATGGCTTGGGCAGATATGCTCTGGGTAAAAGCTTGGCTGGATGGGCGGGCCCAGAAAGAGGTGGTGAATCTTGTCACAACCAGTTTGTGACTGGTCATTAGTGGGGTTCCCCAGGGCTAAATATTGGAGCCATCCTGTTTAATATCTTTATCAGTGATCTGATGAGAGAATGATGAGAGAATTGAATGAATTCTCAGCCACTTTGCAGTGACACTAAATTGGGCAGGAGTGTTGATCTGGTGGGGAGTAGGAAGGCTCTACAGAGAGACCTAGACAGGCTGGAATGATGGGCCAAGGCAAATCGTATGAAGTTCAACAGTAACTCCATGCATCACTGCAGGTTTTGGGCAGAGTGTCTGGAAACTCAGTTGAAAAGGACCCTGGGGTACTGGGGTGCTGTAGCATGTTAAAAGAAGAACAATGATGCTGCTGAAGTGTCTACAGCACAAGTTTTATAAGAATCTGAGGGAAGTGGGGTTGTTTGCCTTGGAGGAGACTTCATCGCTCTCTACTGCTACCTCAAAGGAGTTGTGTTGAGGTGGATGTCAATCTCTTCTTCCAGGTAACAGGTGATATAACAAGAGAAAATTGCCTCAAGTCACACCCAGAGGAGGTTTAGATCAGGTATTAGGAAATTTCTTCACTGAAAATGTTCAGCATTAGAATGGCTGTCCTGGGAAGTGGCTGAGTCGCCATTCCTAGAGGTTATTTAAAGAGTAGCAGATGCTTTAGCGGCAGATGTGGGAATTCTGGGTTAATGGTTGGACTTGATGATTTTAAAGGTATTTTCTAAACTAAGTAATCCTATGATACTATGACAACACAAAATCTCTTTGGATTTGAATGCAAAATCCATCATCAATATTACCACCAAATACTTAAGTGGTCTTTTTACAGGTTCTGTGACTTTAGTAATAGATCTCAGTTTTTAATCCCCTCAAGTGCTTTTATAGAGCTTGAACATCACTCAGCCTCCCACTGTTCTCTTAACTATTATAATCTTTTACTGAGTAAATTAATCTTATCCTGTACATCATATACTCCATTAATATTTTTTCCTGTTGAAAGGATATCAAGCCCTAATCATGAAATGTTATTAAAGTTGTAATCCAGATAGCTTCCCAACATGGTGCATATCGTTCTTTTTCATCCAATGTTTTTTTTAATGATATGTCAGAAAGTCTGCCACCCTTACTACTTAAACAAACTTTATGTGCCATTTCTTACTGAAGTTGAATGAGATCCTAATCTACAGCGATATTTTCACAAGCTTGGATTGTTATTTGTTATATGTCCTTTATTAGTATTATTGGTTTGACAGAAAGCTGTCTTTGGAGGAAGCTGAAACCCAAAAATACACTGATATGTATGTGCATTACATTATTTGTTCCTTCATTTGGAATGTCTTAATACCTGAACCAAAATCTAGCCAAACACATATACTCATATTATGTCTTTCAGAATTGAGAAGATGCTAAGTGAAGTATGCTTCAAAAGAAAATAATAATTATTTTTGTGGTTAATACAGATGTTTTTAAAACCTCAAGATTTAAAAATTATCCAAATCTGCATACTTCATTCCTATGTTACTTTTATATATATACACACACACCCACACACCACACACACACACCCCCCCACACAAATATATATATGTATATTCCTATATCCAAGTTTCATTTGTTTGGTCCTGTAGAGATGGCCCATTTTGCTGAGTGGACTCTGGTTTTGATTAAGAAAATAACATTGGAAAGCAGCAACTTTTACATTTGCTGCTCCTTCAAAAGAACTGAACAGAAGCATTTTAATTCTAATATACATCACACATAGTAATTTTTGGTTATTTAAAGACTCATCATGTCACCAGAACTGTTGGTGGACAATCTTATTTTCTTGGTTGTCTTTTCTGAGCAAAAGCAGGAAACTTACAGGAATTGTGCCTCTTGACTTGTCCAGTATACTACTCAGACTAGTCTGAAATGTAAATATAGCTAGGGATTTTATACAAGTCAGGCCAGTAATCCTCAGTCACTTAGAGTGACTTAGAATTTCTTCACTTACATCAGAGGAACAGGGCGGGGATACTATAGTCTCCTTTGGGTAAGCTACAAAAAGATTTGGGGATGGGGTTTTCTCCCATCTCCCAAAGGATTTTCTCCCCTTTGCCTTCCTCTCTCCCTTCCTATACTGTACCTCCACTTAAGACACTATCCTTTACAAGCTAAATGGCCCATTTTTTTCCTTTTCTCCCCCAATTTATATAAAGAACTCACCTATAATTAATTTAGAAAGCCCTGACATAACACTAAAAGCCCAATACTTAGCTAATTCAGAGCCTGCTTTGATATTTGTTATTCTATAACTCACTAAGGCATGTCTGCCAAAGGCACAGCAACTTTAGCAGATTTTATCTGCCCTTTGCTGGATCTTTGAAACTTAATTAATGTGCTCAGTAAATGGAGTTTGTATTGTTTTTTAGAGTTATCCCAGATTATCTTTTTGTTATTCTTCTAACAGGCATCCATTGCTACTCTAACGCATTTTGTGCTGTAACAGAACTCTGCTTCCAAGCAAAATGCTGTCTATGGTAAGAAATGCAGTTGGGAGAGACTGTATTATTTTCTCCATAATGATCAATGAGCTTGGAGTTTGCTTGAGCAACACTTTTGCTTAGCTGGGCTAAGCAGAAAATTGTATGAGTGTATTAAATATACAAGAAGCTGTTCCTTAATTGTGCAGAGGAAACACCAGCTCTAATGACTTTAGAAAGAATTACTATATTAATAAAATTTTTGCATTGGGAGATTCCTTTCATGTATTACCTCATTATGGGTAAATTTATTACTTTTGGTGGGAAGGCTGTAGAGTTTTGTAGAAAATAGAATAGAGTTAGTTTAATAATAGAAATATTTCATATATAAGTATTTGTTTTTGGAATAATTGTTCCTGCTTTTGCTGTTGGTTTGTCTTAGAGAATTGCTGCCCCTGACATAAATGTTCCCCACTTGTTGGAAATGTGTGCAATGTTTTACTCAATTAGGCATACAATGAAGTAGTACAATGGTTGTTGCTAAAGTGTTTCTCAAAAGTGAATCATCTAGAAGCTAAAAAAGCAAAGTTTAACATAATAGGCAATATTAAAGTGTGTTGGTAAAATAGACACAAAACAAGGAATTGTTATTATTTCAATTTCAGATTAAGGATTATACACTGTGTACAGGAGGTAATTTTTACCTTGCAAAAGATAGATTATGATTGTTTAATTTAATCATTACAAATAGAAAGTTATATTGCTAAAGCAGTTGTGAATTAAGAATATACTTCCCCCCTTATATGTGCAGATGTTAATCAAAATTTTGGAGTCTATAAAAATAATTCTGGAACTGCAGTTTGCTTCCTCAACAGAATATTTAATAATGAAAACAGATTGCTAAATTAATTGATCTTCTGGCCATGATCTTATGGTGCTAATTTCCCCCCCTATTTTTAGTTTATTTTTTTCCCTTACACAACCTGTTGTTTTTGTAGTTGGAGCTAACTGTTGAGCTATCCTCTCCAAAGAGTAAAATAATGATTTATCCTCCCTTTATTACACCAGAACTATAACATAGTTAGCATTTCCAATATAATAGTTCTGCTTTCCAGGCAAAATAAAGCTAATCTTTTAATATTTCCTACAGTTCAAGACCCTTGTTGTAATTTCTTTGCTGGATTTTCTTGCCCATTTAAGTACAGAGACAAAACCTGAGGCAACACCTTATCCAGTGCTTTGACACTGCTCTGTATGGCTGAATGGTTGTATCCCATGCCTTCCAGAAAATACAGCTGACAGTAAGACTTTCTTGACTCAGACTGTCTTGACTGAGACCTGCTTTTAATGAAAGATCATCATTAACTTAAAATCAGTTTTCTGTCTAATATAAACTGGAAGGATTTCTTTCACAGCATTATTATTGCCAAGAGTTATCCTTTTCATATCTACTTATTTTGAATTTTCTTTTTCCCATTTGACACTTTCTGCTTGACATATGAGGATTTTTATGATGGTTTTCTGCATTAGCTCTGAAACATTTAAAGCTTCCTTATATTGCTGCTTAAAGTGTTGCATCACTCAAAAGTTAGCAAAAAGGTAATGAGCAAAAAGATTGATTATGTCTAAGAAAGCCACTTGTGCGTCCTTTAAAAATGATAGAAAACTACTGATAACCATGCTTAAAGAGTTTAATTGGTTATGAAATTATCTCCAGTTTCTCAGTTCTCCCTGATGGAATTAAGTTTGACCTTACTGATGGGCTCAACCAGCAGGAAACCAGTCCACAATGATTAACAGATGGCTCTTTTCCATATATTTTCATGAGCATATTCTCAGTTAACTCCACTATTCTCAATACATTTGAATATTCTTATAGTAAGATAATTAATTGACTTGTTTTTTTAACTGAGTTGGCCTCTGCTCGGCACTCCTTTTTCATGCTCTGCATGAAAATCAATTGTGTAATTAGTTCTGTTTACAAAACTCTAGTAATAAGACATTTTAATACCTCACAACTTTCTCTTTCAATGCTTACTTTCTCTCTTGCTCTCCAATCAATGAGCCTATATGTTCCATTTACTCTTTTCTGATTCTGTAAATGCCGTAGAGTGTTTTTTGTTCATATGCTGAGTATCTTTGGCCAGTTTATTTTGTACCTCCATCCTTATGGTTTCTATTCATATATTACTACACTATTCTTTTGTGTTCCCCTAGTATTTTTGTGTGTTATGTTTTGATTTTCAGAGATGCCTTTTAAAATTTGCATAGTTGTATTTTGTAATTTTTGTCTTTTTCACTTTGAGGGAGACTTTAGCATCATGCTTTCTTATAGTACCCTTTATAATCTGCCAGCTCTCCTGAATACTTCTAGCTTCTGCATTATCAACACAAAATACAGTGCCTATTCATTAGATTACCTTATTTTTTATATTTATGCTGAATCTGAAATATTTTTCTGAGGAAAAATTATGAAAATAAGAATACATTTATACTAAAATATCAACATAACTGATACATTAAAACAGTTTATTAACAATTCCAAATGTTTGTGATTTATTTATAATTGCCTTTATAATTTTCAATGACACTGAAATAAGACTGGTCAGTTGGAGTGCATGAAATGGAGCTACATGTGTCCAATAAATAGAAATAGGGAAAAAAAAAAAAGGACTTGTTAATCAGGATAACAGGTTTGGTTTGTTTAGTTTTTGGTAAAGTGAACCCTCTTGTCAGCGATCCAATGAACAACCAGGTCTAGTGGAAGGTTCCCTGCCCATGTCAGTGGATTTGGAAGCAGATGATCTTTGCAATCCATTCTGATCCATTCTGTGACTTATGAGTCAAAGTTGCACATAGCTAAAGGCTACTTCTACATGAATTACATCTAAGTGATTGAGTAGAGCAGATGAGTAATCATAACATATTGAGATAGTTTTACACACTGCATTTATCAGTGTAATGTGATAAAGTCACTGTTTAAAATATCGTATAACTTGATAATATCCTCTTGTTTCAGTAATACAGACATATACATTTCCTTCATGTTAACGTTTGGAGAGCAGTTTTACTTTAAAGAGAAGAAAGAATTCACACCTTTTACAGCAAGATCTAATGGTGTTCCTTTAGATATTGCAGCTGGTCTTCCTTTGAACACAGGTGAGGATTAAAGATTTATAGAGCTAACCAAACCAAGTACAGTGACCTACACTTGCATGCCATAGTCCCCTCTGTGTGAAATCATACTCATGTACAAAACACTGAACTTTGCATTCTCTACTGGGTGCAACTGATCTTCAAACACCTTTCCTTTGTGAAGGCTGACTCCAAACTGACCAAAGCCTGCAAGAATGTTCCCATCAGTTCTTAAGTCTTTGTGTTAGGAATATAAATTAAGCCTCTCCTTTTGGAAAAACTATATTTACAAGAATGTATTAAGCCATCCAGTCTCTTCAGAAAGCTTTTGGAGAACAACTGGTCTATTACTTTTGAGACATTTGTTTAGGTATGGGTAGAACCTGCAGCTATGCCTGTTTTTCTTGTGCCTGAATAGCTGTGCTCCTGAGGATGACATTTCATAAAGTAAGGGATGATTTGACTCCTCATTTTGAATTCTTTTAAAAAGGGTATTTTAAATTTCTTTCTTTTTTTTTTTTTTTTTTTTTTTTTTTTTTTTTTTTTTGTCCAGATAGTTTGTGCCATTGTATTTCTCTGCTTTGTCTCTAAACTCAAAATTTGCCCTTTTCTGCATGGTTTTGTGATTATTCCTGGACTTTTTATGATCTTTTTTAAAATCTTCGATTAGTTTTGAGGTGTTGCTTAATTTAAACCCAGTTTCTTGACTCATTTGTCTCATCATAAGGATGTGTATTCCTTATTTCTGGTACCATAGAGGCTTCTTTACATTCATACTTTAATGAGTATGTAATCAAATTCTTTATAAAAATAGAAGAGAAAGCCATTTCCATGAAATTCAGATGAATGAGATTTTATACTTGTTCGTGTAGCAGGTCAATAGGGAGTGTATGTGTTGGACTGCATGCATGGACTAATCAGAAAAGTGGGCAGTTGCACTAACAGCATATTCATTTAATTCTCAGATCAATACATGTGATCAAGTGTGTATTAAAATGTTGTAACCAAAGACTGGATGAATCAGGAGTGAAACAAACTTGGCCAATGACTGTGATGCTGAAGTTCATTCACTTTATAGCTAAAGATCATTTGATGAAAATGTTGCTGTTCTTTGCATTGCTAGAAAACTGCAAGTTTTTATTTAAAAAAAATCAGCTGGAAATGTTTTTATGCTAGATAAGATTTTATGTGTTACATGAACCATCAATCTCATGTGTGTTTTCTGATTAATGACCATAATTTCCCTATGGTCAGACCCATGAGAAAAAGTGAAAGAGGGAAGCCTGAGTTGGGAGTGGGATGAGTGGAGTCTCCCTTGTGGCTGGGGTAACAGGGTAATTGCACTGGGGCAAAGGTGAAGGGAGCGAGCTGTGGGGGACAAAAACAATGAGGTAGGAGAGCAGGAGTAATGTGACACACTAGGAAGAGGCCATGAGCTATCAGGGACCCCACAGAGGCACAAAACACTGTGGTGGGGCAGGAGGCACGTGAAGGGTGACTGAGTCTGGCTCTGCCCATGCCATGTGGAATATATCCTTTCTAGAGGCATGGCCACAGCAGTGTCAAATACCATCCAAGCTGAGCCTTAGCACCAGCAGGTCAGAAAACCAGTGACCTGTAGAGCAGCTATCAGACTTGTGAGGCTAAGTGTATGTGCTGTCCTTCCCTGGAGTTTATGATGACTGATTACAGTGGCCACTCTCAGTACAGAACTGTGAATCCAGTGTCAAAATAGCAACCCCCCCCCCCCTACATCTCTGTATGCTCTGTCACTGCCGAGATAAGATTTTTAATCTCCTGCTAAATCAGGCTAAGTCCTAAAGTTCCTTAAGGTTCATACCTTGTTAATGAAATTTCTGGGTTATCCACATGCTGCTGCAGCACAAATAATAAGATATATTGGCTTTGTAGCAGCTATGCAGAAAACTTGAATGAAGGAAGCTGTATGTAATTTCTGATCTTTGAATCACTTGAGGGTGAAGCCTTGAAGGCTTACCTTTGGGAAGTGTGATTTCCTACCAGAATACTTGTAACTGGGACATTTTTGGAAGATGATATCCCCAAATATTTAAAACAATTAGTCTTCATTTTGGGTGCTGTAAATTGTGGAGGTTGACATATAACTAAAACCCCACAGTTTTAAAATATATGTTAATAGCCAAACTTAAGGAAAGTTTATGTTTCACACAGTCAATGAGCTTGAGAACAGCTGTATCAAAATCAAAACGCTGTGGAATGCTACAGGCATGAAATGTTTCCTGCTGAAATGCTTAGCAGTGCTTTTGAAGCAGAGACTACAGAACATTATTTGAAAAAATGATGAATCTTAATCTGGGTATCAGGGATCATTCCTTTCTGTGAGCCAGATTGGTCTTGGATGTGTCTTAGTAGATTCTGTATCTGAGTTACAGTATGTTTCTCTTGGACATTTCTAGAAGTGCAAAGGCAGTAGGCATTGATGTATAACACTTTCAAAGAAGCCCATAATTTTCAAATTCTGAATTATGTGGTTTTTGTATTTGAAAAGTCTAAGCCTTTCAGTATGGATACTTTTAAAAAAAATTGTTTTGAAGTGTGTTTTCTTGCCAAACATCTGTTTAATGCAATAGAAAGTAAGCACAGAATTGTGAAAAGACAATATATTGTCATTACACTTAATCAGCACTTTAAATTATGGTTATTATACTTGAATATACTTAAATAGTATACTTACAGTACATATATATATAACAGAAGCACACTTATGCTTCTGTCTGAGTGGCCCACTGTAAGTCAGGAGTGAGTATGTGTTTATCAGTGGGGAGTAACAGACACGAAGCAGATGCCAACTGGCAAGGGCAAAGGCAATGGCTAAAAAATTAGGCCTGGGAAATGCAAGAATAGCACAGGGGATCCTGTGAAACAGGAACACATTATACATGCACTCCTTTTCTCATATATCTACTTTGCATTTTTTGACTGGCTTGCTCTTCCAATGGAGAGAGTTCCTACAGACATCTTAGAAAGACTAGTGTCATAAGTGGTCTAAGAAAGAAATATAATAGTAAAAAAGAAAAATAAAAAAATTGAAGACTGCCACAAAATATTGGTTAGTGTTTGGCTCTGGAATTCTGTAAAGCAGCAGATTTGCTTGTTTGAGCATTTCTGGCTTGACCTTTTGCAAGGAGAGTATGAAGCTGACATAAGAAATGTGGAGCAGAACATTAGCAAGATGAAGATATAAAGGAAAATTTTGTCTTGAAGACCAAAGGATGCCTCAGAAGGCTGGAACTGACAACTTTGAATGCAACAAGAATATAATGATTGCAATTTCTTCCTGAAAATGTGGGTAATGACATAATCTCAAATAGGACTTTAACAGTAACAGCTGAAATCTGGGTGTTGCTATTAGATTTTCAAAGTTGCAGAGTTTGTGATAAATGAACAGTAGCTGATTTATGACTCTAGAAATATCTCAAGCCTCTTTCTAAATGTTCTTGATAAAAGATTGATTGTGTGGTCTAAGGGAAATATTTGACTAGCTACAAAGACCCTGAAGTCAGAGAACTTACAGATATCTGCTCTCAAGGAGCGGAAAAGTACTTCTGCAAACCCCTGTCATTTTCTTATTGTACACTGGTAAGGAAGTATTCCCATGTTTACTGTGCAGCACAAATAGTGCGAAACTTCACAGCTTCTATTGCATGTAAAATAATTTGTATATTAATTAGTTTTCACTCATATGGTTGCTGAAAACAGGTGACAGAATATGAGAGTTCAGAGGAGGCTGAACGGAGTATCATAGAATGCAGACTAATATGAACTTCATATTAATTAGCTGTATAAAACCTATGACCATCCGTGAATTGGTATTTCTCTATTGGTATTTTTCTATTTTTTAATAGGAAAGGAAGATATTCCTGAAAAGTGTAACAGAAAAAAATGCTAGAAGTTACACAAAATGATACAAATCTCCCTGCACACTCGACTCTTCTCCTTTCAATAGGCTTTGAAAAGTTATGAATAGGTTAATTCAAATTTGAGTAAAGATACTTTCCATTCAAGGTACTTTTATCATCACAACAGAACTTTTGAGGGTGATAAGATTCACTTTTAATTATAATAGAAGAAGCCAAATAAAATATAGGCACTTCTTTTTTTACAGGTACAAACTGAAGTTAGGATCTACACATGCAGATTTGTAATTAACTATGTCACTTTCATAATTCCTCTTTTCCTTTTATCCTTTCTTCTTTGTACTCACCCTCAAAAGAAAACTTGAACAAAGTAAAAACTGTATTCGAGACTGCATCCGAAAATAGGCTTCTCCCTTTTTCTTCAAAGTGTCATAATCATTTACACTGGGGCACTATATTTTCTCATGTCAAAATAGGACCCAGTTGCCCTATCCATCTTCTTCTTACCCCAAACCAGCTCTGTAGAGGCACTATAAGAATTATTGATTTCAGCTGAGGCTTGGAATCTGCGGATTCAAACAGGACCTAGATTTTCTAGTTCTCCATTTCTTACATTGCAGGTAATCAAATACTAACTGGAGCAGGGATGACCATAGACTCCATAAAATTTTGCATACATTTTAACATAAAATACATGCAGAAATGCAGAAATATTTTGTAACAGTGGAAGAATTTGCACTTGTTTTTATTAAATTTTATTTTTGCATGATGACAGGTCCTTCAGCTTAAAACCCTTACAGTACCACAAAATGAGCAGCCCTCCATGGCAAAAAAAAAAAAAAAAAAAAATTGGTTCACTGCCTGCCAAAGAGGATTAACTCACTGCACACACTGGCAGATGCTCAAGGGTCTGAATGAATTAAAAGCTATTTGAAATGAGTCTTCTCTGTGAACTCCTAAGATGTAGCATTCCCTATCTCCGGGGGTAGACCTTTCAGTGTACAATTGAGACTCAGAAGTAGCAGGAATTTAGGCAAAGCTTTCATAAATAGGTTGGTACCATAATGAATATTGGGTGGGAAAGAAACTTGCAAAAAGTATCTCTTGATTAACAGGAGCTTCTCAATGGATTGTAGACATAAGCATTTTCTCACTGATTTAGAGGGGGAAAACGTCTGGTACAGTGGAAGAAAAAGAAAAAGCACATAATTAGCAACTAAAACATTCTATCAAGCAAAAGTATTGGCCAGAAAACATTTCCAACTGCTCCCATAAAATCAAAACAGAAAAATAAAGCTATTTTCAGTATACGAACATGGGCAATTTTCCTGGTTTTCGCCAGGACAGAATAATTTTTTTCACAACAGCCTGGACTGGAGCCTGGAACTATGTAAGCTTGTCAAGGTTGTTATTCTATACCATTTAGGTCACCACCGGTGAGTGGTAAGTATAAGGGATTCCCACTTCTGAGAAGAAGGTGGGTGTGGCTTGAGATCTGGAAAAAAACAATGGGTCTGTCTGCCATTGTTTTTCATTTTCCTGGGCTTCCTGAGCATTTTTCTCAGGAATCACCCTCTCTTTTATACACTTTTGCTACCAACATTGTTGCTGTTACTGCTTGTTTTTTTATTTTATTGCTGTTCCCAGAAAAATGCTTTTATCTCAATCTTTAATTTCTGCCTCTGTGTCTCTTGCTGAAGTGCGGAGGGGAGTGGTTTGTAGTTTCTTTTTTAGTGGAATTGCTAAATTGGAGAATGCCATTCCTAAACCTGACATAATGCAAAAATATACCAGAGAAAATTTTAAAAATATGAGTAACTTTTAAAGGGAATGATATACAAAGTATTCTTGATAGAAAAAGAGGGGGTGGAAAGATTGAAAAGATAGAAAAGAGGTGATAGAATTAACTTCCTTTCTAAATCTTATCTTTAACATGTAACAAACAAATTGTTTTCAAAATTGGGGGATACCTTTATGATTTGAACTCTGGAAGTGATTTTTTTTCTGCAAACTGTTCTTCTTGCTCTTTTGATCATCTTTACTTTTGGCACTCATTCTATCTGGTGATGAAGTTTCATACTCTGATTCCATGTAGTAGAAAGAGAAATATTTTTTTACTGTTTGTTTTCTCTCCTTGGTAATTTGGAGGAGAGACTTTTTCCTTTATATTTCTAGATATTAATCCTTCTCTTTTCAGAATACCTTTTAATGCATAGTCTTGTCCAAAGCTTCCAGGACAGTGAAATACATGTTATCAATAGCATCACCTTTATGAACTTGACAATAGACTGTTTCAAAAATCTTTCCATGTGTTCACACATTTCTGGTATATTGAATTTAATTGATTGATGTAATCATTGATGTAATCATTGATTGATGAGTTTTTCTCCTTTTGTATGAGTTTAAGACAAATTAAAAAAAAAAGGTCCTGTTTTTGTCCCAGAGCAGTTTGTTTCTGTTGTAGGACTCCTTTTGGACTGCAACCCAAAAGTTAAATAAATAAATAATTTTTAAAATTACAGAGAATATATCAGGGCTTTAGGCTGGAGGTATTTTTAGATTAGAAAATTAGAAAGCATTAGAGGAAGTGGAAGGACAGCAGGAAACCACAATTTTCCTGATGTAAGGCTCTCATGAATCTTTCATGGTGTTTAAAAATAATAAGCGTAGCTGCAAAAGACCTAGGAGAAACCTAAATGTCATTCTTCCAAAACTTACGAGCCTTGTTATCTTCAGAAATTATTTTGCTAAATGAAATAAATATTTCAAAATTATCTTCTATTAAGAGAGATGACAATATTACTACAACAATAGCATGCTCAAAAACATGCTGGGTCAATCTTATTAAACAATATTTATAAACAGTAGTATTTTGCAGCAGACTTCTGAAGGAAGAATGATATTCTATCTTTGACAAACAGAACTAATATATCAGTTTTTGTCGGAACCCAGAATGTCCCTTGGACACTCTTGGATGTTCTGGGCCCAGGTCAGAAGCATTTGAGACCCTGGAATGCAGCCGCAGACCCCTGTGGCTTTGAACCTGATCCATGGAACAATTTACCAACCTTGCAGGAAGAACAAGAAATCACAAAAGTTTAGATATTATAGTAGAAGTAGTCACAAAGTGAGAGGAAGAATTTTTCAGCGCTGTACACGGGGGTTTTAGGCCTTGTACAGAGGGGTCTGAGTTTTGTACATGGGGGTCAGAAGTTCTAAGATGGAGGGACTTGGGTGTGCCCTGTCCTCTTTCCTTCTTCTTCCTAACCTCCATGTTCATGGTGATGTTGGCATTCACAGATTGGTTTAGAGTAGAAAGTCACTATTCAATATATATTATAGGCATTGGGGAAAAACCATAAACATTTAACACGTAATGTATGATATAAAAGAGGGCATCAGCCCCCTGGGTGTCGGAGTGTGCCCTTGCCTGACTGCTGAACGGACCGCAGCAGCTCAGGGAGAAATCTTTTAGATAACATACAATAAACTACCTTGAGACTGGACGACTGAAGACTACTGAGTCTTTCTTTGGAGACACGGGTTGGAGGAGAGACTTTTCCACCTTTCTGGGCCACCCCAACTAGGGGTGAGGCCCGACAACACAAAAACAGACCCCACAAGTTTTGAAAATTTTATTGATAGATATGTTCTATATATTATACGTAAACTTCTAATTTCCCTAAGGAATGAGGAATTCAATGCAACAAATAATTTCTACAAAAATGGGCAAACTGATCTATAATTACACTTGGTAATGTTCTTTGTCTCAAGACTTCTCAGTGAATTGAGGTATGGTTACCTCATTTTTTATCTACAGAAATTTTTTTTTTGCCAAATTCAAAGAAAACTTACTGCCTGCAAAGTGAGATGTATATGTAACGTGGTTACATTGTACATTGTCAAAAGTTTATAATGAATAATTGAACTAATTATTATGTGAATTGTCTCTTCTCTATAAATTATCTAGCTGAAGAATTTGCAAATAATTCCAGTCATCTAATAATTTATAATTAGCAGAGCTTGTATACAATTTTCTAGTAATCAAACGCCGTATGTGATTTAGTCCTTATGCAATGTCTGAGTTTTAATATGGGCAGGAGAGACATCTTAAAGGTAATTCTCTGCAGAGTAGAAAATTATTTTCAAGCAACACAATGTAACAAATGAGACTACAATGGTAAGACAGAGATATGAATATCTGAACAACAGCTGCAGCTCCCTCCAAAACCCAAATGGAGTCAAATTTGGCAACACATTTGTACTTCTTGTATCCCTGTCTTTGGATGACTTGGAACAATTGATCTTGCAGAGACATTAATAGAAAGAGAAAGAAGATATGCAGGTTATGGAATTGCACAGATTTGCTAGAAATATTCCTTTGGAGGACTGTATTAGAAAAAAAAAAGAAAATTAAGATTATTAACTAAACTTTAATTAGAAATTCTTCACTAACAATATTTTATATTGTTTTTTAACTTACCTTTAGCTTTCCCAATGTTTGGGTTTCATGTCCTCTCCTCCTTAAGATGTAAATTGTCATATACTTTGTGATTTATGTCAGATGTGCTGATAATTCACTCCTTCCAATGCATGTTTTTATGTTCATTGCTTTAAAAATTTGAGGGATTTTTTTTCACTAGAAAATTTTAGTGATGTTATAAAGTAAATCAATTTTTTGAATGGAGCATTTGATCCACATTCCTCTATTGCATGGTTCATTGCAATATCCCATCGCCTTGACACTTTCCATTCTGAATAGGTTTGAAAATGTAATCTGTATAATTTAGTTGTATTGATATTTTATCAATTAATTTCCTTTTAATTGGCAGGTGCCCTTCTTCAAACTGAGAGAAAAAATGGAGTCTGGGATAGAAATACAGGTTCAAGAATTTTTTGAGGAAATCTTTAAGAATTAGAGTCTGAATTGTGCTACCATATTGGATGGTTTTGCTGTTTGCTTAGTGTACTGTTTTTCTTTATATTTACAGCCTTTTTCTTTTATGAATTTTCTTTTCCTACAGTTATAATGCATAGTTACCAGTGAGATTTATTCAGACTTTGTGTTATTTCCATTTCATAATATTTCATTAAACTTTATTTGTGTGTCATTAAACTCACACCCTCTCCACTCCTGTAGTTATCCACACTATAGTTATCTTGTCATCATAAATCCTCTGTTAATAGGATTTTATTTCTGAACTAACAATAAAAAGTAATGGAAAAAATGAAAATTTTGTAACAAATTGTTGTAAAGTGCAGAAACTGAGCCAGCAGGCTGCAAAAATGTGATAAGTATTTTTCTTCACTCTCAGAGCAATATATTAACAATTTATGAGCTATCAGTTCAAATAATCTAATTGGATTGGTGGAGTCTGGACAATAAGTTTGAAATATTGTCTCTGAGGGACATCTTCTATGTTGTTTTTTTATTTTAACTGTTTTTCAAACCTTGTCATGGTACTGGGTGTGCATGTTGATTCAAAAGGAAGTATTCTTAGCTACTTTTTACATTTAATTAAACATTTTAGAATGGATGTTACTTATCATACATACAAAAATTGAAGTTTTTGGAATGTTCCTAGCTCATATTGGGCTTCTTATCTATCATCATTTTGACTTCATGCCTTTGTTACTTGGTAAAAAGACTGTTTTTTTGTTTCTCTCTGGGGAGATTTAAAACTGCTATATTATCATTGTATGTAATTAATATTAAAAAAATACAAAATTAGTCATCATCTTATATCAATTTAATTTTCCAAAAAAGCATCAGATAAAATTGGAAAAGGATGGTGATATTTTGTAATCATGGGTATTTCAGCATGACACTTGTTTCTTTTCAGCTGACCTTTCTATCTAATGATTTTTTAAACTTGCATCTTTGTTTCCTTTTTGCAAATAAGCTTTAAATACATACTATATATATAGACAAGTAATATAATTTCTGGAGCTCTGAACACAGAACACTCAGCAAAAGTATATAGGTATCCCAGGAGACTTGGATATAAATGTGTTTGAAGTCTAGAGTTTTTCTCTAGTTTTTTATCTGTTCTGTAATATGGCAGAAGAATTGGAAAATGTAATGTATGTATGCATTTACACAATGCATATGCAGGCAAACAAACAAAATTAACGGTAGAAAAAAATGGCACAATAACAGCCTATTTGAAATTTAGATATAATTTAATTCAACTGAATCTGCAGATCCTCACAGCAATACCATACAGGTTCCAGGCATGTGTCTTAAATAAATCTAGAAAGAAAGTGAATTGCCTCCAGCAAGCTTTAAAGGTAAAAAGCTGATATTGCCTTGGTTATTGTCCTAATAATTATATTTCTTTTATTGCCTTTTGCTTTGGGGTTTCAGTAAGGTCACCTTTTCTGTTATATGTGTCATGGTTTAGCCCCAGCCAGCAACCAATACCACACAGTCACTCACTCTCTTCTGCACCAGCAGGATGGGGGAAAGAATTGGAAGAGTAAAAGATAGGAAACTGGTGGGTTGAGATACAGTTTAATGAGAAAAGCAAAAAACATGCCCACAGCAAAATGAAGTAAGAAAGTCTCTCACCACTTCCCATGCACAGGCAGGTGCATCCTCAGCCATCCTCACGAAAGCAGGGCTCCATCATGTATAACAGTTATTTGGGAAGATCAGCACCACCACTCAAAATGTCCTCCAATTCCTTCCCCTTCCCTCTACTTTAAATACTGAGCATGATATCAAATGATCTGGAAAATCCCTTTGGCCTGTTGAGATCACCTCTCCTGGCTGTGTCTCCTCCCAGCTTTCCATGCACCTCTAACATCCTTGCCAGTTTGGCAGTATGGAAAGCAGGAAAGGTCTTGGCTCTTTGTAAGCCATGCTCAGCAATAATTAAAATATCACTATATTATCTACCCTGAGTTCAGCACAAACTCAAATCAGCCCCATACTAGCCACTAGTAAGTAGCTAACTAGCTAATTCTACTTCATCCTAAACTGGCACAGAATATTAATGATTTAATTGTGAGCCATGTAATTATTCTACAGTAAAATGATAAACTGTTTAAGTGAGCAATTTTCTGGAGCCCACATTTTCTGGACTGAAAGGAGGAAAACCTTAAAGCATTGGGAGTACTTGAGCACCCAGTTTAGTGTTGTCTTGTATAACTTCAATCTACTTGAGACTGTGTTTTACCCTGCCACTACCCAGTCAGGAATCTGATGTACTCATATTATATTTATGTACTAACTATTTTTACTTCTTTTTAGGCAATTGCATAAACTAATGCCTATTATTATATAATACTGAAGGAAACTCAAGACACATTGGAGCTTAAGGCCCAGTTATGCTTTGGTCTTGATCTTGGTTAAGGGATGAATGGTATTTGTGGCACCTTACTTTATAGGGATGCATTTTAGCCATGAATTTGTTATTTTGGAAAATGACCTTTGTCAATTCTAAGATGAATATACTTCTGATATTATTTTTCAAAGGACTTTATACACTTATCAATTTATCTCCTGGCTTCTTAGTGTTAAGTCAAACTGCTCTTATGAAAGTCTTTTCTACTGTGTTGAATCAGTGATAATGACCAGGAATAAAATTTGTGGAGAAAATACTCAGAAAATAAAGAAAAGGTAGTCACAGAATTACTTACTTATTACTCACATATTTGCCTTCACATATTTGCCTTCTTGGCCCATCACTTTCACATTATGGCAGGCATCACGTGAAGTCAGTAGGAGAGAGATTCAAAAGAAAGAAAAGGAGGTGAGTTTTCGATACGTAAGTGGATTTCTTGCTGTGGATATGGAGCTGTGTATATCTTGTTATGGGATTTCCTGGGCTTTCATAGTATAGAGAGAGACAGGATAAGTTCATATAAGAAAACTGCTAAATCTATAATGTACTACTACAAAATTACATCTGGAAATCCTTGAACTTTAAGTTCTTTTGGAAGAATTTTTGGTGTCGGTAAGCACCGTGTTTGAAGATCACTGAAAGGCCACTGTGAAGAAATGACTCCTGAGACTGGAGAAAGTTTGGTTGTACCCTGAGCAGTCAACTGTAAGTACCTGTGGTCTTCTACCAACTGTATTTTCTGTCTGTGTGAATCACTCCAAGGATCTTCAACAGTCAAACAGTTCGGCAAAGCAACACACTCCTGAGGGATGTGTATGCATTAGAATTTTCCTGCTTCTGATTATGCAAATGATTTTTTTTGTGTGGTTTTAGGAAATTAAAATGGGTCTTTGTTTTCATGTGTTGCTCTGAGTTTACACACTCTTGTCTCTTTCCATAGTTAGGAAATTAAGTAGGAACATGACCTGGGAAAATGGAGAGTTTGCTGCTGATGATCTGGGGAGAGCTTCCATTTCTCAGGTTGTAAGACAGCTCTGTTGATCTGATGAGTGCTGCTGACAAAAGACTGTAGAAGAGGCAAGACTCTTTAAAGTATCACTAGAATAATTTCAGCTCAGTCCTTTCCTTGTGTCTCTGTATTACACGGCTACAACATTACTCTTTTCTCCCTTCAAGAATTATATTTAATTCCATTAATTTTGGGACCTTGAGTTTTGGCACAATACTTTGGCTGTCTTAGGTTCCACATATAAGCAACACAGCCAGTGGTGCATTAAGTGAATTATTGAGTGAATTATAGTGGATATATATATATATATATATGAAAATATATGCACATATATATATCCTACTACATATGTATATAGTAGGATATGTAAATGTACATATATATTCACACATTTATATATCCAACTATAACTTATTTTACTGGTAACTAGTAAGGGATTTTAAAAGGGGTTTTAACTGGTAAGGGGTTTGTGAACCCCTTAAGTAATGTATCTGTTTCCACATGCCTATGTCAGACACTAAGAAAGGATGTATTAATTGAAAAGCCCAAACAAGAAGCTTAGAACAGCACACACTGGAAGAATGCCAATAACTCCTTTTACAGGTAATAGGAAAATATAAAACTCTGTAGCTTCTAAAATGTCCTTAGGTCTCTGAACTGAAAAATGTTTTGTAGCATCAAGGGTCTATAAATCTGAGGCAACATGGCTGATTAATAAAAACAAGAGCAAGAATGATAATGTTTTAAAAGAAATCTTGAGTACCTACAGCAAAAAGCAGAAGAAACCTCTATGTAAATTCAGACTCCCTATCTATAGCTACAGAATAAACTCCCTACATACAAGCAGCACCAAGGAATGAAACTAAATGCATGTGAGAAATTGGAATTGAGGTTTGCTACTATGCATGTATTGGTATAGTGTTCTAAGCAATAAAATGTCCCAGTATGTCTCAATTTCAGCATTTTGTGTCTGTTAGAAGTAGTGCAAAATAAAGTAATAGGCACCGGAGAGAAGAAATAATGCATGTATCTTGAAATTGTTTATTTTTCAACTTATTTAAAGACTGACTCCTTTTTAAACAGGTAGTGGTAGTATACACACAGGATAGTTCTTTGTGACTAGCATGGTGTATCTTAGGTGATAAATTGCAAGTAATGCTTCCTTGGCTTTGTGTGTCAAAACAACTGCAAGGTCCTCGGCTTTTAGCTGTAGGCATTTCACCACTTTGCAATAAGCATTGGACACAATCTGTTTGGGTCTTTTTCAATAGTAGGACCAGAAGTCTTCCCAGAGGATAAAAAAGAAGGAGTTTTATCTTACAGTACCCCTTTGCATGGTTTCTGAGCATCCTGAATTTTTTCTGCTGTTCAAATGACACCCTGAACAGCAAGTTGTCAGTGCAGTTGTGTCTTCCAGCAAAGATTTTCTTATTATTTTTAATTCATTATATACAGTGTGTCATCATTTTCTCCAGATGTTGAAACAGAAAATTAGCCAGCCAATGATTGAAAAGCAGAGAATACTAAAACTGGATTTTCTGAGTTATATTATCATTCAATTTATAAGAATGGACAATTCTGTAAAGACCTATTTTCTTCCCATAGCTGGAGACGTAGGTAAAAATTAACTTCTGCTTCATTATATTCCAAGTAATGCCAGCAGCTCTACTTTTATTTCTACTCTGAACAGTAGATAGGCAGCTCAGAGTGGTGGTGCTATCAGATCAACATGTCTATACCTCCTGGAATTATATCTATGCCTGTAAATCACCTAGGGATTGTTCTAAATGTTGGCATACCTCAAAATGCAGGAGAGTAACTGTATTAACGAAAATGTCTGACACAGCACATTACATGGGAGCCTTCTGGACCTAAATTTTAGAAGCATATACCTGCCTCTATTTTGTCATACCCAATAGCAATCCTAATAATCCAGTGGGGTTCACCCGACATTTTTTGTGCCCCAGAATGGAGCTGTAGTATTATCTGGTTTGTGCATCCAGAGAGAATTTTGCTCAGCTGTTCAGCTGCTGGCTCACAGAAGAAATTTTCCATGCATCAAGGAACATGAAACATTTCAAGTCAGAAGATTACATTGAACCTTCATTTAGCAGAAAGGCAATTTGCATCCTTTTGTAAGATTTCTGCTTTTGTGCAGCTGAAAGGGAGCATTTCTGCAGATTGCAACAGTAGATCCGTGCACAAATATGTATGCACATAAATTCATATGCACAATTCCATAAAGGACAGTGCATCTCTTTCCTGGAGGGATGACTAGCACTATGAAGACAATGCCCTCTGCCACCTGCAACAATCATCTGTCACTAAATGAAGATGCTTGATGAGTTATGCAACTAAAACAATTACTTCAAAATTTGTTATTTATTTTTCTTGGGAATGAACCAGAATGGGTTGAAAAAGCATTACAAATGCAGATCCTGGATATTCAGCTACTATACAAAAACACAGTGACTCCTGTGTAATTTACATTAGCACAGCAGCCAAAATTATTCTCATACCCTGTGAGTATTTCAGTGCTGTATGAGTGTTGATAAAATATTCTCATCATAAGAGTAAACAGAAGTATGAACACATGACACTTTAAAATTTACCCTGAAAGAAAAGCACAAAAGCTATCATAATAATATATATTTTGAGAATCCTTTAATGAGACATAATGCAGTGATGGGGAGCAGAGAGATGACATGACATGACATAGAACATGTTTAGAGAGAGACAACTTCCCATGCTTAATAACACAAAAATATATAAGAGGGAATGAAATTTTGGCAGGAGGGTTTTCCAGAAAGCATGTTGAAAGTCTAAAAGGGATGCAGCATGCCTCTCCCCTTTTGTCCTGGGTCGTCATTTTTTATACTTCAGTGAGAGTCATATTTGTCATTAATGCTTTAAGCACAAGGGAAGCACCTGTCTCAATAAGACATTATCTCCTAACTGGATTTTGTCATCTGTAAAGTTTAAAGAGTCTAGCTTTTTAAAAATATTTTTTTTTCTTTTTAGTATTAGTGCTTGTGTTCTAATGTTAAAATACTTGTGCAGCACTTGGAAATTGGCAGATCATTTTGGTTTGCAATATCAACTGCTTAGACATGAACATTTTCTTGCAATTTTATCTCAGTATAAAAGTGGCTCATGTAAATCCTTATTTATTCAGTATTGAGCTAGTATTTTCATTGGCTGGATACAAATATGCCTGCAGAACATTGAGTGGCAACTTTTATTTCTGTGGAGTCATATTTGCAAGGATTTTAAAATCTTTGGTGTTTGTCCTAGTGGAAGACATCCGTTGTTTCATAGCAATTTCTCTCCCTCTGTGGATGCCCACCCATGTTCAATGGCAGGTTTGCATCCATCCCAGTCACCATCTTACAGACCAGCTGGGCACAGTCCAGCTCCTGCACCTTCATTCCTTTCCAAGTAGGTACTGGTACTTTTCCCAGCTTGATTTACTCTTGTGACATTCCCAGCGTCTTTTGGGTTTTATGATCTGACCCAAATGTGAGGGATATGAATGTGAGGAAAATAGGGAGAACTGCTTCAAATGCATTGGCTGTAAAAAATACTTGGGCACTCACCAATGATCTTGGATTTGCACCTGTGCAAAAAAGCCATGACAGGTGGCTTTTTTCCTGTTTTATTTGGTTCATAAAGATATATTTTCACACTGCTTGCTCCAGAGGATATCTCTTTTCCTTGTTTCTTTTCAATTTCTGGGACTGTGAACAAGGAACCTAGTAGTTTGACTGCTGCCTGCTGCAGTCAGTGGAGCATGCCAATCCTCACAGCATTTGTAAGTACAGTGGAGGAGTTCTGTTAGCTCGCTAACGTCTATTCCTGGAGGAGATGTTTCACTAATCTAATATTAAATTAGATCTTGCATTCCAGCTACTACATAACCAAAGTTAATTTTGGAAAATAATTTAATTACAGTGCTGTGTTACACATGAGCAATAGGTAATGCATTATGAATATTATATGAATTCTATCTACATGAAAAAATCCCAATTGTTTAATTGTAGAATCTGTTTACCAAATATTTAAAGTAGATCTACTTAAAAAGAAAAAGAGACAAGACAACAAAATGGTTTAATTAAATGGAAAGAACAGAGACAATGAAGCAGTAGCTAGTCCTGAGGCAAAGCAAGTGGGAAATTAGCCACACCACCACTAAACTGTAGCATTTTGTGTAAATGAAATGGAAAAGGACTTAAATATGCAGAAAATAAAAGGGAAATTTAAGAATATCTTTTTTTATGTTCAATGTCTCAGGGTGAACAGAGAGAGTTCAACATACTGGAGACCAGTGGAGTATTATTTGTTGGTGAAGAGTGAGGAAAGACGTGCCCATGGAGATACCAAACCATGCTACCCTTCTAATGCAACTCAGTGCACTAATATGTGATTTGAAAATCTCCCAGTGAAATTGTCAGTGTTTTTTTCCAGTTGTGTTCACTTCCCCTGCCTCTTATTTTTCAACAGTCACTTTTACTGCTGTTTTCTTTGGTTTTGTATTTTCATCTTGCTGTGTGCTTTTTGCTATCATTAAAGATCTGCTAAGGCATGAGGTCTGCACAGCAGATTCTAAGCAGTTTATAGCTGCTTTTTATGGTGCTGAATGTTTCCAGATGTGGTTTTACAACACTTGAATTCAGCTAACACAACCAGACAGGCTGTCTGGGAGAGATATCATGATATCAAAATATGTGAGAACAAAATTTTGTTGTTATAGGCCCTGGACTTAGAAACAGCATCAATAACCAGACCAACTGAGAGACCCAGTGGTGGAAGTAATGTTCTGGTTTGTGATTTTTTTTTTTTTTTTAGTGTTTTGTGGTGGGAATAATTAACATGACTGTATGAGACTGCCTATTTAAGAGACATTTATTGAATTCAGCGTCTTGAGTGAGTAAGAGACCATTATCCATCACCAGCAGGTTTGTTTTTCAGTATTTTGTTTCTGGGAATTCTGTACAAAGCTGCAGAAGAAAGGCTATGTTTTTATGAATCTGATGCACCACAATGCTACAATGTCATAAACAATGATAATTACATAGTGCAGATTGTTTCATTTGTGATACTTTCAGCAAACAACTAGCTACCTTGTAATAGCAGAGAAAGTTAATAGCAGCGTTGTTATTTTTTCACCTCCCTTGTGTTCTCAAAAAAAACCTCTTCACATTTTGTTTTTCAGTTAAATATAATTCTTTGAAATTTGAATATGTAATACAAGAGCCTAAATAAAATTTATTAATAATTCTGTTATAATCTTAGGCAACATTTCAGGAAGCATTGGTGTGACTTTGGATTTCAAGAATGACTTGGAAATATGCATTGGGAATCTTTCTCTCTTAAAAAGTTACAATAATTTTTTCAGGCTATCTACCCATCTACCTATCTGGAAGGCCTTGGGAATGTAGGATTGATAGAGGTGAAAAGTTCCCAGCTGTAATCCATTGCTGTGTATACAGAGGCAGATAAATCAGAGAAAAAGATAAGGCAGCAGGTGCTGAAATCCACTTTTTTCTTGGTTATTTCTCAATGTATATTAAACCAGGGAGTTTTTTATCCATTTAGTTGGGATTATTTATTTAATCTGTCTAGTGGTAATAAAATTAGAAATTACGTGTTAATAGTTTGTAAACAATCTGTAAACATTTACACAAGCAATTGTACTCTGCTGTTATACCATATTGGAAAAAGCCTTTTCTTGTGGTTCTGTTGACACTGGGCTTCTGAACAACGAGATTACATTCAATGAGAGCACAGAATGAAACACAGGCTTTTCAGCAAGGTTTGTCCAGAATATGGCATTACATCCATGACCTTGACTGGAACATTGAATTAAAATAAATCTCGCTTTTAAAATAGATAACACAAGTTCTTAATGACCTAAGAGGGGAAAAAAATGGAAAATTCTGTTTATTTCAGCAAGTAGTTCCATCTACCAAAATGTTTCACATTATAAAAAGGCAAAAGGGCACCTGGCTGAAGTGTGTTTTTGAATAAAACCATTCATAGTGGAAGATTTATGGCACCGACTGCTGCAGAAACACTGAAATCCTCTCCCACAAGCTGTCATAATTGCATTTGCTTTGCTACATTTTAAAGCTTTTCTTAAGCGTGATCTTTATTGCTTATTTACATTTCCTGTTGACTTCAGAAACTTGAAATACACTGTAACTTTTGTAATATGATATTCTTGAGCAGATTATAGAGCTTGAGGTCTGAAACCAAGATCCAGTTTCTGAAACAACCAATGTCAAAAATAAAATTCAGTTTTCAGTAAATCAGTGGCAGAATCATTACTTCAGTGTAGTAACATTGTTGCCTGTGGTAGGCAAAAAAATTGCTATTAACATTTTATTCAACTTCTGCCTATTAAGATACTTCTTATTACTTTTTATCATTTACAGCACTGTTTCCATCCTTCTTGTCACTCTTGCTCCTGTTTTCCTCAGGTAGAAGCAAAGCTCAAAAATATATCTGGACAATGTGCCTATGATCTTTTTTACATATCTCCTTTTTCTACATGTCTCTTCTTGACTGCTGTATCTTGAAAGAAAATAAAAAGATACATTTTTTTGCTTTTCTAAAATTAATTTTGATCAAGCTGAGATGCTTTTGCACCACATGTTGCTCTGCAGAGAAGTGGGGTAGCTGTGCCAGGTAACATTTTGTAAAATTACACTCTATTTTCAACAAAGACTACCACCAATTTGAGGTCTCTAGGAGACTATTTCAATCTTTGCTCATTTGCTAAACCAATTCCTGATTAAATAAAGCTAGTTTTTATAAGCTCTAAGCATGCATTTATTTTCTAAATTTTTCATAGGAGTAGTTTCTTTTTCCCCTTCCATGTGAAGGGGAAATTTTCATGGAGAGGTGGACTGAATACTTTCTAAATCCAGATCAGAGCCATTTGTGAGACAGCCTAGACTTTCCACTGGACAGAATGCAGAGCTGTCCAGCACCCACAGTGGTGCTGAACTCTTGGTCCAAAAGCAGCACAGACCCATAAGTCATGCTGTTGACAAAAGTGTTTGGAAGCTGACCTGGAGATGTTGTGCCACAGCCCCAGGAATCATTCAGGAACACCAAAGAACCCAGCCACCAGCAGTGATTTACTTGTGAAGAGCATGTTTCCACATATGGGTATTTGTGAATTGCTGCCTGTTACAATGAAAGGGCCAGCATGATTGTCTGTCTCAAGAATCTAGCTTGGCTAGTTCTTATATACAATTAATAATATCATATGATACAATTGGACACAAGAAATCAAAAAAGGGAAACTGAGCTACAGTGTGTGCTGGAATAATTTATAGAGATTGTAGGGAGATCTGAACCTACAAATATCTGCTGTAGGCCTAATGTGATTGTTTGATTATGAAAATAGACAAAATAATAATTAAGGCAGGAATAACTGTACATCTATTACTCTTTCTAAGCCAGAAGCCGAATGTTAATCAGTATCCAGAAATTAGGAGAATCATCCCTGCATTGCAGGCTACCCACCTGGTAGCCTCAGTGTCTTATGTGGCACGCTGGTTTGCATAATTAATGTTAATGAAGAATCCCTGGTGCAATGAGTAGCTTTATGAATGGGTCAGTCTGGATATTGTAAAACTTTCTGGAAAAAGAATTTGGCTAATGATCTGTCTCAGAGCTAGGAGACAGTTGCATGGTAATCTGATTTGTGTCTAAGAAGGTACAGTGACAAAAAAAAAGAGTCACTACGGCTTCAATTAGCTTTTCAGACCAGGCCAAGTACAATGGCAGAGCTATTTGACAAAGAGTGTTGAGACAGTTTTATGGGTGTCCAAACATCATAAATATGTAATTCTTGTTTTATCAATTACAAATAAGAAGAAGCAATGCTTACCCAAGACTTTCTGGGAAAAACTCTATTTTGGGCAATATCGTCTAGGTTGTGATATATGTATTTTGGGGACTGAGAGAAGGAACCCTAGATTATTCATAGTGACTGGATAGGCTTAATTTAAATCAAAACAGTTGATACAAATTCCTCAATGCAAATGATCCTGTTTTCTGAACTTTATTTGCTCAGATATTTTGTGACGTGTGTCAAAATAGTAAATACTGCCTATTTTAAAAAAGACACAACGAAACAACATTTTTTCTCTTCACAAACAGTCTGCATTCATTCCAGCAGTTTTAAAGATGATGGCATTCCTCTCAAGAAATGGTGCTTAGCAGTGTATTGAATATTCTGACTGCTTTGGTGCAGGAAATATTTTGTCATCCTGTTGGTAGTGCCCTGAATGGGAAGAGATAGCTTTCTATTTTACTTACACATTCTAAATTGAAGCAGTTCAGAATGGGCGGGGGGAGGGGAGGGAGCGGAGGCGGGGGCGGTGAGGGTGGGTTGTGGAGGTGGGGGAGTGTTTGCTGTAACAAAGGTAGCTGTCAGGACTAAGCTGCAGCCATGACAGCCAAAACTCCAAATTTGGAAGAAGTGTTTGCAGACATATGAAAAGAAATGCAGGAATGCAGGTGGCTAAAAAAAAAATGTTCCTCACAGTCACTGCCTGAACTGTAGTTCACCAAGCGCCTTTTTAAATTTCAGTCAGTCCCACAGTCTAACAAAACTATGAGCAGGGTTATAGCTTTTATTCTTGGCTTTAATTACAGCAATAAATGATTCTGTCTAGGAGGTTCAGGAAGCATTTAAGGGTATATACTCTTGTTATATCAAACCAGTCTGTTTTAATGGCTTGCCAAGTCTAAAAAGAAGTAGTCTTGTTTTTTGTCATCAATATGTAGATCTGAGTGCTAGCATCAGGCAGAAGCAAGAAAAGAGAACAAATATCCTACAGTGAAAGATAAGTAAAATCTTCCTTCCACTGTGACCTTTCCTTTACCTTTTTTCAAGATCTTTAAATGAAACTCTAATACTTGTATTCTTTGCAGTAATCTGATGCCGAGCAGAATATGTTTGTCAGACAATCATATTTGTAAGCTCCATGCCTGTGTGTGTAGTCCAGAAGACTTTTATATTTGGGTGGGTACAGACTATGAGGACATGAAAGTTTGGGTGGAATCACACCTGTGGTGGAAGGAACAGGAATATGTCCTCTGTTCTGTTGCATAGAGCTTCTATTTTGCACCTCAATTTCCTTGTATGAAATTTAGTTGAAGCTACAATTAACCAGTATGTTCTAGTTTTAAACTAAATGTTCTGCATATATAAAATATATCATGAGCTAAATTAATAACTAGTATTTGATTCCACTGAACATAGAATATGTTCATCTTGATTATTGCATCACTATTCTTCAAACATTTGATCTTAATTTTGTGGATAATGCCACCATTTTCTCCCACACTAGAAAGTACTTGGATACATCATTCTCATGCAAGTATAATCCAAACTGAATTTACCAGTAGGCTTTTGAGGCAAAAGGCCCACTACTTGTCCTTGGATTTTTAGACAGCAACTTCAAATAATCTTATCTGAGTTATTCTTCTATAAAATTCCACATGAGTACAACAATAACTCACCAGATAGGGTTAGAATACATTTTTTCAAACATAAGCCTCCCTGTGAGCTTTGATTTCAACTGAGGGGAGAATGAATGTATTTGATGCAAGTACTGGTTCACAGAAATTACTTGGAAAATTACAAGAATTTTAAAAATCCACCAGAATCTAAATAATTTAACCGTCAGTTTAATCATACAACACACTGAGGATGTAAAAAGTGAAGCAATTCACAGAATTCACAGAATTTCACATAATTTTGACAGAATATGTCAAAATTCTGTGCTACAATGAGGCATATGAAGGAAACATTGACAGGTTTGATGACTAGTCACAGAATCAAAACAGAAAACAAATATGAAGAATGCAGGCAAATAGATTTGTAAAGTCAAGACTGTTTCTTTCCAAAGGAAAGAGTGGTTCTCTCTAACAAAGCCATGCACTATGATAGGAGACTTTGTTAACTGTTTCAATGTCCATGACTATAGAGAAGATTTCAGGTTCTTCCTGATAGGAAATTATGTATACACATAGTTTCAAGTTCAAAACAACACAGTCAGGTGATGGGTTGCTTCTTTTGCTATGTTTGTGTAGAAAATAACGGCAGATTATGTAACAAAATAGGTTCAATAGCACATTCAATGTGATCAAATGGATAATACAGATTATATAATCCCTGTAAAAAAATCATATGTGTTAATTGGAAATCTTATGATTTTACCTCTCACTACATAGAATCATAGAATGTGCTGAGTTTGAAGGGACCCATCAGGTTTATAGAGTCAGCTCCTGACTCTGCACAGGACAGCTCTGAGAAACACTCCATGTGCCTGAGAGCATTGTCCAAATGCTTTCTTGAGCTGTGTCAAGTTTGGTGTTATGACCACTTCACTGAAGATCCTGTTGTGGTGCCCAACCACCCTGCTGATGAAAAACCCTTTCCTAATATCTGGCCTAAACCTTCTCTGACTCAGTTTCATGCTTTTTCCTTGAGTGCTATAAATGATCACAAGACTGAAGAGATTGGTACCTGCTCCTCTGCCTCCCTTGTGAGGATGCTGAAGACTGCAATGTAGTAAATAAAAATTAATGGGATTTATTGGCTACTTATCACCCCATGTGTTTTTTTTTTTTTTTTTTTTTCACTTTTGCCAATGGGGAATCCTGGATAATATCTAATTTTCTCATTAATTGTTAAAATCATAGAATCAGTTATGTTGGAAAAGACCTTTAGGATCATCATATTCTATGGTTGATCTAACTCTGTCAAATCTCCCACCAAAGCATATCCCCTAAACACCTTATCTACATATCTTTTAGAGACCTCCAGGGATCATGACTCATCCACTTTCCTTGACAGCTCATTCCAGAACTTGGCAAACCTTTTTGTGAAGAAATATTTCCTTATATCCAATGTACAACTCCCCTAGCTCAACTTGATGCCGTTTCCCCTTGTGTTGTTATGTGTAACCTGGGTGCACCAGTCAATCCCCACCTGGCTACACCCTCCTTTCCTGTAGCTGTAGAGAGTGATAAGGTCAGCCCTGAGCCTCATTTTTTCCAGGCTGAACACCCCAAGCTCCCTCAGCTTCTTCTCATTTGTCTTATGCTCCAGACCCTTTCCCAGCTCTACTGTCCTTCTCTGGATATGCTCTAAGGCCCTCAATGTCCTTCTTGTACTGAGAGGCCCAGAACTAAACAAAGGATTCAAGGTGTGACCTCCACAGTGATGAGTACAGGGGGACAATCACCCCCCTGGTCCTTCTGGCCACACTATTGCTGAGGATGCCATTGGCCTTCCTGGGCACACTGATGGCTCATGTGTAGATGATCAGCTGATGCATTACAGAAATTCACAGCTCTTGATGCACTTCTAGTACATTTTATTAGGGCAGAAATGAGAGACACATGGTGAAAAAATCCAAGAGAGCATATGCTTTGGAGAAAGCTTTCTCATATTTTTCCAGAGGTTTCAGAGTTAGAAAAAAAGGGCAGCGGAAGAAAGCTCACTTCAATGCTTCTTGAAAAATTCAGTGGAAACTCTGTTGCTTCTGAGTGTTTCACAGATATAGAGGATGCTAAACACAGGAGACCTCACCTGAATCTTATTATTCTTGAGTTCAACAGTGACAACTGAGTCTTCTTTTGTGTGTGTGTGTGTGTATTAGAGCAATGAAATGTTGTGCATCTGGCGTGGCTGATGGCTTTTGTCAGAAATCTTCACTACAGATTCTTATTGTCTTTTGCTGTATTTCTGTTACTTCTGACCTTTAAAGATCTTCTGAATGCAGCTAAATAATACTTCAGGTAGCTGGTATGTAATTGGTAGAAAGATCAATATTACTCTCCAGTGTGCAAATCATCACACCTCATTACTTGGTCTAGTTTAAATATCTGGTTGTTGTTTGCTTAACATGTCATGAGAGCTGGGAAACAAATCTGATGGAAGAGTCTTTCTGAAGCCCAAAACAAATAAGAAAATTATTTTTCAAGGTCCTCAGCAATCTGAAGTGCTGTTTCCCCCTTTTTCTGATTTAAAAACTAGCTTGCTAGTACAGTAGCTCTAAATCTGTTGAATTTGAATTAAAATTTGGAAGCATGGAACATCCAACCTAGTAAATGATATATAAGTCACACATAATGTAGAATTTCATGGATTTCATCAAATATAAGGGACATTTACCAGGTGCCAGTGTTAAGGAAACTTCCCCATCTGACCATTCAGGAACACTCTGGCAGTCACACTTCCACTACCAGAGACTTCAGCTGCTGAGACTGAAGTCCCTTTCAAAAAGGCACCCCACACACCCCATTCTCACATGGCCAGGCAAGGTTTCCTTACCAGCTCAATTCCCAGTTTCCCTTAGGAGAACCTCAGATGTCTTGTTCCATAAAGCAATTTTTTCAGGGTGCAGTAACACAGAAACAGCTTGCGCTGGTTCCTTCAGTGACAAACCCCAAACATAGGAACCCATGGGTTTTTATACCCTCACAATCTAAGGACAAAGTTCTCTCTGTTCCTCCTGAGCCATCAGTTCGTGCTGTGCCTCAGTGTCTGGTCCCCTGGCTGGTGTTACAGGTGCCAGGTCCCTTTGTTTGGCCAAGGGTTAGCAGTTCCTGGCGCCTTGTCTTGGGCTCTCATCCAGAACTGAACCTGCAGCTCCCAGCACAACTGTACCTGAGCTGCCTGCACTGAATGTGTTCCTCAATATTAGCTGGAGATGATAGGGAAACTCAGTGAGTTGTACTGGTATTGTTGAGTACAGCTTTAGTTGGGACAGTGTTTTGCATTTTCTGTATATCTTCAAAGGGATACACTGTACTTAATTTTTTTTCATTTGTTAATAGATCTCCACATTTCTGTTTCTAAGAGTTTTTCATGTAGGTCTGTGTTAGGCTAGCAGAGGTCTGTTTGTCTCCTCTTCCTGGTATTCTAGTGAGTGAGTGCATATTTGGAGGTGGGTTGTGATTTCTCAGAATATGATCTTTTGCCATTAATTTTCAACATTAGTATATAAAAATAAGAAACAAATTCCTTAGCAAGGTGAGCTATCTTTATGAAGCTGCTGAATCTGAATAGGGTTGGCTGAAGGTCCCCTTTCTTGTCTGTTCCTTGAGTGATCAGAATGAAGAAAATTTTGTGCTATCCTCTATATGCAAAGGATCATACCCTGTCCTCAATAGGTTCTTCATTTTGCCATTCCCAGCTTTTTGTTCTCATTTCAGATGACTGAGCATAGCCTGTATCTGGGGCATTGCTATGCTGATGTTCCAAGGTACAGCTAGTGAAGGCAATTATTTGAAACATTGTATTCTCATAGGAAATCTATGCCAGTTTAGAGCAAGATGCAGACAACACTTAACGGGTACATATTAGGTTTTGACATGCTTCTTCAGCACATGGTGAAATTAGAATTACTAGAGGGGAAAACAAATTCACCCAACATCTCCTAAGCTTCTACCTGTGGTAATTTACAGTTTGACTTTATTTTTATTCCTCCAATTCTTATATACCAAGAGACACAGCATTGCTTCCTTTGTGTTCAATAGAAGAACTTCTCTCTCTGAAATAATGAGTGCGTTTACCACACTTTTCTGTCTCTCTTTTTTCTCATTCACATACCTCAGGAGAGATAGAAACCAGTTAGTTTAAGCCAGGTGACAGGCTGAGGTGCTTAACTTATGCATAGGACTGCATTTCTCTCGAGTTTCTGACATAGTTTTAAATCTTTGAATGGTTTCAATGATAGTAGGTAAGAGGAAAATGAGGAAGAAAAAGTCTGTGTTTAATTTTTACATTTTTGAAATCAACATGTTAATTCTACTTTCATAAAACATTGAGAAAAAATATCTCAAAATCTCCAGATTTTTCTAACTGTATTTAATTTTGGTGACTACATGCTTCAAATTAAGATATAGAAAAGGAGGAAGAGGGAGAGGAATAAGAGGGTTTTAGAGTAAATTCAAAATAACTTTGCTTTTGGGAGAAGTTTATGAGGGATTTAGTAAATTTCAGTATGAATTACTCTCACAACTTGGTCTGCATAACAAAGAGGGAAACATTGGGACAGGTGACTTACTCAAAATCACAGCAGGCTTCTTAGAGGGCTTGTCCTGCTATTTAGGTCAGCAAAATCTCAGACAAATTCAGCCATTGCAAGACCTTTCCTTCTCTTCCTTCTTGCTGCATTGTCCGATCTTTCTCTTTTTGTTCCTGCTACAGCCCTATTGTAGAAGCCCAAAACAGTAACTCTCAGCTGCAGCTCTGCAGAGAAGTGCTGCAGTGCTGCTGGAGGAGTGCCAGCAGAAGGCCAGGTAAGCAGAGAGAGGCAGCCATCCAAAAATGTTTTGCTAACTTAGAGCTGTGTCTGAATTTTCCAAGCTTTATCTCTCAGCCTTTCCTGTCCCTAGAGGTCTGGCAAGCAGTTCTGACTAGACCCTTCTTCCTCTGTACTCAACATATTCCCACTTTCAGAATCTTGCTGAAAAGGAAAAACTTGCATTTAATAAAATGCCTGGTAAAATGATTGCTGTTATACACCTTGGAGGCAGCAATTCATTCTGCCACCATACAGAATAACTTCACCTTCTGTACTGCTTCTGAAATAATTGAGCTATTTTTGCTGCATAGAGGGAGCAATGAAAAGTAATATAAAGCATGGCAGACACTGATTAGTAAATTGATGTCTCAGCACCACTGAGCCTAGATCAATACCTAAATCCACAGATAGACTGGTTGCTTTAAAAGCACTTAAAATAGTGCAAAAAGTGTCAGAATTTGTGGGGTGAAAGATAGTCCATCAGCTACTTTGTGCCAGACCCATCTGAAATTAACTAAAGTAGTGCATAGTTTCCAGCAGGGACACTGAAGAATTACTGCTGATAATGAGTATTTTTTGTTTTATTTTGTTTGTTTGTTTGTTTGTTTTGTTTACACTCTTCCATGCTTTGCCAACTAGATGATTTAGTTGAGAGAAGGGATTTATTTTTATTAATACATTGAAAGACTTAATGTTCATAACAGCCTCCAACCTGGTAAAAAGCTGCTCTCAATTTAACAGGTTATAATTTTCTGTCTTCCTTCTGTCTTCTATCTTTTCTGTCTTATTTCAGCATTTTTATCTGTATTTGTTTGGGGTTTTTTTTGCATAACAGCTATTAAGAGATGGAGCTCTGGTTCAGAAAGATACAAGGCAGCACAATAGGATAGCTTGATGTAGGTTGCATAAATGTTTAGCTTTCTTCTAGTGACTGTCTTGCCTAAAAAAAACCAGAATGGAGCACTTGAAGATTTCACAGGTGAGATGAAAAAAAAGAAAGATGCAAAAGAGTTGCACCATTGCTCCTTGATGGAGCAATTTAGAAGTGGGACTGCCGGCAGCAGGTTGATGGATGTAGTCTTACCCTTTTCTCTCAGAACAACATTTTTCGCCTTCCTAATAGAAAGGCTTGGATGTGCCAGGATTCTTGTTGTGGCCCAATTAGAAATAAACATCTAATTATGTTGACTCCAAGTCTGAAGTTTTGAATAATGCTATGACTTGTCAACTGAAGGCTGAAGTCTAGAGAAGAATTGGAAGGTCTGACTGCTGCAGTTGGTTGCCATGCCTAGGAAACTCTTTGTCAGGCTAAAACTATGCTGTGTTGTGCTCTAGAAAATGAGGGCAAACAGACACCTGCTATCCTTTTTGATGGCACAACATTTTCATGACAAGACTCCTCAATACAACTGTGCTGCAGCAGGTAAAGCATATTGCGCAACAGCATGCTGAATATAACTGTCAGCTGCAGAGATTGCAACGTGAGAGAAACTTTCAACCAACTAAAGAAGCTGAATATTACCAACAATAAGCAGAAAACTCCTCAGGACTCAAATCAAGCTTGATAGCACAAGCTTTCATATGAAAATAACATCAAAAAGACCCTTTACTACCTCATGTGTTAGGCTTTCAAGGGCTTAAAAAGTTTTAATGTAGATCTTATATCTGGCAGAATTACCAGCTTCAAAACAATTGCATCAAACCAATTGCTACAGTTGCATCTCTTCCCAGACTACTACCTTTTCTTGGATACAGACATTAGAAAGGCAGTACCTTTTGCAAAGTAAAGTTACGTGAATTTGTTTAGCTCATCAGTTTGAAGTTCATAAGAAAAGAAGCAATTCTCAGCATGAATAAATCATGGAATACAGTTCAAAGGACTTATAAGAATTACAACTGACCTTTTTAATAATTATTGTGCTATAAAAGATGTGATGACCAGCAATATGAGTAGGAAAGTGAAAATATTCAGTCTGCTAGAATTAGGAGAATGGGTTTTCCCTTCAAAGGCAATTTGATTCTAGTATTAAAGTGTTATACTGGAAGAAGCAGCTGTCTGTTTAAAATAACAGCTTGCCAATCACATTGGCTAAAGCTCTTGTTGAGAATAGGAAAGTCTGACTGCTGTAAATCAGTCCCAGCAAATCAGCAGATTTCACTTGTATGAAGGAAACCCAGCAGAAGAGAAGATATGGTTTAATTACCTATAGGTAGAGCTGCACATTTTTAATCAGTGACTATTTATAACAGTACTATGGTGTGTGAAGATTAAAGTCCTTAGGCCTGAATTTCTACTTCTGCAGATTAGGAATTAGATCAGTCTGCTGTAATTAAAACAATTGACCAAAGAATCCAATTTTTACAGAAAGGACTAAGCGTTTTTTTCCTCCGTAATGTCTCCCTCAGAAGAAACATTCTTGGCTCCAGAGGACTGAGTTTACCTTGCCAAATTGGGATAGCTGCCTGTAGTCCTCTACAGAAGGGTTGCTTGCTCTGCTACATGTCTTGCTGATGGGGAATGACATATACAGTGATAATTCATCGCATGCTAAAAAATACCTGAAATAGGCAAGATGCATCACATCATGGAACTGCACAATTCATTTTGTTACATGTAAAGGAAGATGAATTGGACAGTATTTTAGATTCCTAAAGTAAGAGGAGATATATCACTTTTGAACTGTTTGTCACACACTCACATCGACTATACAACTCCTTCCAATATTTTATGCAATCACTCAGCTAGCTGAAATAGTCTCATTTTTACTTCCCATTTTTACTTTCCCTGACTGAATGGTTGTTTCCCATAACCCTGCCACTCTTCAGCAGTCTTGGGAAGTCCTTTTTTTTTTGTCTTGTCCATTCTTGCAGTGATAGAGAAAACATTTACTTTGTTCCTTGTTATTCAACTCCTGCTTTGCATCATATTGTTTACCACAATATCCTCACTTAGTTTCTTGGTGCTTGCTTTCCTTGAAATCAGACTCTGAGGATGATGAACAGAAAAGAGGAGAACTTCATACTTTAGGCAGATGGATATCAGAGTGAGGGAAACCAGGCAGTTGATGTCTCATTTTACATTCATATAATTAATATTTTTACAAATGCAATACTGGTTTTAAGAATTCTGTCAAATTTTGATATTTCTTTACAGTGAAAATAGAACATATTTGCTAATCTGTGTCAAGTGTTGGTGTAAGGGGCAAAAAACCTCTTTTGCAATAAATCACAAGAATTTTGACAGGTGGGGCACTGTCTGTACTATTGAAGCTACAACTGTGATACAAGACTGAAATTCAAGTTTGACTGACAGTGAAAGCTGTGATGTATCTGTGTACCAGGGCCTGTATCCCTGCACTGTGCAGTCAGTCCTCACTTCCTTCTCTGTGTAGTTTGCACACCAGGCTCGTTAAAGACAGATAAGCCAACAAGAGGCAAAGGAGGTTTTCACAGGCGCCTTCACAGCGGAGGAGCAGAAAACATGGTAAAGGAGCTTGTGGAAAGTTCTGAATCACTCCCTACCCTGAGGGAGCCCCACTGTGCTCAGGCTCATTGTTAGGCAGTTTACCTATGCTTTGATTAGTCATATCAGTGGGAATATCTGTGGTGTCTACAGCAGGGATAACCCCAGGCTGTTACTGCTGTGGAAGAAGGTTGTGAACAAGTCGAATGGAGATTTTAAATACTTGGTAGAAACTGTCCCTGCTTATGCAGCCATAAGATAGTTTTCTACATGCAGCTAAAGATGATCAATAATAAATGGTCATGTGTTAGTTGGAATATTGCATAGAGCCATAGGTGATCTGATCCAGAACTGTGATTTGGTACTTCCTGTTTAATTCTGCTGAAGATGCCACACAGATATTTGCAGTGGAACCTCCCGTCAATATCTGGACAGCAAATGCCCCATGTATTTGAGAGCTTCAGTTTACCATGTGTCCTAGGGTGACATCATAATGTTCATATCCCCAGCTGTGTGTTCTGTTTATGCTGTATATTATATTCTGTGCCTTCAAGACAGTCTCTGAGAGCAAAGGTGGGGAGAAGAAGAAGCACAGAGTTTGTTATCAGCCCACACTCACTTCTCCACAGACTGCTGGAACACAGAACCCCACTGTGTTGTCTGGGCATGGATGGGGCAGAACACCATGCTCCTTTGCTTTTTAGTTCGTTTAGCTAGCTGAGGCAGTCCAAGTTTCCTTGGACTGGTTTTCTTTCCTTTTTCTTGGATCCATTTGAACCTGCTCTGGACTGGGACCCAATGAAACACCAAGAGCTCATACTTTCTGGCCTACTGGAGCCTACTGTGGGCAGCAGCAGCTTTTCCCAGTGCTGGAGGGACTGAAAACAGAGTGACCACTCCCCGGAGAGATTTTCTGAATTTGTCGTCTCTTCAGAGCGACAGATGAGTTTTGTCCCCTGGTATTGTTCATTTTGTGTGCTGGGGAGTGCTTTGCCTGTTTAAATAAACAGGTTTTTTCCACTTGTCTCTGAGGAAATTATTCCTGAACTGATTGGGGGGAGGGGCTGCGTGGGTTTGCTTTTGGGGGGGAGGGAGGGGGGCTCTTTTTGGAGGTTTTCTCCCAAATTTACCCTAAACCAGGACACCATGTAAATGCTACCCTATTCAAAAAACCTTAGGAAATGAATCTTTTCTATAAAGGTTCTGTCTGTGTGTGTCTGTCTAAGACAGGAGAGACAATAAGGCCCAGCCTAACTCTGTACCTTTGGGAAAATAAAACATGATACAGGAAGAATGTTATGACATTTTTTTCTATTTTTACCTTGAGATAGTTTTACTTGTTTTCAAAATGGTGATCTCCACAGATGAAGAGTGGTCCGGAAGTTAAGGTTTTACACAGAAGCAATTGGCTGTTGCCTTCTTTTTCAAAGTTATCTTTGTGATCTTTAGCACGTTCTTCTCTTTCTTGGATAATTGGGGCTGGAGAAGTATATCTGCAGGGAGAAGATTAATAGTACTCGAAGAATCTAATCTCTCAGACAAAAGCAAAATGAAGTCTTGTGACTAGAAGTTCAAATTAGAAATAAATGATGGAATTATTGGAAAGTTTTTGTACTGTCTCAAATGATATATGTGATTAACCAACAAAAAATATGCAATTTTTTTTTCCACAGCAAAAGGGAAGAAATATATTCTACTCTTATAACAACTCAAACTACCAATTATTTAAGTATTTTAGTGAAAAGCTTCTTTAATACTGGATTTTTCTAAATCCCATATTGTAGCCAGCAGAAACTATCCACCACTTTAGGCACAGGTTTGTTAAAAATCCATCTAAAATGACGCAATGAAGTCAATTTTGCTGGAGGGTGCAAATTCCAAAAGGTGCTGGAAGTGCAAAGGCAATTTAAATCCTTTTTTCTACATATATACTCCTGCTCAACAGTTATGGTTAGGCCTAGGTATTACCTAAACACAACTGCCTTCCCACCAGCACTCTGTGGAGCATTACTTCAGACTTATTCTTATGCAAATTCTACCTTTTGTAAGTTAGGAAGGAGAACTTTAGAGAATGGATCTTCATAACACACAGGAGTGTGTATCTGCATTTTTAAAAGAGATAGAATAAAGTGTTAATCTTATTCAATTTAAATAAAAGACCATACATTCCTTGTTTATTCCAGTGTAAGCACAGTAATTCAAATCAGGTGGCTTAGAATGTGAGGTATATGGACAGAAACTATCATTACTATATAAATGTAGATTTAGGCTATTTCACAAGCTAAACAGCCTGGCTTGTGTAATCACAGGCAAGATAACTACAATGTAAGTGTTTGCCATTATTAATAAATGCTTCACTTGTTTACACTAATTTTCATCCAGCAAAAGGTAGGAAGAATGCAAATCAAGGTGGAATAGTGACAAGGCTGTGTTAAGGCTCAGCAATTAATTTGATACATAATGTAGAAAAGGAGAAAAGAATGAACCTTGCATGTTGAATATTTTCAGTTGAAATCAGAGTTTTGCAGGAAATTCATGCAGACATTGGTTAGTGGGTTGCATACATGAAATTCTTCTGACATGCAGATGATGTTAGCCTGGGGCTTCTAATTCAAACAGAAAAAATGCCCACAGGGAGTCACATTCTGGACATATATGCACAAATCAGTGAAATACATATATATATATATATATATATATATATATATGTATGCACACATATATATGCATGTGGGAAGAGAAGGTTATCTAAGGCCACTGTAGTGTCAGTTGTATGGGAGGGAGACAACAACATTGTGGAAAAAATGAACCACACAAATTATTAATGTAAATGTTCAGCTTATTAACTTATTTCCAATTTCTAGTCATGAAAATTTTAGAACATTTAATATTGGGCTACCTTTCCTTAGCTTGAAATTTACTCAAGGGGAAAGAACTCTTTTAAAATAAATATTATTCTGCATTATCTCTGTCTTATGTTTTGGTGCTGTGCAGCTTCTTCTTCCACGAGCCCATAGATTTCATTTGCTGTGATACAGTGTGGGTGTGTGGAGGATCAAGTTGTCAGGAGGCTGGGCTGAAATTTTGTGGAAATACAGAGGGAAGGCGATGAAGAGAGCCGGAGTAAGAGACTGTGAACTGTTATATTCTACAGCAAACTGGCTTTGCTGAGAAAGCTTCAATGCAAATAGAATAATGAGTTTAGCGGGTGGGTTTTCATTTATGCCAAATCAACTGTCATTGTTCCAGAAGGCTAAAGGTACCCTGAAGGAACTACAAATGCAATTTATGCCCAATTAAAAACCTTAGAGCATTCAGAATATTTTAAAAATGATATCTGTATGACTGGAAAATCTAGCCCTTGGTATATAACTGCTAATTTAATCCACAGTTTCTCTGGACAACGTGCTCCTGTGCTTTACCACCCTCACAGAAAATAGCTTCTTCCTATTGTCTAATCTAAACCTACTCTCTTTGCATGAAGCCGTTCCTTCTTGTCATATCACTGCATGCCCTTGTAAAAAGTCCCTCACTGTCTTTCTTGATGGCTCCCTTTAGTACTGGAAGACCGCAGTTGAGTCACTCTGAAGCCTTTCTTTCTCCAAACTTAACAATCCCAATCGTCTCAGTCACTCCTCATAGGAGGGGGTGCTTCAACCCTCTGATTGACTTGGTGACCTCCCTAGTGGATTCACTCCAACAGGTCCATGACCTTCCTGTGCTGGGACCTCAGAGCTGGATGGAGAGTTCCAGGTGGGGCCTCACCAGAGCAGAACAGAGGGGCAGAATCCCCTCCCTCCCACACTTCTTTGGCTGTAGGTGAGGACACAACTAGTAGTCTGTTGGCCACTACCTTCTGGATGCAACAGTGCAGCCAATTCCTTATTCACTTCACAGACTTCTTGGCAAATCAATCCCTATTCAATTGTCCTAGGTAAACTAGGTGACCCAAAAAAAGAAACATATTTGTATATTCCATATTTCGTCTACATCAATCCCCAAAGTCTGACCCTCTCTCCACAAGTTTTCCAGTGCAGTGTGGCCAGCAGGGCAAGAGAACATATTCTGCCCCTCCGCTGTGCTTTGGTGATAGCCCACCTGGAACCCTGCATCCAGCTCTGGGGTCCCAGCACAGGAAGGTCATGGACCTGTTGGAGTAAGTCCAGAGTAAGCCAAGTCAATCAAAGGGATGAAGCATATCTCCTATAAGGAATGACTCATCTCTCCTTATCGGTGAAAGGGAAGTGGTTAAAACTAAGGGCAAGTAACAAATTTTCGAGTTTCTAACCTGTTTTTTTGTTGTAAAAAAGACAGAAATTTAGAGAAAAGGATATTGTGGAGGACCAGTCCTGATAAATGACATCTGCTGCCCTTCCCTTGTCCACTAGTGGCGTCACTCCATCATAGAAGGCCTGCAGGTTGGTCAGGCAGGACTTGCCCTTGATAAAGCCATGCTGGCTGTCCCGAATCACCTCCCTGTCCTCCATGTGCCTTAGCACAGCTTCCAGCAGGATCTGTTTCATGATCTTCCCAGGCACAGAGGTGATGCTCACAGGTCAGTTGTTCCAGGGGTCCTCCTTTTTGCCCTTTTTAAAGAAGGGTACAATGTTTTCCCTTTTCCAGTCACCTGGGACTTCACCTGACAGCCACAACTTTTCAAATGTTATGTATTTGTATAATTGTATCATAATTAAAGTTAAAATTGCTTCAAATTATAACAGAATTCAGTGTAAATTAGAATATATTTAACATGTGTATTGGAA